>NC_083415.1:37766963-39016963 GCF_020745735.1 Hemiscyllium ocellatum
GAACCATATGAGCTGCTTTTTTAAAAAAGAAATGTTGTCTTGTTGCAATGGTTTCTTCCAATAAAGAGGTACTGTAGTGAAGTCTGTTCATTTACGTAGACCTGTAGAGAAAATAAGAAACCAGTTTATAAATATTCTTGACCACCTTTTAAAGCCTTTTCTACTTAATTTAAAACATTTCATTTGCTCAATAGCTCAATGAATACAGACATTAGCTTTGTGAGGCATACCAGGCAAGATTTGATTCCTGATCTGATAGAGGGAATTAAAATTTAAATTGCTGATCTTGGTTTAGAGTGAGAAAGATTTTCCTTGTTTAAAGTCACTAACTATTGACCTCTATGGCAAGAGGGTGGGTGTCTGTTAAAGGCTGAATCAGGTTTGGCCTTGAAGCCCCCACAAACAAATAGATTGTCAACCATCGCTGTCAGGGCTTACATGAATAATGGCCAAGGGTGAGGTACTGAAGGACAACTTGTACAAGCAGAACCATCCAGTAAGCTATCAAAAGCTCTAGAGAAATAAGAGGGATAAAAATGAGGGAGCAACAATATTTGTTAGTGGCAGTAAGAGTTTATTAACAAGTTGTCCAAATGCAAAGCACAAAATAGAACGTAGAATAAACATGAAAGAAATTGATATTAAATTATGTATAATTCCCAGAGTATAAAGAAGCTATTACACAGCTTTCTTTGGGATGGGGTCAGGTGAGTGATGAGTTATTACATGACAGAAAATTTCTATTTTCCCAAAGATAAAGCTTTCTGTAGTGGATATTCCATTTAATGGTCTTGCTAATAACGAACAAGTTCCACTCCCCAAAAAAATGACTGGCAGAAGGAATTATGAAGAATAACTATACATTAGTAAAACCTGACCTGATGTTTGGGTCTCAGGACTAGTTGTTTAGAGGGTTGGTACTTTAGTATTTACTCTAATAAGTCATCAGAATTAAAACAATATGTAACATGGAAGTGTTCTTCTCTACCGTAGATTCTCATTGCCGATGGGGGTTTCCACATTGGAATTTGCAGGACATTTGCGATAACCTAGTGGTATTATTGCTAGGCTATTAATTCAGAGACCCAGGTGATACTCTTGGGATCTGGGTTTAAATCCTACCATGGCAGATGATGGAATTTAAATTCAGTTTTTTAAAAATCTGGAATGAGGGGTCTATGGTGACCATGAAACCATTACCGATTAAGAGGGAGAAACAAACTAGTTAACTAATGCCGTTCAGGGAAGGAAATCTGCTGTCCTTACTTGGTCTGGCCTAAATATGACTCCAGATCCACAGTAATATAGCTGACTAATAATAACTAGGGATGGGCAATAAGTTCAAGCCTAACCCTTGAATGAATAAAAGAAGTGATTAAGGATTTAATTTTTAATGCAATACTGAATGTTGAACATGGTCTTTTCATTCAGCCTAACCAGTAACTATTGTATCAGTGCTTAACCTTGTATAGAAGAACACGACAGGGTGGAGATGAATGAAAAATAAATACACTTAAGATTATTTTGAGGATATACTCCAATCGATTTGGAACCTAGGAAAGCTCAGAATTAGGATATACCTGTCTTCACAGTCCATCTAACCAATCCTAAACTGTAAGCCTACAAGCACTTTGGTTGCATATTCACTGATTCTTCATTGAGTCTCCATGTAAATTCATGATTGGAAGGGTACATACAATCCCAGAACTGTGGAAGAAATATTAATATTTTTAGGAAATCTTGCAAATAATTGCCTCTGCTCCTCTATTGTGCATTAGCCTTCAAATTTATTAATCATTAAAGTGAGTACTTTGATCAGCATCTTTGATTTAACCTCAATGAAATATCTAAGCACTAACTCCAGATATAGCCCATTACAAACATTTCCAGCATGAAATATATCAGGAACAACTGGCCATAACTAAACCACTCCATGAAATGGCATTGTCAGGACAGACAATGTTGTTATCTCTATTTTACTTATTAAAGAGTTTTTTTTAAACACTTGCTGTTTTATTTTAGTACATTGATTATCACCTTTTAGTTAGTTATCAATTGACATCATACCATGTTTGTAATGAATAAGTCTTAAGTTAGTGAAAAATACTGGATTTATGTTTTATGATGAAAAACTTTAATTTGTATGTATTATAGGATGTTGTGTCTTTACATTGGGAATTTATTGTCACCTATTGTAATGTTGCTTTAAGGAGAAAAATAAACAGGAGTGGTGTGAGGTTATCACTGGGACATGATCTCCAATGAGGCTAGCATTAGCAATAAATGGAAGCCAAAATTAGAACTGTAAACATAGGATGTAACTTAAGATTAGGTTGTTGCAGAGAAGTCATAAGCACTCTTCCCATAGATTGAGAATTGCAAATATTAATGTTCCAAAGAAAGTCAAATTGGAGTCAAACCTTTAGCTTTGTTTCTGTCCTGGAGATACTGCCAAAGCTGCCATCACTGCCATATGTCCATCATCTATAATTTTCATTTCACATCTCCCACATCCACTATACTTTGCTATTTTTTTTGAGAAAGGTCATTAGTTGCGTTAAACAGAGGTACACAGATTCAGATTAAATGCTGTGAAATCTGTCTGAAAAAGGATATAAGAACAGGACACTTGCCAGGGGCCTTTACACTTACCAGGGGATAGCATGAGGTACTTGTTGGAAACACTAGGTGGGAGAGAAAGTTAAGAGATGGTAGTAAAGCACTTGCTAGAAAGTTAGCACTAGTGTGGGACATTTCTAAACAACAGATAATTACCATAGGTTAAGGGTTGTTGTAAAATCCCAGATCAGTATTCGAGCTAAAGTCCTTAAGAGAAAGGAAGCATTAATTCCTTTTTAGGAAGCTGCTTCCTCAGCAGCAGCTGTGAACTGTGCAACTACTTTATCAAGCACTCAGCAAGCAGTTGTGAACTGTATAGCTACAGCAGTTAAGACAAACTAGGAAATTAGCATTTATGTTGTAAAGCTGTGAAGGGGTTTGTATGCACATTAGAGTTAAGTTGCCTGAGCTAAAATCTCAAAGGACACCATGAATTAAGAGACCAGGTTCCAGGAACAAAGAGAAGACCTCACTGAAAGATATACTGACTCTAATCTTTGTACCAAGCAATGCCTTGACTACTGTAATGATGATTGTTAAATGTTTGTTATCCAATCAATCTTGTTACTTTTGCATCCCAAATGAGTGATTGTTCTTTGTGCCAAAATGCTTATCCCTTTACAGAAATCTTCTTCCTTTGGGATTCAGTATGTGCTCCAGAGTTCTACAGTATGGAGTCTCAAACAGGAGTTGAATGTTAAATGGGATGTAAGGCTGGCAATGGGGAACCCATAAGTTCAAGGGAGCCACATACACAGGAGCAACAAATGGGAACTTTGGGCTTATGCTTGAAACGTCGAATTCTCTATTCCTGAGATGCTGCCTGGCCTGCTGTGCTTTGACCAGCAACACATTTGCAGCTGTGATCTCCAGCATCTGCAGACCTCATTTTTTACTCGGAACTTTGATCATGCCCATTTTCCACTTTGCACCACAAGCCAGTGAAGCATGTTGGTGATCATCCCCACTGAATTCGGTATAGCTTCTGTTTTGTGACCAATCAGTACCAGTATTATGTCTTTATTCAGACAAGGTTGCTAAAATGGAAAATAGACAGGTTAAAGGTATTGCGTGTTGCTAGTACAAAAAGCCATTAGGGTGACAGGAGGTAATTACTTACAGATAAACTGGCTTTAATAGTACATGAGAGGGTTTCTGAGGCACATGGTAGACGGAGAATGAATCAAATCCACCTATAAAATCAACTGCAATCACAACATAATTGTAAATAAATAATATGTATGAAGAGCTCCTTTCCATGGTTAAAGCAAAGCAACCAAACAGCAATTATAAACAAAAATTATAACAAACTGATCAAGATAAAGTTAAAATAAAAACAAATAATAGCTGAAATACAAGATCAATCACATGTTTAGCAACTAATTTGAAAAGGTATTGCTTCAAGTAGGAAGTAGCAGGAGAGAAGATTTGGATCCACTAATTCTAATCCAATGTTATTTGAAGCCTGCAGTTAATCGTATTTACAATTTCAAATAGGCAACTAAATGCTGTCAATAACATGAAGAGTTGAAGAAGTCCTGTGTGATAGAAGGTTTATCACCTGACTTGAACTTCCATTTTAAAAAATAAAATGAAACCTGTAGCTCTATTCAGGGTTAGTCATTATCAGGGGCTATGTTTGCATCCGAGGCTTGACATTTATTCTAACTCAGTTCCCCAGAATAGCATATTGAAGGTGTAAGATGGATGAATTAATATCCACAGCTGAAGCAAAGTTATTTTCTTACTTTTAAGGCTTCTAGTCATAAGGAGTTATAGTTTAGTGATCTTTGGTCAAATACACTTTTCATTTGTTGTCTAAAGTCAACCGTTCTATAAAACTGTTGTAAGAACTTTTCAGGAATGCAATCAGATCTAATGCAATTGGCAAAAGGTAAGGTAAAAGGCAGCCTTCATTCTCTTTTTTACTTACAATTTAAGGTTATTTTCCATTGAAGTAATGTTTTGCAGGTATGTGGCTTCACAAAGATAAAACAAGGATCACTCTGGCAACCTTTATAGAAGGTACATATTTTCAAAGCTCTTATATGCATCAGTGTTCTGAGTGACATCAGAATTGAGAGATGAGCAGGAAACATAGAACATTACAGCGCAGTACAGGGATGTTGCGCTGACCTGTTATACTAATCTGAAGCCTATTTAACCTACACTATTCCATGTACGTCCATATACTTGTCCAATGACAACTTAAATGTACTTAAAGTTGGCAAATCTACTATCATTGCAGGCAAAACATTCCATACCCTTACTATTCTCTGAGTAAAGAAAGACTGAACTCTCTGGGGTATTTCTCTCTACAATGTCTAGTCCAAGAGTGACAAGACTGAGGTCTTTAAAATTCTGAAATGCTTTGCTAGAGAAGATTCAGTGAAGATATTTTCATTTGCAGGTGAGGCCAATACTGGGGTCCATAAATAAATACTTATGTTTGGAGTGCAATGTTGATCGATTTAAATCTGAACCCTAGCTTAATGGGGATGATTTGAGTGTGACCTGCAGTGAAACCAATGGATTGCTACATGGCTTACAGGGAATATGGACCATAAATATGGATAGTCACCAAGAAATTCAAATGAGAATTCAAGATAAACTCCTTTGTCCAGAGAGGAGGAATATGTAGCATTCACTATCGCAAGTATTGACAGAGATGAATTACATACGTGCGTTGAAGAGGAATCTGGATAAACACAGGACGAAAAAATTAACAGAAGGGTAGTTTAATAGGATTTAATGAGAAGTGTAAAATGAGCTTCATGTACAACATACACAACACCTATTGAGCTCAGTAGCCTGTTTTTGTGCTATAAACATTGTGTAACATGGTCACCTATTTCCTGACAAAGAACAAGGCAAGTCTGCATTAAATCTCTGCATGAAAAATGCAATTTCTCAAAGTTGAACCAATATAAAATATCATCCATCTTTATTGTAATACATGCTGTAGCAGAAAGACCATGCTAAAAATCTACATGATAGCTCAATGCACTATTGGCATTCTCCTCCTTGTATGTCCATGTAATTTATATATTCCAATTAAAAAGACATCTTTTCCTCGTTATGTAAAAATATGGAAAAAAATGTCATCAGCTTTCTAGAAAAGATTTTGAGTAACGTGGAAATGTCATGGTGTCGACAGTTCCAAGTCAAGGTAAATGCTTCTGTTATGTTGAGTGAAGAAAGCAAATTAGCTATAATGCAATTAGAGAAGCATGGAGGAGACATGCTGGTCAGTGAACCCAAGACATTTCTGCTAATTCAAAATGGTCTTAACAAAGTGCATAACAAGCTGAAATGTCACATGGTGCAGAGAAGAAAAAATAATTAGAATGTGATTAAGTAAGAATGAAACTGAAGGAACAGTCAATGCTCCACTTAAGCTATTATTATTGATTATTTTAACAAGGTCTATACATCATTCCTTATTTGTCTAACTACACCAGCATCAATATATCCCATCACTTAGAGACATAGAATCATAGAATCCCTACAGTATGGAAGCAAGTCATTCACACATGAGTCCACACCGACCCTCCAAGGAGCATACCATCCAGACCCCTCCTACCCATCTTCCATTCCCTATAACCTTGCATTTCCAATGGCTAATCAAACTACATATCCCTGGACACTATGGGTAATTAGCATTACTGTGGGAGGAAACTGGAGCACTCAGAGGGAACACAGGCAGACATGGGGAGAATGTGTAAATTCCACATAAACAATCACCTATGGTTAGAATCAAATCCAGGTCCCTGACACTGTGAGGCAGCAATGCTAACCACTGTGCCACCCCAGTCATAGAGTAATTTAGCACAGAACCAGAGCCTTCTGCCCAACTCATTCATGCCAACCAGGTTTCCCAAACTAAACCAATGCAATTTGCCTGCATATCCCTACAAGCCTTGCCTATTCATTTTCCTGCCCAAATATCTTTGAAGATGTTGTAACTGTACCTACATCTACCACTTCCTCTGGCAACTGATTCCACATAACCACCACGTTCTGCATGAAAAGCTTGCCCCTCAAGTCCCTTTTAAATTTTTCTCCTCTCACTTTAAATCTATGCCCTATAGTTTTGAACTCTCCCACCCTCAGGAAACGGCCTTTGCTAGTCACCTTTCTTATGTCACTCACGATTTTATAAACATCTAGCAAGGTCGTCCCTCAACTTCCTACACTCCCAGCCTACAACTGAAACCCTCCAGTCCCAGTAACATCCATTTAAATCTTTTCTGAATTCTTTTCAATTTAACAATATCCTTCCTAAAACAGGGCGACTAGAACAGTATGCAGTACTCCAAAAGTGGCCTCACCAATGTCCTGTACTGCTCTGACCAATAGGATTAGACAGTATGGCAAAGGGATGAAAATAACAGATCAATTGTGGAAGGGATGGGGGAATAGTGGGGGTGTGAATGGTTGTAAAATTCTGCTGCATACCACACAACCCATTCCCAACACCACCCAACCCGTCCCCACGTTTTTGCCAGCAGTGGGATATGCATTTGGAGGCCTGCCGTGGACCAATCAAAACTAATAAATAACCACATAAGTGCCTCCTCCTACTTCCTCTGGGATTTAACCCTCAATGGAGAGACCCACACCATGCCCGGCAGCTTTTACCGTTTGGACTACTGGCTGAATGGGACTTGGAGCACAATGGGCCCATGTACCCATTGGAGTCCCCTTAAGACTATCCCATTTCTGTTTTTCCCTCCTTCCTGCCTACTCCGCATTAGACCCCACCCAACTTGCCCCCATCATCAGGACCCACAAGCCCAGCCTCAGCAATGAGCTCCTCTCTCTGGACTTACCTTCACAATTGACTCAAAGATTATCACTGTTGTGAACTAGATGCAGTCCATTGTGGCACTGCTGGAACCAGAGAGCTGCTTGCCATATGATTTGCGGGCAACTCTCAGAACTGAGGCTTCTTCCACAGACAGAGGTGTACGTCTCACTCTGAGCCAATTAATGGCCTTGTCCTGATGCAAAATGCAGTTCATACCTTTATGCTTATTACCTAGAGATATGGTGTTTGCTTAGACTCGTTTATCGCCAGGTACTTATGTCCAAATATATATGCAAATACACTATTCAAATGTATAATGGAAATATGTGCACATAAGCATAGACATCCAGATACACATACACACAAGCACTTATACAAAAGTGTTTTCCTCGAAAGGCTGCCTGGGTATTATAATTTGAGATTCATGATTCTCTATGATACATTTTACATCAAGGAGCAAAGCTCATGGTGAATCATGAAATTTTCAAAACCTTTAACAGTGAAAAATACATGATTATAATTCAAAAATATCTATACAAAATACTTCGCGATCTAGTTTTTAATTACCATCAGACCACATTAGACCAGCCAAGATTTAGAGGCTGGACTGTCCTGAATGGGACCTTTGGAGCAAGGGCAGGAAGAAATCCTCTCCACTCAGGGGTAACATCGTAAGCCAAGAAACGGCCTTTTTCATAATTGGCACTTGCTGCTGTATTTCAGGAGTTAAAGATTCCAAAGCTATTTTGCCAGTGACTGAGGAAAGACAGGTGACTAAGATAAGTGAAGGGTAGGGTGGTAGATGGGGTAGGGAAGCAATGAACCAGGTGGATATAGTGCTGTGTCAGTGAGATAAGGAGGGTGACAGGTAAGTGGATGAGTGCTTGGGTAGGTCAGGGAAATTGGGTTGAGGCTGGGGATAGTTGTTGGACCTGAATAGAATTGAAATTTGCCATGTGTACTTTTATATAAAAAAATACAGTGAAAAGTTTTATAAGTCACCCCACCATGACACCTACCTCAATGACAGAAGTGATACATAATGATAAAGAAAAGTAAAATTAAGACAAAGTTAATGGCTCATGGTTCAGGGAAAGCCAGGTCAGGAATCATGGAATACCCTGAAGATTTAGCCAGGAGAAGATTGCCATGCCAGGCCATGGGAATATTGGGCTGGAGGCCTCTGCCGAAGAAGACTGCCATGCCAGGCTGAGACCACCACTGGATAAGACCATCTGCCAAGCCACTGGAATACCTGAATGCCAAAGATGAAGATTTCCACACAGGGACAAGACCTCCACATGTGAACAAGATCATCAAGTCAAGACCGCCACACTGGGACAATGTCGCCACACTGGGACACGATCACCACACTGGGACATGATCACCATGCTGGGACATGATCACCATGCTGGGACAACATCAACACGTCGGGACAACATTAACACGCCAGGACAACATTGACACCCCGGGACAACATCACCACGCTAGCACATGATCCACACGCTGGGACACGCTCACCAGGCTGAGACATGATCACCACGCTGAGACATGATCACCACGCTGGGACAACATCGCCACGCTGGGACAACATCAACACGCCCGGACAACATCAACACGCCGGAACAACATGAACACGCTGGGACAACATTGCCACACTAGCACATGATCCACACACTGGGACACGATCACCACTTTGAGACATGATCACCACGCTGAGACAATATCGCCACGCCGGGACAACATTGCCACGCCGGGACAACATCGCCACGCTGGGACAACATCGCCACGCTGGGACATGATCGCCACGCTGGGACAACACCAACACACTGGGAAATGATCGCCACACTGGGACGTGATTGCCACGCTAGGACATGATCGCTACGCTGGGACATGATCGCCACACTGGGACTTGATCGCCACGCTGGGACATGATCACCACGCTGAGACACGATCGCCACGCTGAGACATCAACACGCCGGGACAACATTGACAGGCCGGGACATGATTGCCATGCTAGGTCGTGATTGCCATGCTGGGACAACAACTACACGCTGGGACAACATCGCCATACTGGGACAGTATCGCCATGCTGGGACAGATTGCCGAGCCAAGCCAAGATCGGCAAACCGGGACAGGATTGCCACACCGGGTCAGGATCACCACACTGGGACAAGATCGCTTTTCTCCACCTCAGGCACCTGAGCCTAGCTGTGGACCTGCAGCCACTGCCTTGCCTGCGGGTCCAGGCCAGGGGAGTTAGCCACGGACCTGTTCCTCACTCATCAGGAGACCCCAGACTGGGATGGAGCCATATCCGGCTTATCCTGGCATCATTGCTGCTGTTGCTGCCTCTACCGCCAGAAGCCCCTGGGAGGTTCAGATTGGGATAGTACCAGATTCACTGGGTTCACTTTGGTCTAGTTTTTGGTTGGGGGATGGTGGTGGGTGTCAAGTACAGCAATGTTTGGAGGTGGCATTGGTCAGGTGCACCAGGGTTCAATTCAGCATGTGTTTCAGGGAGGGGTGAGGGACAGGGACTCAGTCACCAAGGTCAAATCAGGTCCAGTGATGGTGGGGCCAGGAGTTAAGATTGTCAGTGATCAGAGGGTGTAGCTTTGGTGTCCGTGATGAGTTAGAGCATGTTTTAATCTTCAAATCTTTTCTGGGCAATTTGGAGTCCTGTAAATTCTCTGGCATGAAGGAACTCTTAGATGTAGAGGAATTGCCTATCAGAATTTTCAATTTCCTGGGCAATTTCCCTGGAATCAGCTGTTTTGGTGATATTGCATGGTTACAGCTTGCAACTTCAGCCCGCGCTACTCCAATGACTATATGGCCATCAGAAAAAGGATGAAGCATGCCCACTAGGCTAGATCCTGTGCAGACATGCGCAAGTTGACCCTTTCAGGCTACCTTGAGTGTGCAGGAGCACATATCTGCGCTCTTAATCTATTAGGCCCTGCACAACAAATAATTGGAGAGAATACGGAGTAGGAGTCCATACTCAAACTTGAAAAGAATTCCCAGGTTACACTGAGTTCTTATCTAACTTGGCATTGCCCTAGATTTACACTTTATCTAGTCTCAAACCCAAATGTAAAGCAAATGATCTCCTCAGAGAATCTCACATTATTTCCTTCTATGAACACTATTGTGGACCAGACCAACCCCTCTCAAATATATCAAGAAGATAACCCAGACCCTAACTTTTTCTTATTTAAAGGCAAATGGAAGGTGGTGTGTTTCAGATGTAATTTGATTGGCTACATTACTTGGCTTTAAGCCAAACACACTTTATTCTTATCCTGTAGTTAAATACAAACAAAGAAGAATTGGCATAACTTTAACTCTATTGGAAAACTTAACAAAATAAAAGATTATTTAACCACTAAACAGCAACTGTTTCAATATAGTCACACCCCAGAAACACTCTTGGCAAAGGCAAATTAAAAAAATAGATTGTCTCGCATGCAATGTTTCTCCATCCAGGAGGAAATAACATCAAGAGAAAATTCTGGTAGAGAGAAAACCTAAGGTTTTAGCTGTAGCAGCCAACTTCAAAACCCCAACAACTGCTGAAAGCTAAACTAAAACCCCGGTTCTTTGGGAGCCTGTCCCTATTGTTCCAACTTAAAAAAAACCAAGGCCTCACAAGCTGTTTACTTTATTGGCTTGGAACAGACCATTTGGTACCTGTAACGCAACCTCTTTTCATAAAACAAACTGGGGCAAAATACACCTCTTAAAGCAATAATATTCTTACTGCACAGTGGAGACCTAACTGCATAAACTATTGCCCATCAATTTGAAAATGGGGATATAGCTTGAACCTGAATCACAAGACTATACTCAACAACACAGGCATTGAAAGTATGCTATTGAAGAATAGCATACAATAAACTTTAGTACGCTGATATTTCTCCAATATTCTATGAGTGCTATTTCCATTTAAACTATTTAGTTTACACTTTCAGAAGGGATACAGTATCAGAGATCTGGACATTCACAAATCTTTGGAGGTGGTTGGACAAGTTGAAACTGGAATTCTGAATTTCATAGAAGAAGCAATCGAAAGGAATTCAAAAATATTCTAATGAAAGCATCAGTACAGCTTGGTAAGTAAGAATGTATACATACAATTACCAATTCTACCTCTCAGCGGTGACTATTCACAGTATCTAGGCCATGGCTGGAGTGCACTGAAATGTTTGTTGTAATTGGCCATTTCCTCAGCGTAAGATGTCTGCTGCATTTGTTCCTTTAACAGTTACTGCATTACAAGGTAAATTATTCAATACAAAGTGCTTTTAGATGATTCTGAAACATGAGAAAGTACTGAAAAACAAGTTCATCTTTCAGTAACAGCAGAATTTAGAAATTCTATGCCACCATTAATTTATTTTAAAAGCATTTCTTGGTGCAGTAGTTTTTCCGAGTTTAATTTCAACATCAAACAATTGCGTATAAGTCTGCTTTGTGACAGATCTAAAAGTCTCAAATGAAATAATGTGGGCAATCTTAAGGCAGCTCGAAATGAATGTAAGTATACAATAATGAGAGGTGAGAATACTCACTGATTTCAGTGAGTAGTTTTTGTGTAAGAAAAACAGAAAAAAGCTGTAAAAACAGCAGGTCAGCACGTGTGGAAACTGGACCAGTACTCTTTTTCTTTCCACAGAATCTGTTAGCCTTGTTGAGTACTTCCAGCACCCTCCACTTATTTCAGATTTCTAGTATCTGTGCTATTTTAATTTTGTAACAGTGTTTTTGTACTAAGTGTCTGGAAGGAACTTCAACCCACAGTTTGGATAGGCTGGGAAAATCTATGTCCCTACCCCAACCTTTGCAATTCAAATTGTAGAAGAGGTGTGTGGCAGATAGCCCACACACTTCAAGGAGCATCCCTGGAACATCTGGGTAACAAGGATACCTACGTCAGGCTCCTACTTATTGACCACAGCTCCACTTTCAACACCACAATTCCAAACAAACTCATCTCCAACTCCGAAACTTAGGTCATGGCTCATTCCTCTGTAACTGGATCCTTGACTTTCTGACCCATAGACCACAATCAAAAAGAATAGGCAACCACAGCTCTGCCACGATAATCCTCAACACCTATGCCCCACAAGGCTGCGTACTCAGCCCCCTACTATACTCCTTATACACTCACATCTATGTGGCCAAATTCTGCCTCAACCCCACTAACAAGTTTGCTGACGACACCACTGTTGTAGGACGGATGTCGGACAACAATGAGATAGAGTACAGGAAAGAGACTGAGTGCTTAATAGCAAGGTGGAAAGACAATAACTTCTCCAACAATGTCAACAAATTAAGGGAGCTGGTCATTGACTTCAGGAAGTAGAGTGGAGGGCATTCCCCTTTCTCTATCAGTGGTGCTGAGGTGGAGATGGTTGACAGCATCAAGTCCCTGGGAGTGATGATCAGCAACAATCTGTCGTGGTCCACCCACATCAACACAATGTCATGAAAGCACAACAATGTCTCTACTTTCTCAGGAGTTTAAAGAAATTCGGCATATCCACAAAAGCTCCTACCATTTTTTATAGGTGTACCATGGAAAGCGCCTTATCTGGTTGCATTACAGCATGGTATTGCTCTTCCCAGTACTACAAGAAACTACAGAGAGTTGTGAACATATCTCAGACCATCACGTAAACCAGCCTTCCATTCATTGGCTCCATCTATTCTTCCTGCTACCTCAGGAAAGCAGCTAGCGTAATCGAAGACCCCTCCCACCTCAGTTATACTCTCTTCAACCCTCTTCCATCTGGTAGAAGATATAAATGCTTCAATAAGTGTATGAATGGATTCAAGGACAGCTTCTTGCTGTTATCAGACTTTTGAATGGATTTCTCAAACATTAATGTTGACCTCTTTCTCTACATTCTGTTCTGCTACTTGATGCACTTTGTACAATCTGCCTTAGAGCACACAAAACAACACTTTTCACTGTATGACAACAACAAATCAAATCAAAGCGGGGGGATGGAGAGGGAGAAGGGTAATAACTGGTGCTTTAACTATTATATTGTGGCAGTGTGCCTTATTCTTATTCAACTAACTGAATTTAACCAAAGCCAGCTGGTAAACCGAACAACTGAACTGACATTTGGGAAATACGGCCATCCCGGATTCAGAAGCTAGGCACTTTTCCCCATACCTGCTTTCAATGCCTCAGGCCTCAATCTCTAATGCTTCCTCTCCAATCCTCAAGGTGTACTCTTGGCCCCTACATGAACATAAGTTGCATTAAGTGCATGCCTCATGTTCTCATCTGACCTCCTCCAGACTACCAATGCACAGCTCGAAACTTCAGTGCAGGACCATAGGAGCATTGTGTTTTTGAAATTCAATCTTTTCAAGGCATGTTAACATGGTGCTAGTAATTACCCCTTTATACTTTTTGAGAACATACAGGGAGATGTCCCATTTTCAAGGCCGATATTCCTTCATCCAATAGCATAGTTTGAAACATTCTGCTTGTTGGTGGTATCTGTAAATTTTGTTTGCTCATATAATGTCTGCACTGCAATTTCAGCAGTTTCAATACACTCTGGAACATATTTAGCAAGTGTTAGGATGCTATATAAATGTAACCTAATTCACAAGCTGCCAAGATTTGGGACAAGCCCACAAAACTCCTCAAAGCTGAAAATATCACAGAGGTACAGTATGAGGATTTTTTTTTTAAATAGGGTTCAGGGAACTTCATTTAACCCCTGCCATACAGTGCCTGGAAGGGCTTATGTTGACAGAATGTGAAAATACTGGAAGAATCTATTCCACAGCATAAACATCCCTCATCTTGGTGACAGCAAGGCTTGTTAGAAATACAAACTGCAATAAAATCTCCTGAGAGGCGACATGATAACATGGTGCATTCAAACAGTTCAGCCTTGAAATGATTTGAGAGCTGCATAACCCATAGCAGGCCAGGATCAAAAGTTGCTATCTGAGGATAAAAGAGAATAGGTTGTATTGGTCATTTTAGTTAAAGCAGATTAGGAGAGGTAGCAAAATGGAGAAAATATTGCTAAAAATGTCTTTTTTAGATTTATTCTGTATTTCCGTTTGCTGCAGAAACCTGTTTTTTTTTGTTGAAAAGGCTTGGTAATCTGGATAAGCAGATAGGATATAATGCATAATTTAATGTAATATTATCCTGAATAAACAGTTTAATATGAAAATAGCTATTGGTGCTCATAATGGAGCCCAACAAATCATAGCCAACAACAAAGGGAAATCCTCCAAAATGATTTTCAATTCAGAAGCTACACGTTTACTTCAAGGTGATGAAATGAATTATGTCACAGACAGAAGCAATTGTATACAGCATATAAACAGATCATTTGATCTAAACAGCCAGTGTTTATGCCCACATGCGCCTACTCCCAACCTATTATATCTAACTTTATTTTTCTGTACCTAGATTTCTCTATGAATCGTTAATGTTATTTGCCTCAACCCTCTGTGATAGTGAATTCCACATTCTAACCACTCTCTGGGTAAAAATGTTTCTCCTGATTTCTCTCCTGGATGTTTAGAGACTATATTATATCTATGCTCCACAGTTTGGGTCTGCCCCATAACATAGAAACATATTCTCTACTATGACACGCCATTAAACCACTTTACAATGAGAAAACAACCAATCAGGTCACCCCTCAGCCTTTTATTTTCTGGAGAATTCAGTCCTATCCTGTTTAATCTTTCTGAGTAGAATAACCTCTCAGTCTGGTATAATCCTTGTGAATCCTTCTTGCATTTTTTCCAAAGCCTCCATCTCTTGTAAAATGGACATTTGAAATGTGTTCGGTACATGAAGTATGCTTCAGCTAACTCGCTATAGAAGCTCAACAAAAAAAGCTTTTTAATTCTATCCTTCTGCAACGAGATATAGTTAAGTACCACTCTGACATATGGAAGCAGCTTTTCAGCAGCAGCAAGACACCTGGGCCAGCACCAGTACTCCCTGGGAATTTGTAGGCAATGTGCCAATGGTTTGCAATATGTAAGACTAGTGGGTCGGATTGCTCACCATCCACATGTGTTCAAAAACCTTGGACTATATGACATATCAGAAATTCAATGTAAACCGAATACAATATTGTTATGGAACAAACTGTCAAAAATGCAAATAAACTCTGAAGTGCATTAATTTCTTTGTCATTAATTCCACAAACTAGGTTGTCCCTAAATGTTTTTGTTCAGAATTAGCTAGAGACGATTTCTGTACAAATATTTTGGCACCTCTACTACTGGGGCATAATCACAGAATACTGTGGGTTGAATTCCCAGGCTATCAACTCAACTTGCTAAGCTCCTTGACTAACTGATCCTCTCCAGTCCTGAACCAGGAAGCTGAACTCTGTGCCACATGCTTGGTTTAGTTTTCTGCCTGAAAGCCTGAATTATTGATTCTAAATGGATTAGTTCCTCTGTTAAAATGACAGGGAGAGGAATTTCAGAGTCTACGTTAAGCACTCATGAGAATATCACACAAGGTATTTTAAGGGATACATTTTGATTGTTTCAAATAAATTTCATTCAGCAGACTTAAAAACTAATAAAAACTTAGAAAATAAAACTCAGACAAATGTAGAAAATACCACATATTTGTCTGCAATTCAATAATTTACTTTAAAAGACAAAATGCTAAGCTAACTTACTGATTTCAGAAATTAGGCTATATCTAGGCCGGGGGAAACAGTTATTGCTGTATGACTTTCACAGAGGTACCCCTTAATTAGCATGGAAACATATTTTGTAGGAAATATAAACTGGGTTCACGTGGCTTACAGCAGAAGACAAAGAAAGAGCTCCTAAACTGATGGCAGAATAAAGGCTTCACTGTAGCTTGCTCATAGCCCCCAGCTATTCAGCTACCTGAAATCCAGTCACATTATTGGGAGGCAGAAGACCTTTGTCATTGGTAACTGGTCACTAGTTCACAAGCCAATTCACTATATGTTGCCAACCAAAGCTCAATTTCTACACTTCTTTTCAGCTCCAGTTCATTTGTAATCACTGTGGTAATCCATAGCTATGTAAACAATGAATATCAATGAATAAGTAGCAATCCTAGCAATCCCTTCAAACAGTTCTTTGCTCATTTCAATCCACAATTTAAAAATAACACAAAACTATAAAGACAAGATCTTTACAACTTGTACCTTGTCATTGGTCCAGTAAGGAAACATCACACACTGACAATCAATCAAACAAAAATAAACACAGATGTGAGCTTTTATTTACAGAAGGAAAAAGAAAACAGCAATGAAGCAGCAGAAAGTGAACTTTGCTCCTACAATATCAACTGGATTTGGGCATCATGACCAAATAATTAAGTGTCTGACTGACTGCTGCAACCAGCTCTCATCTATTGGAAGAAATTGTTAATGAGGTTCTGTCTGGCTTGTAACACTCAATGTAGCCAAGCTTCATCATGAACAACATCAACTTCCTCCAAACCAACGTCCTTCCCCTCAAAAGACTGGTCCCATTCGCCCAGATCCTCTGCATCCAGCACAGAGCACAGTGCATCAGAATGATGTAGCATGTTCTATCCACACCATATTGGAGGGTGCCCTAGAACCAGTCCAAACCACATTTTCAGCAGCCCCAATGTTTGCTCCATCATAAGTCTGGTTGAAGCATGGACAGCGTTGTAATACACTCAGCATCAGTCAGAGGACTGCACAATGCTGTTGTGAGTTACATTCACAGTGGGTAGCCCTTAGTCTGCCAGTAAGCAGCTTTGTATTGTACATGGACCCTTGAATGCAAAAGGTATGCGAGAGTGCTCCAGGATTCATGCGTCATGGCAGCTACTGGGGATGGCGAGCACACACCTCCAGGATCACCTGAATACTAATCAAATGGACTCCTTCCTAATGATGAATACCACAGTGTTATGATCTGACCCTCTCAGTGCCATGAGTCACCAGCTTTGTTTGTGAATCCTGTTACCCAGGCTGCAGCACCGACCTGTACTGGGAACACAAATTCAACCGATGTGATCTTGCACAGATGATGTCAGTTACAGTACTGATGCATTGGTGACGTGTGACTGAGATATCTCCCATTCAGTCCCTGGACGGAGCCTGTCACACAGACATTCAGAGTGGCAGTGACCTTCACAGCCACCAGGAGAGGATGGCTTTCCAATCCTGATACCCTCAGCCCCACTCTAGAACCCAGCACTGTTCTCTCACATTGACCAAGGTTATGGAACCTGTGCTAAGACTGTCTCTCTCTCTCTCTCGTCCCCAGGAAGTGGAGCTGAGCCAGAACACATGGGGCCTCTTGTGACACCATACGTCCTGAGGGGGTGCGTGGCTGCGACTTATTCCTGAACTGGGCCCTTCCCATATTCTGCAGCAACCTTCTGCTGCTCCTGGGTATGCCAATGACCCTGGACCCTGCATCTGCCCTTGAACCACAGTGACTAACATCCCCCAGTGACTGGGCACAGGACTCTTGGTAGAAATGGCAAACAGTGGAAACAAAAAGAGTGAAAGAGGTTCTTAGATCAGAGACCATTCAGTGGTGGCATATCCTGCAGATGAGGGCTGCACACACTCCTTCATACATTGCACCTTACTATTGAGGGTCTATGATTTATTCTGCTCCAGCCTCAGTACATGCACCAATTTGGTGAATGTGTCATGCTGTCTGTGTGACCAACACAACCTCTAAAAGGGAGTGCTTGCTGTATTCTAACTCCATTTCCATCCCAGACCCACATTAAATCATTCAACTTGTCATTCAGTAGCGAATCATTAAATGATGATGAAGCAATGAAGCACAACACCCACAGGAGTTGTATCTGTACAATGGCATGGTGCAAAACACCAGCATTTGAATGATGAAAAATTGCAAATTAACTGTAGCTGGACTTTGTAAATGCCTACTTTATGTATTTGGTCCTTCAATGCCCTATTAAGCATCAGGCATAGCTCCTGCAATTTTTGCACATTAAAGAGATGCTGACTCTGCCTATTCTGGGCATTGCCCCACCCATTTTTCAGTTGCATCTTGCACCTAGAGAATGGCAAGTGATGGCAGGGAACATTGGGCATGGACAGGAGCTTTGCCTGGTCACCAGGTTACCACCCCCCTATCCCCCTGAACCTCCATGATCCCTTTTACCTCACACTATCACAACTACATATTTGCACCCATTCCCCTCATGTGGAGAGCCACAATATTGGACTTCACCTCCAATTGTCCTCACTGAGCCCTCACATTGCACAAGGAGAAGTGATAGCCTAGAGGTATGATCACTGGACTGTCAATCCAGAGGCCCAGGTCATATTCTGGGAACCTAGGTTCGAATCTTGGGCCTGCAGGATTGACCATTGCCCAATCCCTGGATTACAGTCAGAGAGATCCTCTGGTTACGAGAGGCCAAGTCAGATGAATGAACCTGGCCAAACTGCAGGTCTGTGTGCAGAGTGTGCCAAAACTGATCACCCAACAGACAGTGACCAGCCCCCCCCCCACCCCAACTTCACTGGACAGAAGACTGCCCTCGCCCACTTTCCAACAGGACCAGGCTGTTAAATAAATGTGCAGCACATTTGCTACACAGGCAGCTGGCACATGCTATTGGTGGTAGATTATCACACAACATGCTGCTGCCCTACAAACAGATACCTATTGACAAGCTGTGTGTCTGCACTAAATAATGCCAGAATGGCATTACTAATAGCTTTTAACTTGGCAAGGCAAGGCATGGATGCTGGGAGTTGGCATAGAGGTACTAAGGGACCAGTGCTGAATGCAAGTGAGCCACCTTAGATCACAGCCTGGTCCAATCTGTTAACCGGGTACCTGTCCATGCACACAAAGTATCATTGCAGCAGCATTTCAACCTTTGTTGCCATGCACCCAGCAATGGTGCTTTGATAGTTGTGAGCCACTAGCAGATGCCAATGTCCTTGAACAAGGAGTGTGTGCAGCAGGTGACCATGCATTGAGCTGTTTGGTGCTGAGCAATATAGATGCTCCTCAGAGCCATCACAACGCTGAAGCCACCAGGTACTTGCTCTGACTTACATGTCAAGAATTCCTGACATCTAGCTTGTTTGACACAATTGGTAAAACATGAAGCTCAATACAAGGTTCTTTTTCGGAATGGTGGCTGGCGATGAGCGGTGTCCCACAGGGTTCAGTGTTGGGGCCACAGCTGTTCGCATTATATATTAATGATTTGGCTGAAGGGACTGGGGGCATTCTAGCGAAGTTTGCAGATGATACGAAGTTAGGTGGACAGGCAGGTAGTACTGAGGAAGTGGGGAGGCTACAGAAGGATCTAGACAGTTTGGGAGAGTGGT
Organism: Hemiscyllium ocellatum; assembly: GCF_020745735.1. Lineage (NCBI taxonomy): Eukaryota > Metazoa > Chordata > Chondrichthyes > Orectolobiformes > Hemiscylliidae > Hemiscyllium > Hemiscyllium ocellatum. Next base: position 37,786,761 of record NC_083415.1, read on the forward strand.
CCAGGAATTGGCTGATGGAATTCAATGTGAGCAAATGTGAGGTCTTGCACTTTGGCAAAAAGAATAAAAGCATAGACTACTTTCTAAATGGTGAGAAAATTCGTAAAGCCAAAGTACAAAGGGATCTGGGAGTGCTAGTCAAGGATTCTCTAAAGGTAAACAGGTTGAGTCCGTGATTAAGAAAGCGAATGCAATGTTGTCACTTATCTCAAGAGGGTTGGAATATAAAAGCAGTGATGTGCTACTGAGACTTTATAAAGCTCTGGTTAGGCCCCATTTGGAGTACTGTGTCCAGTTTAGGTCCCCACACCTCAGGAAGGACATACTGGCACTGGAACGTGTCCAGCGGAGATTCACACGGATGATCCCTGGAATGGTAGGTTTACCATATGAGGAACGGCTGAGGATCCTGAGATTGTATTCATTGGAGTATAGAAGATTAAGGGGAGACTTAATAGAGACGTACAAGATAATACATGGCTTGGAAAGGGTGGACGCTAGGAAATTGTTTCCATTAGGCGAGGAGACTAGGACCCGTGGACACAGCCTTAGAATTAGAGGGGGTCAATTCAGAACAGAAATGCAGAGCCATTTCTTCAGCCAGAGAGTGGTGGGCCTGTGGAATTCATTGCCACAGGGTGCAGTGGAGGACGGGACGCTAAATGTCTTCAAGGCAGAGATTGATAGATTCTTGTTGTCTCGAGGAATTAAGGGCTACGGGGAGAACGCTGGTAAGTGGAGTTGAAATGCCCATCAGCCGTGATTGAATGGTGGAGTGGAGTCGATGGGCCAAATAGCCTTACCTCCACTCCTATGTCTTATGGTTTTATGGTCTAATGAGGCAAGTCAAGCATTATGAGATTTTTAACAAGTTGTAATCACCTGTAGTAGGCAACTTCCCATTGTCTGATAAGAATCTCAATACTCCACATCACAAAAGCATAAAAAGAGCTCTCAACATCAAGATGGTCCTTGCTGGGCTTCTCATTCAATTCTGCCACAACCCTTGCCACATCCCATGTTGCACACCCCCCTACAATATTCCTCCCTAGGTTCTAGTTTTATCCTTCAATACTTGGCTATGAGAAATGTAACATGGCAGAAGAGGGTTGTTGCATAAAGATGAAGGGTAGAACTACTGCCTTGTCTTTAAACATTGAAAATGTTCCTAGTTGCAAAGATACATACTACAAACAAGCACCTCTAAATCCAACCAAAATATCGCATGCACATACACATATAAGTTTATGGGATGAATTTGCATTTGCAGAATTGTATTTGCAGATACATTTGATTTTGTTCAAAAAGCACACAATCTATTGAAAGTCATTTTTTTTTTAATGATCCATGTGACATTTTATAAATTCCTACTTTGGAAATAGAACCAGCCTGACTCAAGATTGGAATACATACAGATTCTAACCTCACACCTTTAATGCACTGTCTGAGCTGAGATGTCACTTTTGTTTCATAAAACTTTAAGTTATCTTGGGAACGTGACCTGAAAGAAGTTCTGGGATTTACTTATTAATTAATTGAAACCTGCAGCCCATTCTAAATGATGAAAGACTTAACAGCAATATCGCATCAGTTGTATGACACTATCACCTCTTGCTATAAATTCTGTGTCTCCAACTCCACTAGTTACCTGACGAAGGAGCAGCGCTCTGAAAACTTGTACTTCCAAATAAACCTGTTTGACTATAATCTGGTGTTGTGCGATTTTTAACTTTGTCTACCCCAGTCCTACACCGGCTCCTTCCCATTACATATTTGAGTTTACTTGAATCCCCAGTTGATGCCCACATTGTGTGGAAAAAGTAGAAGTGCCCTAAACTTCTTGAATACAAATAAGCATTCAACTAATTTATAACTAACAGTAATCATTTACAAATATTTCACTGGAGCTATGGCTGATGTCCTGAAGCACTCAAGGTTCAGTATCTTTGTATCTTCTGTTAAGGATAAATGAATCAGACCAGGTCCTCAAACAAATCATCTTTTCCTTTCCAAACTAACAACTAATTCAAAGATCTGAATTGACAGGCCTGAAGACAAGTTGTAGGGAATGCATTAAAACAATCTCATGATGGGGCTTTTGTGAGCATAGTGGTAATGTCTCTACATCTGAGCCAGGAAGCCTGAATTCAAGTCCCATCTGTTCTATAGGTGTGTAGCATGGCTTCTGAACAGGCTGATTAGAAAATATCTAAAACAACCTCAGTAAATGCAAATACAGAACATTACATAACCAGGATATAATAAGGAAATGGTTTTTAAATAATGTTTCTAAGATTTATTACATTTTGTGGACTAGGAAAAGCTAGCATGTTACCCAGCATGATTCCTCATTCCTGATGAAGGATTTTGCCTGAAACATCGATTTTCCTGCTCCTCAGATGCTGCCTGACCTGCTGTGCTTTTCCGGCACCAGTCTAATCTTGACTCTAATCTCCAGCATCTGCAATACCCACTTCTGCCTACGTTACCCAGCACCTCATCCCTCTACTTTCCCTCTCTCTTTCCCCTTCAGCATTCATTTCCAGTCTCTTACCTTGGTGCCTGCTTCTCTCACATCATTCCCATCAGCAGCCAGATTTGAAGAATTTATGTTGGACCCAATAACTAAAATTAACCAGACCATACTTCCTTCATTATCTATAGGTACAATTATCAGCAATCATTCGCTAACAAGCATAATTGTCCATCTGGGAAATAACACTGCATTTCCTAATCTACACAACATTGCTAAAATTGAGCCCAAATCTTTCTGACGTGATGGTTTTCTCAGCTGATGATATAAAGGGAATAAATTCCGTAGTTTGTGAGTATGGTTTTAAAGAATAGAACGTGTACATGGTGTGGAAAGAGCTCAATAACATCAGATAAGTAAGTAATGTGAAATCATCCCGATTGTAAATATTCCTGTAGCTTCTGGATCTACTGATCACACTGATACTCTACTGGGTGACTCTTTGTGTAACCTTAAAAATTACCAATATTGTATGCATTTTGAAAATTAAAAAGTGCCAGAATTCAAATTCTGATAGATTTGCTAAACAGCTCTGAAAGGAAGATTTACTTCAATCCATCAGAATAACTGAAAACTTCAGAATGTGACACATACTAATGATTACAACCACTTTTTTAAATGACTGAAACAAACAAGATAATCAAAATTAGGCACAAATACAGTAATCTGGGTCAGTGGCCATGTTAGCTGGAGACAGCATTAACTATTGATGTCATGTCACAAGTTATTAGTTCAAATTGTACATCAGGCATAAGGGAAAGAATAAAAACTGCATTTGGGCACTAAAACATTGAACAACTACAGTTCAACTACATGCTAAAATAAACAAATTCATTTGGGAATAAACTAGGTGTGACTGACAGAAAATCTATGCATAAATAAAAGTAATCCACATTGACAGAGTCATGGAAGTAATGTTCTCTAACAAGATATATTTACCTTCTTTCATAGAACATGATAGAATTCTGCAATTTAAGTCCAATGCACTTGTACTTAATCATTTAAGACTTGCTGTGTGGCATAAACCAGACTGAAGGGTGCAGGAAATATAACACAAAATTCCATGGCATAAATTGCAATTTATTTTTAAAAAGCACTACCAGAAGATTTTGGCATTGCAAAACAGTAGATATGTGACAGGATATATTGTGGGCAAAAACTGAGAATCCAGCCTACATTTAAAATTTTCTATGAAAGGATTCCTGTCACAGGAACTATATTTATAATGAAGATACATTGACAGTTCCTGTGGAAGTAAGTATCATACTGATGTGATTCAGGGCCTCAGGCTGATGAAGTACATGCTGCACACCTCATGAGAAGGTAATAAATTCTACAATTTACTTAATTGTGATATAATCAGTCAAATCTGTCTTCTTTCCCCGTTCATTAATCCTTTCACCTGAGCTGTTTTAATCTGCAACCTTCTCAAATGGGAGAGATACTGCGACAAGAGAAATGAAAGATAAACCAAAGGGTGAGCAGAAAGACAATACAACGCGATAAAGGAAGGACAGAGAGAGAGAGAGAGAAATGGGAAAGCAAGTCTGAAGGTAAGAGAGGGCAAGAGGGGAGCGAAGGATGAAAACAGGGTGAGGAAGAGGAACGAGATTGAAAAGCAATAGAAAATGAGAAAAAAAACCTGTATTCCGTGTTACAAGTAAAATTGCATCTAAACCAGGCAAAAACTTATCAGCCTAAAATTGGAAGAGGGAGATGCCACACTGTTTTCAAATGCTATGCAGCCAATCTTTGGTAGATTTTCAATTTTATTATTCTTCTTTACTATTTTGAAACAATATTTTATTGTTTAGGAATGGCATTCTCGTGTATCTAGGGCCTTGCAAAATACTTTCAGTATGGCTGGAAAGAAGGGCATACTAATTAAAAGTTAAAATTTAAAATATTATTACAAACAATAAAAGAGCTTCCATGACCTGTGCCTGATAGAAAAGCCATGCCTTTGCATAATCAAATCAGTAGCCTTATAGTTGCATAAGGTGTTATTATTGGCCTGCCCTGGACTCAACCATTTCTAAATTTGGCCATGTAAAGCATTGGTGCAGTCGTTAATAAACAAGGCAGGAGTTCAAGACATATTTTCCTGAACATGGAGTTTGGAGGAGCAGGCAGCTCACCCTTCCTCTACTCTCACACTCAGCGACTGCGACTTTCCTTCCTGATAAACTCCCCAATCCATTCAACCTCTTTCCAAGTTCCTCAAAATCTAATCTAGGAGCCATTGCCATCAGCACAATACCTTGATTTTCAAGTTCGATTTGAACAAGCTGCCTGGAGATAGCAGAGGCTTTCTGAATCCTACCATCACGCTCAAATGTGAGGGAAATAGGTCACTCACCTATGGTTTTTCTCAAATTTGTGAGTCAAAGGTTAGAGGGCAGAACCACAACCAATCATCTCATCATCTGGACTAAAAACATTAGCTTGCTTTCTCTCCTTGGATGCTGTCTGACCCAATGTGATCTCCAGCATTTTGCTGTTTTCAGTACAGATTACAGCATCTGCAGTAATTTGCTCCCATAACCAATTGGGGTGGCAGTACCACTCTCAAAGCTGGAGGGTCAACAGGAGCCCATTAGGTTTAAAGCAGCAGCAAGATGAAGGGTAAATGAAAGCGAGCCACCTCATTATTTTAATACATTAATAAATAATGAATTCCGTTTTGAATTGATCTATAAACTCAATGGTTTGCATCCTGCATGAAAAGTGTACATTTGCATGTAAACTGGCATTCAGGGAAATATCGCATTTAAGCGGAAATTATTTTCCCTCTTGAAGAATTTACTTTTTAAAAGACAGAGGTGGAAACAAAACTAGGAAATGGAATTCTCCATGGCCATTTCAATGGTTGCACAATAAAACCAATAAGTCAGTTATAAAACAAGAGAATTTAATCAAAATGCATTAGGAAATAATTTCAAGAGATACACACAAAACCTACCAAGCCTAAGGATAGAATTACCTTGCAAGGCCCTGGGTGCATGGTAATGACATTCCTACAAATAAAAGCTACTCATATTGCTGCAAAATAGCAAAACAAAAGACAAAATTGAAGATGTCTCACCAAATATAATCTTTATCATAGTCTTTTATGAGAAACAGCTATAACAAGCTGGTCAGTTGTTATTACACATGCCTAACTCCCCTTAAGGTGAAGGTGATAAGAGTGCGAACCTCTTGAGCCACAACAGTCCATCTAGTGCAGGTTCACCTGCAATGCTGTTGGGAAGGAATTTCCAGGATTTTGACCCTACAACAGTGAAGAAACAGCAATAAAGTTCCAAGTCCGGATTGTTGTGGATCAGGGGGGATTTTTCAGGTGGTGGTGTTTCCATGCATCTTCTGCCCTTAGGTGCAGGCCACAGATTTGTAAGGTGCTATTGATGAGCCTTGGTGAGTCACTGTGATATATCTTTTAGATGGCTTACACTGTTGTTGGGATGGCAATCATCCAGTTAAGTGCAAAGCATTCCATACACTCCTGACATGTGCCATGTAGATGGTGGGCAGAATTTGGCAAAACGGGCAATGAGTTACTTGATGCAAATTTCATAGTCTCTGATCTGCTTTTGTAACTATTGTATTTACATGGCTATTCCGGTTTAATTTCTGGTCAATGGCAATCCCCCCAGGGATGTTAACAATGGTGCATCGAGAGATAGTTATGCCATTGAATGTCGAAGAGAAATGATTAGATTCTCTCTCTTGTGCGTAAGAACCAAGGGCACAATTTTTCTTTTTCCAGAATAAGTTTGGGGACTGATTATGATTGGTATTGACAAGCCTCTGAAACCACTGAGAAAGCTTGCAACATGATAAGCTAATCAACTTGTAAAGTGTTAACCAGCGAGCTTTAGCAAGTTTCTTGATCCCTCTCAGGCTTCCCAGCCAGAAACCAGCAACTCGTTGGTCCTAATGACATTATTGAGGCCTACTTTTTAAGAGCATCAACAAAGAGAAGGCAGGTCATTTCCTTTAGCTTCTCATAGGAAGTGAGTGGTTGAGTGGCTGGTGAGAGGCTGGTTTAAGGTAAAGAGTAGCTTTCAGGAGGCACCCATTTTCCTGTTATATGACACTCTGAATGCACCAGTGTTGACCATTTCCATTCCAGATGTCACTCTAATGACCCATTCGGGATGCCATTTTTCTTACCTATTGGGAAGGCATATAATTGGAAGGACGGTGAGCTGAGGCCTTTAATGAGACATTACTTGACCATTTAATGGCCTTAATTGCTGGTGAGTCATGGCGGTTTCCACTGGACCTTCTGGCACTACACTTGATTTGTGAGATAGCAAGAATCGCTTCAAGGCCAATCATTCAATTATTGCCCCTTCCAGTGACCTCTCTCTCTCCACTTCCAGAGAGGTGAAATTGCATCCCAAAAGTAGCCTAATGAATAACATTAATACATATTAAAGAATGATAATTAAAAGTGTAAACTTTATTTCAGGGCTTGATTCATGTTCATTGATTATCTGAGCTCTGTATATTCACTTTTTAATCATTACTAATACTACTCTAAACATTTTGTGATAAGTAACAATGCTTAAGCATCAAATGCCAATTGTTTGTTGCTACTTTCCTTTTATTTCAACAAATTGGCCTCTGGTCAAACCAGAGAAGTAGAATTTGACAAGCAGTTATCAGTCCATTGCAACATCTCTCTGCTGCTAACTGATGTCACCAATTTAGGTGAGAAATTAAAAATTATTTGAGTAAAGGTGAAGCTAGGAAACATTCTCCTGCTTTCTAACGACCTGTGGGGTGAATTTCAAAGGGCACCTATTCCAACTTCGCACAGATATCAGGTGTTTATGTTTACTTTTACTGTTGGGTGGAAACTGTCCGGTGGTGGATTGGCTCCTATATTTATATAATGATCCATTTTTATTTCCGTGGAAATCAGTAGACTCACCAAATAAGGTAGGTAGCATATTTTATGAAAAAAAATGAAACAAGCGAATTTTTTCTACATTTAAATTGCATGAACACACTCATGAATATATGCATATTTTGAACTATTTGCAATACGTAGTCATGAGCCACGCCATTTTTCTAATGGAGCACTTTAGTCTCTGCTTTCAAAATTGTTTTAGACAAACTAAAGTAGCTCAATTTATTTAAAATACTACCAAGCATAGACTACCTTGCAATTACTTTTCAAAGAAAAGAGCATAAGGCAAGAGTTAGACACCAATGAAGCAGTGATATACACTCCATTTATCCAACTGCTGCTTACCCACTTTCCAGGTGAGAAATTAATGGTTATGAATTGAAAATATGCAGAAAATCATTCATAATAACAGTTCACGCACAATTTAATAGAAGCAGGTGCATTGTTCTTGTTGAAATGCAATGTAAAACATTTCAGCTAAAATTCAGTCGACTTTGTGGTTACATTCAAATGGTCTTAATACTTTCTTCCTTATAAAAGATTCTCAGGAAGATGCCCCTTTATAAGCCAAGTCTTGGATTTGGAAAATCCCATTTGGGGTGAATTTATTGCAGTTTGGTTTAGATGTAGGATTGTTAATGACAGTGTCTTGACAATGGGCCATAGCCTGAATTACTTCCAGGCACACAGAACTTAAGTAAGGCAGGTTGCATTGTTTTTAAGGCGGGACATACAAGCCAGAGTTGCCTGAGAATATAATTCAGTGACTGTCTGGCAAATTCCCATGTGGATTATGTTCAGCCCCATGAGAGATCCTGGAATGTCACACTAAGGAGGGTGTCAAGGGATTTCAGAGCAATACTTTAAAGGAAGAAATACAATGCAAAAAAACCTGAATCACTTTCCGTGAGTTATAGCCCCCAGACCATGAACATGAAGAGATGTAGTAGCAAGTAGTCTAGGAAAGAGCCAAATCTGTCTTTGCCCTTCAAGAATACACAAAAGAGGAGTTAAAACCCATCTGCACCTCTGGTGCTGGGGTGCTGGTATGCTGTTCTAATGCTAGTGCGCTATTCTTGTAATATGGTATTAGAGTGCTAAACTGGTGTTATAATACTTCTGGGATGGAATGTGCTATGAATGTTACAGCTGAAAGACATCTATGAGACATGTCAGCACTCACAGGTAAAAAGTTAAATGATGGAATGGCACTCTTTCTCTGAATGCTGGAAACAAAAGCCATAGTTGAACAATATGGTTAACCTGTAAAACCAAGAATCTCCAACCCAACTGCTCAAGTGTCAGATCAATGCCACCCAAATCATCTAATTTATTGGCTGCAACCAATGTTCCTCCAAAGCTAGTCATTCCAAGGATCTAATGTCACCATTCCCAGTACTGACTACCGCTTTTGAAGTTGATCTCATTCATAGACCTTGGATATCCACGCTGAAGTGAAACAAATTAGATGAAAGATAAGCTGCAATGTTTCACTATCTACTGTGCATGAACAATACATTGTATACCTTTAGTATAAACGCTATCTTTTTACTCACTTCTCATCTCTAATCTGAATGCATATGTGCCATGTTTTATTTTTCCTCACATTAGTAACTAATAACATCAATCTTTCTTTAACTCAAGAATGCCTGTTTATACTCCTTTCAAAAACATAAAGATATTGGAATTGAGAACGTTAACCAGAAGGAAAGATATAAGTTAACCTTGTTACGACTGAGAGGAAGTGGGCTGAACAAATAAAGGGGAGCCAAATTGCTCCCTCCTCACCTGTGATCATACAAGAGGGACTTTGTCTTAACATTATGATTAGGACTGATGCTGCCTTCACAATAGGTTGAATGGATAGGGATTTCCCTTTCCATCCTATCCCCACTATCATTATCATGGAAAAGTCTAAAATCTTGTTCATTTCAACAGCTTTATCTATTTACTCTCATACTTAAATTTAACAAGACATTCAAAGCTGCTTCATGACCTGTCGTCAGACTTTGGTCAGCAAGAGATTGAGAAGGTGGCCATGGGTGCAGCTGAAAAATTACTGTATCTAAAAGCAGTTGGAGAGATGAAACAATGTGGAAAGGTTTATCATAGAGAGTTCTAGAGTGTGGGAGAAGGTGGCTGAACCAAACTAAAGAAAACTGTCAGCTGCATATTTCTGCATTTGAAGTTTTGGTTCCAGCCAGTTATTTGCTTGTTACCTTTATGATAGCACTGCTTTCTCCAAATACAAACATTTTTCAGTAATAATGTTATCAGTTGTTGATCTGTCTGTGAAACAGTACTGAAACTGACTTGCATGTGTGAAGCAATAATGCCATTACATTTTACATCCATTGTTTCTCTTTCCACATAAAAGTACAACAAAAGGCAGTGCTCAAGCACAGACCTAGCGTGAACAGGCAAAATCAGCAATGAAAACTGTAAACGCTAGAAACCTTGGTAATGGACAATCTCTTTTCTATTTAATTCAGCTCCAATAATTCAATGTTTTAACTCTTGACAATATTTTAACTTGGCTTTGATGAATTAATTTGATCAGGAATCCTGTCCCTCCAGTTTTTTTTTGTTACATTCAAGTCACATGCTTTACACACAGAAAATCAGTGATGTATTTGTTGCAGCTGCTATGGCACTGTGACTGCTAGATCTTCTCCCTTAATGCCAGAAGTCATTGAAGCTGAAACCTATAATTCACATGGGTTTGAAAAAGGAAAGCCTACTTCACTTTCTCACTGAAAGCTGTTACAGCTGGCCCACTTCACACATAACCTGTCTCGCTCTAATTAAGCAGTTAACAGTTTCACACACCACTACTTACAGCTGTCTTCTTCCTCTGTAAAGACGCTGATAACATAACATCCATAGACAAATCCAATGAGCTGCAAAAGAAAGAGAAGCTTAAAAATAATTGCAAACTCTTTTTAACTGTACATTTAGACTTAAATCTGCCTCCTGCCAATCTTAATATCAGAACAGTACAATGGAATATCCTCAATAAAAATATTCTCAAGCAAAAAAAAATTTCACAAATGTTATGTTCAAGTGCTTCATAATGTTCTATTATCAATGTAAAGTCATAGGTAATATATCTGAGACATCCCAAAGCAAGTCATAGCCATTGAAGTGGTATTGAAGTACTGTTGTAATAAATGCAGCAACCGATTCGCACACAAGTTTCACAAAGCGAGACACTGCTATACTGACAATTTGTTTCCATGATATTCATTGAGATCTAGGCCTTTGGATATGTCAGGCCTCAACAACTGGGGCCCATTGCATTTGGTTTGGGACCAGGAACAACACTAGGGCTCCTCATGATTTTTAATCGCTGCTCCTGAATTGTGGGATAAATGTTGGTCAAGCCATTATGGATAATTCCCATGCTCTTCAAAAAATCTTTTATGTGCACCTGAAAGAACAGATGAGGTCTCTATTCAATAAATGATTGAAAAGACAATTTCACCAATCCCATTATATCTGTAGTTTATAAACAACTATCAATCTCAGCTTTTTAGCTAGTGATTGATTGGACATCGTTTATTATTGAAGAAGGAGTTTCCAAACTTGTATCACCTTTTGCATGTTTCCTCATTCCACATTTGAAAGTTATGGCTCTAATTTTTAAATAATGCCCCCAATCCTAGACTCTTAAACAGTTTATCTACTCAATTTGTTGTCCTTAATATTTTGAAAACTTTGATCAAATCACGTCTTAACCATCTAACTTCCAGTGAATACAGCCTTAGTTTATGTAATACAGGAGTAGGCCCTTCAATTCTTCCAGCCTGCTTTGCCTTTCTATATGATGGTGGCTGATCATTGAGCTCAATAGCCTAAACCTGCCCTCTCTCCCACATCCCTTTAGTCATAAGAGTTATAGCTATCTCCTCTTGTAAACACCTAATGTTTTGGCCTCAACATTTTCTGTGGTGGTGAATTCTACAAGTTCACCATTCTCTAGGTAAAGAAATTTCTCTTCATCTCAGTCATGAAAGGTTTACCCCTTATCCTTAAACCATGACCCCTGGTTTGGCCTCCCCCATCCTTCCTGCGTCTAACTTGTCTAGTCCTGTTGGAACTTTATAGGTGTCTATGAGAGCCCTCCTCATTCTTCTAAACTTCTGTGAATCCAATTGTAACTAATTCAATCTCTCTTCATACTTCAGTTCTGATATCCCAGGAGTCAGACTGGCAAACCTTCACTGCTCTCCCTCTACAGCAAAAATATCCTTCCTCAGGTAAGGAGACCAAAACTGGACACAAAACTCCAGATGTGGCCTCACCAATGCCCTGTGTAAGCTCTGCTCATAATTGAACCCTTGGCATCAGATAGCATTCCAGTAAATCTACATTACACTCCTTGCAAGGCCTATATATCCTTTCTTACAAGTGGTCCTCCAAACCATTCACAATACTCCAGTGTGGCCTTACTAAGACTTTGCTCATTTGCAGCATACCTTTGTATTCTATTCCTCCAGACCTAAAGCATTCATTAGCCTTTTTGATTATTTTGTGTAAATGTCCATGGCAGCTTCCACAAATTGGCTCCTAACTCTTACAGCCTAAGATCTGCACTAAATGTACACAGTTTAGTTGCTAAAATGGTCTGTGCTTTTTAATGTTTCCCGATGATAGTGCTGCTCTGAGCAGGACAATCTGGGCAACCAAAGTTGTTAGTAAGAATACAAGACTTATCAAAGGACAAATTTGTGACTGCAAACAGAAAGTTCTTTTTTGAAAAGAGATCTGCAACTGTAACATTGGGTGGAATCTTACTTTGTTTTTGATAAGTCCGCATTGTATTAAGTTTTTTGAAGGCCTATCAAGTTCTCATCCAGCAGCTTACCAAACTAATTGAATTCATCATCTATCACACCACTCTGGCATTTCTCACATCCATTTCTCGCCCCCAGTCACCACTCAGCAGAAATCTGCTGGAACACCAACATCCCTGGCATGCATTTCAGCTCTGAAAGGCTGCTGTCCACTCGGACTAGCACTGGCATTCCAAAATTTCCCGGCTTGCTGACAGAGTCTGAACATGTCAGAAAAAACGAAAATGGGGCCACAATTCTCTGGCAGGGATCTGGAGTTCCTGGTTATGGGTAGTGCAGAGGAGAGGAGTTACTTTTTTCAAAGGACAGACAGACAAGGACATGCCACCATTTCCTGGCATCAGCCTCAGCCCAGCCATGCACCTTCTGCTCATCTATCACTGGCCTATCACTAATATCCACCATTAGTACTCACTCCTTACTCCCTGCCTTCTGGAACTCCCTCAAATGTCAACACTGCAATTCCTCACCTCCTTCCATATTTTCAAAGTCACCAAAAAACTCATCCCTTTAACTAGGCTTTTACCTCATGCCCCTCCTTTCCTTCTTCTTGGATGTCCGCTCCACTCTGTTATATATGGGGCATTTATCTGTCTGTGTGGATGGAATTCTCCCAGCCCCTGAACAATGTCATGCCAGTTGGGAAAATGTGTTGAAGTCTGATCAATGACCTTCTCAACATCAAGGAACAAAGGTTTTGCACCCAATTTTGTACAGTGAGATCAGTATCTTGTTAGTGGGTGGTGAGAGGCTCCTTTCCAAGCATTGATATCTTATTACTGCCTATCTTTATCACACTGGATATTCTCCGATAAAACAGAAAAAAAACAGACAGTGGCAATTCCTGACATGAAAGTCAGAACAGGTCCCTAGTGGCTCCAGCTTGTTCTTGGAGCCTATAACTTGGTCAGTAGTCCGCCATGTCTCAGGGAATGCTGTATGGAATCCTCCCTCTCCATGGAGGTTGCCATCGGATACACACTAATCTCACCACCATATCATGGTACACCTCTGACTCATTTAAGAAATATTTTTCCATTTCATTACTGCAGTTTGGATGTGCATCAATACCTTTAATTGCAATGCTACTGTCAGAATGCTTTGCACCCAGGGTCATGTATCCATCTCATTTCAGAGGGGTGCACCTCAGGGCTCTTCACTTATTTTTGATTAGATTCCCTATAGTGTGGAAACAGGCCCTTCGGCCCAACTAGTCCACACCGAACCTCCAAAAAGTAACCAACCCAGACCCAATCCCCCTAACTAATGCACCTCTTTTTTTTCAATCCATTATTTTAGATTAGGTTCCCTACAGTGTGGAAACAGGCCCTTCAGTCCAACCAGTCCATACCAACCCTCTGAAGAGTAACCCACCCAGACCCAGACCCATTTCCCTTTGACGAATGCACCTAATACTATGGACAATTCACCATGGCCAATTCACTTGACCTGCAGATCTTTGTGACTGTGGGAGGAAACCAGAGCACCTAGAGGAAACCCACACAGACACAGGGAGAATTTGCAAACTCCACACAGACAGTCACAAGGCTGGAATTGAACCTGGGACCCTGGTGCTATGAGGCAGCACTGAGCCACCGTGCTTTGTGCACACTTCGATACTCACAGCTTCTCTGCCTTGCCGTTGTACATTTTGCTACCTCATTCAGAACATACAAACTCAAAGTACCTGTTTTGCCTTACCTTCTGGCACAGACACAGAGCCAGGCAGCTTGTCATAGTTGTCAACAATCATCAGTCAAGAGGGGATGGAAGAATGTGTCGATGTACAGCAACATGCTACATCAATGTCACACCTATAGCATGTGCCTGCTACCTACACAGCAAATATGTTGCATGTGCTTTAACCAATGGCAATGTCTCATAGTCTAAGGGGAGTGGTCAGTCAGAGAGTGAGTCCCAATCAATCTTGGGACTCTGTTTCCTGAAGGTCATGGGTAATCAGAGTCCAAGACTATGATAAGCAAGTTGGGGAGCCAATTTTAGAAATTGGAAGTAGCAAGCTGGGATGCAGAGGAACAACAGTCATGAGAGACAACAGCTCAATATATCAGGGTAGGTGACAATAGCACATTGGAGCTCATGGATTACTATGAGAGGACGAATCATTGATGGCCACTATTACTCTGGTTTCGATGGTAGGACAGTGAACCATGGTGTTTGGCATGGCTAAGCTGTGTGCCCAGCACTCAGGGTACACCACTGGAAGAGTAGGACATCTCTGGAAGAGTTGGGTAGGAAGGTATGGAAGCTTGGAACTAATGGGGTTAACAAAAAATGCAAGGAAGAAAGGAACAAGACGACTTTAGAAGTAGTGGGGTGGGTGGGGGGGAGGGGTGAAGAGAGATCATCTATATTACCAGGCTGAGCCTGGAACTCACTCTGCGATGTCACACCTATTTGCCTTCCATTCTGATCCAAATCACAAATATACAATGGGAATGCAAAATGGATGTCACCAAGCTCAGAGTGGGTTCCTGTGTGAGCATACAGGCTGTCTTTGTGAGCCGTGTGAGGCCTTGTCGAGGGACAATCACATAATTGGCACTTACAAATTACTAACTGTAGACAATTATAACCATAGAATGCTGCATGTGAAATGCAAGCAGTACGAAACAATATAGGATACAAATCCTGGACACCAACGGTCTTGACCATGTCTTAGTTAATTAAAAATTGATCATTATCATCTCTGGGATGTATAAGTAACTGCAGGCTCCTGTGGATCACAACTCTCAAAGCCAATTCAAGGTGTCTTAGGCTGCTCAGAAGCCTGGAGCTGAATTCCTCACATCTTGAACTGTATGTGTTTGACGACATACCCTTATATGAAATTCTGCCTTCCTGTGAAATGGAATGGAGGTGGGGTGTTTGGGAACAAGGTCTAATTAATCCTACATAACCCTTCTAACCTCCTACAGTATTTATACAGTATTGCTTAGACTTCAGAATGAAGTGCCTATGTCAAAACTCCATGTAGAGGCATTCCCCACTGCAGGGAGAATTACACTAAACCATCAGTGTGAATGATGTTAATGCTGACTGCTCACATTATTAAGAACCTGTTCTGCTTCTGATATTCCCTAAACAGTCTCATTGGAAATGTGACCAATGGATTCAGCCATATGGATTCATTATCACTGTGGGTTGCTGTGCCACAAAGCTGCAGAGAAATACAGTAACAGATGTACAAGAAAGCCCAAGACCAGCAGCAATCTCTAGCAACAGTCAGACAACCTCCACAGAAAGAGCTGATAGACCGCTCAGGGTGTGGACAATGTGCAGAAGGCTCAGAGTCTCTCATCCTTAATGCCATTTCCTCCACATGATCAAAACACATTGTTGTCACAAGCTGAAGATTGTGACAAAGCTGCTTCTTTAACAAGGTTATGCTGTTCTTGGCTTTATTTTTAAGGGAGGTCATAATCAACACAGACTCAGAAAAGTCTGGGGATGAAGGGTTTTAGGGCTAATTTATTTATAGCTAATAGACACTGCCTCAGGCAGTAGGCTTTCAAGTGTTAAAAACGAACAATTGTACAATAAAAGGGGAGTGGCCAGTTCTCTCAGCTCAGTCTTTTTTTCTGGTTTGGTTTGACTTTTAACAGTATTGTGAAAAAAACATTGCTGGACCCAAAGAAGCAGGTCCAGGCTGATACTCTTTCCCTGACCTCTTTCCTGTAAGAACCTGTGTTTGATTTTTATCTTTTGTGCCAAGGAGGTTTATGGGGATTGTTTCAAGTAGTTGGAACAGCAACATTAAGTTGAGATGATCTGTTGGGTTTTCAGAGAGGTTAAGTTATTCGATATTCTGCTTTCTGTTGCTTGTGTTTCATTCAGTAATCTTACAAATGAACTCTTAGTTTTGTTTAAAACTGAATGGTTTGACCAGCCACATTTCTCCTGGAATATCCACCTTACAGTTGTTTAAAATAACGAGCAAAGTTAGGGTCTGGGCTACCTTCTAGAAATGTTTTGAGGGGCTCTGGCCTGGTCCATAACTGAATGTTCCATCACAGAACTATAGCACCTCCCTGGAGTGGGACCTATGACCTGTGACCTGAAGGAGTAGATGGCCATCCTATCCTGACGATCATAATGGTGACAACTGCTCTCAGTTTTTATGCAATTGGCTGCATCCAAAGTTCCACTGCGGACCTGTCTGGAATTTCTCAACCTTCAACCCACAAATGTATTAAGACTATTGCCAATGTAATTTGTGACAGATTGTACAGCTTTGTCTCATTTTCCCATGATGAGGTTTTGCCAAATAACTAGATTCTCAAAAGCAGGATGCCAAAGACGATGCACATGGCATTGAGAGTGCGTCAAACTGGATCACCTCTTTCAGAATTTCTTTCTGATCTATTTTATCTCCTGAGGAAGGCGAAAAGCAAACACAAGGGGGACTTTCAAGACCAAGATTCTGAAATTTCATCCTGACCAATTAAAT
Source organism: Hemiscyllium ocellatum (assembly GCF_020745735.1). Lineage (NCBI taxonomy): Eukaryota > Metazoa > Chordata > Chondrichthyes > Orectolobiformes > Hemiscylliidae > Hemiscyllium > Hemiscyllium ocellatum. The sequence continues at coordinate 37,803,539 of NC_083415.1, forward strand.
GATTTAAATTGTCCAATGGCATAAAGAGAGGGGCAATAAATGTTGGCCAGTCAGCGATGACCATGTTCCATGAGTGAATTTTTAAAAAAATATAAGAATCATAAGTTAACGTTTGGTCAAGTAAAACATGTGATGGAGAGACTGAGCAGTTTAAGTCTATACCATCTAGAATTTAGAAGAATGAAAGGAAGCCTAATTGAGGCATATAAAATGAAAAAGGAGATTGACAATTTTGAAATAGAGAGGATGTTTTCCTCTTATGGGTCAATCTAGAATGACAGTTCATAGGCTCAGACTCATGAGTGGCTGACATAAAAAAAGCTGAGAAAAAATTACTTCTCTAAAATGGATCATGAATGTGTGAAATTCACCACCCTAGGGAGCAGTGGATGCAAGGATATTGAATAAATTCAGGAAGAGATTGCTGAGTAAAAATCTGTCTATGACTTAAAGGGTGACGGAAAGTGGGAGCGAAAGTGGAGTTGAGGCCAAGATGTGGATAGCCATGGCTTCATTAAATGATGTGAGGCTGAATTGCCTGCCTTTGGACCTATTTCTTATCCTCTGATGCAATGAAACAAAGGAAGAACATATGGACATTGAGCAGAAGGAACATCACCCTCAGCACAACAGACTAGAACACATGCTATAGTATCAAGGATGGGTGGATTCTTAGCTTGATTCTTGCTGTTACAGTTACAATGACAGTCAATCAGGCAGTTGCTAATGTAAAGTGGCAATACATTTACAAACGTGAACATCTATTTCCAATTAAGTGTGACTCATGTCACTGATAAACTTTCAGAAGCTGTTCTTTTTCACTTCCCTCCCATTATGTACACTGTGAAGGGCTCTCCATGGCTGACAGTGTGCAGCTGGGCTTTAAATATGGTACCAGGAATCCAGGAAGATCCTAGCGGCACTGAATATTTCTGCCATTGCTCAGTACAAGAGAATGCAAGCACAATGAAAGGATGGTACATACTTAATAAGGTGAGCAGCAGAGAATTGGGAGACAAACTATCTACGAAACTCCCCAAATTGAGTTTTTATAAACCCCAACCCATGGAATGCAACAGAAAAAGTAAAGTGAACTTCTGGGAAGCATTTAGACTATTATTAACAATCTCAAGAATTTTTGATTGCTAACCTATAATCTTTTACTTTTGAATTGCTTATACATTTTATATAAACAGTAGCTGTTTAATTTACTGGTGGCAACATCAGGTGTAGTTCTTGCAAACTCTCTACAAATTACACTTGAACAATAAAACACACGTGCCAATTAACACCTCTCAAACCTCTTAAGAAGCTTCATATGGGGTGTGTCCAGAACAGAATTGAATTTTTAAAATTCAATTTGTCAAACCTGAATATTCTGACACATGTTATGCAAAGCTCTCAGTTTTCCTACAGGGTCCATTAAAATTTGTGGGTTTTTTAAAGTTTATTTGTTCCAAAAACAGGATTAGGCTATTCAGCCCGTTGAGCCTGTTCCACCATTCAGTGAGATCATGACTGATCTGTGGTCTAACTCCATGCACCTGCCTTTGGTTCATATCTCTTCATACTTTTGCTGAACAAAAATGTATCTATCACAGATTTAAAGTTAACATCCGATCCAGCATCCACGGCTGTTTGTGGAAAACAGTTCCAAACATCTACCACCATTTATGTATAGTAGTGTTTCTTAATGTATCTCCTGAATGGTCTGGCCCTAATTGTCAGAGTGTGCTCCCTATTTCTAAAGTCTTCGACCAGTGGAAACCTTTATCCATCCTGTCTTTTACTGTTAATATCTTGACAACTTCGATCTGATTACTTCCTTATCTATTAAATTTTAGAGAAAACAGGCCCAATTTGTATAATCTCTCCTCATAAAGTAATTGCTGGAATTCAGCTATCATTCTCGTAAACCTATCGTGTATTTCCTCCAAGGCCAATGTATCCTTTCCAACGTGTGGTGCCCAGATCCCCATGTGGGGCCTAACTAGGGTTTTGCAAAGCTACAGCATCACTTCGGCATTCTTGAACTCTAGTCCTGTAGATACAAAGGCCTTCATTCCACTAGCTTTCTTGCTTATTTTCTGCACTTGTTCATGACAATTTAAATCTAGGTACTCTAGAAAGCCAAAATTTTTCTCAATATTGACCTCTGAAACGACACATTCTTAACTCACAAAAAGAAATAAGTGCTGTCATACCTAGCACAAAGTCTAGCTCCCAGTTGCCAGGGAACTAAGAACTGTGGTACAGTAAGTTTCCTCACTGCAGTAAATCAGGAAACAGAATTATTCTGAAACTCGAATTACCCCAGTTGCTGTTAAATTGTGTGTTATTTACAATAACATTTGAAAAAGACCAGTACAAGATGAACATTATGAAAGAAGGGACTTGTTGATTAAATAAAACTTTATCCTTTCCTCGTAGAATCATCAAATCCCAACAGTATAGAAGCAGGCCATTTGGCCCATCTGGTTCACACCAATAGTTTAAGTAGTATTTTTAAAGGAATGTGTGTTTTTTTGGGGGGGAGTGGGTGGAGAAATGGATCAGGAATCCCAAAAAACATAACTTTGGACCCACAATGGGTCACTTGCACTCAGGGATAAAATAACACAATACTGATAATCTGGACAAACATCCTTAAGTTTAACTCCTTCACATTGCATATACATAAAAGAGCCCCTATTTCTCTCCCTCGACTAGTGTGGGACTGACTTCCGCCAGTTTAAGTATGGCCCCAACCAGTTTCATTGACTCTGACTGACTCTCTGAAGAACTATCTGCTCCCATTGGCAAGGTGGCCACAGGTCTCAAAATGGCTGCTGTCTGGTTTAGCTACTGGTATCAGGCATAGTTCCTGCCTCTGGGAGACATTCAACTTCTCACATTTGAAACCAAGTTTACCTTTGTGGCAATTACACTGATTAACTGTAAAAATACTATCGCAGGAGTGACGCTGTTGAGGGTGGGAGAACTAGAATTCCTGCGGGTGTCGGATACTGAAACCCACTTTGCAAATCTGGCCCACAAGTTCAGATTCTATGAATGTGTGTGATGACTGTGTACTGGAGAGCACCAGCAACATATATTGGGGAGCCACAGGGCCTCTGCCCAGATTGTCCACCCCAGCAGTTTTCAAATGCAGAAAGTTGTAGGCAGTAATTCCAGATGTGCAAGTCGAGCATGAAAGTCTCATCATCAATGGTGTATATTTGCACATTTATTCCTTTGATATTCACTCCTTGACATGGTGCCCTCGGTGACTATTAGAATTTAAGCATAAAGTAAAGCTACCTAGTCATGACCTGTTCCATGATTAGATTTCCTATATTACATTATGTCAGTAACCAGGGGTCACAATTTCAAGATTGCCAGCAAGAGAACTAGGAGTGAGATGAGGAGAAATTTCTTTACTCAGAGAGTTGTAGGAATTTGCAATGTACTGCTTGGCAGAGGAGGATTCCATAGGAGGTTTCAAAAGAGAGCTGGTTATATATTTGAAAGTGAGGGTTGGAGAATGAGACTGGGTCGCTCTTTTTTGGAACCTTTCCAGACACAATGGTCCAAATGGCCTCCTTTTGCACTGTAAAATTTGATGATTCTATCCAAAGAGTTTACCCATAAGGTCTACTGCTATCTATGAAATTTAAATAAAGCTAAAATATTTTTAAAGGCACAAAGGCACCACTGAAACCATCAAGTTGCTTTGCAGCTGATTATATCAAGCTGTCTAGTCCTAGCTGTATCACTACTATGCATCCTTTCCTATCTGATCTCTAGCCAATTTACATTTTCCCGACATGGATTACACTTCCACAAAGTCAGAATAAAGAAGGTAGTGACAGCTGAGCCATAATTGCACATTTCCAACACTACCCGGAAATATATATCATGGCACTGAAACAATTATATTATTTGATCTTCCAAATAAATTACAGGCCCGTCACATGAATCTCTAATCCAATGTTCTACTTATTAATAATTATTGTGATTACTCTCAAGTCTCCTTTTGCATTTCAGCTACAGATTTGTTTTCTTTGTATTTGTAGAACCTCAAACTTGATAAATTTTGCAGAACAGAATTTGTTGCTAATGATGGTGACTTAATTATAAAAGGCCAACTAAAACTTGAATGCATACTAATTTCAAGCTAAAAAATGCATTAACTAGTTGGCTAAAATTGAATTGATAGTTTCAGGTAATGGGTCAATGCCTGGTACAGTGGCAAAAATACCACTGCTGCAAGTGTATTTTACTGTTAGCAAGGGGACAGGTTCTGATGCACCCTTATAAAATCTGGAAATAGACACTGTTTAATTTTCTCTTGCATCAAATGATGTGAAGTTAGTGATAGAAAAGGACAGTGCTTTGGAGCCTCAGTATACGTATCATGGATTGATTGGTTGTATATTTGCACCAGTTGTTTTCTCAACACGTTAAGTCAATGCAATCAATCATGCCACATAAAGCAGGAGAATTCCAATGTGTCCAATTACCACTCCATCAGTCCACTTTCAATCATCAGCAAAGCAATGGAAGGTGTCATCAATAATGATGTCAAGCAGCACAAACTCACCAGTAGCATGCCCATTGACGCTCATTTTGGGTTCTCCCAGGATCACCAGTGCCAGATTTCATTATAACATTGTTCCAAACGAGGTCAAAATGGCTAAATACCACAGGTGAGATGAGAGTGACTGCTCTTGACATCAAGGCAGCCTTTAATTGAATGTAGCATCAACTAGGAAATTTGAAATCTATGAGAGCCAGGAGGAGAACTTTCCACTATCACATAAAGTACAAGGAAAGATGGCTAGGGTTGTCAGATCCAATTCAGTCAATTCTAGACATTGGTGTTGGAGTTCTTCAGAGTAGTGTTCTCGGGTCAAACACCTTACGCTGCTTTATCAAAGATCTACACTCCAAACAATGGTCATAAAGTGTGGACATTCAGTTATGGTTGTGCACTGTCCAGTTTCATTCACAATTTCTCAGATAATGAAAAGTCTTAGAGTCATACAGCACGGAAACTGATCCTTTGGTCCAACCAGTCTGTCCACATACAGCAGGACCTGGACAATACTCAAACTTGGCTGGTAAATGCCAAGTGACAAAAGAGAATCTAACCTATCAATGGTATACATTACAATTGCTGAATCCCCCATTATCAATGACTGAAGTATTATTGTGTAGAAGTATAACTGGAGCAGCCACAGAAATACCATGGCTACAAGACCAGGCCAGAGGTGTGGAACCCCAAACAGCCAGAGCAACAGGATCCTGACTGAGCAACCAACAAAGCCCGACTGATTTTATTTAACTGCCAGGATTGACCATGGCCCAATCTCTGGACAGAAACATCACTAATCCACAGACTTACATTGGACTAGTTGTCTGATTGACCAAGACCAAACCCCCAGTCCAGAGGTTGCCCAGCCCCTGAACTGACTGTGGCAGTACTATCTAACTTACTAGAATCAACTTCCCTCCACTTCAAAAAGCATGTCTCCATTTTGCTACATACAAATCACATTTTCTTCAAGCACATGCACTGTGTTTGCTATGTACACTGCTGGCACAGGCACTACTGCTGACACTGTCACAGCACCAGGCCAGGTACCTTCATATTACCCTCTCACTCCCCTTTCACTTTCACTCTTCACCGTTGCCTACAGCCACATGCTCCTGGATATCCTTCTGTGATTAATTGCTACCTGGGAGAGAACAGTTGCTGCCTGGCCTTGTCCACTGAAGGGCCACCCAAGGGCTTGGCAGTAGTGGAATACGGTCACCTAGTTGGCTGGGGTACTGGTCCATAGAGACAATGTGCCTCAGTCAACATGGAAGACCCTCATGTAATTGAAGTGATTCCAGTGTAAGTGAAGAAAAGGAGCCTGGTCATGCAAATTTCATGCATATAGACTCCCTACAGTGTGGAAGCAGGCCATTTGGTAATTAAGTCCACATCAAGCCTCCAAAGTGCATCCTACCCAGACCTAACCTCCTACACTATCCCTGTAACCCTGCATTTCCTATAGTTAATCCAGCTAACCTGCACCTTCCTGGACATTATGGAGCAATTTAGCATGGCCAATCCACTTAACCTGCACATCTTTGGACTGTGGGAGGAAACAGAGCACCCGGAAGACCCACACAGACAAGGGAGAATGTGCAACCTCCACACAGACGGTCACTTGAGGGTGGAATTGAAACCTGGTCCCTGGTGCTGTGAGGGAGCAGTGCTAACCACTGAGACACCATGCCACTACCTGGACTGGAAGTAGAGGACTCACTTTGACAGGCAGTTCGGAGGAAGAGTCACTGGAGCTAAAACGTTAACTCTCACATCTCTCCACTGATGTTGCTGAGCTTTCCAGCAATCTCTGTTTTTGTTTCTGATTTACACTTTCCAAAGTTCTTTCTGTTTTTATTTCGACAGGCACAAGCTTGGGTTATGCAATCGAGATTCTGAAGTGCCAAGTATCTCCCATGGAAAGAAATTTATTGGAACGGGAAGTTAATTCCAATGTGTAGGATAATGAATGAGATGCAAATACATGTAAATAAACTTCTCGCCACCTGATGATGAGAAAGTGGTTTCTCCATTGAAGGAGGGAGGACTTAATTCTGACAGTTTAACTCAACAACATGAATCTGATTTCTGAAATCTTGCCTGATTAACTCATTATCTTCTCCATTATTCTCAATGCCCAGGGGAGGGGAACATTCCTCCCTTAGAAAGCAACCTTCTCACCTACCTTTGTCTTCAAAACGAACCTGCACATATAAACGCTTTAAAATGAAAGCATTGTGACTGTTGCCTAGGTAGCTAGCATTGACCTATATACTATGATGTTGGTGGTCATTGTTGCAATCGAAACCCTTTCATAGCATCGGATCGAAAGAAATCTGAAATTTCCCAGCTGATTTGCACTGTATTTGTGTTCAAAATGAAGTCACATTGTGTACAAGAAAATACAATGCCAGCAGGCAATCACACGAGGAAATCAGCACAATGTGACTCAGGGTGGATACTTGACTTGCCACAAATTCCTCAGCTGCAAACAAATGTCTGCTGCATTTTGTATAAGTCTTGAGTGATCATGATGAAAGAGGCTTTGGGTACAAGCAGTGAATCAATTACACCTCCGTGAAAACTCTTCCAAAAGGCAACATGCTCTTATTTGGAGCAATTAAGTATTTTATCGAAAGCTTCAAGCCAAATGTGCATTCGTAAAAATGAGTAATTGATTGTGCACAGCTAAAATAAAAAAAAATTGCAAATGATTGTAGGAGAGCATTGAAATTTTTCACATCATAGTAACTTGCCCTCCAAAGGAATTTGATTTTAAAAAGGTACTTTTTCATACTGACTATATGGTCCACTTTTATTTTTCCCTGGCCAACATTTATCAAGCAAACAATCTTCATAAAAGCAGATTACCCAGGCACTAACACATTCTAGACTAAGGGGGCATGCTGTGCTACAATATACCATGAGGTATAAAGAGGCTACCTTTCAAAAATATTCCACTAGCTTTCAAACACCTTGAGATGCCAGGTGATCTTTATTTTCTCTAATTAAAAAATAAAATTATACATTAGGTCAGCCAATGTATCATGTCACTAAATACCAGACATGACAATACCTTTTATATTAGGTCAATGTTCCTTACTCTGTTGAAACAATTTGTATAATTTAAGAATTGTAAATTTGCAGATAAAATATATTTATTGAAGATAACTAAATCATTTCACACACTCTGTGCATCATTTTATATTACCAAGGATTCCTTAGGTACTTTATTGTAGGGTAACTCCTCCATTTCAACTGTATAATTATCAATTAAATATTCAATGGATACACAGCAATTCAATCATCTCTTGGGATGCCTGCCCTATGATGAAGGAATGGTAGCTGAGCTCTTAATAAGCTGTCTTAGGTATTCTCAATTTTTTCCTGCTCCTCAGATGGTGCCTGATGTGCTGTGCTTTTCCAGCTCCACTCTAATCTAGACTCTGATTTCCAGTATCTGCAGTCCTCACTTTTGCCCAAGTCAGAAATTAGGCTGCTCCAACACTCAAGACGCTTGATACCATCCAGGACAAAGCAGCCCACCTAATTAGCACCACATCTGCAAACATTCACTTCCTCGACCAAAGGCAGTCTGACTCTATCATCGACATGATGCACTGCAGAAATTCAACAAGGCTACTTAGCAGCACCATCCACCCCACAACCACTGCTGTTTAGAAGAGCAAGGGCAACAAACACATGGAAACACCACCCTCTGCGCATTCCCCTCCAAGCCACTCATCATCCTGACTTGGAAATATGTCGTGTTCCTTCAATCTTGCAGTCATTTTCTTCGGAACAGCAGTGTGGATGTACCAATACCAAATGGACTGTAGGGGTTCAAAGGGCAGGTCACCACCACCCTCAAAGAAAACTAGGAATGGGAAATAAATGCAAGCCCAGCAAAGCCTACAATCCTCGAATTAATCAAAAATGTTGTATTAAATTAGCTGAGTTCAATCAACTCATTATTGAAGAACTATAAGTTGTCTCCTTGGGTGTCATGGGCTACAAGGAGGATGATGGGTCAACCTTTAGTCAGTGGAATAGATACTTTCCTATCTACCTGTTCAGCACTGTTATCACAAACTCTGGAACATGTGGCACTTGAACCCAGACCCCCTAGCTCAGAGGTAGTTGCCCTACCACTGTGCCACAACAGCCCGCCAGCCAGAGGAATAACATACTTTCTAATAAAACTGTTCAGACATGCTACTACACACCTCCAGAACAGGTGGGATCTGAACCTACGTCCACTGGCTCAGAGATAAGTAAACCACCACTGAAACACTATAGCTTTCCAGCCAGACAAATACCTTCCATACTTATCTAGGTATTCTCTACATAAAGCATATCCTTTGGGCAAAATGCTGATTGCTTACAAGCAATATTGGAACTGTACTGTGGCATAAGTTAGTGGTTCCTGCAAAATAAAAATGCAGAAAAAAGTTGGGGAAAAAACTCACTACACATCAGATGACACAAAGCTAAAGACTTTAAACTATTAGAATATTTTAATTCTTGAAATGAGACAACTGAGCTTCATTTGATATGATGAACCCATGTGTCAGCTAGGATTTCCTCCAGATTGTACTATAACATAGCGTGAGCAAGGTAGCATTCTTTTGTAATGATTTCTGGTTCAAATATCTATTAATTATAATCCATTTTCTATTACAGGTAAGCTACTCAATGTGTAGTCTAACAGCTGCCAGTAGCTGTCTTCTGCTACAGTTTCATAGAAATAAAGTAACACTTTGAAGTATGATTACAACAATATCACCTTAACATGTCTTGCCCTTTGAGCGGGCTTTGGACTAATACAATATGCAGCATTAGGTGAAGGTGCCCGTCCAGTCTTGATTTTGATGAGCCAGCCATGCCCTTCATGAAGGTCCATTCAGTGATAAGACCTTGCATTGAAAAATATGGTTAGAAACATGGTGTATAGACAGGTAACTTCAGGTTCAAAGATCCATTTGGAAATCTGGGAAACAAGGTACTATTTTTAGGTTTCCCTTGCCATGTTACCTGTCAGATATTCTGACCAGATGGAGAGGTACCAAATTGAAGACTCAGCATCTTCCAATGTGCTGTAATTGTGACAAATTCAGCTCCAGCTGAATTTTCTTTCTAACAAATGATCTAGGGACGGGACAGACTTCGATTTCATTGTACCCATATCTTATATGTGTAGGTCAGCTAAATGGCTAGCAAGTGGATGTTTACACTTACACTTTTGAACCGTTCAATCATAGATGAGTAGAGGAATTTATGAGTCCATGATCAAAAATAAATTGTTGGACAGATACAAAGTTATACAAATGGCACATGGAATGTTCACCTTAATCTCAAGGATGCTGGGTATAAACAAGGTGGACATTTTGCTGCAGTTGCAAGTTCTGTTTTCAGCAGCTCTGGAGTATCTTTGGTTCAGGAAGGTGCTATGGACTAGGGCCAGACCTCCTCAAAACATTTTTTAAGCAGGTAGCCCAGACCATAACTTTGTTATTTGTTTAGCTAGGATATTCCCAGTGTACATTAGTTGGGTTGTCTGCCAGTTTTAAACAAACAAGGTTTATTTACAAAATTATGGAATGAAACACAAAGAACAAAAAACAGAATACCACCTAACCTATCCTATCCAAACCCAGCTTAATTATGTTGATCCAAAAAATTAATGCAACAGTCCCGATAAACAAACCCCTTAAACACAGAGTCAAAATGAAACAGGGGCTTACAGTTCGAAGTTAGAAGGGCAGAAGGAGAGATCAAAGTTCCAGTCTCAACTGTGACTGATTCCAGCAGCCTTTCTTCACACACATAATTGCCCCAAAACCCTCAGCTGCCAGGACTGGCTACTCCCCTTTCAGTATGCAAGCTATTTCAAAAACATGAAAGCCTTTGGCCTGCAATATCATCTGTTTAGGGATAAAGAACAAGGGCTCCAATAAATCATTAATCTCTGCACCAACTCAGCCGTTTCGGAGCCTGGGCTTTTTTACAAGCCCTTGAAAAAAATCAAGGGCATAGTAACCCTGTAAGAGAGCCAGTACTGTGACAAAGAATATTTTAGCCATGGAAAAAACATAATGCAGGTTCACCAGAATGTTACATAGACTTATAAAGTCAAGGTAAATTAACTATAAAGTTAAATTATAAGCTTGTATTCCCTCAAGTATAGAAGATAAATAAGTAATTAAATTTACGAATTATTTTTCTTTATTCTTTGATGAGACAGGGGCATAGCTGGCAAAACCACATTTGTTGTCCATCCTAACCACCCTTGATCCCGAATGGCTTGCTAGGCTATTGTCGTTGGTGGTTAGGAACCAACCACATTATTGTGGGTCTGGAGTCACAGTAAGACCATAGTACATAAAATTAGCAGATTTTCTTCACTAAAGGGTATTGGTGACGGGTTTCACAAAAGTTGATGATCGTTGGCATGGTCAACTATTATTGAGATTATCTTTTTATTCCAGATGAATTAAATCAAAATTCAAATTCAGCCAACTAATATGGCAGGATTTGAACCTGCACTACACTGAGAAGTAGCCCTGGTATCTGTCTGGTGACATCATCACAACACCACTATTTCCCCTAAGATAGTTAAATATGTTATGAATGTGAACATCGGAAGTATAATTAGTAAGTTTGCAGATGACACCAAAATTGGAGGTGTAGTGGACAGTGAAGAGTACAATGGTATCTTGATCAGATGGGCCAATGGGCCAAGGAGTGGCAGCTGGAGTTTAATTTAGATAAATGTGAGGTGCTGCATTTTGACAAGACAAATCAGGGCAGGATTTCTATACCTGGGGAGTGTTGCTGAATGATGAAATCTTGGAGTGCAGAAAGTAGAGTTGCAGGTTGTTAGGATAGTGAAGGAGGCATCTGGTATGCTTTCCATTATTGGACAGAGTATTGATTATAGGAGGTGGGAGGTCAAATTGCAGCTGCACAGGACATTGGTTAGGCCACTTTTGGAATATTGTGTGCAATTCTGGTCTGCCTCCTATCTAAACGATGGTGTGAAGCTTGAAGCAGTTCAGAAAACAGAATCTTTACAAGGATGTTGCCAGGGTTGGAAGATTTGAGCTATAGGGACAGGTTGAATAGGCTGGGTCTGTTTTCCCTGGAGTGTCGGAGGCTGAGGGGTGACCTTATAGAGATTTATAAAATCATGAGGGGCATGGATAGGGTGAATAGACAAGGTGTTTTCCCTGGGGTGGGGGAGTCCAGAACCAGAGGGCATAGTTTTAGGATGAGAGGGGAAAAATTTAAAAGGGACCTCAGGGGCAACTTTTCCTTGCAGACAGTGGTGCGTGTATGGAATGAGCTGCCACAGGAAGTGGTGGAGGTTGACACAATTGCAAATGTAAAAGGCATCTGGATGGGTACATGAATAGGAAGGGTTTAGAGGGATATGGGCCAAGTGCTGGCAAATGGAACTAGATTAATTTAGGATATCTGGTCAGCGTGGACGACTTGGAGTGAAGGGTCTGTTTCTGTGCTGTACATCTCTATGACTCTATGACTCTGTTTAAAAAGATGAAGGGATATTCAACAATGTTCTTGTGGGGAAAAATAGATTGAGTGATGACTTAATAGAAGTCTTTAGAATTCTAAGATATTTTGATTGTCAACACGAAAGTTTCCTCCATGTGGAGGAGCACATGGCTAGAGGCCATCAGTATAAGACAGTTAGCAAGAGATCATTGAGGAACTCACAAAAAGCTGTAAAAATGTGGCATTTGCTATCAAAGAGCATGGCTGAAGCAAATAGCATTGGTGTATTTAAGGGGGAGCTAGACAAATATTTAAGGAGAGGGAGTAAATGTTTATGATGAAACATTTAGAAGAGGAAAGACAGGAGGAAGCTCAAATGAAGCATCAACATTGGCTTGGGCTGAATGACCAGATCCTTTGCTATGCACCCATTATAATAATAGGATAGGAAAGCATAGATAGAGATGAATTATTTCCTATGGTCGATGTTTTCATAACCAGGGTTCTAAATCTTAAATTTATAGGTAAGTGATTCAGGAAGTATTTGCCATACAGAAGTTTGTGGAAGCTTGGAACTTTCCCCTACTGGTCAGAGGCAGGTTAATTGAAAATGATTGTTAGATGTTTGTTTGATAAGGGTAATAAGAGATAGGAGTCAAGTGGAACAAATGGATTGATTATACAGATCAGTCACAATCTAATTAAATGACAGAACAGGCATGAGGAGCTTAATGGAGTATTCCTGCTTTATGTTCTGCTTTGTTGCGATCCAGCATCAAGCTTTAAAAATTATTCTTAGATGGTGTCAAATTTTTGGGGTGAGATTCTGGACCTTGAGAATGATCTGAATATAATCCAATATTATGTCAAAGAATTGTAATGAAAACAGGACCATGAAAGCCAAAAAACTGTTGGCATAGACGTAGAGATACAGAAGGAAAAAGGTTACACATTAGTTATTCAAAAGTGCTTGCCTATAAATGATATCAATGGGAAAAAGACTAATTTTCCACATATCAATAAAAGGAATCTATAACATTAAAATCCAATATTTTAACATAAAATGAATAGGAGAAAGTGAGGACTGCAGATGCTGGGGAACAGCTTAAAAATGTGCTTCTGGAAAAGCGCAGCAGGTCAGACAGCATCAAAGGAGCAGGAGAATCGACATTTCGGGCATAAGCCAAATTTCCAATTTGGAGCTTTATGCTTTTAAAATTAAAGTTGAATGATAGGTATTACTGTTTCCATATCTCTCTTTGAATGTAAAGAATGATATATACGTTCAAGTTATTATGCTGCTGTTATAAATGATCTAAGACTTACAGTAAAGAAATAACATTTGATAATACTCCTTCATAACTCATGGAATTGAACCAAATGCAACCGTAAGTACATTAATTGGATGGAAACGGGATCTGCCCTCTGCTGGATTTGAAGATACAATGGACTGTGCCATGTAATAGATGTTGGTTCTTTATGATAAGTCTATTCCTGCAAAATTTCCACTGTAAGAATCATAGTGTTAGCAATTCTACAACTACTTGGAATAATAATCCAAGCTTTCAAATACATATCACTTCAATCATAATGCAAATCACCAATTCTAGACATTTTTAACCAATCTGTTCAGTGATGTTATGACATAGCTCGAGAGCAGTTGGACTTGCACATAGACTTTCTGGCTCAAGGGTAGAGCACTACCATTGTGCCACAAGGACCTTTTCTTGGCCCCAAGGTCTATTAGATTCCAGATGTTCTTACCACAACTCATCGGTTCATTGCATCACCAAATCACCAAACCACCACCAGTGAATCATCTGTGTTTTCCAGTTGATTAATTTACATGCAAAGCACATTAAGAGCAATTCAGACCTTCAAAGGTGAGTGCTAAAGGTGGCCCTAAATTCTATCTTATTTTGCTGGGGTTGTTTCACACATTGTGGTTTGAAGGTATTTCCTACTCAACCTGCTCAGAGATGCTATTAGACACCTCTCAAGCAGGTGGTAGGTGGGTCACCTTGCTCAGAGGTAGGGACACTACACTGCACAAGAGCTCCTGGCCCTGAATGCTATTCAGTACCAGTTGATACCAGGCAGCTTTTGTAAGATATTTGCCTTTCAATTTGCTACACTAAACACACTTGTGCACTTCCTCAATACCTCTTCTATGTATTTGAGTGTGTGCTCTCTTACATGTACAACCATCCAGCCATACATTACAGCACAGTTTCAGTTCACAAAAGACATCTACCACCTTTTACAGCAACCAACACCTTACTTTAAAGGAGACTGTCTTTAACTACTACAAGCACCCTAATACTGAGTGTTTGTAGAAGTTGTTTCTTCAATGGTTGCATCATGCGAGGTAGATGACTTTCCAGCTTTAATTGCAGATAATTTTGAAGGATAATTTCAACTGCAGCTTTTGGGCTGATCTGCTAAAGCAGCACAGGTGAAGCAGAAACATTGCCACCCTGACAGAAGACAACAGATTCATGCGTCATGAAGCCAATGGCACTCCTCCAGGGTGGTGGCTCAGCAATTCTGGTAATTACTGGAGTACAGATTGATTGACAGTTATGTACAGTTGGTAAGACATGCCATTTAATGTTTGAACCCAATCACTTTGGCAAAGCAGTAAACACTTCCCTGCACTGCATCCTTGTTATTGGAGAGGTCTAGGATTGGCCACTCTTGTTACTTTTACCCATTTGTTCTGAGCATTCATCCCAAGAGCCTCCAGCCCTCTAGCTGATACATAAATTGTTTCTTATGCTCAACACATATACCAGGACCTCTAGTGCATTATTATAAAACTTTGGTATTGTTCTCTCACCCATACAACCAATCTGCCATACATTATTGCCCAGTTCACAAAAGAGATCCACTACTTTTTACAGTGGCAAATAGCTTACTTTTAACAGATAAAGAGTGCCTTTAAGTACCACTAGCCACTCACAATATCAAGCCAGTGAATAGCACTGGATAACACTGGCTACAGACTGTGCCCATGTCATCTCTAATTGAATGTAATGCTTGCAATAAAGTGAATGGGCCTTGGTTCATCACATATCCTGATCCCCAACCCCATTTTCAGGATTACAGGTGGCTCAGTGGTTAGCACTGCTCCCTCACAGTGCAAGCTGGGTTCAATTCAAGCTTGAGGCATATGTCTATAAGGAGTTTGCACATTCTCCCTTTGTCTGTGTGGTCTGGTTTCCTCCCACAGTCCAAAGATGTACAGGTTAGGTGGATTAGCCAAGTCAACTTGCCCATAGTGTCCAGGGATGTGGAGGTTTTTAGCCATGGGAACACCGGGTTACATGGATAAGGTAAGGGGATAAGTCTGGGTAGGATGCTCTTTGGAGGGTTGGTGTGGACTTGTTGGGTCAAATGGCCTGATTCAAAACCGTAGATTTTCCATGTTAGTATTTAATTTCCAGTAAGTTTGAATCAAAATTAATGAAAATACCAATATTTCAATGATAGTAGATTTCAAGTTAATTCTTGGCTTACTTTGCCAAACAGAAATCATCTGCTTTTGTCATAAATTGGAACAATGTCCTTGAATTTACTATTGGACTAGGTCAAGCATCATCATGAATTTGCATAAAGCAAGATCTCATAACCAGCAAAGGCATAAATTTTGATTTTCAGTAGTATTCAGTGATGAATTAAGGTACATTTTGGCAAAGTCCTGTATACATTATAAAGGCATTCAATTGCTACCAGGAAAAAAATTAAAATCAGACACATGGATGCAGGATTTTCCCAACCCCAGAATAGTGTGGCATTGGCAAGAAAGTTTGGAAAATCATCTGAGATGATCAGTGAAAAGCATCCAAGTGAGAAAAACAAACCCAATATTCTAACCACGTACTGACTGAGATTCTCGAACCCAGTGAGCAGCAAATGACTTATTTTTACCTAATCTCATTAATATGCAGATTCACATTCTCCCACTTACTGGATAGAAACTAAATGACGACAATTCGTGGCATCAAAATCAGAATGGGTATCTGATGATTCTAGCCCACCACCTGCTCCCCTGGACCTCAATCATGCATATTAGGCACCAATATCTCAGAGAATGGTCAATGGGCATAAACCACCCGGACCCCTCATTAGGGAACTTTGGCATCCAAGGCATAGCAGTCTCACCACACCCTCACAGTATATCTCTGAATTACTGACAGTACCATTTTGCATTTCAATGCTGTACTTAGAACACATTGATATCTCTCATTGGAATGCCACTGCCAGAACACTTTGCCAGCAGGGACAGATCCCCACCTCATAGATTTGAGGGCTGCTTGCTTGCTGTCTTAGCATCAATGTTGATGCTCACCATCATCCCTGCTTTGGATTTGTGCTGCATGACATTTCATAAACTATCATCATTGCAATGGGGTGGCTGTCAGTTCACAGCTTGACAAACAACTCCCATTCAGTCAAGATTTATAAGGTATTTGCATTGAATACAAATATATGTCTTAATTAGGGATTAAATAGTTGTGATATGATTTTTATAAAATACTTAGAGCTATTTCTAGCGATTTTCGAGAAGATTTGTAGCTCAGGTTGACGATAAGTATGTATGTTAGCTCGCTGAGCTTGTATGTTTGTCTTCAGATGTTTTGTCACCATACTAGACAACATCATCAGTCAGAGTCTCTGATGAAGTGCCAGTGGCATGTACTGTCTCTCTGTTTATAGGTCTTGGCTTCTTAAGGTGGGTGATGTCATTTCCGGTTCATTTTTTCAAGGGAAGGTAGATAGGATCGAAATCGATGTGTTTATTGATGGAGTTCTGGTTAGAATGCCATGTCTCTAAGAATTCTCATGTATGTCTTTGTTTCGCCTGTCCTAAGTTGTGCGTGTTGTCCCACTTAAAGTGGTGTCCTTCTTTGTATGTAAGGATACTAGTGATTGTGGGTCATGTCTTTTTGTGGCCAGTTGGTGTTCATGTATCCTGGTGGCAAGTTTCCTGTTTGTACATCAGATAGAACTGGAAATGACATCACCCACCTTAAGAAACCAAGACCTATAAACAGAGAGGCAGGACATACCACCGGTGCTTCACCGGAGACTCGCACAGATGATGTATGGTGACAAAACATCTGAAAACAAACCTTCAAAGCTCAGCTAACTAACTTATATACTCAGCTGTTTATGTATTCAGAGTAATTTTCTGAAAGCTGCATGGGAAAATTAATCCATTGGCAATTTCTTTTCTGAGACAGTATTTTGCTAAAATTTTAACTATTGTTCTCTTGGTAAGTAGAAATATTTTAACGGTAAGATAAATTGTAGCATAAACTGGCAAAGCTGGCAATTAAACGTGCATACTTCAAACTGTCAGGGATGTCACTAACAAAATAGAAAATAATCTATTTCTTGCTTATCATCTATTTATTTGCCAGGAACTATTTAGTAAGCAGAGTTATAATTAGGTATTGATTTAATTACGAATCTGACACAATGAGATAGATCAAACTAAATTGGATATAAGAAACCAGGACTATTGCTATAAATGTTTTATGATTTAGAATGTTTATAAATAATATAACAAAATGCAATGGAATCATATAGTTATACAGTGCACTTTATTATGTGGACTTCATATGAATCCCTACAGTGCAGATAAAGGCCATTTAGCCCATCAAGTCTGCACCAAACCCTTGAAACAGCATCCCATCCAGACCCACCTCACATTTACCATGGTCAATCCACGTAACTTGCACATCCCTAGACACTGCGAGGCAATTTAGCATGGCCAATTCACTTAATCTGCATATGTTTGGACTGTGGGGAGGAAACTGGAGCACCCAGCAGAAATGGGAAGAACGTGCAAGCTCCACACAGACAGTCGCCCAAAGCTGGAATTGAACCTTGGTCCCTGGTGTTGTGAGGCAACAATGCAAACCACTGAGCCACCCATATATGGAGTATGACTGTATAGTGACAGATAACTTGGAGGATGTACAGAATTCTTGATATTTTTCTATGATTTGGTAAAGTTCTGACTGCATGGAAAACATATTTCTCACACTGTTCAGAGGATCACAGAGATTTTACCACATTACTTAGCAGCACAATGCTATGTGTGAATATCTGAGAGTGTTGTAGTCATCAAGTGCCATACTTACTGCCAACAATATTTGAGAGGAGCTGTGAATAACCTCGATATATTGATAATCAATAATGCAACCCATCACAGAGATATAGGAATGGCCATCCAAACTTTTCACATAGGCAGTTGGCATCTCTCTTCTAACACAGCCAGGACCGTGTTCACTCCACCAGGAATGGTGCACAGAAATATTGAATGTCAGTAGGTCACTCTCCTGTATAAAAAGAAGCATATATTTGGATATTAAACACATAACAAAAGTTGAATTATTGTAATAAAAATTATGAACAACACTGGTTACAATCAGTAAAAATTATATTGATAGTCGAATCAGTCCTTACTCCACATATGACCCTTTACCAGAACAACAGCAAATATGTTATCTAATTATTTGCAGCCTCCAACATTCTAAGCACATACTGAATGTCAATAGGTTCAATCCATAAAGTGAGATAAATCTGGTAAAAAAAAGTTATGCCTCCATAACACAGCCAGTAGTCATTGTGTAAACTACAATCCACAAGCATGAAGTTAATGTTGTAACTGTTACCAACCAATTATTGTGGGTGCATGTTACAAATGTTTTTTTTTAATGAGTGAGATTTATTTGCTAATTTCACATAAGTTTTTTTATTAATATGTCTCACGTCACAGATATAGTATTTAATTCTGAGTCCATTAAATGGCTGTGAACTATATTATTTGAATCACAAATATCTAATAAGATTAATAATACATACATGAACTGCTTCCTCAGTTGGTGTTATAAATATTCACTCAGAACCTCAATGCCATTTCAAGACCATTTGGTTACATTTGGTTATATATGCTCCATGCCATTGTAACTAACTGGAAGATGGTTATTATGTAAATGTTTAGGTTTCTATAATAAACTTCACAAAAATGTTTGAAATAACTGGTGATGACTTGTACATTCCAGCAACAAAAAAACTCACAGAGACCAAAACAGATCTGTCAATCAAAAGATGGCATCATTAACTGTGTTACTGCTGTCAGCTGTGTTGCACAAATGTCCTGCAGCTTTTTATATCAAGCACACTCATTGCCTCAGCAATGATGCTGCAGTCAGTTCATGCTAAATTTGACAGAGGGGTTCACTAATTTAATATTCAGAGTGAACTACTAATAATGATTTTAGTTACATGCTTTTAATTGCAATTCAATATCGTCCAAAATATAAAGTATTTTAAACTATTATATTTGCTGCATTGTCATTCAGCAGATGATGCTCCTTATATATGTGCTGTGAATATAATAAAACATGTAACTGATATAAAGTATCCAACTGATATAAAGTATCCAAATAGTGATAAATAAATGAATCCATGAACAAGAGTAGGAAATGTTGGTAAAAATAAACATGGTTTAGGAATCCTCTTTATATTAGTTTTGCATAAATGTTTAAGGAGTTAACAGTATCAAATGAATAATGGCAGAAATCATTAATACAAAGTATTTTATTGCTTTCCTAGGTTCATCCTCTTCTTCTGAAGCAAATGACTCTGTTTTGGGAGTTAAGAAATGATGTTCCCCGTCCAATGCTTTACCCAAGTGATCAGTTTTCATGTATGATTCTTGACAGGGAGGCTATCCAACTGTGGAGTATTCCAAAGCTGACCCCTTCATTATCTATAAAAATACAGCTTGCCATACGTGTCACGGTATGGCAAGCACAAGTGAAAACACAGAACTACTGTGGCCAATTGCCATGCCCCAATTCAGATCATCTGCTACAGCACAACCCTGAGATCAGACCTGGAACAAATCTAGTTATTATATCACTGAAATATATGCCAGCAATTTCTATGCAATTTCTTCAAATCATATGCCATACTATGTTGAAACACTGGAGAAATGGGGCAACATTTTGCAGAAAGAATAACATCAGGTTAAAAATGCACACTGTTACTAACAATGCAAACCAATCAGCAAATTCAAAGCATTAAACTGGTCACTTAATGCCTCTCCACTGTTTGCTTTACACAAACCACACCTTGCTCTTATCCTCCAGTAATTCTTAAGAACTTGTTGGAATTTCGTATTAAATATTCAGTAAATTCACTACTGAAATGTAAGTATGGAATGGATTGCAACTACTTTTTATGAAAGCCAATGTGAGAGTAGTTAATGTATTGACAACATCTTTAGTCCAGGCTGGGTCAATTTGAATGACTCAAATTCATTCCTACTTGTAGTTAATTATTGCTAGAGATTTTTAAAAAAGCTAAGTCAAACTTTTCACTTCACTTTCCTTTCTGTTCATCATAATTCAATCTTTCTTTCCCTCTATTACACTACCTAATTTGACTAATTCACTCTGCATTTACTTTTCCATTCTTTCTAGCTTTCTTTTTTCAATCCTGAAATCTCATTAGTAAAGAAGAAACCCTGTTGCTCCTCCAGTTTGCTTCCCCAGATGTTTCACTGCCTCATTATACCATGAGCTGCTCAAACTTCCACCAAATTCAAACACAAAGTTTTGAGTTAATGGTGGAAAAACGCAGTGAGGTTCCCTGTCAGTACTCCCAACCCACTTATTATCTCACCATTATTTCAGTGTTTCAGTGAAATAAGGGAACACACATAATTGCACACAGGCAGAAAAGGTAGCATAGCCTAACAATTTATTAAACATCATTACATTGATTAATTAGCACAGGATATTCTGTACACAACATGTGCAATTGCGAATTTTAGTCTTGTGTTCCTTTTCCATTTGCATTGATTAGATCTGAGAATAAACTTAAATTCTATTTCAGTAATTTTAGTTTACTTGTTGCACTGCAATTCTGACAGTATTTCAGAACTGCATTTAAATTAATCAGCTATGACTCAAATAATTACTTTTCTCAGTATCATCACACCTGTTAGTCACAGGTCAAACTAATGACTCTTCTAAAGATTACAAATTATAAGGCTTCTCACTGGGAAGGAATAGGACTACAGTGCTCTGAAATGGTGGGAAGAATTTTATGATACCATTCTTCTTTCATTATGGCTGTTGCATATTCCCTAGCCGACCGCAGGAATCCACATTGAATTAGGTAGGAGACAAACGTAATACACAAATGCACCGTGTTAGAACAGCTGGAAGTGGATTATCTGAACTTTTCTGACCTCCATAAAATCAGCCTTATCATTAAAAAAATGTTACCCCTTGTCTGTCACTGCTCTACTCTCTTCAGGGCTGAAGGTTAGTGTACTTTTCAATATTGTAATGGTAGGGAGTTGGCAAATTGCCCTGGGCAAGTTGTCTATGGCCAAGTGCTAATGAGTCCTAGCCTTCAAGATTCTTAGATAAAAATAAATCAAACAAAGAACTGCAAATGCTGGATATCTGAAACAAACAAAAACAGACATTCCTGGAGAACCTCAGCAGACCTGACAGCATCTATGGAGAGGAAACAGGGCCAACGCATCCAGTCCAGAGAACCACTTTAGATGTTCTGGGGATTATTAGAAGGATAGCCAATAGACTACTACTGGGAAATATCTAATCCTAGTTCTTTCCTGCTACAATAGAACAACAACCTCAATTTAATCTTATTGATCAGTACATTACACAAAGATGTTTACATCCTAAATTATGGGACTTATCATTCACAATTAGTGTCATTTATATTTAGGATTGATAGCAACATGACAACATAGCAACAATAGAGGTGAAATACAGGATTCACAGTGTTAAGTACAGTAGTCCAATCTTACCCTAATCTTTCAAAATGGCAATATTAATGTTTCAGTATGGATAATATTGAGATCAGAAGGTAAAGGATGAATTGTTTGGCATGTTGCAAACATCTTTGCTTCTGCAGTAAACCTCAAAATACAAAGCTCTGCCATTTTGCCATAACAATTGCTCCAGGTTTTTCCTGTCAATTATGAATTGCTGCTTCAATTTGTTATTTGAATATCAGATTAGCCTATCACTATTACATTGTGAAGACAGCAGGTTAATATCATGTAAATGATAATAGTCTAAACATCAATTGATCATTAGGGATTGATTAAATTGGTGAGTTAATTTATTTAAAACAGTAAGACACATTAAATGTATGAAGCAGACATTACAGCAAAGAACTGATTTCTGAGTGTAACTTTCAAACAAGAGAAAACAACTGCCAGGAGAGAAATAGCATTGTACATACAGCATATAGAGTCCTTAAGGGTGAACTTGCTTTAAGGTAACATACACAGACAACCGCCTTTACTTCGGAACATTATTAAGAATTTATTCCATGACTGCGTGTGATCATTTAAATTCCCATCTTAGTGAAAATTCTCTACAGTAAAATTAAAAATAATAGTTTACTCCAGCTAATTATGCCCAATAATTTGGTAAAATTAATTCCAGAATATATTTAACATTTAAAATTGAAGTCCCAATGTTTTCATGAAAATGTAAGTTAGTTGCTGCATATGAGGGTTACATTTTAATTTACAAATATTCACTAATATTGAAGATAAAACTGTGTAAACATTCACTCCTTCATCTCTTGATCAAGGACACCAAACTGCTTTTTTTAAACTAAACTATGGGGACATATCTTCCGCTAGTAGTTCACATGAATTGGTATTATGAAACCTGATAATAATCCAGACGGAATCAATAAATCCATCAACTTAACACTTCAAAAAAGTAAATAGTCACTTTCTAAGATATCTACAAAATGGTTAAGGATGTAATTTCACTGGCTCTTTGTTGAGTTCAAAGAACAGCAAAGTTTCACAAAATGAAGGAAAGTACTGAGATGTAAACTATTAGACTAGACGGGGTTGAGGTTCACAAGGAGGAGGTGTTAGCCATTCTGGAAAGTGTGAAAATAGATAAATTCCCTGGGCCAGATGGGATTTATCCTAGGATTCTCTGGGAACCAGGGAGGAGATTGCAGAGTCTTTGGCTTTGATCTTTATGCCGTCATTGTCTACAGGAATAGTGCCAGAAGACTGAAGGATAGCAAATGTTGTCCCCCTTGTTCAAGAAGGGGACTAGAGACAACCCTGAAAATTATAGACTTGTGAGCCTTACTTCTTTTGTGGGCTAAGTTTTGGAATGGATTATAAACGATAGGATTTATAATCATCTAGATAGGAATGATTTGATTTGGGATAGTCATCACGGTTTTGTGAAGGGTAGGTCATGCCTCACAGATCTTACTGACTTCTTTGAGAAGGAGACCAAACAGATGGATGGGGGTAAAGCAGTTGACATGTTGAATATAGATTTCAGTAAAGCGTTTAATAAGGCTCCCCCCCATGAGGCTATTGCACAAAATATGGAGGCATGGGATTGACGGTGATTTAGTGGTTTGGATCAGAAATTGGCTAGCTGTAAGAAAACACAGGGCGGTGGTTGATGGGAAATGTTCATCCTGGAGTTTAGTTGTTCGTGGTGTACCACAAGGATCGGTTTTGGAGCCACTACTGTTTGTCAATTTTTATTATCTGGATAAAGGCATAGAAGGATGGTTTAGTAAATTTGCAGATGACACTAAAGTCAGTGGAGCTGTGGACACTGCAGACAGATGTTGCAGATTACAAAGGGACATAAATAAGATGCGGAGCTGGGCTGAGAAGTGGCAAATGGAGTTTAATGTGGAAAAGTGTGAGGTGATTCACTTTGGAAGGAGTAACAGGAATAAAGAGTACTGGGCTAATGGTAAGAGTTTTGGTAGTGTGGATGAGCAGAGAGATCTTGGTGTCCATGTACACAGATCCTTAAAAGTTGCCACCCAGGTTATTGGGTTGTTAAGAAGGCGTACTGTGTGTTAGCTTTTATTGGTAGATCGATTGGTGATTCGGAGCTATGAGGTCATGTTGCAGCTGTACAAAACTCTGGTGCAGCCAGGAGTATTGCGTACAGTTCTAGTCACCACATTATAGGAAGGATGTGGAAGCAATGGCAAGGGTGTAGAGGAGATTTACTAAAATGTTGCCTGGTATGGAGGGAAGGTCCTATGAGGAAAGGCTGAGGGACTTGAGGCTGTTTTCATTAAAGAGAAGAAGGTTAAGAGATTACTTAATAGAGGCATACAAGATGATCAGAAGATTAGATAGGGTGGTCAGTGAGAGCCCTTTTCCTTGGATG
Organism: Hemiscyllium ocellatum; assembly: GCF_020745735.1. NCBI lineage: Eukaryota > Metazoa > Chordata > Chondrichthyes > Orectolobiformes > Hemiscylliidae > Hemiscyllium > Hemiscyllium ocellatum. The sequence goes on from NC_083415.1 coordinate 37,827,878, forward strand.
GTGATCACTAGAACAAGGGGACATAGCTTTAAAATGGGGGGGTTGATAGATATAGTACAGATGTCAGAGGTAGGTTCTTTACTCAGAGAGTAGTAGTGGACTTGCCAACATTAAGGGCATTGAAATGGTCATTGGATAAACATATGGATGAAAATGGAATAGTGCAGGTTAGATGGGATTCAGATTGATTTCACAGGTTTGTGCAACTTCAAGGTTGAAGGGCCTGTACTGCACTGTAATGTTCTATGTTCTATGTCTAAGTATACAATGGTTATAAATACGTATATAATGGTTGTCATTTTAAACTAATTATCTATCATTGGTGCTCTTACCAAATCACTTCCCTATCCTGTATGTTCAACATTTATGTGAAAAATATAGTCTCACAGGCATCATTACTGGAACTGAAATCACTATGTTTGCATCATCTCTTACACAGAAATAAGGTTCTTTTTTTCTGGATGTATTTGATTTTGTTATTCAACATTAAGAAATATTCCTTGGTGTATTGAGAGTGATAACCTGTGCAGATTAATTAACACCATGAAAAATATGTTTCTACCAAAAATAATCATTTTTAATAAACATGTTTAGTCCACCAAGCAAATAATCTGGTATTAAGTCACTGAATATAGTTTTAAAAATCTATGCTGATTTATTAATTTCAATAGTGTACACTCATTAGCTCCTTTATGAATTAAATATGTTTTAATATTTGAAAACTTTAAATGCATCTTTGAAATAAGATAAAACAAGCTTAATTTGAGACTTCTTCGAGCTGCTAGACAGGCAAATCAGGAGAAACATGTCAATCTTGGTATTTTGATCTGGGGCATGACCAATTTGTGTGTGAGGTTGACTTTGCAAGTGAATTTTTGAATCAGCTTTTCAATCTATACTCAATGCAACTTCTACTCAAAATGTCATGATCTATGATGTGATCTGGCTATTTTCAGGAGAAATGCACTTGGAAAACCAGCACAACCTAGCAGTGCCCAAAGGCTATGCTCTATAGACCTGAGAGCACTTGCAGCACATAAAGTGAGAGGTTGTTCCACAATATTTGTTTTATTCAAATAGTTGTTGGGAGTGAAGAACTTAAGCATTGGTGAGGTCCCCAACTCACCCACGCGCATGAAACTCACAATACCATAGTTTACATTAGATGTGAGTCTGCAATTGGACAACATTTGCTTGAAAATCCTGAATGTGTAAAGAATTAGACTGGCAATCAATCAGTTAGGCTCATAGTGTGAAAGATACAGGGCCCTGTTCTTTGCTGGCAGTAAGAACATGTATGCAGACCACGTCTGCTTTAACTCAACAAAATAAACTGCAGTTAGTCATTAGTACATTTCTCAGGGCAATGTCTTAACCAATTAGAGTACACCTGCCTGGTTTAAATTTAAACAAAACCTGACAGATAACTTTCAATTAAAATTAATTGGTGTTTTCTCCATGGCAATATCTCAAACAATTAGAGTCCACCAATCAACACATTTACCTCAGGCAGTATATATGTTTTTCCCTTGAATTGATACTCTCATGAATTGCACTAATAAGTGCACACGAAAACTTTGACAAAGGTGAGTCCTTTTTTCAGCAATATTTTCTTATCATTGGAAAGCAAAAGACATAAAAACTTCATGTATGTCAAATGGAATGCTTAAATTTCATCATGATTCAATAGCCCTATAAAAATAATATTAGACTTGAACCCTTTCACAAATGAATCATACACATATCTCAAGTCCACAAGATCAACCTCTTCCACTGACTGTTAAGTAACTCTGAAATGGAACATTTAAAAATCTGAAAAGTTACCAATCAGGAGCCAAACTATCAAAATTTATTATTTTTAAGGATTCCAAAGTTGTTTTCATTTTCAACAAGAAGACTGCACGATGTCCAACAGTTCTAGAAAACAGGCTCTAAAAGTAAGCAATAAATCTAAAAAACATGGGCCATAAATTCGAAGCCAGACTGGGATGGGAGAGCAGTGGTGGGATTTGAAAACTCATAGGGAAATGGTGGAAATCTGTACAAGCTGGAGAGTCCTAGGTGAGATCAGTTAATTCTCATTTGAATTTGTCACACCAGTATTTGCATTTGTGAGGAAGTGGTTGAGAATGGAGCTGAGAAATGAGTATTCAGCAGAATGGTAAAGTATTCCTAGTGGCATGCAGTGTAGTATTAGCAATAAATAAATATGAAATAAAACAACTAATTTTTTATGGGCATCTTTCAACCTGATCAACTTTGTTGTTGAATGGTCTGGCCATTTCAAGCTAGCAAGTTAAAATTGCAGTCAGATTCCATTAAAATCATTTGGACTAAACATACATACAGTAATGTAAAATTATCCGCCACCAGGATTTGGACAAATGAACTTAGTGTCTGCTTAGTTCAGCCACTTAGAATCTAAATTCATCAGTGACTTTAGGGTAGGTAAGAGGCATTGGCAATTTTAACAGTCAACCTGAAATAAGAGCAAAATACTGCAGACACTGGAGACCTGGAATAAAAACAGGAAGTGCTGGAAAAAATTGGCAGATCTAGCAGTACCTGAGGAGAGAAACAGGGTAAATGTTTCAAGTCCAATGGCTGAGTCAGACACAACATGTTAATTCTGCTTCTCTCTTCATAGATGCAACCAGATCAGCTGAGTTTTTCCAACGTTTTCTGGTTTTATTAACTGTCAACCCTTCTGGTTACTGCTGAAGCAGGGTAGGATTAAAATCCCTCCCTCACTGTTTTCAGTCGAGCAAGAGCTTCAAATGAAGAAATAAACTGTTGATTGGGTTCGGCTTTGATCTCTTGCAAGAACTCAACTGGCATTTGATATAAAACAAAAGCAAATTTGTTGTCTGCAGGGCTGCTGCAATCATTCTCTGGGTCTATATACCCTTTCTAAAACATGTATTATATTGCATTTGAACCTCCCTTTCCATCACTTATTGTAATAACCCCAATGAGTCTGCTGGCGCAATAAAATATTTTGGAGAGGCCAAGATGCAATTTTGATGGATTAATGGATTTAGCAAACTGAAGAAAACAAGAAAGACAGGCATTAAGAAATGAATACAAATGAGGAAAGAAATAGGAACAGATCATAATGTAAGGTATCAAAAAGATTCAAATGAATATTACAGAATACGACATCCATAAATAGAGAGAGCATGGGCAGAATGAAATATTAAAGACAGTAAAGGAGAAATTATACAGGAGATAAAAGCAAATGCAAAACAGAAATGGATCATAAGAGATAAATCAAGAATCATTAATTGGAAAGAGAATTTGATAGGAAGCAAAAAAGAAAATAACAATAATTCATGGAGAAAATAATAATTGCAGAATTAATCATTGGAGCAAGAATACATGGGTAATACTAGGAAAAATTGTCAGGATACCAGAGAGATTTAAAAAAATTCTATTCTACAAAGTTCCCTGTTCAAATGTTTAATACACTCCTTTAAACATTATTGTGTTCACTGGCACTCACCCACAAAAAAAATCACAGAGAAACAACAGCAGATTACATAATCTAGTAAAAAAAGAATAAAATAAATCACCAGGGGAAATTTTTTAAATTGTAATCCAGCCTTGAATAATACCGTGAAAAATGAGCCTGGATAGCTCTGTATTTGGAATTTTTACAATATATACACAACTGAATGATGAGAACTTCAATGCATTCCAAAGATCAGGTGTTGTGCAGTTCCTGGTCATTCATTAATTAAAATATTCTTGTTTCTTGCATTAGAAACTAATGAATTATAGTGGAACACGAGAGTACATTTTATTTAGGCTCAAAATATTAATACATTTTTATTCATTATTAATTATAAAGAAGAATTAACACAGCAAAAGGTAAGATAATATTAAATGAAGAAAGGTCTTTCCAAGTTAAATGTCAATTTCGTACTCTGTTGCAGAACTCCAGGAAAAAGAATTTGTCAACATCCCATTTGTAATATCCAATCAGCAAACACAACATCAAAACCAAGAATCAAACATTAGCAATATGAAACTGGATTTAGTTAAGAAGCTTGTTACTCAAACTTTAAAGAGAAGCAGGTGGAAATGACAGAAGCAAGACAATGAGTTGTCAATAGCTACTTTACAGCCACACGACATTTTGCATGGGGTTAAATGCACAACTTTATTAGTACTTTTTACTGAAGGAAGTAACGCGTGGATGGCAACATGCAATAAAGCGATGATAGTGAAGATTAATAAGGAATTAAATAAAGTGTTCGCAAACATTTTTTTTAACCACAAGAGAAAAAGCACCACGGTTAAAATTAACCTCTTTTTGTAATGGTTGGGAGAAGAGGATAATTTGTGTTGTATAAAAGTCTGCTGCCTGGCAACAATACAGGCAATTTCTCAGCCTCCTACGCATGCTTATTTGGCTAAGTCCGTCCATCCAACTTACAAAGAAGCTTAGCTATGTCTGCTGCTTCACTGACTCGATAAACCTGCATATATTGTACACTCTTGTCAGTTTAAATAAATACATTTTTATACTTATGTTTTTTTTGGAAAAGTAAATTGCTCTTTTCTGGGGAGCATGAGTTTAAAATTCACTTATGAATTCTTCACTCATGAATTATTATATCAGGCCCACTCATGGGAATTATAAACAGTATTTCCATGCCTGCTTGGGGAGCATGCTCTGTAAGCTAAGACTGCTTGTTATTTAGAAAAACAATGCATTAATTAATGATTTACCTTCAGCAATACAGGTTTCAAGGGAGGTACACTGTAGAGTTCATTATCTTTAATGCTCAAAATAGATTTTAGTTAAACTAATCAGTTAGAATTTTAAAAAATAAACAGCGATTACTTTGCAGCTTTGTTTACCAGCATTTCCAAACTAATTTCTCTCTTGCAGAATGGACTGACGATACAACCATGAAAACATATTACAACTTTTCTCAACATAATATGTTGTTAAGAATTTGTTAAGATTGTAATATTTTATGACAGCCGATGTAAAGCCACATGTCCTTGAATTATTAACAAAACTCATTTGGACTGAGCAGCTGGCAAGAAATATGATGAATAATTAGGCGTAAGAGGGCATCTGTCAGTGTCTTCAGATAATCACTGAACAGATGGACGATTTTGATATCTTAGCAACTTCATATGGAGTGAGAACAGCAAAGAGAAAATATGTGTGTTACAATCTGTGTCTGTACTTCTAAGAAATTTGCCATGGTTCCAACGTCTGCTCTGAACTGATTCACTCCTCAAATGTTTTGTCAGTGTCTACCTAACTGAGACTCTTCCATGAGACTGAAGCACATTTTTTTTACTTATCTCTACAACCATACATTAAAATTAATCTATTTAAATTACAACAACAATCATACCTTAAAACTTAGTGCGTGTATTAATCTTGTTTTTCAACTTATACAAACTTATAAACTATGGCAATCAATATTAGCAGATTTAAAGCAAACTCAAGTTAAAATAACAGACAAATTTAAATAAATGTGTTTCACATTCGCTCACAAATACCTTATTAATTTCTGGACTGATAACATGTTAAAGGATTTTTTTTGTTCTGCCGACAAATGCAATTTTGATGCTCACATTTAAACTTGTGTTATAAATATACGTTTACAGGCAAAAAGGGGGCCAATTACCTCAATTGACTGATTGGCTGGTTTCTAATGCAGAGTGACACCAATATGTGGACTTAATTCCTGCATTGGCTGAGGTTACCACAAAGGTCCTTCTCAACTTGTCTTTTGCCTGAGGGATGGTGACCCACAGATTAAACCACACCAATCATTTCTCTCTAATGACAGAACAGCCCTATGGTCCAGTATGAATACGGCAACTCCACTTTTTAAACAGTAACCATTATAACTGCAATTGATACAAGACATGGAGTAACCCTGCCTGTGCCGCAGGTAATAAAAAGACATGAATCACATGGATGTGCTGCAAAACATTTTGCTACATTAGTCATAATATATGTACTAATATACACAAATATTATCACTCATGTTTTAAAATATGTATAGAAATCAGCATTACTGGTTATAATAAAATACTTAAGATAACTTTCTAAGCATAATCAATCAGCTTACAACATAACATTCTAAGTTTCCTTAATCAGCTAGCTTCCATGGGACTGCCAACGATCTATTCACAATAAAACATGACCATCTCAGTCTTACTATTTTACTGCTGACCTTGAATCAGGTGCTGGAGATCCACAGCAGCACCATTGATTAAAAGGCAAACACAAAGTTAATTTGGCAGGTTTTGGCAGTTGATGAAATTTCTACTGGTAGAAAAGACCAACTGAGAAAGTCAATTGCTTTGTAGCACTGAAAGCCGGGGCACATGCAATAAAATTCCAGCATTCTGCAATCTTAACAGCCAGGCATCGCAAGACTTTCTGCTCAAGATTATCTTAAACCAGATGTTCAATTGATAACAAACCAGCAGATGCTAAACTATAGCAGCTGTGTCAAAACCAGTTTACACTGATATTTATCGAAACATTAATCCTTAGGATTTGAAGTGTTTCAGGAGAAATACATCCTGAGCATTTGATAAGATACTTGTCAAAATGCAAATTCTCTCTTCAAAAAGAATCTCATGTTTTGGAAATTGCTCTAAACACCAGAATGAAAGATTGAAAACATGCAAAGAACAATGCTGATAAGGAAGGAGTATTTTTAAAAATACCAGAGTTAAAATAGATCACATTAAGATGCCAGTTTAAATTCAAAAAGATAAAACAGTCCAAAAGGAAAATGCTGCCTTTGTTTGCAAAGTCAAACATATTCAATTTTACAATTTCTTTAAGATTGTGTTGGGTGATTTAAGATAACAACGAAAGTAATAAGGATTCTCCTGGCATTTTCTTGTTGAGTTTAGTGTTTGTTACAACTAGACAATTGGGCTGGATTGGATCTTAAAATGTGTTGCTGGAAAAGCGCAGCAGGTCAGGCAGCATCCAAGGAGCAGGAAATTCGACGTTTCGGGCATACGCCCTTCATCAGGACAATTGGGCTGGATTGGCCTAGCCTCACGAAGATGGGATTGGAGGCTGTTTGTGGGTTAGGGAGCAGGGTTAGAAAGACTCCCCAATGCATTCACACACTGGAGGCATTCCCTTGGCTGTACTGGAAACAGGGCTGGTTTTCCATTCCACAGGGTGCAATTAAAGACACACTTTGAGGCCATTTCATATAGTCTCGGCATCACACCATGGAGTCATCAGAACAATACAGAAACACCACGGCCTTATCCACTAATCTTTAGTTAATAGGCAAGCAAACCTACCATCCCAATGTTCCTACCAGCTTCCCACCTCCTTATTTCACTAATTCACTGTGAGCAATCACATGTGCCTCCATGTTTAGATACCCTCCCACTCCCCAGCCTGTTTCTGACTGATATGGTAGTGGGCACTCTGATTGTGTCTACAGCCTGGGAAGCCTGCCTGCTATCACTAATATGTCAAATCTAACAGTGAAGACAATTAGGATACCACCTCCTGAAATGTTGTGCCAGTGGGGCATATAAAGGTGCCATGGAGAGACGCTAGTGCCTTCTGCAGATCTGGCATCAAGGCTCTGATGTACACCAGAAAATATGGCCTTTGGAAGTTAAAAACAAAGAAATGGCCAGCAACAATATCATCTCTCTGAACCTACCAGCATCTTCAGGTTGAGCCTTTTTGAATTTTAGCAAATTAATTTTAAATAATCTGTGGATAAGCTGGAAAGCGGAACGCAAACTATTTTCATAAAAGCCAAAAGAACTGCGAATGCTGAAAATCAGAAACAACAACAAAAGTAGCTGGAAAAGCTCAGCAGGTTTGGCAGCAGCTGTGAAGAGAAATCAAAGTTAACATTTCGAGTCCTGAGGGGTTTTGAGGAAGAGACACTGGACCTGAAACATTAACTTTGATTTCTCTTCACCAGATGCTACCATATCCACTGGGCTTTTCCAGCAACTTCTATTTTTGTGACACAAACCACCCTGTTGTTCAAATATACCCAGAGACTCAGAATGTTCATCTTTGTAAGGAAGAAACTGTATTGCCATTTCCAGTTCAATATGAACAGCCTGCATTTAAATTTTCTTCATTTTAATGATTTGAGGCAGCACTCAACAAGATTTCAATAAATATACAGAAAGGCCATACAAGTTAAAAATAAGTAAATGTTGGTTTAGTTCAGTTGGAATTTGGCATCAAGGACGGCTTTGGTACTTGAGAACAGAATGTTAGCTGACAAATCAATGGACTACTGCACTATTAGAAGTGCTGTCGTTCAGTTTGGAGGTTATGCTGATCTGCTGTCTTCTTGTTCTTCTGATTTTAATTAATGCATTTGATCCCATGGTACTAATTGAAGAAGTACTGGGAACCATGACCTATATTCCTTACTCGATAAAAAACAGATTACCTGGTCATTCATCTCTTTGCTAGGGGTGAGACCTTGCGTCCATAAATTAGTTGCTAAGGTTACTCACTGTACAACAATAACTTCATAATGTAATTCATTCCAAATGAAGCACCCTGGGATGTTTGATAGATCTGATAAGGAACTACTTCCATGCAAGATCGTTCTTTTAACGCTTAATTATTTGTTTATTTTAATCTGTACAGTATAAGGTTTTCTTTTACAAAATGTACAATCTTAATAAGTTTTCTTAAAACCTTACTGGAAACAGAGAACAATCTCTGCACCATACTCATTTCCAGTCTCTAGTCTCAGCTTAATTACAGTTCCACTTCAAAGATTGAGCAAAACTGTGAACTCAATATTCGGGGAATCTAATTAAACATCAGTGGAACTACTGTGTCATCACATTGACATTAATTATGATCCAGGATATCTAAATTACACAATGATTCAAACTATATGTATTAACATCTGAGGCGACTCAAAAATATTGATCACAACACCCACTGACTGTAAAGACAGGTATCTTTCCAATCAATTTGGATTATCACCACTGTTCAGTGATAAGTAACAATCTGATTTTCATATCAGTATATAGATGTAGTTAAATTTTAGACAATACAGTGAATGTTTCAGTGATAACCCTGATAATCTTGTATATACACATTATAGATGAGTCATCCTTGTGCCATTTATGGTGGTATCCCTTACATAATTACATTGGTAAACTATACAGAGGCTGAAGGTTGCAGAAATAGACTTAATGCCTCAGGTAAGTGACCTTTAGTCATAACTAGCTGAATTTTATCAGAAATCAGCCATCAATTTTAGCAGGTTTCAGGGATCATTTCTCTCCAGAAGCCCTAATGAAATTTCTCATGTTATTCTCCTCAACCCGCCTCACTAACCTTGCACCTCAACTCTATGGCAGCATGCTTGTCCTATTTTACCACCATCTGGAGACAGAAGTATTTTTCACTGGATTTGGATTCCCAGAGCTGGTGCCACTTTGGTCAATGTAACCAAGCCTTTCACTGTGAAGGTAGTGGGAGGGGAACCAGAAAGAAATGTTTCTTGGGCACATGGATGGCACAGCTGACACTTCACGGCAAATGTAAGTGCACATTCCTGAACAAATTGCTGTTGAAAATCCAAGTTATACAGTTTACAGTTTGGGGTGGCATGGTGGCTCAGTGGTTAGCACTGCTGTCTCATAGTGCCAGGGACTCAGGTTCAATTCCAGCCTCAGGCGACAATCTGTGTGGAGTTTGTACATTCTCCCATGTCTGGGTTTCCTCCCAGAATCCAAAGATGTGCAGGTTAGGTGAATTGGCCATTCTAAATTGCCCATAGTGTTCAGGGATATGTAGGTTAGGTGCATCAGTCAGGGTAAATGTAGAATAATAGGGGATTGGGTCTGGGTGGGATACCCCCTGAGAGTCAGTATGGACTTGCTGGGCCGAAGGTCTTGTCTCCAAGGTGTAGGGATTCTATGATTTACCCTTCCTTACCGTCATCCCATCTCAGAACCCTATCTAAGGGAGTGCTAACTTTACCTCAATGTCCATTGTAGCTTCACATCTTCTCATTGTTCAATATGTGAAAAACCTTCAAAACATTCACTCTTATTCAACAATAGCCAAAATAAAGAATAAACAAACAAAAATCACATCTGCTCTATGAACAGATAGGAATTGACTTGTGAGTTGCACCCTGCTCTGCATCATTCTATCAAGTTGAAGCTGATGTTAATGTCCTTACCTTCCTCCTCAAAAGACTGCTGCCACCATCCCAGCTCTTCAGAGATTATTATATCCCTCGTTGCTAGCAAGCTAGACTACTGTGACTGGACTGTGCTGCAAGCTCTGACCAGAGGTGAAGTTCGGCTACATAGATTTTTGACACAAGAACCTTATTCCAATGAATGAAGCATATGCCATGTTGCACAAATACAATAGCAAATTGTAGGTGCTGTATTATTACTACTTCTTTGACACCCTCCCGTCTCCCCCTATTCCACATCACACAAGAAAGGCACCATTGCGTATAAAACCACAGTGGTGAAAACTTAGTGTTCAAGCTTTGGGGAATTCAGCTCCGTTTCCTTGGTTAACCTTTGAAATCTTGGATTCTCTTCATAAACTATGACTGGCAGGTGGCACTTTTATGCTCACCTCTGATTATATTTGCTTCACGGAGATGCCTACACTGACCAGGGGACTACCTCATGAATAGGTGAAGCGCACGCTGAGCAGGAGTGGACATGGGACTGCTGAGTAAGTGAAATAATATTTTTGGGTGATTGCAATACTGAAACACTACTTAAGTAGTGTCTCCCACCCATCCTCTTCCTCCAACCAAAAAAAGAGTTCTGTGCGCCACAATGATAAAGTAACTATTTTTCGATAATCTCATTAGGAATTTAGAATAGTTAGGACAATTTAATGTTCCTCCTGCAGATTGTGGGAGGTAAGGGTCACCACTAGTGACCCTGCTGACCTCATCCGTGGGATGTGCACCCAACTCCAGCTCCTTGAAAACCATGTTAGGGAGCTGAAGCTGGATGAACTCTTGATCATTCGGGAGGGGGAGGGGGGTAATTGAGAGGAGTTACAGGGAGGTAGTCACACCTCAGGTACAAGAAAAAGGCAGATGGGTTACAGTCAAGGGACAGAAAGGGAGCCAGCAGAGAGTGCAGGGATACCCTGTGGCTGTTCCCCTCAATAACGAGTATATTGTTTTGTACACTGTTGGGGGGATGAATTACCAGGGGTAAGCCATGGGGTACAGGTCTCTGGCAGAGAGCCTGTCCCTGTTGCTCAGAAGGGAAGTGGGGAGGTGAGTAGAGCATTAGTTATTGAGGACTCCATAGTTAGGGGGACAGAAAGGAGGTTCTGTGGGAACAAGAGAGACTCATGGTTGGTGTGTTGCCTATCAGGTACCAGGGTTCATGTTGTCCTGGATCATGTTTTCGGGTTCCTTGAAGGAGAGGGGGAGCAGCCCCAAGTCGTGGTCCACAAAGGCGCTAATGATGTAGGTAGGAGAAGGGATAGGGATTTAAGGAAGAAATTCAGGGAGCTCGGGTGGAAGCTTAGAGCTAGAACAAACAGAGTTGTTATTTCTGGTTTGTTACCGTGCCACATGCTAGCGAGGCAAGGAATAGGCAGAGAGAGGAGTTGAGCACATGGCTACAGGGATGGTGCAGAAGGGAGAGTTTAAGATACCTGGATAATTGGAGTAGTTGGGACCTCTACAAACACCGGAACCAGAAGGATACCAATATTCTGGGAGGGGGGGGGTGGATTTGCTACTGCTGTTTGGGAGGGTTTAAATTAATTCAGCAGGGGATGGGAACCTAAGTTGTAGTGTCCAGTTCCAGAAGGTTGAGAGTAGTGAGGTCAGAAATAAGGTTTCAAGGTCGCAAGAGTGCACTGGCTAGCAGGAAGATGGTTTTAAGTATGTCTACTTCAACGCCAGGAGCATCCAGAATAAAGTGGGTGAACTTGCAGCATGGGTTGGTACCTGGGACTTCGATGTTGTAGCCATTTCAGAGACATGGATAGAGCAGGGACAGGAATGGTAGTTGCAGGTTCCGGGATTTAGATGTTTCAGTAAGAACAGGGAAGATGGTAAAAGAGGGGGAGGTGTGGTATTGTTAGTCAAGGACGGTATTAGGGTGGCAGAAAGGATATTTGAGGACTCGTCTACTGAGTAGATTAGAAACAGGAAAGGAGAGGTTACCCTGTTGGGAGTTTTCTATAGACCTCCAAATAGTTGGGTCAGTTTTTGCCCAATGTGTGCAGGAGGGTTTCCTGACACAGTATATAGACAGACCAATAAGAGGTGAACCCCATTTGATTTGGTAATGGGTAATGAACCTGACCAGGTGTTAGATCTGGAGGTAGATGAGCACTTTGGTGATAGTGACCACAATTTGGTTATGGAGAAAGTGAGGACTGTAGATGCTGGGGATCAGAGCTTAAAAATTTGTTGCTGGAAAAGCACAGCAGGTCATGCAGCATCAAAGCAGAAGGCTTATGCCTGAAATGTCGATTCTCCTTCTCCTTTGATGCTGCCTGACCTGCGGCACTTTTCCAGCAACACATTTTTAAGCACAATTTGGTTATGTTTACTTTAGCTATGGAGAGGGCAAGGTATATACCACAGGACAAGAGTTATTGCCAGGGACAAGGCAATTATGATGCGATTGGGGAAGATTTAGGATGATTAGGATGGGGAAGGAAACTACAGGAAATGGGCACATTTGAAATGTGGAACTTATTCAAGGAACAGCTACTGAGGGTCCTTGATAAGTATGCACCTGTCAGGCAAGGAGTAAGTTGCAGAGTGAGGGAGCCTTGGTTTACTAAAGAAGTTGAATCTCTTATCAAGAGGAAGAAGATGGCTTATGTTAGGATGAGACATGAAGGCTTAGTTAGGGTGCTTGAAAGTTACAAGTCATCCAGGAAAGGCCTAAAGAGAGAGCTAAGAAGAGCCAGGAGGGGACATGAGAAGTTGTTGGCAGATAGGATCAAGGAAAACTCTAAGGCTTTCTTTAGGTATATCGGGAATAAAAGAAATTATAGAGTAAGATTAGGGCCAATCAAGGACAGTAGTGGGAAATTGTGCGTCAAGGCAGACGAGATAGGGGAAGCACTAAATGAATACTTTTCATCAGTATTCACACTGGAAAAATACCAATGTTGTCGAGGGGAAGACTGAGATACAGGCTACTAGACTAGACAGGATGGAGGTTCATAAGGAGGAGGTGTTAGCAATTCTGAGAAGTGTGAAAATAGATAAGTCCCCTGGGCTGGATGGGATTTATCCTAGAATTCACTGGGAAGAGAGGGAGGAGATTGCAGAGCCTTTGTCTTTGATCTTTATGTCGTCATTGTGTACAGGAGTAGTGCCAGAAGACTGGGAGATAGCAAATGTTGTTCCCTTGTTCAAGAAGGGAGTAGAGACAACCCTGGAAATTATAGACCAGTGAGCTTTACTTTTTTGCTGGGAGAAGTGTTGGAAAGGGTTATAAGAGAAAGGATTTATAATCATCCAGATAGGAATAATTTGATTAGGGAGAGTCAAAATGGTTTTGTGAAGGGTCAGCTGTACCTCACAAACCTTATTGAGTTCTTTGAGAAGGTGACCAAATTGGTGGATGAGGGTAAAGTGGTTGGTGTGGTGTATATTGACTTCAGTAAGGCATTTGATAAGGTTCCTCATGGTAGGCTATTGCACAAAATATGGACGCATAGGATTGTGGGTGATTTAGCAGCTTGGATTAGAAATGGGCTAGCTGAAAGAAGACAGAGTGTGGTGGTTGATGGGAAATATTCATCCTGGAGTTCAGTTACTAGTGGTGTTCTGCAAGGATCTGTTTTGGGGCCACTGCTGTTTGTCATTTTTATAAATTACCTGGATGAAGGCGTAGAACAATGGGTTCCTAAATGTGCAGATGACACTAAGGTCAGTGGAGTTGTACTGAAGGATGTTTCAGGTTACAGAGGGACATAGATAATTTGCAGACCTGGGCTGCTTTTTCCTCAGATGGTGATGGCTAGCACATGTGGCCTTGCTTTAAATTGAGGGGTGATAGATATAGGACGGATGTCAGTGGCAGTTTCTTTATTTAGAGAGTAGCAAGGACATGGAATGCCCTGCCTGCAACAGTAGTAGACTTGCCAATCTTAAGGGTATTTAAATGGTCTTTGGATAAACATGTGGATGAAAATGGAATAGTGTAGGATAGACGGGCTTCAGATTGGTTCCACAGATCAGCGCTGTAATGTTCTATGAGTTATACATGCAGGGTGCTACAATTACAGATGTTTTTGACCTATGTTGTGTAAGTGCCTGATTAATGCAATTGACCCCAAGGGTCTCATATCACTGACAGGTAGAGCCTTCATGCTAAGGTAGAGAAGAATTGCTTATTCCACCCATACCAGGTGTTGTCTCAGCCATTTTCCATGTCCATTGCACATTTACAAAACACACAAGTATGAAAAGCAGTGAAGGATGCACTCACAATGAGTCACTGGCTCAGATGTTTAACAAAAGGCCCAACACGAACCGCCATGTTCCCTTCTTCTTTGCACTCCCTGTCAGCCAATCAGTATTGAACCTCCTCACACTTCTTTGAATTATTGTTTAATCTCCGAACATTACCTCAAGCTCCTCTGTCAATGGCAAGCTGGTTGAGACCCTCATATTGTGGACACCCCAAATGGCCCTCTGTCTGTATAAAAGCCCTGATATTGGATGCTGCTCTTTATGTTACTTTCCAAAACACCCTGAGTGAAGGCTTTCTTCCTTGGCTTGACTGAACACTATTCCAATAGACTTTGTCACATAGCTATTTGGCTGATGTATATGCTGTGTGGTTTCCATATAAATCATTGCCACATGGTGTAGGTGTAACATTGATTCAACACAGTACCATATCCATCCTCTTGTCTGATAACCACAGACAACCATGAGAAGCTGCCTGGCTTTGTGTCTGTGCTAAACAACAGGGCAACACATAAGTACTGTGAGCCTTTCAACTCTGAATGAGAGAGCAAAGCGCAAAGGCAGAGATGCCATGCTCATCCAAGTAGCTGCAGAATGAATGAATGGAGGGGAGTTAGTGATGAGCACTGAGATGTACCCGTGTCCAATCCATGAGTTGGCTGCCTGTCCCCATGTGCAAAATATCCTGGCAGCAGTGTGCCAATGAAAAGTGCCAGTGTGCACCAAGTACAGCATTGAAGTGAAGGGCTGTATTGTAAGTTGGTTGAAAATGTGCCATGATTATTTGGTGAGACTGGCATTTATCCAATGCCAACCTCTGTGGATAAGGGCATGCAAGTGATCAGTGCCCATGAACATGCCCTCAGATGTCAGTGACTATTGACCAAAACGTAGGTTCAGAGGAGCAAGCAGTGACACGGAGTCACCATGTACCACTCTGACTTACATATTAGGAATTGTTCATCTCTAGTTTCTCTCTAACACACAAAAAAATTGAAAATTGCATATCAATGAGTTAAAAATCACACAACGCCAGATTGTAGTCCAACAGCACGAGATTTGGAGCGCTGCTCCTTTATCAAGTGATTGTGGAGTAAGACCAAAAGACACAGAATTTATAGCAAAAGATTACAGTGTTTTATAACAAAATGGTGACATCTCAACTCAGACAAGACAATGCCTTAAGAGTGTGAGTCTGTCTGCTTCCCATTTTTGACTCTGCCTGGTTCTATTTCCAAAGTGGAATTTACAAAGTACGAAAGGCTGCGTTGACTGTGTGCAAGACAGAGAGAGAGTATGCATGTGAGTGTGGGTGCATGTGAGAGAGTGTGTATGTGAGAATCGGTCCCACACACTCTTACATATTTACACACTCACGCAGAACCTCTCTCATACACACTCTCTCTCACACATGCACACATACACACTCCACACTGACACCCACACATGCACCCTCTCACAGGCTTAAACCCCATCACACTTACACATACACTTTACCAAGCTCGCACACACACACACAAACACACACCCTCTCACAGGCTTACACCCCATCACACTTATACATACACTTTACCAAGCTCGCATACACACAAACACACACCCTCTCACAGGCTTACACCCCATCACACTCACACATACACTTTACCAAACTTGCACACACACAGACACACACCCTCTCACATGCATTCACACTCACATGTACACACACTCACATGCACACACTCTCTCTCTCTCTCTCTCTCTCTTTTTCCTGCACGCACGCACGCATATAAGTCTATAGGGTGAATTTGTATTTGCAGAATTCCATTTACAGATACATTTTATTCTATTATATCCATATAACATTTTGTAATTTCCACATTGGAAATAGAACAGTCAGAGTCAAGGTTGGGATATACCCTTAAGGCATTGTCTGAGCTGAGATGTCACCTTTTTTTGTAAAACCTTAACTTATCTTGAGAATGCTGCACGGTAGCTCAGCAGTTAGCACTGCTGCCTCACAGTACCAGGGTCCCAGGTTCAACTCCAGCCTTGGGCGACTGTCTGTGTGGAGTTTGCACATTCTCCTTGTGTCAGTGTGGGTTTCCTCCCACATTCCAAAGATGTGCAGGTTAGTCAATTGACCATGTAACTGTTCATAGTGTTAGGTGCATTAGTCAGAGGGGGTGGGTTACTCTTCGGAGGGTTGGTGTGGACTTGTTGGGCTGAAGGGCCTGTTTCCACACTGTAGGGAATCCAATCTAAAAGAATGAATTGAAACATGTAACCCGTTCTAAAATATGAAAGGCTTAACAACAATCGAGGTTTGTTAAATATATAACTTTACTTGCATGACACTGTAATCTTTTGCTATAAATCCTGTGTCATATGGTCCTACTCCACAACCACCTGATGAAGGAGCAGTGTCCAAAAGCTAGTTCTTCCAAATAAACCTGTTGGACTATAACCTGGTGTTGTATGATTTTTAACTTTGTTCACCCCAGTCCAACACCAGCTCCTCCACAACATGCAGAGAAATGAGGCAAGATTGAGTATTAATTGTACGTTAATACATGCAATTGCTCTCTTGCTGCTCACTAGTTAGAATCTCATCTTGTTGTTCAAAATTTGATTTTAGAATTGGACTTCTTTCTCTCAATATTGAGAATTACATTTCTTCCAAATTCTCCCATATTTTCCCAACTATTTTGCCATTGCTCATGACATTCGAGGAATGGGAAGATTCGTCCCACAGTGTTGATGATCTATTTTAGGAACTGAAAATGATTTAATACTTTTGAAATGTCCAGCAACAATTACTGCAAAACAGAAGCTGTCTTAAAATTTTCTCTCAGTCAAAGCAGAATCTTAGTAAGGGTGTAATGCCTTATAGAAACACTGAAAGAGCTTAACATAGACCCAACTACTTTGAAGGAGAATAACAGCCATTCAAGGAAATGTAACAATCACCTTCCGCAAGCTCACACATATACCAACGAAAGGAATGAGGGGTTAATCTATTTAGCAGATCACTGGGAACAATTTGTTTGCCAGTTCTTGTGACTATAAAATGACACAGGAAACAGGAACTTTCAAAATTGGAGCAAAGTTATGTGAACTACAGACAAGATACCCTCTTCTTTGTTCTGAGGGCTGACATCACATATTGGTATGTACAGCATGTGTTTGAAGATTGAAAATAATTTAATGAGTTTTGAAAGGACCACTGTCAAAGCAAGAATAGACATCAATCTAATATTTTCTAATACAAGTGATAGACTGTGGAATACCACCAAACAGTGTGGCAGTCTCCTTGAATTCAGATGCATTCAACCTCTTATGACCTTTCTAGTAAATGTAATTCATCAAATAACCCATTACTATTCACAACACAGTCCATGAAAACCTACCGTGCGTGTTTTACCTGGGGTCTGAATACCAATGAGAAGAATACAGACATCATATTACATGGGCAGTGAATTTGCAGGAAATATCCTTACCTTTTTAGTCTAGTTGCAGCTGGCTACAGAAATATAACATATTATCCACTTAGAAAATTAAATAATTTCCCAAAGACACACTACACACCCTTCAGGAGGGTAATGAGCATCTTTTCCGACAAATGAATATGTTTTCTTTAGTTGGTTGGTTGCTTGAACTCTTAGCAAAAACATCAAACAGCCATTAAACACACATATTCTGCAGACTAGAAACTCAAAAATGTATTGCATCTTTGATACCTCTTTAGATATGAATGAGAGTGTGGAAGATATCTAAGTTCATTAATCACTGTTTTTCCCTAACAATCTTCATATGTTAAAGGGGCACAATTCTCTTACTTTGGACGAGCCATGGATTTCAGTTTGCATGCTTCCAGTCCTTACAATTTAGATTAGTATTCTTAAATTTTTAACTTATTAACTATTTATAATTTTAAAATGACTTTCCCATAGGCTGAATTTAAAAGTTTTTTTTTCGATAAGCGTTATTTTTAACAAGTTTCATGGAGGGTTTCTCTCCATAAGGCCTAACATGTTTTCTCCTGCTAGTGAATCAAATCCAGTTCCCTACCCTGATCCAACGGCACCCCTCACATCCAATACTAGCTCAATTCTGCAACTCACCATAAATGAAAGAACTCAACACTCAGTCGATCTCTGCTACTGTACCCGCCTGCCACTAAGAGTCATTCTCTACTGTTCTCACATCCACAGCAACACCTTCCCTCACACACTGTCACATTCCAACCCTACCCGCTCCTAACTCTGTATAGACTCTACTCACCTGCACCAGCACTAACAGATGTGCCAGCACTTTCATCTCATTCAATCCCTCCTTTGCTCTCATTTCAGCCCACTATATGGTAGTAAGAACCAAGATGTGTGGTGAGTTTTCCAACATTCAACTCCTCACCTCCAAGGCTGGAATTCCAACTCTAAATATCCCGAGTAGTCAAGAGATTGGGCTCTGTCAGCTGAACTTGTATTGGAGACTGCCCTTGGCTTATTGTTGTGGAGCTCTCTGGCTGAAAGTTGTCTTCCTTAACCTAACTGAGAACTACTAACAATCACAGTAAGCTTCCTGCTTTGTGCCTGCAAGAAACAACAATGCAAGATACAAGTACGATTGAGTCTGTTACCTTTGGCTGGAGGAAAAAAAGCACAAAATGCCAAGGCAAGATAAGGCAGACATGCTGTGAGCAACAAGGTATGCTTAAAACAGGTAAATACTAAGAGAACAAGTGAGCAGCCCTGAGCTATAGCCTAGTTGAAGCCTAAGCGAGGTGCGTTTCCCTGTTTCAGCAATAGACAATAGACAATAGATGCAGGAGTAGGCCATTCTGCCCTTCGAGCTAGCACCACCATTCATTATGATCATGGCTGATCATCCTCAATCAGTATCCTGTTCCTGCCTTATCCCCATAACCATTGATTCCATTATCCTTAAGAGCTCTATCCAACTCTTTCTTGAAAGTATCCAGAGACTTGGCCTCCACAGCCTTCTGGGGCAGAGTATACCACACACTCACCACTCTCTGGGTAAAGAACTTTCTCCTCAACTATGTTCTAAATGGCCTACCCCTTATTTTTAAACTGTGTCCTCTGGTTCAGCACTCACCCATCAGCGGAAACACGCTTCCTGCCTCCACAGTGTCCAATCCTTCAATAATCTTATATGTCTCAATCAGATCCCCTCTCAGCCTTCTAAACTCAAGGGTATACAAGCCCAGTCGCTACAATCTTTCAACGTAAGATAGTCCCACCATTCCGGGAATTGACCTCGTGAACCTACGCTGCACTCCCTCAATAGCCAGAATGTCTTTCCTCAAATTTGGAGACCAAAACTGCACGCAATATTCCAGGTGCGGTCTCACCAGGACCCTGTACAGCTGCAGAAGAACCTCTTCACTTCTGTTGTTATGAAGGCCAGCATGCCATTGGCTTTCTTTGCTGCCTGCTGTACCTGCATGCTTGCTTTCATTGACTGATGTACAAGAACACCCAGATCTCTTTGTACTGCCCCTTTACCTAACTTGATTCCATTTGGGTAGTAATCTGCCTTCCTGTTCTTGCCACCAAAGTGGTTAACCACACATTTATCCACATTAAACTGCATCTGCCATGCATCTGTCCATTCACCTAGGTCACCCTGTAATCTCCTAACATCCTCCTCACATTTCACCCTGCCACCCAGCTTTGTATTATCAGCAAATTTGCTGCTATTACTTTTAATACCATCATCTATATCATTAATGTATATTATGAAAAGCTGCGGTCCCCGTACTGATGCCTGCGGTTCCCCACTGGTCACTGCCTGCCATTCCGAAATGGAGCCGTTTATCACTACTCTTTGTTTCCTGTCAGCCAACCAACTTTCAATCCATGTCAGTATTTTGCCCCCAATATCATGCGCCCTAATTTTGCTCAGTAACCTCCTATGTGGGACTTTATCAAAGGCTTTCTGAACGTACAGGTACACTACATCCCCTGGATCTCCTTTGTCCATCTTCAGAGTTATATCCTCAAATAATTCCAGAAGATTAGTCAAGCGTGATTTCCCCTTCATAAATCCATGCTGACTCTGACCTATCCTGTTACTGCTATCCAGATATGTCGTAATTTCATCCTTTATAATTGACTCCAGCATCTTTCCCAACACTGAGGTCAGACTAACTGGTCTATAATTCCCTGTCTTCTCTCTCACTCCTTTCTTAAAAAGTGGGACAACATTAGCCACTCTCCAATCCAGAGGAACTGATCCTGAATCTATAGAACATTTGCAAATGATCACCAATGCATCCATGATTTCTAGAGCCACCTCCTTCAGTACCCTGGGATGAAGACAATCAGGTCCCAGGGACTTATCAGCCTTCAGACCTAACAGTCTCTCCAACACCATTTCCTTGCAAATGTTAGCCACATTGCAAGTGGCTAATCTATCCTGAAATGCAGCTTTAAAATGCAGAAGCCTCCTATCTCTGGATCAGAGAGGTACAAAGAGGTCCTGAGGCTGGCAGGATAGGTGGATGAGTGCAGTCAATGCTCTGGAGCATGCCCTGAGATTTTTATGCCAGGTGTCGAAGATGGCAGTGTGCAGTAATGAGCTGAATCACCAGATACCTGTCAGGATGTTTTTCTGAGTCTTGTTTCTTTGTGGTGAGTGGTAGGATAGAAAGCTGCATATTACTGCACTGACATGTGCACTAGATGGCACCAGTAACTAGTGATGATCCCTGTTAATAGATATCTTCTCAATGCCTAACGAGAACCTCATCTCAACATCTGAACTTAGTTAGAAAATGTAGCTTGTTTCTGTTGACTTAGAGAAAGGCCTGTCTGGACTTATTACATGGTTGTCCCAGATTTATTGTCTTGGTCCATATCATTCAGGGCCCTATTACAATCTGCCATATGGTACTACTTGAAATCGTCCTTACAGCAGAACTCAGCAGAATGTAAACATTGAACCTGTAGCACAACATACATTGACATTATAGGTGGAATCATAGAGGGATCTGGATAATGTGCGCTATGGGGAGATTTGTGGTAAAATTGGACAGGAATCCTGGCAATGCCTATCTAAATGTCAGGAACAACTCATTCCATCCTTTATGCTTTTTACAAATGGCACAGTGGGATCTTTTGCTAGGCCGTGGTGAGTTGCCAATTAAGGAAGATTATTATTGTTAAACGCCACGTTCACAGCGCAACTCATCTCATTAATAGAATTGAATCTCACAATGTAGAAACAGACCCTTTGACCCAACAAGTTTACACTGACCCTTCGAAGAATAACCCACTCAGATCCTTTTCCCTATATTTACTCTTGACTAATGCACCTAACCTAGGCATCCCTGAACACTATGGGCATATTAGCATGGCCAATTCACCTAACCTGCACATCTTTGGATTGTGCAAGGAAACCAGAACACCCGGAGGAAACCCACGCAGACACAAGGAAATGTGTAAACACTACACAGTCACCTGAAGGTGGTATTGAACCTGGGTCCCCAACGCTGTGAGGCAGCACTGCTAACCACTGAGCCACCATGCTGCCCCTAATATTAATATTCAGCTTTCTGTTTTACCAAGCTCACTAAGCAAGCTAAACATCCACAAAGCTCGACATGGAAATCAGAGCATCTATCTGGTAAATCAACTCACTGCTTGCTCCGAGCAACCTCAGTGTTGGACATCAGGCACCATCATCGCAGGGTATGCTCCGTACACACTAGCAGACGCACTCCATGTCCATGGACATTGGCATCCGATATTTGCTAGCCTCTGAAAATCCTCACGGCAAATCTCCAATTGAGTGATAGAAAACTTCTGCACTTCAGAGCTGCACCTCAGACTACATTGGCAATTATCCGTTGGCAAGGATACAGTGTGCTCAGGGACAGGTACCCATGGTCTGGACCAGGCTACATCTTTGGGCTATTTGTTGCTCACACAAGCCCTACTTGGACGGTCACAGCATTCCTGCCTTGTATTGTTTTCTTTTCCTTTATACATTTTGCCCCCTTAGCCAAGACACAGGGGTCATATTACTTCTGTCTGGCCTTACCATCTGGGACAGACCCAAAGAAAGTAAGTTTGTCATGGTCATCAGCAGTCCTTAGTCAAGTCAGGAGGGATAGCGTTCACTCAGGGGTCCCAGCACAGTTGATCTAGGTGCCTCTGATGTCAGTTCATGGGCTTGGAAACAGTCAATCAGCCATTTGGAGGTCAGGATGTTTTCCACATTAAGATGTGAGGAATGTCAGGTTGCCCATCATATGTATTGCTTCTTTCTGCCCTATTGGAGTCTGTTTCCTTCCTGAAAGGAGAAAGAGGCATGTATCAAGGGAAATGGAATTGGTTGTTTTGGCTGTTGCTATTGGTGCAGTTGGGAATTGTCCCGAGTGAGAGTAGGCCATGCACTGGGCATGCATGGAGTTGAGGGTTAGGGTGAGTAACAGTAAGTGAAGGAAGATGTTGGAGGCAATGGCGAAAATAGTCAAGCTTGAGCGTTGGTGAAAGCTGATTACAGTAGCAGAGGTAGAGTGTGAGGTATCAGAGAGAAGTTGGCAGCACTTACACTGAGAATGGAAAAAGTAATTAAGTTCATCTTAGGGTAATGTGCATTTCCCCAGACAGCTGACAGTGCTCAAACTGGGGGGCAACTTCAGCCCAGGCTGGCACGGTCTTGTGTCATAGACTCGTCTGTTCGTCCTGGTGGAGGAGGAAGGTCCACCTCTGCACTATCCCGAATAACAAAACCTCCAGGTACCTTCCCAAAAAATAACAGACCGCCAATTTCCCCCTGCCTGCCACATCCACAGAAATATCAGGAATTGTGCAGGGGAGCGACAGAGTGACACTGCTTATCCATGTGCACAATTGACAATCCACGATGGCTCAGGTACAAGGGATGCTAATCAGTCCTAGGATATCCAAATGGCAAGTTGTTCTGGGAACATACACGCTACGATGGGACTGAACCTGGTTGGGAAGAATGCCGTAGGCGTGGGTTGATAAACAATGAGACAAGTTTGATGAGATGTGGTGAGAAAGTCTGCTCGCCCTCAGGATGGAAATTCCTCCAGAAACTCAATCCAACTTGTACTTACCTAAAATAAAGTAAGATTCAGCTCTTTATATTGATACTCCAAATTGTTGACACAAAGTTAAAGTTTAATTTAATTAATCTTTACTGTTAACCAAAGAGTCTAGGTATTTAGGTGTGTGGGAGCATCAACCTATTGTTATCATGTATGCCTGTTATGAGGCAGTTGCCATGTCTATTACAACCTAACAATAATGCGTAAGCCTTTTGGAATTTGGGTTTTCAGTTTTAAATTTAAATGTGAAAGCTACATGTGTTGCTGAAGGAAGGTTCTTAAGATCATTTTGGTAATCAGAAGACATTAAGAGTCCATTGTGTATTGGAGTCATGTGTGGGCCAGGGCACATGTGGGCGGCAGATTCTCTTCTGAAAAGGACATGAGTCATCAGGTTGGGTTTTTATGTGACAAAAATACATCTTGTTTATGGAATAATTTGAGTTTAAAATCTCTGAGTCACCAGCCAACAAAATAACTGTTACATTACCATAACCAGGATGTTGTTAAGTAACCAATTAACTACAATCACCCAGTTTTATCTGTAGAACCAGGAAGTAATGGGGCGCAATTCAAACTCAAGTGTTTGTGTCTTATTTTGCAGCCTCAGTTTTAACAGAGTTGCCTGTACTGTAGAATCAGCATCGGAATATGAGTAACCATTCAGTTCTTTGGTTCATCTGAGCATCATGGCTAAGATGGAGCATTGTCAATAGATAATGCTCTTGTCTATCAAAAACTCAATCTCAACATCTTCCACTAGGTAGAATGAACAGCTTTTGAGACAAAAGAGAGCTCTAAACTTTCACAACCCGATAGACTTTCACAACCCCTCCTATGATCTGTGTCTGCTTGTATGCTATGATCTGCCTGTACTGCACAGAAAACAAAACATTTCACAATTTTCTGTGTGAAGAAGTGCTTTCTGACATCATTTCTGAAGGGGACTAGTTCTAATTTACGACACCTTTTTTGGAAACCTTCCCATCGACGTAAATATTTTCTCTGTTACCCTATCGCATCTTTTCATCATTTTAAGCACAACAGTAAGATCTTTATCCTCAGAAAAGCCTTCTATCTCCACAGAACTAGAGGCTTGGCCTGTGTTTGCTTCCATGCAAGAAGTATAACAGTTGATGTCAGAGTCTTCTAAAGACCATTTGATTAGAATGCAGGATAGGCATGTTCCTGTGAAAATGAAGGACAGGAATGGCAAGATTCAGGAACCTTGGATGATTGGTGAAATTATCAGCTTAGTTAAAAGAAAGGAAGCATACCTAAGGTCTAGACAACTAAAACCAGACAAAGTCCTTGAAGAATACAGAGAAAGTAGGAAGGAGCTACAACAGGGATTTAGGAGGGCTAAAACAATCTACAAAATGTCCTTGGCCAGCAGGATGAAGGAGAATCCCAAGGCATTTTATACATTTATTATGAGTGAGAGGGTAGCTTGGGAAAGCGTACACCTGCCCAAGGATAAAGGAGAGAGATTATGTGTGGAACCAGAGGAAATGGGTGAGATCCTTAATGAGTACTTTACATCAGTATTCACCAAAGAGAGGGATGTTGAGGTTGTTGAAAGGTGTGTCAAAACTCTTGGGCAGGTCAACATAATGAAGGAGGAAGTGTTGAGTATCTTGGAATGTACTAAAATAGACAAGTCTCCAGGGCCAGTTTGGATCTATCCAAGATACTATGGAAAGCAAGGGACGAGATAGTTGGGCCCTTAATAAACAGTTTTGCATCCTCTTTGGCCTCAGGTGAGATTCCAGAGGACTGGAGAATGGACAATCTTGTTCCTATGTTTAAGAAGGGAACAGAGATAATCCAGGTAATTACAGGTTGGTGAGCCTGATGTCAGTGGTGGGAAATCTGTTGGAGAAAATGCTAAGAGACAGGGTTCATTCACTTTTGAAAACGTTAGTGACAGGCAGTACAGGTTTGTGAAGGGAATGTCATGTCTCACCGACTTGATTGAGTTTTTTGAGGATGTGACAAGAATGATCGATAAGGGAAGGGCAGTGGATGTTGCCTACATGGAGTTAGTTAGGCATTTGATAAGATAGCTCAAGCCAGGTTGGTACAAAAGGTAGAGTGTCATGGGATCCAAGGTGAGCTGGCTAGATGGATACAAAACTGGCTTGGTCGTAGATGACATAGAGTACCCATGGAAGAGTGCTTTTCAGAATGGAGATCAGTAACTAGTGGTGTTCTGCAGGGATCAGTGCTGGGACCTTTTTTGTTTGTAATATATATACAAGATGTGGAAGAAATGTAGATCATCTGATTAGTAAGTTTCTGGATGATACGAAAATTGGCAGAGTGGCACATAGTGAGGAGGATTGTCAAAGGGTTAGCAGGAGATAGATAGACTGCAGATTT
Source organism: Hemiscyllium ocellatum (assembly GCF_020745735.1). Lineage (NCBI taxonomy): Eukaryota > Metazoa > Chordata > Chondrichthyes > Orectolobiformes > Hemiscylliidae > Hemiscyllium > Hemiscyllium ocellatum. Next base: position 37,853,798 of record NC_083415.1, read on the forward strand.
GGGCAGAGGAATGGCAGGTGGAATTTAATTCAGACAAATGAGAGGTTATGTGTTTTGGAAGGTCAAAATCAAGTGCAAATTATATAATAGATGGCAAAACCCTTAGAAGCATTGACATATAGAGGTACCTGGGTATTCGGGTCCAGAGATCCCTGAAATTAGCAACAGAGGTGGATAATGGTGGTCAGGAAGATATACGGCATGTTTGGCTTCATCGGCCAGACACGACCAGAAGGACATGAATGTTTTGGAGAGGCTGCAGAGAAGGTTTACCAGGATATTTTCTGGTCTGCAGGATTTTAGTTATGCAGAGAAGTTGGATAAACTCAAATTGTTTTCACTGGAAAGGCAGAGGCTAGGGGCCAACCTAATAGAGTTCTACAAAATCATGAGAGGCATAGATAGGGTGGATAGTCAGAGGCTTTTCCCAGGGTGGAAAAGTCAGCTAAAACAGGGAACAGGTTCAAGGTGAGAGGAAGGTTTAGGGGAGAAGTGTGGAGAAAATATTTCACACAGAGGGTGGTATGTGCCTGGAACGCTCTGCCTGTGGAGGTGATGGAAGCAGGCACATTAGCAATGCTTAAGGCGTATCTTGATAGATACATGAATAGAAGGTGAAGAGAGGGATAGAAACTGTGTATGGGTGATACGTAGCGGGTCTAAATAAGGATGAGGCTTAGTGGGCCGAAGTGTCTGTTCATGTGTTGCATTATATTGTATAGTATTATTGCATTGTTTTGTTTCCTGCCCTTATAGTTTAATCTTATTATTTTTGTAATTAATCTTCAATAGCCTTCCTCCAAAGCCAAAATCTGATACAGGTTATATACATATAGCTACATACATACCAACCACCAGTACCTGCTGCACATATTTGCATTCCACTAAGACGAGTCTCCATAAGATATTGAGCTGAACACAACTAGAGGAAATTGGGAGGGGGCAGAATCCAAGGAGTTTGGATTTCCCCTATACTGTTGAATTTTAACTCCAAAACATTTGAATTCTATTGCCAGGATTCCTACTGGGCATTAGCCTGATGGCTCCTGGCTTTGCCTCCAGTCAGGGAGCACTTCAGAGGAAGCTATAGATCCTACTGTATGCAGGAGTTGGTGACTAGGGAGATATATTCCTGGCCCTCCAGCAGTGTTGTGAGGCACTTATCTATTCAGAAAAGCTGTTTTCAACTCCCTTCAGCTGCTCACTGGTACTAAGCAACCAGAATTGAGCCTGTATGGCAGATTACCGCTGACATTGACAGCCTCTCTGCAATATTTAAATAGCCAACCAATCCCTAAGAGTGTGGATTTCCTTCCCACATTTTCATTCAAGCCAAAATGGGTGGGTTTAAAATGGGTTGAGGATGGGGTCTGAGGTGTTTAAAAGTTTTAACATATTGCTGAATTTGAGGGATAAAATTCCCTTTAATGTTGTTCACATTGGCCAGAATTCCCAAACCACCAAATCTCAATCTGGCACAGCAATGTGAGGGATTACTTTATTCTTAAATGTGTCTGAGAAATTAATGAAACATGACATTTTAATTTGTCATTTGAAATAGCAAACTAGTTGAAATAATTAAGTTATAGGCGCTTTCATATTGAAACTGGACATGGACATTTTCCAGTCTTTTTCATGGGTTTGTTATTTATAAGAAGTGAGTCTGTTAGTATGCAAACTCTAAATCTGCATATCTAACATGTTTTTAATGTTGTTTATTTCATTAGTCTACTATGCCAGATGGAGCTTCTACAAAATTATAACTATATGTGTTAAGGTTTAGTATCCAAGACAGAATCTGCTGCACCCGATAAAAACACCTTCCACCCCACCAACCTCCGGATACATCGTATCATTCTCCGTCATTTCTGCCGCCTCCAAACAGACCCCACCACCACGGATATATTTCCCTCCCCATCCCTATCGGCATTCCGGAGAGACCACTCCCTCCGCGACTCCCTCGTCAGGTCCATATCCCCCACCAACCCAACCTTCACTCCCGGCACCTTTCCCTGCTACCGCAAGAAGTGTAAAACTTGCACCCACACCAATCCCTAACCTCCCTCCTCACCTCCCTCCAAGGCCCCAATGGATCCTTCCATATCCGTCGCAAATTCACCTGCACCTCCACACACATCATTTACTGTATCCGCTAAACCAATAAAACCATCTCAGACTCCTCCCTCCCCTTCCCAGACCTCTCCATTTCTATTTCGGGCGACCGAATCAACACAGACATTTAGTACAAACCGACCGACACCCACAGCTACCTAGATTACACCTCCTCCCACCCTGCTCCCTGTAAAAATGCCATCCCATATTTCCAATTCCTTCGCCTTCGCCGCATCTGCTCCCAGGAGGACCAATTCCACTACCGAACAACTCAAATGGCCTCCTTCTTCAAAGACCGCAATTTCCCCTCCGACATGGTCGATGATGCTCTCCACCGCATCTCCTCCACTTCCTGCACCTCCGCCCTTGAACCCGCCCCTCCAATCTCCACCAGGACAGAACCCCACTGGTCCTCACCTTCCACCCCACCAACCTCCGGATACATCGTATCACCCTCTGTCATTTCCACCACCTCCAAACAGACCCCACCAACAGGGATATATTTCCCTCCCCATCCCCATCAGCATTCCGGAGAGACCACTCCCTCCGCGACTCCCTCGTCAGGTCCACACCCCCCACCAACCCAACCTCCACTCCCTGCACCCGCAAGAAGTGCAAATCTTGCGCCCACACTTCCCTCCTCACCTCCCTCCAAGGCTCCAATGGATCCTTCCATATCCATCGCAAATTCACCTGCACCTCCACACACATTATTTACTCTATCCTCTGCACCTGATAAATCACCTTATCTCAGTCCGAACCCCCAGATTCAGCATCGCCCTCTTGACCTGCAATCTTCTTCCCAACCTCTCCGCCCCATCCCCTCTCCGGCCTATCACCCTCACCCTCACCTCCTTCCACCTATCGTATTCCCAGCGCCCCTCCCCCAAATTCCCTTCCCCCTACCTTTTATCTCAGCCCGATTGGCACACCAGCCTCATTCCTGAAGAAGGGCTTATGCCCGAAATGTCGATTCTCCTGCTCCTCGGATGCTGCCTGGCCTGCTGTGTTTTTCCAGCACGATATTTTTCATATCCAATACAATGTTGAATTTGAAATTCTTGATCAGAATTGTCTGCTGCTATTGGATAAGGCCATAGGAAACAGGAGCAGGAGTAGACCATACAGCCCATTGAACCTGCTCTGCTGTTCAGTGTGACCATCGCAGATCTTCAACCATAACTTGGCTTTCCATTTCCCATTCACGCTATTTTCCCACTCCTCATTTCCTTTGATTCCCTAACAAACAAAATATCTCAATGTTGAACAATGGAGCATCAACAATGACCTGAATGATTCTAAAGTTTCGTGACACTTTGAATGAATTGATTCTCTGTACCTGAGGCCTAACTTACTGAACCCTTATTCTGAGACAGTAGTCTCATGTTCTAGATTCAACCCTTTCATTGTCTACTTTCGGTGTCAAATTCCTTCAGAATAATATTCCATCAGGTCACCACTCATTCTTCTAAGCTCCAAAGAGCACAGGTCAAATTTACTCAGCCTCTCAACAAAGGACAACTATTTCACCAGAACTAAGCTGGTGGATTTATACTGTACTACCTCTGCTGCAAGTAAATCCTTCACCAGATATAAATACCAAAGGCTGAATCTTCATCTCCCAATGTTGAGCAAACCTGCATCAGGACAAAATGGGAGGTATGCGAGGCATATTTGTAACTCCCCCACTGATTCCTGCTACCTGCTTTCTTCATCAGGTCAAGAAACACAACTTAAACCCACAATTACAAAGACATCAGTTTGTTATTTAAGGTGTGATCCAGCATGATTGAACCACCCAGGTTTTCCACCCAGCATAGTTGAAAGGTGGGGCACAAAATATTTTTTCTTTACCAGGGGCTTCTCTGGAGTTTTATCTTGATGACTCCTTTTGATTTTTAGAAGCTATTTTCTGGTTTTCAGGGATACCCAGAAGGAGAAATCAGTAAAATGCGTAAATGATGTATACTAGCCTGACTAGCCGAGCATATCAGAACAGCACTCCAGTACATTCATTTCAAAGTACAGGTATTTTTTTACTTCTCTCCCTCCATGTGAGTACTTTTTCATTCTCACCATCTCTTTTATTAGGTTATGCAGTCATGTAGTGACATGACCCTCTGTATTGCGTTGATTTATGGGATGTTTGAACTCACAATGAAGCAGGACGAGAAGAATTCATCCATATCTTCAAAAAGAAATCAATCCTATTAAACCTAAAGGAACAACAACCATAGCATTTGAATTGGCACTCGACAACAGGTTGGTCAGACTTATATGTTTCTTTAACATTTCGTCATGTGATCAAATGATTTTTTGGCAGCAATTCACACCTCATTTGGACACACCTTTTATTTCTTTACTTTATCCATCTTTTTGATGCTGCATTATAAAATCTTTTGTAATTTAATCTCCCCACCCTTCCATCCATCACATCCCTTCTCCTTTGTTTTTCCTGCCCCCTCATTCATGTACTGTTTTAAAGAAATTTGAATGTCAATCTGTTTCTAGTTCTAATAAAAACTTAACCTGAAAGATTAGTCCTGAGTGGTATTTTCCCTCATGCAGTTAAGGTGCTTTGTTAGGTAAGATTCACGGCAGCTTTTCTCATGCAATCTTCTGCTCATCACTCCTTTTGTCTAAATCAAGTGTCTGTTCTTATCAGGACAGGGGTCGAGTTGCGAGTCATCAGAGCTAGTGGAGATCATCGCTGGATCGTGATCGGACGTTGGAGGATCATTTGGTTGTGCTGACCTGCTATTGGTGGATCTTCATGCTGGCTTCGGCCTAACGCTAATTCAGGGACCAGACAACCTCAGAGCTATGGCCACAGCAGCTGCCCGCAACCCGGGCCAGGGCATTTGCAACATAGTCAGGGTGATTGTCAAGAAGGTGGAGGAGCCTACACCAGTCGATCGGATGGTGTTTGTCAAGAAGATTTTGCTCAAGTGTTGTGCGTTCACCATAGTGGACGTGTATTACTTGCAGGATTTCCCTGGGGCAGGATACTTTGACGTCACCTTCAGGAGCGTGAAGTAATGCGAGCAGCTCCTAAAGATCTTCAAGGAAAAGGATGAGGAGCCTCTGTTCTCCATCTTGTCGGCAGTCCCTTTGTGTGTGCTTCCTGCACAAAGGAGTCGGGTTGTTACGATTCATATGTACAACCCCTCTGTTCCAGCAACCGATGTCCTGATGTTCCTGAGAAGATATGTGCAGGTTGAGGGAGAAAGCACAGATGTGGTTGACCCTTTCGGGATCTGGACCAGCAAATGACAGGTCAAGGTAACCCTGAGGGCTGATGCCAGTGGGAACATCCTCCACCCACCCTCCAGCTTTGCTATCGGAGGGAGCATAGGGTATCTGACGTACGCAGGGCAGATGAAAGTGTGCCGAATCTGCGGGAGGTCAGGCTACATGGCGGCAGACTGCAAGGTCACGATCTGTCAGAACATGCAAGAAGGAGGGCCACCCGACCAAAGAATGCAGGGAGGCCAAGAACTGCAATCTGTGCGGGGAAGCGGGCCACATATACAAGGCCTGCCCAAGATGAGGGGCCGCCAACTACGTGCAGATGGCCGGGGGTGTGCTGCAAAAAGACAGCAAGGCACCACTAACCATCAAGGGAACGGTGTCTGGGGGCACGCAAAAGGAAGGACAGGCCGGAGTGGAGCAGATGACAGCCACCGGAGAGGTACAGCTGCCGATCAAAGCTCCGACAGGACAGAAGGAGGAGGAGGATAAGGGAAAGAAGGAGGCAGAGGAATGGATTCCGGTACAAAACAGGAGGAAGAAAAATGCCAGGCCGCCAAAACCTCCCAGAAAAGGGGGAAACAGCAGCTGCACGGGGAAGACATGGACAGCTCTTTGAAGGGTGAGGATGGGCACAAGGAGGGTCGTCACCAAAAGAAGAGACAGAATGCTGCGGGGAGAAAGAAGGGCAACACCTGCCAAACAAGAAAGGACGAACCTCCTGAGGCAATGGGAAATGACCACCCCCACCAGGTGAAATCCAGGAGGGCCCCACCTCCATACAGCTTCAGGTTACTGGGAGCAGCGACCTTGTGACAGCCCCGCTGTCAGATATAGAATCAGACAGCGTGGACTCTGGTCCCGGTCCGATGACACCGGAGCAGGCAAATGGGCCCAATGAGGAGCTGGACAGCTACCTCAGCCCCGCGAGGGTCCAGCAGTTCGTGTTCACCATGGGGATGCAGACAGCTACCCCAGAGGGGCAGGACCAGTGGCAAATGAACATGGGTAACCTCGCAACCTGTTAAAAATGGGGCTAAGAATTGCAAGTATTAATGTGCGCAACATAAAATCTGCTGCGTGATGTGTTTCAACGTTGGCCTTCCTGGCTAACGTCAAAGCTGATGTCCTGTTTCTGCAGGAGTGTGGGATACCACACCTCAGCAGTTACTGGAGCTTGTGGGCCCATGGGCCATCAGTTTAGATTAGATTACTTACAGTGTGGAAACAGGCCCTTCGGCCCAACAAGTCCACACCGACCCGCCAAAGCGCACACCCATACCCCTACATTTACCCCTTACCTAACACTATGGGCAATTTAGCATGGCCAATTCACCTGCCCCGCACATCTTTGGACTGTGGGAGGAAACTGGAGCACCCGGAGGAAACCCACGCAGACACGGGGAGAACGTGCAAACTCCACACAGTCAGTCACCTGAGTCAGGAATTGAACCCGGGTCTCTGGCGCTGTGAGGCAGCAGTGCTAACCTCTGTGCCACCGTGCCGCACCGACGTTTGTTTGGGGGGGGGGGGGCGCAATGATAGCCGCGCCTCCGGCCTGGGTATCCTGTTGTGAGGAGGCTACTTCACTATCTCCGAGGTTAAGGAGGTGGTGGGCGGGTGCCTCCCCATCACTGATGTTACATACAAAAACGCTCCCCTGAGACTAATCAACCTGTATGCCCTAGCAAGTAAGAGTGAACGCTTGGCTGTCCTGCAGCAACTTCCACTGTTGCTGGCTACATCCAGGCCAGTCGTTCTGACAGGAGACTTCAACTGTATCATTGATGCAGATGGACGATCCGGTGGGGGGGGGAGACAGTAAACTGGACGCCATGTCCAGAGCCCTGATGGACACAGTAAAAGATGCCATGCTGCACAACGGCTTCAGCACCCCTGCAGACGGAGCGCAGCGTAGATACACGGCAGACGGGCAGACGGGTCTATCCGCTCAAGGATAGATTACCTGTTTGTGTCCCAAGCGTTCTCGGTCAGAACCACCGACGTCAAGTTGGTGTTCTTCTTGGACCACTGCCTCCTGCTGGCCAACTGTCACCTACAGGATGAGCAGCAGGCTGGTAATGGAACGTGGAAACTGAACACTAAGCTGTTGACCCCAGGAAACATCGAGGAGCTCAAGAGGGATTACACAGGTTAGAAAACCGTGAAGCACCTCCTTGACTCTCCAGCGGACTGATGAAAAGGGGACATCAAGAGGTTCTTCATCCTCAAAGGTGTTCAGGAGGTGAGAGAGAGGTGGGGAAAACTGTCCCAACTCCAGGAAAGTATGCAGAACCATCTCCTGCTGCAGACAATGGGGGTCGATGTCACGGAGGACCTCAAGGAGGTGAAGGGCCAGCAAGCCTCGCTCTTTGCCTCGGAGGTCTCCAAGATAATCTTCCGGTCCAGGGTCTGCTCCATGGAGCAGGATGAGACGTGCTCATGTTTCTTCTTCCAGAAGGTGTACAAAGAGAGCTCCGTGCTCAGCAGCCTGAAGGAAGAAGATGGCTCGGTAACGTCATCTCAGGCCGACATCATGAGGATCAGTAAATCCTTCTATGCCAGTCTATATGGCCTGAAGCCAACCGACAGCGCGGCGTCCCAGTCGTTCCTGTCTCTATCACGGAGATCTTCGACGATGGAACACGGGAGAGGCTGGACTAGCTGCTATCCCTGGACGAGCTGACCAAGGCCCTCGAGTCCTTTGAAAAGAATAAAATTCCTGGAAGCGGCGGCTTACCGGTCGAGCTCTATTCTGCTCTGTGGGACTTGATTGGCCAGGACCTGCTGGGGGTGTATGTCAGTATGCTATGAGTGAATCCATGAGGAAAGGCATCATCACCCTCATCTACAAGCAGAAGGGGATAGAGAGGAAATCAGAAATTGGAGACCAATCTCACTGTTAAACACAGACTACAAAATCTTGTCAAAGGTCATCACCAACCGGGTTAGGTCTGCTGTGGGATCGGTGATCCACCCTGACCAAACCTGTGCTGTACCGGGCACGAAGATCGCTGAGAGTCTCGCACTCCTCATAGATATGATTGCCTACGTGCAGGACAGGGGGGTGGACACCTGCCTCATCAGCCTGGACCAGGAGAAAGTCTTTGACAGGATATCGCATACATATATGAGGATGTCCTCTCCAAAATGGGCTTTGGGAAGGAAATTGGTAATTGGATCAGACTGCTCTACACCAACATTGTCAGTGCAGTCTCAATCAATGGATGGGAATCAGATAGCTTCCCTGTAAGAGCTGGAGTCAGGCAGGGCTGCCCTCTCTCTCCTGCCTTGTTTGTGTGTTGCATAGAGCCATTTGCCGAATCCATCAGGAAGGATGCGAGCCTGAGAAGGGTGACTATTCCCAGCAGCACGGGCCTGCAGGTTAAGGCCTCCCTGTACATGGCTGTCCGTGCACAGACTCATGTGCATCTGTGACCAGTTTGAGCAGGCCTCGGGGGCCAAGGTAAACTGAGGCAAGAGCGAGGCCATGCTCTTCGGGATCTGGGCCGACCAATCCTCGATCCCCTTCACTGTCAGGACCGACCACCTGAAGGTGCTGGGTATTTGGTTCGGTGGGGCTGGGTCGTGCGCCAAGACCTGGGAGGAGCAGATCAGGAAGATGAGACAGAAACTGGGCAGGTGGGAGCAACGGTCGCTCTCCATCGCTGGGAAAAACCTGGTCATCAGGTGTGAGGTACTCTCAGTACTGTTATATGTGGCACAGGTCTGGCCAATCCCCAAAACCTGTGACGCCGCAATCACCTGGGCCATCTTCCACTTCATGTGGAGGTCAAAGATGGACTGGGTCCGAAGGGACACAATGTACAAAGATCTTGGCAATGGGGGAACAAAACACCCCCAATGCCACCCTCACCCTGATGGCCACCTTTGTGTGTGGCTGCATCAAGTTGTGCATGGATCCCCGGTACGCAAACACAAAGTGTCACTACGTACTGAGGTTCTACCTGTCCCCGGTGTTGCGAAGGATGGGCCTGGCCTCGCTGCCGCGGAATGCTCCGAGTATTTGGACCGTTCCATATCACCTGTCTTTCATGGAGAAATTTATGAAGAAAAATACCTTTGACCACAGGTCCATCAGGAAGTGGTCAGCATGTAGTGTCCTTGAGACCCTTCAGGAAAAGGAGAGGGCAGATCCTATCGAGCAGTTCCCTGAGCAGATTGTCAAAGTCATTTGGCAGAATGCCACATTGCCAGAACTTTCCAACAAGCATCAAGACATGGCTTGGCTGGTGGTGAGAAGGGCTCTGCCTGTGAGATCCTTTATGCATGCCCAGATTCTCTGCCGCACCACACGCTGCCCTCGAAGGCGGACGGGACTGTCACACACCTCCTTCTGGAATGTGCCTATGCAGAGGAAGTCTGCATAGAGAAGAATGCAGTGATGTTTGTCAAGGTTCGTCCCGAGCAGCTCCGTGACGCGGGACTCCGTGCTCTAAGGCCTGTTCCCTGGGATGCACACCAAGACGAACATCAACTGTGCCTGGAGGATCATCATCTCAGTGAAGGACGCTCTCTGGGCGGTCCGAAACCTGTTGATCTTTAAGCTGAAGGAGTTGACCCCGACTGAGTGTTGCAGACTGGCACATTCCAAGGTCCTGGACTATGTGTTGAGAGACGTGCTGAAGCTTGGGGCAACTGCCGCCAAGACGCGGTGGGAAAAGACCACCGTTAACATCTGCCTGCCTAAGCACAGGGGGCCGACGCAGTAAGGGGTCCCCGCTCACCCCCCAGCTAAATATGTGGAGAGTAATCGTACAGACCTAAATATGAATGATTACTCTGTCTCAGTATGCAAAGAAATGGAATGTTTACATATGTATGGCATGACCAATTGTAGAGATAATCAATTGTACAGATCAAAGTATTTTATGAATAAAGTATATTTTCGAAATAAAAAAAATCTTCTGCCCATCACTTCAGAAATTATGCAATGGGCCTCTTGATCACCCTACCTGGGGAACTGCATACCCAGAAGGGCAAAATTGCTCTCTACTGCTGAGGCCTACCTGCATTCATGCCATTGGTACTACCTTAAAGGTCACTTGCATACCACTTTTGATAATGTAAATCAGGAACTAGCCCTCACTCTGTGTGCTCAGCTATTATCAACAAGGACGTGACCGAGACGAAATGACAACTCACTCCCTGCTTAGCACTGAGGGACCTGAGGTTGCTCTGGAACAGGAGGGCAGGAGAGCTCATACACTTTGTTGGGAAAAATCAAGTGCACACTTGGAAATAGACTCCAAAATGTGCAGCGCACAGGGCTCTGGCTCTGGGAATAACAAAAGGTTAGCATGAAGGTGCAGCAAGTAATTAAGAAGTCAAATGGAGTTTTGGTCTTTATTGCTAGGGGGCTAGAATTTTATAAAAGGGAAGCTGTGTGAGAAATATGCAGGAAATTGGTGAGGCTGCACCTGGAGTACTGTGTACAGTTTTAATCCCTGTATTTAAGCATTGGAGGCTGTTCCAAAGAGATTCATTAAGTTGATTCCAGGGATGAGGGGATTAACCGATCAAGAATGTCTAAACAGGTTCTGTCTTTATTCACTCGAGTTAAGAAGAATGTGGGGGTGACCTGATTTAAGAATACAGGAATTTAATGAGGCTTGACAGGGTAAATGTTCAGAAGATGTTCCCACTGTTGGAGCAACCTCAAATTGGAGACATAGTGATAGATTAAGAGTAACTCATTCAAAACTGACCAGCAAAGGAATTTCATTTCTCATAGTGTAGTGAATGTCTGGAATTGATTCCTGAGACCAATACAGCACTCCAATGATTTCCAAATATTTTAGAAATGCCCATGCTGAAGATTTTGAGTATAATATATGCAAATGTAAGAGATGAGAACCATGTGGAAATGCAAATTTTTTTGAAGAAAATTTAAAGAGATTAATCCAGCATTGCCAGATGGTGTTTAATATTGAGAGTTGTAAAATAATGCACATTGATCTAAAAACAGCAAATGTGATTTCAAATTAAGGATATATTATTAAAATAGGTGCATCATGAATAAAAATGCGATTGCAATAAATGACTAGAAATTGAATGTGATTGGTATAGCAAGCATTCACAAAAGAATATTAAAGACTGAGTTGTACAAAGACATTCATAGTACCTACATCAGATGAGTAAAGAGTGTGGTGCTGGAAATGCACAGCAGGTCAGGCAGCATCCGAGGAGGAGGAGAATCAACATTTCGGGCAAAAGCCCTCCATTAGGAATCATTTCGAATCATTTGTGATGAAGAGCCTTTGCCAGAAATGTTGATCCTCCTGCTCCTCAGATGCTGCCTGACCTGCTGTGCTTTCCCAGCACCCCACCCTTGACTCTCATCTCTAGCATCTGCAGTCCTCACTTTCGCCTGCATCAGTTGAACCTATATTGAGTTTTACCTACATGAATAGGAAATGATGTAACATATATAGTTGCGTGTGATACAAAACACATAAATTCCTGAACTATTCAGAAAATAATTTAAATATACAGGAAGAGCTCGAAAAGAGCCATGTGACATGTGATCCAAGTATTGAGAATTATGAAAAGACAACATCAAAGGTAAATGCTATTTTAAAAATCTTGTAAACCTGGTAAAGGTATAATTTGGAACCCTGTCTTTAATTTAAGGTACAATGTATAGGGTGGGTGGGATGGGGGGAGCAGGGTGGAGGGGCATTGGGTTGGGTTATGTGATCTCAAGTCTACCAGGCATCAAGCTTGACAGCTTTGATTTTTACAGGTTAAAGGGGGTCCAGAAAGTTATAGTGGGAAGGAGATGTAAGTGTTTGCAATGGCAGAAGCCTCTTTTCTAACAGTGGGTAGATTTTGAGTCATGAAAGTCCCAGAAAACAGTTGAGAAGGTCAGGCTGTCAACAGTTATACTTATTTCCAAGAGCACAAAAAAGAATTACTGACTCAATGTAACAGAACTCCAACAGTAAGTGGTGATGGGGGCCACCAGGCAGCAGAGCTCGAGCCGTCGTGCTGGGACCTCCAGTACATAAGAACATAAGAAACAGGAGCAGGAGTAGGCCTTCTAGCCCCTTGAGCCTACTCTGCCATTTATTAAATCATGGTTGATCTTTTCATGAACTCAGCTCCACCTACCCACCCACCCACTCACCATAACCCTTAATTCTTTTACTGTTCAAATGTCTATCTATCTTTGCCTTAGAGACATTAAACAAGGTAGCCTCAATTGCTTCATTGGGCAGGGAATTCAAAAGATTCACAACCCTTTGAGAGAAGAAGTTCTTCAACTCAGGCCTGAATCTGTTCCCCCTTATTTGAGACTATGCCCCCTAATTCTTGTAGTAAATGGCAACAGTAAAAGACAACAGGGCAAGGCAGTATGAGCAGAACAATTTTTCCTAGAGGAAAGGGTATCATTGTGGGAAGGAGGCCTAAAGCAGGAAAGAATGAGACATATGATTCCTCAATTGGATGTAGACCACAGGCTTAATTCCATCTAAATACTCTATTTTCCTTGTTTTACCTTAGTTTCCTTTCATGTTTGATATCAGTGTGATAAAGAATCCCTGCTTCATGACCTTTTGGCAGTCTACATGTTCAAATTTCACATTACCTAAAGAATAGATCATCAACATTAGGATACAATACCAATGTGATTCATGTTGCAATGCATTTAGATATGGAAGGGGGAAGAGTTGAAGATATCCTTAAGAATTCACATTCCTGGTTGATCTTCCAGAATCCAGGATGAGAGTGGCTCTAAAACATAGAACATAGAAGAGTACAGCACAGGAACAATCCCTTCAGCCCATCATGTCTGTACGGACTCTGATGCCATTCTAACAAAAAAAATTAAAGAATTGCAGAAGCTGGAAAAATTCATCATGTCTGGCAGCATCTGTGGACAGAAAGCTGAACTAATGTTTTGGTTCAGTGATGCTTCTCCAGATTCCATTCCATGCCAGACCATGAAGCCATTCTAAACTAATCGCATGTGCCTGCATGTGCTCCATATATCTCTATGTGTCTTTCTAAATGCCTCTTAAATTTTGCCATCCTACCTGCTTCTCCAACCTCCCTTGGTGACATGTTTATAGCATATACCACCCTCTGTGCAAAAACACTTACCTCGCACATCTCCTTTAAACAGTATTTGACATTTCCAACCTGGGAAACAGACTCCAACTATCTATCCTGTCCATGCTTCTCATAATTGGATATATTTCTATCAGGTGCCACTCAGTCTCTGACACTCGAGCAAAAGTAGTCCAGGTTTGTCCAACCTCTCCTTAGAGCTAATACATTCCAGTTCAGGCAACATCTGGTAAATGTCTTTTGCACTCTTTCCAAGGCCTCCACATCCTGCCTATTGTTACGACACAGGGTAAACCCTCCTGCTTAATGTAAACCAGCAACACAGAAAAGATTTACCTTGTGCAGTAATCTGTGAAAATTTGAGAGAGCAAGAACTATTTAATGTAAAAATTAACAACTTTATTTCTTAAAGTACAACAGAGAGTAATTAACCAACAACCATTTACAACTCCTTCATCTCACCTATCTACTACTCTCCCTTCTATAATACCAGTCTGATAAAACCCCTGAGTAAGATTGACCAAAAATTCAAATTTCCAAACTAGGTAGCTGTCGATTCTTCTCTTGGTATCGTTCTCTGGAGATATTCTTCTTAGGGATTTCAGTTTTGGTCACTGATTAATAAAGGCACCATTAAAAAAGTTAATTTCCGGGCAGGCTGCAGATGTTGGAGGCTTGGCGGTTCTCTCTCAACTGTTCAATGTTTCCCTGTCTTAACCCCCAAAGCATCAGTGTGTCTGCTAACTGAACCTCAACTCCTTCATCTTTCTCTTCATGCTTTTCGCTTCATGCTGTGACTTATAATAGTGCAATCTGGTTACCACACAGTCTGGGAAAATACTGGAATATTTCTGTTTTAACTCCTCAGTTTCTTGGTCTTCTTTGGGCTTCTCCACAACAAGGGCTATCACTCCTACCTTGGATCCTACCACATCATTCCCAAGAATGAACTGAATTCCTGGAACTGACACTCTGCCAATCACTCCCACTGCTATTTCCCCAGTCTTGAGTTGGCACTCCAACCTGATCTTCCATCGGGGAATGCTAGATTTCTGTCCATCTATCCCACAAATTACCACATTCTCAGGTAACAAATCAGAAAGAGTGCATATTCACTCATCTTTTATGATCAGTGACTGGTTAGATCCTATATCTCTTAAAATTATAACTTCTTGTCCTTCTCTCTTGTTCTTTCTGAGTAAACCTTGCCCACAGAGATGAGGTTTTTATAGGTATCAGGTACTAACTCCATTCCCAGCCCCTGCCTAGGCTGTGCACTCTCCTGCAGCTCCTCAACTCTTCTTGGAATCTCCTTTACTACCTTCACTCACTTAGATTAGATTAGATTACTTACAGTGTGGAAACAGGCCCTTTGGCCCAACAAGTCCACACCGACCCGCCAAAGCGCAACCCACCCAGACCCATTCCCCTACATTTACCCCTTTACCTAACTCTACGGGCAATTTAGCATGGCCAATTCACCTAGCCTGCACATCTTTGGACTGTGGGAGGAAACCGGAGCACCCGGAGGAAACCCATGCAGACACGAGGAGAATGTGCAAACTCCACACAGTCAGTCGCCTGAGTCGGGACTTTTAACACATCTTTTAGCTTCTTTTATCACATCTTTTCCCATGGTGCCTTTCTTTAACAACCAGCACTGTGATTTTATGTGTCCCACTTTACTCCAGTGGAAACACCTGAGGCCTTTCAACTCATCTCTACCCTCTTAGGCATCTTTATTAACCTGTGGTAAACTCTTACCAATGTTTTCTACTCTGGAATTCGTAGCATAGCATCTGCTTACTCCCAGCTTCTATCCCTCACAGGACGAAATTCTGAGTGGAAACATACCTTATGCGCCAACATGCATTCATCTGCTAATTCTGCTTCCCTTCTCACTTCCTGAACTTTCTGTTCGTCCATGTGAATTCTTACCATCTCTGCAAGTAAGTTTTTAAACTCCTCCAGCAGAATAATCTCTCGTAGAGCTTCAAAGGTCTGATCTATTTTAAAGCACATGCCCATCTATCAAAATAAATATGTTTAATTATTTCGAACTCAACATAAGTCTGACCTGGTTCCTTCTTTATGTTTCTGAACCGCTGTCTACATGCTTCTGGTACCAATTCATACGCACTTAAAATATCCTGTTTGACCTCTTCATAATCTCTTGATCCTTCATCTGACAGTGAGGCAAATACCTCCCTAGGTAAAAACAATGACTGCAGATGCTGGAAACCAGATTCTGGATTAGTGCGGCTGGAAGAGCACAGCAGTTCAGGCAGCAACCAAGGAGCAGCGAAATCAACGTTTCAGGCAAAAGCCCTTCATCAGGAATAAAGGCAGAGAGCCTGAAGCGTAGAGAGATAAGCTAGAGGAGGGTGGGGGTGGGGAGAAAGTAGCATAGAGTACAATAGGTGAGTGGGGAAGGGGATGAAAGTGATAGGTCAGGGAGGAGAGGGTGGAGTGGATAGGTGGAAAAGGAGATAGGCAGGTAGGACAAGTCCGGACAAGTCATGGGGACAGTGCAGAGCGGGAAGTTTGGAACTAGGGTGAGGTGGGGGAAGGGGAAATGAGGAAACTGTTGAAGTCCACATTGACGCCCTGGGGTTGAAGTGTTCCGAGACAGAGGATGAGGCGTTATTCCTCCAGGCGTCTGGTGGTGAGGGAGCGGCGGTGAAGGAGGCCCAGGACCTCCATGTCCTCGGCAGCGTGGGAGGGGGAATTTAAATGTTGGGCCACGAGGCGGTGTGGTTGATTGGTGCGGGTGTCCCGGAGATGTTCCCTAAAGCGCTCTGCTAGGAGGCACCCAGTCTCCCCAGTGTAGAGGAGACAGCACCGGGAGCAATGGATACAATAAATGATATTAGTGGATGTGCAGGTAAAACATTGATGGATGTGGAAGGCTCCTTTAGGGCCTTGGATGGAGGTGAGGGAGGAGGTGTGGGCGCAGGTTTTACAGTTCCTGTGGTGGCAGTGGAAGGTGCCAGGATGGGAGGGTGGATTGTAGGAGCGTGTGGACCTGACCAGGTAGTCACGGAGGGAACGGTCTTTGCAGAAGGCGGAAAGGGGTGGGGAGGGAAATATATCCCTGGTGGTGGGGTCTTTTTGGAGGTGGTGGAAATGTTGGTCGATGATTTGGTTTATGCAAAGGTTGGTAGGGTGGAAGGTGAGCACCAGGGGCGTTCTGTCCTTGTTACGGTTGGAGGGGTGGGGTCTGAGGGCGGAGGTGCGGGATGTGGACGAGATGCATTGGAGGACATCTTTAACCATGTGGGAAGTGAAATTGCGATCTCTAAAGAAGGAGGCCATCTGATATGTTCTGTGGTGGAACTGGTACGGTGGAGGCAGAGGAATTGGGAATACGGGATGGCATTTTTGCAAGAGGTAGGGTGGGAAGAGGTGTAATCCAGGTAGCTGTGGGAGTCGGTGGGTTTGTAAAAAATGTCAGTGTCAAGTCGGTCGTCATTAATGGAGATGGAGAGGTCCAGGAAGGGGAGGGAGGTGTCAGAGATGATCCAGGTAAATTTAAGGTCAGGGTGGAATGTGTTGGTGAAGTTGATGAATTGCTCAACCTCCTCGCAGGAGCACGAGGTAGCGCCAATGCAGTCATCAATGTAGCGGAGGAAGAGGTGGGGAGTGGTGCCGGTGTAATTACAGAAGATCAACTGTTCTACGTCACCAACAAAGAGACAGGCATAGCTGGGGCCCATATGTGTGCGCATGGTTACCCCTTTGGTCTGGAGGAAGTGGAAGGATTCAAAGGAGAAATTGTTAAGGGTGAGGACCAGGTCGGCCAAACGAATGAGAGTGTCGGTGGAAGGGTACTATTGGGGACGTCTGGAGAGGAAAAAATGGAGGGTTTGAAGGCCCTGGTCATGACGAATGGAGGTGTAGAGGGATTGGATATCCATGGTGAAGATGAGGCGTTGGGGGCTGGGGAAACGGAAGTCTTGGAGGAGGTGGAGGGCATGTGTGGGGAGCTGAACTCTCGAACGCATGTGGGGAGTTCCTGGACTAGGGGGGATAGGACAGTGTCGAGGTAGGTAGAGGTGAGTTCAGTGGGGCAGGAGCTTGCTGAGACAATGGGTCGGCCAGGGTGGTCAGGCTTGTGGATCTTGGGAAGGAGGTAGAACCGGGCAGTGCAGGGTTCCCGGACTATGAGGTCGGAAGCTGTGGGTGGGAGATCTCCTGAGGTGATGAGGTTCTGTATGATCTGGGAGATGGTGGTTTGGTGATGGGGGGGGGTGGGGTCATGGTCAAGGGGGCTGTAGGAAGAGGTGTCCTTGAGTTGGCGTTTGGCTTCAGCAGTGTAGAGGTCAGTGCACCAGACTACCACTGTGCCCCGTTTATCCGCTGGCTTGATGGTGAGGTTGGGATTGGAGCAGAGGGATTGGAGGGCTGTGCTTTGTGAGGGTGAGAGGTTGGAGTGGGGGAGGGGGGTAGACAGATTGAGGCGGTTAATGTCTCAGCTGCAGTTGGAAATGAAGAGGTCGAGGGCAGGTAATAGGCCAGCGCGGGGAGTCCAGATGGATGCAGTGTGTTGGAGGTGGGCAAAGGGGTCCTCGGAAGGTGGGCAGGAATCCTGACTGTGAAAGTAAGCTCGGAGGCAGAGGCAACGGAAGAATTGTTCGACGTCCCGGCATGTATTAATTTCATTGATGCGTGGACGGAGGGGGATGAAGGTGAGTCCTTTGCTGAGGACTGATCGTTCATCCTCAGTGAGGGGGAGGTCTGGGGGGATGGTGAAAACTCGGCAGGGCTGGGAGCTGGGATCTGGTGTGGGTGTGGAACTGGGAGGGGGGGCGGAACCTGTAACTGGAGTGGGTGTGATGGTGGGGGGGAATGGGGGTGGAGTCATGAGCAGAGGTAGTGTCCCCCTCAGGGTTCTGGGGGATGGGGATAGTGACAGTTGGGTCTGTGGGGGGGCGTGTCAGCAGAATGCAGGTGAGTGGCACTGGTGGAGACGGAAGTGGTGGTGACCATGGCAGTAGGGGTGGCAGAAGTCACTGAGTGTGTGGCATCAGCGATGATGTAAGGGGTGGAAGTGATGTCACGTGTGATGCATGAGGATTTGTGAGGGGTGGAAGTGGTTGTGGGAGTGGCCATGATGGGCAGTGGAAGTGACATCATCAATCAGCATGGGGGTGGCAGCTGCATCAGCCGCATGGCTAATGGCATCTGAGTAGTTTCCGAGGCCAGGGGAATCTTCTGGAATGTTTGAGGAGCGCTGGTTATGGAGGTGGGTAGATAAAAGTTTGTTGTACTTACAGTTTTTGATGTTTGAGATGGAATTGCCGCTCCCTCACCACCAGACACCTGGAGGGAGAACGCCTCATCTTCCACCTTGGAACACTTCAACCCCAGGGCATCAATGTGGACTTCAACGATTTCCTCATTTTCCCTTCCCCACCTCACCCTAGTTCCAAACTTCCACCTCAGCACTGTCTCCATGACTTGTCCGGACTTGTCCTACCTGCCTATCTCCTTTTCCACCTATCCACTACATCCTCACCTCCCTGACCTATCACCTTCATCCCCTCCCCCACTCACCTATTGTACTCTATGCTACTTTCTCCCCACCCCCACCCTCCTCTAGCTTATCTCTCCACGCTTCAGGCTCACTGCCTTTATTCCTGATGAAGGGTTTTTACCCGAAATGTTGATTTTGCTGCTTCTTGGATGCTGCTTGAACTACTGTGCTCTTCCAGAAAATACCTCCCTAGCTCTGCCCACCAATTTAGTCTGAACCAGCATTACCCATAAACCATCGGACAACTCCATTTGTCTCGCCAATTTTTCAAATGAAATAAAGAAGGCTTCAACATCTTTTTCATCAAAGTGTGGCAGAGTTTTAACATTTATCACTGCTTTCTCTTTTAATCTCCAAACTGTTAACTTGACTTTGCTGACTAAGTCACAATTTCTCAAGTTCAAATTCTCTTTTTGCTCAGCTAACAATCTTCTTTTTCTTTTTCCCCTCTCTCTCTCTCTGTTCCTTTCTTCACTCTGCTCAGCCAAGAATCTTCTCTCTCTCTTTCTCTCTCCATTTAGTTATCTTCTATCTCCATTTTGCTCAATTGTAATTTAAGTTTTTGTACCTCTTCTGCACTTGGCTGTTTCTCTGACAAACCTAAGTGTTTAAGTACCTCCCTTACAATTTCAGCTTTACTTTTATCCATGGGTAAACCTAAATCTACTTTATTTGCTTATTCTAAAAGTATGGCCTTTTTCTTTCCTTCTAAACTTCCTTGTCAAATTTGAGAATCACCTTTAAATCCCAGAACATCTTTAGCAACTTTAAGAGCTATTTCTCTCACTTCTAATTTGACCAACCACAAGTCACTGAAATTATACAAATTGTCTCACCTATGTTTTATTTAAAGATCTAGGACCCCCACCTGCAAGTGCTTAAACCTGCTGGGATGTTTCATGCCCCCAAATCTATTCAAATCTATCTAAACCAGTTCAAATCACAAATCCAAGACCTAAACTCTTCCAATCATGGACTAAAGCGCCCCACCCGCAACCAAACCATTCAAATTCCAGTGACGAGTTCCCAAACTGTTACAATACGGTAATCCCACCTGTTTAATTTAAATCAGCAACACAAAAAATATTTATCCTGTGCAGTAATCTGTGAAAATGTGAGAGGCCAAGAACCACTTAAAGTAAAATTAACAACTTTAGTTCTTAAAGTATAACCAAGAGTAATTAATTAACAACTATTTACAATCCTTCCTCTAACCTCTCTTTTACTTCCCCTTCTATAATACTAGCCCGATAAAATCCCGAGTAAGATTGACCAAAAATCCAAATTTCAAATCCAGGCAACTGTCGAATCTTCTCTTGATATCTTCCTCTGCAGATTCTCTTCTTCTCAGGGATTTCTGTTTCACAGGTTACTAATCAATAAAGGCACCTTGAAGAGAGCTAATTTTCTGGGCAGTCTGCAGATGTTGGTGGCTTGGCAGTTCTCTCTCAACTGCTCATGTTTTCCCGGTCTTGTACCCCCAAAGCATCAGATTGTGTCATTGGCTTTTAATATTGTCAATATACTAAATTCAAAATTGATTGGAGTTTGGTATTTTGGGGTTTTTAATTAATTGGCCTAATTCAAATTTGTTTTTGTCTCTGGGCAACCAGCTACACTAGCTGCTGGATCAAAAGTTACATTGTATCTTGTTCAAAACACTTGGTGTTGTTAGGTAGTTCTGCTAGTTTTTAATTTTCTTAAAGGTACAGTACACCCACATCATCATAACACTATAGTGTGATGTCCAGAACTGCACACAATACAAATATGACCCTAACTAGGGTCTTATACAGCTACAACATTTGCCATAACTTTTATGAATCCATCACCTAGGATGAGGTTTCTAAATTCTTGGAAGAGCAGAGTCTGATTAGAACAAGTCAACATGGATTTAGTAAGGGGAGGTCATGCCTGACAAACCTGTTGGAATTCTTTGAAGAGGTGACAAGTAGGTTAGACCAGGGAAACCCAGTGGATGTGGTCTATCTAGACTTTCAAAAGGCCTTTGATAAGGTGCCACATGGGAGGTTGCTGAGCAAGGTGAGGGCCCATGGTGTTCGAGGTGAGCTGCTGGGATGGATTGAGGATTGGCTGTCTAACAGAAGGCAGAGAGTTGGAATAAAAGCTTCTTTTTCAGAAAGGCAGCTGGTGATGAGCGGTGTCCCGCAGGGTTCAGTGTTGGGGCCACAGCTATTCGCATTATGTATTAATGATTTGGATGAGGGGACTGAGGGCATTCTAGTGAAGTTTGCAGATGATACGAAGTTAGGTCGACAGGCAGGTAGTACTGAGGAAGTGGGGAGGCTACAGAAGGATCTAGACAGTTTGGGAGAGTGGTCCAGGAAATGGCTGATCGAATTTATCGTGAGCAAGTGCAAGGTCTTGCACTTTGGCAAAAAGAATAAAAGCATAGACAACTTTCTAAATGGTGAGAAAATTAGTAAAGCCAAATTACAAAGGGATCTGGGAGTGCTAGTCGAGGATTCTCTAAAGGTAAACATGCAGGTTGAGTCCGTGATTAAGAAAGCAAATGCAATGTTGTCTCTTATCTCAAGAGGGTTGGAATATAAAAGCAGAGATGTGCTACTGAGACTTTATAAAGCTCTGGTTAGGCCCCATTTAGAGTACTGTGTCCAGTTTAGGTCCCCACACCTCAGGAAGGACATACTGGCACTGGAACTTGTCCAGCGGAGATTCATACGAATGATCCCTGGAATGGCAGGTCTAACATATGAGGAATGGCTGAGGATCCTGGGATTGTATTCATTGGAGTTTAGAAGATTAAGGGGAGACTTAATAGAGACGTACAAGATAATACATGGCTTGGAAAGGGTGGACGCTAGGAAATTGTTTCCATTAGGCAAGGAGACTAGATGGGCCGAATGGCCTTACTTCCACTCCTATGTCTTATGGTCTTATGGTCTTATACCCAACGCTATGACCGATGAAGCCAATATGGCATATGCCTTCTCTATCATCGTATCCACCTGTATTGGCTCTCTCAGGGAGCTGTGGATTTGCACTCGCAATCCCTCTATCAATGCTCCAAAGGGTCCTGCCATTACTGCATATTTTCCTCTTGCACTGTACTTTCCAAAATGCATCATCTCAAACTTGTCATGATCAAACTCCATCTGCCATTTCTCCACCCAATCTTACAATTGGTATATATGTGTCATGCTGTATCCTTTGATAATCTTCTTCACTATCTCCAACTCCACCAATTTTCATGTTTCTGTAAACATACTAATCAGACCACCTATATTTTCATCTAAGTCATTTATATATATATTACAACTAGTGAAGGTTCCAGCACTGATCCTTGTGGAACACCATTGGTCACAGACCTTCAATTAGAAAAACACCGCTCCACAATTACTTCTATCTTCTATGACCAAACCAATTTTGTATCCAACTTACCAACACACCATGTGACTTAATCTTCTAGACCAGCCTAGCATGAGGGACCTCATCAAATGCTTTAATAACATCCAGGTAGACACCTTCCACTGCCCTACTCTGATCAATCATCTTTATCCCTTCCTTAAAAAAAACTCAATCAAGTGTGTGAGTCAAGACCTTCCCTGCAGAAAGCCATGCTGACTATCCCTAATAGGTCCAGTCTTTTTCAATGAAAGTAAATTGTGCCCATAAGAATCTTCTCCAATAATTTTCCTATCACTGACGTAAGGCTCACAGGCCTATAATTTCATAAATTATCCTTATTGTCTTTCTTAAACAAGGGAACAACTCTGGCTCTTCTCCAGTCCTCTGAGACCATTTAATACAATCATGAATGATCTCATCTTAGTCTCTACTTTCCTGCCTGCTTCCCATAACTCTTTAACCTGTTAATAATTAAATAACTGTCTATTGCCTCTTTTAACTTATTCAGGGGTAATGAATTTGACAGATTCACAATCCTTTGAGAGAAGCAATTCCCCCTCATCTTGAACTTCAATCTGCCACTAATTATCCTAAAACAGTGATCTCTCATTCTAGGTTGTCCTCAAGAGAAAACATCTACTTTACATCTACTTTGCCAATCCCCTTCTGTATATCTCAATTAGATCTCCTCTCACCCTTCTATGCCCTAGCAAGTATAGGCCTCAACTGCTCAGCGCCTCCCCATAAGACAAGCCTTTCATCGCTGGAATTAATAGAGTCATACAGCATGGAAACAGACTATTTGGTCCAACTTGTCCACACAGATCATGTTCCCAAACTAAACTAATCCCACCTACCTGCATTTCAGCCATGTCCCTTCAAAGCTTTCCTGTTCATGTACTTATCCAAATGTCTTTCAAACATTGTAATTGTACCTGTATCCACCATTTCCTCAGGTAGCTCACTCCACACACTAACAACTCTCTGTGTAAAAACGTTGCCCCTTACATCCTCTTTAAATCTTTCTCCTCTCACCTTAAAGATATGCCCCATAGCTTTGAACTCCCTCATGTTAGGGTAAAGACCTTTGATATTCACCTTATCCATGCCCCTCATAATTGTATAAACCTCAATAAGGTTACCTCTCAACCTCCTATGATCCAGTTAAAATAGTCCCAGCCTATCCAGCCTGTTTTTATAACTCAAACCTTCCATCCTTCATTGTCCACCAACAATTTTGTGTCATTCACAAACTTACTAACCGTGCCTCCTATATTCTCATCCAAATCAGTTCGAGTAATGACAAACAAAAGTGGACCCAGTACCGATCCCTGTGGAACACCGTTGGTCTCAGGCCTTCCATCCGAAAACATCCCTCTGCCACACCCTCTATGTATTCACTTAGCTGGCTCTCTCTGAATTCCATGTGATCTAACTTTAATAATTAGTCTGTCGTGTGGAACCTTATCAAAGGCTTTACTAAAGTCCAAGTTAACTATGTCTCCCGCTCTGCCCTCATGAATGCTTTTGGTTACTTGATTAAAAAACGCAATCAAGTTGTGATTTCCCTCACACAAAACCATGCCGACTATCACTAATCAGTCCTTGCCTCTCCAAATGCATGTGAAACCTATCTTTCAGAATCACCTCCAACAACGTACCCACCACCCTTATCAGACTCACAGGTCTATAGTTCCCAGGTTTCTGCTTAAAGTCTTTCTTAAATAAAGGCACAACATTAGACACCATCCAGTCCTCTGACAACTCACCCATGGTTATAAATGTTTCTGCAACGACCCCTGCGATTTCTGGCCTAACTTCTCCACCATGTCCTGGGATACACTTAATCAGGTCTTGGAGATTTATCCACCTTTGTGCTTTCTAAGACTTCCAGTACTTCCTCTTCTGTAAAGTGAATGGTTTTCAAAACATCAATATTTATTTCGCTGAGTTCTCTACCCTCCATTTCTTTACTCACAGTAAAGACTGATGCAAAGTATTCATTTAGTATCTCTCCCATCTCCTGAGATTTAGCATCAAGATGACATCATTGATCTTTAAGGGGCCTTACTCTCCCTCTGGTTGCCCTTACGATACTTGTAGAATCTTTTTGGATTATTCTTAACCTTACCTGCAAGACTATCCCATATTCCCTCTTTGTCTTCCTGATTTCCATTTTATGATGCCCCACACTCTTTATACTCTTCAAGAGATTCATTTGATCCTAATTGTCTCTATCTAACATATCTCTAAACTTCCCTAAACTGCCTCCTCATGTAAGGGGACTTAAACTGTAACAGTACTTCACCTGCAGTTTTAACAACGCTTTGTGCATTGGGGCAACATGGTGGCTTAGTGGCTAGCACTGCTGCCTCACAGTGCCAGGGGCCCGCGTTCAATTCCCACCTCAGGTGACTGTCTATATGGAGTTTGCACATTCTCCCTATGTCTGCATGGGTTTCCTCCCACAGTCCAAAAATGTGCAGGTCAGGTGAATTGGCCATGTTAAATTGCCCACAGTGTTAAGTGCATTAGTCAGGGGTAAACGTAGGGGAATGGGTCTGGCTAGGTTGCTCTTTGGAGGGTCGGGTTAGGCTGAAAGGCCTGTTTCCACACTGTAGGGAATCTAATCTAAACACTTCTCTACTTTAATGCTCCATTTCTTTGTAATAAATGCAAAAATTTCACTTACCTGCTTTACCTGCATACTAGCTTTCTGTGATTCATACACAAAGACACCCAGATCCCTCTGCACTGAAGCATTTTGAAGATTCTTTTCTGGCAATTCCAAACTAAGGCCTAGATTGCAATCACAGTCAGATTGCCACTCGGTGCCTATTTTATTCCATTAAAAACAAGCTTCACATTTCTAGCCAGGAATTCAGATCCTGGCTTCCTCAGAATTGCAGAACATGAAATCAAATAGTTCCCACTTATACAGGATAGACAATGGAAGTCAAACTAGGTCCCTTTTTACAGCAGTCAGTTGTTATCTTCTGAGAGTTAAACATCCAGCAGCACTGTCAGACACTTTGACAGCTGCTGTGAAAAGGTAAAGATGTAAGTTAAATGTGAGGTTAGAATGGCAGTTAGTTAACGGGTGAAGGTGCCAGGTGAGTACAGTATCAAGGTTGCTAGGTGGGTATTGAGTTTTGGAGCCAGCATGGGATGAAATGTGGGAGAGGCCATCAGGAGGTGACAAGGGTGCGGTGTCAAGCCAACAGCACCAGTGGGGATGATGTCAGATCTGGGGAGGGTGTGAAATCATGTTGGATTGGTAGAGTCTAGTTGTGGTGGAGGAGTAGGGGGTGTTTTTCGGAGTTCAGAAGTTGTAAGGAACAAGGGAGTTGGGGTTGAGGGGGGTTGTGAGAGTGAGTGACGTGACTCAGAGGATGACCTTAGCAGTTATCTAAGAGTTAGATTACTTACCTTATCTACTTTGCTCTCACGCATTTTGACCTACATATCTGCATATTTTCTAATTCATTTAAATACCTTACAATTTGTGGTGCAATTCTTTTACACGATCTTAATTCTAAAATAAAATTTTATTTTGTTTTATTTTGTTTTCCTACACTTTTGAGACACATTTGCTAACCTACTCAGGTCCTCCTTTAGTTTGCCACATCTATAATTGATGAGTATCAGCAGTAGATTTCCCTCATTTCTAAATTTACCCCTGGCTGAATTCATCCTCTTTCCTCGCTGACATTTATTAGGGAATTCCAGGCTGACATCAACACACTGTACTCACGGAAGACTTAAAGATAGGGGATCATAGTACGTGAGCGCAACAGACAAGATTGATGAAGCATTTCAACCACATTTAGCCAGATGATGGTTGTGGCTACCTCTTCCCCAGCATCACAGATGCTAATCTTCAGTCGAATCAATTTATATTATGTCAAGAAATGGCTGGAGGCACTATTAATGCAAAGGTGAGAGGCCCGAACAACAATTCAGAGTAGTGCTGAACACTTAAGCTCCAGAATTAGCCATGCCTCTAATGATTACATCTATAACACTGGCATTTACCTGACATTATGGAAACATGCCCAGCTATGTCTTGTCTGCAAAATACAGATCAAATTCAATCTGGCCAATTACTTCCTTTTGACCATGAGTAAAGTGATGGAAGGTATCAGTGACACAGTGATCAAGTGACATTTACACATTCATAAACTCACTGATGTTCAATGTGAGTTCCACTAAGGCCACTTGGATCCTGACGTTGTTACAGCCTTGATCAAAACATAGGCAAGAGAGCTGACCTCAAGAAGCGAGGTGAGAGTGATTTCCCTTGCCATCAAGGCAACGTTTAACTAAGTGTTCTGTAAAGGAACCTTAGCAAAACTGAACTCAATAGGAATTAATGAGAAGTCTCCAGTTGTTGAAATCATAGATAGCACAAACAAAGATGGTTGTGGTTGCTGGAGGCCAGGGCACTTGCCAATTTTCAAAAGGAATACTTAAACAGTTCTTAGGCTACTCAGTATCATGTTAGAGGGGTCGAGGCCATGAGGAGCACTGAAAAATCTCTAAAGCCAAAATGGCATTTGACATACTTCAGCTTCTTGTGTGGTTTAGGACATAACCCAGAAAAACTATCTTTTTGCTCCAGTTTCACAAACGTTGTAATTTCTCTCCTTACGAATTTACTCTTGCTCCAGAATTTGAGTGTATAGAATCAAGTTTCAGTATATAAATGAGAAACTGCTTCAGTAACAGATATGGTGGCACGGTGGCACAGTGGTTAGCACTGCTGCCTCACAGCGCCTGAGACCCGGGTTCAATTCCCGACTCAGGCGACAGACTATGTGGAGTTTGCACATTCTCCCCGTGTCTGCGTGGGTTTCCTCCGGGTGCTCTGGTTTCCTCCCACAGTCCAAGGATGTGCGGGTCAGGTGAATTGGCCATTCTAAATTGCCCATAGTGTTAGGTGTAGGGGTATGATTGGATTGCGGGTCGGTGTGGACTTGTTGGGCCGAAGGGCCTGTTTCCACACTGTAAGTAACCTAATCTACTGAAAAAAAAGTAATCTAATCTACATATTTCCCCATTTATATGAATGCAAAAGACCCCTTGTTACTCATTAAACAAACCTTTGGAAGTTCCTTGATATCCAAGTCATCATTTCTCTGTGGTTGCTTGTCAGATATATTTTACTTGACTGGATAACCAGTACTTTGAGATATTTTGAGGGCAAGATAAGCTATTATAGAACAGCAAGCATCTTTTTAAAAAAAAACAACCCTGCATAATTTAGAACCTTTGTTTATACTTAAAACACACTTCCTTGTACAGGCAAAATATTGTACAGAAACACAGGAGAGAAAAATAATTTGCATCTTCTACAGTACCTTGCTGCCATAATTGTGGGTGTTGACAAGTCTGGCTCCAGTGTTTATGTTGCTATATGCATTATGTTCTGTTGCACTTCATTAAGAAACAAAATCAGTTCCATGAAACTGTTCATGGTTTGTGGTGTTTTGTGAACTAACTAATGAAGTTCACAATACAAAATATGCCTTGTGAATGGCATAGGAGTGTGGGAGTAATAGAAATTTATAGAGGACATTGCAAATTCAAATACTGTTCTACAAATCCATCAATTGCTTAACAATTGAAGTGGCAGCCATCTGCACTGAGTAACTATTATAATTTCAACTTAATTATTGAAATTTCAGGACTTTCATCAAATATGGTTAACCAATCATTTTAATTACTTTATGTTTGTTATAAACAGTGAAAAGAAATTAATTAACTTTTTATCAAATTTTATGGTTCATGTAAATATCCCAGTAAGAGCTCTGTAATGTTATGCCAGAACAACTTTGTCAGTCTCAGGATAAAATTTTCTAAAATTCAAATAAACTTAAATCTAAAACTTTGATTTCATTGTTAACAATTTAGAAGACAATGTTTAATGTGGTCATACAGCATTATGTGTCCTGTATTTCAGCAGAAGTACTAATTAATTTAAATTGTAATAGGTTAATACCTGTACTAAATCACAGATAAAGAAAACTTTTTTTCTGCTAACAATGGTGTTCATTATTTCTTGTCTGAAAAGTCCAACCTCTGCAGGCATGACATGTTGTGTGAGAACATATTAAGTTCTTGTTCTGTATTTTGCATTGTTTATCACTGATGCCTTGCCATCAACTCAATCTACATATATTCATGTGCACTGTAATGAATATTTACTATGCTGTTTGAAGGAGTCTTAGACTAGAATGGAGAAACAAAAATTTTTGTTGTGCATGTAATTTGTAGCTACAATATCAATACAGGAAGCCCATACATCCAGTACATTTGAACAGGAAACGAAAATGCTGGGATATTATTTTTGTGTCATTTTGAAGTGCAGCACGTCTCAGATAGCAATTGTGGATTTTAGTGCTTAGGTGCACCCACCAAAAATTGCTAACTGATTTGTGCCTTAATAAGAAATGCCCTTAGCCTCACCATTACAATAATATCTTCATCCTGTTAAGGAAGTGACAAAAAAATTATAGCCTATAAAATTCACAGTTAATGATCCAAACAAAGATGCAAATCTTTCAACACTCACATCAAAATTTTAACTGAGTAAGCAATTTGACATACAATTCTTATAGAGTGTTTTAAGAATTTCTGAGTGGCATTCCTGGTGTTTTTGAGGCAAATGAACTTCTTGGTAAAAGTACAGAACAGGTTCTGCTCATATGTTCTCCCTGCCTAACATGGAAATGACTAAACAAGGGCTAAATATATTGCCCTGGAAGCAAACTATTTGAATTATAGTTGAGTGTCAATAAAAGTCCTCTCATATATCAAATGCTTGAAACCACCCCATTTGTATTTGTTGAATAGATGGTAATTTAGCCCCATTTGATTGTTGAAAGGAAACAAAACGCTTTTCTTTGTATTAACTGAGAATGTCAGAAGGTCCTGGCACCAAGAAGGCAGCAAAATAGTTAACTGTTTCACTGAATACTTAAGATGAACAGAACTGTTTTGTCTGTGAAGAACAATAGTGCAGTGTCTTATTTTGTCTGTGTTTAGCAGATTAATTTGTGTTATACATTGAATGAATACAAGTGAAACTATCAGGGTTGTTCCTGTAGTTAATATACAAGGATAGATTCAAGGTCTTTTGCTGGATTTTTTAAGTTGATGGCTGAATGCTACAATTTCTTTTGACAACAAAGGATATTGCAGAATGCTTTTCTATTTGAAGAAATATGTTATGACTAAAAGCTCTCTGCCTCCAGAGAAGTTACATTTATCCTATTGTTGTGTACAATGGGTGGACTTTAATGCCTCCTGCTCAGAGGTGAATTTGGAAATGGTGGGCAATGATAATGATTGTCAGGAAGATCCTGGCTGGTGTGTGCAGCCTGGTAATCAACTGAGGCCCTTAAATGAGCACTTAATGCCCAATTAGAGCTCATGCAGCCATTGTTAGTATTCAATAGCCATGCCTTCTCTGCTTTGTCTTGCACTTCACCACCTTACCACAGCTCCTATCCCACCCTCACTTACTTTTCACCAGGGATTCAATGACAGCCCCTGACACAGGTTCAGGTACATCACTGCCAGCAGCCACTACTCCCAGTAGCTGCTGCCAATAATGGAGAGATGCAAAAATCGCAATATGGAGTCCAGCAGTTTCAGAATTAGAATCAAGGCATACACCTGGAATTTACAATGCCAGGTCATTTTCCAGAAAAAGTAACCAAGAAAATTTCACAAATGGATTCCAGTTAAATGCTTTAACATCATAGAAGGTGTGTTAGTAGCTACAAAACAAAAGACTGCTTAAATGTGGCTGAGGGGTGACCTTATAGACATCTATAAAATCATGGGGTGCATGGATAGGATGAATAGTCAAGATCTTTTCTCCAGGATAGGGGAGTCCAAAACTAGAGGGCATAGTTTTAAGGTGAGAGAGGAAAGATTTAAAAGGGACCTAATGGGCAACTGTTTCACACAGAGGGTGATGGGTGTATGGAATGAGCTGCCAGAGGAGGGGGTACAATTACAGCAGTTAAAAGGCATCTGGATGGGTACATGAATAGGAAGGGTTTAGAGGGATATGGATCAAATGCTGGCAAGTGGGACTAGATCAGATTGGGATATCTGGTCGGCAAGGACAAGTTGGACCGAAGGGACTGTTTCGTGCAGTATAACTCTATGAGTCTATTACGGTTTGAGGAAATGAATATTTAATGCAATGTTGATTTAAACTCAAAGAAAGGATGCCAAAGTACAGGATTGCCCAGGTATCGTTTGTATTATATTGTATTATAACTTAGGTAGGAAATTTGTGATCACTAATCTATTTGAAACAGGATCCTTATTCACCAGCTATTGTGCATACAGAATCTGGAACTGCATAAGTATCATGAGTGACAGAAGGTCTTTCAATAAAGGCATAGCTTTGTCAGGACAGCTGCATTGCTAGAACTGTCAGTATTTACCTACCCAGTAAAAATAATCCTGTTGCTTTAACATCAAACAGCTTGCTTCTCTTGGTTGTATTTTTTCAATCATATGTATTCAGAAATCATTGTAGCATAGGATTACCGCACTGTGGCACTGACATTTTTTAATAATAGGAATTCAATATCCCCATCTTTGCATATTACATTACTTTTATTTAACATATAATTAAACCTTGGTTTCATTGTTTCATTCACATTAATGGAAAGTTCACATCCAATTATCTAAGATAAGCAGTTGGCTGAAAGAATAAAATGATAATTTTACGAATTAATGCTGTCAGCTTGGAGGGTTACCCATTGAGAGTAGATATTAGGAACTCAGCAATTCAGAACATATGATTTTTTATTCTATTGATCAGAAGATCATGGCAAGTGACATCCACATTTATGATGTGTTTTATAAATGGACATAATTACATAGCACAAACCCAATATCATAAAATCACCTCTTTGCAGTTAATCTGTACCAACACGTTACACTTTAATTACTTGATAATTGTTCTATTGCTCAGGCATATTTTATCACTAAACAGGAATGGCACAGTATACCTACCTATAGTAGCATTTAATATCAAGCTATTTGGCACAAGAACAGAAAAGCAAAGCAGGCTGATAGCAGGAGCGCAGTGACTTATCAATGTACATTGGTAAAGTGTAGTATAATACAGGGATTCTCTAATGTACAAAGGACATCCAACTGAAAACAAATTCATCTGTTCACAGATGAATTTATAGCAGATGATGTGGGACAGATTATTTGTTCACCTTACTAATAACAGCTTGTGGCTACACTTCAAAACTAATGGTTATAATATCATGCAGACTTGAATCAAATGCAAAGTGCTTCTTTCTCCATATCAAATAATGGGGAATTATACAGGACAACATAAATAGAGGAGGAGGAGGACAAAAAAAAATTCTTAAAATTTATGTATTCCCTTCAAGATGACTAGTTGGAAAATGGAATAACTCATTGTGATTATGTTTCAGGCACCAAGTACTTCCAGGTCAAGAATGATGAGCATGACAACACAATCTGCTCTGCCTCAAGAATCTGTCTTAGTCCCAAAATTTCCTCCTTGTCTGTGACAACATTATTTAACGTTGCAATCAATGACAACTTTAGGGCCGCTTTGAGCAACTGTCCCAAAACTCTAACTCATTTTAACTGCAAGCTAATAAGCAGAAGAGGAAGACTTGCATCACCTATTTCTGGATTGGATTTGAAATCAGATTTCAAAAGTCAAAGAACAGACCGGAATCCACCGGAAATTATTATTAATCTACTAAAATAATAATTTTAGTGGCATCCTTCATCCTTTAAAAGCATCTGATAAATGAAAATAAAAACACAAATCAATCATTTCATAGAACATAGAACAATACAGCGCAGAACAGGCCCTTCGGCCCTCGATGTTGTGCCGACCTGTGTACTATTCTCAGCTCGGCCCCTTATATTATCACATCATCATCCAAGTGCTTATCCAAAGATTGTTTAAATCTCCCTAATGTGGCTGAGTTAACTACATTGGCAAGTAGGGCATTCCACGTCCTTACTACTCTCTGAGTAAAGAACCTGCCTTTGACATCTGAATTAAATCTATCACCCCTCAATTTGTAGTTATGCCCACTTATACAAGCTGACATCATCATCACAGGAAAAAGACTTTCACTGTCTACCCTATCTAATCCTCTGATCATCTTGTATGTTTCTATCAAATCCCCTCTTAGCCTGCTTCTTTCCAATGAGATCAGACCCTAGTCTCTCAGCCTTTCCTCATAAGACCTTCCCTCCAGACCAGGCAACATCCTGGTAAATCTCCTCTGTATCTTTTCCACAACCTTCCCGAAATATGGCGACCAGAACTGTACACAATATTCTGAGTGTGGCCACACTAGCGTTTTGTATAGTTGCAGCATGATATTGCAGCTCCGCAACTCAATCTCTCTACCAATGAAACTTAACACACCGTATACCTTCTTAACAGCACTATCAATCTGGGTGGAAACTTTCAGGGATCTATGCACATGGACTCCAAGATCCCTCTGCAAATCCACACTACCAAGAATCTTTCCATTGACCCAGTACTCTGCCTTCCTGTTATTCTTCCCAAAGTACATCACTTCACATTTAGCTGCATTGAACTCCATTTGACACCTCTCAGCCCAATTCTACAGTTTATTCAAGTCTTCCTGTAACCTGCAACATTCTTCCACACTGTCCACTTCTCCACCGACTTTAGTATCATCTGCAAACTTACCAACCCATCCACCAATGCCTTCGTCTAAGTCATTTATAAAAATGACAAACAGCCGTGGTCCCAAAACAGATCCTTGTGGCACACCACTAGTAACTGGACTCCAGGCTGAATATTTTCCATCAACCACCACTCACTGCCTTCTTTCAGAAAGCCAACTTCTAATCCAAACTGCTAAATTACCCTCAATCCCATGCCTCTGCATTTTCTCCAACAGCCTACCATGTGGAACCTTATCAAAGGCTTTACTGAAGTCCATGTATACCACATCAACTGCCTTACCCTCATCTACATGCCTGGTCACCTTCTCAAAAAACTCAACGAGGTTTGTGAGACACGACCTGTCCTTGACAAAACCATGTTGACTATCTGAAATCAAATTGTTGCTTGCTAGATGATTATAAATCTTCCCCCTTATAATCCTTTCCAAAACCTTTCCTACAACAGAAGTAAGGCTCACTGGTCTATAGTTACCAGGGTCATCTTTCTGCCCTTTTTGAACAAGGGCACAACATTTGCAATCCTCCAGTCCTCTGGTACTAAACCTGCAGACAATGACGACTCAAATATCAAAGTCAAAGGCTTTGCTATCTCCTCCCTAGCTTTCCAGAGAATCCTTGGATAAATTCCATCCAGCCCAAGGGACTTGTCTACTTTCACTCGTTCTAGAATTAATACACCTCTTCGTAACTAACCTCGATCCTTTCTAGTCTAATATCTCGTATCTCATTCTTCTCCTCTACAATATTCTCCTTTTCCTGAGTGAAATGTTCATTTAGCACCTCTCCAATCTCCACAGGATCCACACTCAACTTCCCATTTCTGTTTTTGACTGGCCTTATTCCTACCTTAGTCATCCTTTTATTCCTTACATACCTATAGAAAACTTTGGGGGTTCTCCTTCATTCTATTTGCTAAAGACTGCTCGTGTCCTCTCTTTGCTCTTCTTAACTCTCTCTTTAAATCCTTCCCAGCTAATCTGTAACTCTACATCACCTCATCTGAACCATCTTATCTCATCAACACATAAACCTCCTTCTTCTGCTTAACAAGAGATGCAATTTCTGTAGTAAACCACAGTTCCCTTACCTTAACACTTCCTCCCTGTCTGACAGGGATATACCTATCAAGGACACGCAATGTCTGTTTCTTAAACTAGCTCCATACTTCCATTGTCTGCATCCCCTGCATTTTGCTACCCCATTCTATACATCGTAATTCTTACCTAAATGCGTTATAATTGCCCTTGCCCCATTGATAACTCTTAACCTGTGGCATGTACCTATCCCTTTCCATTGCTAAACTAAAGGTAACTGAATTATGGTCACACTGTCCAAAGTGCTCACCTACCACTAAATCAAATGCCTGGCCTGGTTCATTACCAAGTACCAGATCCAGTGTGGCCTCCCCTCTTGTCGGCCCTTCAACATATTGTGTCAGGAAACCCTCCTGTACTCATTAGACAAAAACTGATCCATCCGATGTATTAAAGTTATAGCATTTCCAGTCAATGTTGGGGACGTTAAAGTCCCTCATAATGACCACCCTGTTCCTTTCACTCCAATCCAGAATAATTTTGCCAATCCTCTCTTCCACCTTCCTGGAACTCTGCAGAGGCCTATAAAAAATTTCAAGCAGTGTGACCTCTCCTCTCCTGTTTCTAACCTCAGCCCACATTACCTCAGTAGACAAGTCCTCGTCAGAAGTTCTTTCAGCCACCGTTACAATATCCTTGACTAACAAGGCCATGCATTCCCTCTTTTACTGCCTTTTCCTGTGCTTAATGAAAGATCTAAACCCTAGAGCTTGCAACATCCATTCCTCATCCTGCTCTATCCATGTCTCCAAAATGGCCACAACATCGAGGTACCAGGTACCAATCCATGCTAGAAGTTCACCTACCTTATTTCGGATACTTCTGCCGTTGAAGTAGACACACTTCAAACCAGTTTGCTGTCTGCCAGCACATCCATGTGACTGTGAAATCCTGTTCCTGTCCTCCCTACTCTCATCCTCCTGTGCACTGTAACTATACCTCACGATCCCTTCCCCCCTGCTGAGTTGGTTTAAACCCACCCGAATAGCACCAGCAAAGTTCCCACCCAGGATATTAGTACTCCTCTGGTTCAAGTGAAGACCATCCTGTTTGTACAGGTCCCATCTTCCCCAGAATGAGCCTAAGTACCTGAAACTCTCCCTCCTGACACAGAAATAGAATTTCACAAACAATTCCTAATTCACACAAGCTTTTCCCACTGATGATCAATAAAGCTCTAAATGAGCTCAGTGTGTACTTACTTTTCTTTCACAGTTAGTTATGAGATATTACAAAGGTTAACATTTATTTGTCCATTATTGCAGAGCATAATTAAAATAACTTGATTTCTAATTGATTAATTTTGGCTACTCTCTCTATTCAGGAGAGCTATTAATAAAACAGACTATTTATTCAATATAGTCAAGTGTCTGTATGAATGATCATCAGATTAGATTCAATACGAGGGGAAAACTCCACCTACTCTGTAGGGCAATTTTAAGATACATTTATCAATCCCATATTGTTGCATTCAAAGGCTTGGAAGAACAGAGAATCAGCACTATATTGAGTTCAAACTACATCCTCTTCAAACACAGCTCTGCACTGGGATGGTAGGATCAGTGAATGTACACTTTAACCCCAATTTCTAAAAGCAGTAGTCTTGTATCAGCCCATTTCAATTTCTGAGAAAAGACATGCTGATATTTCACCAAATAAGTGAAATCATCCAACATTCAAGCTTGTGAAACAAATCCACTAATATGTATGGTTGTTTAAGGTCAGTCTGTAGTAGATTCAAACCCAAATCTAACGGTGCAAAGACAACATGTTGGTGCCAACAGCTACATTACTCAAAATATCTTGCATTTAATTTTACCTTTTGTTACCAACTGGACAGCACAATCACTTCATTTTATGCTACAAAGTGCTTAAAGAGTTTGATAGTGAGCTACAATCTTCAAATACTTCTAGCCTAGGATTAAGTAAGCAACCTACCTTTGAAAGACCTCCTACTTCCAAATAAAAACAGATGAGGAATACATTCCAGGTGACCCACAGTGCTGTCCAGACTGCGTACTAGAGAAATAAAAGCAAAACGTTTGGCGTTATGTTCACAGACTTATGAATGAACATCACAAATCAAATTGTTCAACTGCATTTATGGGTGCGAAAATAATGATTATTCATTTGTACTCAGGTGTACAGTAATCCGACATGATCTGAAAGACATGATAATTGCAAAGTTAGTACTGCAGTGTTGAGTTGGATAATTGTCAATGTTGTTCAGCTGGAATTGCAATCATTGAAAATTCAATTCAAAATTCTCTTTTGCTTTTTGGTTTATGGAAGGTGGTCCTACCAACAATTCATTGTCTGGAGGTAATTGAAGTGAGTGGCTTGCTAGGCAAATTTGGGGGGCAGTTAAGAGTCTCGTGGAGGGCTGGAGTCACATGGAGGCCAGACAAGTGAGGATGACAGATTTTCCTTCCCAAATAAATGCTAGTGAACCTCAATAGTTTTCTGCCTGCCACCCAATCTTTTTAAAGCCACGTCTATTAATTGAATTCAAATTTCACCATCTGGCACAATGAATTTGAACCCATGTCCCCCAAAGCATTAGCCTGGGTTAAAGTCTAATGACAATATCACTGGATCACTCTCCTTGCAAGTTGTAGATTATTATGGAAGACATCATTTTCAATGATTATAAGAAGAATGTTTGCATTTTTATATTTTCATCAACAAAAGCAGCCCAAATTAGACTTTAATTCCAAATGTTCATAACATCATTCAATTATTTATAACTGTGCTTTTCTAGATTCAAGATAAGATACATTCCTCATTACAATGAAAGCTGGTGTGTTCTTTTTCTGTTGCAGTTTATAAATTTTCTTTACACTTAGTAATTGTGTCAGAAAATCTGCGCAAATTTCTGATCTTGCAATGAAACTGATTCCATTGGGAGAAATGCTGATCTGTGTTGTTCTGGCCCTCACTGTGGCTATTTTGACAAAAGCCTACAGATTAAAATACAATCAAAAGCACTTTGTTTTCAGCATTCAAAATGGAACAATAACAGCTCTCCCTGAGTTTGGAGTAGATGCTCAAGTATTGAGCTAAAATCTTATAAGTAACATTATCATGGTTGATAATAAACTTTCATGTTGATTTTAAGAACTTCACAAAATGGATTTAAGGTTTTCAATCTTAACAAATTTAACAAGAAAATCAATGCAAATGTTTTCTGCATACCTGGAAAGGGTTGGTGTTGAATGTTGAAAAACAAACCAAATTGAAACAAAATATGACAACTCTGGTTTATGTGAAAGATGATAGAAGCCACATTAACACATTCATTTGGTGCCTTTCACATTGTCAAAAGAATTTAAGCATTTCACAACAAAGGAATTACTTTCGAAATGTAGTCATTTTCACTTCTTAGCAAGCATGAAGGTGCAAATACATTGGAAAATTGTATATAAACTATAGAAATAGATGAATAGTTAATTTCTTTTAGTGGTTTCAGTTAATAAATGTTACAGGCCAGGTCATTGGGAAAACTCCCTTCTCTTCTTCATGAAGTCTATTGGGGCACTTTACATCCAGAGCTGGAGGAAGAACTCTTAATCTCAAGAACATGGAGGTGCTCCTCATCTTCACCCAACACTCTTCCAATCCTTTACAACTCAAACATATTGTAAAAATATACCAAGAAACATGATTGCAGAACACTTGCACGCTGCATTAATGATAAAACAAATCATATCCCAATGTGCTAGACATAGATAGACCTGATCCAAGCTGGTATGCTATGTTTTCTGTGTAATTGTGAGTTTCACTAGGGGCTCCAAGTTTGACTGAGGCCCCTGGGCACAGGATTTGTAGACTGGGGCATTGATCATTTTCAATGTGTACGTCTCCACAAAATATAAGAAGCAAAAGGGCACCCCATTATTAAATCTGGTGGAAGAGCAGGTAAGGATTTGAATGTAGAAAAACAAACCAAACTGAAACAAAATATGACAACTCTGGCTCATGTGGAATATGGTATGCTATGTGGAATATGCCAATCTGCAGGGAGTAGTTGGAAGGCAGTGCAGCAGCAGCATGGAGTGAGTATAAAACTCACTGAACTCAGGGAGCACGGCCTAGTCTGCAGGAAAGGGTTGGAAGGCAGTACAGCAACAGCATGGAGTGAGTATAAAACTCACTGAACTCAGGGAGCACGGCCTAGTCTGCAGGAAAGGGTTGGAAGGCAGTACAGCAGCAGCATGGAGTGAGTATAAAACTCACTGAACTCAGGGAGCATGGCCTAGTCTGCAGGGATTGGTTGGAAGGCAGTACAGCAGCAGCATGGAGTGAGTATAAAACTCACTGAACTCGGGGACTGAGTATAAAACTTACTGGGAAGCTGTGACCTGATTGGCTGTAGGAAATCTGCAGTAAGTTTGAAAAAAGAGCATAGCAGAGCAGTATTAGAAACTAATTAATTCATAAATTTATATAAATTAACTAAGTAGAGGTGGCTGGGCAGGTGATGTGCTGTACCTATATGATGTGGGAGCTGGCTGATCCCATTGCGAAACTACAGAGACCACATCTGCAGCAAGTGTTTGTTCTTGGAGGAACTCCAGCTCAGAGTTGATGAGCTGGAATCTGAATGTCAAACACTGTGGCACATCCAGGAGGGGGATAGTTACCCGGATACTTTGTTTCAGGAGGCAGTCACACCCGGTAGATTAAGTAATTCAAATTCAGT
Organism: Hemiscyllium ocellatum; assembly: GCF_020745735.1. Lineage (NCBI taxonomy): Eukaryota > Metazoa > Chordata > Chondrichthyes > Orectolobiformes > Hemiscylliidae > Hemiscyllium > Hemiscyllium ocellatum. Next base: position 37,892,724 of record NC_083415.1, read on the forward strand.
CATTGATCAGGGACAATAGGTATGATTGCAAGTGAGGCAGGTAGGGGGATCTTGAGTTCAGGAGTGGAGGAGCCTCAGCTGTTGACCTTATCCAACACTTATGCAATGCTTGCTCCCTGTGTAGATAAGGAAAAGGGCTGCAGGGTGGATGAGCCAGCTGACTACAGCACTGTGGTGCAGAAAGCCATTCAAGAGGAAGGAGCAAAAAGACAAGTGATAGTTATAGGGGATTCTATATATAGTAGGAGACTCTATATTTAGGGGAATAGATAATATCCTTTGTCAAATTGGGAGTACTGCAAGGTGTGTTGCCTGCCCGGTGCCAGGGTGCAGGACATCTCCTTTATTCCTGATGAAGGGCTTTTGCCCAAAACGTCGATTTTACTGCTCCTCGGATGCTGCCTGAACTGTTGTGCCCTTCCAGCACCACTAATCCAGAATGCAGGACATCTCCGATCAGCTTGAATATAAAGATAGACGCAAAAGTTTCTATACATATATAAAACGAAAAAGAGTGGCTAAAGTAAATGTTTGTTGTTTACAGGATGAGAAGGGGCATTTAGTTATGGAGTCTGATGAAATGGCCAAAGCATTCAATAGGTATGTTGTGTCGGTCTTCACACTGGAGGACACGAACAACATGTCAGTAATTGACAAAGAGACCAAGGTATGTGAGGACCTGGAAACAATCATTATTATGGAAGAGGTTGTGTTGGGCAAGCTCATGGAGCTTAGGGTAGACAGGTCTCCTGGCCCTGATGGAATGCGTCCTAGGGTACTAAAAGAGATGGCAGGAGAAATAGCAACTGCACTTGTGGTAATTTTCCAAATTCGTTGGACTCTGGGGCAGTCCCAGCAGATTGGAAAACAGCAAATGTGATGCCACTGTATAAAAAGGAACATAGACAAAAGATGGGGAATTATAGACCGGTTAGCCGAACTTCTCTAATGGGGAACATGCTTGAGTCTATTATCAAGGAAGAAATAGCAAGGCATGTAGATAGAAATTGTCCCGTTGGACAAACGCAGCATGGCATCATGAAGGGCAAGTCATACTTAACTAACCTTTTGGAAATCACGAGCATGGTGGACAATGGGGACCCAGTAAATGTGGTGTACCTAGATTTCCAAAAGGCCTTCGACAAGGTACCACACAAGAGGCTGTTACATAAGACAAAGATTCTGGTGTTACAGGTAAAATATTAGCATGGATAGAGGATTGGTTGACTAACAGGAACCAAAGAGTAGGGATAAATGAGTGCTATCCTGGTTGGCAATCAGTAACTCGTGGTGTGCCTCAGGGATAAATGTTGGGACCACAACTATTCATAATTTATACAGATGATTTGGAGTTGGGGACCATGTGCAATATTTAAAAGCTTACAGATGACACTAAGATGACAGGCAGAGCAAAGTTTATAGAGGACTGATACTTTAACTCAGTTGGCAAAGGTCTGGCAGATGGAATACAATGTTAATAAATGTGAAGTCACAAAATTTGCCAGGAGTAACAGTAAAAAGGATTATTAATTGAATGGTTAAAAAGATGCAGCATGCTGCTCGGCAGAGGGACCTGGTGTCCTTGTGCATGAATCATAGAAGGTCGGTCTGCAGGTACAGCAGGTAATTAAGAAGGAAAATGGAATTATGTCCTTCATTGCTAAAGGGATTGAGTTTAAAAGCAAGGAGGTTACATTGCAGCTATATAGGGTGCTAGTGAGGCCACACCTGGAGTAATGCGTGTAATTTTGGTCTCCTTACTTGAGAAAGGATGTACTAGTACTAGAGATGGTGCAGAGGATCCTGGAGTTGAGACGGTTGGCTTATGAGGTGAGATTGAGTAGACTGGGATTATATTCATTGGAATATAGAAGAATTAGGAGGGATCTTCTCAAAATATATAAAATCATGAAGGGAATAGAGAAGATAGAAGAAGAGAGGATGTTTCCACTGGCAGGTGAAACTAAGAGAAGAGGCCAGAGCCTCAAAATTAGAAGGAGCAGATTTAGGACTGAATTGAAAAGGAACATCTTCACCCAGAGAGTCGTAAATCTATGGATTCCTTGCCCAGTGAAGTAGTAAAGTTAAGATAGTTTTTTTTTAACAATAAAGGAATTAAGGGATACGGTGGGAGGGTGCCTAGGTGGAGCTAAATCCATATAAAGATGATCTTATTGATTGATGGAGCAGGCTCAAAGGGTGAGATTAGAGTGGTGCTGGAAATACACAGCAGGTCAGGCAGCATCTGAAGAACAGGGAAATCAACATTTCGAGCAGGAGCCCTTCATCAGGAATGTACATAATCCTCCAACCGGTCTGTGACAGCATTTGTACTCCACATGAGGCTCCTCCCATCTTTCCTGATCTGACTGTGTCCTCATAATAACCGTCTATTTCCTTCTCCTCATATGTTTATCTACTCTCCAATTAAATTCTATTTGGTTCCACTATTCCTAGTTGAATGGAGTTCCATACACTCATCATTCTCTTGGCAAAAATGTTGCTCTTGTATTTGCTGTTTCAGGTTCTGAAGAAGGGTCACTAGACCCAACATGTTAACTCTCCATAGATGCAGCCAGACCTGCTGAGATTTTCCAGCAATTTCTGTTTTTGTTTTAGATTCCTAACATCCAAATTCCTTTGGATCTTTTGCAGAAATGTGACCTAGTGCTGACATAGCTACCAGCACATTTTGGGAATTTCCTCCCAGTGAAACCATCAAACCCCATCTTCACGGAACGGAAACGTTAGGCCAATGAATGGTTGTAAAAATGTAGAATGCAGAGTTTAGGAGACAGGAAGTTCTTTACAATAGGGATTCATTTGCTGATGCTCTCCAGCCCCTTCTCACTCCCCATTCAACAGGAAAATGATCCAGAAAGTGTCTGGCCTGTTTAAGTCATTTAACTGTTGCTTTGCACAATCATTGATGCCCACTGATGGGAGGAAAACTGCAGCTAAAAACAGCCATTTCATGATTAAAACACAATTGGGAACTTTCTCAAACTGCTTTAGTAATTCAGTAAACCCTGAACAACACATCAATTGAAATCTCTTGCCTTCACACATTGGCTCTACATTTATCACTTTAATTTCTTAATAGAAAATCTCTAGGCATTTTCTTTTCTAGATTTTCCCTCTTGCTCCATTGTTTTATAACTATATAAGAATATTAGATAAGGTCGTCCGTCATATGTGCTGGTCTTCCCTTCACTTCAGTAGTCTGGGATTAGCAATGTAGATATATCATTGACTTGGAATGTGGAATATAAGGCTGGAGGGAAGGAGGGACAGTGCGAAGGAAAAGGCAGAAGACAGGAAAAAGGATGACAGGGAGTTGGGAAGGGAGTGGGGAAATTGGAATGAGGGGGAAGGGGATATGGGGTGAATAGGAGAAAGAGTTGGAAATGGGAAGGAGCAGAGGGAAGATTTCTGTGGTTCTTGAAATGTGGTAGTAATAATGATGGAAGATTGTATGTGGTGTGTGACATTATAGAAGAGGTGACACTTCACATATAAAAAGAATACTACAAGGGAGCTTTTGTTGTTGGGAGTAATGTTTTTGGACTGAGAGCATTGAGATAGGGAGGGGTGGACAGAAATGGGAGTTGTGGAAAATGTAATTATGACTGACAAGTGAGTGGGCATTCACAACTTTCCAAAATACTATGAGAGGTCCCTGCCTTCTGGGACTGATTCCTCAATGTCTGGGAAAGATGTGAGGGAGATAGATAAATTACAAGAGTACTGGAAGTGATAGGAGAAGGGATTTCACAATCTGAAAAATGCCAGATTATGATTACATTATCAAGCTCGTAATCCAGTGACATTGACTGAACATCAAGCAGAACACTTATAATCCCATTTCAATTCACAACATGACAGAATTGTTACAATATAGCGGACACTATTTGGTCCATCATGCCTACACAGGTTCTATTCCCTAGCACCAATCTGCTGCCTTTTTCCCATATCCTTGAACACCATTACCATCCAAATAATTATTCAATACCCTTATTGAATGCCTCAATTGAACCTGCCTCCATCACATTTCCAGGAAGTGCATATGACACCCTAACTGGTTACTGTGTGAAAACATTTTTGCTCGCATCACTGCTGTTTATTTTACTTTAAACCCATGCCCTTCCAAACATAAATTCCTTCATGATAGGCAAGAGCATCTCCCTGTCTAATCTATCCTAATCTAATCTATTGCTCATGATTTTGAAAACTTCTGTCAAATCTCCTTTAACCTTCTTCTCTCCATGGAGAACTGTCCCAACTTCTTCAATCGATCCTCATAACTGAAGTTACTCATTCCTGGAATCGTTCTGGTCAATTGCTTCTGCACTCTCTCCAGTGCTTCAGTGTCTTTCCGATAATGTGGCACCCACAACTGTACACAATACTCCAACTGAGGCCTAACAAGTGTAATCAATTTAGTAAATTTTCAATGGAAAGCAAATATTAGTACTGATGGTCATAAAAGCACAAGATTGTTATAAATTGTCATCAACTATTGACATGGAGGAAAGGGATACAAAAAGCATGTTTCTGTGGGCACACATCAGAAATTTGAATGCGTAAAATTTCCAACCATTCAAATAGTTATAAGCAACATGTTACCTGCATATTGGTATGCTTTTTCAAGAGATAAAGCATTTTGTTGGATTGACTCCACAGTAGGAATTCTAAATTAAGGTGATGAATAACAAATCTAATACATTGAACACTACACTAAGATCAATAATGTTATTGTCCATGTAATGGTGGCTGTTTGGAGTTCTCACCATCATGAAAATTTGGATGTTCTTTACTTACCACCATAATATACCGAGGTCTGTACTGAATTGTACCAAAAAGGCCAAGTATGACAACAATGATGTGCAAGAAGTTTGCGAGAATGGGAGCCCACTGATAGCCCAGGAAATCAAAGATCTGTCTCTCCAAAGCAGCAAGCTTAAAGGGAAATGAGAGAACAAAAATGAGTCAATTATTATCAACCACTCTTTATAAAAACAAGTAAGAACTTGTATCAATGTTATACAGTATCACATCTCTCAAAAAACTATCCCAAAGTGCATTAAATACAACATAATTTAAGAAAGGTGGTAAGGACAAGCCACGGAACTATAGACCGGCGAGCCTGACATCAGTGGTGGGCAAGTTGTTGGAGGGAATCCTGAGGGACATGTATTTGGAAAGCCAAGCTCTGATTAGGAATAGTCAGCATTGCTTTGTGCAGGGGAAATCATGTCTCACAAATATGATTGATTTTTTTTTGAAGATGTAACAAAGAGGATTGATGAAGGCAGAGCGGTACACATGATCTATATTGACTTCAGTAAGGCGTTCGACAAGGTTCCCCATGGGAGCCTGCTTAGCAAGATTAGATTTCATGGAATACCGGGAGAACTAGCCATTTGGATACAGAACTGGCTCAAGGTAGAAGACAGAGGGTGATGGTGGTGGGTTGTTTTTCAGACTGGAGGCCTGTGACCAGTGGAGTGCCACAAGGATCATTGCTGGGTCCACTACTTTTTGTCATTTATATCAATTATTTGGATGTGAACATAAGAGGTATAGTTAGTAAGTTTGCAGATGACACCAAAATTGGAGGTGTACAGCGAAGAAGGTTACGTCAGATTGCAACGGGAAATTGATCAGACGGGCTGATGGGCTGCGCAGTGGCAGATGGAGTTTAATTTAGCTAAATGTGATGTGCTGCATTTTGGGAAAGCAAATCTTAGCAGGACTGATACACTTAATGGTATGGTTCTAAGGAGTGTTGCTGAACAAAGAGATCTTGGAGTGCAGGTTCATAGCTACTTGAAAGTAGAGTCGCAGGTAGATAGGATAGTGAAGAAGGCGTTTGGTATGCTTTCCTTTACTGGTCAGAGTATTGAGTACAGGAGTAGGGAGGTCATGTTGCGGCTGTACAGGACATTGGTTGGCCACTTTTGGAATATTGTGTGCAATTTTGGTCTCCTTCCTATCAGAAGGATGTTATAAAACTTGAAAGGGTTCAGAAAGGATTTACAAGGATGTTGCCAGGGTTGGAGGATTTGATCTATAGGGAGATGTTGAATAGGCTAGGGCTGTTTTCCCTGCAGTATTGGAGGCTGAGGGTGATCTTATAGAGGTTTATAAAATCATGTAGGGCATTGATAGGGTAAATTCTAGACTCCCTGGGATGGGAGAGTCCAGAACTAGAGGGCATAGAGGATGAGAGGGGAAAAGATATAAAAGAGACCCAAGTGACTTTTTCACGCAGAGGGTGGTGTGTGTGTGTGGACTGTGCTGCCTAAGGAAGTGGTGGAGGTTAGTACAATTGCAACATTTAAAAGGCATCTGGATGGGTATATGAATAGGTAGGATTTGGAGGGATAGAGGCCGGGTGCTGGCAGGTGGGACTAGATTAGATTAGATTCCCAACAGTGTGTAAACAGGCTCTTTGGCCCAACTAGTCCACACCGACCCTCCCAAGATTAACCTGACTAATGCACCTAACATTGTGGGCAATTTAGCATGGCCAATTCACTTGACCTGCACATCTTTGGACTGTGGGAGGAAACCAGAACACCCAGGGGAAACCCTGAAAGACACAGGGAGAACGTGCCAACTCCACACAGACAGTCATCCGAGGCTGGAATCGAGCCTGGGACCCTGGTGCTTTGAGTCAGCACTGCTAACCACTGAGCCATCGTGCACTGGGATATCTGAATGGCATGGCCAATTTGGATCGAAAGTCAGCTTCCTTGTTGACCATCTCTATGGCTCTGTAACATTACCAGGCCCTAAAATGGTTAGACACATACCCATGATTGAGAGACAAAATTAAGATTTTGAACTCTACTCAAGAAGCCTCATCTAACACAATTTTAGAAATTTTTGTAGATATTCATTAAATCGGCTTTTTATATTTGATGACACATTTAATCCACAATAAACAATTCCAGAGTTACAAAATTGGTTTGAGTAATCTGAAATGAAAACTATAGATGTGCACCTTTGTAATACCATTTCAAATTACAGAGTAAATCAGATCAATAAAAATCTAAACTGATCGCTATTTGATAAATACATCCATTTTCAAAAAGCAAAATAGTGTCCTCTGCCACAAGGGAATGTAGAAATGCAGACAAAAATAGAACATTTCACAATCTGTAGATACGGACTGAATTTTTGAGTTTCTACTGTTCATCTCAACCTTGCAGAAAAGAGGTCTGTTACAAATTAATCAACTTTAAACAATAATATACTGCAGGTAGATTTAATAAGCTGAGGGTTGGACAAAGTGCTGGCAGGAGCAGGGGTGGGATGAATTTGGGAGAAAAAGTGTAGAGGCTCAAAGTGGAAGGTATTTTAAAGGGGACATCTCCAATGCACAGAGAGCACCTCCCAAAGGAGGTACCATCCCCTTCCTTCTCATTGGTTCACGTGCTTCGGACAGAGCTTGTTGCTATATTTCCACTCTGAGTCCACTTGGGTGAATGTGTTTAATTACACTTCAACACCTAGAGAATGTTTGTTAACAATGATCTCATTATTGTTAATCAATTTTAGCATTTGGGTATTGTGTTAAAATAACCCTATATAACATGCTGCTTAATCACTTGGATATACCCTGTCTATAAAGCCATACCAAACTTGTTTCAAATTTACTGACACTATGCCGTGCAATGGGGGAAAAAACACTCCCAATGCCACCCTCACCCTGATGGCCACCTTTGTGTGTGGCTGCATCAAGCTGTGCGTGGATCCCCCGTACGCAAACTCCAAGTGTCACTACGTACTGAGGTTCTACCTGTCCCCAATGTTGCGAAGGGTGGGCCTGGCCTCGCTGCCGCGGAACGCTCCAAGTAGTTGGACTGTTCCGTACCACCTGTCCTTCGTGGAGAAATTTCTGAAGAAAAACACCTTTGACCACAAGTCCATCAGGAAGTGGTCAGCACGTAGCTTCCTTGAGACCCTTCGGGAAAAAGAGAGGACGGATCCTGTTGAGTGGTTCCCTGAGCAGACTGTCAAAGCCATTTGGCAGAATGCCTCATCGCCAGAAGTTTCCAACAAGCACCAAGACATGGCTTGGCTGGTGGTGAGAAGGGCTCTACCTGTGAGATTATTTATACACGCCCGGACTCTCTGCCGCACCGCATGCTGCCCTCGAAGCGGCTGCGGGGGGGACGAGACTGTCACACACCTCCTTCTGGAATGTGCCTATGCAGAGGAAGTCTGGAGAGGAATGCAGTGGTACTTGTCAAGGTTCGTCCCGAGCAGCGCCGTGACGCGGGACTCCGTGCTCTATGGCCTGTTCCCCGGGTCGCACACCGAGACGAGTATCAACTGCACCTGGAGGATCATCAACTCAGTGAAGGACGCTCTCTGGGTGGTCCGAAACCTGTTGATCTTCCAGCTGAAGGAGTTAACACTGACTGAGTGTTGCAGACTGGCACATTCCAAGGTCCAGTCTACGTGTTGAGGGACGTGCTGAAGCTTGGGGCAGCTACCGCCAAGGCACGGTGGGGAAAGAGCTGTGTATGTAAATGTGGACATATGTATGGCATTACCTAATGTACAGTCCATCAAATTATTTTATGAATATTTTATGAATAAAGTATATTTTTGAAATAAAAAAAATCTCTGCAGTGCAGAAAGAGGCCATTCAGCTCAACGAGTCTGCACAAACCCTCCAAATAACATCCTATCGAGACAAAGCATTCTCCTCAGACACAGGCCCCTACCTCATCCCCATAACCTCCCATTTCCCATAGCTAATCCAACTAACATCCCTGGACACTACAGATAATTTAGCACCACCAATCCATCTAACCTGTGGAACGAACCACAGCACCTGGCAGAAATCCATGCAGACACAGGGAGAACGTACAAAATCCACACAGACACCCAAGGGCAGAATTTAACTTGGGTTCCTGGTACTGTGAAGCAGCAGTGTTAATATCTAAATTACCATGCCACCCCCATTTATTTCTCTTGATCGTTGAATAATTGTCACAACCAGACAAGGAGGTCAATTGACGCCCCTGTTTTTAATGCATTCAGTTTCTAGCTCTAGGTTTCTAACTATTTTTAGCACACAACACATCCTACATCAAATGAAACCCAGGTTGCTCATCCAAGAATGAGGGAGCTCAGTACAAGCATTTCTTGAGTGAAAGAAACAGAAAGTTTTATTGTCTACTAACCATGAGAAAACTTTTAAAAAAACACATCAAAATCACACACACACAAATATCAGTACAAAATCTAAAAACATGGGACCATCCAGTACAAAATGGAAAATCAAGAATATACAGTTAAAAGTCCTGAGAGTCCCTCAGGAATAAGGTTTAAACTGAACTGCAGTTTATTAATTGATGACTTGCACCCTCTAAAGTAGCAAAATTTATAGATAACTTCGAGTTCTCAGTAAGTCATCAGGTGCTGTTTTTGAGAGCCTGAGAGTAACAAAGGGATAGGGAGTGAGAAAGAGAGAGGAATCCTTCCAATTCTGCAGTTACAAATCCATCAATTCTCTGTCTCTTTCTCACTCTCTTCCCAAATGCATAAAATACACTTCTTTTGAATATTCCTAGATCTGAGCATATTTTCATTTCCCTAAACTGGATAACCCCTAAACAACTTTCATCTCAGTAAGGGAAATTTTCAAAAAGGTGTAAATACAGATCTGAATGACTGATTCCAATAACTTTGATGATATGGGTTTGTTTCAGGTCAAACAGAATAATTAGATAAGACTGATGGCTGATGCAATTTTAACATCCAAAGAATCCACTGTGGAATTGTGGTTGGTGAAGATGGTAAATAAAAAAACACAGCCTTGGGAGCACTCTATCAATCAAGAAACTCATTCCAATATGCATCACAGAACTGGATCTGCCGAGGCAAGTCCAATGAACAAGCATGGGCTTGACACAGCAAAATGCCTCATACAAGCTGACAAGTAGCCATTGGGAAATCAAAATGTTCAGTGTGAGCTCAAACATACTATCAACACGCATCAGTTTGAGATCCTGGATCCTCATGAGTGTGTGGATGAATTTACCCATCCTGCACTATCGGTGGAGAGTATGTTTGATAGAACTACGTGCCACACACAGGGTAGAGGTGGAAAGGTGGACAAGCCTTTGATCATAAGAAATAGAAATAGTAGGCTCTTTGATGATTCAACATACTTCACGTCCACTTTTCTGCCCTTTCAAACATAACCTTTGACTCTCCTAATGATCAAGAATCTAGCTCTCTCAGCCTCAATTACATTCATGGACTCTACCTTCACAGCTGTCTATGGCAAGGAGTTCCAAGTACCGACAACCCTCTGAGAGAAGAAAGTCTTCCTCATCTAATTGGTGTCCCTTTATCCTGAGACTGTACCCTTAGATACTAGAATCTCCCTTGAGGGGAAACATCATCTCACCATTTATCCTGTAAAACTCTTTAAGAATCCAATAAGTTTCAATGAGATCACCACTCGATTTTCTGAATTTTACTGAGTAGAGTCCTAACTTGTTTAGCTTTTGCTCAGAAGACAATCTATCCATACTAGGGATCATCCTAGGGATCTTTCAAGATGGTGGCAGGGTAGGAGGAGGCTAAGCCTGGAACTTGTTCACTTCCTTAGGCTTTCTTTCTATTTTTTTCCTTCTTTTTGCTTTTGTTCTTTTTTTGTATTCTTTTTTCTTAGTTTTATTTTCTTTTAAGCCGGGAGAGTGGTGGGTGAAGCAGCATCAATGCCAGGACGAGCCAGACAATGCTCCACCCCAGCCCAGGGTCTCCCAGCGAGCAAGGTACAATTCCTAGGCTGACTACCCAGATCCTAATCTGCGGACTAGGCTGAAGCTCCAGGTCTGCAGCTAGGCCCAGGTGCCTGAAGGATGATAAATGTGGTCTCGGCCCAGTATGGTGGTCTTGCCTCACCATGACGGTCTCACCCCCATGTGGAGGGCTTCTTCATCTTCAGAGTCCAGGCATTACAGAGGCCTGGCAGGTGGTCTCATCCAGAAATGCAGTCTTGGCCCAGCATGACGGTCTTCTTTGGTGGAGGCTTCCAGCCCAGTATTCCAGTGACCTGGCGTGACGGTCTTGTCCCGCTGCACCTTCAGGATATTCTATAGTTCCTTAATTGGCTTTTGCAAAGCCCAGGAACTGTGATGAACTTTATCTTAGTTTTACTTTTTTACAATTATTATGTATGATTTCTGCAAATGATATAGGCACCATTGCGGGGTGATTTATAAAATCTTTCATTGTATTTTTCATGTAGAAATACACATGACAATATATTTCTATTCTAATCTAATTTCTACTATATTCTCTAAACTGCCTCCAATGCAATGATATATTTCCATAAATAAGAGGACCAAAACAGCTCACAGTATTCCAGTTGTGGTCTCACCAACACTTTGCAGTAAGACTTCCCTAATCTTATATTCCAACTCCTTTGAAATAAGGGCCAACATTCCATTCATCTTCCTGATTACCTGCTGCACCTATGTGCTAGCTCACAATGTTTTGTGTTCAAGTACCCCCAAATCTCTTTATATTACAACTTTTCCTTTCCAAAATGAGCGACTTCACATTTTCCCATGTTATATTCCATTTTCCAATTTTTTTACCCACTTACTTACCTACCAATATATCTCTATAAACTGTGTGTATCCCTCTCCCCGTATCTGCGTGGGTTTCCTCCGGGTGCTCCGGTTTCCTCCCACAGTCCAAAGATGTGCGGGTCAGGTGAATTGGCCAAGCTAAATTGCCCGTAGTGTTAGGTAAGGGTAAATGTAGGGCTATGGGTGGGTTGCGCTTCGGCGGGTCAGTGTGGACTTGTTGGGCCGAAGGGCCTGTTTCCACACTGTAAGTAAGTAAGTAATCTAATCTCTTAAAGTAATCTCTCACAACCTGTCTTTCTATCTATTTATTATCAACTGCAAATTTCATATTTACTATATTACATTCACTTCCTTCCCCTAAGTCACTATTTTGTAAACAATTGTGACCCCTGTGAAATCTCACTGGTCACATGTAATCAACCTGTAAAAGAACTCCTTATTCCCCACGTGCTGTTTCCTGCCCTTAAGCCAATTCTCTATCCGTTGCCAATTTACTTCCTCCAACACTGTGGGCTCTTATCTTATGGTTTAACTGTTGTGAGGTACTTTATCAGACACCTTCTGAAAGTCCAAATACAACCTACACATTGATTCTCCACTGTCCAGTCTGGTTGAGACCTCCTCAAAAAATCTAATAAATTAGTCAGACATAATTTTACTTTCATGAAAGCATTGTTATTCTATTTGATTAGATTATGATTTTCAAAATGTTCTGCTATTACATCCTTCATAAGTGATTCCAATAATTTGCAACAATTGATGTGAGGCTAATTGGCCTATAGTTACACATTGCTTGCCTCCCTCTCTCCCTTTTTCTATAGGGATATCACATTGGTAGTTTTCCAATCCTCTGGTGCTTCCCCAGAATTCAACATTTTTGGAAAATTACAAACTAATGAATTCATTATCTCTGTAGCTACCTCTTTAATGATCCTGGAATGTAAACCATCAGGGCCAGGGGTCTTTTCTGCCTTTCGCCTTAATAGCTTGCCTAATACTACTTCTTTAGTGATGGTGATGTTGCTTAATTCCTTCCTGATATTCTTTAGTATTAATGGAATGATCAAAGTATCGTCCACCATAAGGAATGATGCAAAATATCTGTTTAATTCCTCTGCTACTTCCTTGATCCCCCAAACTAATGAATCTATAAATTACTCCTGGGGATATTTCCAATGGAAAAAATTACGTACATATTTCTTTAATCTTTTATTTCTGTGAAATGGTTAAGTCATTTCAACTAAGCAGTTTAATTCCGGCATTAAAAGCAATGTCGAAGGGACATTACAGTGTAATACCAACAACTGTCATTTTGAAAAAAAGAAAATGCTGGCAAAAGTCAACAGATCTGGAAGCATCAGTGGGGAGAGAGCAGCGTTAAAGTTTCAAGTCCGGTGACTCTTCATTGGAGCTGATAGCAGCTAGCAAGAAAGTGGTATTTATGGTGAAGTTGATGTTGTGGAGTGTGAGGGCTGCCTGTGCTAGAAGCACCGTAAATTGGCCAAGGAAGATTTTTATCTGAAATAGCAGCTTCCATAGTCTGCTGTTTCAATTCAAACTATAAGCTAGAGTAATTAGATGCCTTCATAGAAGGACTAGTTTACATGGTCAGTGTGGACCGAAGGGTCTGTTTCCATGCTGTATGATTCTGACTCTGAGTGTGTCCAAGGTAACAAGATTAGCACAGCACACAAAGGATCTTGTGAAACACATACAAAAGAATCCCTGTTGAACACGATGCAAAAATGCAGCTGCTGCTTGTATAAAGACAGTTTGATAAAGAATATCCTTGACTGATAGAAGCCTCCGTACCAGGCTGGTCCAAAGTCATGGGATGGAAGAAAAGGGAAGAATATAAGGAATTTAACTGCATTCCCATGGATATGCAGCCTAAGGTAGTGGAAGTCCCCTTTGGTATTAGCAGGGGAGTACAGAATAACTAGTACAGGAGCTAAAGCCTGGAAACTCAATGAATAAGATGTTTTGTGAAGGCCCAAGGATAAATAATGAGGAGATCTGGTAAACATTAGAGAACATGAGTCAGCCAAATGCTGTCAATGCACTGATCTGCAGTCACATGATTAATCTGATTGGATGTCAATGTAATTAATTAATAATACAATTGGCTTGTAACAGATAAAAGTGGCATAAACCAAATGTATCCAAAGTGTATGTTTCCCTTTGTTAAGTGGAGAAGTCACTGCTCTACCCAGAGAATTTCTCCCCACTGGGTAAAATAATAAACTCTGATGCTTAAAGTGGTGGTAGTGAGGTGAGCAGATAGGTAGATACGGAGCCCAGAGAGAGAGAGAAAGAGATATGAAAAGCGTAGGCTGGCAAAGGGATTATTGACAACTGGTCAGGACAGAAGAGAAGCTGAATAAGTGATAATGAGAGCTGAGAGCAGGAGAGAATGAGTAGGCTGTGGTGAAGCAATTCACATCATGTGATAACAGGACTAAGGGTGGATGAGAATAGGTTGGCTATGCTGAAAGAAACTCAAGTCACGATGGGACCAAGGTTATGGTGGCAGGCGGGGGGGGGGGGGGGGGGGGGGGGGGGGGGGGGGGGAGTGAGTAAAAAACATCGAAGGATAGAATTGGCCTACTATCAATAATCCCCTGAATGCCTAACCCTTTTGTATCTCTCGATCTCAGGGCTCCAACTCCACCTATGCATTCACCTCTTTCCCCCAACCACCCCCAACCTCACCTTCAATATAAATGCCACTTTTTCTCATGAAGTTCTGATCAGTTTTATTGAAGAGTCACCAGCCTGGAAACATTAACTCTGCTTTCTCCCCACAGATGGTGCCAGACCTGCTGAGTTTCTCCAGCAATTTCTGTTTTTGTTTCAGATCTTCAGCTCTTTATTCTATTATAACTGTCATTTTGAGTCCTAGAAGTGCATACTTCATTAGAACTTTATATTAGGCTGATGTTTTAAACAGAGTGAAAAGTAAAATTGAATGTCTTTGTCGTCATAGTTGCATTTTCACTAACATCTATACTTTGATACACTGCAGGCATTCAATTTAGTTATGAGGAACCTTGTGTCGATTCATCCTTTCTGAGCTATGTCATCCATTATTCATTCTCTAGTGTTTGTAGTTATCTATTTGCCAGCAGCAGTGTCAGGTTAGTTCAGAAGAAGTAGGCAAAACTGATGTTGGTACTATTAGCTGGCAGAATGTTTATTTAATTGAAACTACTGCCTCCTCAGCCCACTTCGAAGGTGATTGAAAAGGATACTTGCACTGGCAGTTTTAATACAATGTAGGTCGGGGCAGCACAGTGGCTCAGTGGTTAGCACTGCAGTCTCTCGTGTCTGCGTGGGTTTCCTCCGGGTGCTCCGGTTTCCTCCCACAGTCCAAAGATGTGCATGTTAGGTGAATTGGCCATGCTAAATTGTCCATAGTGTTAGGTGCATTAGTCAGAGGGAAATGGGTCTAGGTGGGTTACTTTTCGGAGGGTCGGTGTGGACTTGTTGGGCCAAGGGGCGTGTTTCCACACTGTAGGGAATCTAATCTAGGTCAAAATCCAGGGATGAACCCTAGTTTCAACATTAAATAGATTATATGTTTGTTCCTAGCAGCATCATGAAACCAGCTGGAGATCCGGTCCCAAACACGGTCCAATGTGTGACAATGCTGTCACTGTAAAAGGTCATTTTATCCTAAGTTTTTTTTTGAAGAAAGGTTGTAAGGCAGAGGTACCAAACTGTCTCTAAGGAAGTAAACAATTTGTGAGGCCTTGGGTTTGTTTTTAAAGTTGGAACAATGAAAGCAGCCTGTGTGTGGCCAGCTCTCACAGATCTCTCACAGGATTTCTGGATTTCTGGTTTTCTTTAGGCTTAGTTTTAAGCAGAAGTCTTTTGCCTCTCAAAAGAGTTGGAGCTTCAGTGAATGTCTCCTAGAAGCTACTTCCTCTGAAATTTCTCTTGACTTTATTTTGTCCTCCTGGTTTGGAGAACTGCATGTGAGAATCTGTATCTGAATTTGCCTTTTTGCTAAGGAGTGTGTTTGTGCAGGTTAGGTGAATTGGCCATGCTAAATTGCCTGTAGTGTCAATTGAAAGGATAAAATGTAGGGGAATGGGTCTGGGTGGTTTGCTCTTCGGAGGATTGGTGTGGACTTGTTGGGCCGAAGGGCCTGTTTCCACACTGTAAGTAATCTAATCTAAGCACAATGAGAGGTAAGCCTGATTCCTGATGAAGGGCTTATGCCCGAAACATCGAATTTCCTGTTCCTTGGATGCTGCCTGACAATGAGGGGTAAGTCCAGCAAGTGACAACAACTGGAAGATGAAATTGCAAAAAGCTTCAATAATAATCACTAGACTTGATTCATTTCTTACAAGTCTATCACAGTCATTATTCTGAAACGAACCAGAAAAATAGGCTTTGTGGATTTCAAAGCCACCCCTAGATGTTATATCTGATTTGTAAGGATAAATAATTTTGTGCTGTGACAAAAGACCAAGATTTCCCAGAAAAACTTGATGTCACATTTATCACATTTCAGCAGTTTATAATCAAGCATTGCCAAAATAATGGATACACATAAACTGTACTTGGAACATCAATGAGACACTCATGAATTTTGGCAAGCCAGCTAGTCAAATGCAAGCAAGGTTGGAAAGAAAACAGTCATGGTGAATACAATTGGCCATGAAAAGTGTAGATTAACATTGTGCTGTTATGTAAGCCTGATGAGATGAAGCTGAAGTCAATGGTAATATTCCACCTCAAAACTGTTCCAAAACAGCAATCCAAAAAGGAGTTGTCAGTCATGTTCACTATAAAGGATGGATGAAGATGGCTTTATGGAATTTCCAACCCCAGGTAAGGTAAAGTCCCCATAGGTCTGCAGATCACAGGGCAGCTTTCATTCCAGAGAGCTTGTGGTGACTTAACCTGACAGTGGCCATGCCTTAAGTGAAGAGAGAGTTTGAGAAGGAGAGTTCTTCTTGGTAACTTTAGTGAATAGGGGAATAGCATCCATGCTGTTGGCATCACACAGTATTGCTGTCCAACTAACTTAGCTAACCAACCTCCTCCACAATATGGAGAGTGTTGTTAAGCTATTCAAGAAATCTAAGATATCCAAGGCAGAATGGGACAGAAGGTAACTATTTGTGGAATGATGTGATTCCAAAATATTTGCTGATGAAGGCGATGCTAATGATTCATATGAAGAAGCAGATTGAGATAAGTCGTTTGGTTTATAAATTGAGGAGGAGGGTGATGTTATTGTTTTTAATGAATGTTCTACTGCTAGGTAGCATGTTTTATCTGTACTCTGTTAAAAATTGCAATAATATAAATTTTGAATATCGCTTTTGCTGAACTTAATACATTTAAATTTAACATACAAAAATTGCCTATGTCTCAAGGGAATTATTATTGCTTAAATGAAAATTCAGTGACAAAAATATTTTTGATTCCTTCTGTTTTTACTTTTGTGAAGAATAGCAGGCAAGAAACATTTCTGGCCTGGCAACTCTGTGTTGTCAGACAAGGTGAAAGGGTGACTTTCAACCCCACAAAAGTATTACTCCTGAAAAAGTCAACCTCATACCTTTTCACTAAAAATGTGCTCACAGAAACTTGATTTTCACATGAGTACATAACATAATTATTTCGCCATGAAAAACATACTAGTTGATTTTAAAACAATGTTTCACACTAACTTTGAAGATACCAAAGCCGTTAAAAAAATTACAAGTACTTTTTATTCACAAGGAATTGTAAGTAAAATTATAGAAAATGTATTAATAGCATCTAATATCGTACAAAAAAGCCATGGGTAACCACCATTAGATTACATTTAAAATTGATAAATCATCATTAAAATTAGTATTGTCTAATAGAAAACATTGACTAATCATTGGATTGGTGACATTGTATTAACCACACATTAATTGTACTAACCATGCTTTATATACACTAATTGAATACAGATAAACATATTTCCCATGTATATATTTACTCAACAAAGAACTAACAGCATTCAGTGAGAGACTTTAGCATTCTGGCCTGGATTTTTCAAACACAGCATGTTAGTTCAGAAACAAACCAACAAGAGTCAGCCATTTAGACTTGCAAATATATTCTGGCATTCGATAAGATGATGACTGCTCTCTGACCTAAATCTACATAGGCAGTGTCCCTTAAAAGCTTTGGTAAACAAAAATCTCACCAATATCAGATTTCAAATTAACAAATGTTCTAGCATCAATTTTCATTTGTAGAAGAGAGTTCCAAATTACTACTGTACTTTTTGCACATAGATGCGATACCTCACCGTACTAATGTGCTGTTTCTAATTTTTAAACTATATCTAGCTCTGGACTTTCCACCTTGGGTAGTCCTAGAATTTTGTTTAGCCGCTTCAAGCACCACCTAGATTTTACCTAATTGCTGAAAATATTAAATCAAATGGTTAAGTATGGGGCGTAAGTTGTTCACATCAATTCTCAAAACAGGATATCTGACCACAGTTTGGACGTTAGGCCCAAATTTCAGCACAGTTAGCCATAGCCATTTACTTTGCTGAATAGCCAGGTCTATTTCCACTCCAGGCCTGATGACAGAGACCTCTTCCACTAATTTCCACAAACAGACAATATTAGGGGGAATGGATCTCTCATAAGCTGAAAGGTCAGGCTTGAAGCATCAATATCAGCAAATCCAACATTAAATTTTTCCAAAGATTTTTAAAGCTATGCAGCATATTTCTTTTTAAATGATAGTCAGCTGCATAAAGCAGCTAACCTGGAAAGTATGGAATTATTTCTCTTCCATTTAAGGAAAGACTAGTTTCAGCTTTGCCTGAAATTCTTTTCTATGAGGTTTCACATGGAGATCATTCACAGAACTAATAATATCAGTAAGAAAGAGTAGATCCTATTTCCAAGTTTCATTTTTTGATTTGTAAAAAGTTGTCTAATTTACTTTTTTTGCACCAGGAAAGTACCTGATTGGGTGTAGCAGTATGAAAAAGTGCTACAATATTTTTTCTCTGGCTTGGCAAACACATGTTCGCAAAGTCCACAATTTTTGCATAACAGGCATTAACTGTTTCAACAGCTAAGTAAGTTGCCAATACTTTAATGCATTGGATTAGATAAAATCAATATATTGATATTCCAATCAGGATTGTTGCCATTTCCTACCCCAATGTGATTAAAATTTGCCTAATTATCTTTTGGTATCTTCTGTGCCAGTGATTCCTGGACAGGGGTGTCCCAGTAGAAGGGCTATGAAGGGCTTATGCCCGAAACGTCGAATTTCCTGTTCCTTGGATGTTGCTTTTCCAGCAACACATTTTCAGCTCTGATCTCCAGCATCTGCAGACCTCACTTTCTCCTTTTTGTCCCAGTAGAAACCTGTCAAAGATTCCATGAGTCCAGCAACAAAGAAGATTTTCATAGGAATCCCATCTCCTTTGATAGCAGTCAGTATGTTGTGTTCAGTAACTTAAATGTTCAATAACACAGCCAAACACTTTGACAGCTCCTGTGAAAGGTGAAGGATATAAGTGTTGGGTTAGGGTAGCAAAAGGCTGATGGGTTAAAGTGCCAGGTAGGTGAAGGGTTAGAATGTTCAGCGGGTGATGTGGGTTTTGTACCAGCTAGGTGAGGTAGGTAGTGTGCCAAGTGGATAAGATGCCAAGTAGATGAATGAGTGGGTTGGGTTGTTGTTCACTGATCTGACAGGTAGCATCAGGTTCTGGAGGGTCATATCAGTGTGAGGACGTTGGCTCTTGTCATGTCTGGGAGAGGAGGGACCAAGAGTGACCATCCTCAGACCTTCCATGAGTTTGCGTGATATACTGTCACAAATGATCTGAACAGGGTGGCCATTTTTCGCTCAGATGGCTTGGATGTGCCCTATTTCAGGATCAGGTTTGCATGGTGAAGAAATGACTTTGGCCATATTTACAAGATTGCTGATAAAGTCAATCTTGGAATGCATGAAACTATAGGATTCCCAACATGTCTCCTTACCAATGAAGGCAAGTGGTCACTCTTGGCCCTGAGACAAGGGTCCAGTCCACCTCACCATACCCTTCTAGGGTAATCTATCTGAAAGGTTTGAGCAACTGCTGAAGTTAGAGGTTTCATACTGCTGCTATACAGTAGCAACAAAAGTTGTGCTCATTAGTAACAGGATAATGCAGTCAAGCCAAAAAGACATTCTGCCTTTCATAAATATGAGTAATGTGGTGTATGAATTTCAGTGCCAGGTATGCAGCCCATACGTCCCATAGCCTGGCAAATCAAATCAACATCATGTCCCTTCATCTGTTCGCAACAAGCACCCAACCCAGCCCACACTTGTAAATTCACAACACACTGTCTAATATTAGGTGTGATGCTGCAATTGAACAGCATTTTCTGGATAATCCTGAATGTGTAAGGAATTACACTAACAACCATGTTAGGATTGTAATGAAGTTGGCAGTGTGGTGTATTTGTGCATACTGGAAGCAACATATTAATACAAGCACCCAGTTCCTTGCAATCAGAAAAAACATGTACCTGCACATTGTCTGTTTCACCTCAGCAATAAAGGTGATTCGCTGGTCAGGTCTCAAGGCAATGCCCTGACCAATCAGAATCATCTGCTTTATTTAAAATTTTAAAACAAACCTGGCTATTAATTGAAATCAACATTAATGGGTACATTCTCCATGGCAATGCCTCTGCCAATCATAGTTGATAGTGTGTTGCTGGAAAAGCACAGCAGAGAAGGCAGCATCCAAGGAGCAGGAAAATCGATGTTTCGGGCTGGAGCCCTTCATCAGGACCTCACTATCTCCTCTACCAATCATAGCCTACTTTCCAATGCACTTCTCTCATGCAGTGCAAATGTTGGTTTTCCCTTCAAACTTGTATTCTTCAACAATGCCCTGTTAAGTGCAAGATGAAGTATTTCAACAAAATATATGAATCTTACAGGAGTCTGAGTAAAGTGAGCTATGGGGAGATTTGTGGCAAAATCAGATGGCAAGTCTGACATCCTACTTTGACAGTGAAAAGATCTGACACTATGTTTTATGATTTGCCGAGCAGGGTAATGAGTTTCTTGCCAGGCAGCAATCCATGAATTGCCAAGTCAGGGGATTATTGCTTGTTAAACACCTTATTAATATTCAGCTTTCCATCTTACCAAAAGTTTCAAACAAACCAGAAATGAAGAAATCTAGCCATCGAAATCAGAGTGGAGTGGGTACCTGTAGCCCTCAGCTTGCTGCTTGCTCATAAGAACCTCCATGTTGGATACTGCACACCAACATCTCAGCGCATACACACTGTATGGCCACAGACATCGGCATTTGATATGTACCACTTTCATGGCACATCACTCGTCCATTTCCCAGACACTTCTGCACTTTTAATGCTGCACCGGTAACTATCACTGCTCAGGGACATGCATCCAGCTCATGTACTGGACCAGGCTTCTCTGGGGTCTTCACTCTGTCTCAGTGCTCACTACTCTCTGGATGTCCACGGTATTGCTACCTTCAATTGCATTGTCTTTGTGCACTTTGCCCTCTCCGTTAAAAACACCAGGCTCACATTACTTCCAACTTGCCTTGCTATTTAGCTCAAACACATAGACAGGAAGCTTGTTATTGTTGTCAGCAGGCTTCAGTCAGGTCAACAAGAATAGCCTTTGCTCAGGGAGCCCAGGCACAGTAACTCAAGGACAGCATCTGACACCAGCCCAGGGGTTGAACACAGTTACTTAGGGCAGTCAGAGTCAGGATGCCCTCTCGGTCAGGATACTCACTGACCATCTTCAGTCTTTCTGCCCTTACACGTGCTGTTTTCCTCCTTGGGAATGAGAGGGAGGCAGGTATTAAGGGAGATGAAAGTGGGTGACGTAGCTTTTGCTGCAGGTTATGGCATCAGCTGAACACAGCAGCACAGAAAGCAATGCAGTGTTAATGGTGTCAGGGAACTGGGGGACTGTGACAGGTTTGTAAGGGAAGACACCGCAGGTAAGGGTGAGAGTTGGGGAGGATGATCATTGATGGGAGGTTGGTATAGTAGCAGAGGGAATGTAAGGTATTAGAGACAAGATGGCAGCACTTTGGCAGTGAAAGTGATATTGGCCTTCTTTCTACAGTGCTGGGCATTCCTCCAAACAGCTAATGCTGCTCTTATCCTGGCTAATGTCCTGCTAGAATGGTCTAGTATCATGCTTCCAGTACAAGAAGAGAAAGACCCATCAGTGTACCACCCCATCCAACAGGATTTCAGGGTCCCTTCCCAAAAAGCAGGGCACCAGATGTCCCCCATTGGCCACAGCTGGGGCAAATGTCAGAAATTTTGCCAAGGCAGCTCTGAACTGTCAGGCCGACTGCACATCAGGCTTTTAAAATTGGTGTGAGTGCAAGTGACGTTGGTCTTTCAGTGAACATTCACTGAGCGGTGAGTTATTCTTAGATCATGGTTTAGAAAAGACACGAGAGGCAAATGTTTTACACAGAGAGTGGTTTGTATGGAATGAATTCCTGACAAAGTGGTGAATATGGGTACAATTACAATGTTTAAAAGATACTTGGATAGATACATGGAAAGGAAAGATTTGGAGGATATGGGTCAGGAGTAGGTAAGTGGGACTAGTTTAGTTTGGGATTATGTTCAGCATGGGTTGGTTGGACCAAAGATTCTGTTTCAGTGCTGTATGACTCTGTGGCTCTATGGGGCCAGAGTTGAACATGAGGGACATCAGTGAGGTGTGATTGGTAATTAAGGAGGTGATCTTGGCAAGACACAGTGAGAAATCTTGGTAAAACAGTCAATGAAACTTGCATTTAGTCAAAAAAAGTAAGTTTCAACTCATTGTGTCTTTTTTCAGAATACACAAGTTCTGTCCTGCTAAATTAGTTGCCCAGGAATTACAGCAGGTTTATAATCGTCTAACTTTTCCTGGATTACTATTAAGATTACATTAGTCAGAACACTCAGAATTCTCCACCTATAGTAGATGCTTTTGGAGGGTTTCAGAGGCATGGGGACTGCTCATCAGAATATTGAATTTCCCATGCAATTCCCATGGAATCAGCCACATCAAAGATTCAGTTTAGTCTCAACGCACAGCGCCAGTCCATACTGCTTCCGTGAATCGGGCTATCAAAACATCAAGACCATATATTTACAAGTTCATGCCCACCTTTTCAATAAATTGTCACTGACATTCTTGAGCAAAGTTTCTCATTGAATTGTACTGTCAGAGGAGATGGGCAGTACGCTTCCTATCTTACTCAATTGTTTCCCAATCTACATAATGAAGTCAGCATTGATACCAGTCAGGGCAGATGGACCAACAGTACTGATAAAGACTACTTTGGTCAGTTTGAGCTCAAACCTTACAGCATCAAATTTCATTAGTGAATACCTTGGAAACACGTGGGAGATCTTATCACAACTCACCAAACAGCCAACAGCTTTTCTCTCAGTTCAAAGTTTATATTCACTAATGGAGCTCAGGCACTGACTGGGCAATGTTAAAAATACTGTATTGCAGGTTACATCCAGTCCAAGTAGAAATGAAACAGAATCTTTCAGTTCAGTTTTGATACTACCAGACAAATTCAGCAAATGATAAAAAAAATTCAATTTTTTTTTTACAGAATATAATTTTTGATTCTTGGGATATAATTCTCCAGTAAAGTGTCCATGACAGTCCCATCAGCACTTTCATTATCCATTACATCAAAAAAACATACTGAAGTCATATTCCAACAACTGACCTGTTGCTCCCCAGGGCTTCTATTTCAGTCTCTATCCCAAGAATACTACCATTCATGTCCTCATCTTAAGAACATCCTTGCCTACGACATAATCTTTTGGAATGTACCCACCCACCGTGAAACATTGATTGTGGCATTTTCAGCTTCTGTACACCAAGGAAGTGGGAAATGACAACAAACCTCAAATTCCACTTTCAGTCTTCACAAAAGAAACAGTAACAAATACATACAAGACAGTCCAACTAGATAAGAAACAGTGCATAGAATACAGATCCCCTCCCACCGGCAACCCAACAAACCACCTGTCACTCCCACATTCTGCCACTCTAAGGCATCCTGCCCCTACACTCCTTTTGGCTCTCGGTCCCCCCAATGCTCCATTCAGCTCTCGGTCTGCCCTGACACATCTTCCAGCCAGGTCTAGGACAGCCCCAATTTGGCCTTTATTTACTTAGTCCTACTTAGTTCAATTGCTCCACCTTTTGGCTCCATGTAACATTCTCTGACACATTGATTTGCAGCCATACAAAGACTGTATTGCTGATGGACCTGCTCCACTTCCCAACCCATGATACGACAGAAAATCTACAAGTAATATAACAATATAACATGCTTATTAGAAGCATGTTAACAGCTGTATGCAGAGAAACAGCAATTTACAAGGGAAAGGAGTGGCAAAGCCAGGCCCCAAATCCCACCTTTCAAACAGTTTTCAAGGAAATGAGGATAAACTTCAAATCTCACTTTCAGTCATCACAAAAGAAGCAGGAACAAATACATACAAGACAGTCCAATTAGATAAGAAACAGTGCATAGAATACAGACTCCCTCCCCCAGAAACCCAGAGAAAAATCAAATAAATCAGGCAAAAACAACAGTTTCATTGAAGGTGAGGTAACTCTGGAGCTGTTACTTGTGCACTTCTCGCCACATTTTATGGTATCAAACAAGACTTGCAGATGTAGCTTCATTCAGCTGTAAGCTGACTGATCACAAAAAAGATTCCAGCTTTGTATAAATACTAAGCTTACACAATGTACGTTCAACCACAATCTGACCTGATTCCAGTAAGGAGCTCCTTGGAGAGATAATTTCACAGTATTTGGGTTTGATATAACATGGCATTAAATTCAATATGGTGTGAAATGAGGCTTTGGTTTCCAAAGCTTCAGGAGCTTTTTGGACCCACCAGGTCACTCTGTAAACTTGCCCACAATTTAAAAACCAACCTGGCCGTAATTTAATTATTTAACAAGCAAAGGTTCTCCCTTTCTAATTCTTTACATTTTGAACTACTACCCATGTGAACCAAGCATGTATCGTGCTGTCTTCAAAACAGGACTTAGAACTCCAGCCAAGCCATAAACATTCTCTCCACCTCACTAAAAGCCAAACTCCAGCCATTGGTTCCAGATTAGTACTGAATGGAGAATGCAGAATAAATAAAAGGACCATTCTTCCACTGAACCTCCAATTCACTAAGAGTCAGCTGACTGTATAAATTCCAACTCCTCTAAAAGATAAGCTATAAACTAAAGACCTCCTAACTTCAAGTTTAATGAAATGTTATACATAGAAACAGGACATTTGACAGTTTTCAGCATCAATTAAACTGCTCTTTCCTTATCTTCTTCAGTAACTAAAAGTAAAGCCAATTGGTGGCTGCTGGCTCAGTCAGTTCTAAAGCTGCTACAGTGATTTTTGAGAACATTCATTTTGATCCAGACTGAACCTCATGAGGAAATTATCCTACAACATGCAAATATATCATAAGGTTTCTTCAGATAATTACAATGTACCTATGAACATTTCCTGACAAATCTACTGGGTTATCCACATAGATATAGGTTAAGCGCTTAAAACCTAATGTCACTCTAATTACCCTGAACACCTTTGTTTTGAGAAGGGAGGTGTATCTTTAGCTGAATTAATGCAGCATTTCTCTGGACATCATTGAACATATCTGTTAATTAATATTTGGCATACAACAATGGGATAAAATTGCAAATGGAAATATATTGTTAAAGTTATAAAGTTAAATCTTCAATAATCTTTTATACTAAACCCAAAGAAAAGTTATATTTTATCCTTGAGTAATTTGGCACTTGCAAACCATTGTTATGTACAAAATTCTATTATAATGTTTATGTTTGCAAACGTAGAACTGCTTTTGAACCTTAAAAATTAGCATGAGTTCTGCAATGAAGAATTCTTCAATGATATTATTCATTTTCTTTCCTTATGGTTTTGTTCATGCCAGTAGATTCTATCATTGTTCATAGCCAATCAAAGGATTGGAGCATAGATTTGTAGGTCAGGTTGAGGTTCTGGATGTAGGCTTGCTTGCTGAGCTGCAAGGTTCATTTCCAGACATTTCATCACCCTACTCGGTAACATCTTCAGTGAGCCTCCAGGCGAAGCACTGCTGATAATTCCTGCTTTCTATTAATATGTTTGGATTTCTTTGGGTCGGTGATGTCATTTCCAGTGGTGACATCATTTCCAGTAGTGATGGAGCATAATTAAGATGTTTAATTGGTAATTAAGGTTATTCCATTTAGACCACTGGTCAGATACTCTGTAAGGAACTGTTTTATTAGGAACACCATGCAATCAAAGAGAGACTAATTACTGTTCCTGTTAGAAATATATCCTGATGCAAGCTCCTCTTCTTGGAAAGATCAAACACTGTCTCAAGGTCAGAAAAATCATTTGAAAATTGTTTCATCCTTTGAATATATTCTGTTGCAATTTGCTGGTGTTTACCACCATTGATGATTAGATGTGACAGGACTGCAGAGCTTAGAGGTGATCTGTTGGTTGTAGGATCACTTAGCTCTGTATACCACTTGCTGCTTATGCTCAACATCAAGGAACACTAGTTCATTAGCTGAGGTGGGATGGGGTAGATATTAATCAACAAGAGATTTTCTTGTCCATATTTGACCTGATGCTGTTACGCATCATGGGATCCAGAATGAACATTAAGGATTCTTGGGGCAAAATCTCTCTACTGACTGTATACCACTATACAACCTCTTCTGGGTCTATCCTGCCTGTAGGACAGGACATATCCAAAGATGGTGATGGTATTCTCTGGGACATAATCTGTAAGGTATAAATCTGTGAATATGGCTGTGTCAGTCTATTGATTGCTTCAACTGAAAACAGTTTGGCACCTACCTATTAGTAAGGAGGATATTGCTGAGTTTGTTGTTGTCATTTTTTAAGTGCCTCAGTCAATGCCAGGCACTCCTTCCTTAATTCCTTTACTGTGACTTTTTTAAGAAGCTTGGTAGAACTGAGTGGCTTGTTCGGCCATTTTAAAGGGCAGTTAGGAGTCAACCATATTGTTGTGGCTCTGGGGTCACACATAGGCCAGACCAAGTAAGGACAGCAATATTCCTCCCAAAAACACACTAGTAAAACAAATGGGCTTTTCTGACAACTGAGATTGGTTTCATGGTTATGATTTAAATTCTAATTCTTGATTTTGTTTGCAGTCACATTTCACCATCTGCTGTCATGGGATCCAAACCGGTTCCAAGCCACACGCCATTGTAACTTGAAGTTATATTGCCGTTTCATCGCTGTTCCAGGGTCAGAATCCTGGAACCCCCTTCCCAACAACACCGTTGGTGAACCTCTAACACATTGACTGCAGCGGTTCAGCTGGAACTCACCACTAACTTCTCAAGTGCAATTAGAGATGGACAACAAACACTGATATAACCAGCAATGTCCACATCCTGCAAAAAAAATTAAAAAGACATATTGGCACTGTTACAACCCATTCTGATAGCCGATTATAAACAGACCGGATTGAAAGTTAACATGATTATTCATTTGCTTCAACATAGCTTTTGTGGAGGTCTTTCTATTGACTTGCTTCTTCTCTAGCTTTTGTCAAGCCTTTCTCTGTTCACCTCTCAATGTTATCAATGTTATCCATCCATCTGGTTTTTCTTCTCCCGCTTCTGTTTTTATCTTCAAGTTGTCCTTCAATTGTTACTAGGATAAGGTTTCTGAGCCTTATTTATCAATGTCTGTACTTTCTCATTTATCTTTCCATATGAAAAGATTTTGCTATCTCTTTTTCTCTCTAACTCTACTTCACAATCCTTTTGATTCCAGAACTTCAACTTTTGATCTAATCTACTCATGTTTCTTTCTATCCATTTGGCTGGGATTTGACATGCTTTAATAATGCTCTGATATTTTAATGCTCTGGGACTTTCCTGCTGCTATCATCACGTCAGTTTGCTTGCAGTTTGATGATGAAGTCTTCAGTGACAATAACACAGAGAAGTAAATATTAGTGATTGAGCTACTTGAAAATAGGATTTTTTTTTCAGGTACTTCCACATCTGGTTAATCTTAATGTTAGATTCCCATATGGTACTGATTAACTATTGCATAAATTCCAGAAAGCAACATCTGCTTGAGAAAGGCTTGTTTACACAATTAGATTAAATGTTATTGCTTTGTAACATGCAATCATAAATTTTAAAATTCTTATCATAAATTTAACATGCACATAGCTCAATGCTTTTAAGAATAGTTTGAATATTTATTCTGCTGCATAAGTCTCCAGACTTTATAAGACTGTTTCTCCACAAGGAAAATGTTAGTTAGTGTTGTTGGAAATATTTACTCTCCAAAAACAGAGGTAGACATTCATGATGGAGAGATTACAGATCCTCACAGAGAGTCATAAATCTGAAAGGACACATAAGGGAATGTTATAAGGTAAGTATAGATACTAGAGTACATAAAGTATATTAAGTGCATTGCATACAGTAACGTATGTGGTAGTATCTGTGTCATCCACATTGTTACCAATGACATTGGCAGGACTAGAAAAGAGGTTCTGCTGTAAGATTCGTAACAGGTAGTAGTTAAAATATAAAGTAGAACATGCAACATTAGTGCCTGGGCATGGACAAATGTGTTGCTGGTCAAAGCACAGCAGGTTAGGCAGCATCTCAGGAATAGAGAATTCGACGTTTCGAGCATAAGCCCTTCATCAGGAAGTCAGGCAGCATCTGAGGATCAGAAAAATCGCCGTTTTGAGCAAAAACCCTTCCTCATTTTGCCCAAAACATCGATTCTCCTGCTCCTCGGATGCTGCCTGACCTGCTGTGCTTTTCCAGCACCACACTCTCAACTCTAATCTCCAGCATCTGCAATCCCCACTTTCGCCTGAGATAGGATAAATACAATCAAGGGGTTTAATGCATGGCTCATCATTTGGTGTGGGAAGAATGCTTGTGGAGCACTGGCACCACTACTGGAGTAAAAGGGACCTGTTTCAGTCAGAAGGGCTTCACTTGAATCGTGCTGGAACCAGTGACCTTATGACTGAAATAATTACAGCTACAGAGAGGGTTTTAATTAGATGGGGCGAGAGGGTCTTGGGAGAGGGGAAACATAAGTTTACAAACCATACAAACAAGGAACAAGAGTCAGTTGCTCAGCCCTTCAAGCCTGCTCCACCAATCAATAAACTCATTCCCGCATGCTGCTGATAACTTCTCACCCCTTGGTAATCAAGAATGTATCAAACCCTTGCTTTAAAATATGCAACAATTCTATATTCACTGCCTTTTGACAAATGGTATTTTAAAGACACATAATCCTCTGACAGAAAAAAAAGTTTCCTAATCTCTGTCTTAAATAGATGGCTCCTTATTTTTAAACTATGACCACTGTTTCTAGATTCTCCCACAAGAGGAAACATTATTTTGACATCCACCCAGTCAAGAGTCATTCCCTCACCACCCCAAAAGGATTTTATATGTCTCTGTTAAGTCACCCCGATCAGATATCACATATTTGATAGCATATCACATTAAGGTCAGAGCCCATGGTGTTAGAGGTATTATATTAGCATGGATATAGGATTGGTTCACTAAGTTTGGATAAGGGGGCATTTTCAGGTTGACAGCCTGTAACTAGTGGAGTCCCATCAGGATCAGTGGCAGGGCCACAATTATTTACAACAAATTTTAATGACTTAGATGAGGAAAGTGAATACACTATAGCCAGGTTGCAGATGACACAAAATAGATGGAAAGACAAGTGTGAGAATGACTGGAAAGTCTGCAGAAAGATATAGATGGGTTAAGTGAGTGGAAAACTCTTGGATGATGGAATAAAATGTAGGAAAATGTGAGACTACGCAGAAGAATAGAGGAGCTGAATATTATTTAAATAGAGAAAGCCTGCAGAAACCTACAGCACAGAGGAATTCAGGTGATTTTATACAAAAATCACAAAAAACTAGCAACCAAGTAGTTAAGAAGAACGAGAGGCAACTTTATTGAAACATGTAAAATTGTTAGGGGTCTTGACAGAGTAGATATGGAAAAGTTGTTTCTTTTATGGGAGGGTCTAGGACCAGAGAGCATAATCTTTCAATGAGAGGTCACCGATTTAAAACAGAGATGAGGAATTTCTTTTGAGGATCGAGGGAATTCTTTACTGCAGAGGACTGGTTCGTTAAGTATATTCAAGGTTGTGACAGGTAGCTTTGTAACCAGTCAGGGAATCAAGAGTTATGGGGAAAAAAGTAGGAAAGTAGGCCATAAGACCATAAGGTATAGGAGCAGAATTAGACTATTCAGCCCATCAAGTTGAAGATTATCAGATCAGCCATGGTCTCATTTAAGGTTGGAGTACACCCCGATGCGCTGAATGGTCTACTCTTATTCCTGTCATGTGACTTTATGGTTCAGTACAATCTCTGTTAAGACCAATTACTGTTTAAAGACAAATTTTAATTTTCATCTAAAAGGATTGCACCAAGATTTCATGGTTTCAAACTTTTACTTTACAAATAACTATGAATTATCAGTAACCAACAGTTATTTTAAATTCTTAACTAAATACCCCCATTTTTACTTATCACACCTGACGCTGTTCAGAGTTACAGGTCATACTGCAAACAGGTACAGCTGGTCCCAGCTTCCAAAGGGATACTTGCCATTGACTTTCCTAGCTGGGTGATTCTAATCTCAGAAATATTGTGAGGATTAGCTGCAGATTCCCTCCTCCAGGTCCAAATTAAACAAATCTTCTAGCGTCCTTTAACTCATGAACTTGATCCTCATCCTGAACATGAGCTCCTACCTGTATTCCTTGCATTTTCTCTGCTGCAAGTGCAGATCTGGCTGCTTCTCTCTCTCTCACTACCTACCTTTCAGATGACACAGGCAAGACTCAACACTGCCATCTGTCTGTGATATACATGGGATTATGGGAAACCTGTAAGGTCACCTCAAAAATGGTTTCCTCTGCTCTCTTCTTTTTGACAATATGAAACACTAACCTAAATAGAAATATTAATTGATTATCCTTGATCCCAACTTCTTTTCATATTAAAAGTAAACATATACTTTACAGCACACTGTTTATAACTCTATATCAAAGCATCTTTCTGGAATTTGGGAGATTTAGGGTCTACTCATTGTAGATTCTTAAACTACCACCATTGCCTCCAAACATAAATACCTAGCACCTCCCTCTCAGTAAGCTGAGTCCACCTTTGATTTCTAACAACCACCCAGGATTATGGTCAGATACATTCCAGAACAAAATTCATGATCCCCTTTATTTACTCTACATTTAAAGTTAGAGCCCCAAATTCTAATAATCTTATAAATCAAAAAATATCAACCAAAACATCATAATTTTATAAACCTCACATTTCTAACATAGATCTGGTCATCTTTGCAATCTGCTTTTTTTTAATAAGAAAAAAATGCAAACAATGACAGCAATAATCCAGGACTTTAACATAATATAGCATCTCAATTGCATCAGATACTCAGAATGCCAAGCAGTGATGGGAATAAAGTTAGGAATGATGATCAAATCAGAATTAAGGAAAATACTATAAAATAGTTTGTGAAAGAAGAGAGGGATGACAATGTAGAAAACAGTGTTCCAGAGTGTGAGGTCAAACTGCATAAAATACCTGGTTGAGAATGGACAACAGGAAAGGCAAGGCGATAAAGAAGAGAATAGAATAACAAAATAAGAATGCATGTGCCAAAACATGAGTTGAATGAGGATGCAAAGGTAAAGAGAAATTAAATGCTAATGTGTCCATTGGCATATTAATGATGCAATGTAAAATCAAATGCAGATGACTACAAGTTGAATTCTGTATTATTGGCATAAATCAAATTCATACTTTTATTTGTTGCGAATACTTCAATTCAAAGCTCTCTAAAATCTAAAAAGATTCACAGTTTTTTTTCATTATATATTAAATTCATCTTTTTCACATGAGTTTCATCAATAGCTTTCATGTGAATATTTACTCCTTTGGGAAAATACATTTGTAGGTGGTGCTTGGATAGACTTTTTCAATGGAGAAAGTGAGGACTGCAGATGCTGGAGATCAGAGCTGAAAATGTGTTGCTGGAAAAGCACAGCAGGTCAGGCAGCATCCAAGGAGCAGGAGAATCGATGTTTCGGGCATGAGCCCTTCTTCAGGAACTCCTAAAGAAGGGCTCATGCCCGAAACATCGATTCTCCTGCCCCTTGGATGCTGCCTGACCTGCTAGATTTTGTCAATGTTAAATGTGTCGTAATGCTTATCACAGAATAACCTATTCTGGTTTGATTACACTTGCATTTGTTTCACCTTTAATGAGACATTGGACCAGACTTTGTCCACTAAAGTGGGTACCCAACAAACTGTACCTGGCTGCATTAAAAAATGCCCTGAGACACTTCGTTTTCTCAGGGGGAGGATGTGGGCAGGGCTCTATCCCACTGACCCCAGACTGTGAGGGCTCATGAGAGTGGAGAATGCCAAGATGGGTTAGCTGTAAAGCTTGCCTTGGTTCTCAGGATTACTGTCTCAGTTACTTTGCAAGTTGTTAGGCCCTCCAGCTCTGGCTCCTAACACTCCCTCACCCATCCACTTTCCCCTATGATTCATCCTACCTTCTGAGCCATGTTACCACCAACATACAAGCCACTCACCCCATAGTCCCTCACATCAACCATGTCAATTCAATGTCAACTCATGCCCCACACACATTCCTAATGGCTTCTTATGCTCCAGATATAATTTCCTTAGTTATTCACTATAGACAGACCTCAGGAGCCATGTAAAAATGAGTAAAGAATGCAACTTCTAACAACTTAATACAGTACACACTCCTACATTTAGTAATGAAAAGACTGGCTGCTTCTGTCTCTCACTATCTTTGCAGTCAAAGAACTCATTCTATGATTTTAAATCTCGTGATTTTTCTGATATACAAGAACAAATGTCTATTCGAACCCCACATCGGAGACAACGAATCCTTTAATAGATACTTAAAATTTGTAATCAAACTGTGAACTCAGAACCTACAGCTCAGATCATTTCACGTTTTAAAATTCAGGCAAGTATTCATCATGGATTAGAGTGGTGCTGGAAAAGCACAGCAGTTCAGGCAGCATCTGAGGAGCAGGAAAATCGACGTTTCGGGCAAAAGCCCTTCACCAGGAATACAGGCAGAGTGCCTGAAGGGTGGAGAGATAAATGAGAGGAGGGTGGGGGTGGAGAGAAAGTAGCATAGAGTACAATAGGTGAGTGGTAGTGGGGATGAAGGTAATAGGTCAGGAAGGAGGGTGGGGGAAGGTAGCAAAGAGTAGCAAAAGCCCTTCACCAGGAATACAGGCATAGTGCCTGAAGGGTGGAGAGATAAATGAGAGGAGGGTGGGGGTGGGGAGAAAGTAGCATAGAGCACATTAGGTGAATGGGGGTGGGATGAAGGTGATAGGTCAGAGAGGAGGATGGAGTGGATAGGTGGAAAAGAAGATAGACAGGTAGGACAAGTCATGGGGACAGTGCTGAGCTGGAAGTTTGGAACTAGGGTGAGGTGGAGGAAGGGGAAATGAGGAAACTGGTGAAGTCCACATTGATGCCCTGGGGTTGAAGTGTTCCGAGACAGAAGATGAGGCGTTATTCCTCCAGGGGTCAGGTGGTGATGGAGCGGCAGTGAAGGAGGCCCAGGACCTCCATGTCTCCCCCTCCCACTCAGCCGAGGACGTGGAGGTCCTGGGACTCCTTCACCGCACACCCCCTCCCACTCAGCCGAGGACATGGAGGTCCTGGGCCTCCTTCACCGCCGCTCCCTCACCACCCGATGCCTGGAGGAAGAACCCCTCATCTTCTGCCTCGGAACACTTCATCCCCAGGGCATCAATGTGGACTTCACCAGTTTCCTCATTTCCCCTTCCCCCACCTCACCCCAGTTTCAACCTTCCAGCTCAGCACTGTCCCCATGACTTGTCCTACTTGCCTATCTTCTTTTCCACATATCCACTCCATCCTCCTCTCTGACCTATCACCTTCGTCCCACCCCCATTCACCCATCGTACTCTTTGCTACCTTGCCCCACCCTCCTCCCTGACCTATCACCTTCATCCCCACCCCCATTCACCTAATGTACTCTATGCTACTTTCTCCCCACCCCCACCCTCCTCTCATTTATCTCTCCACCCTTCAGGCACTATGCCTATATTCCTGATGAAGGACTTTTGTTGGAAACATTGATTTTCCTGCTCCTCAGATGCTGCCTGAACTGCTGTGCTTTTTCAGCACCACTTTAATCCAGAATCTGGTTTCCAGCATCTGCAGTCATTTTTTTTTACATAAGTATTCATCATGGCATGACAATGGCCCAATGGGAAATACCAACAAAGAACCAAATGCTAATATATTTGCCCATCCCGTGTCTGTCAATCAAAGTACTCCAACGGAAGAATTTCTAGCGAATACTTTCACTGTCATCTGCAGCTTGATTTATACAAGTCTAAAGACATCTAAGTATCTTTTGATCATGAATAAACTTTTACTGCCCTTCAGGGGTGTTTGCATGTACTCCCAACAATATGGGACTGCCATATTCTGGGTGAAAGTTCTTAAATAAACCAAAGTTGGGTCTGTTTGAACGCAGCTCTGAGTTCAATTGGTCTTGCTGAGTTTTAGGATTCCCTCTGTGTGAATCGCTCTTTTCCCAGACCAGCTAACAATGAATCGATTAGAAAAGAAGTCTTTACAACTCTATGAAAATCCAGCCCATTATGTACATCACTTTTTCACATATATATCTCTACAGTAAAGAAAATTTGTCCCTGTTCTCAATTTCTGTTCTATTAATATCTGTAAAAATATTTCTGCACATGTTGATTTACTAACATGAACAAATAGCTTCCCATCCTAGATATTAGTAAATGTCCTAACCCTAAAGTTGATGCATATAATGGATTTTCTTAATTTAAATCGTTTAGATTCTGTTGGCTCAAGAGTACTCAGCTCCTTTGCATTGCTCTGCTTTTGGTTCTAAGTTGAAAGACACTAATTTGCAGATGGTCACAGGAAGCTCAAAGGGAAGGGCAGGGTTCCAGTGATAGCAGCAACTTAGAAACCAAAAAAAGCGGGCACTGAAAGAAATAGAATTCCCTCCTGACCCAAGAGACAGTGATAGAGCATTATCCAATTTGGGGAAGGAACACATAGACAATTACTTCCCAAATATTGGCTAAATGGGCAAAGGGGCATTGTAGACTTTTACTTAGCTTATCTAATTTTCATGACCCCATGCAAACTCCGATCAAGGAGCGCAGTAGCAGCTGCGAATCTGCTGGGATTACATCCTTCAGGATTTTGAAGGAATTGATGGCCTTACTGTGCACTGAAAGGAAGTTTGAAATGCAGCAATGCTTAAATACCGTTCCCTTATAGACATGCTGTAATTCACAGTTGCAATTCATTTTCAAGGAGACAGAGGAACCCACTCATTAAAAATTGTTTTTTTTCTTGGGTGCTCTATGCAAAATTCCATTGGGCAAAGAGCTTGAAGGGAATTAACTTTAGTCCCATTGCCTCATAGTAGCCCCGTTTCTTTTCTACTGTAAGATTTTTGTTTTGTATACTAGCTGATCTCATCATGAGTTGGAGGTTAGAAAGAGAAAAGTTACCAGATTTTCAGTAAATAATATTGGGAATGTTCCTGAGAGTACAGTGCACTGGAAAGAGGAACTGGTATTTTGCATTGTTTGTATATCTCAAGCATGTTACTTTGTTTCAGTTTCCAGAGTTGTTGAACAATGGGACACTTCTTGGGATCACTTGAAGAAGACTCTTGCATGGTGGGGTAGGGTGGGGTGGGGTGATGTACGGCAGGTGGGGAGGTGAAGTGAAAATGCACACCTTGGAGCTCCCACCCATGCAAGGACTGCACAAAACACTACATAGGACAAACAGGAAGACAGCTAACAACCCACATCCATGAACACCAACTGGCCACAAAACGATACGACCAGCTATCCCTAGTAGCCATACACTCAGATGACAAACAACATGAATTCAATTGGGACAACACCACCATTATAGGACAGGCCAAACAGAGAACAGCCAGGGAATTCCTAGAAGCATGGCACTCATCCAAGAATTCGATCAACAGACACATCGACATGGACCCTATATACCGGCCACTGCAGCGGACAGCCACTGACAACCGGAAGCGGCAGATTCAAACCAGTATAAATGCCGGAGGAATCAGCACAGAAGCGCTTCACAGGAGGCTCCCAAGCACTGAAGATGTCACCTAGAAAGGGGACGAAACGTTTGCAAGAAAAACTCCCAGCTCGGCGAACAGAACCACAACAGCCACCAATTCAAGGGCAAGATTTCAACAACTGACTTGCAAAGAAAACACCGAAAATGTTGTCCTTCTTCTGTAACCTAAGAGCAGGTACAAATATGAGATAAATGTCAAAATAAAAAACTTTTTTTCCCCTTGATAAGACTTCAACAATGATTAATAAGAGTACATTTAATGTTTTTATAAATTTACGTCTCTACTCTCGGATTATGTTATCCCATCTGCGCTGATGAATAAATAATGTTTCATTTTTACATTGCCTTTCTTTTGAAGCACAAGAAAGAAAAAGTGGACACCAGAAACTTGTCAAAACTGGTCAATGTCTCTGTAAGATCGAACAATACGCTCGCCAGGACGAATAAAACAATTTACAGTACAAGTGTAGGGAAGAAAATCAATGTGATAAAAAGAAGCTCATGTCGATATGACATAGCACTGAGATTCAACTTTCTGGTATATATCACCTGTCAAGATGGAAGCCATTAATGAGCAATTGCTTACAGATAGAGCTTTATCCTGTGAAGGAAAAGAAGATGAGGAAACCCCACAAGTAAATGTGAATCCTACTCATACATTCCTAGGTATCTTTCATTTTATTCTTGTTTAATGTTGCATTTATGTATATCATGTGTTGCTGGTCAAAGCACAGCAGGTTAGGCAGCATCTCAGGAATAGAGAATTCGACGTTTCGAGCACGAGCCCTTCATCAGAAGGGCTCGTGCTCGAAACGTCGAATTCTCTATTCCTGAGATGCTGCCTAACCTGCTGTGCTTTGACCAGCAACACATTTGCAGCTGTGATCTCCAGCATCTGCAGACCTCATTTTTTACTACTTTATGTATATCATACCAGTTTTCCAACAATTTGTTTTAGAAGTAGTGCAGATGTAACTCTTTAAAATGTAATAAGTGTAATACTTTGTCAATGTCTTAAATAATTCAAAAAGGTCACAAAACCACTGATTGCAGAAT
This sequence comes from Hemiscyllium ocellatum, assembly GCF_020745735.1. Classification (NCBI taxonomy): domain Eukaryota; kingdom Metazoa; phylum Chordata; class Chondrichthyes; order Orectolobiformes; family Hemiscylliidae; genus Hemiscyllium; species Hemiscyllium ocellatum. The sequence continues at coordinate 37,929,763 of NC_083415.1, forward strand.
AACGCATGGTAATAAAACTTGCAATTATACCTAGAAATGTAATATTTTAACTATTGTAGAGTTTTTTTATTGGAAGTTAAAAGATTTTGGTTGAGTAGGTATCTACACATTAAAATGATCGTACTTTAATTCCACATATATATGACAATTTTCAAATTTCCTTTAACTATCCACCTGAACTTGATGAAAATTGTTAAAACTCATGTTCCTTGCAATAACAAATACCTGATTCATGGAAAATAACAAAATAAATGAGTGCCAATAAGATTACTATCATGCCCTATTATGGAATGGAAGTAAACTGTAAAGTGAAAATGAATAAGGCAGCAGGACCCCACGAGTGAATATCATGCCATTGTTTCCACAATTGGACTGGCACTGACCACAGCTGACCACTTATTGTCACTAACCCTGTACAGAGCTGAAAATGTGTTGCTGGAAAAGCTCTTCCTCCCTCTACAGCACTTTTCCAGCAATACATTTCCAGCTCTGATCTCCAGCATCTGCAGTCCTTACTTTCTCCTACTAACCCTGTATAGCCAACTTCTGCCCGCTCCCCGAAATCCACAAACAGGAGTGCCGTGGCAGACTCGTTGGATTGAAATTTACTGAAAATCAGCCAAGCCTCAATTTTGGGAGTTTCACAGAGGGTTTGTCTCTGTGAGCTCTAGCAAATTGTGGGCGGCACGGTGGCACAGTGGTTAGCACTGCTGCCTCACAGCACCAGAGACCTGGGTTCAATTCCCGACTCAGGCGACTGACTGTGTGGAGTTTGCACGTTCTCCCCGTGTCTGCGTGGGTTTCCTCCGGGTGCTCCGGTTTCCTCCCACAGTCCAAAGATGTGCGGGTCAGGTGAATTGGCCATGCTAAATTGCCCGTAGTGTTAGGTAAGGGGTAAATGTAGGGGTATGGGTGGGTTGCGCTTCGGCGGGTCGGTGTGGACTTGTTGGGCCGAAGGGCCTGTTTCCACACTGTAAGTAATCTAATCTAAAAAAAAACCTTACACAAGTCTCTGCTGCTCACCTCATTGACCTCTCTAGTGCCACTTGCCGATGCTAGTAATGCCTGGTATTCCTGCCACTGGTGCCACATTTAAAGCCCGGCTGTGCACCAAGTCAATCACTCCATCCACGTATAGCCTTCACAGTACATGTAGTGAGAGGGTAATGAGAAGAAAAGTTTCTGAGGTCACATGGGTAGCATGGTTGACATTTCATTGTTATGAGAATCTCCCATACATAAATGTATTGCTATTTTACATTATCACTTGTCTGATAACTGTTAGTAACTATAGTCACAAGAACCAAGCTACATAGGCTCCCATTCTTAGCATAGCTGGAAGTGGGTACTGCAGATGTTGGAGATAAGAGTCAAGATTAGAGTGGTGCTGGAAAAGTACAGCCGGTCAGGCAGGAGAATCGATGTTTTGGGCAAAAGCCCTTCATCAGGAATGAGGCTCTAATGGACAGCACCTCTCTAATCTTGACTACCATTCTTAGCATGTTATAACGCTGTTTAAGGAACAGCTACTCTTTCCCTAACACCCAGTGTAGTATAACGACTTGCCATTGTCCAATGTGAGAGTGTCACATGCTGGAAAACCTTCAAATTGTTGAAAACATTAACTTTTTTTGAACCGCAGGAGTGGAGAAAAAGCAAACAAAAATAGCTCTGTTTGCTTCTGGGAACAGACCGTAATTGCTTGCCTTTCAAGCAACAAATTTACAGTCAAGAAATAATCACTTCACTGAACTAACATTGATTGGAAAAAAGAATAGCAAATGCTGAAAAGTTCAGCAAAATCTTGCATCTGATTACTGAATCGGAGTATTGAATCTTACATTTTTTTGACTAAGCATGCGTTGTGTTGAGTTTTGTTTTGGAGTGATTCTTGCCATGAGGCCAAGTGAAATGTTTGCCGTATCTTACCAAACGCATCTCACGAATTACCTATCCCACCTGATACCATCGTTCATGTCTGATTCTATCCACCTTTATCACGTGTCACTCACTGGATATCAGCCAACAGGTTGGCATCATTAGTGCATGTGTCCCATTTAAAAGGTTGCTGTACACCCGGATGAGCACTGGCATTATGAAGCTGCCTGCACAGGAATGGACAGAATCTGAATGTGTCAGAGAAGAGGAAGATGATGCCAAACAATTTCTAACAGTCACCTGGAGTGGTGCAGAGGAGAGGGCTCCTTCTCCCCAGAGGAGCTGTGCCACAAGACCCTGAAGTCTCAGTCCGGAGGAATAGCCAGCAGTGGTGAAAGATGATCTAGTAACTTCACTGCCCCACTGGTAAAATGTCATACTCTTGTCTCTTTGACCTCACACTTACTCCACCACAGCTGCTGTGCCTGCCTCTCACTCAGGCTCATGCTCTGCCACTGTCACTATTACCTGCAATATCAGTCACAAAGATGTGCGGGTCAGGTGAATTGGCCAAGCTAAATTGTCCGTAGTGTTAGGTAAGGGGTAAATGTAGGGGTATGGGTGGGTTGCGCTTCGGCGGGTCGGTGTGGACTTGTTGGGCCGAAGGGCCTGTTTCCACACTGTAAGTCTAATCTAATCTTGCCTCATTCACTTCTGTATCCCCAATCTCCTGCACTACCTCTAATGCTGTGTTGCCTACTCACTCACCTTGGAGAACTCACCTTCCCCTTCCCCCACCTCACCCTAGTTCCAAACTTCCAGCTCAGCACTGTCCCCATGACTTGTTCTACCTGCCTATCTTCTTTTCTACCTATCCACTCCACCCTCCCCCCCCGACCTATCACCTTCATCCCCACCCCCATTCACCTATTGTACTCTATGCTACTTTCTCCCCACCCCCACCCTCCTCTCATTTATCTCTCCACCCTTCAGACACTCTGCCTGTATTCCTGATGAAGGGCTTTTGCCCGGAATGTCGATTTTCCTGCTCCTCAGATGCTGCCTGAACTGCTGTGCTTTTCCAGCACCACTCTAATCTAGACTCTGGTTTCTAGCATCTGCAGTCCTTGTTTTTACCTTTCCCCCACCTGCCCCAGCACTAACAGCAGTGCTAACCATTTTCAGCTCACTCAATCCCTCCCTTTTGCTCACGCCAGCAGAAGACAACCTACAATAGGGCCAAAAGGCCTGCAAGGAGAAAATCTTTGTCCTCCCATGAGAAGGCCAGGTTGTTCCTGTGCTATTACTCTTCATCCCACTGCAACTATCACACTAATCCCACTTTCAAACTAATCATTGCACACCATTGCTGACCATTGGCAGTAACTCCTTCTTTCTCTAGTGCAGGTACCACTGGCTTGTCCAGTGAAGAAAAACAGTTTGCCCTCCAGCCCCAGCAATTACCTTCTCAACTCTGAGGACTAGAGTGCCAAAGCCTCAGAGGAAACATTGGCGAGGTTACCTACACCTCAGATTCACACTCGGTGGGAATGTCAGTCCTGGAAAGTTTAGGGGCATAAGCTGGTGAGCACCTCACTGGTATAGCGCCTCAGCAGCTGGCAAAGGAAGAACACCCCAGGCTGCTGGCACTAGAGGACTGGAGAAGACCAGACACCTGCTCCACCTCAGGCCAGAGAGGAGCCTGTGGTGTCAGGGATTTCATCCACGTGCACAGGGAGGAACAGGAGCAGCAGACAGGGATGTGGGTCACTACAGGCTTCATTGCCCAGAGGCTGCAGTGGGCAGTGGGTCAGCAACCGTCTGGCTGCCTCCATGAACAGGTTGGTGACTGCCATGGAGACTCAGGCCCAGCACTGACAAGGTCTGCTGGAGAGGAGCACACGGCTGCACTCCCATCTCCCTAGCTACTGATCCTCAGAACAGAAGGCATGGTGACAGGGGCATGGGGAAACTTGACATATTCATAAGTTCTGTTCAAAACTATACAGATACTTAATATAACAGATGTAAGGTCCAAACAGTGAAATTTATAGAAACGTATCAAATAATGTAAATACACTGTTAACCCTACCACCAAAGTGGCATCAATAGGTTTCCTTCTTCTCTTTTCCATTACGTTACTGTTTCTACAGATGAGGGAGAGGGAATGTGCTCGGTAGGGGAGCGTCTTGGCTCTGGGTTTTGTTGGGAAACCCTGGCTGTTTGTTCAGAACAGCCCTGACAAGCTAAGGGTCATCTTGTCACAAGCAAGTGAATCCTCCATGGCTGCAACATCCAAGGTTTGGAAGTAGGCTGGCAGGGTGGGGAGTGAGGGTTTGACTACCTCTGGAATGTCAAGTGAGAAGCCTTCTGAGGGGCATATGTGTGGATTCTCCTCTGACTGGGTACCTCCTGGCACTGCCATTTTCTTCCTCGTTGTATCCCTTCAATTTGCAGCACAATGGAAAGAGTCAATGAGTACTCCTTTTTGAATATGGATAATATATTGGCAGTTTCCAATGCCACAGGACTTTGCCAAAATCTAAGGATTCTTTGCAGATTACAACCAGAGCTTCCGCTATCTCTGTAGCTACTTCCTTTGATATCCTAGAATGCAAACCGTCAGGAGACTTATTAGCCTTTAACCCCATTAGTTTCCCTTGAACTTTTCTGTGGTGATAGTTGTTATATTTATATCCTACGCCTTTTTACGTTTCCTGTAATTATTTTGTATTTTTGGAATGCTAGTATTAGAGTGTCTTCTACTTAGAAGGCTAATTTTAAAGTACTTATTCAACTATTCCACTATTTCCTTGTTACCTATTATTTCTTCAGCACCATTCACTGAGGAGGTTAAGTTCACTTTGAACTCTCTTCATTTTTATATATTTAAAGAAGCTCTTGCTGTCCATCTTGATATTACTTGCAAGTTTACCATAAATAGTATATTTTCTCCCTTTTTTAAATAATCTTTTGTTGGTTTTTAAAATGTTCTGAAACCTCTGGATTACCACTAATCTTTACTACAATTATATGCTTTGGTTCTTTCAATTTGAAGCTATTCTTAACTTTGCCAGTTAATTATAGTTAGCTTATTTCCTTCCTAGAATCACTCTTTCTCACTGGGAAACATCTTTATTGTGAATCATGAACTATTTTCTTCAGCATCTGCCATTATTCATCAAATATGCTTGCAGGTTAACTCCATTCCCAGTCCACTCCAGCCAACTTTGCCCTTGTTTCTTTTTAAAAACCCTTATTTTAAGCTTAGCCTACTTGTTTCAGACCCAAGTTTATCATTCTCAATCTGAATGTTAAATTATACCAATTTAAGGGCACTGTTTTCTAAGGAATCTTTTAATCTGAGATTATTTATTATACCTGCCTCATTACACCAGATCCAAAGCAGCCTGATATGTGATTGGATCCATAATATATTATTCCTCCTCATGGTTACATCTGCCAATTTGTCTTTACCAATCTACATGAATATTAAAGTCACCCATGATTAATGTGTTGTCTTTTTTAAATGCCCTCCTTGTCCTAGCCACAGCCCCAAGAAAGCCAGCATTGCATGTTACATCTTTTGGGAAATATTTCATTTCCATGTGAAAGGAAATCAGTCCTATGACTTTGTACAGCCTATCAGGCCATGGATCGTCTGTGTGAATTATGGTCTGCAGTGAGGGCTTTATGCTCACCTGTGATTACTTCTGCTTCACAAAGATGACTATGATCAATTTGAAATGACCAATTACATGTTCAAGATTGCTTTGAGCAGGATTTGTATCATTGGACACAATGTAGGATGCTGTGATTATAACTGAATTCACCCTGTACTTCCTAAGTGCCAGATTAACGCAATTATCCCTTGAAAGCCCTCACTTTGTACACAAGTGAAGACCGTGTGATTGGACAGAGAAAAAAAGACACTTAATCTGTGCACTCCAGATGTACTTGCAACAAATTTCTATTTCCATTACACATTTGAAGTTCTGATGAGAATGGAAGGTAACTCGCAAAGTGAGTCACAGATTCAACAATAATCTAAGTGGCCACTTCATGTTCCTTTCTTCCTTGCACTCGCTGGCAATGTCATCGATTCTGAGCTTCTACATGCTCCCACCCAACCCTTCCATTTATATCCTCAATTCCAATATTATCCCCTGAGTCTAAGTCCTGCAGCTTAGTCATATCAAATATTGCAATACACGGTCCCAAGGTGGTGAGTGACTACACTCCCTGTCCTCCATCCCCACAGTAACTAATGTCCTCCAATGCACTATTATTTCTCACTCTCATATGTTGAGTGTCCACAGTGATTGTCACCTCTGCTTTCCAGCATATTGACTTCAATCCCCACAATTGAGTTCCCCAGTTTCCCTACCACAATGGTGGCCCATGGTTTTCCTTCCTTGACTATAGTCAGCAGATTCCCCCCACCCGCCCAGGACTGATTATGGCCCACCCTCTGTGCTTGGAAGAATAGCCCCAACTGATGAGTGACAAAACCGTTGAAAGATATCTGTGTAGCTGGAGGTCTTTAAAAACATAAAGATAGATGAATCATAGGGCCCTGATCAAATGCATCTGAGGACATTGTGGGAAATTAGGGAAGAAATTACAGGGCCTCTGGCAGAGATAATTCTCTCATCTAGAACTATGTAAGATTGTGGAGGACTGGAGGGTGACTAATGTTGTGTCCTCATTTAAGAAAGACTGTGAGGGGAAGCCTGGGAACTACAGACAAGTGAGTCTGACATCAGTGGTGAGTAAGTTGCTGATGGGGATTCTGACAGAAAAGATTTCCATGCATTTCGAGAGGCAAACACTGATCAGGGATAGTTAGCATGTATGTGTGCATGGGGAATTGTGCCTGACAAAGTTGATTTGAGTTTTGTGTGGATGCAAACAAAATATTGGTGAGGCAGAGCAGTAGATGTTGTCTGCATGGACTTTAGGAAAGGCTTTTACAAGGTTCCACATGGTAGGCTGATTAGTAAAGTTGGATCACATTGGATTCAGAGAGAGTTTACCAAGTGGATACAAAATGGCTTGATAGTAGATTCAGAGAGTGGTGGTAGAGTTGTTTTTTAGACTGGAGGCCTGTGATCTGCAGTATTCAGTGCTGGGTCGACTGTTGTTTGTCTTTAATAAAATGATTTGGATGAGAATTTAGGACGCACGGTTAATAAGTTTGCTGATGACACCAAAATTGGTGAAATAGTTGACAGTGAAAAAGGTTATCTAAGATTGCAAATTGGGCCAATAGGCTGAGGAGTGGCAGGTGGAATTTAATTTGGATGAATGTGAATTATTGCATTAGGTCAAAACATACAAGGACCGGACTTATACAGTTAATGATAGTGTCCTGGATAATGTTGTTGAACAGAGGGACCGAGGGGTTCGGGTACATAGTTCTTTGAAAGTTGTGTCACAAGTAGACAGGGTGGTTAAGAAGGCATTTAGCACACTTGACTTCATTGCTCAGATCATTTAGAATCAAAGTTGGGAAGTCATGTTGAGGTTGTATAGGACGATGATGAGGCCACTTTTGGAGTACTGTGTACAGTTCTGATGGTCCTGTTATAGGAAGGATATTTTTAAGTCGGAGAGGATTCAGAAAAGATTTACAGGGAGGGAGTATTTTGTTCGGTTAATCAAATTCCAGATAATCGAATGCTGGGTAACATACTTTAGCCAAGCATCGGGACGATGCGATCTTGCCGGATAATCCAAAATTCGGATAATTGAGTACCAGGTTCCTCTGTACTAGGATGTTTTGAGGACTGAATGGTTTGAGTTATAAGGATAGGCTGGAACTTTTTCCACTATAGGATAGGAGGTTGAGGGGTGATCTTATAGAAGTTTATAAAATCATGAAACATTTGGTTAAGGTGAATAACAACAGTCTTTTCTCTAGGGTGGGGGAGGGCAAAACTATGGGGAATATTTTAAGGTGAGAGGAGAAGGACTTAAAAGGGCAATGAGGAGCAACTTATTCACACAGAGGGTAGTTTGTATGCAGAATGAACTGCCAGAGGAAATGCTGCATCCAGGTCCACTTACAACATTTAAAAGATATTTGGTTAGGTACATGAATAGGAAAGGTTGAGAGAGCTATGGACCAAACACAGGCAAATGGGACAGATTTAATTTGGGAGATTTGGTCAGCATGGACATGTTGGACCAAAGGGTGTGTTTCCATGTCGAATGAGTCTATCACGCTATGATTCATACTGACATTCTGTCCTCGGTCTGCCACTGTCTTGCACTGAAACCCAAAATAAGCTGGAGGAACAGCACCTTAGTTTCTGTTCTGGTATTTATAGCCTTCTGGGCTCCCTATAGAGTTCAACAATTTCAGACCATGAACTTTGTCCTCCATACTGATACCAACAGCCCCACCCCAGTGTGTTGTTTGTATTGTTTTGCTTTCAGAAATGTTGACCTATATTCTGCTATGAACACCTACACTTGATCTGTATCACTTCCGCACAACTATGAGCACACCCTCATTTTTTGTTGCATGATACATTTTCCTGATTTGCCCTTCGCTTGTTCCTCCCACCTCTTCCTATGGTATAAAACCCATCAGCCTTCCATGCATCTTCAGTTCTGAAGAAATGCATTATTAAATACAAAAGCTTTAGTATGAAGATATTTATACAATAGAGAAAGCAATAAACGAAGATACAGACGCTTACAGGAATACAACAGAGGAATGTATTGGCAAATATATCCTTGTAAATTCAATTTCTGATCAAGTCAATTCAAGGCAGGCTGGGATTCCAGCTAGTGACCTCTTCATTCAATCAGAAGAGCAGGTTAATGCAGTAGTCTGTCGGATTAGGACAGTATGTCAACAGGTAACTCTCCACAATGTCGCCAGAATGATTGTCGAGGTCCTTCAACTAACTTGAACACCTAAACATGTGGTCCCTGTTCCTAGTGGTTATCTAGTGGCCCTTGCTCAAAAGCATACTCAGTTACAAAGAGGATCAAGCATAGTTGTTAGCTCTATCAGTGAATCTTTGATTACATATGAGGAATTTTCACTTGATTGAGATGCTGAATAAGTACGTGCCCAGTATATAATCTTATTCTATTTGAAAGACTGAAGGACCAAAAGGACATCAGGTCATAGAGCTACTGCAACACAGAAGGAGGCCATTCAGTCCATTACATCTATACCAGCTCTCTGATGAGCAATCCAGTCAATGCCTTTCCCCATTTATCCTTGCTGTAAAATTATATTAATAAGACCATATACACACACACACAAAAATATAGACGGAAAGCATATATTAAAGTATCTCCTTAAAATGCTCATCTGCGGTAAGTGTTAAATTCATAGTCAGTTCATTCCTGATTAATCTTATCAGACAGCACAGCAGCTTTCAGCACAGATGCATGGCAATGTGTCAATTCAAACCACAAATTTAATGGTGTGCAAGGCAGGCACTAACTCAATTGTTACAAAATCAATATGTGTTTAAAATGTTCAGCTGTGTCTTTTATTGAATCGGGATGGTGGTTCTACCTGGAGAGTCTGTTCCAGGTTTAAACCCTTAGGCCACATATAAAGTTCAGCAATATTATATCAGCATCTTTTCACTGACTACTATAGACAGACAAAATACATTCACTTGATTGATAACAGCACTGATGAACGAAAAGTTGTTTATGACATTAGATTCCAGCCAGGAATCATTCCAACATCAATCAGCTATAGCAACATCTGAGGAAAATGTCATAAAACTTTGGTATGTGCAATGAATCTATCCAAAATCTGCCATTGGTTTAAATATACATTACTGGGATGTACATTGTATACTGATTATACTCACAATTGCTTAGAAAATCCATGGTGGCAAATCATACAGTTTTCTAGGTCCTATCTCATGGAACATCCAATATAATCCTCATCAACTTATTATTTCCCTTCCCACCTGGAAAAGATTACCTCAAAATATTTCTTATTAATTCAGTGTTTCATCTAATCTCTTAAATTTCAGTCAATTATTGTACATGTTAAGCCTTTTCAAAAATATCTTACAGCACCATACAATGCAAGTGGTTGCTGCTGTACAAAATTAGTAAAACTAGACAAACCAAAAAAGACATTAAATTCAATGTCAGCAAAATTCTTTAAGTAAGATACTTTATCCTATGTATATTTTTCTAAACCAATTGCATCAAGCAGTGGTAATGCTGTATATATTTCTGTAAGCTCCACATGCCTTACAATATTGCATATACACAATGCAGCTTTTAATTGGCAAATATTTTTGATAAATTTGCTAAACTTCACAGTTTTTCTCCTCAGTCTAGATATTGAAAAAATGGTACATCTGCATGCAATTCCTACAATAAGAGCATTTCACTTCCTGCATCACAGTCTGTCATTACATTTGGCATGGGATAATTATCTGCCAATTTCATACATCTAAATGTCTTGTAGTTTATTGGCTGGAAGTCAAAATTATTAATTGTGATTCAATCATGCACTAATCATTTGGCTGTCTGGTATCATAGTGGGCATTAGTTGAAGGGGTGGCAAGGTAGCAGATGTTCTCTTATCCTGAGCAAGGAAAGCCTCCTCCACTTCCTTTGGGCTATGGCTTATCACCGCCATTAATTCACCGAAGAGCAAACTTTAGGAGATCTGTGACACATTCGAAGTCTTCATTAGTGTGATTATTGTATGGAAATGGAAGAAACCAGAGCCTAAATGGCACCGATTGAAGCACTGATAAATGCTGCAAGGGATAATGACAATATTAAGGGAGGGCTTGGATGAAGTGTCCATGAAGATAAGCAAGAGCTTCTGTGAAGTTAGGACTGCTGGAATCACTCTGGACATTGACTCAAATGCTCCATCCACACCGTGCTAAAAAGTCACCCAGTCAAATAATTCCTATCAAAAACTGCTGAGACAGACAAAATTCATGAGGCAAAACTATGTGTTATTACAGCTACATTCATAATTCCTTTGCTTGTAGCTCACAACTAGAATGGAAATCAAAGATTATATATCCAATATGGATTGCTCTTGATTGGTGTTGCAAACTCTGTTATCAAAATGCCTTACTTTGAACCACTGAGTGATGATTAATGGAAGGTTACTTTACATAAAAGTCTGGAAAAAAGATTGTGAGCAATATATTTCTGAGCTTCTCATCAAGTTTCTTTTATGGAAATGTATGTTTTGTGAAGACTCTAAGTTGGCACACTCACTAATATTGCACAAAAGAGTAAAAGCTCTGATTCTGGATTCCTGGAGTAAGCAAGTCACAGGTTGTGGAATTCTGTAGCATTGTCCTGGGATTTTTCTGTCATATTTCTCAGTATTCTCTTGGATGCTCAATCATCACAAACAATCTGGACTCTACTTTATTGAAAACTGAAGATCTCACCAACACCAAACACTGACTGATTCTGACCCCAAAGCTCGAAAATCAGTCTCTCCACTCAACAAACCTCACAGCCCCTTCTCCATAGTCCTAAACTGCTGGATCATAATTCCAATTCTTCCTCATTCAAGAACTTCCCCTTGCTTCAAAGTTCAGAAACCTCCTTTCCAAATAATTCCGGGATCCTCCAGCAGCAACTTTATTTGTGTTCAAGGTCTTTCCCTGTGGTGGGGGGGGCCCAGAAATAGAGGGCATACGTTTAGGTGTTGAAAGGGGAAAGATTTGAAAGGGACGTAAGGGGCACCTTTTTCACACAGAGGGTGGTGCGTGCATGGATGAGTTGCCAGAGGAAGTGATGGAGGCTGACAATTACAATGTTTGAAAGATATCTGATAGGTATATGAATAGGAAGAGTTTAGAGGGATTTGGCTCACGTGCTGGCAAATGAGACTAGATTAATTTAGAATACCTGGTCGGCATGGACGGGTAGGACTGAAGGGACTGTTTTCATGCTGTACATGTCTATGGCTATATGACTCTAAGGATCAAATTCAATTTGAAATATTAACTCAGTTTCTCTCTCCACAGATGCTGCAAGAACTGTTGAGTAATTATAGCACATTCTGTTTTTATTTCCCGCGTCTGCAGTGTTTTGCTTTTATGTTACAACTTACTTTGGTGATCACAAAATTTCACTATCTAGTGTGCCTATAATGGACATAATATGGAACGCTACTGAAATTACAACTCATAAGCCATCATTTCATATCCTTCGAATATGTCAAGTGAATTCAATAAACCTGGTAATTTGTGAGCTAACATCATGGATAAATGAACATTAACATTCCCAGATTATTGTTTCAGATCCTTCAGGTTCACTTGGGCATGATAATCACTAACTGCTAACATTCTAGTTCACACTGTGGGGCTGACTTTTCAAGCCTTTGGAAATGGCCTACACAGGGAATTTCTCTTTTTGTAAAGAATTATGGACATTTGGAACAAGTTTTTGGCTTTTGCAGCAAGTACAAATATATGGCAAGTACTATTTAGTGAGCTTTGTTGCAACAGTATAGAAAAGCTAAGCATGATATTAAATGTGCTTCAAAGTCACGACATCTTCTAGTCCCTTCATTATTTTAAAGATCTCAATCACACATGTGGCAATGAATGAGCATCACCCCATCTCACAAAATATTTATGCTGAAAGGAATAGTTATGAGTAGCTTTGATACTAAGCTTGGACATTGTCAACAGAGTCAAGTGTGTTGCTGGCAAAGCACAGCAGGTCAGGCAGCATCCAAGGAGCAGGAGAATCGACGTTTTGGGCATAAGCCCTTCATCAGGAACCTGAACATTGTCACCAGAGCCAGTCAGGATAGAAGCATGCTGAAGGTCACATGTTCAAGGCATTGGTTACTGGAGTGTCCAAGTGCATAAAAGTTTCATAATACAACACTACATCAAAAGCAGCTTTAGCAAAAACATCAAATTCACTGCTGCAATTAATGAACATTAAATATTTTTCACTAGTATGTGTGAGACTGATAGAAGAGAAGGTTTTAAGAAAAAAGGCGATAGAATAAACAAATCAATAATATACTTGCATCTCCATCAAGTATTCCATGTTAACCAAGAGGGAATAGCAACTAAGGTATTTTGGGAAGGAATAAATAAATGCAACAGTACTTTAACATAATTTTACACAGTGGTATGCAAACTATATTACAATCTGATTTGGAGATGCCGCTGTTGGACTGAGCTATACAAAGTTAAAAATCACACAACACCAGGTTATAGTCCAACAGGTTTAATTGGAAGCACTAGCTTTTGAAGTGCTGCTCCTTCACCAGGTGGTTGTGGAGGACACAATTGTATAACACAGAATTTATAGCAAAAATTTACAGTGTGATGTAATTGAAATTATACATACAAAAATACCTTCATTGTTTGTTAAGTCTCTCATCTGTTAGAATGACCATGATAGTTTCACTTCTTTCATATGTAACTGGAAAAACATCTTTTATAAGTTACGTTCTCAGGTTAACTGTAACAATTGGTATCAGCCAGATAATATGTTGAAGGTGTTAGCCCCCTTAGTTCCTCTATGCCATAATGTTTAGACTGATTCTAATCTAAAAAAGTGTCTTACATAGATTCATGCCGTTTTTGAGCAAAGTACAATGTAACTCTGCAAGTACAAATTCACCCCACAAACGTATATGTGTATGTGTGCATGTGGGTTTGTTGTGTGTGTGTGTCTGGGGTGGGCTTTGTGAGTGTATATGTGTGTGAGCATAAAGTGGTCTAAGTCTGTGAGAGAGTGCATTTGTAAGTGTGGGAGTGTGTGTGTCTGTAGGAGTGTGTGTGTGTGTGTGTGTCTGGGGTGGGGGCTTATGTGTGTCTGTGAGAGAAAGTGTATGTGTGTGACTATAAAGGGATCTAAAACATACACATATACGTTTGTGGGGTGAATTTGTTCTTGCTCTAAAACAGCATGAATCCATGTAAGACTCTGTTAACTCATTTTTTAGATTAGAATCGGTCTAAACATTATGGCACAAAGGAACACAGGGGGCTAACATCTTCAACATATTATCTGGCTGACACCAATTGTTACAGTTAGCCTGAGAATGTAATTTATAAAAGATGTTTTTCCTTTTACATATGAAAGAAGTGAAACTATCATGGTCATTCTAACAGATGAGAGACTTAACAAACAATCAAAGTATTTTTCAATGTATAATTTCAGTTACATCACACTGTAAACTTTTGCTATAAATTCTGTGTTATACAATTGTGTCCTCCACAACCACCTGATGAAGGAGCAGCACTCCGAAAGCTAGTGCTTCCAATTAAACCTGTTGGACTATAACCTGGTGTTGTGTGATTTTTAACTATATTACAATCATAATGTGAGGTCTGTATCTATTTTTTAACATGCTAAAAAAATATGTTTTAGCACACTTGCATAGTAAAGAGATGAAAAATTACGGTAATGTTCAGGTTACAGAAAGATTACAGAAATGATCAAAAATGCCACTTCAAGTATTCAAACTATCCATAAACAATGTCACAACATATAATGGTGCTAAATTCCCGGGGACAAGCTGGATCTATTTATCTAAGTTTGTATATTAAGAAATATGACAGCACATTTATGCTAACTAAATCATCAAAATATGAATTGTTTAATTAACAGTTACAAGTTTTGATTAAAATTATTTGTGAAATCCATGCTAATCTCTAACTTTACAATGCAAGATATATCATTCATGGTACTGTGCTGTCCTATTCATAATCAACATGAAGTGTTTTATTTTTTCCCCTAAATTCTCCTAGTCACAGTCATGGCTTGGCCTGCAAAAATGCAGCTCCTAAAAAATCTTACAGTATTGAACTCTTCAGGTGACTTTGCAGTTAATACAAGGACATAATTTCCTGTCTGCTCGCTCCCCACCACATCATAAATTTCTCATATATGGGATTGTTTAATGAAATAAGTCATTAGACTTCACAGGCATTATAGGAGGTTGCATGTGTCTGTTTCCTAATTTTCATTCAATCTCAGTAAAATGTCAGCTCTCTGATAACAGGTTAGACTTTTATTTAAAGGTAAAATATTTCTCAGTCTACTTCCATTTACTGACATTTGTCATTGGGAAAATTAACATTTATTCTGTGTTTCCTCTTCTAATGATTTTCTTTCCAAAATTAAACTCTTACTTAAATCCAGAAATTTGCTCTACCATTTATTTCATTTTACACAAGATACTGAGGACATTAAATGCTAAAATTATTTAAAATGCTCTGAATGGGAAATCATCAGAAGATCAAAAGACATCGTCTATAAAATACATTTAGCCATTCTTTTGTTAAAGATCCATGATGATTGGAATATGTAGAATCATTTATATATGAACAGGCAGGTAATAAACTTACAGCATTGAGTTCAGCTGCTGCTAACATCTCATGCCTCTAATGCCCGTGACAGGCTGAGTTGCATGCTTGCTCAAAGCCTCAAATCCTAATTGTATTAAAAATTGAATGCTTTGCATTGCTTAGGTTTTATTTGTTTTATATGTAAGCTGGAAATTGATCTGCTTCTATTGAAGATTTTATCACATCCAGAAAGGAGAATGTAGTGGGGCTTCTGGGGAAAGAAAAGTTCTTCTGCCTGTGAAGTCATAAAGAGGACTGTAACTTAGTATCTACACTGTCAAACCACCAGAGGTTAAACGATGGTTAGACAGAGTCCAGGCACATACTTTTCTAGTCCGAGTTTTATTCTATGGCATGCTTGCCTTCACTGGAAAGAGCCTTGAGTATAGGGGAGACAAGTTATGCTGCAACTTTATAGAACTGTATTGAGGCTACACTTGGAATATTGCATACAGTTCTGGTCACCACACTACCAGAAGGATGTGGATGCTTTGGAGAAGGTACAGAAAAGGTTTACCAGGATGTTGCCTACTATGGGGGATTATAGCTATGAAGAAAGGTTGGATAAACTGTTTTTTTTTCACTGGCGTGCAGGAGGTTGAGGGGGGACCTAATAGAAGGTTAGAAGTTGTGAATGGCACGGATAGAGTGGAAAGTATGAGGCTTCTTCCCCTGGGTGAAGGGGTCAATTACTAGGGGACACAGATTCATGGCGTTGGGGGGTAATGTTTAAAAGAGATGTACGAGGCAAGTTTTTCACACAAAGAGTGGTGGGTGCCTGGAACGTGCTGCCAGAGGAGGTGGTGGAAGCAGACACAGCAGCAGCACTCAAGAAACGCCTAGATGAATACATGAACAGGAAGGGAATGGAGTGAAACAGATCCTGTAAGTGAAGACTGTTTTAGTATGGAAGGGCAAAATGTGTCGGCGCAGGTTTGGAGGGGCAAAGGGCCTGTTCCTGTGCTGTATTGTTCTTTGTTTTTATTCTAGCTTACACATCACAAATCTTCAACCACATGGATTACTTCTTCCCTTTACATTCAGTCAAGTGTCCACCGAATTCATTCTTAATAAGCATAATTAGCAGTTGTTCCCGAGTTTCATTTGCTCTCAGGCATCTCTGTTGGACCCTACTAGATGATAACAGTTGCTACGTGGCTTATTGAAGTGACCGATGGGAGCTCCTCTGCTCCTTCTATTTATTTCCTGGTTTTGTTCTCTCATTTTCCCCTTTTTCCCTCTTGGTGTTTTCTCCTAGGATAGAGTAGCTGGAGCCATGGAACAGAGCAAGCTGATGACCTAAGTAGTGAGGGGAAGGCCCGCGTGCTGGAGATCCAATCGATACAGGGATGGCCAACGGGCTGGAGATTTGAACGATAGAGGGATGGCCAATGGGCTGGAGATCTGAATGCTAAAAGGATTGCCAATGAGCTGGAGATCTGAAAGAGACAGGGACAGCTAAAAGGCTGGAGATCCGAGCAATACAGGGACAGCCAACAGGCTGGAGATCCAAGCGATATAGGAACAGCCAACGGGCTGGAGATCTGGGCGATGCAGGGAGGGCCAGCGTGCTGGAGATCCAAGTGAGAGAGGGACAGCCAACAGGCTGGAGATCTGAGTGATACAGGGATGGCCAAAGGGCTGGAAATCTAAGTGATACAGGGACGGCCAACAGGCTGGAGATCCAAGTGATACGGGAACAGAAAATGGACTGGAGATCCAAGCGATAGAGGGATGGCCAAAGGGCTGGAAATCTGAGTGATACAGGGACAGTCAACAGGCTGGAGATCCAAGTGATAATGGGATGGCCTACTGGCTAGAGATCCAAGCGATACAGGAACGGCCAACAGGCTGGAGATCTGAGTGATGCAGGGATGGCCAGTGGGCCGGAGATCCAAGTAATACAGGGATGGGCATTGGGCTGGATATCTGAGTGATATAGAGATAGCCAACAGGCTGGAGATCCTCGTGATACAGGGACGGCCAGCGGGCTGGAGATCCAAGCGATACAGCAATGGCCAACGGGCTAGAGAGCTGAGTGATACAGGGACAGCCAACGGGCTGGTGATCTGTGCGATAAAGGGATGGCCAACAGGCTGGAGATCCGATCGATACAGGGATGGCCAACAGGCTGGAGATCCGATCGATACAGGGATGGCCAACTGGTTGACGATCTGAGCGGAGTTGGCCGGTTGTTCGAGTGGGCACTGGTGCAGGTAGCCAGCAGCTTGTGAGCCCAGGTCGACCATGTGTGGAAGCCCCCTACACTGATCTATAAAAGACTATAATGCTTACCTTTTTAACATCATTCTCATTTTTCTAACTTATACTTTGAACAACTGTAAGTAATATAACTGTTTTTTCCTTTCTTTTTCCCTTTTTTCTGTGTATTGTATCTACGGTCTGTACCTAAGTACTTTGTACCGAAGATGGTGTCCTGTGGAGTGACATTGTAAACTTTTCACTGTACTTGAGTACATGTGACATTCTATTTTATTCTATTCAATTAAGATCCAAATACAAGTAACACAATTTTGTTGAATGTCTAACATAGAATCCTAGGAAAACGGTTGTACTCAGTGCCATTCAGTGATTTATATGATAACTAGGCTTTTTTCATTCTTTTTCTATCCTTGTCCAAGTAAATTTACAATCCTTCAATCCATCTGCCTTAAGACTGGTACTATGCAGAAAAGTAATTTCTAAACACACTACGCTGTTGCTTTATGAAGAAATATTTCATACATTACTTAACATAATCAGCATGCTTATTTGATACTGAGAGTTTGTCATCTAACTGGATTGATAGTAACATTTTATCGACTGCAAAATTTTAGAAGGAAGGTAAACATGTCCAGCTACAGGTAAGAACTCATTTTTCACTTCCTCTGAGGAATTACGAATAAAAATCATACATTTTAGCTTCTGAAGTTATTAAAGTAACGGTAGAAAGAACTAGAACCTATATCATGTCCTCAACACTAAATATATATAATTAATTATTTTTGAAGTCTTATGGTTGTCAATTTTCACATTGCAAGATCCTGTAAGTACCAAATGAGATGTATAGCCAGATAAGCAGTGTTAAATTAGCACTGTTGCTAATAGCATACATTATTATTTCTGTGTAAATGATGCAGCAAGTTCAAACAAAAGGTAGTTGCACAGTGAAACACAGGGATCGAAACACAGCTATAGAAGTTGCTCTATTCCACAATTAATTTCACAGAATTGGCATCTTGCTGTCCACCTCACGATCAAAATACATTGAGAGGTATAATAAAATGAAACAAAGAACCGCAGATGCTGGAGACCTGAAACAAAAACAGAAATTGCTGGAGAAAGTCAGCAGGTCTGGTAGCATCTGCGGAGAAAAAACAAACTTAATGTTTTGAGTCCGGAGTCATGTTAACTCTGCTTTCTTCCCACAAATTATGTCAGACGTCTGAGTTTCTCCAGCAATTTCTCATTTTGTTTGAATGACATAATGTTGCTTTAGTTGCACCATAAATAAGAACCAAGTTCACCACAGTTACAGTTTATCCATTTCTATTAAAATACTCTTTTAACAATGCGGTAAGTGTTAAATTACTACCACATTTTTTTTGATGCTACGAAGTAACTAGTGTTAAGTGTGGGGTTTTCATTCTTTCAAGATTTGCAAGTTAAAGCCTTTAAAACAAGCTCTCCTCTTTTCATCTCTCGTCTTTCACTCTTAAACCAATCTTCTCTCTTGCTCTTTCTTACCTCACTTGATGTAATTTATCATTCTTTTTCTATCCTTGTCCAAGTAAGTTGACAATCTTTCAATCCATCTGCTTAAGGAGATCAAAAGTTGCTTGCTCTGTCACTCAGGTCCCAGGTGTGCTGGTTCTCTCATTGCAGCATCATCAGTTTACACTTCCAGCATGTGCCACACAATTTTTTCTTTTCAAAAATTAAATGTGCAAAAGCACTTTTAACTTAGGATCAATGTTACTAAATTCTCTCCTGGAGCACAAATTGGTCCATTGCAACCGATGAAATACTTTTGAAGTTTTAATACTGTTGAAATACAGGAAATGCAGCACCCAATTGCATACAACAAGCTTCCACACACAGCGGTGTGAATATGACTAGATAATCCACTTCAGTGACCTTGAACTGACAAATGAGAATTCACGAAGATGCCCAAGAGAAGCCTCCCTGCTTTTCTTCAAATCAGTGCCATGGAATTGTCAAGTAAAGCAGGTAGTGTCTTGATTAAACACCTCATTCTAAAGAAAGCACTTCTGACAGTGCAGAACTCTCTCAGTACTGTATTATAGCATCAGCCTGGACTTTTGTGCTCAAGTAGTGGAGTAGGACCTAAATGTAATATAATGATATTCACATAAATCATGATGATATAACGGATCACATAACTCTAATATCAGCAAAAGGGAAGACATCAATCTAAAAAGAACATATGATGTGAAAAGTCTTAGACATTACATTAGTGAACAGTATTTGGAAACTACTGTGTATAGATGTAAATAAAGGAGCATTACACAACATAAAAAGTTAGAGATAAGGAACAAGCGGTCTCAGGAATAATATACATACAAACACCCGCAGCCCAATACATTCTAGACCAGTGGCTCGGTGTGCAAGGAGCAGTTTTGGTTTATAGAACAAGATAAAGTACTGAACACAAGCTTTTGACTCAAAACCGTGGGTGCTATCAACTGAGCTACGGAACCATTGGATCATGTAAATTATAATTTCAGTTTAACAGGTTATCTGAAAGCCAGGAGCTTTAATGATGCATTTCATTAGGTATTGTGATTAAGTGCGAGGCAAGATTACGTGCTCAAGCACTTGACTGATGCTTATATCTACACACTTCCCAGACAAGAGGACTGCCTACTGAGTCAAACATACAATTCAATAATGATGAGCTGATGGCTTGTTATGGTTGAATTTAATGTTATCCCAAAGCTGAGCAGAGAATCATAATGAAATATATTTGTACTAAAATTAAATTAAATGCAAAGGCCTGGAAACTCATAAACAGGCAGCTAAATATCCAATTAGATCAACAGAGCACAAACATTTATTAAGGACTGGAACTGTGCTGTTTACCTGGCAAAGTCAGAGAAAAGGTGTCCAGTATTTCATCTGAAATACACATTAGGATGTAATAAGTAATCAGATCTTCTTCACATCAGATTGTTCCTTACGATCATGTGATTTTACCTAACTCATCACTTTCTTTACAAAAATAAATTCCAAATCATCTAGACAAGGAGATGCTGACCTACTGAAGTTGAGGAAGAAGCCCTTACCATTTTTGAAAACATTTAGATATGCATTCAAGGTCCTATGAGGTATTGTTTAAAGTTAAAGGTGGATTAGGAAGGGTCATTACTTTTTAGCCTGCATGGAGACAATGAGCCAAATGGCTCCTTCTGTGCCAGACATCTTTTAATGTTTCTACAAGAAAACGGGCAATTGTTGTGAAAGTACATGTAAGTTCAAACTAATTGCAGCTTTTAAATCCCATACTTTAATGGAGTGGATGGACTCATTATGGAGCTACATGGGGCTGAGAATGTTGTGAATAGCACATTTAACAAGTTGATCACACCACCAGACAGACAGGAAAGTGCTGAGTGACTACCAAGAAAACTATAAAGCATGCGCATGGTCATTCCTCTCTCAAACAGATAAACCATTCTGGATGTTGTCGGGGAGGATGGTTTCTCAGGGGAAAGCAACAGCAGCAGCCAAATCCGTGACATCATGATTTGCTCTGTTGTACAGCGAGGAGAGCTGGAGTGCAGGCGAGTGGTAGTGGTAGGGGACTCTATAGTCTGAGGCATGGATAGGGTGTGTTGCTTGCCTGGCGCCAGGGTAAAAGATGTTATATGAGCAGGCACAGGATATTAAGAAGGGGGAACAGCCAGTGGCTGTGATCCACATTGGTACTAATGACATAGACAGACAGAGATGAGATCCTGCAAATGGAATTTAGGGAGTTAGGTAGGAAATTGAAAAGCAGGATACTTAGGGTTGTATTCTCAGCATTATTCCCTGGGCATGTGCTAGTGAGGCCAGAAATAGGAATATAATACAGTTGAATGTGTGGCTAAAATGCTGGTGTAGGAGAGAGAGAGCTTCAGATATCTGCATCCCTGGGATCAGTTCCAGGGCAGGTGGGACCTGTAAAAGAAGGATGGGTTGTACCTAAAATAGAGGGGTATCAATATCCTGACAGGGAGGTTTACCACTGCCACTCAGGAGAGTTTAAACTGGTGCGGCAAAAGTGTGGGAAACAGAGTAATAGGTCACCATGTGGAGGGATTGAAGAGAAGGTCAATGCTAAATCAAGTAAGTCTAATAGGAAGCACAGGCAGGAAGACGTTAATGTACACAGTGGGACTGGCTTCTTATTTTAATGCAAGGGTTATAACACATAAAAGAGAGACATTTAAAGCCTGGATTAATATACGGGGTTACAATGTGGTAGCCATTACAGAAACCTGATTGAGAAAAGGGTAGGACTAGCAGCTCAATGTTCCAAGGTTTCAAGTTCCCAGGTGAGATAGAGAGGAATGTAAAAAGGGTGGAAGAATTGCATTACTGATTAAAGAGAATGTCATAGCTGCACTAAGAGAGGACAATGGACAGGACTATCACTATGACGCATTTATACTGTCAGCTTCCAGTGGGAGGACATAGAGGAAAATATATGTAAGCAGATCAGGGAAAGATGTAAAAACACCAGGGTTGTTGTAGTGGGTGATTTTAACTTCCTCAACATTGATTGGATGCCTTTCATGTCAGGGGCTTAGATAAGGCAGAAATTGTTAGGTGCATCTAGGAAAGTTTCTTGAAACAACATGAAGATAGTCCAACTAGCAAAAGGGTCATGTGTTGGGGAGTGAGCCTGTCCAGGTAATCAAAGTTTCAGTGGGGGAACATTTTGTGAACAATGATCACAATTCTATAAGTTTTAGGATAGCTATTGATAAAGCTAAGATTGGTCCAAGAGTGAAAGTGCTGAGCTGGGGTGGGGAGGCTAATTATAACAGTATTAGGCAGGAACTGGAGAAATTAGATTGGCACTGGCTTTTTGAGGGTAAATCCCACCTCACATGTGGGAATCTTTTAAAGGCCAGTTGATCAGATTTCAGGACTAGCATATTCCTGTAAGCATAAAAGACCAGGATGGCAAGGTTTGGGAACCTTGAATGACAACAGATATTAAAAGTTTAGCCAAAAGGATAAGGGAAGCACAAGCAAGTTTTTGGAATTTGAAATCAATGAATGCCCTTGAGGAGTATAAAGGAAGCAGAAAATAATTTAAACAAGAAATTGGGAGAGCTAAGGATGCAAATAAATGTCTTTGGCAAGTAGGATTAATAAGAATCCCTAGGTATTTTATGCATATTTTAGGAGCAAGGGAGTAACTAGGGAAAGGTTAGGTCCACTCAAAGACAAAGGGGAGAATTCATATGTGGAGCTAGAGGAAGTGGGTGAGATGCATAATGAATAGTTTGCAATGGTATTCACTGAGGGGAAGGTCATAGATGACAGCTAGATGAGGGAGGGATATGTTGATATTCTAGGACATGTCAATATTAGAAGAAGGAGGTGTTGAGTATCTTAAAAAAAAATTAAGAGTCTGATGGGATCTATCCCAGGAAATTGAACAAGTCAAGGGAGGAGATTGCTGGGGCCTTGACAGAGAGGTTTGTATCCTCTTTAGTTACAGGCAAGGTAAATAGCCAATGCTGTTCCTTTGTTTAAGAAGGGCAATAGAGATAATCCAGGGATATAGGCCAGTAAGCGTTATATTAGTGGTAGGGAAATTATTGGAGAAGATTCTTAAGGACAACATTTACTTTCATTGGAAACAGAATTAACTTTTTAGTGATAGAAAGCATGGCTTTACGCAGGAGATATCTTGTCTCACAACCTTGACTGAATTTTTGTTTTTCTGAATAGAAGTCTGTGACCAGTGGTGTTCCACATGGTTCAGTTTTGGGACTTCTGCTATTTGTAATATACAAAACTTAACTAGATGAAAATGTGAGTGGTCTGATTAGTAAGTTTTCAGCCAACCCGAAATTTGGTGGAATTGTGGATCATGAGGAAGATTTTCAAAGAATGCAGCAGGACGCAGATCAGTTAGAAAGTTGGACACAGAGATGGCAGGTGGAGCTAAGCCAGACAAATGTGAAGTGATGCATTTTGGGATGTCAAATGCATGAGGAAAGTATACAGTAAATGGCCAAACCCTTAAGAACATTAAGGGGTTCAAGTCCATTGCACCCTAATAGTGGCAACAGAAGTGGATAAGATGGTAAAGACGGTGTGCATCATGCTTGTCTTCACCAGTTGGGACACTGAGTGTAAACGTTGGCAAGTCATATTGCAGCAGTTTAAGATTTTAGTTCAGCTACACATGGAATATTGTATGCAGTTCTGGTCTCTACATTATAGGAAAGATGTGGACGCTTTATAGAGGATGCAAAAGAGACTTACCAGGATGTTGCTTGGATTCCAATGTATTAGCTGTAAGGAAAGGTTGGTTAAACTGGGATGGTTTTTGCTAGAACATCAGGGACAGATGGGCAACATGGTAGACAAATATAAAATTATGAGAGGCATAGATAGAGTGAATACTTGGAGTCTTTTTTGCAGGGTGGAAATATCAAGTACTCAGGGGCATAGCTTAAAGGTGAAAGGGGAAAGGTTGAAGGGAGATGTGCGAAGAAAGTGTTTATTTTACACAGAGTGTGGTGGATGCCTAGAATTCACTACCAGGGAAGGTAGTAGGAGCAGGTACTATAGCACATGTGAACAGGCAAGGAATAGAGGGAAACAGGCCATGTGCTTGCAGTTGGGATTAGTTTAGAATGGCAACATGGTCGAATAGAATGATGTACGAAGGGCATTTTCCTGTACTGCACTGTTCCCCGTTTTATGTTCCAAATCAAAATACAAAATGATTGCAATAATGGTACAATTGATTATTGATGAAGTTTTGAGAGATTATTTGCAGCATGACAACAGGTTAAATGTAAGCAACACATTTTAAAATGTTAAACTGAGATGAGGTCTTAATGTAAAAAATGTTGATTGGCAAAATAAACAACTGTGATAACAGGATAACCCTTGTTACAGAGAGTTATCAACTGAAAAGCTCTACATCAGACTATGGTGATGGCAGATGTAATTGTGTTTTTCAAAATTGAACTGGATAGACACATAAAAAGAAAAAACAGAATGCAGTCACAGGGGAAGAGGTGGGACTAGCTGCGTTGCTCCTGCAGAGAGCCAGCTCAGACATGGCAGGCCATAGAGACTCCTTCTGCGTTACAGCCATTCAATGTTTCCATGTTTCTTTTCTGCTTATTTTAACTTAGGTTAACAAAATAACAGATAACACTGATTACAGTGCATTCATTAATATTCATTCAATGTAACTTCAAGGCCACTGCATTTAGTTTGTTGGGATAGTTGACATGGCTGACCTTGCTTATTTAAGTACACATTGCAGGTTTATGTTCAGTCATATATTATTCTTGCATTGTACATCCGTACTGTTAGACTATAAGACATAGGAACAGAAGAAGCTATTCAAACCATCAAATCTTCTCTGCCATTCAATGAGTTCATAGCTGATCTGATAATCCTCAACACACTTTCCTGCTCTCTACCCATAACTGTTGAACTGCTTAAAAACCTGTCTCAGCCTTGAATATACTGAATGTCTCAACCTCGGAGCATAGATTCAGTACTCTCTGAAAGAAGAAATTCCTTCTTATCTCTGTTTGAAATGTGTCATCCATAATTCTGAGATTATGCCCCTCTGGTCCAAGACTCTCTCACAAGGGGGAACAACCTCTTTGCATCCACACTATGAAGCTCTCTAAGAATCTAATATCTTGCAATAAAGTCTCCTCTCATTTTTCTAAACTCCACTGAGTACAAGCCCAAAAGATAAGATAAGATAATACCTCCATGCCCAAAGTCAAACAGTGAACCTTGTCTGGACTGTCCAGTGTCAGTACATCTTTCCAAGGTTAAGGGGCCCAAACCTGTTCACAGTAATCCAGCTTTGGT
This sequence comes from Hemiscyllium ocellatum, assembly GCF_020745735.1. Lineage (NCBI taxonomy): Eukaryota > Metazoa > Chordata > Chondrichthyes > Orectolobiformes > Hemiscylliidae > Hemiscyllium > Hemiscyllium ocellatum. The sequence goes on from NC_083415.1 coordinate 37,955,094, forward strand.
CTGATTAGTGCTTTCTGGAAAGGAACATGGAAGACCTTGCCATATCTTGCACTGATCTGCATGGACTAACTTGCTCTGGATATTAATCCTGGTCTCAATATATATATACTGTACATATGAACATTCCTATATACAAACAAGGAACAGGAGTGGCCATTCAGGCCCCATGAGCCTACTCACCACAGCTGAGCTAACTGTATCCTCACATATGCATTCCTGCCTATCCCTGATAACCTGCAACCCTTTGCTCAACAAGAATATATCCATTTCTGCCTTCAAAATATTCAAGGGCTCAGCTTCAACCATTTTCTCAGGAAAAAATATTTTCATCATTTAAGTTTTAAATGGGCAACCTCTGAGCTTTAAACAGTGACCCCTTATTCCTAATTCTCCAATAAGAGAGACATCCTTTCCACAACTACAGTGTCAAACCCTTCTTACATGTTTCAATCAAGTCAGCTTTCCTTCCTTCAGATTCCAGCAGATACAAGCCTAGCCTATCCAATCTTTTCTCATTAGACAACCTCCTTATTCCAGGTATCTCTGTGACATTTACAAAATTTCTTAATAAAGTGGATAACACCGTGCATAGTACCTTAGTGGTATCACCAATGCCCTGGATAGCTGAAGCATAACTTCCATACCTTTTGTTTTTAATTCCAACCATAAGAATGAAAATATGCTATCCACTTTCCTAATTATTTGCTTCCCTACGTGCTAAGCTTTTATGTCAACTGAGTTATGCTAAATGAGAACTAGTGTAAATAGTTTCATGTAAACTTTCCAGATTACTGTATTTTTTTCAGACTTCTGAACTTTTTTGTTATTGCTAATTGGTTTACTGCTCAGTTCTAAAGCCATGTAAAAAAACAGTTTAGTTTTGATAGGCAAGATTAAACCAATATTGTTGTCACACACAGTTTGTAACTTTGTAAATGCTGAAAAGTTTTTGGAATACAACATCTGTAATGAGCTCAGGGAAGCAACTATGAAATAAAACAAACGATGATTATTTCCTACACAAGTTTAGCTTTGTTTATTAAAAATAATTTTTTTCCAACCAAGTAATTTTGAGTAAGACAGACTGGAGAAAGCTTCACTCGTCTGTTATTGAATACTTGCAAACATAATGCACAAAACATCAATTCAGAAAACATTACAAAAGGAAGCATTAAAGCCGTCATGGAATAAAAATGTCTTACTTTATACCAATTATGCATTTTGTAAAGAAGTGCTCCAACATCTCATTATTTCATTATGAATATTTCAGCTAAATAAGGTTTGATATATGAGGACAGCTCCATACCACCTATCGTCCAATGGCCTGGTAGAAACAGCAGTCCAAACTTTGAAGACAGGCTTGAAGAAACAGCCTACCACCTCACTAAATATCAACCTGTCTTCTTTGATTATAGGACCAGTCTGCATGCAACTACAGGGGGATAGCACCAGTAGAGTTGCTAATGAGTAGAGGACTCTGCACCAGGCTAAGTCTGATCTTTCTAGACCCGGAGGTGTGGGGAGGATGCAATGACATCAGGTATGCCAATGCTGGACTCAACGCTCTGAGAAGTGAACAGACAGTTTGATACAGGTGACAAAGTTTGGTGTAAGAATCATGGAAATGGCCCTGCATGGATAAGAGGCATGGTTGACGCAAGGTCAGAGCAGTGACGTATAAAGTGATGGTAAATACGATAGTTCTGAACATGCACGTGGACGATATAAAAGCCACGAATACCCAAACAGTGTGGGAGCAAAATGTGCTCCACTCCTCAAAACAACCGGAAAGGCTGCCATGAGTTCACCCCCTCTGTCAAGCATTAATGAGTCCTCTCCATCAGAGATGGACACAATGGAAGTATCTGCCTCAATGCCTTTGCCACTGGAAGAAAAGAGTGAAATTCTACCAAGGTGCTCCTGACGCAAGGGGTGAGCTCCTTAGCGTAGATACCACCTGTTTGGAAGCCAAGTCAGAGGAGTCTGACCCGATGCTAAAACACCCCAGGAGGCTCTCCAAGAAAAAGGACTGGCCTATGTTCTTGGACTCAGAGTGATTGTAATGAGGTCATCCAGCATAGAATATGAGTTCCCTGATTGGAATTGTTAATCTGGTCAAATCAGGAAGGCCTGGCTGAGGGTCAAAGATTTTGGCACTCTGAGAATTGTCTCTGAAGAGATAGTACTAGAGTCAAAGACTGTTCTTGTGTGAACAAAAGGTGACTTGATAATGGGATTTCAGCCTCTGTGGAGTTATTTCATTGAGAAGTGATGAAAAGTGACCAGTTGTAGAATTCCAATGAAGATAGCAGGAAGATAAATTGACCAAGACATATTTCAAGTTAACAACCAACTAGTAGATGTACATTAGGGTTGGGAAATAAAAGATCAGCCATGGTTTTATCAAATAGTGAAGTGGGCATTAGGAGCATAATGCCAACTTCTTTTCCTTAAGTTTCTTATGATCTTAGACTGTCTGTTTACTGCTGAAAATGTGTTGCTGGTTAAAGCACAGCAGGTTAGGCAGCATCCAAGGAACAGGAAATTCAACGTTTTGGGCCGGAGCCCTTCATCAGGAATGTCTGTTTACTGCCACCAGTTAAAGTTAGAATCTGCCATGGTCTTGTCATTCTTAGTTAAGATGCAATGCTTGCCCTGTGTTTATCTCTCAGGAAGGTTAAGAAGAAGAAATTCCACCCCTAAACAAGAGAACATTGTACATTATTGGTTACTTCCTTGTTTTTTGTCAATTCTTCAAGGAGTCACACCTCAGGTTTATCATACATGCTTAAAACAGCCCCTCAGAAAATGAAGCAGTCAATGCCTATATGAATCAAGAGCTTAGCATTATTTGGACTTGGGCTGATACATGGCAAGTAAGTGCCACCAGGCAATGACAATTTTCATTCTGTGTGAGTCTAACTCAGCCCATCATCCCTTTGAAATTCAATGACAGATTTCCTGATTCCATAGCATCAACATCCTACAACTCAACATTGACCAGAAGACTTAATTACACTGACCGTAATGCACCTGCAAGATAAGGTCAGAGGCAAGGAATTCTACATCATTTCCTGACTCTCCCAAGCCTTTCCACCATTTATAAGGTACAAGTCAAGAGTCTGATTGAATATGTTCCATATTCTTTGAATGAACACAGCTCAAAAAGCACTCAAGGCTCACCAGTAGCCAAGACAATACAATCACATTTATTCCCTTCACCATGTATACAATGGCAGGGTGTAACTTCTAAAGGACACACTGCAACTAGCCTCAAAGGCTCCTTTGACCTTCCAAAATGATAATCTTTATCATCTAGGAGGGCAAAGGCAGCAGATAGATGGGTACACTGCCAACTACAAGTTTTCCTCCATTTCACACAACATCTTGTTGAAAATTTATCCACAATACTGCATCATCTCTGGGTCAAAATCCAGGAAAACTCCCTATCTCTCAGCACTATGGGTAAGCTTACAGCATATGAACTCTAGTGGTTCATAAAAGTGGTTCTCCACCAACTTTGCAAAAATAATTAGGGGTACCCTTGCCAATAATTCCAATATCCCATGATTTTGCAGTGAAAGACGTTAATGCTAATGCTATGTTTCCCTCATCATTAGATGTATGATAACCATGAATAAAATATATGCATAAATATTAAAATTCAATTACAATTGTAATTTCACAGCCAAAGAAATTCTTTGATTATGAATCCATTTGGGACTTCCTGAAGTTATGACAGATGCTGTTTGAATCCAAGCTTTTCCGCTGTTTCATTAGATTGGTTTTCTAGGGTTGCATAAGCAAGGGCAGTGTGAAAGAATCATTCTGACAGTTGCAAGAGTCATTCACAAGGTATTTACATGGTGTTAACTCAGTGACGTGGTTGAAGCAAGTGCACCTATTGTTCTGTTTAATTAGAATAAGGCTGTAGCCTACACTTAGACAATACACCACTGAGAGAAAGGATCTATTATTGATCTGTTCCCAGCGAAGAGACACAGCAGAAAACATAGTAAACTGTTTAATCATAAGCCACATGATTTCAGTCCATAACAATCAAAACCTTTCTTTTAAAAGAGTTATAATTCTAATAGCATTTGGTTTCTAAAACAGGTCATAATTTATAAAAGATTAGTAAAAGTACAAACACAAAATATAACAAAAAAGTATTTATCAATACATTTACATTCAGCAGACAGCCTTCTCACCCTGCCATCAATTATCCTGTTAAGGTCCTCAGCCCACTCCTGCTGATATTCACCCAGGAGCAGACAGGGCAGACTCTAAGCTGGGAGCTCATGACACAAGCCTCTCTGAGTTATTGGAGACTTCCTGGGAGTCTCTCATTCAAAGGCACTTGGCCTGATCGAGGAACCTGGCAACAGGAAGATGAGGCTCAGCAATGGAATGGGGAGGTTCTGGATTAGCGGTACTGGAAGAACACAGCAGTTCAGGCAGCAACCAAGGAGTAGTAAAATCGACGTTTCGGGCAAAAGCCCTTCATCAGGAATACAGGCAGAGAGCCTGAAGGGTGGAGAGATAAGTGAGAGAATGGTGGGGGTGGGGGTGGGGGTGGGGAGAAACTAGCATAGAGTACAATAGGTGAGTGGGGGAGGGGATGAAGGTGATGGGTCAGTGGAGGGAAGGTGGAGTGGATAGGTGGAAAAGAAGATAGTTGAAAATGTGTTGCTGGTTAAAGCACAGCAGGTTAGGCAGCATCCAAGGAATAGGAAATTCGACGTTTCGGGCATAAGCCCTTCATCAGGAATAAGATAGACAGGTAGGACAAGTCATGGGGACAGTGCTGAGCTGGAAGTTTGGAACTGGGGTGAGGTGGGGGAAGGGGAAATGAGGAAACTATTGAAGTCCACATTGATGCCCTGGAGAGGGAAGAACTGCTCTGAACCATCTTGCTGCCAACCTCACCATGTTATTCCCCATGATTCCCCTCAGCCATCACCCACCTGTGGCCTGGATCCACAATGATCCTGGGCCTCTAATGGGTAGAGTTCTGGCAGAACTCAGTCCAAGACCCCCATCAACTTCATTAAATACCATTCACATTTCTTGAAACCATATATTTTAATAAGATCAATAGTCACCCAAGTGCTGCAGTTTGAAATAGTGAGATTTAACTTTGTTTGTATGATGTGTTATGTTTTTGACAATGATGTATGCTGACATGCATGTTCACTGTGCCATACCACAATATTTATAGTGCACAATGTTATGCTTTTGTTATTTCATCACTGAGCATCATAGTCACTTCAAAGATTTGGAAGGATTTACGAAAGACTACACTGTGAAGATAAATCAACTTACAAATTATATTGAAGAACTCTCTTTGGTCATGGGCATAACCATAGTGAAGTGCCTGCCCCAAATTATTCTGACATCTTTCTCTTCCTTCCCACTGCAAATCCCAGAGATGCCCTAGATATCCCTTGCTTACTTACACATAGTTGCACATTTATCAGTATCAAACTACATATTTCACCAGACTGAAGGCAAACATTTATTGATTGAAATACTGACAAATATATGTGAATGGTCAGTGAGGGCTATCTTCTACTGGAATATGGGATATTGCCCATTTTACTTTCTGCCATTAATAACCTGAAAATGATTTATAATAACAAATAGTTTTGCAACCTACAGCAACCAATTTTAGTTCTCAATCCAGACCCTTACCCCTGGAAGTCAAGTAGTAATGGACATAAAATTGTAACAGAGAACTTGTTGTTTTACGTTCGATCCTTCAAAATATATCATTTTAATAGCCTTCTGAACATCTGAGGTCAAGTGACTGCTGAGGCAGAGGACAGGTAGAAAAGGAGCATTTCTTCAGAATCCTACAAAATACCTAACAACGCCACCTCCCAAGTACATCAATCATAACCATGAGCACTTTTATATACATTCTTATCCCATAATTCTTACCACTGAGATTACCAAATGTTGCATCTGCCTGGAGTGGGTGGATTATTCACACTGGACAGATTTGATGATGTTCATAATGAGGCTTGGCTCTCAACACAGACCGAGACACTGACATAGAGAACGGGACTGCCAACCTGCCATTTCCACTAAAATCAGTCCGTTAATTAAAATCAAAATGCAATTTCTGGTCATGTAATTTTATTAGCAGGTTCAATAGTAATGAGGGGAAAATTATATCCTTCAGAAAAAGAGCAATTTTAACCCAGAATATGTAGCTACACAATAAACAAGCTCACATAGAAAGATAGAAAATTGGAAATAGGAGGAGGAGTAGGCTATTCATCCCTTCAAATCTGCTTTGCCATTCAATATGATCATGGCAGGTCATCCAACTCATTTCTTTTTGATCCCTTTAACACTAAGAATTATATCTAACTCCTTCTTGAAAATATTTCATATTTTGGCCTCAACCACTCGCTGTGGCAGCGAATTCCGCAAGGACCCCACTCTCTGGGTGAAGAAACTTCTCCTCATCTCAGTTCTATATTGCCTGCCCAGTATCATTAGAATGTGACCCTTGATTGTGGACTCCCCACTAATGCCTGGTAATAATGAGCCAATGAATTCAGCAATAATCTTGGTTGACTTTTGATCAGTTACTTTTCCACTTCATCTCCTTCCAATTCTCTCAGACTCCCAATATTATGTGTTATATCACTATTGATGAGAGCAGGCTGCCAGATCACAGAATACTGACAATTAAGTTTTCAGAAAATATTACGGGGCTCAACAAATCCTGAAATATTAGGGCATGGCAAAATCGTCATGTTTGGCTAACATTGCAATGTTCTGAAGAGTCATAATGAACTCAAAATGATAATTCTCTTTCTCTCTCCACAGTTGCTGTCAGACCTACTGAGTTTCTCCAACATTTTTGATTTTTATTTCAGATCTCCAGCATTCCTGAACATTGCCTTTATTTAAGCACAGGGCAACTGTCAAGTTCAGAAAAGATCAATAAAATTAATGTTTAAACAAATCCTAAAAGATGACTGAAGTTGAACTGAAATCGATTTAATCCATTTAATAGGAAGTGCTATATCTAAGACAATATTAATAAAATTTCTAATATATTAAAAGACATGTTCTTCTGCTAATGAAATTCATTTTTAATCCTTTAATGTGCCTTGCTAAACTTCAAGAAACAAATAATATGCTAAATAATAAACAATATAACTTAATTTTGTTCACAGGAATTTCAAACACATTAAATTTGGGCAGCACTGTGGCACAGTGGTTAGCACTGAGACCCGGGTTCAATTCCCGACTCAGGCGACTGACTGTGTGGAGTTTGCACGTTCTCCCCGTGTCTGCGTGGGTTTCCTCTGGGTGCTCCGGTTTCCTCCCACAGTCCAAAGATGTGCAGGTCAGGTGAATTGGCCATGCTAAATTGCCCGTAGAGTTAGGTAAGGGGTAAATGTAGGGGTATGGGTGGGTTGCGCTTCGGTGGGTCAGTGTGGACTCGTTGGGCCGAAGGGCCTGTTTCCACACTGTAAGTAATCTAATCTAAAAAAAATGGTCATCCAGCTCCAGCCTTAATTTCATGACCAAAATATTTTGGGTTGAAAATGTGTTGCTGGTTAAAGCACAGCAGGTCAGGCAGCATCCAAGGAATAGGAAATTCGACGTTTCGGGCATAAGCCCTTCATCAGGATGATGAATGATTCCTGATGAAGGGCTTATGCCCGAAACGTCGAATTTCCTATTCCTTGGATGCTGCCTGACCTGCTGTGCTTTAACCAGCAACACATTTTCAACTGTGATCTCCAGCATCTGCAGACCTCATTTTTTACCCCAAAATATTTTGGGGCTGTGCATTCTTACTTTTATTTTAATGTAGCAACCAATGTCTTCTGCAGAGTAGATGTTTTACACGAGGAAAGTGTTCAAGATATCTGTACTGCAACACTACCCAATAAAATTATATGTTTAACAAAGTTAGCTAAATATTAATTTAGTTATAGACTATAGATAATATGTACATATATCCTTGAAGTATGACTAAATTCCAACACATTTCTTTGCTGAATATGGCATTTATTGAACATACAAGGATGATGTGCAGAATATATTCATGAATTGGTTTGGTCTGTAATTTGTGGAATTCACTACTCCACAGTCTGGTCGATGCTGAGGTTGTGAATAAATCAGTTAGACAGATTTTTAATTGGTAATGGGGTGAAGGGATACGGAGAGATAGCAGGAGAGTGGAGGCAAGGAGCATATCAGTTATGATCAAATAGTGGAGCAGATTCGATGGGCTGAATGGCCTCATTCTTCTCCTCTATCTTATGAACTTAACAAAAATATCTCTTAATGATCAAATAGTTAAAAACAAGTTACTGCTAAAAATCAACACAACTTCCATTTTTTGAACCCACTGGTGGCATCAAGCACTTCCAGGTCAAGGCCAGCACCAGGTATAAAGTTTCCTCTAGACAGGACAAATGAAATCTTCACTGTGCATTCTAATAAAGGTAATGTGTGGATGCTGGAAATCTGAAAGAAAAACAGAAAATGCTGAAGAAACTCAGCAGATCTTACAGCATCTGTGGAGAGAGAAGCAGAATGAATATTTCCAGTCCAAACGGACTCTTCTTTATCTCTCTCCACAGATGCTGCCAAACCTACTGAGTTTCTCCAGCACGTTGTGTTTTTACCTCACAGCACATTGGTGTGACATTTTCATTTTCTACAGTAACCATCTTTATGGTTTCTCCAAGTGAGAATTCAAGTTCGGTGCCGCATTATTTCTGTGAATGTTGGTATATTTAGGGCACAAATCAAAGTGGCTCATGTTGCCTCTTCTTCTCAAAGACTCCCGTGCTTTCCAATATGTGTCTCTCCCAGGACACTGCCCTTACAGCAGGGAACAGGACCCTTTGGAAAACAGTTCAAAGCCCTTTCTGTCCACAGACACTAACTAAACAAGAGGGTTTTCACTTCCAGTTCTTCAATTTCTCTCATCACCTCCTTGTGATCAGTTTGGTTTTGAGATCGCTCTCTGTCAATGAGCCGACCATTGAATGACATTCTCACTTCAAAGCGTTGGCTAGTGTTGAAGATGTGAAATTAACCTGGGAAGGCCAAGTGGCTACAGATGGTTTGAAACGCTGGGAGAGAACCGTGATATTGCATCGTGCGAGGTGGGGTTTGAAATGCTTCTTGGGTGGTTGTTGGGGGAAGGTAAATGCAGGAATGAACTCTCTGAGCAACAGTGATTAAAGTCCTGGTACCAAACGCGTGGAACCGTGTGTTATCTCACGCTGCCTGGAATGACAAATGGCCAAGCCTGAGCCGCTGACCAGGCAGGCACCTTGCCGTACACTGGGCTGCGCTCTGAGCCTATCCTGCCATGTCAGCTCAGTGAACTGCACGAATTTGAAATACTATGCCGTTGATCTTTCAAAACAAAGTCGGACACGGCCTTGCCAACGGGGTTTGTTATTGCCTCTCTCGCTGAAAAGGATCCTTGCGTCACCCCTTTCGGTTCGCCAGAACAAAAGAGAGAAACAACCAACTCGATAGAAGCGCCAGATCTCCCGGACAAACTCGGGACAGACACAAGACAGCACTAACCCCAACTGGCTGTGCCACAATAACCCGCTGCATTGCATTGACCCACGGCATGATACACAGGGCTCTGTATATCGTATTGCAAAGGTTCTGGTAACACAATGCTTCCCACTGGCATACTCAGACTTTTATATGCAGGCATGAATAAACCTTTCCACTGTTTTCCAACCCGCTTTTATACCTTACCATGAGTTACTGCAATTTCATCGCGATGTTTAAAGAAATTGCATTAAGTACATTGACAAATGTCTGAAAGTTCTGACAAATAAATCAGAAAAATATTAAAACAATCTACCGACCAAGACAAACTTACTCAAGGAGACAATGCTCCACGTTGATTTTTTTTTAGAATGATTTTACACTCACCAGCTGAAGGATACATAGGAAGATGAGGGTACACCGTCCCGTACAACAGCTCATCCTCAAATAATAGGACAACGGAGATGAAATAATGAACAAAAAAAACCCTTTGTTGTTGATACACAGAGCAGTCAGCGAGGCTGGTCCGGCAGCATAACGAAAATGGGGAGATAAATACAACGTGAACAGTTTCCAGTGCTGGGCTGGAAGGTGCTTTCAATGGAGGGAGAGCTTGGAGCTTGTCTTGTGGATGAGAAAGTTCAGTTCAATCAATGTGCCAGGCTGGGAGAGAGGGAGGGAGGGAGAGAGAGAGGGAGGGTCACTAACGGACGGATGTTGTACAGTTAAAGACAACAATCTCCTGGAGAAAGATGAGATCACCAGCTACCCCGTTATTATCGATATCAATCCAAGTTTTGTTTCAAAGACTCTCCCGCCCCGACCCCAGTTTATTCTGATTTCACCACCTCACTTAAAAAAAATCCAAACTTTTCTCAACCCACGTCACCTGAAATAAAGGAATATGCTTTCTCAACTCTTGAATTCTAACCAGCTCAGGAAGTATTTCGCTTAAACTTGATCCAGCAAATCTAAATGTCAAGGTAACTGGGAGTGGAAATGTAGTGTTGCCAGTGACAGAGGCTTCCTGCATTTGCCAGGATATTTCTGCAGTGATTGATTTAATTCCAATCGCGACGCATGTTTCTTGAAAGACTCCCTTTGGTCATGTATGCAGCATAGAGTTTTGACCAAACCTTTTCAGAAACTCGTTTGAAGGATAGAAAAATTGTTGAGTTACCAAATACAGCCTGAAGGGGTTTCAAATTTAACATTCACCAAAGCTTCAGTGTGCAAATGTGGGTTTTGTTTTGCAGCATCTTCCTGCTTTAGATATCAGAGGATTTTCCTTTATACTTTTTAAAACTTTCGACATATGTAAATTCATGATTTACAAAGTTCCAGTGTTCTGCATTACTTCCCTATTATTCCTAATGACAATGGTCACCGTAGCAACCGTAGCCCGAGAGGGTAAATGCATTTAAAGCAAAAGTACTTCTCCTCATTTGTACGTTCTGAACATTGAAGAATCCTGCTTCACAGCTTCTCCAAATTTGAAGATTTCTGAGATGCTGCTTTGATTATCCTTCCAAAAATATTTTAATAATAGGGATTTTAAAGTATACCCATGAGGCCCCCTGGTGGCTTTCATTACTCAATGATCCCTACATAGAGTAATGTGTAATAATTCAGCCCAGGAATAACTCTCATGGTTTTGCAACAATTGCCTGTTCTTATGTGGTGCACTGTGTAGACCTAAGAACATAGAACAAGAGAACTAGGAGCAGGAGTAGGCCATCTGGCCGTTCAAAGCTGCTACTCCATTCAATAAGATCATAGCTGATATTTTCGTGGACTCAACTCCATTTACCCACACTCTCATTGCATCCCTTAATTCCTTTATTGTTCAGAAAAAACCTATCTTAGTTTTTAAAATGCTTAAAAATGTGAAGTGGCAACTACTTCACTGGGCAGGGAATTCCATAGATTTACAACTCTCTGGGTGAAGAAATTCCTTCTCGAAGAAGGAGCATTAGTGTCTGTTTTGTGAGGTTTGTTGAGGTCAATTATACATCAACTTGAAAATAAGAAAGAAATCCTTGTAACACCAACCTAATACCATAATAAATATGGAGAGCCCAGAAATCTATCAGGAGACATAAATGCGGATAGTCCCCTACTCCATATGTCTGCCACTGGCACTGCCATAGCTCATGGGATCAAGGTGAATGCCCTTTACTATTGTGCCAGTTGTGCGCCCTCTCTAGCACATATACAAGGTGCTCACAACTGATATGCCCCCAGGAGGGAACGCTGGAACAGAAAGCAGAAGGGTCAGTCCTCCCCCATCCATCCCCACATGAGCAGAACACTTCAAAATAAAATTATATTAAAATTTTGGGGGGTACAGGCTTTAATTCTGCCTATGGATGAACCAGTCCTAAATTAATAGCCATATATATGCAGTCAATTTGAAACCCCTGAAAATTCTACAGCTCTGTAGAATTTGATGGCTTATTCAGTTCTCTGTCACTGACTAGTGTCAGGCTTGATGAAGTGGGCAATAGAAACTTGCCTTCTGTTCAGCAGCTTTTTAGCATTCATTGGTTGCCAGGCATGTTAATTTGAGAGAATAATTGGAGGGATGGTATATTTATTTGGTGTCTATGTCTCTTCAAATAAAGGAAAACTGAAATGCTGCACAGATATCATTTTATTGTGGCCATTCAAAATTAATGACTTCTTAAGCATGCTGCAGCAACTTCCTTTCCTATTATGCTATACAAATAAACTGATACAAGACATGTTCAGAGTTTATTCCCCAATCATTTTTTCACATTAAATTATCAACTTCACAAAATTACATGTGCACTGTGTGTCACATGCATACTTTCTGCTACATACCAGACTTACTTTGGAATCTTTGCCTAATCTAAAAAGCAAAATGAATATCTTCCTTTAAAAGTAAAAATGTCACTACACTATAAAGACAATAAATAAATGCAAGCTTTTATTGTTTGTCTGAATTAAGACACTCTACTATCCACTCACTAATTAAAATGACCTGTGCAATGTTCATACATAAATACTGACATCACAACTGGTGCAAAGGATGGAACTTGAGAGACACAGAGAAGTATTTAAAATAAGCAATTGATGGTTAGAGTTAAGTTAAATATGGGTTTTAGTTTGTTATGTTTTTAGTAGTTGGAATTTTGTGTATAAATGTTGACTGAACAGTAAACTAGACTTGAAGCTAAACACAATTGTAACTAATTGCTAGCTAACATGGCAGTGTAGCTGAGGCCCATCATATGCATATGCTTCCTGCATCATGCACTATCCCTGATAAAATGTCCTTGCTCCACAATCCTTTGCATGAAAATATTTTCCCAGTTCTTCCATCACTCCCTTAGTGACAATGTCAATTGAACGAGATAGGAAACAAAATTGGCACTAAATACTCTGGCACTGAAATTAAATCTGGTTTACTAGCCAATATGCTCATCCAAAATTCCTGTCTCTGCCAATTTTTTGGTGGTGTTAACCTATCTAAAGCAAATGGTTTAATGTTTTTAATAAATTAGTAGGAAGACCATTTTTAATCAAATAGACATTCTCACATTAACTTATTGCTCTTCAATTTCAGGATTTGTGTGATCTTTCAAATAATATTTTGGAATCGTTAGAATGTTTTCTGTTCAGTACTTAGAGGAAAGCTTATATTAATAACTCTGACATCATTAATCCTTCCCCTGCACACAAAGCATGTTCCTTAACAAAAATATTTAATTTTAAATTAAAAATACATGTTACTAAGTTACTAAGCAGTAAAATAAATTATAATCAAATGTATATCAGAAACTTTTGCATTCTGTATATATATATCAATAATGTAGTATAAATAATAGTCCAGGGATGTGCAGGCTAGGTGGATTAGTCATGGTAAATGTATGGTTATGGGGATGGAGAAAGGGCTGGATTGGGTGGGATGCTCTTGGAGAGTCAGAGCAGGCTGAATGGGCTGAAAGACCTCTTTCCACAGTTAGGGATTCTATGATGCTTTAATAATGAACAGGTTTTTTAGATGGTTCATCTGAAATAGTAATAACATCTACAGTCTGTGGTGAGAAAAATAGTTTTCATTATCCCTCACCAATGGAAACCAACAATCAATGGTCCTCAGTGAGTGACAGCAATAGTTACTGCAACAGAGAATGCTGGCTGAAAAGAGAATATATCATGTAGTAAATTAATGCACTTGTTTTCTAAGGTGCTTGAGCATACCACACTACCATGTATGGGCAAACTCATCAAAATGTGAAAATAGATGGTTAGTAATTTTAGTTGAAGACCAGTTGCAATCTATTCAACAGTTTTCCCTTCCCTCTTTCCTTCAGAACATGTTCACCATTGTATAAAGCTGAAGTCCAAAGTAAGCATTAGAATTATAGAGTCACACAGCATGGATAATTACCACTTTCATCTCTATAATCTTCTGTTGGCTACAGCTGATCAGAGTTGAATAATGTATGTGGACTAATAACACACTGTTGATGATTGTCTTTGGGAATTGGGATAAATTTAATAAAGCGGTCTTTTTGAAAATCTTGCCTGCATTTGGGTTGGGTCCCACTAGAAATCACCGTAGAATTGATAGTAACCACTATAAAATAAATTGCATTGGGAAACAGGTTTGATGATCTGTACAATTTTGTTTTGCTCCCTGCTTCCTTTCTTAAATTGAATGATTAAATTTACCAAATAAAAGTGAGAGTAGAAATTGATCCTTGCTGCATCTTATTGTTTCTTTGGAAAACAAAAGCAAAAAGAATAATTTTTGGTAATAAATGTTATATTTCTTTTTAATTCATTCATACACAGAATATGAGCATCACTAGCTGGGCCAGCATTTATTGCCTGTTCCTAGTTGCCTTTAAAATGGTGGTCTTAAAATGATTTGCCTCTTGAACTATTGCAGTCCATTTGATGTAGGTACACCCACAATCACATTCGGGGGAGTTTTCTATGATAGCAATTCATCGACACTGAAGGAACTGTGATACATTTCCAAGTTGGGATGGTGAATGGCTTGTAAAAACTCTTGCAGGTGGTGTTCCTCCCGTGTATCTGTTCCCTTTATCCTTCTAGATGGCAGTGGTTGAGAATTTGGAAGGTGCTGTCTAAGGTGAATTTCTGCAGTGCATCTTGTAGCTAGGGTACACTGCTGCTTCTGAGCATCAATAGTGGAGGAACCAAATGTCTATTTGGTGTCTAAAGCGCTCAAGCAGGTGGCACTGCATTTGTCAAAGGTTGGTTTGCAAGCATCCTCAGCTTCCTAAGATAGGTCTATGCTATTTTCATGCGTAGATTGCAGAGGTTAGTTAGGATTGACTGAAATGGTGAACCTCCCTCCCCTCAGCTTTCACCCGCAGTCTAAGCAATGCCTCCACCCTTCCCATAATTAGTGCATGCCCAACGCTACTTCAACCCCCTTCACATGCTCACCGTTATGCTGTTGTCAGTAGGATATTATTAAAATATTAATTTTAGTGTTATAGAAGCATAACAGGTGCTAGCAGTTCATGCAAAGAAATAGCAAGGGAGGCCCAAAATCCAATTTCAAATCAACTAAACACCTTCAGGTTGGAATGTGTGTTTTTGTTCGGGGGCTCAATGTTTCCCTCTGGCATTTTTAGCACAAAACTAAACACAATTGACACTGTTTAATAGCTATTACAGCTTTAGTTTTATTGTTTTTCACGATATCAGATGTCCCAGATTTTGCAAAACAGGGTGTTGCTAGCATACAATCCACCTTAAAAGCCATCAAAATTTTTTGGAGCACTATATATTTCAAAGGAAACATATTTGCAAACATTCATAAGCAACTATGTGATTCAAGCACTTGCTTTGCCTGGGCATGAAAACTCCATGAGTGACATGCACTGGATGATAAGGGTGGAGGATTGGTGTAATAAATCCACCGCTATCATTTTAATTCTGCTATGGCCTCCTTTTTGCCAAACAAAGAAAGCTAACATCATCCCTTAATGAGCAATAGCTACTTATTCAGGGACAGCATTGCGTTCCCATGAAATTGCAACATCTACAAATGCAGATTAACATGGCGATTAAAACATATAACGTAAGATCTCTTTCGCCTTGTACTTGGACTGATAAGCATTCTCTTTCACTTATACAATAACACCATTGTAAGAACTCCTTCTCACAGTTTCCAAAAATAATGATCCTTTTATCTATTTAATGGCTCTTGGCTTCTTATACAATTGTATTAAGTAAAGACTCTGAACCACTTGGTACAAATCAACACTTAATTGTTCTAATGTGTTTGGATGATATGTGGATAAATTTCAAAATGTTAAAATGTTAGTCAGAGTGAGACACATTGCAAGGTTTTAAAACATAATCATGGTTATATTATTCTTGTAGTTTTCCGTGATCAGTAACAACTTCTTACTTTTGCTATGCTATTCAGAAAATCTGTTCCTTTTCATTCTGAGCAACTGACTTCCAATCCGATACACATATCAACACTTTAAACATCATCTAAACTCTACTTTTCAAAAATAGATCTAAACATTTAATTGGAAGTTAAGAAATGGATTTATTAAGATGTACTCCCATACAAAGGAGCTAAGGAACTGTCATAGTGCAGTCCCATTCACTGAGAATTCAAACTAAAGTTACAAATTGTTTTATTTAACTGTGCACACAAATACAAAACCCAACAACCTTTAAACTATTTTTTGCATACTTTTTGTCCTTCCTGTTACCCAATTAAGCTGCAGAACAGATGGTACGATATCCAGCTGAAGAAACCCATCTTGCTTTTTTATCTAAATGCCAGGTAGATTTTGGTCATGCTGTCAGTGCAGGTGGTGAAGCATACTTTAATTTATAAGTGAAGCAGCAGAGCAACATATTTACTGGCTGGTTAAGAATTTTGGCTATTGAATGTGACAGCTGTTATTAATTGTACATCCAAATATGTTCAGTACACACACAAAAAGGAATTCACCCACATGCAGACTACAAGATATTGATGACTCAACAGAGTAAGCTGGTCCCTACAATAAGCCTGTATCTCAATTATGTATTGCATTAAAATAGTTATTTGTGATGCATTTTTCAAGCATTATACATTCAGTATTTAAAAAGTTGTTGCTATATTATTCCACCAACAGATTATGGACAGCCTATCTCCAAAAAAGTGAACGTTCTGCAGCACAGAACATGGAACTGGAGATTTGTATTTGTGTACACAGTTAAATAAAACAAACTCCAACTTTATTTTGTGGACTTCATAGCTACAGTGAATCAAACTGCATGATGACAAATACCAATCTCTTAACTCCATTGTATGGAAATACATCTTAATGAATACATTTCTTAACTACCAATTGAGTGTTTAAATTCTTTCAACAAATAGAATTTTGATAATATTTGATGATATGTATATGTTTTAGTTGTTAATCTCGCCTGTTTACTTATGGCTGTTATTCAGGTACTTCCTGTGGGGAAGTGGTAATGAAATGCATCCTGAAGTTAGAGACTATTTTTTATTCATGATGTGGCTAACTGCAGAAATACTTCTATTAGTGAAACACTTCAGCACATTCTGTGGAAGAAGTAGTCATACCATTATTTTGTCACTAAATCCAGACTATAATCTCTCATTGTTCTTGAGGAATTAATCAGATACCAACACCAAGTGACCATATAAGTGCAGATAAACATAGAAATCAGGTGGTTTGTGACTGGGATGTCATGCTTACTGCAAGGGATATTTTGTGAGGGATAAGACATTCAAGGATGGAAAGATTGTGAAGTTGCTGGACTTGGCCACTAAGTGTACCCCAATCATGCCGAAAAATATTGTTCAACTGTAAGTGAGCTTTAAACATGTGGAAAGTTTTAATTACTACCAATCAACCTCTCTGACACTGGAAGTTAACGTTTACAAATATGGAATCTCATTCATTCAATTTTTAATGAATGTTGGAGATTTTCAACAATTAAAGTGAAATGTTTAGTTTATGATCTTTTCCTTCCATCCCTTCCCTTTCTTTTCCTCCTTTGTTCCACTTTCTCTATTTGACTTGGCATTGAATTAAATATTCTCAGGTATGTTTCCTTTTTAAACTCTGCTTGTCTCAGTAATGATTTTTCAACGTTACCGAATAACAAGACACAATGTTGCCTGCTTTTCTCTCAGATTCAACATCACTTGTAGAGGGCACCACACTGTTCTGTGTCTCTAATTACTGCAAGTAACTGCAAAATAAAAAGTGTAAGGAATAACATGCATCATTCATTTGTCAATGATTGCTCAACCAGGGCCAAGATGCTGCTGTATGCAAGTAAGTTATTTCTTTAATTAATCTCCCTGTTAGATATTTCTCTAGATTGGTAAATTAATGAGGTTTTCAGTTAAGACGTATAGCTATTGTCAACTCAATAAAACCAGCAGGAGATGAGTGGTATCCTTAATATATATATTTGTTTTTAAATATCTCTTTGTTTTGATGGTTGTTATTTGAGGCAAAACAAACCTGGAAGGTAATGTGGTTTATATACCCACACATTAGATTCAGGTTAGGAGACCTATTCCCATTGTAAAGTCATATATGTAATGTCAGGTATTGCATTTTGGTACATCAAACAAGGGTTGGACTTATACAATTAATGTAGGGCCTTGGATAGTGTTATAGTCATAGAGTCACAGAGATGTACAGCATGGAAACAGACTCTTCAGTCCAAGTCGTCCATGCAGACCAGATATCCTAAATTAATCTATCCCACTTTCCAGAACTTGGCCCATATCTCTCTAAACCTTTCCTATTCATGTACCCATCGAGGTGCCTTTTAAATGTTGTAATTGTACCAGCCTCCACTACTTCTTCTGGCAGCACATTCTATACACACACCACTCTTTGCATGAAAACGTTGTCCCTTAGCTCCTTTTTAAACCTTTCCCATCTCACCCTAAGCCTGTGTCCTGTAGTTCTGGACTCCCCCAACCTGGAGAAAAGACTTTGTCTATTTACTCTGTCCATGCTCCTCATGATTTTATAAACCTCTGTAAGGTCACTCCTCAGCCTCCGATGATCCAAGGAAAACAGCCATAGCCTATTCATCCTCTCCCTATAGCTCAAGCCCTGTAGAACAGAGGGATCTAAGGGTTCAGGTACATAATTCCTTGAAGTTTGCATCACATGTAGACAGGGTGTTTTAAAAGGTGCTTAGCACACTTGCCTTCATTGCTCAGTTCTTTGAGTTCGGAAGTCATGATGAGGTTATACAGGACATTAGTGAGGTCTCTTCTGGAATACTGTGTCCAGTTCTGGTTGCCCAGTTTTAGGCTGGATAGGCTGGGACTTTTTTCACTGAAGCATGGGAGGTTGAGAAGCAACCTTATAGAAGTTTATAAAGTAATGAGTGGTATAGATAGAGTTAATGGTAGTTGTCTTTTACCTAGGCTGGGGGACTTCAAGACGAGGGGGCACATTTTTAAGGTGAGAGGAGAGAGATTTAAAAAAGACATAGGGGTCTTTTTTTACACAGAGGGTGGCTCATGTGTGGAATGAACTTCTTGAGGAAGTGACGGATATGAGTATAGTTACAACATTTAAAAGACATTTGGATAAGTACATGAATATGAAAGGTTTGGAGGGATATGGGCCAGGAGCATGTAGGTGGGATTAATTTGGTTTGGGATTATGTTCAGCATGGACTGGTTGGACCAAAGACTGTGTTTTCATGCTGCATTTCTCTATGCATCTATGTTATCATTATTAATATAAAATGCTCATTTTATGATGTTGTTTACATTAGTATTCATAATAAAATACCAAAGTTTAGATAAATTTGGAAGCTCCTGGAAACATAGGAGATGTGATTAACGTATTATTGTCCTTTCACTGGTGAATAACAGTAACTATAGAGAGATCAAAAAGACAATTTTAGAACATAGAAACAAGTTTTATCATAATGGGCACACAGAGTTGGACGAACAAGTCTGGATTATAAACCTATTTGTTCAGATAAGCCATGGCTCTACAATACAGGTTTGAGGTTCCCCAATAAATTAGAAAACAGGCAGAAAAATACACCATACCATTCAAAGGAAGGATTTCTAGTCCAAGGGACTGTAATAGAAGTTAGATTTGAATTGTACATTAATTCCTGCAGCTTCAAGAATAACAGAATGGAAATGAGAACTACGGACTCTACTCCATTGGTGTTGCTGCTTTTCTTGATCCTTATCAGAGGCCGAAGGACTTTTGCATGTGTTGTTCCCACACTATAATAAAGGATGACAGAAGAAAATGCAGATCAGGGTGAGTTAAGTGCAAGACAGATAAACTGACTTCCAAACCTTTGGAAAAATCATGTCACACAGTAAATGCATACTCTTAGAGAAGTGCTCTGATCAGCAGCCTTTCACCTCTGGGTGACTGCAATTATTCAGTTTCACCATTTAAAGTCTGTCAGTTTCACTGAAGTAGCACTCCCTGCATTGTACTCTTGGTAGGATCTGGCAATCTCCACGCAATTCAGAAAACCTTTGCACTGACCCATAAAGTCCAAATGCTGAGATAAATTCTGAGCTAATTGCCTCTTTTGAGTATTTTAATTATTTGCCTGACAGCTCCACAAGGGTTCCCCACTTTCCTGTAAAGCCTCCCAGATTACATTTGGAAGAGTGTATGGTCATGTTAGGTAACTGACTGGATGCCATTTTTGGAGCTTTAATGTCCCTACACAAACACACATCCCACATCCCCTTGTACTTCACATTCTACCTCCAAATACTGAACAACATCAGTAAGTGCAGTTGCAACAGACACTACAACTATGCTTACCATATGTATGCCTGTGGTCTAGCTTTCATATGATGCTGGTGTTATATGCTGCTCGCGGTAGTCTGTAGAACAGAAAATCTTTTGCAGTGCATCAACTGCCTGCATCTCACAAGAGACTTATCCACCTGGGCATGCTACTGAAATATTTTCCATTTCATCAGTTTCATAAAACAGCTGGGGAGGGACCTCTGTCATGCTATGTCTCATTCTTCAGCAAGTAGACAGTCTTCAGCCAACACCACTGCCTTTTCCATAATCTGTGAAAAATCCTTCATTCTGTGTTTCTTCTTTTTTAAATCACTAAAAGTCTCCAGACCTTATTAGTTTGTACTTGAAATAGTGATGATGTGACGTGTGGTGACATTGTTGCTCCCCTAGCTCCATAAAACTAAGTAAAAGGAAATTTAAAAATATACCATTTCCCCCTTCTCTTTTCTGTTGGACTGGCAGATAAAGCTGTAAGTTAGATTTGAAGTCAGGACCCAATGATGTTTTCAGACTTTGGCATATTAAATAAACTCTCTTAGCTTTGGTTAGGTGTCCTCCATTTTAATTCTGCTAACATATCCTGGGTGACTATCCAGATAATAAATTGGAACTCTTGGGTGTCTGTCCCGAACTCATAGTTGGAGACTTTTTTTTGGAGGGTTCAGGATATGGAATAATTGCTCATTAGTAGTTAAAACTTTCTGGGCAATTCCCATGAGATCAGTGAGCAAGCCTTCCTGAAGCATTCTCATGGGAATTTGCCAGATATTCCGATCTTCAATTATCCAGAGACCAGAAACTTCATCAGTGAAATCTGGGTAACGTACATGCAAGTAAGTAAGGGACATTTTAATGACCCATCTATCTGGTTTCTGTTCAGCTGAGAGGGTTGAATCATCTTTATACTTACAGAGAAGAAATCAGAGATAGATAGTTACAAAACAACCAGAATACAAAGCATACATGCTTAGTACAGAGAGGTAAAGATATTCACAAAGGTATCAAAAACGTAAAGGATTTTACAAACATATCAGTAAAAGAGAACTTTAAAAGTTAAATGGGACCCATTAATTGAGATAGTTGTCAATGTGAGAATGATCAAAAATGATAAAAAATATCTAAAAGACGCTTCACATTTTTCCTGGCTAAAAAAGGAAGGAGGTAAGTTTTGAACTGATTGTGATGAACAAAGTTTTGGTGGATTTGGATTTTTTTAAAAAAAACTGATAAATTAAATAAATAAAAAGAAGACAAATTTCTGTAACCTACTGAAGTACATTGTAGAACACTGAAAGAGTTGAGGGAGGAAATGCGGAAGCCCTATAGGTTACAGTTCAGGGGTTAATTGAACGAACAAATATGACAGATGTGTGAAAAGTAACCAACAAAAGATCCATATTTGAAAAGGATAACAAAACTAGTTCAAGACATTTAATTTAGCATGGTAAAGAGAATGTTGAGTATTTTTAATTGTAACTGTCAATTTTCTAGATAAAGAGAAGATAGTTTGAAACAGCCAGCATAGTTCAAAAGAGATGATCATACTTTATGAAGCTTAAAAGCTTTGAAGAGATAACCAACTTAATATATATGAAAAAAGATTTGGAGGTACTGGTGTTGGACTGGGGTGGACAAAGTTAAAACCCACACAACATCAGGTTATAGTCCAACAGACTTATTTGGAGGCACTAGCTTTTGAAGTGCTGCTTCTTCATCAGCTGGTTGTGAAGCAGCACCATAAGACACAGAATTTATATCAAAAGATCTTTTGTGATAACTTCTGTGTCTTACGGTCCTGCTTCGCAACCACCTGATGAAGGAGCAGCACTTCAAAAACTAATGCCTCCAAATAAATCTGTTGGACTATAATATGGCGGCGTGATTTTTTTATCTGCATGAAAAATGTTATAGTGTGTATTGATCTCCAGGAAGTTTTTTTGACTATGTTCTATGTGAGGTATGATATGAGAGATTACTGGAGAAGAATTAAAGTTAATGAATTAGGAATAAAAATTGGTTAGAAAAATTGAACAAACAGTTTGGAATTAAAGGCAATATTCATTTGGATATTGCCCTAGAGGAGGTGATTTTAGATGGCGCAGATTAAATCTATAGTTTTATTTTTGGTAAAACAACAGGAAACTGCAGAGGAACATGAATAAGGTAACAGACTAAAATTGACAGGTGGAATTCACGTGTGGTTACATTTTACTGAAGATAAAAAATCAGCAATAATTTATTCTAAATGGAAGAAGATCTCATGCAGGGGAATTTGAGGGTACAGGATCAGTGAATATTAAATGCATCCCTTCAGATTGACAAAGACCTAGCAAAACTGATGGATACTTGAATTCATCTCAAGCTGATTGAAACATAAAATTCGTTAGATAATAATAACATTACACAAACCTCATTAAAACCTCAGTGAGAATATTTTGTACAGTATTGGACTTCCTATAATAAGAATAATATTGCAGCTTTGCAGATATCATAATGTAGATTCATGAAGATACGGCCTGACATATGATAATACAAATGTAAAGCATGACTTGAAAACCATGTTCTTTTCATTCAATCCTTGAGGGAAATGTAATTGTAATTGTTCATTATTATAACAGGGCAGGGCAGGGTTGATAAAAGTAGACAGTTTCCAGTGGTTGATAAGTCTTGAATGAAAGGCTCAAGACATGGATTCAAGATTAAATGCAAAACATTTACAACGAACCAAAACAAAATCTATTACACAGATACTTAAGGAATTGGAGATCTCTGGATAATGGAACAGGACAGTTAAATGTGCTTAGAACGTTATTGCAAATGTTGACATGGCTTGGTTGGACTATATATTCTGTTTTTTTAATGTAACTTCTACATTTTTCTATGCATTGGTCCAAAAGAGCTGAATCTAATAATACATTCTTTAGCATGAACTAAACAACACTAGCTAACCTAAGTAAACACCAGGCCAATGAAAACACAAAATGCTGGAAATACTTGCCAGGTCATACTGTGTAACAGAGAAAGGCAGTTAATGTTTCAGATAGATGATCAGAATAGAAAAATGCTTGATGTAAAACAAGTCTTCAAGCAAGTACTGAGGCTGAGAGAGCTGTGGATGGATGCGTAATGGAAAAGAGATTATGTCTGTAATTGAGTGTCAGGTAGAAGTATTCAAATGACAGAAGGGGTGATTATGTGAGGCAAAGGGAGATGGCAATGTGATAAGTAAAAAAGAAAAAAAAATCTTGAGGGTGTAAATGCAGAAACTAAATTCATCGCTAACTGCTGCTCTAGAGAATGAGTAAATAGAAAAGTGATTTATTTTTGTTATGTTCAATCCCCTCCCACCTACATCCATGCCACTTCCAACATTTTTCATCATTTTAACAGTTTCTAATTTCCTAGCCTTCACTATTTCTTTCTCACCACGGATGTCCAATCCCTCCAGCATTAGAACCCATAAGGAAAGTTTGACAAATCAGTCTCTTCCTTGAATAGAAGCCAGATCAACCTCAACTGTACATTTCTGCTTGCCTGAACTTGTTCTCACACTTTAACAGATGTTCATTCACTACTGGACCAAAGCGTCTCTTGGCTTTCCAGGAGTAACCATTTTGTTTGTTGTTCTTTTAACTGGCAGAAGACAAAGTTTTCAACTAGCTACCAATGAATACTGAATCCTAGTGATCCCTAATGCAGCTTATGGATCATATGAAGCTATGATTTCTGACAACTGGTTTTCAAATTCCACACAATTTGATTCTATTCGTGCTTAGACTTCCCACGGGGAATTTTTCAGACATGTAGTTGGAATGGTCTAGTTTTAATCCTATCTTATCCTTCAATTCTCAACTCGAGCACCAATATCTTTTGATCTCAGCAACTTGAATTCAGGAACATGAAATGTTTACTTATATCCCTAAAGATATTTCTCAACGTAATCATTCTCGCGTTGCAAGAAAGATCATAGGAAAGATGGACATCTATTATCCCAAGGTACTACCACCCCCTCGATCATGACCCCACCCCCCCCATAACCAAAACATCATCTCCCAGACCATACAGAACCTCATCACCTCAAGAGATCTCCCACCCACAGCTTCCAACCTCATAGTCCAGGAACCCCGCACTGCTCTGTTCTACCTCCTTTCCAAGACCCACAGGCCTGGCCACCCTGGCCGACCCATTGGCTCAGCATGCTCCTGCCCCACTGAATTCATCTCTACCTACCTCGACACTGTCTTATCCCCCCCTAGTCCAGGAACTCCCCACATACGTTCGAGACACCACCCACGTCCTCCACCTCCTCCAAGACTTCTGTTTCCCTGGACCCCAACGCCTCATCTTCATCATGGATATCCAATCCCTCTACACCTCCATCCGCCATGACCAGGGCCTCCAAGCCCTCCATTTTTTTCCTCTCCTGACGTCCCCAACAGTACCCTTCCACGGACACTCACAGTCGTTTGGCCGAACTGGTCCTCACCCTTAACAATTTCTCCTTCGAATCCTCCCATTTCCTCCAGACCAAAAGGGTAGCCATGGGCACACGTATGCCTGTCTCTTTGTTGGCTACATAGAACAGTCGATCTTCCGTAATTACACCGGCACCACTCCCCACCTCTTCCTCTGCTACATTGATGACTGCATTGGCGCCACCTCGTGCTCCCGCGAGGAGGTTGAGCAATTCATCAACTTCACCAACACATTCCACCCTGGCCTTAAATTTACCTGGACCATCTCTGACACCTCCCTCCCCTTCCTGGACCTCTCCATCTCCATTAATGACGACCACCTTGACACTGACATTTTTTACAAACCCACCGACTCCCACAGCTACCTGGATTACATCTCTTCCCACCCTACCTCTTGCATAAATGCCATCCCGTATTCCTAATTCTCTGCCTCCGCCGTATCTGCTCCCAGGAGGACCAGTTCCACCACAGAACAAACCAGATGGCCTCCTTCTTTAGAGACCGCAATTTCACTTCCCACATGGTTAAAGATGCCCTCCAACGCATCTCGTCCACATCCCGCACCTCCACCCTCAGACCCCACCCCTCCAACCGTAACAAGGACAGAACACCCCTGGTGCTCACCTTCCACCCTACCAACCTTCGCATAAACCAAATCATCCGCTGACATTTCCACCACCTCCAAAAAGACCCCACCACCAGGGATATACTTCCCTCCCCACCCCTTTCCATGTTCCGCAAAGACCATTCCCTCCGTGACTACCTGATCAGGTCCACGCCCCCCCGACAACCCACCCTCCCATCCTGGCACCTTCCCCTGCCACCGCAGGAACTGCAAAACCTGCATCCACACCTCCTCCCTCACCTCCATCCAAGGAGCCTTCTACATCCATCAAAGTTTTACCTGCACATCCACTAATATCATTTATTGCATCCGTTGCTCCCGATGCGGTCTCCTCTACATTAGGGAGACTGGACGCCTCCTAGCAGAGCGCTTTAGGGAACATCTCCTGAACACCCGCAGCAATCAACCACACCGCCCTGTGGCCCAACATTTCAACTCCCCCTCCCACTCTGCCGAGGACATGGAGGTCCTGGCCTCCTTCACCACCGCTCCCTCACCACCAGATGCCTGGAGGAAGAACGCCTCATCTTCTGCCTCGGAATATTTCAACCCCAGGGCATCAATGTTGTCTTCAACAGTTTCCTCATTTCCCCTTCCCCCACCTCACCCTAGTTCCAAACATCCAGCTCAGCACTGTCCCCATGACTTGTCCTACCTGCCTATCTTCTTTTCCACCTATCCACTCCACCCTCCTCCCTGACGTATCGCCTTCATCACCTCCCCCACTCACTTATTGTACTCTATGCTACTTTCTCCCCACCCCCACCCTCCTCGAGCTTATCTCTCCATGCTTCAGGCTCTCTGCCTTTATTCCTGATGAAGGGCTTTTGCCTGAAACGTCGATTTTGCTGCTCCTTGGATGCTGCCTGAACTGCTGTACTCTTCCAGCACCACTAATCCAAAATCTATTATCCCAACTCTCACTGACCCGAGAAATTTATGGTCACATTCTTAGACCACTGCAGAACATATTTTTTCTGTAGCTTCTTGTTGCAACCAAATGCTTTATAGAACACTTCAAGAACAATGAAGAATCACACATCAGTGTGAGATTGAGAAACCACAGAGATTGGATAAGGATGTAGATATTAACCATTTTCAATTTTTCTCTTTCATATTTGGTAAATTGATTTCTGCTATTTCTTTCCATTCATTGATAAGTGTGTCATTGCATAAAAGTGGCCAAATGGCATTGTCAATGCACAGGAATATATATTCATATCAAAGTCTGTCCTTTGATTCCAAGATGACATTTGCACAGAGTTTTGAGATTCTGCTGTGGATCTTTATGTGACTGAATAAACTGATTCCTGAACCTCAAATCACAAGGTAGCAGTATCTCAAATGCAGGATTTGCTTCCTTTTATTCCGTTCCCCACTGCTGCCCTGCCTCATCTTTAAAGCAACTGGACTTGAGGCTTGATGCAGCTCGATAGACAGGTTGTCACCATTTTGAATGATTCCTTGACACAGTCTTCTTTGACACTAGTCCAGAATATGTAGGCATTTATTTCAGATCTCCTATTGAAGGTTGCAGTCAAATTTTTACAAGGCATTGGCAGGGTTGCGATGGATTTTCTTGGACACTGTTATCTCTGCAGTAGAGTCTGCAGAGACAGGAGATTAATCAAATGCATTGATCATCAATAAGTGCCATGAAGTGTTCATAGTCTTGTTTTCAAAAATGTTATTGCATTTGCCCAGCAACAAAGGTCATAATGTAGGTTCCTCTGAAAGGTTTAAAGCCACATTGTGTACCTTGCAGGATTTCCTCAGCCACAGGGAGTAGGCAAGTCTGGAGAACCTATGTCAACATTTGCCTTGCTCTATGGACAGCAGGGATATGCCTCAATAGTTTTGTCAGCATGGTCTATCTCCATTCTTGAAGATAATCTGAATTGACATAATTCTGAAGTTGGGAAATAACTATTTTTCCTCCAAAATCCCTAGAATGAGTGCATGGAATTCTGATGTAAATGGCATTTTTTTAAGATTTCAGCTGGAAAACCATCAGGATTGAAGGCTTTGTTGTATTCCATCAGTTTGATTTCTTATTGCAGCTCCCCTATCAATGGTGGTTCACCCACAGATTCTACTGCACGATAATTGGACACAAAATGGGGAATAACAACTGTCACTGTGAATTCACAGTTAAAGAATTGTTGGAATATTTTTCCAGCATTGTAAGCCTAAGAGAGGGAGATACCCATCATGCAAGCAAAGGGGATTCATCCATTTGGCCATGGTCTATAAATAGCCCTGGAACTTCATAGAGCCTTACACATTATAGTGGACAGTTTACTGTTGGATGTTTCAGGCTTTCTCTTTGCACCACTTGTTTTTCATGTTCTAGATGAGTCTTTGAGTGTCTGCTTTGAGTGATTGGAATGCTGTCTTCTTGAATTGCAATCTTGCGTTGTCTGACAGGCAAAAGGTGCTGCTTGCTTCTTTTTCCGGAGGTGACACATCTCTGCATTATTTTTATCAAACAAGTCTTGGTGCAGACAATGCCCAAACTCAATGATCTGGACACAGACATCCAGTACAACTCACTTATTTTGATCACAGTGAATTGCGCAGGGTGCATGAAGATCTTCCATATTAGTTGTGAGCTGTTTTAAGGCTGCAACCTTGATGTTCTTCCTCTTACCTTTGGTTGTTGCATTGTCTTTGTGCTCAGTAGATAATCTGACCAGTATGTATCAGTCCTCTGCACGGATTGAGTAATACTGACATCACTCAGTACTTTGACTGAAAAAAAACACAATACTGAATGTGCTGATGTTTTAATCTAGAATGTTTTATGTGGTTTTATGTCAGTCCTTTTTGCGGAAGACTAGGTTGTTATAAAGAAGCAATCCTAAGCACACTTTGTCATCAGTCGGACATCATCTGCATTGGCCTTTCCCTCGCCAATGTTCACACTACCTCCTGACCAAACATTAGAGTCAGGGCCAACCCTGGCATTAAATTCCACAGGAGGATGATCTTTCCCTCTTTCAGGATTGCAGTGAAAACTTCACCAAGATCAAAATAGTACTTATCCTGAATAGCTTCATCTGAGTCCAGTATCAGAACATAAGTGCAGATGACTGTGGCATATTGATCAGGACTAAGCTGGAGCCGAGGTGTTATGTGCCATTCATTTATGCAGTTGGGGAATTTGACAATGCATGCAAGGTCCAACTACCAATGGCAAAATCATCTGCATGAACATGAGAGTTTCTGTCAGTGTTACCATTTCAATAAAAGGTATATCCCATTGTCTGTTTTTCCACCTGCCCCTGCCCAGAAAGACAGCTGTCACTATAGGCAGTAATGTCAATTTGGGTGTTGATATCTGGTGTGATTAAGATTGCAGTCCTTCTTTTTGGATGGTCAGACCAGAGTCATCCATGAATGTTCGAACATTCCAAGGTTCAAAATGGAGAGTTTTATTTCTTTGACCATAAAGTTCATGATCCAGCTGGAGGTGGGTTCCAGGAAAACGTGGGTCAGAGGATATGCTGAAGAGATATCCTCAATCACAGATGCAGCTGCCCAAAACCTCCTCTGTCCCATCACAAGTGTTGGAACATTATGCATTTTGCTGACGGCAAAGACAGAAGAAACTGCTCCTAGTAACTACGGCTTAACATGTCACTGATATCTGACTGGGTAAAATATCTGACCGCCAACCTGTTAAGATTACATGTAAAATGAAGGTGCCTAAGGTCTCCATGTTAAATGAAGTCTCATGCAGGCTTCTACCAGAGTCGATTTGCTAAGTCCTGCAATGATGGTGGATTGGTTACAGGGACACATCTGTGAACCTGACATTCCCTGTCACCAGAATCTTCACTCAGTTGCTATTCACTGCTGTGTAGGGTGCCATTGCCACATTTGTGTTTGTAGCTGGTGATGTATGGGGCTTTTTTTTAACTCCCATTTATTCTCGTTTAATTCTTTTCTGTTTCAAAAATATTACATCAGAGACAAAGACAGAAGAAACTGCTCCTAGTAACTATGGCTTCATTTACCTACCTAGGGGTAAACTCTCCTGCTTAATTTAAAACCAGCAACACAGAAGAGATTTATCCCATGCAGTAATCTGTAAAAAATTGAGTGGCCAAAAACTATTTAAAGTAACAATTCTCAACTTTATTTCATCATGTATAACAGAGAATAATTAACTAACAACTATGTACAAGTCCTTACTCTAACCTATCTTTTACCTTCCTTTATATAATACTAGTCCAATAAAACTCCCAATTAAGAGTTACAGAACAACACTTATTATCTCAAAACTAGGCAGCTTTCGATTCTTCTACTTGAATCTTCCTGTGTCTTCTTTTCTTCTTCTTAGGAATTTCTGCATCTCAGGTTACTGATCAAAAAAGGTACCTTTAAAAGAGCTATTTTTCAAACAATCTTTTACCCACTGGGACTTGGCAGTTCTCCTCCTAACTGTTCAATTTCACCAGTCTTATACCCCAGAGCATCAGATTGTATCACTGGCTTTTAAGATTGTCAATGTACTCTATTCAAACTTGATTGGAAATTGGTATTTTATTTGGGAGCACATGTTACATTGTGTCTTATTGAGAACACTTGGTGCTGTCACTGCTAGCTTTTAACTCTCTTAAAAGGTATAGTTCACCCACATCTTCATAACACTAGCTAACAAAAAGTACTCTTCAAAATGATTCAAAGTGCTGCTGAAATGGGCATCCAGGCTGTACTGTTTTAATGCCAGTTCTATTTAGTTTGTATCATGAATGTGATGCTGGAAAAGCACAGCAGGTCAGGCAACATCCAGAAGCAGGAGAATTGATGTTTCGGGCATAAGCTCTTCATCAGGAATGGGGCCTGTGGGCCAGGGGGCTGAGATATAAATGGGAGGGGGATGGGGTTGGGGGGAAGGTAGCTGAGAAAGCGATAGGTAGATGAAGGTGAGAGAGAAGGTGATAAGTCGAGGGGGGGGGTGCGTGTGGAGCGGATAGATGGGCAAGGTGATGAACAGGTCAGGAGGGCGGTGCCGAGCTGGAGGCTCGATCCTGGGATAATGTGGAGGGATAGGAAATGAGGAAACTGTTGGAATTCACATTGGTCCTGTGTGTTTGCAGGATCCCAAGGCGGAAAAGAGACATTCTTCCTCCAGGCGCCAGGTGGTAACGGTTTGGCGGTGGAGGCGGCCCAGAATCTGCATGTCCTTAATGGAGTGGATGAGGGAGTTGAAGTGTTCAACCATGGAGCGGTGGGGTTGTTGGCTGAGGGTATCCCAGAGATGTGCTCTGAAACAGTCCACAAGAAGGTATCCTGTCTCCCCTATCTGGAGGAGATCACATCAGGTGCAATGGATACAGTAGACAATTTTGATAAAGGTATGTGGAATGTGGAAGGATCCTTTGGGGCCTTGGACAGAGGTGAGAGGAATGGTGTGTCCGCAGGTTTTGCAATTTCTGCAGTGGCAGGGGAAGGTGCCGAGAGTGGGGTATGGGCTAGTGAGGGTGTGAATCTGACGAAGGAGTCACAGAGGGAGTGGTCTCTTCGGAACACTGATAGGATTAGGGACCAAATTATCTCTCTGGTGGTGGGAACCGTTTGGAGGTGCCAAAAGTGGCAGAGGATGATGCAATATATGCGGAGGTTGGTGGGGTAGAAGGTGAGGACTGGGGGAGTTCTGTCCTTATTGCTTTGGGGGTGGTGGGATTCAAGGACAGTTGTGCGGGAAGTGGGGGTGATGCACTAGAAAGCATTGTCAACCATGTGGGAAGGGAAATTGTGATCTTGGAAGAGAGAGGTCTGTGATTTTTTAAAGGTGGAATTGGTCATCCTGGGAACAGATGCGGCAAAGATGGAGGAATTGGGAATAAGGCATGGTGTTTTACAGGAGGTAGCATGGGAGGAAGTATAGTCTAGGTGGGATTGTAGTAGATGTCTGTATATGATCGGTTGCTGGAAATGGTGATGAAGAGGTCCAGGAAGGGAACGGAGGTGTCTGAGATGGTCCAGGTGAATTTGAGATCAGGGTGGAAGGTGTTGGTAAAGTTGATGAACTGTTCAATCTCCTCATGATAGCTCGATACAGTTAGTTATATAGCGGAGGAACAGTTGTGGGGGTGGTGCCACTGTAACTGTGGAAGATGAACTGTTCCACGTACCTGACAAAGAGGCAGGCATAGCTGGGTCCCATGCGGGTGCCCATGGCTATTCCTTTGGTTTGGAGGAAGTGGGAGAATTGGAAAGAGAAGTTGTTGAGAGTAAGGACCAGTTCAACCAGACAGATGAGGGTGTCGATGGAAGGGTACTGGTTGGGAAGGCGTGAGAGGAAGAAACAGAGGGCTTGGTGACCTTTTTTCATGGCAGATCAATGTGTAGAGGGACTAGAAGCTCATGGTGAAGATGGGGGTCAGGGAAATGAAAATCTTGGAGGAGGTGAAGGAAGTGGGTGGTGTCCCAAACGTAGGTGGGGAGTTCCTGGACTACAGGGGACAGAGATAGTTAAGGTAGACAGAGATTGAGCTCGGTGGGACAGGTGCAGGCTGATATAGGTCAGGGGTGGGGGGGAGGGGGTGAAGTGGATAGATGGGAAAGGTGATGGACAGGTCAGAAGGGCTGTGCCAAGTTGGAGGCTTGGGACTGTGATAATGTGAGGGGAGGGGAAATGAGGAAACTGTTGAAATCCACATTTAACCCTATGGTTGCAGAGTCCTAAGGTGGAATATGAGTCATTCTTCCTCCAGGCGTCAGGTGGTAAGGGTTTGACCATGGTTTTAGAGAGACATGTCACGTCTTTTATCTAACTGCACTCTTTCTTCCACAGAGTTCTGATGAAAGATCATCTACCTGAAACATAAATTGGTTCATTCTACAGATAGTGCCTGGGTTGTTGGGTTTTTTCAGGAGTCTTTTTGTGTTCTATTTTATGAATCCGAATTACACTAGGCACGATTGCCTTTTATTCTAAACTTTTTCAGCCACTCAATGTTCTAGCGGGCCAGTTATTAAACAAGGTTCAATCCCTTACGCTATAAGTTGTCGAATGGGAAGAGTACAGATTGCGTGTATGGCTTGTGTCTGTCTCTAAGCACATTAGCCATTGTGTTACAGGCACTTGTTTGTCTTTTCAGTGGCTCTAAAGTTGTGCAATTTGATAATTTTTTTTCAATATTTCCGTGCAGTGTGGTAAAAATTGATCACAGTGAAAACATCCCCTCGCCATTTGAAAGGGCGGGTTAACAAACTGCCAGCAGACCTACATCAGATGCGGCTGCTCTGTGAGTCTTGGCTGATTGAAATCACTGTAGGGGACGCTACAGCTTTCTCTCAGCCGCGGCGACGTTTCATCCCAAGCAGAGTTCCTGAGTCCCATTTACTGAAAGATGAGTGAATACACCAGCTGTAAGGTGAACATCCGTACAGCATGAAGTGATCATTACTCTCCCCGAGCGTTGTGGTTGCGTTATTTACACCATGACTTGAGAATGCGAAGCAATAAATGTGTTGGAACTAATGCCGGACAATGCTCTCGCACTAAAAGTATTCACTTAAGGGAAAGTGAAAGGTTTATAACTCTGACATCAAGAGGCGGTTCATCACTCTGACATAACTTCTTTTTTGTGAGTATTCAGTTTATCAGTCTTGTATGTTTTGCGATGACCCAGTTTGCTAACAGTCGCATTGTCTTCGTAAGAGAATTGTTTTAGACTTTGAACTGAGAGATGAAGTTTTCAACCTGTTAACCCTTTGATGTATTACGAGGAGCTAATTCCATGCTATCTGTCAGCGAACTGTTTTGGTGAAATGTCCCAATAGTTGAGCTGGGAACATGGTCCTCTAGCTTATCTCTCCACGCTTCAGGCTCTCTTCAGGCCTTTATTCCTGATGAAGGGCTTTTGCCCGAAACATCGATTTTACTGCTGCTCGGATGCTGCCTGAACTGCTGTGCTCTTCTAGTACCACGAATCCAAAACATGGTCGGCATGGATTGGTTGGACCAAAGGGTCTATTTCCATGAAGTATGACTCTGTGATTGTGTAATAATTCATTTCTCATTTAATGGTGTGTGTTTTAAGACAGCCAGATATCCCAACCTGTTCATATATATATATAAATAGATAGATAGCATATTTTAAAAAGATGCAGTTTTGCAATAACCATTTCAGTTTGGATATGATAGAGAACTTATTTTATGCAAATATATACAGTGTCTCCTAATGAATGCAGTAACGCAGACCTTCTTGTCAGAGTGCTCAACAACCACACTATACGATTTAAACTAAAGGTAACTGCCCGCCGGCAGAAGCTGCTTAATGTGAATCTCAAAACGGATTTTTCTCGCGTATTCTCCTAAAATCTGAAGAAACTCTCAAACGTGAAATTGTCCTGTTTGCTCGGCTTTGAAGTGTTAATAAAACTGTTGCAATCGCAGCATCATATTGATGTCGACGATCAAATTCATAGCGTTTTCATCTGCAGCTGTTTTCTGGTGATACTGTTCCTCTTCAGTATAGTTGTTCCTTCATGTATTGTTCAATCCGTCTATTTATAACTGACCTTTTTAAAACAAACAATCAGGTGTTGATTACTGAATAATAGTTTCCGCTTCTGTGTTATTGAATGCAGTTACAGATCAAGTTGTTCATTTCAGTTATTTGAGATTGGGAAATGTTAATTTCCATTTAGTTAAAGAAAATCGAAGGACCACAATAATAACTATATATAATTCATAACAAAGGAACAGACCAATGTAATAAAACAAAGACCTGCCAACAAAGTCATAGAGTCATTTGCTTGGAAACAGACCCTTCCATCTAACCATGCCAACCATAACCTCAAACAAACTAGTCCCACCTGCCTGTGCTCACCTCCTATCTCTCTAAACCTTTCCTAGTCTTGCACTTATCCAAATACTTTTTAAATGTTCTAACTGTACCCACATCCATCACTTCCTCTGGAATTTACTTCCACACACAAACTACCCTCTGTGTCTAAACGTCATCCTTTGTGTCTATTTTAAATCTTTCTCCTTTCACTTTAAAAATATGCCTCCTCGTCTTGAACTCCCCCACCACAGAGAAAAACCGTCTGCAATTCACCTTATCCATATTCATCATGATTTTCCTCCATAAGGTCACCCCTCAACCTCCTACACTCCAGTGAAAGAAAGTCTCAACCTATCTAGCCCCTCTGTACAACTCAAAACCTCCATTCCCAGCAACATCCTGGTAATCTTTTTTTAACCCTCTCCAGCTTAATAATATCCTTCCTATAGCAGGGTGACCAGAACTGGGCACAGTAGTCTAGAAGAGGCCTTACCAACATCCTGTACAACCTCAATATGAAATCCCAACTCCTATAATCAAAGGTCTGAGCAATGAAAGCGAGTTGCTAAACTCCTTCTTAACCACCCTGTCTAGATGTGACACAAACTTCAAAACATTATGTCACTGAAGCCCTAGGTCTCTCTGTTCTACAAAACTACCCAAGGCCCTACTTTTAATTGTATAAATCCTGTCCTAATCCTGAATATCTGAAACAAAAAACACAAACTGCTGGAGAACCTCAGCAGGGTTGGCTGCATCTGTCAAGAGAAAACAGAGTTAACTTCCAGGACCAGTGACCCTTCTTCAGAACTAGCCATTCGGCCAAACTGGGCTGTGCTGGTGTTTAGACAGAAAGGATCTCCTCTCACCGGACTTCAGAAGAACATAAGAACTAGGAGCAGAAGTAGGCCATTCAGCCCCTCTAGCCTGTTCTGCTATTTCATACCATCATAGCTGATCTTTTTTCAGCCTCAACTTGACTTTCCTATAACCTTTTAACCTGTTATTAATTAGAAATCTTTGTCTATTTCCTCCTTAAATATGTTCAGTGTTCCAGCATCCATTACACTTGGTGTAATTAATTCCACAGACTTGCTACTGTTTGACAGAAGTAATTCCTCATCATCAATGTTTTAAATTTGTTATCCTTTTCCCAAGGCCTCTCATTCTAGATCATTCCACAAACGGAAATATCTGCTTTACATTTACTTTGTCAATCCCCTTCAGAATCTTATGTACCTCAATTAGATCTCCTCTAGTCCATCTAAACGTTAGTGATTATGCGCCTAAACAGCTCAATTTCTCTTTGTAAAACAAGCCTTTCATTTTTGAAATTAATCTAGTGAACCTTCTCTGAACTTCCTTCAAGTGATTACATCCTTCCTCAAGGAAGAGAGCCAAAACTGTACATGGTACTCCAGATGTGATCTTACTTATACCTGTTATAATTACAATAACACTTCCCTTCTTTTATACTCCGTTCCTTGTGCAATAAACACCAAGATTTGATTTTTTTCCTCTTCATTGCCTGTATGTTAACTTTCTGCAATTCCTGCATGCAGACACCCAGATCCATTTGCACTAAAGCATTTCGAAGTATCTTTCCATTGAGATAATTTGCATTTTTTATTCTTCAAACCAAATTGGATAACCTCATACTTATCCATTTTAAACTCCATCTCCCAAATTTTGACCTGTTCACTTAATCTATCCATATCCATTTACAATTTACCTTCCCACCTATCTTACTGTCATCTGCAAATTTGGCAATGACTCATTCTATCCCTACATTTAAATCATTAATATAAATTGTTAACAGTTGGGGCACATGACCTGAGCACTGTGACACCCCATTAGTCATAGCTTGCCAACCAGAAAAACACCCATTTATCCTGAATTTCTGCTTTCTGTTCCTTAACCAATCTCTTTCTAAGCAAATATATTAATCGTAATCCAATGTGATCTCACATTAACCTTTTGTGTGATGCCTTATCAAATGCCTTCTGAAAATCCAGCTATACCACATCTACAGAACACCTATTATCCACTTTGTTAGTTTGATCTTCAAAGAACTGTAGCAAATTAGTCAAACGTGATTTACCCTTCATAAAAACCATGCTGAATCTGATGGATTGTGTTTGGACTTTCCAAATGTCCTGTTACTGCTGCCTTTACAATTGATTCCAACACTATCATCTTACACTGTAAAATATTATAATTGTTTCTCCCTCATTATTTAACTCATCCTTAATGCATCTGTATATAATGGCCAAATCTAAATCTGGTATATTGTATCTGACTTATTAGTAGTAATCTTATATTTGAGTCTTCTTTCTTAGAATCTTTTGCAAATGAAATCACCTTTCTTACATCTACCTCTTCAAATCTTTTCATAATCATAAAGTTTTCTATTAGGTTAGCCAACTGCCTTCTCTATTCTAAAAGAAATGCACAAGCTGTTTTGAGGGCTTAAACATCAATGATTCATATCTATAGGAAAATAAGCCTTGATTTAGAAGGACAGAGATGCAAAAGCAGGTCAGTTTCAAGGGAGTGAGATTGTCTTTCATGCACTATTCACTTTGAAGATAGTTTTTACATTCATTCCAAGATGACACAAATTGCACACAGACTGTTAAGCTCACTTTGCTACTTTGATATGTTACTGCAGAGCATGAGAATGAAGAGCAGATCTCAGTCCAAGAATATTTGGAATTAAAGCAACTAGGAATATTAAAATTGTATCATGTTCATCCCACTCTAACAGCTGGCTACCTTAATTTTACAAATGTAGGAGAAAAATGTGACAAATATTGGAATCTGAATGTGGAGTGTAATTGGTATACATCTGAAAATACTATGGAAATAAGTACATTTCAGTTCAATTTAAAGAATGAAAAGTGTTCTCTAACACAAACAGAATAAAGGAAGGTGCCTGAAAGCTGGACTGTTTGGTTTTGAAGCTTTACAGCCTTGAAGGCAAAGTATGGTTTCTGGTGTATTTGAGCTTTCCACTGAAATTCTGCCTCAGGTATGTCAGCAAAGGCATTAACCAATTCATTAAAAACAAAATCAGGTCACTGTTTTTGTTCATAAACTGGCATGCAATTATTACTTGAATCATTAAATTATTTGTTGTGAAGCTTTTGAGGTCATGTTATTTAAAGACAGTCTTATTCAAATTCATATACTGCAGTTTAATTTTAGGTCCATTAATTATTTATTACTAATACAGTGTATAACTTCCAACTGTTGTAGAGTTGAAACTGCATTTACATTTAGGTCTGCCATACCTCTGGGATATTGAGAAAAAAACCTTGTTTTGAGACAATTATTTAAGTTTCTTTCTAGAGAATGTCAGCCTCTTTTTTTATATCCTCACTTTCTCTCTTTAGACCACTTTCTTTATGGTCTACTTATAGGTCAGTTCTAGTCTGGCTCTTAAAATTATTAACAAGAAGCAGACAAGAGTGAAATTACTGTCACTGGTGATGCTACTGAGTTGCTAATCTCAGTTGTATTTCCATACGGATGGACTAGGCAGAAGCCAGAGTAGATTTTAGGAACAAAATAAGAATTAGTGCTTCAACTTCATACTTCACCATTCCACTAACTAAAATACTTTTCTTATAGAATTTTACAAAATCTTATCATTAAATCCTTACCACAGATTTCCCCATTGAGAACTAGAAATTACTGTTGATGATATGACAATGAACAGTTTTATATAACCTTCTTCTCTTTAACAAGTGGCATTTTAACCGAGTTGGTGTCTTCATTACAAGAGCAGAGTGAAATGCCAGAAAAAAATCTTTTAAACATTTTTATAAAATCATCATCCATATCAGTTCTAGACTAGGGCTTATTTTCATTGCGCCTTCTTAAAATTGTTACAGAAGTTTATTTTTTGTACATATTGAAAGGGTGTTGTGAAACTTGAAAGGATTCAGCAAAGATTTACAAGGAAGTTGCCAGGGCTTGAGCTATAGGGAGAGGCTGAATGATTCGGGGTTGTTTTCCCTGGAGCGTCAAAGGCTGAGGGGTGACCTTGTAGAGATTTATAAAAAAAATGAGGGGCATGGATCGGGAAAATAGACAAGATCTTTTTCCTGGGTTGGGAGAGTCCAAACCTAGAGGGCATAGGTTTAGAATGAGATGGAAAAAATTTAAAAGGGACCTAAGGGGCAACCTTTTCACACAGAGGACGGTGCATGTATGGATTGAACTGGCAGAGGAAGGTTTGGAAGCAGGTACAATAACAACATTTAAAAGGCACCTGAATGGGTATACGAATATTAGATTAGATTACTTACTGTGTGGAAACAGGCCCTTCGACCCAACAAGTCCACACCGACCCGCCGAAGCACAACCTACCCATACCCCTACATTTACCCCTTACCTAACGCTATGGGCAATTTAGCATGGCCAATTCACCTGACCCGCACATCTTTGGACTGTGGGAGGAAACCGGAGCACCCGGAGGAAACCCACGCAGACACGGGGAGAATGTGCATATCAAGGGATATGGGCCAGGTGCTAGCAAATGGGACTAGATTAGGTTAGAAATCTGATCGGTATGGATGAGTTAGATAGAAGGGTCTGTTTCTAAGCTGTACATCTCCATGACTCTATGACTCGATGATACTGAAAAACATTCACGCTGCACTAAAAATTAATACAATCACAGATTTGGTAGAATTTCTTCCTACAGCAAAAGATACATTCAGTAAGTCATAATTTGAAATAAATTTTCATCTGTGTAGTTTAATGGAAACAGGTGTATTTTTGTGAGCTTCATCATGAGAAAAACAGTGTGATTTAACATCGAAGTGTAGATATTATCAGTGTCTGAAGTAATGGTTAGGCCATCAACAATTTTAAAACATGTTGAATCACAATGAATGGGGTATTCAGCAAAGAATTTCATGTTGAAATCCATTGCATTAGCACATATTTTTGAAGATTGTTTATTTGCAAAATATTATGTCAGCCTATCGTTCCTGAGCTGGTGTCAGCTCATCAACTAGAGATTATCTTTTCTAATTCTTGCCTGCCCTTCCTCAAATTCTGTGATACTTTCTTTCCAAATACTTATCCTATCACCTTTTTTAGTTAAGATACAATGCCTGGCTCAAAATTACTTGTAGTAAAGATTCCTATTGTCAAGATGGTAGTATTTCTACAGTTTCAAATTTTAACATTCATGAAATTTTATTTGGCTTCATCAGGTTAAATTGTGCAGATTACAAGAGTGCTTTCTTCTTCTGTCCAAGAAAATAATGTGTCTGAGTTTTTTTTTGTCTACATCCTCTTCTCTGCTTTCCCATTGAATAAGGACTCAGTTCATTGGTGACAGTCATTTATTGATAGAAATTTTAGATTATCAATAAGAAAATGTCATTTGGGTCTGAGTTCACAAAAGGTTTAGGCTCAAAGGGCATGGTTCAGGATCTCATTTTAAACAAATTGGTAATATGTAGTCATATTATAATTTGAGCTGGCCTTGTGAAGACCATGAGAGTGATCAGTAAATGTTTAGTAGTATGCAAGAAGCTAATAGTTGCCATTTGAAGCTTTACAGAGTTTACAATAACATCTTTGTTAGATTTCAGAAATAGTTAGAGTTGAAAAGTTGAATTGGCTTGTGAGACAATTGGATATTATCTTGTATTCTTTCTTGTATTTTAAAATGAATTA
This sequence comes from Hemiscyllium ocellatum, assembly GCF_020745735.1. NCBI lineage: Eukaryota > Metazoa > Chordata > Chondrichthyes > Orectolobiformes > Hemiscylliidae > Hemiscyllium > Hemiscyllium ocellatum. The sequence goes on from NC_083415.1 coordinate 37,995,073, forward strand.
CTGCAGCAGGGCATTTAGTATTTTATTTCATAAGTAAATCATCTTCCAGTATCCATTTGTTTTCTTCACGAAAAAAACACACTATTAAAATATTGGCTGAATTATGTATGTTGTAAAGAGTTAATGTTTTATCTATATAAAGGCATTTGCTATGCATTCATTCTAGTGGATGATGTTTTGTCACTTTTAGTATCAACTAATGATTTTATAGAAATGCAGTCTAATCAACTAAGTCAGTCAAAATAGAGATGGTGAATGAGAGCAATCAATGCTAAATAAGGTTTATGTTTTTAGTTGGATACAACGTGAAACTGATTTTGGCCAATGACTATTGTGATGATGAAAGAATGCAATCATATGAATTTGTTTTAATGAGAATCAATTATTCCATTCTCATTAGATAAATAAGTTGAAGATTGAATTATCTAAATACTATGTTAAAGATAGGCTAGTGTTAATTATTACCAACAAAACTTTCTGGCACTGAAAATTAACTGCTTCAACAGCTAAAATTATGACAAATTTTATTTTCAATGAGTCTATCTGATGCTGTATTTGTACCATCTCCCATTTTAAAGAAGCTATTTCCTTTAAGTTGTCTTTTTAATAATGCCTTGGCTTCCAGTTGTCAAACAAAATGTATGCGATCAATAGTGCCAGTGCACTGTGTTCTGAAGATTATATAACTAATAAAGAGGCTTGGTTATATTTAGAGCAAGTCTAAAAGTGCCAGTCTTTACAATGGTCTCATAGAAGATGTGTTTTCCAAGAACAATAATAATCTTGCTTTTTTTTTCCCTCTGGGCATAATATTTTTAGTTTTAGAGACCAGTTCACCTACGTGTTCACTAAATTAACTGCAGATATGACAGGTAGTTTTCAGTGGCAGATCACTCAAGTTTTAATCCAAGAATAAATAGCAAATATTTTCACTCTTGCACCTAATTATGGGACACTGGCCCATAATTTATTGTCAAAATGGTTGCTATGCTTATAGCACTTGCTGTTGTTAAATGCAAATGTTGCAGCAATTTCTGGTGAGGTGCAAGTGTGTCGTTGAACATAGATATCAAAATGTTGTTGTTGGAACTCTGCGTTGTAATTTAGCATTGTAAAAACTGCATCTTGGTGTCTGGTTCACCATGGTAACTCTTTGAATAGTATTGCTGTATTTGTATGGTAGATATGAACTAAATTTGCCACTGAAGATTAATTCTTGTCTATTTTAGTCTTTGACTCTTTTATCAATATAACAGCTAATTATTACAATTCTAACACTGGAAGCTAACTATTAGAAATGTAACTTTTCTTCTTCAGGTCCTAATTACCGATAGGAGCTTTTAAAAATCTAGAAACTGAAACAGAAATAAACTTCTGAGTTGTTTTATTTTTCTGCTCCCTAATCCAATATTTCTCTCTATCTCTTTATTTCTCTTTGTGTCAGTAAATTGACACCAGATTTAACCATTCCATTTTATATGTCCTTCTTGATATCTGTGCCATTCATTTTGCAGCCTTTAGATTCGTTTGGAAGACATGGAGTTACTTGACCTGATCACTTGGCTCTCTGTGCCCAGTTTCTCTTAGTGCAATGTTCAACATTCAGCAATTTTATAATACAAAAATATTAAAACACCTAGACTGGCAAGTCAAACTAAAAAGATACATCATTAAATTAATTCCTAAAGCAATTTTTGACTGATAATTCATATAAGTTGCCTCACTAGAAAATTACAAAAAAAACTATAAAGGCAGATGGAAATTTGTTTTATTTTAGTTACACCAAGTAAAAAGATTTATACTTTTGAATCTCTAAATCTAGCTATTCTGTAAAGATTTTGCCACTAATTTGTCAGGTGAAATGTTAAGTAGTAGGGGAGGGATAATCTTCAGAGGGTTGGTGTGGACTTGTTGGGCCAAATGGCCTATTTCCATGCTGTTAGGATTCTGTGATAACACTTTGCACCATTGAAGCTCCTATGTATGTCAAAAACACCCAGCTTTACCTCTCCATTATTTTTCTTGATCCCGTCATTGCCTCTGTGTTGTCAGACTGTTTGACTTTGACATCCGGTATTGCAAGAGCTGTATGTTGTTTCAGCTAAATGTTGGGAAGATCAAAACCACAATATTTGCTCGCTAGCATGAAGTCATATCCTTCTAACTGATTCCAGCACATACCTAGTCACTGTTTCAGACTGTACCAGACTGATTTAAATCCTCATGATCCCAAATATCCATCTACTTGCACAGCATAATATCAAACACTTCCAATGTTGCTTCAGCTCATCTGCTAGTGATACCCTTATTCATGCCTCTATCATCCCCAGGCTTGACTATTGCAATGATCTCCCTGGGTCAAACTTTACCCTAGTTTAAAACGACCGTCCTCGTATTTAAATTCGTTCATGGCCCTCCTACTTTTTAAATTCTCTTACATCTTCATAAGCTCTGCCTTCTTCTGACTTTGGTCTCTTGTGTGTTTCCCCCTCCTCATCACACTGTTGATGACTATGCTTTCATCTGTCGTGGAATATAACGTGAAATCCTTTCTTATACCTTGTTGAGCACTCAACACTACTACCACCACCTCCCCCTCACCTCCTACAGTATGCTTTATTGAATTTTATTATTTACTGATCAAAGATACTGTTATCCACACCTGGATTCCTGATCAGCCACATATCGGTTGTGGCTAACTTAGTGGACAACACTGCTTTAGCATCTCTTATTTATAATGCTAGCTGATTTTTTGTAGTGCCACTTTGTAGGGACCTGCAGCACAGCAGTAGAGGTAAAAGTCTGGTACAGAGCAAAATATTTTAGATTGAGGAGAGGAATTTAGGGTGAAGTCCCTCGCTGAACTCAGTGAGAAATCCCGACTCAGGGTAGAAAGCAATTATGATGAGGGTGATGGTAAACTATCTCCAAAGATTCTTACCCTTCGATACATGGGTCAGATCAATTATGGAACAGAAAGGAATTGCAGTGTCCCAACTGAACTAATCCATAAGAAGCAACAAAGTGGCAGAGGCATCATTCCTTGCTCATCAATTACCTGTTACGAAATTTTGAGGTAGGATCAAAGATTTCATCCTAACAACTTTATGGCAGCTGAGTGAAGCTTCCCAGCATTCATGGGGCTATTGTGTTTAGCCGCTGAAGCAGCTCTTTCCTTTTAACGCTATTGAACAAGTATTCTTTGTGAAAAATGGAGAAAATAAGTTAAGCCATGTAACTATTGTTTTCTGTCAACTGTTGACATGAATCAGAGGGCACCTATACCTCTTTGTAAAGCAGAACTTGAATGTATGAAGTATGCTGTAATTTCTCAAGATGTTCCAAATCACTTTACCTACAATTCATAAATATAAAATGCAGTTATTGTTGAGAAGGTGAACATAACAAGTGGTCAATAAGACTCTTCATGCAGTAATGTGGTGAATAACCAGTCTATTTTGGTGATGTTTGCTGAAAACAATATATTGACCAAGACACTTGGAAAATTAGCAGTTTTTCCCAAGTCTTCAGTTCTAACTGAGCAGGTCAACAGAGCATGCTTCATGAAAAAGTTGGCACTTCCAATCATGCAGCAATTTCTGAAGTGTCAGCCTGAATTATTTGCTGAACCCCTTGTAGGTTACTATGCCTGGTTCAGTAAAGGAGAATCTCTCATGCCTATTATTTTATGGTTTGCTTGCCATCTGTAAAATATTAAAATTAGTCTTCTGTGCCATAACATGAATTTCTGTAAGAAAATTTCTGCATGGGGAATTAAGTGAGATGTGAAAGTAATATAGGATGAAACAGAATTTTCAGTCCAATCTGTCCATGCCAACCATTTCCCAAACTAAACTAGTCCCACATTCCTCCACTAGGCCCATATCCCTCCAAACATTCTTATTCATGTACTTATTTAAATGTCTTTTCAAATTTACAACTTTACCTGCATCTACCACTTACTCTGGCTGCTTATTCCACTTACAAACCACCCTCTGCATGAAAAAGTTGCCCCTCAGTTGCATTTTAAATCTTGGGTCAAGTAAAACAGCTAAGCAGTGCATGAAGTCCTTCTATTTGACCTAGTCTATTGGGTCTCCTAATAGATTGCTGTTTAAGATTCCTAGCTAGAATGCAAAATTTAGAGAAAATGTGCATTATAAACTGAAAACTAAAAGAACTGTGGATGCTGGAAATCAGAAGCAAAATCAGGAATTGCTGGAAAATCTCAACAAGTCAGGCAGCATCTGTGGAGAAAAAGCAGAGTTAACATTTCGGGTCCAGTGAAACTTCTTCAGCCACTGAACTCGAAATGTTATCTCTGATGTTTCTCCACAAAAGCTGCCAGACCTGCTGAGTTTTCCAGACATTTATCCTTTTGTTATAAATTAATACTGGAATTGCGCAGAGAATGATTTTGATAATGGTACAGCAGTAGGAGACTATTGGGACTGATTTCACTTTCAGTTTGGATGGTAATTGTTGTATAAGGTATTGCTCTGAGAAAAGGTTAATGCTAAGGAGTACATTATGCACCACCCAATATGATAATCTCAAACAGTGGTAGGTGGGAGACCAGCATTGGATCTTGTGGCTGAGGCACTGGTGAAGGAGTAATATCACTAGATTAGTAATCCAGGGACTCTGGGAATGCTCTGGGTACATGGATTCAAATCCCACCATATTAGCAAATGGAATTTGAATTCAATCAATAAATCTGGAACATAAAGCTAACAAACTATTATCAATTATAAAAACCCATCTGGCTCACTATTGCCCCTTAGGTAGAGAAATCCACTGTCCTTACCTAGTCTGACTCACATGTGACTGAAGACGCAAAGCAATGTGGTTGTCTTTTAACCATGCTCTGAATTGACCAAGTAATCTAGTAAAGGAAAATTAAGGATGGACAACACTACTAACAATGTCTACATCCTATGTAGCAATGAGAAAGGAAAGCCAAATTCTCCACTGCTATGATTGAAGGCAACTCCCACTCTGGGCAGCAGGAGATTAGTGAATATCCCTGGGCATGAGAGGAGAACTCAGACTGGATCATGGCTTGCTGAGCAAGTGTCAGTAATTTCATGGTAGGATAAAGTAATAATCAAAGAAATGGGAAGAAATAAAAAGGGGTTGGGATAGATCTTATTAAAGGAGATTGAAGCCCTATCATCTAGATCTCCCTCAGAATTTTAGTGACAGGTTTGTTGTTTATCTTACAATATAATTTGAACTAGATTGCTAATAATGTTATAAACTATATATTGGCCCGCTTGTCAATGGACTATCAAGTGTTTTCTTTCTCTGCCACACAACACCACTCAGGACCTTTCTCAAAATCTTTTACCAACTTGATTGGTGGTGAGGATCCATCATATAACATAATGAGCAGTGGTGCAAATTGCAGTGAGCTTTGAAGAAATCTTCAAGCACAGCAAAATGTGAAATAGTTATTCCCACAAGAAGTTATTAAGGTTGGTCAAGTGACAACAGAAGAAAAGCTGAAAGTATTCCTGGAGGATCGAACCCAAATATTTTGACAAGAAGATATTTAAGTCAATAGACATCTCACTAATTTTAAACCTGATACAGGTTGGATGTATTTTAACAGATAATAGACCATGACTGATGAAACATTGTTAATAATTTGCATTATTCTCAAACTTGAGCAGAGTGTGCCACTCATACCTAACACTTTTCCCACCAGAACTTGGGAACAGACCTATGTACATTTGACCAAAGGTCTTATCATATAGCTGTTGATTATTTTTCAGAGAGGATAGAGGTGAAAATATTATCAGCTCCCACTACTGATGGAGTGATTAGTGTCTTGCATGAAATGGTCACTACAGTAGGGATCCTTGACCTGGATGTGACTAATAATAGCCCACAGTTTGTTAACAAGTGCTTCAGCCATTTTGCAGGTATTTCTGGTATTGAACATGTCATAAGTTCTCTAAGTTACCAGCTGTCAAATGGGGAAGCCAAACCTGAGGTCTGAACAGCTAAATGACTTTTGAGAAAAATGCTAACTTTTATACAATGTTGCTAAATCACCACCACACCTCACTCCATTGTGTGGCTTATCCATATCAGAAGTGCTGATGGAGCCTGAAGACTCCATTTCCTATTTTACCAAAGAAATTAACCCTACAGTCAGGTCCACGGGAGTTTAACAATGCACGTAAGATGGAATAGTTTTATCAGGAGTAGAAGGCAACTCACTATAATAGTCGTCATCAACTTCTGTAAAGGAGATGATGCAAATCAGAAGTGCAATTTGCAGCATGTTAATGTGCTATTCTTACCAAACAGAAAAATTTTATGCAAATTAATCTGATATTCTTTGTTGGTCCTTTTCAAGCACATTGGCACCTTTGGTAAAGCGCACCAGGTGATGGATACTGGACTTATAATAGGAAAGGTACAGTCATTAAAGAGGCATCATTTGTGCAGCTGAAAGAGCTAACAATGAAGTTTAGTAACAAGAGTGAGCCATTTAGCTTCTTTGAGCTTGCTCCACCATTCATTGTGATCATGGCTGAAACTTGTTCTTTCTTTTGCTCCATACCCTTCGATCCGTTAGCCCCAAAAACAAAATCTAACTCCTCCTTGAAAACATTAAATGTTTTGGCTTCAACCACTTTCTGTGGTCGAGCATTCACCACTCTCTGGGTGAAGAAACTTCTCTTCAATTCAATCCTAAGTGGCCCACCCATTATACTTATTGTTGTACAAACAAACAGCAGGAATCTTATCCCATTGTAGATCAATCAGCCACAAAAATTTGAATGGGACAAACCCAACAAGGAACATCATCATGTCAATGCTTCACCGATGACGCATTATTAGGATCTGAACCAGGATCAACAGCCTTGAAGCCAAAGGACCACAATCTGAAAAGAACACATTCAAGCAAAATAACAAAACCACCAGACCACCCACATTTGTGGACATGGGGTAGTGGTACATGTTTTTTAAAAGTTTATTCTTTCAGCAGAATCAGGCGTTACTAGTGTCGGAGGCATTTGTTGCCCATCCATTATTGATTTTGAACTGTGTGGCTTGTTGGTCCATTTCAGAGGGCAACTAAGAGTCAATGACATTTTATGGGTTTGAACTCCTAGCTAGGCCAGACCGGGTAAGGGTGGCAAATTTCCTTCCCTAAATGACATGAATAAATCAAAGGGTATTTTACATCAATCAATGATGGTTTCATAGTCACCTTTTATAGAGCATAGAGTCATACAGTCATAGAGAGGTACAGCATGGAAACAGACTCTTTGGTCCAATCGTCAATGCTGACTACATATCCTAACCTAATCTAGTCCCATTTGTCAGCACTTGGCCCATATCCCTCTAAACCCTTCCTATTCATGTCACCATCCAAATGCCTTTTAATGCTGCAATTGTACCAGCCTCCACCACTTCCTCTAGTTGCTCATTCCATGCACACACAACCGTCTGCATGGAAAAAGTTGTCCCTTATGTCCCTTTTATATCTTTTCCCTCTCACCCTAAACCTATGCCTTCTAGTTCTGGACTCCTCCTCACCAGGGAAATGACTTTATATATTTATCCTATCCATGCTCCTCATGATCTTATAAACCTCTATAAGGTCACCCCTCAGCTTTCAACACACCAAGGAAAACAACCTCAGCCACTTCAGCCTCTCTCAAATTCTTTCTGAACCATTTCAAGTTTCACAACTTCCTTCTGATAAGAAGGAGACCAGAACTGCATGCAATACTCCAAAAGTGGCCTAAGCAACGTCCTGTACAGCCATAACATGTCCTCCCAAATCCTATACTCAATAAAGAAAAGTATAACAAATACCTTCTTCACTATCCTATCTACCTGCGACTCTATTTTCAAAGAACTATGAATCTGCACTCTAAGATCTCTTTGTTCTGCAGCACTCAGTAGGACCTTACCATTAAGTGTTTAAGCCCTGCTAAGATTTGCTTTTCCAAAATGTAGCACCTCACATTTATCTAAACTAAACTCCATTTGTCACTCCTCACCACATTGGCCCATTTGATCAGGATCCAGTTGTAATCTGAGGTAACCTTCTTCGCTGTTCACTACACCTCCAGTTTTGGTGTCACCTGCAAATGTATTACATTCTAGATTTTATTCATTGAGTTTCAATTCCAGCAGCTGTCAATGGCACTACATCATCAGCAATGGTCTCTGAAAACATTAATGCTGAGGAGTGCTTTAAACATAGCTCGGTGTGATACTGTAATGTTGACTTGACCAGGAGAACAACTCTATCTCGAAGGAAATCATTTCAATCTCCCTCACAGACTCAATACAATGTCTATTAGATTATTGTAACCTGTATCTGATTACTATCATGTAATAAACTACATCTTGTTTAAAACAAGACCCTGTACTCACTAAGCAACAAGTAATACTTTTCTCCACTACACTAGCCATGTCCTTTAAATCCCTACGGCAGCAAATTCATCTGATATAGCTTTGCCAAACTGATTGAGGTGAAGATCTTCATACAACATGAATATGACCCAAGTGAGACTAAGATAACAGTGTAGTATTTGACCACACTATCCCCACCCAGCACCATTTTGGACTTGATCAGGAAATAGTATGGTGACTCCACCCGAAAGAGGCAGGGCCCATTCATCTGTGCAATCAAGGCCTAAAATTTAAAGTAACAGCTGAAGGCGGGTATAAAAATGACCCACTTTTTAAGTGACATAATGGCAAGGAAATTATATACACTGGATGCACTTTCACTTGCTGATATTGCAGTCTCAGTGATCTAGTATGCACACATGGAACTTGTATTTCCAACACTATTGCCAGTTATATCCATATGTGGGTATGGGTATGCTGTGGTACATTAAGGCATTCTTCACAGAAGAAAAATGCTAATTGTGGAAAAGACCAATCATTATTCTTAATGAACTTGCAAGCAGTACAGTGTTTGTTTTACTTTCCTTAACATGGAGTCTTTAAAAGTAACACGCCCTTTAACAAACACCAACTACAAAGGGTCTGGTGCTTATGAATGTTTAGATGAAAATTGTGACGTGCCTTGTCTTCCATACACCAAATGTTGCTCTCATTTTTATCTGCAGCAGTAGCACCTCAATGTGCAGTGCCTCAGAGCAGATGCATGACCCTGTGGTTATCAGTCATCCGTTGAGTTGAGTCACATTTAAGACACCTGGGGCAAATTCTGTAAAGGACATGATGCAAATCAGAAGTGAAATTTGCAACAGGCAATGTATTAAACTGCTATTCTTATCAAACAGAAGACTTTATGCAAATATAATCTGATATGATGCTTTGGTCTATGGACTTGATAGTATATGGAGAGAAATAATATTAAGGTGGGGAGAAAAGGTTTCTTCAGGAAAGAAAGAAAGCAACTCCATTTATGTAACGCTGTGATACCCCATTGTCTAAAGGGATCTGATACATGGAAACACTGGAGACCAATTTTACCTACCTCTGCTGAAAAAAAGGTGAAGCAGGAATTGCCAAAATGGCTTTTAATTATTTACAATCTTGCTGCTTACATTTACTGTCCTTTGTTACTGCAGTTACTTACTGCTGTTAACATTGCTGATCTAGCCCCTGCAATTTCAGGTTGTGTACCATAAGAACCAGAATTGTTTGCATAAATAAGGCAATGATTGTAGTCCTAAGGTACAAAGGGATGCAAATTATGACATAAGGCTTTATGTTCAGCCAGTTCAACTGAATCTAAATAAAAACCAAAAGGACTACGGATGTTGTAAATCACCAACAAAAACAGAAATTGCTGGAATGCTCAGCAGGTCTGAAAGCATCTGTAAAGAGAAATCAGAGGTAATGTTTCAGGTCCAGTGACCCTTCCTCAGAACTGATGGTAGCTAGGAAAACTCCAGTTTTTATGCAGATGATATGGTGGGGGAATGGGGGAAGGAGTAAATGACAGGTGTGGAATAGAGCCAAAAGTGAGAGAAGAACAATTGGACAGACAAAGGAGTGACTAACGAGGAAGGTGAATAACTATTAATGGAGACTGATATTGACTAATAATGGGCGGTGTAAGAGCAGACTCTATGATCACAAGGCCTAGTGTGTGTGGTAGCAGGCTAGAACATGGGGGAAATCAAGCTCTAAAGTTATTGAACTCAGTATTATGACCAGAAGGCTGCAGGGTCGCTAAGTGGAAAATGAGATGCTGTTCTTCCAGCCTGCGCAGAGTTTCACTGGAGCACTGCAGCAGGCCTGAGACAGAGATACTGGCCAGGGAACACGGTGGGGTTTTGAAAAGGCAGGCAACTGGAGGCTCAGGGTCACTTTTGTCAGCTGTTATGTGAAGCATTCACCCAGTCTATTGTTATGGACTACTCCAAACCACTCCAAACATTCTTAAGCAGGCAGCCCAGATCATAACTTTGCAATTTGTTTCAGTAAGTGTACAGTGAAAATTACCTGGAGTAAGTTAGCGAGGTTGACTTCTAGGTTTTGAAACAGACAAAAATGTATTCACAAAATTACAATGAAACACAAAGAACAGAATAAAAAAACCCTACAGAACTCAGTCTGTCCACACTAGACTTAATTATGCTGTTCTGAACATATATAAAAGTCCCAATAAGCAAACTTCTTTAAAAAACAGTAAAAAAAACTGGAAGAGATGCTTACAGGTTGAAGTCAGAAGGGCAGAAAGAGAGAGAGAGAGAGAGAGAGCCAGTTTCCACACAGCTGAATTCGTAACTATTCAGCTAGAGACCTGCCCACTCCCCATTCATTGTACAGGTCATTTCTAAAACATGACCAATTTGCCTGAAGTCTCATCTGTTTAAATATTAACAAAAAGGCCTCTTGATACCCTTTAATCTCTGTACCAAACCAGTCTAATCAGAACTAGGAGCTGGTTTATGACCCCTCTGAAAAAAACTAAGGACACGGTCTCCTTGAGAAAAGGGACCGGCTTTGTGACACTATGCTTAGTTTCCCCAGTGTAGAGGAGACCACATTGTGAGCAGTAAATGTAGAAGACTAGATTGTGTGAAGTGCAGGTAAAGCGCTACTTCATCTGGAAGGTATATTTTGGGTCCTTGGATACCGAAGATGGAGAAAGTAAATAGGCAGATGTTACACATTCAGCAATTTCAGAGGAAGATGCTGTTGGCCTGTGGGGGAGTGTTGGGAGTGAAAGAAGAGTAAATCAGGGTGTCCTGGAAGGAATGGTCCCTGTAGAAGGTGGACAAGGGAGGGGAGGGAATATATGAATGGTGGTAGCATCTCACTGGAGGTGGCAGAAATGGTGGCTAATGACTCTGGATGTGGATGCAGATGGGATAGTAGGTAAGGAGAAGTGAAATCCTTTCACTGTTGTGTGGGAGGAAGAGAGGGGCTGAGCGCCGAAATTTGGGAGATGGGTCAGACCCAGTTCAGGGCCATGTCAACAATGGTTCTGAGGAATCCTTGGTTGGTGATGAAGGTGGATATTATAGAGGCTTCCTTGTCAAAGTTGGCATCTTTGGAACATATGCACAGAAACAGAGTAACCGGAAGAATGTGATAGAGTCTTTAGTGGAAGCAGAGTGAGAGGATGTATAATCCAGGTAACTGTGGGAGTCAATGAAAGTGGATATTAGCGGCCGGTCCATCCTCTAATGCCGTATACTTAAAATAACTTCCACAGTTCTAAAAATGGTATTTTGTGGAGTTAACCTCTGTAGAGCTTAATTGTAAACACTTATATATAAAAGATATTAATTTTTTTGATTAAATTTGTCAAAAATCTCGAAATGTGATCAGTCCAGAGCATCAGTTCAGAGCATCCACAAAGATAATAAATATCAGGAGGCAGTGGCACAGTAGTAATGGCTCTGCACTTATAATCCAGAACCCAGACTGTTGTTCTGGAGATGTGGATTCAAACCTGCCATGGCAGACAGTAAAGTTTGAGTACAATGTGCACTTGAAATTAAAGAGCATGTAAACAAAATAATGGGAATAATGATCTCAACTGCCCTCTGAAATAGCTAAGCAAATCATTCAATTGTCTTGAAACATTATGAAAGCAAAACAATAAAAAATTGGCACTGACCTTGGCATCAGAGATTATGACAGCAAACACAGCTCTGGCAATCTTACACTGTCTTCCTTGTCAACAACTGGGGATTTGTGCCAAAGTTTAGAGAGTTGTCCCAGTTCTGGTCAAGCAACATCAAATGTACTTATATTCAATGTCTTAGACATCACTATTATTATCCCTGGTGTGTCCTGCCCCACTACCTGGACAGAGCCACCAGAGGTGGTGGGACAGCACATGGTGTGCACTCAGAAAGAAATTGCCCTAGGAATCCTCAATATTGATTTTGAAACTGTGGAAGTCAAACATGGACAAGGAAACCTGCTGTTTTCTATCTACTACTTCAGTTCAGCTGATAAACCAGCATTTGTCCATGTTGAATACCACTGAGGTGAAGCACTTGGATGGAAAGACCGTAGTCTGGTGGGGACTTCAATATTCATTGCCAAGACTGACTCAGTAACACTAGTACTGACTGCTGGTCAAGTCCCAAAGGACATAACTGCAGGTTGGGTCTGTGGTAAGTGCTGAGGGAAACAACAAGAGGGAAAAATCTATTTGACCCCCTCCTCATCAATCTACATGTCGTAGCTGCGTTTGCCTAGGGCTTGCCTATTGATAGGAGTGACAGCCTCACAGTCCTGGCCAAGGCTACGTTTTCACGTTGAGGATCCCTGCCTCCTGTTGGGTGCAACAATCATCATGCTAAATGGGATCGGTTTGAACAGATCTAGAACTCAAAACTGGGCATCCACAAGGCATTGTAGGCCATCAACAGCAACAGAATTGTATTCAACCACAATATGTAACTTCATCATCCAGTTTACCACCATTCTACAATCACCATCATGCTGGGAGGTAAACCCTGGTTAACTGAAGAATGCAGGACCAATATCAGGTAAACCTAAAATTGAGGTGTTAACCTGGTGCATCTACTATATAGGACTCCTTACATGCCAAGAGCAGAAGCAGAATGCAACAAACAGGACTAAGGAATTCCCTGATCAAACAATCAGATCCAAGCTCTGTCATGAGTGATGGTGGACAATTAAACAATTCATTGAAGAAAAAAGATACACAATTATCACCAGCTTCAATGATAGGGATCCAAGTAAATCATTGCAAATGACAAGTGCCGGGTGGATGATCCATTTCTGTCTCCTCCTGAAGTTTCCAACATTGGAGTTGCCAGTCTTCAAACAATTTTTTTCACTCCCCATGATATCATGATGTAAACAATGGATATTGCAATTGTTATGGGCCCTGACAACATTCCATCAAAAATATGAAGGCTTGTGGTCCAGGAGTAGCCATGTCCCTAGCCAAGCTGTTCCAGCACAATTACAACACTGGCATCAACCCAACAATGTGGAAAACTACTCAGGTATGTCCTGTCCACAAAATACAAGACAAATATAACTTGACCACTTAAGTTAACTAAAACAAAGAACTATGGATGCTGAAGACTGAAGTAACGAATTGAAGGGAACTGGGTTCAAAGTGTCAATACTGCTTTCTCTGTACAGATTCTGCCAGACATTCTGAATTTCTCCACAATTTCTAATTTTGTTTGGTCAATTACTTACCCATTGACTATCAGCAGTTAAGAGATGGGAGAGGTCATTGATACTGCTGTCAGGCAGTGCTTGGAAAAGTATGATCTACTGAGTGACACAGTTTGGGTTCTACCAAGGCCAGTCAGCTCCTGGCCTTAATCTCATCACAGCCTTAACCCAATCTGGTTTATTTAAATTTCACTTTCCTTGTTTAGTTCCTGCACACTTTGCCAAGACAATAACTCACTTCCAAAGACACCTCACAGTCCTAAGTGCAGACACTTTCAACAGCTGTTGGTCATATATAGGAATACAGCATCCATCACAAGCAGGATACTTAACATTATCTAAATAGACATTTAAGTAGAATGCTTTAATTAGTAAAAGCAGAATTCTAAAGAAGGTCCAGATTCCATCCTTAATTCCAGTAAGCTAATTATACATTTTATCAATATATTGCTCTTAACCTCTAACTGATAAAGTTTTTGGAATTTTAGAACTGAAAGACACTGGGTTTTTTAAAAGTAATTGTGCAAGTGTAAAACCGGAGGAGTTAGCATATCTCGATTTTTCTCTCCATTGAATTTAAGCAGTATGAAGTCAGTGTAGCTTGCTAAGTACTCATAATAAGATTTGTGAACTAATGTCCTGGAAATCTTTGTCAAAATCCGTGAAATTAGATCTAGGATCTGTTAATGTGATCTATGAACAGCTAGAGTAAGATAGCTTCCCACTGCTTCTGAAAGTGGTAAAATATTTAATAAGTATGAAAATTGGAAATTTAGCAGTAATCTTTCAATTTTCAAACATGCAACCACTGCCATAGTATGTTGTGGTTCTGTTCGCCGAGCTGGGAATTTGTGTTGCAGACGTTTCACCCCCTGTCTAGGTGACATCCCCAGTGCTTGGAAGCCTCCTGTGAAACGCTTCTGTGATCTTTCCTCCAGCACTTGTAGTGGTTTGAATCTGCCGCTTCTGGTTGTCAGTTCCAGCTGTCCATTGCAGTGGCCACTCTCAGACAACAACTCACCAGAACGAAGGACCCAATACCCAGCATGAGCAAAACAAATGTAGTGTACAAAATCCCATACAAGGACTGCACAAAACACTACATAGGACAAACAGGAAGACAGCTAGCGATCTGCATCCATGAACACCAACTAGCCACGAAATGACACGACCAGCTATCCTTAGTAGCCACACACGCAGATGACAAGCAATATGAATTCGACTGGGACAACACTACTATGATAGGACAAGCCAAACAGAGAACAGCTAGGGAATTCCTAGAGGCATGGCACTCATCCACAGATTCAATCAATAAGCACATCGACCTGGACCCAATTTGCCGACCACTGCAACGGACAGCTGGAACTGACAACGGGAAGCAGCAGATTCAAACCACTACAAATGGTGGAGTAAAGATCACAGAAGCGCTTCACAGGAGGCTCCCAAGCACTGAGGATGTCACCTAGACCGGGGACGAAACATCTGCAACACAAATTCCCAGCTCAGCGAACAGAACCACAACAACAAGCACCTGAGCTACAAATCTTTTCACAAACTTTGAACTGCCATACTATGTGAATAGGGCCTTGTAAAGTCTTATTTCAAGTGACAGCAATTTCATTGTGGTGTCCAATTAAAAGCAGGTTTGCAAAGTTATTGTGCAGGGTAAAAACAATGACTGTAGATGCTGGAAACCAGATTCTGGAGTAGAGTGGTGCTGGAAAAGCGCGCAGTTCAGGCAGCACCCAAGGAGTAGGAAAATCCGACGTTTCGGGCAAAAGCTCTTTGTCAGGAATACAGGCAGAGTGCCTGTAGGTGGAGAGATAAATGAGAGGAAGGTGGGGATGGGGAGAAAGTAGCATAGAGCTCCCACCCTCACCCTCCTCTCATTTATCTCTCCACTCTTCAGGCTCTCTGCCTGTATTCCTGATGAAGGGCTTTTGCCCAAAACATCGGATTTTCCTGCTCCTTGGATGCTGCCTGAACTGCTGTGCTTTTCCAGCACCACTCTAATCCAAAGTTATTGTGCAGTTAGTCAACAACATTTGTAACCTCTAATTAATACTAATGGTTTCAACAACAGCAGCATTTAGTTTGCTAAGTGAAAAACAGATGCACAGAAACAAGATATAATACATGGTGTAAATATTTATTAATACTGGAATGCAGCAGAACCCTGGGCCATTCTTGTTTCATCTCTCTAAAACATCACATCTCATTTAGCAATTCATTTCATCCATCTACTGAAGCTGAATGGTGTAATGTATTAATAGCTCAACATGAATCAAGGCAAATCAGCTTTTTCTCAAAAAAAGAGAGATGTAGCTAAGAAATAAATGTTTAAAAAGGAATTCAAATCCCCTGTGCCTGGACAAAAGTCTCACTTTTTGCAGAAAATTGCAAAGAACTAATTCAATATGATTGGTCCTTGACAGTTCTTAGCATCATACAAACTTTCATCTCACACACAAAATGGGTGCTGGGGAAAATATAAGCACTACCGCTGTTAGGCGGTAGTGTGAGGGTAAAAGAAAGAATAGGAGTGTCAAGGGTTCTAAAAAAAATAGAAACTTCCATCTATTGTACTCACCTTTCCACATTTTGTCCAGTATTCTTCAAATTTTTCACGTGCAACTATTAACCTTCCCTTAAATATAGCAAGGCAACCATGCACCTGTACCATGTAGCAACCAGCCCAGCATCCTCATTACTTTCTGCACAGAGAAATTTGTCCCAAGCCCTTTAACAGATTTGGTAGTGATTATCATATATGCTCCATTGTTCTGGTCTCAGCAATAAGTTGAAATGCTTTTTTTGTATGTTTCCATGGTTTGGCACAGTGGTTAGCACTACTGCTTCACAGTGCTAGAGTCTCGGGTTCAATTCCCACCTCAGGCATCTGTCTGTGGGGAGTTTGCATGTTGTGGGTTTCCTCCGGGTGCTTTGGTTTCTTCCCACAGTCCAAAAATGTGCAGGGTAGGTGAATTGGCCACGCTAAATTGCCTGTAGTGTTAGGGGAATGGGACTGGGTGGGTTGCTTTTTGGAGGATCGGTGTGGACTTGTTGGGCTGAAGGGCCTGTTTCCACATTGTAAGTAATCTAATCTAATTATTGAACCGATTAAAGAATTTACCAGATCCTCTCTTAGTCAAATGAACCCCATCATTCTCAACCTTTCCCGATAGTTGCATCCTTCCAATTCTAGTAATATGCTTTAGATTTTTCCAATAGTTACTCCAGTGTTTCAATAATCTTTATAGTGTGGTCTCACCAATATTTTACAGAAACGTCACAAGACTGACCATTTCTTGATTTTTTAATCATATCTGTGCACTTTATGGCTTTATCAGCTTGTATTGCTACTTTTAGTGATTTATATAAATGTTTCTCAGCCATTTAGTTAATCTTTAAAGGGAAAAATGGCTTCCATTTACACCTACAGAAATGAAGCAACTCACATAAAACTCACACTCTACTTTTTGTCATTTACATAAATGATTTGGATGAGAGCATAAGAGGTACAGTTAGTAAGTTTGCAGATGACACCAAAATTGGAGGTGTAGTGGACAGCGAAGAGGGTTACCTCAGATTACAACAGGATCTTGACCAGATGGGCCAATGGGCTGAGAAGTGGCAGATGGAGTTTAATTCAGATAAATGCGAGGTGCTGCATTTTGGGAAAGCAAATCTTAGCAGGACTTATACACTTAATGGTAAGGTTCCAGGGAGTGTTGCTGAACAAAGAGACCTTGGAGTACAGGTTCATAACTCCTTGAAAGTGGAGTCACAGGTAGATAGGTTAGTGAAAAAGGTGTTTGGTATGCTTTCTTTTATTGGTCAGAGTATTGAGTACAGAAGTTGGGAAATCATGTTGCGGCTGTACAGGACATTGGTTAGGCCACTGTTGGAATATTGTGTGCAATTCTGGTCTCCTTCCTATTGGATAGATGTTGTGAAACTTGAAAGGGTTCAGAAAAGATTTACAAGGATGTTGCCAGTGTTGGAGGATTTGGGCTATACGGAGAGGCTGAACAGGCTGTGGCTGTTTTCCCGGGAGCGTTGGAGGCTGAGGGGTGACCTTATAGAGGTTTACAAAATTATGAGGGGCATGGATAAGATAAATAGACAAAGTCTTTTCCCTGGGGTCAAGGAATCCAGAACTAGAGGGCATAGGTTCAGGGTGAGAGGGGAAAGATATAAAAGAGACTTAAGGAGCAACCTTTTCACACAGAGGGTGGTACAGGTATGGAATGAGCTGCCAGAGGAAGTGGTGGAGGCTGGTACAATTGCAACATTTAAGAGGCATTTGGATGGGTATATGAATAGGAAGGGTTTGGAGGAATATGGGCAAGGTGCTAGCAGGTGGGACTAGATTGGGTTGGGATTTCTGGTCCGCCTAGATGGGTTGGACCGAAGGATCTGTTTGCATGCTGTACATTTCTATGACTCTATAACTCTAAATAGTATTGGGTTTGTTTTGGTATGTTTTCCTTCAGTTTTAAGAGGAATCTTAAACTCAGCAACATCAGTGCAGAAGAATCTGTCTGTTGAGTATCTGAGATCTTTAATACTAATTTTAAAATCATTTTGCCTGAAGACAGCCCTGTGTAAAAAACAACCATGCTCCCAGATTGAAAAAGTAGGTGGACACATTTCCATTGATGAGGTGACATTTTGTGGCAGTTTGATCTGGACTTCTAAACTGTAATCTTTTCACAGGTTGGGAGGCACAATAGGCTCATTTTAAGAATCTTTTCCATGTTAAAAAAGGACTTTCGAACATTTGACTTTCAAACAGTCAGCAACTTAGCTCCTTCAGCCTACTCTGCTATGCAATAAGATCATGGCTGACCTGATTCTTTCATTTTCCCACCAACCCCATGCCTGTCCTGTCTTTACTAATCAAGAATCCAACTACCTCAGCTTTAAAAATATTTCTAGCCTCTCCTTGCTCCCCCTTTTGAACAAGTGTTCCAGAGACTCATCATTCACTTTAAGAAATGTTTCTTCTCATTCTGCCTTCAATGAAGGGTCACTTCCTGACTCCCCCAGAAGAGGAAACATGTTTTCCACATTCACATTGTCAAGATGCATCAGGATCTTGTGTGTTTCAATTCAACCATTTCTTATTCTTCTGATCTCCAGAGGAATAATGTGGTTGTTTAGTGCTAATGTCCATACCCTCACAGAGGCCCTGACTATTGCTCTCACTGCAAATCCCACTCTGACAGCTGGTGGATTTTGAATGTAAATAATATAAATATAAAACTGGTCTCCATGATAAGAACATGAAAAGTAGAAGCAGGAGTAGGCCATTATTTCCTCAGGACGACCCTGCCATTACGATCATGGATGATTTGTCCAATCTTCAACTTGCCTTTCATGCCAAAATCTGAATCATAGAATTATTTAGTATAGAAGAGGCCCTTTGACCCATCAAGTCTGCACTGCCAAAATATTCTGCTTCCTACAGTAGACCCATAGCCTTGAATAATATGACACTTTGATTACTCAACCAAGGGCCTTTGGAAGGTTGTGAGTATGTTGCATTCCAGACATCCACCACTCCCTGGGTAAAAAAAGTTTCTCCTCAAATTTTCCTCTCTCTCACATTCTTATCTACATAATTCATGAAAATCACAAACAGGGAGGGTATGACACCATACACTGTGCTCCAATCACACACAACTTTCTATCACCATGCCCTTCCTCCTGTCATGAAGCCAATTCTGGGTCCATCTTATCTTGGATCCCATGAACCGTTACCTTCTTTATCAGTTTCCCACATGGGATCATTGTCAAAAGCTTTGCTAAAATCCTTATAAACTATATCAACTGCCCCACCCTCACATCCCGGAAAAATTCCACCAGATTTGTGAGGCGTGACCTCCCTGTGACACAGCTATGCTGACTATCCCTGATCAAATGTTGCCTCTCTAAATGGAGAATAATTTTCTTCTTCACTGTTTTCTTCAATAATTTCCCGACTACTGACATGAGACTCCCTGGTCATTACCATAGTTCTCTGGTTTGTCTCTACCACCTTTCTTGTAAAGTGGGACCACAACAGTTGTCCTCTGGGACCTTCCCTGTGGCAGCGATGATTTAAAAATTTGGGTCAGGGTCCTTGCGATTTCTTTCCTCATTTCCCACTGCAGCCTGGGATAAAACTCATTCAGTCCTGAGAATATGTCCACTTTAAATCTGCCAAAACCTCCTTGCTTCTTATATGTATCTGCTCTAGAATTTCACATTCCACCTTCTCGAGTCCTGTACTTGCATCCTGGTTCTCCCATGTAAAGAAGATATGAAGTACTCAGCTCCTCATTGCTCTCAACTCCCTAATTATTCAAAAATCTAACTCAGTTTTACGTATTTCCAGTGACGTAGTCTCCATAACCCTCGAAGGAATTCCAGACATAAAATACCCTCTGGGTGAAAGAAGTTCCTTTATATCTCAGATTTAAATGAATGTCCAGTTATTTTGTAACTATGCCCCCTCGTTTGAGAATCACCCATGAGTGGAATTTCTTCTTAATGTCTATCCTGTCAAGCCACCTCCCAGAAACTTGTATGCTTCAATAATTCTTCTAATTCATATTTTTCTAAATGTCATGAATAAGGACCTAAGCTGTTTAGCCATTACTGCTAAGTCAGTCTGTTCATCCCAGATGGTTACCATGAAGCTGTCATTGATTTATGTAAAAACCTATTTGGTTTCAGCAAGGAGATTTGCTGTCTTTATCTGGCTGGGCCTACATGTGACTCCAGTCCCACAGCAGTCCCACTCCAGACCCTCAACTGCCCTCTGAAATGGCAAGTGAGCCATTCAGTTTTCAGAGGCAGTTATGGTTGGACAACAAATACTGGCCTTGCCAGCAATGCTCACATTCCATCAAATAATTTTCAAAAAACACAAGCGAATCCTCTACCCTTTCTGCCCTTTCAAAGCAGTCAATTTACTTAGAAAATGACTGGTGTACACAAATGAAACTATTAAATGGTGAAGCATAGTGTGTTAAGTCATTTTCAGTGTTTGAAGGCCAGACATTGACTTTTTTTTATGATCAACACATTCACAACTTAATTAATGTGGATCAAAACACATTAATATGGTTAAAGAATATTTTATGTAACGATAAGCATTGTTGCATTCTGTTATGCTGACAGACAGCACTGGCCAATGAAGGATTTTATACTTGTGATTATGCAAATTATCATTAGTAGAGACCTGAACTGTGTTCTAATGAACACAAGCTCAAGCACAATTTGCAGCCAGTTTCCCAATTGCATTCAAAGCACTTACCCACGTCATCCTTGTAAACTTTTTCCGTTCCCTCTCCAAAGCATTGACGTCCTTCTGATAATATGGTGACCAGAACTGTATGCAACATTCCAAGTGTGGCCTAACTAAAATTCTGAAAAGCTTCAGAATCCCTGTACTCATTGCCCCTTCCAATGAAGGCAAGCATGCCATAAACTTCTTTAACACCTTGTCTACCTGTGCTGCCACCTGCAGTGATCTGTGGACCTGCACACCCAGATCCCTCTATATTTCAATACTCATAAGGTTTCTACCATTCATTGTATAATTTCCACTAGTACTTGTCCTTCCAAAATGTGTCACCTCACATTTGTCCAATTCAACTCAATCTTCCATTTCTGCCCATGCCTCCACCTGATCTATATCCTGCTGTATCCTCTGATCAATCCTCCTCACTATCTACAACAATACCAATCTTTGTATCATCAGCAAAATTGCTAATTAGACCAGTTACATTTTCCTCAAAATCATTTACATAGACTACGATCAGCAGAGGTCCCAGCACTGATCCCTGTGGAACACTGCTAGTCACAATCCTCCATTCCAAAAAACATTCTTCCACCACCACCCTCTGTCTTCTATGACTAAGCCAGTTCTGTATCCATCTTGCCAACTCACCCTGTTCCCATGCATCTTCACCTTTGTACCAATCTGCCATGAGGGACCTTGTCAAAGGCTTTATTGAAGTCCACGTAGATGACATCAACCGCTTTCCCTCATCAATCATCTTTATTACCTCCTCAAAAAACTCAATCGAGTTAGTGAGGCACAACCTCCCCCACACAAAACCATGTTGTCTATCACTAACATGTCCATTTGCTTCTAAACGCATATAGTTCTTTTCCTTAAGCATCTTTCCCAATAGCTTCCCTACCATCAATGTGAGGCTCACAAGCCTGAAATTTCCAGGTTTATCCCTGTTACTCTTCTTAACCAAGGGATAATATTGACTCTTCTCCAGTCCTCTGTGATCTCAGCTGTGACCAAAGTGAATACAAAAATGTCTATCAGTGCTCCAGAAATTTGTTCTTTTGCCTCCCTCAATATTGTGGGATAGATCATCAGGTCCTGGGGATTTATCTACTTAATGCTTTTTAAGATATACAACGCCTCTTTTTTTTTAATAGCAGTTTGGCTTAGAGGTTCGACACTCCCTTCCCTGAGATCACCCTCCACCAATTCCTTCTCTTTGGTAAATATTGATATAAAGTATTCATTTAGGACCTCACCTACCTCTTCTGACTCCACATATAAATTCCTTCTTTTGTCCTTGAGTGGGCCATTGGGAATCTCCATAATCCTGTTTACTAATGATTTTTCATGACCACTCTTAGCCCTTCTAATTCTTTGTTTAGTTTCTTTCCTACTTTTCTTACATACTTCTGGAGCTTTGTCAGTTCTCATCCTCCTAGACTTTACATATGCTTCTTTTTTTTTGACCAAGGTCGCAACATCCCTGGTCATCCAAGGTTCACATAACTTGCTATACCTATCCTTCATTCACACAGGAATATGCTGCTTCTGAACTCTTATCAACTGCCGTTTGAAATACCTCCACATGTCCGATGTAGATTTACCCTTAAACGGACATCTCCAATCAACATTCTCCAATTCCTGCCTAAATGTTGTTGTAGTTCGTCTTCCCCCAATTTAACACCTTCACCCAAGGATGGCTGATTTCGCTATCCATGAGTATCTTAAAACTCACAGTATTATGCTCACTACTCCCTCGTTCTTTTCAGCAGTGTTTCCCCGCCTATTCTTATTCTTAGTCATGTTTGCCATGGTTTATTTCTCTCTCTCAATTCCTGCATCTACTGCGCTACTCCTCTAGTTCCCATTCCCCTGCCACACTAGTTTGAACCCTCCCCAACCATTGTCGCTAGTACCCTCTCCTATTCTTGACTAAATGGCAAATTATCAAATGGCAGAGCCGATTCAATGGGTTACATGGCTCTTAACTCTTTAACTGGTGAGTTTTAAGTAATGTGGCCTGATCCTTCACTGGGGGAAAACAGTCATGAGTTCAAACCACAGTTCTGATATCATTTGAGATGACTTACTGGTGTTGATAACATCTGTATTTTTCTCATTTTTGGTTTGAATTATGAACTGAAGGTGAGTGCTGAATTTTGTGCTTTGAGCAGTAGCTTCTTTAGGAAAGAACAAACAAACTGATGTTTGTTTGTGGGAACTAGCCTGAAAGTTAATTGCAAATTGTTTACTGTTCTAAGAACACTGCAGATATTTTGGCACCCAATATGTATTACACTCAAAGACTGGCAACTTCTTGGAAGTTATAAGGGCCAATCAAAAGGAGGATGGTCAAAGAAAGAAGGAAAATGTTGAAAAAATAGAAAGGGAAACTAATTCTTGAATTGGTTTGGACTGGATTTTGGACAGAAGGTATTGGCTGCTGCAAAAGCCGCTGGATGGAGTTTTAATTGCACTCAGTTTATCCAGAATGCAAACTATTAAAACTTCTGAGAAAAGAACCCTAGTCTGTGAAATATAAATAAGAGTGTCCAGCCATTTGCAAAAGCTGTTTGCATTAACCGGTGACTTAAAGATACATGGTCCCATGTGGCCTGTGAACATTGTTTAAGCACTGCATAAGGGTTTAGCAACTACTGTTCAAAACTGCTGAAGTGGACACTTTTTTGTTAAGTTATCCCTTGATTGTGTCCATATGTGAAATTGGGAGCTGTGATCGAAGAAGATTGGATTTAAATCATAGACACGAATTAGATTGCCTTGTTGTTTACCTTTGCTCTGCTAAAGTTAAGTATCAATAATAAATTGTTAATTTCTGTTTAAGCTATGAACTTGCTGTCTGATATATTTATTCATAAAGTCTGCTTAGGAATAGTTGGCCAATTTACAGGGTCATTAAACATTGTGATTTCATTGGGTTATGATATTCAGTGTTAGAGAGTCTGATTTGGTATGGTTTGCTCTCCCTGTGTCATTTCACTCAGCAGGTGATTTCCTGGTATGTTGCTACACTTGAGCTGTTAAACTGAGGCTCCATATGCTCTGAATTCCTGCTCGACCAGTTCTCATTTACAACAGGATCTTGATTAGATGGAGTAATGGGCGAAGGAATGGCAGATGGAGTTTAATTTAAATAAATACGAAGTGGTGCATTTTGGTAAGGGAAACCATGACATGACTTACACAGTTAATGATAGGCCCCTGGAGAGTGTTGCCAGACAAAGGGACTTAGGGATGCAGATTCATAGCTGTTTGGAAGTGGAATCACAGATAGACAGGGTGGTGAAGGTG
The DNA here is from genome assembly GCF_020745735.1 of Hemiscyllium ocellatum. Classification (NCBI taxonomy): domain Eukaryota; kingdom Metazoa; phylum Chordata; class Chondrichthyes; order Orectolobiformes; family Hemiscylliidae; genus Hemiscyllium; species Hemiscyllium ocellatum. The sequence continues at coordinate 38,019,317 of NC_083415.1, forward strand.
TTTGGCATCATTGCCTTCATTGGTCAGTGTATTGAGTATAGGAGTTGTAATGTCATGTTGCAGCAGTACAGGACATTGGTCAGGCCACTTTTAGAATATTGTATTCAGTTCTGGTCTCCCAACTATACAAAAGATGTTGTTTCGATTGAAAGGGGTCAGCAAAGATTTACAAGGGATTGTAGGGTTTGAGCAGAGGCTGTATAGGCTGGGGCTTTTTTTCTCTGGAGCATTGGAGGCTAAGGGGTGACCTTGTAGGAGTTTATAAAATCATGAGGGGCATGGATAGGATGAATAGGCAAAGTCTTTATCCTAGGGTAGAGTAGTCAAAAACTGGAGAGCGTGGTGTTAAGGTGAGAGGGGAAAGATTTAAAAGGGACCTGATGGGCTACGTTTTCACTCAAAATGTGGAGCGTGTATGGAATAGGCTGCCAGAGGAGGTGGTGGAGGCTGGTACAATTACAACATTTAAAAAGATGGGTATAAAAAAAGGAAGTGTTTAGAGGGATATGAGCCAAATGCTGGCAAATGGGATTAGATCAATTTAAGATATCTGGTTGGTATGGATGAGTTGGACCGAAGGATCTGTTTCCGTGTTGTATGAATCTATGATTCTGTAACTCTAACAAGACAGAAGCAAAAGATAGTAAATACAACCCAGATGCTAAATGCTGAAAGTCTGAAATAAAAGCAGAAAGTGCTGGAAATACCCAGCTGGTCCGTAAAACATTAATTGTTCCTCTCACTACAGGTACCGCCTGACTTGCTGATTGTTTCCAGCATTTTCTGCTTTTATTTCAGATGCGAGTGGACAATGTCTATGTAATTGAGTAATGAAGTGTGCACTAATTCCTCTACTCCGAAAGGGTGTAACCATTGATCATTGTTCTGCCCAAGGACAGTGCCAAATAGGTCAGCAGAGAAAACAGAGGCTATATGGCAATCTGAAACAACAGAGGAGAATTCCCATTTTGCTTACAAAAGACATTTTGTATCCTGATTTTTTTTTATATGCTTTGAAATAAACAAACCTGTTAGAGCTTAAATTTATATAAGTTGCCCAAATTTAAGGCTTTCATGAATATATGCACAGATAGAAATAGGAGAAAGTGAAGACTGCAGATGCTGGAGATCAGAGTCAAGAGTGTGGTGCTGGAAAAGAACAGCAGATCAGGCAGCATCCAAGGAGCAGGAGAATGGACATTTCAGGCATAAGACCTTCATCATCCTGATGAAGGCTTTATGTCCGAAACGCTGATTCTCCTGCTCCTCAGATGCTGCCTGGCCTGTTGTGCTTTTTCAGCACCACACTCTCAACATAGAAATAGGGGTGACTTTCGGAATGGAATTCAATTTGACCATGTGTATTTTTAAGTACTTCACTTTGTTCAACCGTACAAAAAAATGAGAATATTCTAAAAGACTGAGACTTTTTTACAGTAGAGATGATATCAACTTAATGCTTGGATGTATATTGTGTGCAAATTCCAAGTTAATTCCAGGAGGGTTCAGTGTAGAGAAAATATATGATAAATATTTAAAGTAGTAAGATGTTGCTGCCATTAATGTACAGAGGAGAATATTCTCCACAATGATATTTAGTTTGGTGCCTGAATTGATGAAAAGGATAAATCATCTCCCAGTTCTAATTAATTGATATATTGGTTGTGTTATAATTGTTCTCAGGTCGTTTTCAGCACAGAACAGCTTATATAACAGAAAATGCCCCATTTGTTTAAAATGTGATGGACATATTACTTGATACAAAGCAGTCTTTTACCTTTATTTCCATGGTCAAAATAACATTTTTACTGACTGTGTTCTCAATTCATCTTCTCTAGGTAGTACCCACAATTACTTGAGGGTTGTTAAACCAGAGCTTATGTTGTGATTTTATATGGGCTGAAAGAGGTGCAGATCCCAGATCTTGTCAGCCAGAGTAGGGAACAAACCTCTGCTTTTGGCATAATTTCCAACTACAATCTAACTAACCATTTCCACATATTCTCAAAGTTTTTAACTGAATCACAAATTAAAGTGCAGAATAACATCAGACCTATTATACATGAGCTCTTCAAGCTTGAAGCTGCTCACTTTAACTCTATTACACTGACCTCTCCCAGTATCAAATCAAGTGTACTATCCTCATAATCCTGCCATTCCTGCGGTATGGTACTTGGGCAGCAAGGAAATCTGAGCATTGGTTGTTGTTCAATTATGATCAATTTATTTTGAGTATGTCTTCTTTGACAGAGGAAGTGGTTCTGTGCAAGTTGTCATGAAATCAAGTCTTTGACAGGGCTGTGTGCAGAAGCTAGACCACATTCATGCACATTAGGTTTTTTTGCAGGTAGAATTTATCATGCCCTATCTGTGTAGTCATCTTGTTTTGTCCCAAATTCATAGCATTTCTAAATGCAACAAAGTCAAAACCACAGACTTGGAAAGTAGGTTTTACACATGTACAGAACAACTGAGTCGTACATCACTAACGAGTTGACAGAAATGATATTTTTTTTCAGAATGCTGAAGTGTTTGCCAAGTACCAGCTGACAAGATGCACAGTATTTACAGAGCCTGTGTCATTTGAAGGAATTTTCCATTGCTGTGATAATTAAAGGGGAAAATGTTATTTTGGTGATAAGTCATTCCAACATGAGCACGGTTTAAAATTGGGTTCAGATCTTTAGCTTTCTATCCAGTTTCTTGCCATTGCAAGGTAAGGGATATAATCCTGCAAAATGCAGACAAAGGATGATGGAGACTGAGTGGGTTGCTAACAGAACTCGAGCCATCTCACTCTGGTAATCTATTCAATGGGCTGAAGCAAAATGCCATATTTCACGTCCATTAGCGTATTGCCATGTGGCAGAACCACTTTAGTACGCAAATAAATGTTTAATGCATCTGCAGTGCTGAAACATGCTATAAGTCAGTGCTAGCCTGTGCCCAATGCCCACTGAAGACCCTCACCTTCTTATCGACCGTAACGTGGACATCACATACACGCAATCAGTTGGACAAATCCAAACATGAGCTTTTATTTACAGAAATCAAAAGCGATCACAACAAACCAAACCAAGAATAAGATCACCCCCGCAATGGAAACCATATTTTAGCATAATAACCAACAATTATTTTACAGTCCATGATTGTCTGCTGTACCCAGCTCTTATTAATGGAAACAGATGTCAATGAGTTTCAGTCTGGCCTGTAGCACCTGAGCTCTGTTGTAGACATTCACAGCTTCCTCCTTCCCAATATTTTCATCCTCCTTTTCAATGACTGCTTCCATTCGCCCAGTTCCTCTGCATCCAGCACATCACCTTGTTACCTGCTTCAATTGTACAGAACTTTTTATGCCAGGCTGATGCAGCACAGTCTATCCAACCTCTACTAGAAGGCCCTTCCCCAGATTAGCTCCCCATGCAGTGGAACAGTATCTTCAGCAGCCCCATCATGTGCTCTACAAAGGTGCAGCTGAGCTCAATGTCGGTCAGGGGCTTATGCAACAGCATCAGAAGCACCCGGTACATGAAAATGCTCTAGAATATAGGAAGGGTAGTGCCAGGGACATGAGCACATACCTCCAGGAAGTGATAACGGTGATCACAGATCGTCTGCACGTTAATCAAATGGATAATCAAATGGTGATGAATTCCACAGTGTTGTAATACCACCCTTTCATTGCTGCATTTATGCACATGTAGGCACCCTGCACCTGGATTGACCAGTTATGTTTCTGAATCCTGCAGCATTGACCTTGTCATGGGAGAATGAAATGAACTGGGGCAACCTGCACAGATGGCATTGGTCACTGTCCTGATGCAGCTATGAGTGCACAACTAAGAGAGAGCTTAGAGGTCACACATTCCTTCCTGGAAAATTCCTGCAGCATAGACATTCAGGGTGGCAATGGCTTTCACAGCTGCTGGGAGATGACAGCCTCAGCTCCAAAATCAGGCACAGTTCCATCATTGTGCCCTAGGATGTGCAGAGCCTGCTTCAGCATTGGGACTTACTCATGCCCAGGAACTACAGTGAAGTACAGATAACTCTGAGCCTCCAGTGCACTCCATACAACCTGAGAGATCATGCAGCATCAAACTCTCCCTGGACAAGGGGGCACCTTGTCCCCTAACCTGGGCTATTGCTGCTCCTGAGCTTTTGCTGGTTCCCACTGGTTCCTGACATGGCCATTTGTTGAATGAATGTGTAGTGTGTTTGCCGCAGAGGCAGCTGGCACATACTATGTGCGTTAGGTTGATGTCTTGGTGTTACTACAGAAAGATGTCCATTGCCATCACTGTCCCTGTCCCCTTTCCCTCATAGACAGATCCATACTGACAAGCAGTCTGATATGTGGCTACATTAAAGAATCCATAGCAACCATAGTGATTTTATCAAATAATAATTCTCCTTAATTGGTAACATTCCTCTGAGTGAGAAACGTGTCATAGCACTGGGAGATGGCATAAAGGATGGAGGGAGAGACTCCAAACATTGAAATTGGCTTCATCAGCCTTCTCACCCACTTAGAGTCATCGAGATGAACTGCACAGAAACAGACCCTTCAGTCCAACTTGGCCCTGCCAACCAGATATCCCAGGTAAAAACAAGGACTGCAGATGAAGGGCTTTTGCCCAAAACATTGGTTTTCCTGCTCCTCGGATGCTGCCTGACCTGCTGTGCTTTTCCAGCACCACTCTAATCCAGAACCAGATATCCCAACCTAATCCTATCCATTTTGCCTTCACTTGACCCATATCCCTCTAAACCCTTCCTATTCATTTACCCATATAGATGTTGTTTTAAATGTTGTTATTATAACAGCCTCCAACACTTCCTCTCGAGACAAAAAAGCTGCAGGTGCCGGAATTCAAAGTGGACAGGCAAGAGGCTGGAAGAACACAGCAAGCCAGGCAGCATCAGGACATGGAGAAGTCTCCAGCTCTTGATGCCGCCTGGCTTGTTGTGTTCTTTCAGACTCCTGCCTGTCTACTCTACCACTTCCACTGGCAGCTCATTCCATACATGCACCACACTCTGCGTGAAAAAGTTGCCCCTTAGGTCCCTTTTATATCTTTCCCCTCTCATCTTAAACCTATGCCCTCTAGTTCTGGATTCCTCCACCCCAGGGAAAGGACCTTGTCTAGTTACCCTATCCATGCCCATCATGATTTTATAAACCTCTATAAGGTCACCCCTCAGCCTCTGATGCTCCAGGGAAAACTGCCTCAGTCTATTCAGCCTCTCCCTGGCAACATCCGTGTAAATCTTTTCTGAACCCTTTCAGGTTTCACAACATCCTTCTGATAGGAAGGAGACCAGAATTGCACACAATATTCCATTAGTGGCCGAACCAATGTCCTGTACAGCCACAACATGACCTCCCAAATCCTGTACTCAATACTCGAATCAATAAAGGAAAACATAACGAATGATGTCTTCATGATCCAATCCACCTGCAACTCCACTTTCAAGTAATATGAACCTGCACTCCAAGGTGCCGCAAACCTTGCCATAGCCACATCGCTCAGACCCCTATCAGATTCCAGCTATACTTCCATATTGGGTGGAAACACCCATTGAGGTAGATCATGACTTTGTGTAATAGTTTATCTGAACATGGGGTAAATTGACTTCAGAGCCTGTTTCCATACTGTAAGTAATCTATTCTAATCTAAATGTAAAAGAGATTGCAACAGCAACAAAAAAGAGAAAATCAAGCTACTAGATGTAGTGATGCAGTGGAAAATCATTGCTCTCATTACTTACCTATTCCAGCACAGTGTTGAAGTGACCATCTAATTTTTAGGTCAGTGGTGGTCATCCCGTTGGTCTGGGGATGTGAGCGGTTAGTGAGGGTGATGCAATCTCCAGGTAGCTGCTAATCCCTGTTTACTCCTGAGAGAATTGGCCATCTGATTTTCCTGGTGATTTGTTTGGGGAATGAAGTACCAATGGCTTTTATTTTAACCCTAGGCGGGTGCATGCAGCGGGACACAAACTTTCCTGACCTCAGCAGCATGAGGCCCACAACGACCAGAACTTCAGGTCTTTGATATAGCATCCCAGCAAGAAGCTGCAGGAGAGAATGGAATGTGACATATCATGAGGTCATCACTCAGAATATATCTCATCAGACAACTTGGGGGGGGGGTGGGGGGATTGTCATTTGTGAGCAAGTAATGGGGAGTCTGGGATAGAGAAGGCCTAAATGTTCCTTTTGAGGACCAAAAACACGATTGTTCTTATCTTGGCCTCATAATGAGAGGAAAAGTACTTTCTGGGCCATATGGCTTTGATTCATTTTTGAACAAAATAATCGTGAAGGAAAGCTGCAATAACTTTCCCACTGAAGATTAATATAAAGTTTGGTCCTTGATGAAGTTGCTGAGGGTGATTTGTGTCGACTGAACAAGATTATGAATACTACATACTGTATTGCAGTATATCAGGGCAGCTTTTCTATCTTGCTGCTCTTCAGTCCTAGTGACAGGCATCTGAATAATGCCATGAAAAAGATTTTTTAAAATAATTTAATCAGGATTCAATAAATTCAGTAATCCAAGTTATCGCAATAGAAAAGACATGAAATGTACTTTAAATAATTTCTGTTCTGTGACATGACCACTGATTATAAATGTGATTCACCTCAGAATATAGCAAACTTTTAAAAGAAGGCTGAGTGAGTCAAAATGACTGTAAATCCAGTGGTTGTCTGGAAAGAAACTTGCAAATACCACACCTGCAGGTGTCTAGCTTCAAAGGAATAAAATGCATTACAAGCTGCACTGTAATCTCTTGGAAATGATCAGATTGTGAACACAATAGAGAAAAAGAGAGTAGTCTGAGAGAAAGCCATGTATCAAATCATCCCCCATCAAGAACGCACAAGAACAGGAGTTAAAAGCCAGTTGAAACCCGGGTCTGCCTATGCTAGTGGAAGAAAGTGTTCCAGTGCAAGGTATGCGAGTGGAAGATGTGCTCCTGAGCTGAGACACCCACACAGGTTAGCCTGACTTTGAGCTCTCGTGTTCTGTGAAGGTTACAGTTGAAGTACCACCAACTAGTTAACCCTGCATTGCATGTACTGAAAGGGAAGAGATGTTCTCTCCTCTGAATGCTACTAGCCAGCACTGTTGAAAGAAATCAGAACACGTGAATTTTATCAACCTGAAAAGCCAGCAATCTCAAACTTGACTGTTGAGTTATCAATAACGATGCTATCAATAACATCCACAGTATCAGCCGCAACATTACACTATCTATATGTCATGAATGACCCAGGGACTGACCAACATATATTTTACATTTTTGATGTTCTTTTGGACTCACTTCTCAATTCTAACCTGTGTGTACTGTCTTATTATTTCTTTTCATGTTTAATAGTCATTTTTTTGGTAGCTCCAGAAAGCCTCTTAAATTGGCTCCTTTTCAAACATCAGTTCATTTGGTCTAGGAGCAAAGCTTCCACAAGAAAATGAATCATTTTCCTTTGTAAATTAACCTTGATACAATGGACTGAAGGGGTGGGTGAATAAAGAAGGGGAGCCAGTTCATTGTTTCTAAGCTGGACCTTGACAATGGGTTGAGCCTGCCTGGAACCACAATAAACTGTGGAACATTGCCCAGGGTCTGATCATGACAGGTATCATAATAAACCCTTACTCTGTGAGCACAGGTCAGGCAGGCAAGATTTAAAAATTAGCTTTAATATAATATTTTGTTAGAACATCCAACACCCCAAACATCCCCCTCATGAACTGAAATTGTCTACTCTACCAAATCAAACTGTTGAACCTGAGAAACTGCAAGAACTTGTTCCACATTGTTCTCTGTTGAGTTTCAATTCCATTGCTTCAACACGATCCAAAGATGTGTAGGTTAGGTGAATTGGCCATGCTAAATTGCCCGTAGTGTTAGGTGCATTAGTATGGGATAAATATAGGATTGGGGAATGGGTCTGGGTGGGTTACTCTTCAGATGGTCGGTGCGGACTTGTTGGACTGAAGGGCCTGTTTCCATACTGTAAGTAATCTAATCTAATCAGAAACAGTCAGTCAGTCAGTCAGTTCATACATTTGATAAGACTCCCGAGTTGAGAATAAAATCTGAAGGTGTTGTTCTTCTTTTAGACCACAGATGTCAGTATTTCTTCACATGTCAAACATGACAGTATCAGTAAAACATGTTGTTGGCACTTTGAATATTAGGAATGAAGGGTTCGCAATCAGTACACTTTTCATCCCTTAATTTTAACATGCAAACTGTGAATCAGCTCATGGATCACAACATTTACATTCCTGATATGTTGTTATGCTGTGCATAGTTCTGAATTTAAAATGAAGACACAAAACAAATACACAGCTAGTCTATTTGAGAAAAGAACAACCAGGTGAATACCTCAGATATAGACATTTCATTGGGACACTTCTAGTGCAATATGTTTCTTCCAGCATTGTCAGGCTTTTCTTGCCATGTCTATTGCATGTTCCAACTTGTAAAAAATTGTGTACGCATATACAAACTTTCAGGAGTCACACAACAAACTAAAGTGTTATCATTTGTTTTAAGCATTATTCACCTTCGGGAAGTCCGACTACAATGCCGTGCTTCTTCTCCTGGCTTACAGGCAAAATCTCAAGCAGGAGAACCCCTTGCGGATATAGGTTAAATGCTGATCAGAGGAGGCAAAGAATCAACTCCGGTGCTGTCTGGAATCAGCTGATTGGGCCATATACAAACAGTCCACAGGTACCTTGGACGAGTGTGCCGCCACTGTCACAGACTTGATCAGCAAGTGTGTGGAGGACTGCATACTGAGGAAGTCAGTCCAGGTGTTCCCCAACAGGAAAGCCTGGATGAATCAGGACATACAGAACCTGCTAAAAACCAGGCGTAGGCTTCAGATCAGGAGACCCACTCAAATATAAGGAATCCAAATATAACCTTTGCAGAGCCATTAGACAGCCAAGGATCAATACCGATCCAAACTAGAGACACATACAGACAACCAGCAACTATGGCAATGACAGAATGACATCACAGCTTCTAAAAAGAGACGGTGCATGATAACAGACAATGACACATCCCTCTCAGATCGTCTCAATACCTTCTATGCTTGCTTTAAGCAGAATTTTGATGGAGAGGTAACACCTTTTCTGACAAGTCCTGACAAACTTATCCCAACAGTTACTGCATCAGAGGTCAGATCAGTTTTCCTTCATGTGAATCCAAGGAAAGTGATGGGACCAGACAGAGTACCAGGACGTACACTCAGAGTATGTGCAGATCAACTGGCTGAGGTCTTCTCTGACATTTTCACCCTCTCCCTGCAGCAGGTCAATGTCCCTGCCTGTTTCAATAGGGCCAACATTATCCCTGTGCCTAAGAAGGATCACGCAGCATGTCTCAATGACTACCGCCCAGTGGTCCTAACTTTGGTGGTCATGAAGTGCTTTGAAAGGCTGGTCATGGCACTAATCAATTCCAGCCTCCCCACTATTCTTGACCCACTCCAATTTGCCTATCGGACCAATAGATCCACATGAGATGCCATATCACTTGCCCTTCACTCCTCCCTAGAATATCTTGACACCAAGAACAGCTACATAAGAATCCTGCTCATTGACTATATTACAGCCTTCAACACTATTATCACCTCGAGACTGATTACTGAACTTAATAATCTCGGACTAAACCCCACTCTCTGCAACTGGATCCTCAGTTTCCTGACCCACAGGCCACAGTCAGTGAAAATTGGGGACAATGTTTCATCATCACTAACACTCATTGCTGGAGCCCCCAGGGGTGTGTATTCAGCCCCCTACCATACTCACTGTATACCCATGATTGCGTCGCCAAATCCCAGACTAATGACATTTACAAGTTTGCTGATGACACCACCATAGTTGGTCGAATCTCAGATGGCAACGAAACACACTACAGACGGGAGGTGGAAGACCTGGAAAAATGGTGCACTGAGAACAACCTAGCTCTCAATGCCAGCAAAACCAAGGAACTCATTATTGACTTTCAGTGGGATGTTACTCATGTGCCCCTAACCATTAACAGCACAGAGGTGGAACGAGTGGAGAGTGTTAAGCTCCTGGGAGTGGTCATCCACAACAAGCTTTCTTGGACTCTTCATGTGGACACACTGGTTACAAAGGCCCACAATGTCTCTTCTTGCTCCGGCAGCTGAGGAAATTTGGCATGACAGCAAATACCCTTGCCAACTTTTATAGATGCACCATCGAAAGCATCATGTGTGGATGTATCACTACCTGGTATGGCAACTGTACCATTCAGACAGTTACAGAGAGTGGTGAACTCGGCCCAGACAATCACAAAGGCCATCCTCCCATCCATAAGTATCCATCTACCAGGCCCCCTGTCAAGGAAAGGCCGCTAGCATTCTCAAAGATCCATACCACCCTGGCAATGTTTTTCTATAACCTCTACCACCAGGGAGAAGGTACAGAACCCTGAACACACGCACCAGCCAGTTTTGTAACAGTTTCTACCCTCCTGTTGTTAGAATACTGAATGGACTCACAAACTCTTAACATTCGCCTGTACCTGTGTTTGCCGCTGTTTGCCTATTATTTACTTATCTATGCTACTTAACTCTGTGATCTGCCTGTACTGCTCGCAAGACAAAGTTTTTCACTGTGCCTCAGTGCATGTGACAATAAATTCAATTCAATTCAATTCCTGGCGAAATCCTTGAAAAAAGAATGATTTCCATTTATATTGAATTGCTAATGACCACAGGATGTGTCAAAGTGGTTGACACTCAATGAAGTAATTTTGAATTGGAATCACTATTGTAATGCAGGAGATGTGGCAACCGATTTTATACAGCAGGCTGTCTCAATCAAAAATGTGATGCTGATTTGAGAATCTGTTTATATAATATTGACTGAGGGGTAAATATTAACCAAGGCAGCAGGAATGACTCTCATCTCTTCCTTAAAATAATAATTTGGATTCATTTACCTTTTCCCACTGTTTACTAAAGTTGTTCACTTAACTGTGAAATCCTGTGCAATGTTATTTCTTTTCACCATATTTGGTTTTGGTTTCCATAATGACCTTTAGCTAAAGTCTTCGGAACATCATTTGGGGTGTGAAATAGGGAAGATTAGAAAAATGTTTGCAAGCATGTTAGGGCATCAAGTCTTTTTTTTAACCGGAAGGTTATTGAAGTACGTTGCCCAGGATTTGAGGAAATCCTTGCAGAAAATGCAGAAGAATATAGTTCAAGGGCACAAATTATGTCGAGGTTAAACAGTTTTTCAGTTGAAGACTGACACTGGTAATGGCAAAATGAGCCAGATGGTCAATTTCAGAGCTGTAATATGTAGAGTTCCAAGCGATTGTCCTTAAAGATGTGAAAGTAATTCATGCATTCTGAACTCTAGCATTCAATCAGTCCAAGTTAGTTTCCTTAAATCCCCTACTGCTGTGGTTTTCTGCTCCATCAGACTCCCGACCTTTATGTAGTTGGACAGCTTAGTGTTGGCTTGTGGCCATGGATTACAATGCCCGATGGTTTATTTTAGCACACAGACTCCATTACCACTTCTGTGAATTTGTCCAGAAAGCTATGAACTCTATAGCAAGTAGAATAAAGTGCACTTAATTTCAAGGTTTGCTTGACATCTGGGAAAACCAGTTTATTTTCTTTGGTGCTATTTTGATATAATTGTGGCATAACGTAACAGATTTGTTGTGATCACCGTAACTCTGTTGTTTTTTTATGAGTTATGTTGAATTATGAGCCTCTTGAGTCTGAAATATAGTAAGCTTTTAATAATAGACATTTAAACCACCTTAAAAATGTGTTGCTAGAAAAGCACAGCAGGTTAGGCAGCATCAAAGGAACAGGAAAATCGACGTGTCGGGCATAAGCCCTTCTTCAGGATGTTCCTATGATGCTGCCTGACCTGCTGCGCTTTTCCAGCAACACATTTTTAAGCTCTGATCTCCAGCATCTGCAGTCCTCACTTTCTCCTATTTAAGTCATCTTCACAGGATTCCCTTCAAGGAACATTTATTTGAACAACAAAATCCTATCTAATCTTGTCTGGGATGAGATTAACTTGCTACGTTTTTGAAAGTGATTGTCAAGAGACTGTCTGGAACATACACAAAAAAAAACCAGTGGCCATCAACTTTGATAATTGATGAATGAGGAATGTCCATATGTTGGCCCAGAATGCTAGCAAGCTGGCTATTGAAGACCAATTTGATTTTTTTACATTCTTGTTTGACCTAATTTAAAATTTATGTATTTAGATTTTGGAAAGATATATTTTTAGTAATCACACCATGAGTTAGATAAATCCTAAATCCATTCACCAGGATTTGTTAGCATGGCTGAGCAAATTAATGGGAACATAAATTTTAAAACAGCGTGTGTAACAATGACAGTGTCCATGTTGTGTATCTGCATAGCCCATAAATACAAAAGATTGAACAATGCTTCACTGGAGACTCTCACTGGATGATGTTACCTAGTATGGTGAAAACAAACCTTCAAGCTCAGTGAGCAAACTTACAGACTTATCATCAACCTAAGCTACACATCTCAAAAATTGAACATTTCTGTTTAGTTGTGCTTTTGTTAGCATTTACTGGGTATTAGAATTACTTTGTTAGCACAGCATTTTAGTATAATTAAATTCAGAAATGTTTAAATTATTTTCCATGCTGAAATTGTGGTACAACTTCTTAACTCTCAGCCATAAAATGTTAGCTATCAACATAATGGCTGCAACTATATTTCTAAATTAGTTGTATGCGAAGCAATTTGAAATGGTTAGAACAGATATGATAGAAAATGGGATAAGCCTTTTCTATACTTCCAAACATCATTATTGAACTATAGTACGAAGATTGGGCAGTTTCCTACTTTACAAGGCATGTAATTGTGTAAATGAAAGGTGATAAAACATATTGAGGTCATGAAAGTAATTATGTAAATGCATGTATTTCCCTTTCATTCTTTATCTAATCTCTGTATCTAAATTTCTGATTTCTCTGGGACCATTTGGAAGTTGCAGCAACTTTCTGTGTTGTTATGTGATAGCATTAATGCTCATTTTATTCCTGATGTTTTGAATTATGGAAAAAGGAGATAACGTTTGCTGTTGCGTCCTGCCTATACTTACGTTAAGGTGTCCAGTTTTATAAATATAGCCAATGAAATAACTTATGTTACTTATAACTTTAATAACTTATTCAATTTAAGGTAGATCCATCAAAGATTCACCTGTTTTTTAAGCCGTCTTGCCAAGCTCATCTTTGCTCACACTTGCCCTGTTTTTTTTGATTAACTTCAACTGAACAGAACTTGAAATGAAAAGAAGCTTCAACTTTGAATGAAATTCGCATCCCATAGAGCATCCCATAGAGGTTTATGGGGAAGTTTAACAGGGGTCAGAGCAATATTCCCTCTAAGCTGCTCTGACATTCTGCACACAGCAATTGTCAAGCTGGCATGGATCATCACACTGACTTCTACTTCCAAAAGTCATTGCTACACATGGGCATCAGTGGTCAGTGCAAGTAAGAAATGGATTAGAGGGAACGTTGGGTCAGAGCAAGGTGGACTATTGGGAGATTTGTGACAGGACTAGACAAAAGTTCCAATGAGGGACATCTCGACATCAGGAGCAACTTGTGCCACCTCTTATGATTCTCACAAACAATTTGGCATGATTCTCACTAGGCTGCAGCAACAGTTTGATTAAGGACGATTATCATTTGTTAAAGGCCTTGTTAACAATTCAATTTAACTTATTAATATTCTGTTTTCAATCTTACCAAACACACCAAATAAGCTAATAGTTGTGAAAATATGAAGTTAAATCAGAGCAGTATCTAACAAATTCAGCTTGCTGCTTGTTCTCAGAGATCTCCATTTTGGACACTGAGCATCAACATCCTGTGGCACATTCCATGGGCATGAGTGACATGCACCCCTTGTCCCTGGTATCTGATATATGTCAACCTCTAACCTTCCCTCAAGGCACATTTCGGATCCACCTCTGGGATGTTACTGCTCTTCAAAGCTGCACCTCAGGCAACACTGACAACTCTCATTGTAATGCTGTAGCAAGGAGCCTGGGTGCTCAGGAGGACACACCCAGCTCATGGACTGGACCAGGCCTCGGGCTTCTTTACTCACGGTCATCATATTTACTCACATTGAGCCTACCTGGATACACACATTACTTCTATCTTGCTTTGCATTTTGTACAGACACATAGAAACATAGAAAATAGAAACAGGAGTAGGCCATTTGGCCCTCAAACCTGCACTGCCATTTATTATGATCATGGCTGATGAGCAATGGTGTGATCCTGCCTCTCCCCCATAGCTCCAAGTGCTATATTCAACTCCTTCTTGAAATCATACAATATTTAGCCTCGACTGCTTTCTGCAGAAGTGAATCCCACATGCTCACTACTGTCTGGATGAAGAGATTTCTCCTCTTCTGAATGGTTTACTCCATATCCTTAGACTGTGAACCAAAAACCAAAAGAACTGCAGATGCTGTCAATCAGAAACAAAACCAGAAATTTCTGGAAAAGCTCAGCAGGTCTGGCGGTATCTGCAGAGAGAAATCCGAGTTTATGTTTCGGATTGAGTGACACTTCCTACCGGAATAACATTGATCTGATTTCTCTCCACAGATGCTCCAGACCTGCTGAGTTTTTTCAGTAGTTTCTGGTTTTGTTTCTGCCATTCTAGGAATCAGTCTGACAAACCCTCACTGCACTCTCTTTCTAGGAGGAACATCCTTTCTCAGATGACGGGACCAAATTTGCATGCAGGTGTAATCCCATCAAGGCCCTGTATAATTGCAGTATGACATCCTGTACTTGAATTCTCTTGCTATGAAGGCCAGGATACCATGTGCACTCTTACCACCTGCACACTTGCCTTCAGCAACTGGTGTTCGAGGACATCTAAGTTTCATTGTATATTCCCTTATTTCAATTTATAATTTAAAAAATCGATTAGATTACTTGCAGTGTGGAAACAGGCCCTTCGGCCCAACAAGTCCACACCGACCCGCCGAAGCGCAACACACCCATACCCCTACATTTACCCCTTACCTAACACTACGGGCAATTTAGCATGGCCAATTCACCTGACCCGCACATCTTTGGACTGTGGGAGGAAACCGGAGCACCCGGAGGAAACCCACGCAGACACGGGGAGAACATGCAAACTCCACACAGTCAATCGCCTGAGTCGGGAATTGAACCCAGGTCTCAGGCGCTGTGAGGCAGCAGTGCTAACCACTGTGCCACCGTGCCGCCCACAAATTATTCACATAATAATCTGCCTTCCTATTTTTGCTTCTGAAATGAATAGCCTCTCATTTATCCACATTATACTGCATCTGTCATCCATGTGCCCACTCACTCAGCTTTTCAAAATCACATTGAAGCATCGCTGCATCCTCCTCCCAGTTTACCCTCCCATGATAATCTATTATAAGGATGCTTGTCGTGGTTGTCAGCAGGCCTCGCTCAATCAAGTCAAGAGATAGCACTTCACTCAGGGAGTGCTGGCACAATAATTTCTGGACAATCCTCTGATACCAGAATAGGGCCTTGGAAACAGTTTGTTAACTATTCAGGACAGTCAGAGTCAGGATGTTCTCCTCAGGTTAAGAGTACTGTGGAGCAGAGTTAAAATAGATGTCAAAATACTTCAATAGATTAATAGATTTAAAATTTGATTAAACATTGCAAACAAAATAATGACTTGCATTTATTTTCATGATGACCAGATATTTCAAAAGCTGTATAGACAATGAAGTCCCTTTGAAGTTTAGCCTCTATTGTTCCGTGAGAAACGCAGCAGCCAATTTGTATGCAACAACCTTCCACCAACAGCAATGTGGTAAAGATGGGGTCATCAGTTTTCATAATCTTGGTTGAAGGATAAATATTGACCGGGTCACTAGAAGTAACTGCCTTGCACTTCTTCAGAATCTTTAGCTTAGCCCAAACAGGCAGATAGGGTTTGAAAGACAGCATCGCCAACTCTGCAGGACTTCCTCAGTTCTTCACTGGAATACCAGCCTTGATTTTTATTCTCTGTGCAGCCCTGGAACAGGACTTGAACACAAAACTCTACGACCCAAGAAGCAAGAGTGCTATCTACAAAGCAACAGCTAACAAAACAATAAAGATGTTGCAATGGAATCATTAACAGCTCTGTCGCTTTGGAATGACACTGTCTAACATTTCAATTAGCGTTTAATTTGTGACTCAAAATGGCAATAAAGTATATAAGTCAAGTGTTGATATACCTGTAATAATTGTAAAATGGGACTACTTGGCAGATTCATGACACTTTGTTTTATTGTTTCACAGTTAACAGGGCACAACTAAGGGAAGATTATGGCTCCTTCTCCTCTGCACGTGTTTAAAAAGGAGACAGGATTTTCTCAGGAAAGTCAGCCTCAAATCCTGGTCTGTGGTTTGTTGGTGGCTGGGGGAGCCTTCCTGCTACTGGTGCTGCTCACATTTCTCTGTAATAACTGTCAAAGGTAAGAAATAATGATCACCTCAGCTCCATTGTACAGTTATTTCTGGTAAACTGTTTCTCATTCTGTCTGCTTTTCTGCCTTTTCGATTACTGTTCAGGATGGATAAAGTGATCCTTAGTGGGATGGCTGTGTGAATGTGGTGGTTTACACAAGCGTTTGTTGGTAAATACCTTGAGGGCTACTGGCTGCATATAAGCAAATACATTATTTTTATTGAAGCAATGTGCTTGAGATTGCTAATCGCAGTCCTGGCCCTGAAATTCTCCTGACCAGGTCAGATCTATCCAATATTCTGAGCAGTTCACCCCACCATGGTTACAATATAAATACTTGGAAATAATGCATATGAAAGCTCACAAGGTCAAAGAAACTCCTCTGGGACACATTAAACTGGAATTGCACTGAAAATGGTGTCAAGCTCAATTAGTATAAGATTACCTGCTTTCAGGTCTTCCCATTACTTCTCTTCCAGACCATGTCAATAACTAACTGCAGATTTATTCTGTAACTTTCACCTTGCTGTAGAACAGAAACAATTCTGCAGAGATGAAAACCAAACATGAACGTATCGTAGAAGAAATATAAAAGCAATGAACTCCATACAATAAGAAAATGCAGCCAAAGAGATTTCAGGGTGCAGAAGAGAAATATTTTATTTCTGGAGGAAAATGGTCTTGAGACCAACTACGTATGCTTAATCTGTACGTTCTTTGAATCCACAATGTGGACAGCAGGTATTTGGATTTTCATTGAGTTGTAATAACTTGGCAAGTGAAACCAATTAAGGATGAGGGGAGGTTCAAGTTGTGAACCCACATCATGCACTCTCAACCTCTCTGGATTTATTGAGATGATAGATGTATCCTAATCTGCAATGTTCATGGAATCAGGCCAGGTCTTCAAACATTGTGCTCCATGGCAACTCCAGAATGTAATGAACAATAGTCTTCATGAGGTAACCTCCTGATAATTAGCTCAAAACGTCCTTCTCATGCATCACAGCCCTATGTTAGACAATGACCCACTAACTAACCCCAAACCATGCTTACATTCAGCTAAGATACCAACATGTCTATTCACCTACCACACACTGTATAAAATAATTAACTCAAAAGAGATAATAGAATTGTCAAAAGTATGCTTTTTTTAAAAAGTCAATTATTTACCCCTTGCTTTAAAAGAAAACTCCTTTGATACTTATACCAGCTCGCAGTTAATCATTCAGAACGGAGCTGCAAGCCCTTGCAACCACCATGTTGTATAAATAAACCTTGTATAATTGACAAAAAAGATCAGGGAGCCAGTGATGTTCACCAAACAATGTTTTCTCTGGGTTCAAATATTTCAACAGGCTAACGGATGGCCAGGCTCCCAGCCAAGCTTCATTGTGCATTCTCGGTTGAAAGGCTAGATACTCATCAGAGGCTAAAACATCTGAGCCCCTGTTTGACTGACCTCCCTAGCTATCTGAAGGCATGGGAGAAAATGAGGACTGCAGATGCTGGAGATTAGAGTTGAGAGGTGGCTGCTGGAAAAACAGAGCAGGTCAGGCGGAGTTGAGGAGCAGGAGAATCGACGTTTTGGGCATCAGCCCTTCCTCAGGGATGGCTATCTGATGGCTGCTCAATTTCAAGCTATTTATTTACACATTGTTAAGTGGTTTCAAGGGGCTTGACATTTCAAGTATTAAACTCTAAATGTCTGGATGATTGACACTTTTATTGGACAGCAGTGAATGTATTTTGCTTTAACATGGAAGTTATGAATGAATTGTTTCTTTTAAAAGTACTTTATTACACATGATATTCTCAGTATAGGACTCATTGCTCCTTGACATGTCAGATATTTTGAAACAAAAGTAGAATTTGAAAAATTCACCAATTTCTCCAAAAACAATATTAACTTCCATTAAACTTTAAGCCACACTAGGCAAGAAAAGCATTAATATCCTACAGACCACCATATTTAAATTGGCACAAGACAACAGGTATACATTAGCAGTAAGTGGTTAAACAAAATTGACACACATCTGCACACAAAAAGCCATCGCTGTGAACACCAACACAGATTGGTGAGATCATTGGTAATGTGTTTCCATTGTACATGCACACAGCTAGAATATTTTAACCAGGCAATTAATACATGTCTTTGCTGCATTTCAGTTTCCAACTTCAGATTTAAATTTAACAATTGACACTGAATTCATTACAATAGCATCCATTACATTTTTCCCTGTTGTAACTCTTGAAGATGTTCAGCCTTAGGATAGAGGTGTCAAATTCATTTCAAATAAATCAGAACCTTCATGGTTCAAGATTTTCTATTTATCTGAATATTTATTTGTTGACAGTTTGAAACTGTTTTTTCAGCTTTACATCCTCAGTCTCTATTGCCCCCAAACTCCTTATGGTGACCCCATTTTCCACCAACACCTACCCAGATCCAGCAGCTTCTTCAGCTGAAAGAAAGCTATTCACTCCCTGTCCTCATATCACTGAAAAGGCTTCTCCCTAGCTTCCTATGAATCATAACATTTTCTTGGTGAAAAATAGAGTGATTTTGTAACAGCTTCTATTTCCCTCAAGACTTGTAAACTTCTCTTAAATGCAGGGTCATGTCATCTCAGGATGAAAGCTTCAAAGCTAATGTGGGGATGAGGATGACACTGAACAAAGTGTTCATTCTTTCTGTTAGACATTGAAGAACCCACAAATGACAAATAACTCAACAGATTGCAGATTACTTCCCTCAAAAAAAATTGTCCAAGTGTATATTCTAGATTGGTCTAAAAATGTAAACCACATGCAAGCAATTCAGGAATCGGGAGCTAACAAGTTACCCTGAAGCATTGTACAAACAACAAATGATAGGAATGCTGAAACATTATATAAACAACAGTTAAAATCTCTCAAATCAGATTAATCAAGTTATTGTCATTTAAGTCCTGGTCCACACAATAACTGCCACGACTATTATCTTCTGCCTGAGGTTAACATCCAGTATGCAGAACAGACTCTACTGTGACATCCAAAGTATTTAGCATTTTACACTGATGGTATTGGAGTAGCTTTTGCCTCAGGTCAGGAATATCTGCTTATCATACTTCCTAGAAAAGTCACTCAATGTCACCTAAGTTATGCTTCCCAAATGAAATATGACCAGATTCTCCCTTTTCTGGATTTTGAATACTGACCTCTCTTTTCTGGTCACAATAGTCCAATTCAGAACTATGCTGAAATTCCAAGAACACAATCTTACAATTCACAATGAGCTGATCAAAAGAAATCTGTATAAAATGTATTCATAGTGTTAGGAAAATGTACTGCTCCAAAACACACTGGACTTATATCAATTAAAATATTTATAAGCTCCTAGGCACTTGGCAAATAAGGATTTTTTTTAATTCTTTAATGGCATGTGGGTGTCACAGAGAAGACCAGCATTTAATCTGTAATTAGAATAGAATTGCCCTTAAATTGGAGAAAAGTCAATGAATTGATGATTTTAAAATCCAAGATTTTACAATAGGCAAATTAACTGACCAAAAAGCCAGTTGATTGTCTGGGTTGATCTGAGGTAGCTAAGAAAGTTTTTTTTTGTAAAAGGTAAAAATGAATTAAAGGTACATATGAGGTCTGAAAGTAAAAATACTGTTTTGTATTGCTATGTATAAAAAAACCTGGATTTTCTCCCATGTTATTTAATAATAGTTGTGTTAAAAAAAAAGACGCCTTTCTTCCCTTAAGGTGAATGAAGATTAGGATCTCATCAATAATTTTGATTCTGGATGTCTCAGTGTTAATAAGAATTGATGATAGCCACCTGAGGGCACTGTTACACAACATAAGAAAGGAATGTCCTACCAATACCCACCTGAAATCTCTTCTGATTTATATTTATATTGTTCCAGTACAAATTCTTAATGTGTGAAGTTTATGCAGTTAAAAGAAATGCCAGAGTAAATCTGACAGATTTGCTGACCCTAGTAGTCAAGGAAATCTCTGGTAAATAATGAGCTAAAATCTCCAAGTACATTTTACAGTCAGTGGCAAGCAACAGTACCCACTGCTGCTTGTTTGGAAAGCTGCCTACAATGATCTAGTGATCTCTATGGCATGGTTTTCACCTTTCCTGGCAGCAGGTTAAATCTGGCACCATGCCAAGGAGGTGCCCTGGCCTGGTAGTGGTGATATCAGCAAGCTGGGTAAAGCTGTCAATCACTGAAAGTATTCTCTCACACTCCAAAGCAGAAGGTTAAAGACATTTAATATTTCTTCAGTTATAATTTCAATTTTCAAGTGTCAAAATGATACTGGCTGGATTAGAATAGAAGCTAAAATAAAGATAGATCAATTTTTAAAACTATAAAAGGTGCAGATGGTGTGTTAAAAAATGGATGGAGTATTCTCATGTCTTGGAACATAACTGGAATCAAAATGTCACATTTTCAAATCAAGTCCTGGAGGTTGAGATAAGATTCTGTAACTGGAAAGTCATCTCTTATCAGAGATCATGACTAATTACCACCCTCATTATTACTTAAGCTCACCTCATTAACATGCAAGCTGTCACAGCTGTAAAAATGAAACACTGAGAATGCCTGACATGAAAGTCTGAGTGAGTACCTGGCAACTCCGTCTCACCGCTGGTTTCTCTGGATACCCATCTCTAATATTTCAGGCATGACCAGTAGCTGCATGCACCCCACATCAACGGAGATTGGCACCTGATCAGCACCAGTCTCACTATATCATGGCACATCTCCAATCCACTGACAATTTGCCTCTACACTGCCATGCTCTACTCTCAATGCACCAGAACCTTTCTTTGCAATGCTGCTGTGAGGACGCATTAAAGTGTAGTGATAGCTGCTCCGTTTACTGACTTGGCTAGGGAATCTCAGGGCTGTTCGCTCTTTACCTTAGCACTCACCAACTTTGCACTGACTGGATGTTCACAGCATCCCTGCCTTGCCTTTTTTGAATTTCTTCTTCAGCTTTAAAGGCCCAAAGAACTTCTGTCTTGCCACGCTGTTCAGTGCAGACACGAAGCCATGCAGCGTGTCAGCGGGGAATGGAAAGATTGGTCAGGCTGGACCTCTTTCCATTACAATTTAGAAGAATGAGGGTTAATTTAATTTAAATTTATAAGATCCTCCAAAGTCTTGCCAAAGTGGACATGGAAAGGATGTTTATCTAGTGGGTCAGTCCAAAAGTGTTGAAAAATTAGGAGTCACTGTTTTCAAACTTTCCTTTTTTAATTAATTCATTCATGTCATTTGAGCACCATTGGCTGGGCCAGCATTTGTTGCAAAATCCCTGTTGCCTTGAAAAAAGTAATGTGAGTCATTGGTGATGATGGAATTCTTTTCTTATGGATGATTTTGTGATCTTGGAACCCTCTGCCTCAGAGACTGTGGAGGACTGGATATTCATTGAATATTTTAAAGTTAGAAGTAGAAAAGCGCTTGTTAAGCAGGGGAATCAGAAATTGTCAAGGATATATGGGGATGTGAAATTCAAAACACATATAGGTCAACAATGATCTTATTAAATGGCAGAATAGATTAGATTAGATTCCCTACAGTGTGAAAACAGGCCATTCGGCCCAATCAGTCCACACCAACCCTCCAAAGAGCAACCCACCCAGACCCATTTCCCTCTGACTAATGCACCTAACACTATGGGCAATTTAGTATGGCCAATTCACCTGACCTGCACGTCTTTGGATTGTGGGAGGAAACCGGAGCGCCCAGAGTAAACCCACGCAGATGGCTTAAAGACTGAGTCGAGAGTGTGGTATTGGAAAAGCACAGCAGTCAGGCAGCATCCGAGGAGCAGGAGCATAAATGTTTCAGGCAAGAGCCCTTCATCAGGAATGTTTTTCCTGATGAAGGGCTCTTGCCTGAAACCTTAATTCTCCTGCTCCTCGGATGTTGCTTGACTTGCTGTGCTTTTCCAGCACACACTCGCCACTCTGATCTCCAGCATCTGCAGTCCTCAATTTCTCCTCCTTGAAGACTGAATGGCCTACTTCTGCTCCAGACTAATAAGGTTGTATGTTTGTGTGCAATATGAAGACTAATTTCCATACTCGCATGTATTAAAATGTCCATCTATCACATGGTCCATTTTGTAATTACTTTTATTTCAGTAATCAGTCTAATTACTTCGCTTGGCAGCATGTAGAATCTTTTAGGGAATGTATGTTGATTCAAATAATAGGTATCAGATCTAATGGACCTCTTGTCAGGACTTTTTTGTTCTTTCATTAGTTCATGAGATGTGAGCGTTACTCTGAGCCAGCTTTTATTACCTGTGCTTAATTTCCCAAATGGCAGTTGAGAATCAACCACTTTTTTTGTGTTTCTGGAGTCACATTACTTCCATTGATGCCAACTGAAGTAAAATTTCAGGAAATATGTAAAGTGAACCGTCACATCTCTACCATTTGTTTTACAGCATGTTGCAAAGTCAAAATCTACCTCGGTGGGACAAGTTGGTTTACCACTAGAAGATCAAACCTGTGAACTCTCAGAACTAATGTAAATAATGACTGCACCTTAAATCAATTAACAAGACCACATCTTAGTTTCAACAGAAGCAATACTATTTTAGAATCACACTAGGTAGTAGGGGCAGATGCATAAATGGCAGTTAACAGTGAGATGCACATCAAGGACATGGCAATCAAAGCAATGTAAATAAGTTAAGGCTTTGAGAGTAAAGGAGAAGAGAAACATTGCCATTACTTTTACTTTGTATTTAACGCAAACTCAGAACATAATAGTTGCTTTTTAAGCTTGATTGACTCAGTTTTTCTCACTGAGCAAGACTAAACAAATATTAATTGGCATTGAAGACAGCAACTTTTAAAAGAGGTTCATAATTCCCAGCATCTGTTCTGTCAGCAAACTCCTCATTAATTGCTGTCTTTGGTAGGGGTTCCAAATAAGGTATTTACTGGCTTTTTAGTGCCACAGTTAAGCTCATACAGTCTGTGGAGACAACATTTGATTTTTACATTATCACATGGAATTCTGTTTTTATCTATAAGGAGATAGTAATTGTTTCTTTCATACTTTGTATGAAAATGTTCTTCGAAACCATCTACTGCTCACTGACAGCCACATAATTACAGCCGTTAAATAATCTACATTTCTTGTTCAGCTCAACCTTGTTGGCTGCAAATTTCATGAGTGAGTTAACAGTTTGTAAAATTGACATCACATTTTGTGACAGTTTCAAGGGAGCGGCAATCACAGTAATGATCTTGAGTTTTCTAATGAATACAATGTCTTCTACACAGAGTGAGTTCTGTATAATATACTGAGCCATTCTCTGCAATCACAATAATTTGTCTCAATCCACGTGGAACATTTATTGAACAGCAACGTGGAATTAGAAAACATGAACAAGAATCAGAAAATGTTTTCAAATAAAACAGTGTCATTTGTATATGTACAGATAATAAACTTTATTTCAAAAGAGGTTGGGAATGATATAATAATACAGACCTGAACCAGCAGATCCTCACAAATCTGTTCCCAGATTCCTCAGAACTAGAAAATTGCAGACTTTTTTTCCCATGCAACTGTGAAGGAGAGCAATTAACGGGCAAGTTAGTACATGCTATTTTTGAATACTACCTTAGAGTTGGTTCCAATATTAATAGTTTTGCAAGTGGATTACTTGCTTACTCACTGAAACAGGGAATGGTCATTACCAAAAGGGCATGAAAGATATGCTTATACCATAAGAAGTTGGATATAAGTTTTCTTTTTAGACTATTAAACATGATTACAATTAATGATTTTGCCATCCACTTAGGTAGAAGCAATGTTTTTTCTTGTCTATTTTCTCCCAAGTTGAGCTGAGTATTGACCTATAAAGCAGAGTTTAATGCCCCTCCTCCCAGAAATGGGTTAGATGGCAGGGTGTATTCAGTTGGATAGGCATTGCTTTCTGTCGTTCAGCCTCTGCCTGGGAAGGATCAGTATCTGCCAAATGCTAATCTGACCCAACGAAACCTAAAGTGGGCCATTGGTAAACAAACAGTGGCAAGCAGGAAGTTAGCTTGCATGGAGCCTGAAGCAGGATTCCAGGGGATCCTGCCCTTATTTGCCTGTGACCTTGACCCCTCATTGATCCTCGACCTCTGGCAAATCAATTACCAATATCAGTGGGGAAGGGCAAAGAAATTCTGTCTGGCCTCTGTTTAGCTAGTATTTTGAGAGAGATGTAAGATTCCCACTCCTGTGATCCTAAATCCTGGGGAAGGATCAGTGTTAACCAGATAAGTGTCTGACAGGCACTTTATCCAGTGTGTCTTCCCCAAAGGAAGCAATGCTTTTCTGCCAGTTCTCCAGCCAGCTGGTGAGACTCCTATTGCCAAAGTGGAATTTCATCCATTGAATCGACATATCAAAATGATCATTCTTTGCACGTGAGCCAAAAAGTGGAAATACAAATCTTTTAAAGTATAAAAACTTTATGCAGAAACTTGTCATGATTTCCCAGATTATAGTGATGAGAACACTTCACAAAGTAACTGTGATGTGTTTTAGACTCACTGAGGTTACTATGATTCTGATATAATGCCAATTCTTTTTGCTATTCTGGATATTTAATTCAGCATTCTGTTTGTGTGGTTGATGTCTGCTCTTTATCTAATGCTCACACTTACTTTGTGGTTGGCACGGTGGCACAGTGGTTAGCACTGCTGCCTCACAGTGCCAGAGACCCGGGTTCAATTCCCGCCTCAGGCGACTGACTGTGTGGAGTTTGCATATTTTCCCCGTGTCTGCGTGGGTTTCCTCCAGGTGCTCTGGTTTCCTCCCACAGTATTCTGTGGGAGGTGAGGTGAATTGGCCATGCTAAATTGCCTGTAGTGTTAGGTTAGGGGTATGGGTGGGTTGCGGGTTGGTGTGGACTTGTTGGGCCGAAGGGCCTGTTCCACACTGTAATGTAATCTAATCACTTACTATTTGATTGGTTGTTATCAAGCCAGCTAAAACTCTTTAATCTTCGATTTCATCTTCAGATACTTTAACTCAGTTTACAAAGTATGTATATCTATATTTCCTATATGCTAAACTTGACACTGAGGAATATTAACTTCTAAGAGAGGCAGGTAAATGAGAGATAACTAAGGTACAAAAGCAGTAACATTAATTAAACCAATATTGGTGGTCAACAGCATCAAAAAATGAAATTAAATGATAATCAAAACAGAGCCAAGACAGCAGATTTGTTAAGAAGATAATTGATTTACCTCTAACATTTAGCTTTGAATGTATTCTCTTATTCTTTCTGTCTCTCTTTCTCTCCCTCTCTGTTTCCCTTTTAATTTGTGTTTTAATGGCACCAAATTAATATTTTCAAACTAGAGAGGTCAAAAGAATGTCCAAATCCTCTCCTGAAACGGGAACATGTGAAGCTGTATAAAGGGAATATTTATTTGAATTCAGTCTGTGTTGTGTCAAATGCCTTCACATCCATCTTAAATGGAGTTGCCAGAAATGGATGCAGCATTTCCTGTTGAGGCCAAACAGTGCAGTCCTTCAGTCAGCCCTGCCAATGATTTATGCAGATTCCCCCTAGGTCCCTCTGATGCTCCACCTCTTTTTGAATTATGCACTTTTTAGTTCAGATATCACCACAACAACTATGTGAATGAGGGTCAGTTAGCTCATTTCTCTGGATAGCTAGTTTGTGATGTAGCATAACAGCAGACAGCATGGGTTCACTTCCCACACAGATTGAGGTTACTGTGGAATCTTGCCTTCTTGGCTGTTCCTCTCACCTAAAATATGATGACCCCCAAATTAAACCACAACTGGGCATAACTGAGAGAACAGCCCTATGGTCCTCTGAGACTGTGTTGACTTTACCTTTATCCTAATCATATCCTCTCTCTGTTACCTCATCAAAAAAGCTGAAATAAGTTAATTATACACATTTTTGCCTTTAGCTTGATTTCCTTAGTTACTCACATTTGGCCAAGTGATTATTTTTTTCTCAAAGCTTTCTCACAATTGAGGATAAAGTGACTGATCTGGAATTACTGGGTACATCCTGTAATGTAATACGTGTGATTGATATGTATTTTAATACCAGTTATTTTCAAGTTTAGATTTTTGAAATTTAAACTGGTGGCATATGGGTTTTCTGTGTGTTTAAAGAAGTTTAATGATTAAGTATTTATGTAACCATGGTGATTTAAAAAAATAATTTGAGAGGGTCTCGATGAACTAATAGGTTTTGTTTACATTCAGAGAGTTTATAAATGTATGAATAATGCAATGAAGTACAACAGGTTTT
Organism: Hemiscyllium ocellatum; assembly: GCF_020745735.1. NCBI lineage: Eukaryota > Metazoa > Chordata > Chondrichthyes > Orectolobiformes > Hemiscylliidae > Hemiscyllium > Hemiscyllium ocellatum. The sequence goes on from NC_083415.1 coordinate 38,046,221, forward strand.
CTGATGGAAGATACTGAACTTTTAATTTTAAGCAGAAGAGCAACACCCATAGCCTGGAGAGTAACATTTAGTTTCAAGTTAGGGCTGTCACATAGGGCTTTTAGCTGAAGATCAATGTGTAATGCAGTTTCTCCAAAGAAAGGGAGAAGATACTTTAGCTTAGTTTAAAAATAGATTGTGTGAAGGATCCAAAGAAACTATCAGATTCTCCAAACTGGGAGTTGAAGTCACAACTAAATTAAGCCTGATAGTGGTGATAGAAAAGAGATTCTCTTTGCTGTGAGTATTTTAAAGGAGTATTTTGGAGATCTGTAAAGGATTGTTTTCAGATCCATTAAGAATGTTTTAGTGATTAATAAAGGAGTGTTTTGGAGACTAAGGGGATTATCTTTTTACCTGTGTTTCAAAATGTTTAAACTTGTGTTATGTGCAACTTTTTCAGTCTATTTTGTTTTTACGTTCATTTTGTTTGCACAATTAACCATTGTTTTATTCTTAAACCCAAACCCTGTAATAGTGTGTGCTTATGTTTCAGTGGAGAGACCACCTCATTAAAATCTAAAGAAACAAAACATAATCTATCAAACCAGATTTCAGTCTCAGATCTGACTTCACCAAAAATAATATCATTTGGGATCATAAGCCTTACAACTATTTTTTAACAAGGTGTTACATTCACAATGCTCTAATCTCCTAACACCATCGGTATCTGGATGGGGGGAGAGAGAATCAGAGGATTATGGACAGTGTTTCTTCAGTCTCTACCCATATTGTTGTTAGCATCCTCAGATGCATCTGATCTGGCCCTAATGACTTATTAATTATAAATAACCACTTTTTAAATATAGTGAGTCTCCCCTTTTAACGTTTCTTCACATTGAAATTGTTTCTTTTAAAAATTCTCTTACCTTACTGAAAGTGCCATTCCCCATTTTAAATTTCCTTATTTCTTGGTTGCTTCTGACATCTCACGTCATTCTACCTCTCACATCATCAAGTGAGCTCATGTCATCACATCTTCAGCGAGGCCCCATGATTGTGCTCCGAGTGTTGGTGCCATTGTGCCTGCAGTCGAAAAGTATAATTTTCTTAAAACATTCTCTGCTAATGTACTGAAGGGAGCTGCACTTTCGAATTGTTCTTTTTAAATTTCTCTGCAGTTTGTACTTATCGCACTAGAAGAACTGTTGTGGCTTTTAAAGAGAATTTTCAGCTGTACTGCCCTCTGAAGTACTTTACCCATACAGCACAATATTAGGGGAGGTGAAGGCCCAGCGGTATTATTGTTAGACTATTAATTGAGAAACTCAAATAATGTTCTGGGGACTGGGTTCAAATCTCACCACAGCAGATGGTAGAGTTTGAATCCAATAAAATCTGGAATTAAGTTTCTAATGAAACCATTGTTGATCGTCAGGGGAAAAAAGATCTGGTTCATAAATGCTCTTTAGGGAACGGAATTGTCATGCTTACCTGATCTGGCCTCCACGTAACTCCATTCACATTTGGTTGACTCTTAACTATCCTAACTGCTGGCCCTCATCCTGTGAATGAATTTTTTAAAAAGTTGCAGAACTTTTACCAAACATGTAATGTACTCTAAATTGTGATCAAGATTTCTTTGCAAGCAAAGTCAAAGAGTCAGAGATGTACAGCAGAGAAACAAACCCTTCGGTCCAACTTGTCCATGCCATCCGGACATCCCAAATGAATCTAGTCACATTTGCCAGCATTTGGCTGATGTCCCTCTAAACTCTTCCTATTCAAATACCCATCCAGATGCCTTTTAAATGTTGTAATTGTACCAGCCTCCACCACTTCATCTGCCAGCTCTTTCCATACACTCATCACCCTCTGTGTGTAAAGGCTACCCATTAGATGTCTTTTAAATCATTCCCTTCTCACCCCAAACCTATGGACTCCTCCACCCCATTCATATTCTATTATCCTATTCATACCCGTCATGATTTTATAAATCTTTACAAAGTCGCCCTCAGCCTCCGACACTGCAGAGAAAACAGCCCCAGCCTATTCAGCCTCTCCTTATAGCTTAAACCTTCCAACCATGGCAACATCCTGCATAGATTCTGTTTTCTTCACCGAGTTTCCTTGCTGTGTTTTTCAATTTACTCCAGCTAGTAATGAACAATGCTGCAAATTATGAAAAACAGTATTTCAACTTTTACATTGGTTTTGGACAAAGACCCTCCTTAAGAACCTGAATCTGGCTTTAACATTTGATTCCTATAGAAAACCATGCTTTACTTGAAGTTGTTACGACTAAAGTTGTGATTTTCAAAAATTCAAACCTAAGTGAGGATACAATACCGTTCCTCGTTTTCAATTTGTAATCCAACCCATTTCTCAAATATTAAGCCTCCTCTCTAAGGACCTTGGCAGGACTTTCTTCATAATAAAGACAGATGCAAAGTGCCTACCTAGTCTCTTTGCCATTCCCTCTAGCTCCATGTGCAATTTCCCTTCTTAGGGCACTAAGAGGCACCAAACATTCTTTTAATAACATTCTACAACTTAAATAGAAGACTTTTGGATCTTCTCATAAATTTTGTTGAACAAAGCCCAGTGAGACATTCAAAATGAGTTTGGGATACTTTGGTACATAAATGAGAGAAACTCGGTAATTCTGAAACTTTTGCATGTGACCAAACAAATTTGTATCTTCTATATTTAGCAGAAACAACAAAGAAAAGAAAGTCAAGATTGACGGTGTGAAGTTAGTTGGTATGGTAAGTACCTTTAACTGTGAAAGTAAGGACTGCAGATGCTGGAGATCAGAGTCTAGATTAGAGTGGTGCTGGAAAAGCACAGCAGGTCAGGCAGCATCCGAGGAGCAGGAAAATCGGCATTTCGGACAAAAGCCCTTCATCAGGCCATTCCTGCACTTTCCAGCACCACTCTAATCTAGACCTTTAAGCATGAACCCAATAGAAGTATATTGTAAATTGCATTTCTCCAATTTGTTTAACCACAGTTTTATTTTGATAGCTTTTACAGCAACTCAACTCTATTAATATTTCCCTGAGCTCAAGAGTATAAATATCAGAATCAGTTAGTCTGAATGAGAGTTAGCCCCACCTTCTGACACAGTTGAGTACTGTCTTCAAACCTATCTAGAGCAAGGTAGCATGTCTAACTTGCATAATAAACTTCTGTTTCCTCAGAGGACAGTGAATTGCTTCTCTGATCAAAAGCTAGTGGCACTCTGTCCAGAGACAAAATAGTGGGATAAAAGATGGTTTGCAGGACATTGATTGGATGAAAATTAAAACCTAGAGCGATCAGCTCATGAGTTATCCATTGTTGAAGTCCATTCAGCTTTTGTCTCCATCCTAGTTTTAGATATGAAATATGGTAAATAAAACTAATAGGGTAAAAAGGCCAAGTGTATTTTGATTAAACTTTATTGTGTTTAGTCCGTAGGGCGCATACAACAGCTTCGACCTGTTAATACACCTGAACTGGGAGCACGCAATCTTAACAGAGTGTCTTACCATGGTGAAAGTAAGTAAAATATAAAATGTGTTTTATATAAATGGTACTTCCTTGCACTTTTAAAGTAGAAAGAGGTAAGAGAACAAAGTTAGGAAGAAATGTCAAAACAAAGTTGAACTCTTCATGCTTGAAAGGAGGTGAACTAGAGCAGTACATTCTATTCTCAATGGAATAAAGACACTTAATTCTGAACATTATTTCAAGCTGAATTAAGATTACGAGATAAAGAGACATGGTTCAGGGCTAATGTCTAGAAGCTGCCCTCCATATACGTGGAGTTGATTTTTAAAAAATTCATTCATTGATATGGGTATTACTGGTTGGCCCAGCATTTATTGGCCATTCTTAATTGCCTTTGAGAAGGTGGTGGTGCGCTGCCATACATTTGCTGTGGGCACACTCATAATGCCACTATGGAGGGAGTTCCAGGATTTTAACACAGCAACACTTAAGGAACAACCATCAGGATGATGAGTGTCTTGGTGGGGAATTTGCAGATGGTGGTATACAGCTCTTGTCCTTCTGTTGGTAGAGATTGCAGATTTGGTTGGAAGGTGCTGGGTAAAGACCCTGGGATGATTTCAGTAGTGCATCTTGTGGATGGTACACAATGCTGCCATTGCTGGAAGTAGGTGGCAGAAGAAGTGAATGTTTTTGGATGCAGTGTCAATTAATAAGGGCTGCCTTGGCCTAGATAGTATCAAGCTTCTTGAGTGTTGATGGAGCTGCACCCATCCAAGCAAGCAGGGAGTATTCAGTTGCACTCCTGACATGGCTTTGTAGATGATGGGCACGCCATTCACCTGGAATGATTTACTGTCCAGGGCAGTAAAACAAATTGAAAACAGAGGAGCCATTATATTGTACTATAGGAGGGTTGTAGATTTATTTAAAGGAATGGATCTAAAGGGGCTAAATTTTCCCCAGCATGGGCAATGGCGAGTTAGTTGGAAAAATAGAACAGAGTTGGGATAATGCAATTCTCGATGATGAGCATGTAGATCCATGTAGATGTATTCCTTTACTCTCCCTATCAGAGTCCTCCATGTTGCACTGTATCCATGGCTAAGCAAAATGGTAATTTGTCGGTGATATACATCCAGAATGTTCACATTACGAAAACTGTTATGTTTCTGGTATTTCCTGCATGGGTCACTTTTCCAATGAAGCAATGGATCCAGCCACAGCAGGAGTCATTGTCATGTGCCTAAGGCACAGAAATATTGAAGAGTAATAGATGTTTCAGCAAGCCCAAGACCAAATGCAACCTTCAGTAGCTGCCCATGAAGAGGTCGCAGTTAAAGGTTTCCTTGGGATGTGGAGGAGATACAGGGAAAGCAGAGTTTATTGTCCTCATTGCCCTATAGCTTTGAGAACTCTCATGATCCTGTCTCATTGCAAGGGTTGAATACCTTACAAAGATGGCTTCATCAAGGAGACAAAGGCTACACTTTGCAAACATGACTGCTGATTCTCTTGCACAAGCCCTAACTAAGGCTCAGTGTAAATGCAATGCTGTCCATTTTTCCACCAAAGCCATGGTGGGGCAGCTGATAAGATTGCTGAACATGAGATTCCAATGCTTGGACTGATCTGGAGGTGGGGATGGGCATTGCAGTACGGTCCACACCCTATATGCTACATACCCCTAGCTTGCTATGCTCTGCACAATGGAAGCTGGGAAAGAGAGGATATGGTAGATGCTGAAGGACTGGGGTGTGGCATCAACTTTCTGAGGAGGAAGATGAGGATACTGAGCAGGAAAAACCTCCCCTTCAGCATGACAGAATGCCAATGAGTCAGATGCAACAACTAGATTGGACATAATATTAAAGCCCGGTTTCTGTAGGTATGAGTTGGGTGTACTGATCGTTCACTGACTGTAAATCTGTTGATGCTTGAAAAGCAAGCAATCCCATTTATCTTTTAGAAGTAATAGGGTTCTTTTTCTGTTTTTGTCTTCACCTTGTCAGGTGTTCAATAAAAGTAAATATTTTCAACTGTTCGAAGACTTTCACCATGTGATGCTTTAACATTGACACAAGATGTTATGTTACACTCGGCATTACAGAAATAGTAGGACTCTCTTAGACAGGGTTCTAAGATAGTATGGCACTAAGGAGGGGTAGACTTTGTAGCTTGACTCCTGGTGCTGAGTCAGGGATAACGTTAAGTAGCAATACATTTACAAGTGAGAGCTTCTATTTTCAATGACTTCTCGCTGTGCACCTTGATGCCCTCAGAAGCAATGCCTTTTCTAATTTCCCCCACACCACACACACTGTGAAGGGCTGACAGCAATTGAATGGTTGCATGGTTGAACTTTCAAGTATGATACCAGTGGCACAACTCCCAGAAGATCTGGCCAGCGGTGAGCACATCTGCCACCGGGATAGTATGAGACAGACACCAATGAGCTGCAGTGCACACTTAATGAGGTGAGCAGCAAAGAATTGTGTGACATAATATGCTGGAGCTCACAGAGGGAAACCCTCTGGGAAATTCCCTGAAATTGACTCTGAGCTGATATGTTGGTAAAATTCAACCCAATGAGTTACTGGACTATGCCATCTTGACATAACCTGACTTTGATAGGATGCAATAGTCAATGACAAAATTGAAAGTAAATTCACAGTCAATCAACTTATATATAAGATATATTATTTTAATGATATAGCTCCATCTCCCTTTGCCCTGATTTTAATTTCCTTCACCTTGAACAGTTACTGTCAACGACATTTTGGATAAAAACTGGTTATGACCTGGTTTTGGCTGCATAACCAATGAGTTGGTTCAATTGTCTGTGCTTCCCATCTCCATGTCTACCTTGCCTTTCCCACACCATGCTCACCCTGTCCCCTTAACCACTAGTCCTGGGGCTCTCGATGGTCATGAATCACTTCTATGAAATTTTTTCCAACATGTTGTTTCATGCTTTGTTTCAACACTTCCACTTTCAAAAATCTCCTCAAAATATTTCTTCAAATTTTGGATACCTACACATACTCTCCTGCCAAAATCCTGCTTGATGTCCCAGTGATAAATTTACTGGACAAGTATCAATAATGTCTGGCATAAATTCTAATCCTAAAAGATTGTAAGAAAGAATTGCTCGTGGTATTATATTTTTGGATATAATAATTTGGTATTATCATTTTGTGAGTAGATGGCCTCAGAAGCTGGTCAGCTAGTATGGATTATCTACATCTACCAGGAACAGAACATTTAGAGGACGAAGCAGGTGAGGAGGGAAATTCAAGAATTCAACAGACCAGAGAGTTACCCAGACTTCCTGGAAATAATTACAAAGGAGGAAACCTGCCTGCTTTGAGAACAACAGCTGATATGGATTGTATCTATGCCAATGCAGAAAAATATCCTTGTCAAGAGAACTCTATTGAAGACACATTGTATGAAAGTGTTGGAACAAAGCACGAAGTAGATTATAATAATCATCAACATGTTAGGCAATCAAAACCTGAATATAGAGCTAATGAAATGGAAGCATCTTTCATGCCTCAAAGACAACTTGCACAAGGTTTGCAGGAGCCAGCGGAAAACATGGACGCACCAGAATATGCCTCAATTCGGAAAATGAAGAAGAAAGAAAAGACATTCAATCTGGAGGGTGTACAGGAACAACAACCAAGAACAAATGTAACAAATGGTTGTGTGTTGTTACCAGGACCTAGAAACTATGGGAAACAATTAAGAATTGAAGAAAAACCTACCTTTTTACAGAATAAGGTATATCATTTCTCTCTTTACTTAAAATTACAAATCTGTAGTCTTTCACAAATTAATTCATTTTTGTTCAATGTAAATATACAGTTATAGACCATGTCAACCTTTCAATGGCTGTACCAAACAAATGTAAGGTGTCTGGTTGTTTCAAGTTGGAGGTAATATGATGGCATCAAGATTACTTTAGCAGTCTTGATGTGCACAAACATAGTACACACAATGTAACTGACACTTTGAAAGAAATTGTATTCTCATCCCCAGCCATTGGTCATGAGTGATATATGACACACTCATGTCTTAAAACCATGACATCTAATATCCCAAAGCAACATATTATTGAGTTATCCACTAAATGTTTATGTCTCTGCTCTCAAAATGGTTTTTCTGCAATAATCCTCAGATAGATATATCAGATCAAATGAATCATATCAAAGGTCTCTGAAATGCAAAAAACATTCCTTTGTCATCTTACTACAGGCTCATCAGGGGCTGTGTTTGTCATTTCCATTGCAACTACTTAATTGAACAAATGACAACACCTATCAGAGGAATTCAGACATTGACATGGTCTTTTTACATTAGGACTTTCTGCCGTTCATACTTTTTAAATAGCTATTATCCATAACGAACTGTTTACAGTGATGTCTTGTTACTTCACTGAGAAGAAATGTCTTTCTTCCTCAGTTCCTCTGTACAAGGTGAATTGGCTTAAACCTTGACAAATGCTTCATTCAATATGGAACATGATTTATTTAAAATTCTAAGATAGGGGTACAACACTATCATAATTATTTAGCAAAAACACATACATCCCTGATAATAGGTTATCAATACTTGAATTTATTCATTCAGCAGATTGAATTTCCATTTGGGAAAACAGTTTTAAGCTTGACCTATAGTATATGGATCAGCCCAAACAGAACAATTTGCCTATTCTCCTACTAACACAGAGTTGTGTGTATACTGCCAGGTTGTAAGTAAGATGCATTTTTAGAAATGGGCAAGAGGAAATGTTTGCCTTCTGTATTTCGGAATTAGAACATCTTCTTGAATCTATTGCATTAAAACAGACAGTGAAGATTATAAAACACAAAAACCAAATTGTGTAGTTCTAAATTAAAGTGTGTTTATATTTTGTCCCTTCTTTATGTTTTAAAATGCAAGCTTATTTGCAAATCTCATTTCTCCCCCTTCTGGCATAATGCCTTTCTTGTTAAAATGGTAATCAGATGTTAGCAGCATCCTTTAATCTGTTTCACATTCCAGAATCACAGTTCTGCGATACAAGGCAGCCTGAAATCTATCACAGAATGTGAAGCAACAAAATCCCGAAAAGAATGTAGGGAGGAGAGAATTCCATGCGCCAATCTAACTGAAGGATGGCCAAATGCTGATAATGCCTGGTTTAAGGTATGTACAACATAAGACAAGAACCTTTCAAGGAGCATTGCTGATCAGTTAGAATTGGCTGAACTAAACAGTACAATGCCCTTACTTTTATAATGAAATTCATTTTTTTTTTATTTCATGTGCAGCCAATTATGGTTTACTGCTTGTTACAATTTGATTTATTTCTTGTCATACTTTGTCATTTAGAAAATTTGATGAGTAACAGAAGTTGTGAAGCAGCAACAGAATGATCACCAGCCCATTCTGTTATCCACCGCTACATATTTGATCAGTTTGAAAACGACAGCCAAACTGTCAACATAATTTCTCAAAATAAAATTTAAAAGCTTCATCAATCTAGAACATATTATTGGATAAGATTAGTGCATGAATCTTTAATACACTATTTGTCAGTCATCCCAATGAAAAAAAAATAATCCATTTTCTTTAAATTGCCTCGGCTAATATATTGATCAGAAGACTATTAAATGAATGTCATTAGGTGCCTTTTGCCAACTAGATTGTACAGTTTCTATCTACTTAAAGAACATAATCTTTATTTATTAATATTTTGTTAGTTACATACAGAAGATTGAATATTCTAAGTCCAAGTTGCCAGTTGGGATATCAGAGAATTATGGGATTTCTATCTTTGCTTTCCACCCAATCATAGTGAGATTGTCAGAGGGGAGAAATGAGAAAGTGAAATGCACTGACAGCAGATGAGGAACTCCAGGAATCTAGAATCAAAGGAATATCCAGATTCACCTGTAAATGAGAGGTGACTACAAAAGCCCACAGAAGATTTGTAAATAAGGACAAGTAGAAGGTGGTGCTTCAGCAAGTGATGGATTAACATTGGAAATAATTGTGTTATTGCTGGTATAATGGGACAGCATTCAAAACAGCAGAGGGAAAGGATGCTCGGCGACATTGCTTAAAAAGTGGGGCATCAGTAAAAAGAACCTGAAGAGTAACAGCAGAAGGATTCCATTAGAAGTACACAAAGAGTGAGAGTGAAGAAATACCGTTTTAATAAAGCACATAGGGATAAAGCAATGGGACACCATTCAAACGGATGTGAGGAAAAGGAGTGGGCCACCTTTAAAACATTCTGGCCAAACTGTGACTCCAGAGTGGATGGACAGCATTCTAAGAAAGCCAACATATAATGTCACAGAGAAACACAAGTGATTAGTTGGTGGGCATATTTTTAATTTACCTTCTGAAACTCAGGTTATTTATTAATAATTCTAAGGTTTTATTGATGGTAAAGTTTACTCTGAATAATAAAGCTTATTAGTAATAGGATTTATTTATTGGAAATTAATATGGATAGCGGGGCAGATGATGTGTTGTAGCTGTAACATGTTGGGGTTATTGGATAGCAGTATGAGGCAAGGTAGTCATTTGTAAGCATGATGCTGCAATAATATGTACAATTAATCCAGATATAAATTGAACAAGTCAGATTGGCAAAAATTGATAGCCTGGAAAAGGAAATAATAAATTTGGAGCAATTTCTTAGTGCAGCTTGTTCAGCACCAATGACCAATTCTAGACCTAGTATTGTGTATTGAGACAAGATTAATCAATAACCTCATGATAAGGACCTCTGGGCAAGAGCAATCATAATGATAGAAATTCACATTCAGATTGAGATGAGAAGTGTGGATCTAAAGTAGTATTTTAACCTAAATAAAGATTTAGGTAAGGTTATGGAGCTGAATTGGCAATGATGAACAAGGAAACCAGGTTAAAAAGTAAAATAATAGAAATATAGTGGCAAAAGAAATAGAGTAACAGACCTTTTAAGAAGGTACATATACACCTCAGCAAAGATTTGGCCTAGTGAAAGAAAGTCTCTAGAAGAATGCTTCTTCTATGGCTAAATAAAGAAGTTAACAATAATATCAAATGGAAAGAAACACTACACAAATCTAAGAAAGTTATTGTTCGGTCTGATGATCGGATAGATTTTCAGAAAAGAATGACAAAGGAAAAGGAGAGAGAAATTAGAATATGAGAGAAAACTAGTTAGAAATATAAAAATAAATAGCAAGTGTTTCTGGAAGTATTAAAATTGCTGGAGAAACTCAGCAAGTTTGGCAGCATTTGCGCAGAGAAAAGTGAATGTTATGAGGCCAATGTGACTCTTCTGGTTTTGAAGAAGAGTCATATTGGACTTGAAATGTTAACTACTTCTTTCTTCACAGATGCTGCCAGGCCTGCTGTTTCTCTCCAGCAATTTCTGTTTTTTATGCCTAAAACATGTATTGCTTCTGTGGAGATTGAATCTGGGAAGTTAATTATGAAAAACCAGGAAATGGTGCAAGTGTTACACTGGTATTTTGTGGCTGTTTTGAGTGTAGACAATTTAGAAAACTTCTCCTAAGTACTTTAAACTCAAGAGATGAATTGAAGGCAAGAATTTAAAATAAATACCATGACCAGAAAATACAGTACTGGGAAAACTATTGGAGGAATTAGATTAGATACAGTGTGGAAACAGGCCCTTCAGCCCAACAAATCCACACCGACCCGCCAAAGCGCAACCCACCCATTCCCCTACATTTACCCCTTTACATAACACTACGGGCAATTTAGCATGGCCAATTCACCTTAACTGCACATCTTTGGACTGTGGGAGGAAACCTGAGCGCACGCACGCAGAGAATGTGCAAACTCCACCCAGTCAGTCACCTGAGTCAGGAATTGAACCCGGGTCTCTGGTGGGCTGTGAGGCAGCAGTGCTGACCACTGTGCCACCATGCCGCCCACAATATAGACTGACTAGTTCTATGGATTAAATTCCCTACAGTATGGAAACAGGCCCTTCAGCCCAACAAGCCCACACCAACCCTCTTAGGGGTAACCCACCCTGACCCATTACCCTACGTTTACACCTGACTAATGCACCTAACACTATGGGAAACTTAGCATGGTCAATTCACCTGACCTACGCATCTTTGGAATGTGGGAGGAAACTGGAGCACCCAAAGGAAAGCCATGCAGATACAGGGAGAATGTGCAAACTCCACACAGACAGTCGCCTGAGGTGGGAATCAAACCCAGGCCTCTGGCGCAGTGGGGCAGCAGTACTAACTACTGAGGGACCATGCCACCCAATGGCTTGATGAGGAGTTGATAGCTTGCATCCTACGGTCTCAAAAGTAATGTCTACAGAGACAGTCCTCCTAAATTTCTTAATTCCAGAAGAGTGGCAGCAGATTGGAAATTAGTAAATCCAATACCTTCATTCAGGAAAGAATGAACATAAGACCCACTAAAGAAATTTATGTAAATCCATTATTAAGGAGGTTATAGAAGGATATTTTTAAAAAATGGAATGGAACCAAGCAGAGTCAATATAGTTTTGTGAAAGAGGAATTGTGTTCAACTCATTTATTGAAGTTCATTGCAGAATAACAAGTTATCTAGATAAAGGAGAACCTCTAGATGTGGTATACTTGGATTTCCAAAATGGCATCTGATAAAGTGCCTCATCAAAGTTTACTGCATAAAATCATGGTGTAGGGGATAACATATAATCATGGGTATATGAATGATTAGTTCACAGGTAGCAAAATACGGATAAATGAGTATTTTTTGAGTTAGGAGACTGTATGAAGGGGAGTACCTCAGGAATTAGAGCTGTGGCATCAACTATTTACAATCTACACTGATGGCTTGGATGAAGGATCTGAAGGTTTGGGAGCTAGATGTGTCAGTGACACCAATATAGGTAGGAAAATAAGTTTTCAAGAGGAGGTAAAGAACCTGTAAAGCAATATAGACTAGTTAAGTAAGTGGTCGAAAGTTTTGACAGATATAATGTAGAAAATATCATGAACTTATGCATTCTCGAAGGAAGAATAGAAAGGCAGCGTACTATTTAAGTCTGAAAAACTGCAGAACTCAGTGATACAAAAGCATTTGGATATCTTAGTACATAAGCCACAAAAAGATACTTTGCGAGTACAGCCAGTGATTAGGAGGCAAATGGAATGTTGTTTATTGCAAGGGGAAGGGATTTGAAAACAAAGATTTCCTGCAGCTTTACAGGGTCTTGGTGAGACATACCTGGTGTCCTGTGCAGAATTTTGATCAACTTATTTTTAAAAATTACGTTGCTGGAGGAGAAGGTTTCATGTGCCTCATTCCTAGGATAAAGACCTTATCTTATGAAGAAAAGTTGAACAGTTTCGGCCTAAATTCATTTGTGTTTTGAAGAATGAGGCAGTTTTATTCAACCATATAAGATCTTGAGGGAACTTGAGAGAGTCAATGCAGTGAGGACCTTTCATCTTTTGGGAGAGACTAGAACTAGGGAACACAGTTTAAAAGTATTACGTATCCCCTTAAACATGAATACAAGGAGGTTCACAAAACTATATTATTATGTCTGAAGAATTTTCTAACCTAGATAGCTGTAAAGGCTAGATCATTGAATATAATTAAGGTAGGTAAGTGGGACAGATTTTTGATTGTGGGAGGTTGACAAGAAAGTGGAGTTGAAACCACAATCAGATCAGCCATGGTATGATTTTATTGAATGGCAGAGTAGAGTCAAAGTGCTAAGCTCCTGCACCTTAGACCATTTCTGTTCCTATGTTATTGCATTATAAAGAACATTTACCAGTATTAATACATCAGTAGCCCAGAACATTATGGATTGAGAATGTATGCACAGTTTTGAGTAGGATGCAAAAGGACTACGCTAAGGAAGAGAAAGTGAACCTTCCAAAAGTCGATAGTAACTTGACAGTATTACCAACTGGCTTGGTTGTTTAGCCAATTGTTTTTTGCAATTTTGCTTTACATCTTCTGGCAGCTAAGAAATGGAGGAATAAGTTATTAATTTCCAGGTTGAAGTGAGCAGTGAAACAAAAGGAAGAATCGTAAATAACTTGTAAATTAAGTTCTTAGTGTTGTTCCCAAAATTGTTTAGATATTAATAAAGAAAGGAAATGCCAGAAATAAATGGTTACTGAGGTTATGGGACAGTTTGAAGGCCTAAAAGTCAAATAGCAAACATTAGAGTTCGTAATGAAATTAAATAGCAACTGAAGAGGATTAGTTACTTTGAAACTAGCATTTTTGTGAGAAACCAGAGTAAATGATTGAAAAATGAAGAGATCATTAGTAAAAACGTCGAGTATTAATGGTTGTAATCAGACTCAAAGAACAGATTCTGCCAAGGGAGAGCTGAAACTTTGCTGGTTAAGGAAAGAGTTGATGTTACCTATAATCTAAGCCTTCCATTTACATTAAATTTACTTAAAGAACTGAACCACAGTCATTTCTCATCAAAGGTTTAATATTGAAGACTTAAAAAAAAGTAAAGAAGTATAGGTATTGATTTTCTGGAACTTTCTGTCTCATTGCTCTTATGACAGTTCTGCATTTGTTCCCAGTTTAGCAATGGTATGACAATCTAATGGAGAACTGCAGATCCTTCTTGATAGGAATGAAGCTGCTGGGCAGTGTTTGAGTTGGATAGATGACAAAGATATGACCTGAAACCTCCTTTCTCAGAGTTCATACTGATGTTAACACAGTTTCAATTTAGGACATCAATTCCTGTGTTGTGTACGAGGTCAACTGATTTATGAGTTTTCCTTGCCCTAAAAATCCGAGATATGTTATGGTTGCAAAATTCCACAGCAAACATTAAACTCTAATTATAGAACATGTGCGAGCACCAGTGAAAGTGTGAATGTGGGACGTGTGAACATATAGAGTGATGCCAACCTAAGCAACTTCTGAGATATAATCAAATACCCAGCCTGTGTGCATTTTAAGTATTCTATATTTATTTAAAATACCAAAGGATATTTTTATTGCTGGAATACAGCTGTTGTAAAATGTATTTGACAACTCTAAGTAATAATTTGGGGGGAGGGGGATCTTTGCAGCAGCAACAATTACTTGTGATTGTGAATCTAAACGGATTCTAATACAGCATTGTATCATTGCTGTAAATAAACTTTGGCCTGTCTTTTAAGAGTTCAAATTTGAGGAACAGTAAACTGAAAAGAAAATGACACGACTTTGACTTTAGTCAGCCCAATATTAGAAACCAAATTCACCCACTTCAATTAGAGCCTGGTTGTTTCCTTGTTTCCTTCCAAGGTAATTCTTTTGCAATAGCTACTTAGTGACAGAAAAGAAAGCTTCTTTGGCCTGGGTGCGATGGGTGGATAGTATTCTAGAGTGGACTGGACAAAGAGCAGGTTAATAGCAAAATGGTGTGTATGTGTGTGCACAGAGTGGTATGGTGTTGCTGATCGTGGAAGAGGGTACCCTTGTTCTCCTTGTCTGACAGTAGCCCAAGCAGTGAGAGCAATATGATTTCACAATTGACACTGACGTCTGTCCATCAAGCAGCAGAAGTGGGAAGAGGCCCTTAATTAGTCATTAATTGTCCCACAAGCAGGCAGGTCACCAACATCTCACATGCTGTACTTAAGATGGCAGCAAGGTGAGAAGAAGAAGAAATGGCAATACTAACATATGAACATTCGAATGAGGAGCTGAAGTAGGCCATTCAGCCCTTCAAGTCTACTTGTGTTTGTGTTCCAAATTCCCATCCATCCCCGATAATGTTTGATTCCGCTGCTTAAAAATATTCAACGACTCTGCCTCCACCATCTTCTGAGGTAGAAAGTGTCATATTAGAAAGTTTCATATAAGAACGTTTCCTATGCATACAACCCTCTGAGAGAGAGAAAAGAATTCCCTTCCCTCCTGGAAAGAAAGGACCACTCCCTGATTTTATAAGTGTACCCTAGTTCTGGACTTACTTGCAACAGTAAACATCTGCTTCATGCCCATCTTGTCAAGATGATTCAAAATAAGTATGTAAGTTAGCTCACTGAGCTGAAGGTTTGTTTTCAGACATTTCGTCACCATGACTAGGTAACGTCATCAGTGAGAGTCTCCATGAAGCGCTGGTAGTAAGTCCCGCCTCTCTCTATATATAGGTCTTGGTTTCTTAAGATAAGTGATGTCATCTCCAATTCTTTTTTACAAGGGAAGGTGGATGGGATCTAAATCGATGCGTTTAATGATGAAGTTCTGGTTGGAATGCCACTCCTGTAAAAATTCTCATGAGTATCTTTGTTTCGCATGTCCTGGGATGTATGTGTTGTCCTAGTCAAAGTGGTGTCCTTCTTTGTTTGTATGTATGGAAACTAGTGATAGTGGATCCTGTCTTTTGGTGGCCAGTTGGTGTTCATGTATCCTGGTGGCAAGTTTCCTGCTTGTTTGTCCGATATAGTGTTTTTTTACATTTCTTGCATGGTATCTTGTAAATGATGTTAGTTTTGCTGGTAGTATATAATGGATCCTTTAGGTTATTAGTCGCTGTTTAAGTGTATTGGTAGCTTTGTGGGCTACCATGATGGGCAGCACGGTGGCACAGTGGTTAACACTGCTGCCTCACAGCGCCAGAGACCTTGGTTCAATTCTCCGCCTCAAGCAACTGTCTATGTGGAATTTGCACATTCTCCCCGTGTCTGCGTGCATTTCCTCCGGGTGCTCTGGTTTCCTCAAAAATGTGCAAGTTAGGTGAATTGGCCACGCTAAATTTCCCATAGGTGAAGGGGTAAATGTAGGTGAATGGGTCTGGGTGGGTTGCTCTTCAGAGTGCCGGTGTGGACTTGTTGGGCTGAAGGGCCTGTTTCCACACTGTAATTAATCTAATCTAATGATGCCAAGGGGTCTGAGTAGTCTGGAAATCATTTCTGATATTTCTTTGATGGAAGGTAATGTGGCTATAGTTTTTAGTTGCTTGTTTGGGTTTGTTTCTGAGGAATAGGAGGATTGTATATATTGGATACCTGTTTTTCTTGAATACATTGTATATTACAAGATACTATGCAAGAACTGCAAAAAACACTACATCGGACAAACAAGCAGGAAACCTGCCGCCAGGATACATGAACACAAACTAGCCACCAAAAGACACAACCCACTATACTAGTTTACAGACATATAGACAAAGAATGACACCACTTTGACTGGGACAACACACACATCCTAGACCAGGTGAAATAAAGATATGCACGAGAATTCTTAGAGGCATGGCGTTCTAACCAAAACTCCATCAATAAACACATGGATTTAGATTCCATCTACCTCCCCTTGAAAAACGAACCAGAAATGACATCACCCATCTTAAGAAACCAAGACCTATAAATAAAGAGGCAGGACATACCAGGAGTGCTTCACTGGAGACTCTCACTGGTGATGTTACCTAGTCATGGTGACGAAACATCTGAAAGCACACCTTCCAGCTCAGCGAGCTAACTTACATACTTATCAACAACCTGAGCTATAAGCTGAAAAATGTGTTGCTGGAAAAGCGCAGCAGGTCAGGCAGCATCCAAGGAGCAGGAGCGTCGACGTACCAGGATATTTAGAAAACTCTGCAGGTAATGCATCAGAGTGAACATGGTTTTGTGAAAGGGCAATTTTGTTTGATCAATATATTAGAGATCCGTGAAGAGATAGGAAACAGGCTGGGCAAAGGGCAAGCAAGAGATGTAGAGCTCTTGGATCTCAAAAAAGGTATTCAATAAATGCCACAAAACATTACTGCACAAGATCAGAGCTCATCAAGTCAAGGGTAATAGAATAGTTCGAGGATTGACTCATCATTTGAATTGATTTTGATTTTATTGTTACAGGTACTCAAGTACAGGAGTAAAGTGAAAGCTGTGTAATATTGGCACACAAGGCAACATCTTAGGTATAAGTACCGAGGTGCAGAATCTTAAGAATAAGATAGAAAGAAAGAACAAAGTTAAAAGTTAAATATTGCAGTAATTATAGTATTACATAAAACATATGAAAGAAGGTTAAAAGTTACACGTTGCAGACCTCCGTAGTTTTAAGGAGGAAGTGAGGACTACAGATGCTGGAGAGTCAAGAGTACAAACATGTGGCACTGGAAAAACACGGCACGTCAGGCAGCATCCAAGGAGCAGGAGAGTTGACATTTTGGGCATTAGCCCTTCATCAGGAATGTAAATACTATGGTTGCAAGAGTATGTCAGAGGCTGATGATGTCAGAAATTCGTTCCTGATGAAGGGCTTATGTTCGAAAAGTCGACTCTGCTGCTCCTCAAATGCTGCCTGAACTGCTGTGCTTTTCCAGTGCCAAACTTCTTAGTTTTAAGTAGGGAATAAGGAAATAAAGCATAGAATCCCTAGAGTGCAGATAGAGGCTATTCAGTTCATCAAGTCTGCATCAATACTCTGAAGAGTATCCCACCCAGACTATCCCTGTAGCTGCATTTCCCATGGCTAATCCACCGAGCTTGCACACCCCTGGACACAATGGGCAATCGAGTATGGTCATCTACCTGACCTGCACATTTTTTCGTCTGTGGGGGAAAAAAAACACCCGAGGAAGGCACACAGACACCGGTAAAATATGCAGACTCCCTATAGACTGTCATCCATGGCTGGAATTGAAGTCAGGATCATTAGTGCTATGAGGCAGCAGTGCTAACCACTGAGTCAACATGCTATGCCACTGTGCTACCCCTTAACTCACAGGAAACAGAAACTATGGATCAATGGGTGATTTTTAGATTGGTAAACTTAATAGTGGTCAATGCTGAGGTCTCAACCATTAAGAATCCTCATTAAAGAGTTGAATCAAATGACCAATTTTAATGTAGCTAAGTTTGCTGACTATGAAGATTGCTGGGAAAACAAGTTATGAAGAGGAAATAAATAGTCTGCAAAGAGGTATGGATAGTTAAGTGGGTGGATAAAAATTTGGCAGATGGAATATACATTGAGAAGATATCTATAATGGTGGGAGAATCAAAAATAAAAAAAAATTGAAGTAGAGAGTGAGAACAGAAACGTTCTGAAGGTGTCTTATCAGATTCGTAGCATTAACTTTGTTTTTTTTTTCTCCACATAGTGCTGCCATACCTGCTGAATTTCTCCAGCATTCTGTGTAATGCAGATTTCCAGTATCTGCCATATTTTGCTTTTATTTGAGAACAGAGAAGATTCTGAATGTTCACATAAATCAAACAAAGTTAGAATGCAAGTTATTCAGAAGATACATTGGCCATTATTGCAGGAGAGATGGAATATACAAGTATTAAAGTCTTGATACAGTTATACAGGGCATTGATAAAGCCACACCTAGAATATTGGGCATAATTTCATTCTCCATGTTTAAGGCATGGAGAATGAAACTATTGGAGGTAGTTTGGAGAACCTGTTTCCTGGAATGAAATGCTTATTTAATAAGGAGAAGTTAAGTAGATTGGAGTTCTCATCAGAGTTTAGATGACTAGGAGGTGAACCTACTGAATATAAATTTTTGAACGGGTTGGACAGGGTACATGCTGTGAGAATGTTACTCTCAGAGAGGGAGTCTAGAACTGAGATCACAGCTTCAATATAAGATAATGACCTATTTAAGGAGGAGATTAGGAGGAATCTCTTATCTCACAGGGCTATGAATCTCCGAAATTCTATACCCTAGAGTGCTATGCAGACTGAGTAATTGAATATGTTATGGGGAACAGGCAGGCAAGTGGAGTTAAGGCCAAAATCCAATCAGTTAGCATCTTGCTGTGCAGCCAACCAGGTTTGATTGGTCTATTCCTATTGTTATTTCTCACATGTTTATGTTCAAATAATGTTCTCCCTCACGTAACATTCCAATTGTGACAGCACTTTAAAAGTATCTGTCTATGAAGTCTTTAGGGTTTTCCTGAATGTCACAAAGGCTGCATGTGAATCGTAGTTTACTATTTTTATCCATTTCATTTCCAAAGCTCTCTTTGTCATGAGTCAATGTTCAGGCCAAGAGTAAGGCCAGGAAACTGGCTTCATCTCTTTTCTTGACTGACTAGCAAGATGTGAATTAAAAATACAACTTGCGTAGCCACTGAACTCTACAAGTGTGTTCAACCTGGGCAGTTTCATGTGTTCTAAGATTAATCTATCAGCAATCTCATACATAGGGCCCTTGCCATTTGTTCACAAAAATGAAGTGTATTGGAGTTATTCTGGAAACCTGGCTATCATGATACATTGCACAACCTCACAAGTGAGACAAAGCTGTCATGTTTGGACCTAAGTAGTGCTTGGTATACCTCAAATAACCCTGGAAAGGCAAAGTATCTAAATGTCACCTTCCACTGCTGCCTCTGACATATCCTCCTTTTTCCTTATACAAGAGTATGGTTATAGGGGCCTCAACTGTGTCTGGCTCATCTTTTGCACTTCTGCCCTCACCCTTTCCCTTCCTATTGGAAGGACAGTAGGGTTCCCCTTGTCCTCACTTGCCACCAAGAACTCCATGTCTTCAGCCATTTGGACCTCCAGCAGGCTGCCACCACCAAAAGCATCTCCCCACCCCACCCCACCCCACCCCACCCCCCACACCCCACCCCAAACTGTCAGTATTCTTCAGGGATTATTCCCTCTCTGACACCTTGGCCCAGTCTTCCATCACTCCTAACACCTCCTCATTCCCCCCAAGGCACCTTCCCATGCAATCACAGAGGATTTAACACTTACCCATTCACTTCCTCCTTCCTCACTGTCCAAGGCCCCAATGATGAAGAAATTTTGTACTTGTAGTTCTTTTAATCATAATATAAATTTTACACTGTTAAGACCAAATACAGATTGGGGTGACTGCTTTGTGAAACACTTCCTATCTATCAATAAGAATGACTTCCAAACTTCCAGTAGCTTGCCATTTCAATAAATCACCTCACTTCCTTGTTAGTATTTCCATTCTTGACCTACTATGGTATTCCAATGAAGCTCAAATGGGCTGGGTGAACAATACCTAATTTTCCACTTAGGAACTTTACAGTCTCTAGGACTCAATACTGAGTTCCACAACTTCAGAGTATGATAACTGCACTTATTATTTTTACACTGCCCATCTTCCCCTTCTGCATTTTGCTTGTGCCTTATTAGCTTTGCTCTGAGCAGCACAGACCCACTTCATTGGAGCAAAATTGTCAAAAAAAGTCAAATCAGTTGCATGATGAAACAAATCTTGAATTTTACTGAAACGATGTTGCTAAAGCCTTTATTTTGCACTCATCAGGACAAAACCACAAAAACTAATTTTCTAACAATCATAACTATTTATGCTAGAGGAAAAGGGTGCTGATTAGTTGACAAACCTGGTAGTTTGGCCAATTGAATGGCATGCAAAAGGAAATGCCTGGTATTTGCCTTTAAAATAAGAAAACATTAGGGTCTAAGCAATCCTCTTAATGTATTTTAAGGGGGTCTGGTCTGATCCATAACATAATTCACTGGACTCAAATCCATCGCAGTTAGGTGCAGATGGCAGCACCGGGTCTGAGTAAATCCCCCAAAGCCTGAGGGATATAGCATTAAGGCAGCCAGCAGTCACAACATTTGCAGGACAGATCACGAATAAGCCCCACACTGCTTGTCCAGCAAGGACTTAACTAACCCAGTTCCTGCTCTATTATTCTGAATAAACAAGAAACTCTTTGTAACTTACTGCAGTTTTTCACCATTTTCGGTCATGAATATTTTATGAGATTAACTCCCTTGCTATGGTTTGCTGTTTAGCTCTTTGAGTACTCTGACGGGTTTAAGGGTCAAAAGGAGGATTACACTCAAAGACTCAGCTGAGATCAGGCTTGGGAAAAGCAGATTTAGGACAGATGTCAAGGGGATATTTCTTTGCATAGACACAGATTTAACAGCTGGAACAAATTGCCAAGAGGAGTGATTGAGGCCAGGACCCTGAAACAGCAAAATGCTGTAATAGGGATACAGCAAGATACCCTCTTACTGCAACAAAAACTTGGATATTTTTATGACACCTTTAATATGATCAAATGTCCAAAGATCCTTCACAGATGCATTCCAAAGCACAATGTGGCACTAAATCTCATGAAGCAATATTAGGCGACTAAAGGCTGGACACAGAGGTAGATGGGATAAGCTCACTAATTAATATTCCAAAATCAAAAGTTAGCAAACATTTTTGGAAGGTTAAAAATCACACAACACCAGGTTATAGTCCAACAGGTTTAATTGGAAGCACACTAGCCTTCGGAGCGCCGCTCCTTCATCAGGTGGTTGTGTGGTGCTCAGAAGCGGCGCTCTGAAAGTTAGTGTGCTTCCAATTAAACCTATTGGACTATAACCTGGTGTTGTGTGATTGTTAACTTTGTACACCCCAGTCCAACACCAGCATCTCCAAATCATTTTTAGAAGGGGTTTCATGGTGGATTGATGGTCTCCCTACCACCGGACTATAAGTTCAAGTTCTACCTGCCTAGGAATTGCTTCATAACATGTCAGCAGTTTTTTTTAAATAAAAAGAACTTCATTGGGATCAGAATACTTAATAAAAAAAGAACATAAGAAGTAGGAGCAGGAATACACCATCCAAAGCTTTGACCCTGCTTTATCATTCAATACGTTCATGGCTGATTTGATTCTAGGGCTTCAATTCCACTTACTTGTCAGCCCCGATAAAAGTTGACTACATTGTAAAGTTTGTCTGACTCAGCCTTCAGAATATTCAAAGATGCAGCCTCCATTGGGATAAAGAATTGGACATTAATTACCCTCTGAGGGAAGTTTTTTCTCATGTCCAATTCAAATGAGAGCTCCATTATTGTGAAACTGTGCACACCCAGTTCTGAGTTAAAAATCACACAACAGCAGGTTATAATCCAACAGGTTTAATTGGAAGCACACTAGCTTTTGGAGTGACACTCCTTCATCAGGGTAATGACGGAGTGTCGCTCCGGAAGTTAGTGTGCATCCAATTAAACGTATTGGACTATACCCTGGTGTTGTGTGATTTTTAACTTTGTACACCCCAGTCCAACACCGGCATCTCCAAATCACCCAGTTCTGGATTTCCTTCTGTGGGGAAGCATCTTCTTAGCATCTACAGCAATTGCTGGGAAACCAGAACCATTCTCAAGGTGGTCCACTGGACCCGAAACCTTAACTCTGCTTTCTGTCCACAAATACTGGCCGACTTGTTGTGTTTTCTCCAGCAATTTATGATTTTGTTTCAGATTTACAATATCTGCAATCCTTCATTATTTTAATTTCCTCTCAGCATCTACCTGGTCAATCCCCTCAGAATCTGATACTTTTCAATAGGATGACCTTAGTCTTCCAAACCGAAATAACTATCGACCCAAACTGCCCAACCTTTTCTCATAAGTTAATACCTTCACGCCAGGAAATCAAACTAGGAAACCTTTAAGAAATTTCTTCCAAAGGAGATCAGAAGCTCTGGATATGATTTTATCAATCCCCAGTGCATTGTGAAAAATTCCTTACTTTTAAGCTCCAACCCTTTTCCAATAATGGTCGACCTTCGATTTGACATCCTAATTATGAGTTTTTCAATGTTCCATTTGCTTTTCTAATGACTTGCTTACATGAAAGAGGAAAAAAGTTACAGTGATATAAGACAAGAATAGGGGAACATGACTAAGTGGTTTTCTTTTCAAAAGAGTTGGCATAGATTTGATGTGTCAAATGATTACCTTATGTGCTGTACTTTTCTATGGTCCTGAAAACATGTACCCAACCCTTTGCATTAGTAAAAGGACTTTTTCTGTCTGTATTAAAAAGGATATCTTTAAGATTTCAGTATTGTGGCCATTTTAGATATCATATTCATGCTATGACCTTGACGGTGATATTCAACATGGTTAAGTGCTGCAAATGTAGTAGAAGGAAAGTGGGCGGCACGGTGGCACAGTGGTTAGCACTGCTGCCTCACAGCGCCTGAAGACCCGGGTTCAATTCCCGACTCAGGCGACTGACTGTGTGGAGTTTGCACGTTCTCCCCGTGTCTGCATGGGTTTCCTCCGGGTGCTCCGGTTTCCTCCCACAGTCCAAAGATGTGCGGGTCAGGTGAATTGGCCATGCTAAATTGCCCGTAGTGTTAGGTAAGGGGTAATGTAGGGGTATGGGTGGGTTTCGCTTCGGCGGGTCGGTGTGGACTTGTTGGGCCGAAGGGCCTGTTTCCACACTGTAAGTCTAATCTAAAATAACAGTTTACAGAGGAACACTATAACGTGTGCTAGGGACAGTCACATTGGCATGGCAAATTGATTTGTAGTTTTATCTTAGAGCTTTAGGTCTGTCTTCTTTCTATCATATTAATGCCAGGTCCTGTCAGTGGCAGAGGAAACATTGACCTCTTTCATGACCTCCCACCAGGCTTGCTAGCTCAGTTCTTTTTTTAAAAATGCTTTCAGTTAAAATGAAGATTTGTCTTATTTCCACAGCCTGTTGAAGTCTACCAGAGAAAGTACAAAGGATTAAATCGCTTCTAAATTGAATTTCAGGACTTGCCATTAGGCATGAGTGACCAACCATGAAACACTAAGATGGCCTAAGATTATCATACTTTCCTGCCTGTTACATAAATATTGTGTTGCCTGTTTGCAATTCTCAAATAGATTCTGGTACAGACTTTTACTTTGTTACATGGAAATAAATTACATAGTGGTAATATCACAGGATTAGTTATCTAGATTCCCAGGCCAATGTTCTGGGAATATGGATTTAAATCCCATTATAGCAGATAGCGAAATTTGAGTTCAATACAATCTACAATAAATAATGGCGATCACGTGAATACTGTCAGTTCACATAAAACCCCATCTGATTCATGAATGTCCTTTAGGGAAAGAAATCTGTCATCCTTATCTGGTCTGGCCTTCAGATGACTCCAGATCCACGGCAATATAGTTGACCTATAACTGCCTTCTTAGCAATTAAAGATTGACAATAAATGCTGACTTTGCCAACGATAACTGGATCCTGTGAATGAATAATTTTTAAAATGCTGATTATACAGACAAAATTCAAGTACCAGCACATGGTACAGGACATAATAGTATAATTGCCATCAGTTCTGAAGTAGGTTATATAATTAAATTTGATTCTTTTATAAATTGTAGCTAACTATAAAGTATGTTTTGAAATGGTGAATTCTGTTAAAATATTATGTTGTACTGTACTTATAGAAATATTTTCCAAATTACAGGGAAAAGGTTACAGTTTCAACAAATCGCATGAACAACTCCATTCACTCACAGATGAAGAGGTTTGTAACTTTCTAATGGTGAAAATTCTTCTTAAGTCTCCTACCTATCAATCCGTCAACCTGTTTCTTTCTTTAGTTATTTAACTATACCTATTGACCTGGTTATAAGTTTGCTTATGATCTATCAATATCTACTTATAACTGAGTCTGTACATGGCTTTTGTTTTTACTGCTCTAATTGTCTTTACTAGCGTGGTTGCATACTGGCCTCTCGGTCTAAAAGTATGGTTTCAAGTCACTTGCCACAGGCTTTGGGCAGAAGTTTATATCGAGGCAAACTGCCAGCAATCAGATTGTATGGCATCTCCAGCAGTCTTGGCAGCTCCAGAGCTCTGTCATGGGTGCTGCCAGAACAGCAGGCAATCTGTTCCAAAAATATGGTCCAGTGCATCCCGAAACACAAATAAGTTGAGAGCATTGGGCAAGGAACATTAGGTCAGCTTATAAAGGGGATCAAGCAATGAAGAATGAGGAGTTTTAAATTCTGTGTGAGGAGAAAGGACCAGGGAACACTACCTTCTAGGGGTGGTACACCCAATGCATAAAAGGCACTCACTGAAGATGGCACTTCTCCTCCACACACCATCCACACCGCCTCCCCCCAACTCCCCCCCCGCCACCACCACCACCACCACCACCACCACTACCACCTCACAACCAGCTTCTTTCCTGCACTTTTTTTTTAAAAAACTTGTAAAATAAAGCCCTCCCACCCACTTTAACCACATTATGGGATGGACAGATAATTACTTTTGGACAGGGCAAAAGTGAGGACTGCAGATGCTGGAAATCATTTAAACAGAGTCAAACAGATCATGAATTCCAGACTTTCTGATGTAATTCTAGGGTCAATTGAGCTTTCAACAAGCTGATTCAATCCTTATTATTTGTTTATATATGGTGAGTGAGCTGCCAATTTTGGCTCCCATCCACTCTCCATATCTCGGAAGTGGGTAGGAAGGTGATGGGCTGGTCTTCTGCCCTACTTTCTGTGGCCCAGTCATTATCAGCAAAACAAATGACATGAACATTTATTTCATTGTCAATCATGGGGATTTGCTATATGTAAATTGAGGATGCTCATCCTACATTACAATAATTATTATATTTCAAGCAGAACTTCATTCATTGTGGAGCTTTGTGATGTCTTAAGGTAAATGAAACATATTTATTTTGTTTTTATCTATCTCAACTCCTTCATAAGCTGACTACATAATAATACTCCACAAACCCAATCTAGGACTTGACTTGCTATAATTTTTTGTCATAACAATGCATCATAAATACATACATATTAAGATTACTACAGGTTTTATCTTCATAAGTTTACAAGATAAGCTTAATTTGATTTAACGGATAATTTCTTTTAACAATAGTGTTTTGAACTGGAGTTCAAAGGGTAACTTTTCAAGGTCATAAAATTTAATGTTACAGTCCCATCTCTGATTCATTTTTGCCATGAGCAAGCAGAAAAGCATATGTCCCATTCTTAGAATATAGGCAGAATGCTACTTCCACACAGCCACTTAAATAGTGGGCTATCTTTGGAGATAAAACTATTTGAAATGAAAATATTGAAACCAAGAAATCTGTTCCAGAAACTTGACATTTAATGTCAATATAGTGTAAGTCAAGTAATAAAGCTGCCCAGGTGATACATTGAACTTCATATATAAATTGTGAATGTATTTCAAAATTCTTGTAATGCTGTGGTGCTTCTGCCAAGACCCCAGAAATAAATAGGTGTCAGCTGTGTTTTCTACAGCGATCACTCTTATACCTTTACTACAGTATTAGAAAAGCTTTTAAGGAAATGCTTTGGGTTTTGGAGAAGTTTTGAATTAACAGGAACGGACTGTGCTTGTTAAAAGACAACATTCTGTATTCATTTCTCAATCATTCTGGGCCAAAAATGAAAGCATAATTGTTGCACAGACTATTAAATTATCAGATAAAGAACAAGACTTGCAACTGACATATGGGCAGAATAAATGTCACCTGTTAGTGTTATAAATCAAATGCTGCATAACAGATTACTTTTTCTGTTGGTTTTATAGAGATATCAATACTTTTAGCTTATACTGACTGCTTCCTCTATGTAAATAGCAGAGTATGGCAATTCAGTATAAACTTAGGTATCCATCTGGCATAAATGAAAAGGAGCCAGATCATAATCAGTCTGATTCTGTAAACAATATCAAGTCAGTCAATTTTTTCATCCTGCACTCATCAGGATAATTCACATGACATGCCCAAATAAAGGGAAAATAACAGTTATACTGTATGGAAGAAGACTGCAGATTGGATGGCAAATAGACTCTGATTGGTAGAAGCATTGGCATGGATAATGCACTAGCTAATGGTGTTCCCTATGGTATATGAATTGCAGTTCCAATATGATGGCAGGTATGAAGGTCATACAATCCAAACACTGGCTATTTATATCAATTTGCATATCCCTTAAGAAGTTTGTGAACCCTGAGTGTGCAACAGATTACACTAACAACCATGTTAGGATTGTCAGTTAGAATTGCATTGTGGCATACTTGTCTATACTGGAAGCTACCTCCATTAATATACAAGGCCCTGTTCTTTGCTGATAAGAAGAACATGTACATATATTACACCTGTTTCATCTCAACAGAATAGTTGACATCCATTCTCTAGTTAATTTTTCAGGACAATGTCTAAACCAGAGTCAAGCAGCCTGTGTTAAAAGTTAAACAGAACTTGGCAGTTAGTGTTAGCTGGTGCATTCTCCATGGCAATGCCTTTATCAGTCAGAGTCCTCTTGTTCATTAATCAGTACAGTCCTCCCAACAAGCGTAAATGTTGTTTTTCTCTTACTTTGATAATTTTTTCAAATAGTCCAGTTGAGTGCAAGGTGAAGCTTCTACAAATTGTGTCTTTTTACAATTGTGCCGTCAAATGAATATTAACTGTTAATTCCTGCAAATATATCCTATTTTCTAAAATGTGAATGAAGAATCATTTCTTTCAGCTGTAGATTACTGTATTCAAAAGGTTAAATCTAAGCTGTTTAGCCAGTAATTTGATCTACATAGACTAACTTACAAGTGACAACACCAAAACAAGCCATTCAACCAAATCATCTTTATTGGTGGTTATCTTCCATGTAAGTAGGAATCCTAACCCTATTCTTTCCCATGTGACTTTATTAATACTTTCTTCAACTACTTAATGGGGCTGTTATTAAATATTGACATGGCCACAGGAAAGAGACAGATTGACAGTGCCTACAGGTTTACAAGGAAGTGACATTATAGATGCATCAAGCCTTAAGGGGAGAGATTTTTTTTCTTAATTTCATGAGGAAAACAAATCATTTTAATTTTAATTGGTGTTCTCAAAGCTTTTTGGTGTTCAAAGCTTTTGGGTGCCCCTTGCAAGTATCTTTAAATCTGAGTCTAAATCTGCCAATTAATCACACAACTCATTCTTTAAATATGCCAATCTTCCATCCAAGCTACGGAGATAACCATGTTTGAGAAAAGTTATTAGATTTGGCAATATAGTTTTTTTGTGAGTACTTTGGTGTCAAGAATTTTTTTTTCTGAATTGATACTTAGAACATAATCTTGATAACAAGTGTGGAAATCGGTTAATTTACTTCCATGCTCTCAATCTTACTGGCAAGTGTAGTGTTATTGGACATGTATCTGTCAAATTCATACTGTGGTATTCAATGTTAATTTCTAAAATATAATAATGTCTATTTCAGACATACTGCACTGGCGATGAAGTGCTTTGAGACATTTGATGGTAATGTTAAATTGTTATATAAATGCAAGTCTATCTTCCTATTCCTACACAAAGTTAGTCAATTGATCAAATGCAGTTGTTCCCTTTTCTGTGCAGGAAAGAAATAGGTTACTTACATTTATAAAGTACTTTTCATGACATTTGAACATCTTAAAGTGCTTTAAAGCAAAGTCTGCACTTTTGAAGTATACTTATTGTGATGTAGTAAATGCAGCAGCCAAAATTACACACAGCGAGCTCCCAAACAGCAAAGTAATAATGATCAAAAATCTGTTTTAGTGACAAAAACAGAAATTGCTGGAGAAACTCAGAAGCTATAGCACCATTTGTAGAGAGAAAGCAGAGTCAATGTTTGAGTTCAGTGACCCTTTTTCAGTTTTAGTGATGTTGAGCAATTGTCACATTGCCAATGTGGGTCTACCTGCACTCCTTCAAATCATGTCATTCAGTCTTTGAAATTGCATTTGAAAGGGCATTTAGGACCTCAGCTTAACATTTCAGGCAATATCTTTGGCAGTGAAGCACTCTCTCAGAACCTTATTGGACTGTCAGCTTAAGTTATGTGACCAATTGTCTTGAATGAGGCTTCAACCCATGATCTTCTGGCTCAGAGGTAAAAATGCTGTCACTGAGTTAACACTGACAACTAAAATTAAATTATATATACAACTGATCCTCAGTAGCATAACATGTACTACTTCTAAGACAGTGTTAGCTATTAAAATGTTTGGTTCAGTCTCTATAGTGTCAAAGTCATTGTCTTTCAGTCTAATAATTAAACTGAATTCATCACAAACCAGATTAAAAGTTACTGCAAAGTTGTTAAGCTTTACTTTACTGTGTTCAATGAGCTCTGCATTCTCACCAAAAAGACATTCGCATGTGAAGGGGTGTTTGATTTTACATTTTTGTCTTTGGCATGCAATGTTAAGGACGTTTTGCTCCGCTTTTGTATGCAGTTATACCGTTTGGACTAGATAAGAAGTATAATGAAGCAGCAAAGATTGAAACAAACCAAAAAGTGCATCAATTTACTACTACTATTGATTTCCATACTGTTAGGTTGATTATTGTACGAGATTGTACTACTTGTGCCATCACTGACAGATCTAATCATCCTGATGACTGTGGTGGACTGCAGTAGATGAGCATTGATTCTGCACACCAATTGGAAATTGCTTTTAATGATGAGCTCGGAAAATTCAGCTTAATAACAAACCAAATTGGGGAAAGTGTACTGCATACAGAAGTGAAAAGAAGCTGACAGGAAGGCAAGGAAAGGGAGTAAAGAGGAAAGCACAGTGGGCTTCAAGAGTTAATACTGTGTGGTTTTGAACTACAGTATGCCATTTGACTGCTTTGGAGCATACATCATTGACTTTCGGGATGGATGATTATCAAATTTGTTCACCCAATAATTAATGGCTGTAGACTAGGCTTTCTACTAAAAGTACACCAGTGGATTAACAAATAAACTTAACAGTATTTTTTTCAGTCTTTCACTTGCCAATAAAATACTCTTTAACCATCTCCACTTTAGTTTACTGTCACCAGTGACTATTATTTGTCCTGATGATCTCCTCCACTATGACAGAGAACAATATAAATTTTAGGAAGTCATAATATATGTACAATTAATTGGAAGATAAAACAAAACTATTAACAATAAAAAAACAGAATATATGTAAAATATGTGGCTGATCAGCACATGTCAGTTAACTGTTGAGTTAATCAAAATTAATTCTGGTTCTTTTTTTTCTGTCACATATCTTGCAGCATAAGAGGAAAATTATGTAGTCATTATCCACTGTCTAGAACTGCCACTGAAAAACTCTTTATTTTCAAAAGTCTTTCAAAATCATTTTTTCCCCCAACATGTTTTAGTTTGTTCCTCACTGCACATTCACCTCAGTTATTTTGACTCAAGTTGAAGAATCAAATTCATCAATACAAGGTACTTGAAGGCCTTTGTGGAAACCCTATTCAGGGCCCCTAGACTTCTTCAACTACACTTTCTTGCCACTATTTATTTGCAGTCATGTAGCAGATGACAACCATGTAGCAGATACTATACAACATCCAAGAGATGAGATTTGTTATCAATTATATGTAACCACAGCTGCAACACAGAGCTGAGCTAACATTCTTACTGATATTATCACAGACTGTATTTAAAACAGTAACATGGGCTATCCAAAAATGTATTTGCAAAAGTTCATGATGCAGCAAATATTGCATCTGTTGTAGCATAAACTTGTTAAGTTCTTCCAAAGCAATATTTCAGGACAAGCTGTCCCTGGATGTCCTAAGAACTAAATCTGTCAGATAAACATCCAAAAATATCTCATTCAAAGTAACTTTTCAAATTCATTCCCTGGACCCAGGAGTTTTGGAACAAAATCTTAGGGAATTTGGATAATCATCAGATTTCTCTCAGAATTCTGTGTTCTTCTTATAGTTATTAATTTACTAATGATAACTTACTGACATTATTGTTCTATTTATATGGAACTTAAAGAAAATGCCGCTAAGTTTTCTTTGCAAGAAGTTAAAATTGTGTTTTCTGATGGAGAGGAAATGGGGTCCTTGTGAGTGTGACAATATTTGCAGGGGATTCATCCAAACAATGTTTCAAACCACAATTCTGTTTTTCATTAAAAATGATTATATTAAATGAACAGTCCTAAAGACCAAAAAAAAAGCAAACTCAAACTTAATTTAGTTGTTTAAACATTATAAAATGTTACAGAATGAAAAAAGCAATACTGATCTGCAGATGGTTTTACTCTCATGCTGTCAGCCTCCTCGTATTTCTTTGTTTCAAGCAATGATCTATCTTTTAATTGAATTTATAGAATCTACTTCAATGTAAAGAGAGAATCCCATTATGTAATTACCATCAACAAGAATGAATCCAAACTTCATTTCATTATTTTGGTGAAATCCCATTTAATAAATCGACTCATTAATACTAATAAACCAGTACGTGTACAGCAGCATTGCTATGTTTTTCTAATAGTTAAGCATTAATTGATATCTAAACCACATACATTGATAAGAAGGATTACATCAACAAGGGTGTAATTTGTTTGGTCACATGCTAAGTCCAAAAAGCATTAATTAGTTACTTTTAAGGCATCAGGTTCAAGCTTCCCAGAGGCCAATATTCCAGACTTGATGTGACACATATGACCAATTCCATGTGTTTTCAACTGTTAAACAGCAAGCACCCAAATACTTCTGTTGGTTTATGCAGAATGATTTCAGGGTATTTGTACAAAATCACAAAAAGTCAACATGCAGTTACTGCAAGCAAATAGGGAGGTAAGTCGCATGTTAACCTTTATCATAGTTACTCAGAAGTTGTGACTGAAATCTTCTAAAGGGAGGATAGTCATTGCAGCAGCGTGGACATGAGTTTGGAGCATCAGGACCATGTGAACATCTTGATACAGCTTAAACTTCAGGATGAACCCTTTAGTTGAAACATCCAAAAGCAATTACTCAGTGTCTGGAAGCCTCCAATAACGTCCCTAAAGTCCAAGACTTTAGACTGCCTTTATTCAAATAGTTACTAAAGAAAGGTTAGAGGTATTAAAAACCTCTTCTAACTTCTGGAAAACTGTTACATTGACCATCATTCACTATTGACTTCTACTTTCAATCCCAGTCTCCACCCCCTCGGAGAGCCATTTCTCCCACCCACAGACTGAAAAATCCTCAACTACTCCCCTCATCTCTCACCCACCTGACTGGACCACATCTGGCAGAGATTTTCCTGCACATTCACCTACCTCCTCTACTGTGTTCGTTGCTCTTGATGTGGTCTCCTCTACATTGGGGAGACAGAACACCAACTCATAGCGTGTTTCAGAGAACGTTTCTCGGACACACACACTCAACAAACCCGTCTCCCAGTGGCCAACTACTTCAACTCCCCCTCCCACACCACCAAGGACATTCAAGTCCTGGGCCTCCTCCACTGGAAAATCCAAGCCATCCAATGACTGGAGGAAGAATGCCTCATCTTCCACCTTGGGATCCTTTAACCACACAGCATCAACGTCGAATTCACTAGTTTCCAAATCTCCCCTACCCCAACCTTATCCCACATCCAACCCTCCAACTCAGCACTGCCCTCTTGACCTGTCCTACCTGTCCACTTTCCTTCCGACCCATCCACTCCACCATCCCACCAACCTATCACAATCACTCCCCACCTGCATTCACTTACTACCTTCCTAGTTACCTTCCCCCCACACCCACCTCACCCTATTTATCTTTCAGCCCCCTTCCAAATGCTTACATTCTTGATGAAGGGCTTATGCCTGAAACATTGACTCTCCTGCTCTTCAGATGCTGCTTGACCTGCTGTGCTTTTCTAGCACCATACTTTTCAACCCTGAGTGGACCCAATACCCACCTTGCTGCACCTGACTCCTGGCTCTTCCCCTAAATTGATTCCTCCTCTAGTCACTCCAGCCGAAAGCCAGCCTCCCACCAACTCCTTTGCAATCGATCCCCACCCTCAGACATCTGTAGGCAACCAGCAACATCCCTCCTGCCTGACCAAACACAACCTGCCTCCAGGCCACAAACCCAAACACCTCACACCCCAACCTGACTTGACCCAACTGCATCCTTCCTGTTCCTGAAGACCATTTTGCACCCCGCCCCCCCCTCCCTGACCAGATCGGTCGCGACAGCCCACAAATCTCCCAAACCCTGGATATGACCCAACCCCAACTTACTCTGAGCACTACCTGCAATCCTGACTTGTCACTCATCTGTTATCCTACTTTTCCTCCCTTCTGCCACCTGATCCCCTCACTTACTTGGCATTTCACCCGTTCACCCACTAGCCATCACAACTCAGTTACCTACCTGGCACCACCTCCTTCACCTAACTGGTACCATGCCTTTGCATCCACCTGGCACCCTACCCCTTCATCCACCTCAATGATTTCAGCACCCTATTCTCCACACGCCTTTACCCAATCTCACCCTTACCTTTACATGTCTCAGTGACTGTGAAAGTGGCATCAGCACCAAGGCACTTTGTACATTTCTGTGTATATTTCTGTCCTGGACTAGACTGCATCAGCTGAGAAAGCTACCACCTTGGATATCCACACAGAGAACACCTGTCAAGATAAATGCGTGCTTTACTTTGTCTGATCAGGATTGGAAATAGGTATCCAACTTGATCAGAACATCAGCAAATCTTGCTGCAGCTAGAGACAGTTTTGGTGAGACTGCAGCTGGAATGCAATGTACAGTTTGGTGTCCTCGCTGAAGGAAGGGGTGCAACAAAGATTTATTAGACTGGACAGTCCTTGCATCCTAGGAAATGATGTGAATAGATTGAATAGCATGAGACTATATTATCTGGACTTGCAATTAATGAGAGATGATCATATTGAAATGAATAAAAGTCTTAGAGGCCTTGACAGGGTAGATGCTGAGAGGCTGTATGTCTTAGCTGGATATTTAAGAACAATTGTTCATAGTTTGAGAATAAGGGATCAGCCATTAGGATATATCCCAGTTGGTCAGGCAGCATCTGAGGAGCATCCTGCTCCTCGGATGCTGCCTGACCTGCTGTACTTTTCCAACATCACTCTAATCTAGACTCTGATTTCCAGCATTTGCAGTCCTCACTTTTGCCTATATCCCAGTTGGAATGATAAAGCAATATTGAATTTATACCGCAATACAAATGTTATTTCCTTGTTTAATTGTTTAGAACATAGAAAGGTACAGCACAGAACAGGCCCTTCAGCCCACAATGTTGTGCCAACCATTGATCCTCATGTATGCACACCCTCACATTTCTGTGACCATATGCATGTCCAGCAGTTTCTTAAATGTCCCCAATGACCTCGCTTCCATAACTGCTGCTAGCAACGCATTCCATGCTCTCACAACACTCTGTGCAAAGAACCCGCCTCTGACATCCCTCTAAACTTGCCTCCAACCCGCTTAAAGCTATGACCCCTAATTTAATTTGTATCATTTACATACAAGAGTCTTGACACAGTAACTCAGCTATAATTATTATTTTCCACATAATTGTTTTTTCTATTTATTCATGGGATGCATGCATCACTGCCTAAGTCAGCATTAATTCCCCTCCATAATAGCCCAGACGGCGGTTAAAAATCAACCCCATTGTTGTGTCTGGAGTCACACGTAGGCCAGATCAGGTAAGGATGGCAGTTTCCTTCCCTAAAGAACATTAGCAAACCAGATGGGCTTTTCCAACAATCAGCAATGGATTCATGGTCATCCATTGGACTCTTAATTCCAGAGTTTTGTTGAATTCAAATTCTATCGTCCGTCATGGCGGGCTTCAAACCCAGTTCCCCAGAACATTACCTGGATTTCTGGACTAATAGTCCAACAATAACGCTACTAGGCTGTTGCCTCCCCTGCATTATTGAGACAATAGGAATCATTGTTTTGAAATTGAGTCAGGTAAACATGACAAATTTGTAAGAATGTTGCTTTTATTTTAATAAGGCCTTAATTCCTCTCATTTAATATTGACAATCAATTAATAATAAACTGTAATAGTTCATATGGATGTTTTAAGTAATTGTTCATCATTAATCACAAGCCCAGGATCAGGGCAAATATCAGAGAGGAATTCTCTGACTTCATTAATGAGACTTCATTAATTATGAACTTCATATTCCACAAATTTAAGTTATTTCCTTCTTGGAATCTATACCATCATATTCTGTACTCGATATACATTTTCTCTTACAGATTGCAGCAATGTATTCCAAGGTGGTTAAAAAAAGTCCCAGAAAGGAAATACCATTATCACTGAATCCAGGACTCCAAAAAGAAGGCAAGTTGAATCATCACTTCTGGTCAACTGGGAATTTAAATGAAGAAGAATCAGAATATGAGTCCATCAAGAGCCCACGGTGGCACTCAGGCACTCAGATAACAGGGGATGAACCTGATTATGCCTCAGTCAATGAGAGGACCTGGGGAATGAAATTCAGAAATGAAGGAGGAGGAAGAGGAAGAGAAGAAGAAGAGGAGGAGGAGGAAGAAGAAGAACCTGACCCAGGCTACGAAGCAATTAACATAAAATGGAAGAAAATTAATGTTGCTATTAAGAGTGGCAAAATACAGAAGATTGCACGTGAGGCACAAACAGAAAACTATTATGAAAGCATCAATGAACTGCAGCAGAGCCGTACCCATACACGAGTACTAACTTCGGGTGATGGCAAAGAGGTCTATGTAACAGGACTGTAGATGTGCATTTCAAAGGATGGAGTAAAACTCCACTTGCAGTTGTCATTTAACTGACAAGTTCCTTTTCTGTAAAGGAGGAAATCTGAGTTAATGGAGTAGTTTGATCATTTTAGAAAATCCATGACTATTGTCTTATGCAATGGCAGACTTTTTAAGTTCAATGTCTGAAACATAAACCACATAATACTATTGATCTACATGTTTCCAATATTAATGGACATACACTTACCAGAACATAGAGGAAATCAAATAACATAAAACACATTTTAATAATCATCACAAATATTAGATTAGATTAGATTAGATTACTTACAGTGTGGAAACAGGCCCTTCGGCCCAACAAGTCCACACCGACCCGCCGAAGCGCATTGACAAAGGTTATTTCCTAATTTGTGTGTTGAATGTTAGTAACTTTTAAAGGAGAAAATAATGCTTATCATGAAGAAGTATATTTATGTAATTTACTCGACGCAATGGTCCCGACATTCTGGTCTCTGAATAGTTGGAGACTAGATGTACCCAACAACTGGGCCGGGTGCTGGCAGGTGGGACTAGATTGGGTTGGGATATCTGGTTGTCATGGATGAGTTGGACCGAAGGGTCTGTTTCCGTGCTGTACATCTGTATGACTGTGTCACTGTATAACATGTATATCAGGACCATGCAAAAGTCCTGACACACTACGCAGCAATTGG
Organism: Hemiscyllium ocellatum; assembly: GCF_020745735.1. NCBI lineage: Eukaryota > Metazoa > Chordata > Chondrichthyes > Orectolobiformes > Hemiscylliidae > Hemiscyllium > Hemiscyllium ocellatum. Next base: position 38,082,752 of record NC_083415.1, read on the forward strand.
CCTGGAATATGAAGCTTAAAATGGGCAATTACCAAGCACTGAAATCCTCTGACAAAGACCCAACTCTGCATTAGAGTTGGTGGGTTCTAACTGATTTACTTCTTTGAGTTAGCCAGGAAAGGTTATGAGACTTAAAACTTGCTGTAACTCCAGGCTAATTATACAACTGCATCTCACTCAGTGACACCACAGTCACTCTCACAGACTCCACCATCCTCACTCCCAATGGATAACCCACATGAACACATACTAGACCAGATCAGGTTCACTCCAAACCCACTCAACCTGTCACCGCCCCCTCTCCCTCCCTGCACTCTGAATCAGAAATCCCTCCACTCCTGATCCAACCCAGTCTCACACCACCCTATTTCATACAGCAACCTCCATGCAATGAATTAGGCAGCAAAACATATTCAGAGATTTACAGAGCTTATTGTAAGTTTATGGTTTAGCACAAACATCAATATCTCCCTTTCCCTTCCCTGTCCAGGAGCCAAAATCTCACTGGGAAAGAACTCAGTTATTTGTTTTTTTAAATCGACCTGTTCGGATGTGTTATAACACCTCTGAAGTAGGTGGAACTCGAACTCAAGCCTCCCGGCTCAGAATCATTCCTTTGTGCAGACATTGGGCCCCAGTGAGCTTCCTCACAAGCTCTATGTCCACACACTCCAGCACTTGCCTCTCTGTCAGGACATGGTTGTTCACCACCAATGAGGAGCCTTTCCCAATTACAGCATTCTCTTCCACCAAATGACTAAGGAGTTAAACTCTGGGGAGGGTGGAAGGAGGGCAGGGGTTTCACACAGACTCAGCGTAAACTTTTTGGATGAGAATTTAGGAGGCACAATCAGTAAGTTTGCTGATAGCAGCAACATTGGTGGTATAGTGGACAGTGAAGAAGGATTACAAAGGGATCTTGATCATTTTATTTAATGGGCTGAGGAGTGGCAGATGGAGTTTAGTTTGGATAGATGCAAGGTATTGCATTTTGGTAAAACAAACAAAGGCAGGGCTGGTACGGTTAATGGTAAGGCCCTGGGTAGCATTGCCAAACACTAGAGAGACTCAGGGCTTCAGATGCATTGTTCTTTGAAAGTTGCATCACAGGTAGAGTGGTTGAGAAGGTGTTTAGCACGCTTGACTTCATTGCTCAGAGCACTGAGTACAGGAGTTGGTATGTCATCTTGCAGTTGTACAGGGTGTTGGTAAGGCCACTTTTCAAATAATGCATACAATCCTGGTCGCCCTGCTACAGGAAGGATTTTATTAAGTTGGAGAGGGTCCAGAAAAGGTTTACCAGGATGTTGCTAGGACTTGAGCTATGAGAAGAGGCTGAATAAGCTGGAACTCTTTCCACTAGAGCATAGGAGGTTAAGGGATAATCTCACAGAGGATTATACAATCGTGAGGGGCAAGGATAAGGAAATAGCAAAGCTCTTTTCCTTAGGATGGGGGAGTTAAAAATTAAAGGACATAGGTTTAAGCTGAAAGGAGAAAGATTTAAGAGATCTGACGGGCAACCGTTTCACATAGAGGGTGGCTTCTATGTGAAATGAACTGCCAGAGAAAGTGGTAGATGCAGGTACAGTTACAAAATGTAAAAGGCATTTGGGTGGGTAAATGAATAGAGCTTTAGAGGTTATAGACCAAACACAGGCAAATGGGGATAGTTTAGTTAGGAAACTTGATTAGCATGGATGAGTTGGGCCAAAGGGTCTGTTCCCGTGCAGTATGACTGTGAGAAGTTGGGGCATTGCCACTGCACCATCATAGCCCTTACAACTCAGCTTTTTTTGAATTTTTTTCTCTCCAGAAATGCTATTGTGCACCTCAGTATTTTTTTGGCATAATCATGTTTCTAGTTCAGAGAACAATTTACAAACACAGCCATCAGGAACAGTGCAATGATAACAAAAGCGAGAGAAAAGTAGGGAGAAGGAGGGTCCGAAATTAAAATGGAGTTGGAGGGGGGAATAATGTATTCCACCATGCACTGTTCACTTCCCCTCTTTAAGGGCACCTTGGTGTGAATGCAGCCAGAGAAAAGAGGAGAAATCAGCTTTTAAATACCCAAATCCAATGAGCATTACTTTCTCTCAATTAACTTTAGAGCTGTCCTGTTTGCTCCAAAAATGGACCTGCATATCTAACTCTGACAGCCTCCCTTACCTTTAGAGAAAATTGTAATTATCCAAGAGTACGTAGCTACGGAAACAAAATCAGATCCTCAGTGTTTGAGAGGGAGTCATCCTCCTTCGAGAGCCTTCAACAATTTTTCAGTCGAGGCATTATTGAAACTCTTATTAAAACATTCTGATAGTTGATGATCAGATCTATCCTCTTTAGCTTATAGATGTCCTTCCATTCCGCCTTCTCCTTTAAACTGGCTCCATCTAACCTAAGCCTTTTTATCATTCACACTTTTTGTAGAATGTGTATTATCACAAGGACCAATTATCTTTGGAGCATTCTATTCGGATTCTTTTTCTTGTCGTTTTTACATGTAACACTTCCTCCAAGACCTTAGACAAATGGATCCCATACCATACCAACATCATCAATGAGAACCAGAGATTATCACTCTTCTTATTTTCTTTGCTGCCCATGTCAGTGAGCAACATTTCTCATTTTCTCCAGGGAATACCACAACTAGAAAATCCATCACAAAGATTTGCATGCAGTGCATCACTAAAAATGATAAATGTCGCAATATTGAGATCACCCAAAGCTGAGAACTTCAGCCTATACATCACTATTTTCGTTTTTGTTAAAGTTATATTTGTTGTTAAGGTATCATCTGACTTTGGATTTTTAATGGCCAGACTAAGCTTCAGCACAGCAAAACTTGCATCTGGTCTGGTCTGTGAGCCTTACCAGTTCAACTGTTTAATGATGCTCCTCAGCTATTCCATCTCATCCTCGGTAGCAGCCTCATCTTTCTGTCCCGATCTAGTATGACTAATTGCAATAGAATTGGCATTGTTGAAGTATGATTCTTTTGGAATTACATTTGGCTCACCCTGCTTAATTTTCAAATGCACATTTTTCCCAATTTGACTGATATTTCCTTCATAGTCAAAATTGGATGCACCATCCCAACTCTTCCCCCTTCCCACAAAAAGAAAGTTACTTGTATCATAAAGATGCCTGGAAGATTTCCATTACTTTGCCATTAGATTGTCAGGTCCACCTTCATTTATGAGCACCCTGAAGTTAACTGAGCTGGCCTTTCTGATAAAAACCCGTGAAGTACCATTTAACCCATAAATGCATGTGTTTTCTTTCCTGTAATTCTGGTGCTTCTGCGGCCTGTAAAACTACTTTCCCCTTGAGCAGCTTGCCCAGAAGGAGTGCTGCTTTGATATCTATGCAGCTTCACAGATTTGAAAAGATGTTAAAGTAGTTAAAGCATATTTGAAAATTTCCTTTCCAGATTCAGAAAAGTCTCCCATAATCCCTCTTCTCCATAGACATTCCATAAAAGTTGTAGCTATCAAGCTAGCCTTGGCTTTATAGGTCCCATCTGGGAAGAGGTTACTATGTAAATCCACCTGTGTGAGAATGCAAGTTAGTCACTATCATCAACCTTCTAATAGACGCTGGATTATTTCCACTTCTGTAACTCCCTTAGTTTAATCCTTTGCATGATATGTATCTTCCATTCCACTAGTAGCCTCAAACACTTTGAGATCATGGGGATTTCTCCTATTATCTATCATTTGAGAAAGCTCTCCATTAACCATGCTACCCAGTTGCTTTGTCTGGCTGCAACCTTTTCCCAGGTTGAAATCTCTCTGCACTACTCCTAACAGGATGTCTGCTAAACATTTGAGCAGTTACATATTTAAAGTAAGTCATGAAACAGATAGTTCTGAGAATGATCATGATAAGAAACGTCTGTGCCAGTTGACTGAAAACTTAAGTTGGCCCATGTGTATTTTAGTTGCTGACATTGACAGAAAACTATGTGTGACCTTTTCCACTTAAATATATTCCCCAAATCAGTACTAGAACTGTTTTCTAGTTCTTCACTATCATATGCCCTGCTGCAAATCCAAAACCCTCACTCCTTGTCCCTTATATTGAACATTTAGCCAATTCTTATATTTTCCCATAGAATTACCTGCACATCTGGCTATCATGGCCAACCTCAGTCATCTAACTTTGCTGGCCAGTAAACTACACTCAAACATGCCTGTATCTATGGCAGATGGGAGTTGAACTTGGACCTTCTGGCCCAGAATCAACTTTGCAATCAACAAAGCTTTGTGCACCTTAAAGGGACCTGCATTTCTAACTTTGACATGAAATCCTCCAAACTGAAAGCCAACCCTCCCCACCGCCCCACACACCCCCCCACCCCCCAACAGGACCCAACTTGGCAGCCCCCAACTAACACCACCAATCCACCAACATATTCTAAACATGTACACAATTACCTGACAGTCCAGCCTCCTGGCACCTAGGATTACGGAGTTAGATCAGAAGATCTGGGTCCAATACTGAAATTTATGCTGGTTTATGCCACAATCTTGCCATGGCAACTTGCAGCCAAATGATCTGTGCCAGTCCTTTGATGGCACCAAAATCTAAAAACTGGTATAAATCAAATGTGAATACAAAGTCATCAATGTGGGTGAAAGTAATGGAGCTGCTGCTCCTGCTATTATAGGTTGGTTAAGTTTAGTTCAGGTCAGTTTTTTTTAAATTATGGGAGTATCGCTATAAAATTCCAAAAATCTCAGTTAATCTTTCATTACTCAAGTAAACCAGGAAACAGCAGAAGAAAATCTGGAACAGTTCAGAATGAATTACTGTCCATATCAACGAGTTGTAGAAGAGTGTGGTGGACCTATCTTGAAAGAAACACAAAAAATGGAGGAAATTTACATGAAGTTGTGATTAGATATGAAAGCTAAGCAAAACAATTCCATATGCAATTTCCTATGAGAGTGGGAATTGGCGAGGAGAAGGAGAAGTTGCACTTACACAGTGGCACAGAGACCTTCCAAATAACTGTGGGCTGATTGTGCTGGAACATCCCATTATTCACTATCAGGACAGCGTCATTTGATTCAATTAGATTCCCTACAGTGTGGAAACAGGCCCTTTGGCCCAACCAGTCCACACCGAGCCTCTGAAGAGTAACCCACCCAGACTCATTTCCCTCTAACTAATGCAGCTAACACTATGGGCAATTTAGCATGGCCAATTTACCTGACCTGCACATCTTTGGACTGTGGGAGGAAACGGGAGCACCCGGAGGAAACCCACACAGACACGGGGAGAATGTGCAAACTCCACACAGACAGTCACCCAAGGCTGGAATCGAACCTGAGACCCTGGTGCTGTGAGGCTGCAGTGCTATACACTGAGCCACCGTGTTATTAAACCTTACTCTCTGAAAAGGTTTGAAGTAATCCTTATAATGCAGATCAACAATCCTAAAAATGATCTACCTCCTTAAATGGTAAGTTTCATTTCCATCTTTACAGGATTTAAAAGTTGGAGGTTCTATTTTTGAGAGGCTCAGCAAATTCATGTTTTCACAGCCTCTTTTCAAAATTAAAGTTAAAAATCACACAACACCAGGTTATAGTCCAGCAGGCTTATTTGGAAGCATTAGCTTTCAGAGCACTGTTCCTTCATCAGGTGGTTGTGGAGTATAAGTGCAGGGTGGCATGGTGGCTCAGTGGTTAGCACTGCTGCCTCACAGTGCCAGGGACCCTCGTTGGTGTCCCACCTCGGGCAACTGTCTGTATGGAGTTTGCACATTCTCCCCGTGTCTGCATGAGTTTTCTTCCACAATCCAAAGATGTTCAGGTTGGGTGAATTGGCCATGCTAAATTGCCCACAGTGTTAGTGAGGGGCAAACGTAGGGGAATAGGTCTGGGTGGGTTACTCTTTGGAGATTCAGTGTGGACTTGTTGGGCTGAAGGGCCTGTTTCCATACTGTAGGGAATTTGTTAACATCATAAGGCACAAAATTTATAGCAAAAGTTTACAGTGTGATGTAACTGAAATTGTATGTTGAAATTGTATGGATTGCTTGTTAAATCTCTCATCCAAAATTAAAGATCTTTTTCTCAAGCATGAATTTACTTCTGAATAAGTGATTATTGTGGACAACATTGCAATCTTATTTTTATACAGTTTATAGCATGGTATGACATTTTAAAATTCTTATTAGATTTGTCATATAGACGAGCTAAATAAAAGTATTCTTTTACAAAGTACATTCAACGAATCAACATCCAAACCTACATTCAAATAACCTACAGGTTTGCAGCTATACTTTTCAAACTATTTCATGTACTCAAGCAGTCCTTCCATTTCCTGTTGTAGTCAACTTGAAAACTCACAACATATTTACATTGGCTGAAATATTAAACTGTCATTTTCTATTGTTGGAATTTGCTTTGAAACATTTGCTTCCAATAAAAAAAGTTTTTGTTTATCATATCATAATATTTCTTAAAGATGGATGTGCTCATTTCTGTTGAAATAGCGCATAAAAGCACAAGTTGTTTTATATATCACACCACAAGCTGTGTTAGAATAAGTTCAACAGTAAAGTTTACTTTGGATAGTTGCATAACAGTGTAGGAGAAAGAATAACAATATCAGTCAGACTATCTTAGATTTTCAATCATTTATTCAAACTTTATTGCAAGTCAGATTGCTAATACAGTAGCTGAGTCCAGATTATGATTTTTAAAATATATGGGGCAAATATTAGTCAATTACGGCAATATATTTTGATAATATTGCATCTGTGTTCTTTTAAATTATTAATTATTTAAAATAGGTTCTTAAAGTATGAGACAAATAAATTCATGTATTTAAGTTTTGTGGCTGTAGGTTTTAAACAGGTAATCATTGTCCACACATATACCTCAATAACATCTGAATATTGTACAATAAATGTTATTTTTATGTTTCAGATTTTATGTTTTATACTCAGATTAATGTTCACAAAATATTTACATTTTTGTACAAGCTGTGTTTTGGTAATTTTATCAAAGATTTTTTTAATGTCTAAAAATGCATGCAACTAAGCTGAAAAGTTGCTACAGCAAATAAATTATGACTGAGAGCTTAAATTAGACAAGGGTTGGATTAATTAAGGAAATATAAACAGAGTACTATGCCAGATATCTGAAGGCATGTACCATCTGGAAAGAATACTGCAACAAAATGCTGTTAGAAACCAAGAAATAAAATGACAATGCAAAAATCAGCAGCTGTTTGTTGTTTTAATATGAAACAGGAATATTTTATTTGATATGTTGGCTTTTAAAATATCACTCATCTCTGCCTGTTAAATCTATGTATTAATACTTAGATTATTTATAGACAAACAATATAACTAATGTTATCTTAATGTCTTTTGAAAGATGTTCTTATTGCAGTTTAAGAAACATAGTAAAAATTAAAACCTATGTTGTTTTGCCTGGCTCTGCAGCAAATAGCAACCCAAGTAACAATGGAGAGGTGATGCACTGCTTTAATGATAGCAAAGTGCTGTATGTGTATTAATTACACATCACTATAAAAGAAAAGTCTTTTTAATAAGATACCACTCTTAGTTTGCTTATTCTTTTATAGGATGTAAATCTGGGTGAGGTTCAGTGTTGCCCATCCCTACTGCTGCAGCCCATGTGATGTAGGTACACCAATGTTGCTCTTAGGAAAGGAGTTCCAGAATTTTCACTGAGCAACAGTGAAAGAACAGTGATATAGTTCTATGCCAGGATGGTTTGTGAGTTGAAGAAAAGTTTGGAGGTGGTTGTGTTCCCATATGTTGGTGCCTTTAACCTTTTGTGTATTGTGTTGGTGGCAGAGAGAGTCAGTGATTAAGAAGGTGGATGATGTGTAAATTAAATTGACTGCTTTATCCTGGTTGAAGTTGAGCTCTTGACTGATATTGAAGTTGCACTTTTCCAGCCAAGTGCTTCATATTCCATCACACTCCTGACTTGTATGTGCGGAATTGCTTTCAGGTAGTCAAAAAGTGAATCACTCAGAATTTCCAGCCCCTCGCCTGGTCTTATAGCCACAGTGTTTATATGGCTATTCCAGTTGAGTTCAATTCTCATTGTTTAATTTGAACTAAGGCTGTAATGAGGTCAGGAACCAAATGATGTTGGTGGGCCCAAATTGACCGTAGGTAAGCAATTTATTGCTGTCTGAGTGCTACTTGATACAATTGACAATTGCACTTTCATCACTTTGTTGATGTTGGTAAGTAAACTGAACCGTAGCTGAGTGATAGCACTTCTGTCTCTGGGTTAGAAGACAGTAGATTATCCAAACTGATAGTTTAATACAGTAATGGTGGAGGGGTGCTGAAGGATGTGTCCTTTTGATGAGACTTTAAATCAATAGGGATTTCTTCTGTTTTCTAGCCAGTATATATCCCTCAATACACACATTCAAATACAAAATGATTAAATATCCAATTATTTATCTTTTTGTGTGGCCATGTATGTATATTGCATTTGGGACTACACTTCAAAAGTACTCAATTGATTATAATGCATTGTGGGAAATTCAGAGATTGTAAAAGGCACTTTATCAATGCAAGTTCTTTATCAACATTTATTATAAAATAAACATCAATCCAGAACAAGGAACAATCCTTGTTACAGTTGAAAAATCCTTTCTGTAACACTCTCAATTCATTTGTTACAATATTTGTTGAAAGGTATTCAATGCAATTTCTTTATAATCCATCAAAGGAACAAAACCAATAAATAAAACATGGGAAACTGCATTATGTCACTGCCAATTTCCCATGCCATGGTTAAGCTTTTTATTTGATGAGTATTTTTAAAATGGAACAAGAAAAATACCCAACATGCTTTAAAAGGTGAATGAATATTGTATCACCACATGACCAAACTGCTCAATATGCAAAGATAAAGGTGATGAAAGCTGAATCTTATCAATATTAAGCAGCATCAAGCCCTGAAACTACATGGAATACTAACAGAATAGTTCTAAACACAGTTTTTCCAGAGAGGCAAGAATCAATTTATTTTAAACAAGAAAAAAGAATGATTAACCCATAAAAAAAATTGTGCTCTAATATTCAATGGCATAGTTCCAGAGCTAAAATGCATTCCTGAAAGAACGAAACTTACTCACAGAACTGAATTTACATAAGTAATTATAAATATACTAAAGTGCATTTATGTTTAGTTTTCAACAAAAAAAAGATGCAGTCCAGAGAACTGTGGCAAATTAAAAGTCATTAAAAACAATTTAACATTCCCCTCCCTGAGGCATAATTTCATTTATTAATACTTCTTCGCTATGCTATTAAAAGCTACATCCTGTCCACTGAGGAAATCAGATTCAGCTTTGCCATGAACATGATGGCATTTACAAAGTTCTATTTAACAATGTGAATTTCAACTAATTATTGAAACTATAATTTACAATCAAGATTTATCAATATATCAGTACAGAATGTAATTTTTATTTCAAGTTTAGACATTTTGATGGCATATCACACAAGACAAAAATGTGATTTGTTCCTGTTTCTGAGAATTTTTGGGTATGTGATTCCTAATCAGCCTGTGTCTGAAGCAGGTACCATGCAACCATGCAAGTATCATGCAGCTCCTCATTTGAGTGATTATAGCATTCAGTCACTTGTGGCCCATGGTGCTGACTGACTGAATGCCTAAGTGGAGACCCAGAGGTTTGTATAATTAATACAAATCAGCTATTCCAGGCCTCTTAGAGCTGACTTCATTCTCTTAAAATGGACCTGAAAGTTGCAAGTGACAACTATCTTGTCAGGTATTGATGTAAAAGAAGCACCCCAAACAGAATGTAAGGGAAGAGAGGGAGTTATCAAGTTTCAGCTGTGACAGTGGTGGTCGGATAAGGTAGGAGGTCAAGAAGCAAGAGGCCAGTTTCTGCAGGAAGCCAGTGCACCTGAAGGAAAACTTTCAGTTTCTCACAGTGGCCTTTTTTTTACTTTAAAATGAAAATTTATATTTTAATCATTAAATTAGGATCAGGAGAGGAACCGATCAACTTTCTATTTGCCTGTTTCAAGCCAAATCCCTCATTTTTTAGTCAAAATAAACTGTTGTAAATATTCACCCAGTCAGGCACATCTATGGAAAAAGAAACAGGGAAATATTTCACGTAAATTACCTTTACGAAGACCCTTTTTGTTGTTGATGGTGGTGATGTTACATTTACTGTCCATTCATAGGTGTCCTGAGAAATAAAAAGCTTTAAGTGGCATCATGTATGAACTGCTACCTGTCATACAGCTCATCAGCACCATGACCTGAATGTTTTCAGAACCATAGTCTCAGCACTTACCAATATACCAGGCTGTGTCCTAATGTTACATGGGGGTCAGGTTGAACACTGACAATGACTGTGGGACTTTGGGAAAGGTTAGGTAGTATTGTCCACTCAACTAGAGCTGCAACTTGTTTTACTTTTGAATTACTTCACCATTTAAGGTTTCCCTTTTTTAAAAGGAATTTTTGGTTTTAGTGTTTAGTTAATAATTTGGCTCAACGCGGATTCAGGACTAGACCCACAGACCATCACCTTGCGACATACCTCTGTTTTAGAGGTGCAGGTTGTCCCTATCTGTTCCTGCACATCTTTTGTCAGGTCTGAAATGCTTTCTGTATTCTTCTCTGAAGTATTCCTCTGTGTTGAGTGTTGCGAGAAGGTGTGCAGGATTTGCACCTGTCAGCCATTGCTGCTCAGTATGTTGTGTGTGAGTTCAATCATGCCTGAAGTGGTCAGTTGTGGATAGGAATGTCAGTTGTGGATAGGAATCCTGGTTTTATTAGAAGAGTCTTGTTTTAAAAAAAGCAATATGGAGCTTATTGCACCCCTGCAATTATTTACAGATTATATGGATATGTCCTACACTACAACAGAGACTATTAAGAGCACAGTAGCTCCCTGTCTGTCTCCTACAAACTTATCTTTACTCTGACTATGTCTCTGTGATATTATTGTGAGCTTACTACACTCAACTATCAGTAAGGGTGACACAGTGAATGTGGAGGCCAATTTCTGCTCTTACTTTGAGGATGTCTCCATTGCAATCTGTGGCACTACACATTAGAGGAGTCAATTAGCTCAGTTACTGGATGATCACTTTGTGATGCAAAGTGATGCCAATACTGTGGATTCAATTCCTGTGCCAGCTGAGATTACCATGAAGGACTCTCCTTCTTAACCTCTCCCTTCACCTGAGGCACGGTGACCCTCAGGTTAAACCACCAACAGTTATTTCTCTCTGAGACAATAGGCATATGGTCCAGTAGGATTATGGGACTTTACCTACAGTATCACATGCAATAGATTTTGAACAGATCAAGCAATTCAAGAGCATCAGCAACAGCAGAATAATATTCAACTACAATTGATAACCAATAAAGCCCAGGTTGTCCTCACCCTACCATTCCCACCAAACTAATGGATCAATGAAGATGGAGTTGAACATGCCAGTGCAGTACCTGGCATACTTATAAATGAGATGTCAAGCGGGTGAAGCTAAACATAGGTTAACATAGATGGCAAACAATAAAATGTAATAGGCAGAGATAAAGGATCCCATAACAAGTGAATCAGATTGAAGCTCCATAGTCCATTCTCATTGAGTCATGGATGGTGGTGGACAGTTATGCATCTCATTGGAAAAGGAAAATTCACAAAGGTTTCTATCCTCACTGGTGGAGGAAGCCCATTTTGCACATCAGTGCAAAAAACAAAATTGAAACATTTGCAAGAATCTATATTCAGGCATGCAAATTGGACAATACACCTCAACCTCAATCTCAAGTCCCTATCATAAATGCCTGCTTTCAGTTAATTTGATTCACTCCACATGATGTGAAGAAATGCCTGAAGATACTGAATACTACAAAGGCTGTGGGTCCTGACAACATTCTAGTAATAGAACTGAAGACATGTGCTCCAGGACTACAATAACTATACCCAAGCTGTTCGGTACAGTTACAACACTGCCATTTACCCAGCAGTGTAGAAAATTGCCCATGTGTGTTTTGTCCACAGAATTCAAGAGAAATCTCACTTGGCCAATTACAACTCCATCAGTCTGCTCTCAGTTATGAGCAAAGTGATAGAAGGTGTCATCAACAATGATGTGACAAGCATGTTCTCAAAAATACTCTGCTCCCGATGCCCAGTTTGGGTTCCATTAGGCTTAATTAGCTCCTGGCCTCATTGTAGCCTTGGTCCAAATCTATCCAAAAGAGCTGAACTGAAGAGGAGAAGTTAGGGTTACTGTCTTTGTCATCAAGGCACTTGCAGCACTGTGAGTCTATCTACACCAAACGGACTGCAGCAGTTCAAGAAGGCAACTCGCCAACACCTTCTCATGGGTAATTAGGGATGGGCAAGAAATGCTTGCCTAACTTATCCTGAAAGGTGGGAGGTAATCCTCCATCCACTGTCAGTCAGGGGATCATGGTCATATAAGTCACAAGCTCAGTCTGTAAGCAGTCCACCAGCTTGGTCTGGTCAATGGTCTGCTCAATCCAGTCACAATCAGGTGATATATCTGACTACAGTTCATGGTGGCCAGTAGTCAGTCCTATAGGACCATCAGAAGTAGTCAGGGAATCGCGTGTCATCAGCTGGGTGAACTGCAGACTCAGTGCTCAGGATTCTGGTCAGTGATGTCTAGGGGCTATTCCTTTAAGGCAATTATGAGGAACACAACCCTGGGATTCTGTGCATTAATTGGTGGGGAAGATACAAAGAAGTTGTCAGAGTAATGGGGAGCTTGTTGCCCAAAGGGCATGGGACAGTCAAGGCAGTGGGAGGAGAAACAGCATCTGACAACAGCATCTTGCGAACAAGAACAGTGATGTGGAGGAAGGGCAAGGTATAAAGGGAGTTTGTGATACAGTAACAGAGAGCTTTATTAGCTACAGGAGGAGTTATTGGCAGTGACTATTACCATAACTTTTACAGGAGAGGCATGCAGGACCACAAATGGTATCAGTAAGGCATAATGTTGGGGCTTGGAGGGCAATCAGGAAAGTTGGATGTAAAGTTCAATGTGTTGGGTCTCCACATGGGGAGATGAGTGTAAATGGGCTGTCAGGACATTGCAAGGTAATACAGTACATGGAGACAATGGAGAGTACCTGACGAACAGGCAGAACCTGGCATGGACAGTGTCCAACATAAACTATGTTCCTTGCCATCACTTGCTGTTCACCAGACGTTAACTGCAACTGGTAAATAACTAGGATAATGCCCATGGGGTTGTGAATTCTGTATCAATTTGAAAGTATAGGATCCATACCTGCTAAACATTAGGACATTGAAGAGGCAAATGTATTCCTCATACATTAATAATATTTAATTTGCAATCAATATATTGTCCATTTGCAATGCAATGGATGCGGAGTGAACGTTTTTAGGGTTCAAATCTTGATTTAAGACACTTTGCCTCATGCTATTGGTCCTTGAAAAATGGATATTGGCATCTCAATGATCTGGACAGGTTTCTTGAAATGGTGTAATAATTACTAATAACCAAATAACATGGAAATGTTAAATGGATGATTTTATAAAAATGGATGATTTTATAAAAATGGTTATATTTTAAACCATCTATTTAATGCCAAGATAGAATGAAGTTAGACTTTAGAAGGCAATCAGACAGCAGGAAGACACTTAACCTAAATTTTTAAAATATATTTTGATTGAAAAAAGATGGAAAAAAATGTTTTTTGAATATCACAACAAATACAAAGCCAAACAATTCAAACCAATGTTTAAAAAAAACAACTAATTACATAGATAAATTAAAAATAATTAATAACTGAGCTAAAAAAGGAAAATCTTAACAGTAATAATAATAACAATAACACAACTCAATGAAACAAAGCAATAGTCCTCAATCATTGAGCATATAAGTTTATTCATATTCATATGTTCATAGTTCCTCCTCGCTGGATACCAGATTCATTACATAGATTTGTCATGGCTATACAAAGGCTGTTATTAGTATGGCAAACAAATCCGTATCCAGGTAGTTCAAAAAGGGCTGTCATGTCTTATAAAAATTCCCAGTTTCATGGTGAACCATACTTGTAAGAAAGTTCAAGAGTATGTGCTGCATGGCTAGCTTATGTCAGCCAAACAGCCCCAAGGGATTTTCTGACACCCACTCTAATAGAAAGTTCTTTCTTACACAAAGAGTGAGGTTACTGAAAAGCTTTTTTTGTGTGTATCTAATGAACGTGAATTAACAAAGCCAAGAAGAAGAGATAGTGGGTACATCTCTACCTCCTTCCACAAGGCCTTCTCTATTTCGCCAACCACAGCGCTCCAATATGCCCGCAGTCTGTGGCAGGACCAAAGACAAGGAGTAAGTGTGCCCATGCTCACTCTACATTTAGGACACACTGGAGATGTTCCCACTTTAAATTTAGCAAGGCATTCTGGAGCCAAATGGACCATGTGGAGAATTTTCAATCTCAAGGCGTGAGTTCTGTTGCAAATTGAGATCCTTCTTGCATTTTCCCAGATATCCTCCCATATTTCAGAAGAGATGTCAACGTCTAGCTCCCTCTCCCATATCTTACAGAGACGTTCGGTCTCATCCAAGAGACGCTCTCCCAGTAGATGATAAGCCTTGCTAACAGATAATGTACCCTGAGCACTCAACACCTTCTTCTACATGTCAGTCCAATAAGGATCAGTTGGAAGTGTGGTCTGTTTTTGTATGGAGTTTCTAATTTGGAAAAAATGAAAGAGGTCCCTACTGGGCAATTCGTATTTCTGAACCAACTCAAACAAATCACCCAGGCAAGACATGCCCATACGTTAAATCCAGAGTCCATTATCCCTGGCTGAAAACCCGGCATACCAACTATGGGTATCAAAAATGATGTTTTGGCAATATTGCCCTCACCCTGACGCATTGCCCTTGACAGTATTGATGGCCACTGGGCTATGGCAATAGTCCTTAACTGTTCTCATTTTGTCCAAGAACAGCAGGAGTGTCTTGCCTGAGATGCTTCGATGTCCAACCAAAGTGAGTGTGGGTTGTCCCAGGCCCAATCTTTCACGTAACACAGCAACAAGCTTAATTGATAGTTTTTGATATCTGGGAGACCCAGTCTTTGCAAACTGTTAGATAACTGCAATTTGGTCAATTTAGTTAGGGGTCACTTGCGATACCGGATAAAAGAACTGAACCAGCTGTTCAGTCTTCTAAGTATTTGCTCAGTGAAAAACAGAAAAAGCATTCACATAGGATACAACAGGTGGGCCAGAATGTTCATTTTAATGATGGCTATCCGACTTAACCAAGAGATCGGAAGCACCTTCCATCTACAAAGGTCCTGCTTGATTCTGTCGAATAAATGGGCAAAATTGGTTTTAAATAGCCGATCAAAAATGGGAATAATATATATACCTAAATAGAGAAAGCCCTCCTGCGACCATCTAAAGGGGAACCGAGATCCACCCTCAGGATCAGGCATTCTCAGGAGACCACCCGTGGGCATGGCCTCTGATTTCGCAAAGTTGATCTTCTAACCCAAGAAGCCACCAAATAGATTGATGCATTGTATCAGGTGTGGCACTGAGACTTTTGGGTTTGGTAAGAAGACAAGATCACCATCAACATACAATGCGATCTTATGTGACTTCATCCCCACTTCTGGAGCGGTTATATTGGGATCCCTACGTATTGCCTCCACCAGCAGTTTGATCACCAATGTGCAAAGCAATGGTGATAAGGGACAGCCCTGTCGACTGCCCCAACAAATACTAAAATTGCTTTTCCACACATCATTGGTGAGGACCACAGCAAGAGAGTCACTATACAAAACCTCCACCCATCTGATGAAGGTCTCGCCCAGGCCAAACTACTTCAAAGTATGGAAAAGATATGGCCACTCGACCTGTCAAATGCTTTTTATGCGTTTAAGGAGATCACCAATCCTGTATTGATTGCTGCTGATGTACTTGAATAATGTTAAGTTAACTCCTGATATTATCCACTGATCTGCGACCTTTTATGAACCCTGTCTGGTCCTCCTTAATAATGGAGGGCAGTACAGTTTCTAGCAGGGTCTTAGACAGGATTTCGAAATCAACATTCAGGAGTGAAATGGGCCTATGGGAATTGCAGTCCTCTGGGGCCTTCCCTTTTTTAAGAATGAGAGAGATGATCACCTCTCTTAGAGATGGCGGGAGGAGGCCACAACTACATGAGTCATTAAACTTACTAAGCATAAATCCTGAAAATATACTTATGAATTCCTTATAGAACTCATTGGGAAGTCTGTCAGGATCCAGCACTTTTCCATTCTGGAGCTGCCTCACAGACTCCTGCACCTCTTGCTCTGACAATGGAGCATTGAGGAGAGATTCTTGTTCAGGGTCGCTCCCAGAAGATCCAAATTCTTTAAAAAAAAGCTCCATCCTAACCCGTCCACCCTCACAGCTTTCAGATTGGTATAGTTCAGAGTAACGTTTCTGAAATGCTGCATTAATTCTTTTAGATTAGGTTAAATTTCCAGTGTCTTCCCTGGTCGCGGTAATGGCTTGGGTACGCTAAGTACTTGCCCAGCTTATCCTCCTGCTCAACCTTTGACTTGCAAATATATGCTCCTTCTTGGCTGTCTGTGTGAGCATGGAATTCAGCATACACTGAAGCGTTCTGATCCTCACTGGTTTAGCCAGCCAGGGTCTGTCAAAGTATGCCTTTTCAGCTGCTTTCAGACGTGTCTTGAGCAAGCGTTGCTGCTCACCCATCTGGCACTTCTTACTGGCTAATAGGAAATAACCAATCCCCTAGCATAGGCTTTAGCTGTTTCCCAAAGAATAGATGGGTGACTGGCCAAGCCCGAATTAACATCTAAAAAAAAATCCCTGAATTCAGTAGAAAAGAATTTGATAAACTTGCTATTCTTGAGGAAGAAAGGGTCCAATCGCCAGTGCCTCAAGCCTACCACTTACTCTTAACCATTAAATACACTGGGCCATGATCAGAAATAGTCATATTGCCCATTGTACATTACGCCACAAAGCCCAATATGCTGTGGGGGTAAAACAAAGATCAATCCTGGCGTAGCATTTATGTGGGGTTGAAAGAACGCGAAGTCCCTGCCAGTAGGGTGAAGGTGACTCCAAACATCTACTGATCCTATTTCAGCACACAAATCTCTTAATTATTTAGATCATGAAGATGATATCGGCGGGCCTTTGGGCAATCTTTGGGTCTATTAGACAATTGAAATCCCTTCCTATGATAATATGTTGAGATGCAAAGTTCACCAGTCTAGAAATTATGTCTGTCAAGAAATTAAGAGGGTGGGCTGGGGGAGAGTAAACATTCAAGATCCCATATTCTTCCCCATGTATCAAAGCTTTAAGGATTACAAATCACCTGTGTGTGTCTTTAATGCACTCTAACAACTTAAATGGGAGATTCTTTCTAACTAAAATAGCCACTCCTCTATGCCTCATATTGAAAGATGAAAAATAAACTTGGTCATACCCATACTGTTGCAGTTTCAAATGCTCTACATCATTCAGGTGTGTTTCTTGTAATAAGGCAACATTCACCTTCTCCCGTTTAAGACTGGAATGTACCTTCGTCTTCTTGACCGGTTAATGACTCCCCTTAATGTTCCAGGTGCACCATTTAAACACATCGTGAGCCATAACCTTCTCTACCACCGTTTAGACTCCAGAGAGGAAGAACCTGAATTATAGATCACTGAGCTTTAATGCAAAAGAATCTACAAAACCCATAGACTAAAATAAGTACAGCCAACAAATCTACAAAGCTTACAAAAACTATATACAGGAAAAACAGAAAAACAAAAATTGCCAAAAGCACTGATTGGAGGAATTTACCCACCCTCCCCAACCCCATTCAAAGGGGGTACCAACACATCCCACAACCTACTAACCATCCCAGCCACCATCTCAACTCCTACCAGCTAGGGTTGCACCACATACTCGGTAATGAAAGAAAATACCAAGAGCAAGGTTAGTACAATAGACAAGTAAACTGAAAATAAATATGTCACCCATCCCTTAACATAACTTGGAGATTAAAGATAAATACTCTATCCATCCCAGACATCATTATTACCAGAAAGGAGACTCCACCAAGTCCTTTTTAAAGAAGAACCAACCCGAACAGCTCTGTTCTCTATCCTATTCAGCCAATCGACTTAAGCCAATATATCCACAAAGTTCTATACTTTCTTAGGTGAGTCGAACAAATGTATGGATCCATTATGATTGATCTGAAGCACCGCTGGATATCTTAGAGAAAACTGGATCCCAAGCTGTCTCAATCTCCTCTTGATGCCATTGTAGGACTTTCTTTTCCAGACCACTGCCGCTAAGAAGTCTTGAAAGAGCCACCACATACCAACCCCCTCAAATCCCTCCCCCAGACTCTAGAGGCTTCCATGACCCTCTGCTTGTCTTTATAATGGTGGAGCCTTACCAGGACAGGGCGTGGATGCTGATCTGCACCTGATTTTCATGCCACGATCTGGTGGGATTTCTCAATTGTTATCCTTCTCTTTTCAGCCTCCAAATTAAGGAATTCCGGAAACCACGTCTCGAAGAACTTCACCGTTTGCTCGTCTTCCGTCCCTCCGGTATGCCAACAACACGTAGGTTCTTTCTCCTGCCCCTGTTTTTGACATCATTTACAGAGCCAACAGACCACAGACCTGTGTTTCCAGTGCTTCATGGAGAAGTCAGTCTCTGCCTCAATCCCTGCAGCGCGCGCTCGAGTTCATCAGTCTTTTTTCCCAGGTCTTGCAGCGTAGCAGATGTAAGAGCCAGATTCCCTTCGATTTTTTTCCTCAATCTGCTTCCCCAGGACCTCCCCAGGTGAGCTTCCTCCTTTTTTTGGCATTCTTCAGCTGCAAATTGTTTTTTCAGGTTTCTAGCTCCTTTACTGTGTTTTTACTCACAGTAAAGTGAATGGGACGGGTTCAAGTTCTGTCAGGTCAGTGTTGTGGCATGAAGCTCAGCAAAAGCAACCCTAACAGGACACCGCCATCTTGGATTCCCACTATCCTAAATTTTTAATTAAACATTGACACTTTTGTTGAACTCAGAACATGGATATCGCTGATCACATGACGCTATTGACACCAATTTCTGAAAAATTCTGATCAGCAGTAGCCAGAGGACAAATGGTTACATCATCCTTCTAGAAAGAGACACTCCTTGCATCGCCACCCAAGTCAACAAAAGGAATCATACACAAGGTGAGAGCCTCAACCAGCTCTGAACTAGAGTGAAACAGCTGGCTTGTTTGAATAGCCTTTAATTGTGCAGTTGTTGATTTCTTTGTTAGTCAGATTAAAACACCAGCTCAAAGTAGCTACAGGCTCAAATAACAGCACCCACTGATCTCAACTCACTCTCAAAGGCTGTATCTTGGAAAGAATCCTGTATTTTGTCTCTGAAGTAAACCAATTTACAAATTAGACAATTTGACTTTCATCAGAAATTTGACTGTATCTGAGGTTTTCCAAAAGGGATAACCAAAAGAAATTCCATTAGACATTGACTTACTGGACTTTCTAACGTACGTGAAGTGATTCTGATGCCTTTGATATTTTGACTTTATAACTTTTTTCCTTTCCTTTCTTTCTTGGATGCATGTGTATGTGGATGTGTCTTATGAATCATTCTCCTGGGTTTTAGATATATAAATAAACATTATTTCGTTTGAAACTTCAAGAATTTGCTGTGAGTCATTTTAAATTGGATTTCACAAACTGGGTTTTCGGAAATATAACATTAAAAGGGAAAATAACATTATCGAACACTTTTGTTCCAGACAGAAGAGTGAAAATAAGATATCTGGTGGATAGCTAATGTGGTTCCTATGTTCAAGAAAGGCAGCAGGGATAGCCTGAGTAATTACAGACCAGTTGGTTTAAAATCAGTGACAGGGAAATTATTGGAAAGAGTTCTGAAAGACAACGTTATCTGGATAAGCTGTTTATCACATTTCTGATGAACAGCTTGTGCTTGAAACGTCGATGCTCTTGCTCCTCGGATGCTGCCTGACTGGCTGTGCTTTTCCAGCACCACACTTTTTGACTCTGATCTCCAGTGTTTGTAGTCCTTACTTTCTCCCATCATCTGGATGGGTACATGAACAGGAATGGGTTAGACGGATATGCACCAAATGCTGGCAAGTGAGACTAGATCAGTTTAGGATATTTGGTCGATGTGGATGAGTTGGACCGAAGGCTCTGTTTCCATGTATAACTCTAGGATTCTATGATTAATCAATAATTGGAAAGACAGGATCCATCAGGGATAGTCTGCATGAATTTGTTAAATGGCACAGTCCTATCTAATTTTTTTTAAAAGTGGCTAAATATGTTGATGAAGGTAATGCAGTTGATGTGGTTTATATGAGCTTCAGTAAAGTCTTTGACTGGGTCACACATGGAAGGCTGGTCCAGAAGGTAAGAGCCCATAGGATCCAAGGCAAGTTAGCAAACTGGATTCAAGATTGCCTCACAAATAAGAAACAAAGATGATGGTGGAGGGTTGTTTGTATAATTGGAAGCCTGTGGCCCACAGTGAACCATAGGGTTTAGTGCTGAGATCTTTGGATGTGAATTTAGAAAGAATATTTAGTAAGCTTGCGGATGACATGAAAATTGGTGGTGCTATTGATACTGAGGCAGATGGTCCCAGGCTACAGTTTGAAATTGATCAGCTGGTAAATTGGACAGAGCAATGGTAAATGGAGTTTAATGCCAATAGAGGTGATGCATTTTGAGAGGGCTAATCAGGGAAGGATATACACAATGAATGGTGGGTCCCAAGGGTCTACTAAGGAGTAAAGGGACCTTGCTGTTCAAGTCCATGGATCGCAAAGGTGTCAGTACAGGTAGTTAGGATAGTGGAGAAGATATACGAAATGTCTGGAGCAAGGAGATATTGTTACGACTTTATACAATGATGTTTAAGCCACAGATGGAATACTGTGTGCAGTTCTGGTCGCCACAATATCAGAAAGACATGATTGCATTGGAGATGGAGCATAGGAAATTCATCAGGATCTTATTTGGAATGAAAACTCTCAACTGTGAAGAAATACTGGATAGGCTAGGTTTGTTTCCCTTGGAGCAGACCAGGCTAAGGGGGCTTCTGATTGAGGGATACAAAATTATGGGAGGTATGGACAGAGTAGATCCTGAAAATCTCTCCCCCAACCAACTATGCCTAAGAACAGAAAGCATACGTTTAATGTGAGCAGCAAGTGATTTAGAGGAGATCTAAGAAAGATTTTTTTTCACACAGACAGTGGTAGAAATATAGAACATGCCGCCTGAGAGGATGGTGGAGGCAGGTACTTTTTCAACAATTAAGAATCATCTGGATGAGTCCTTAAATGCCAGGATTAAGTGCTGGTAAATGGGAATGATGTAGTTTGGTGTTTGTTGGACAGCATAGATGTCGGGGTCTGAAGGGCTTATTTCAATGTTATATACCTCCAAGACACTAAAATTAAATGCCCCCTCCTTTTTGTCTGTGACATAACATTTCAACCTGATTCAAGGTCCACGTGATTCATGCTGCATAGTGATTAGTACTGAGAAGTGAACAAGCAATCAATTTGTAGTTGACTCATGTTTTTGTTGAAAGATAACTGAATCTCCCAGACAGATCAGGCTGTAAGAACATAGAATCATGAGGTGTACAGCATGGAAACAGACCCTTCAGTCCAACTCGTCTATGCTGACCAGATATCTCAACCCGTTCTAGTCCCACCTGCCAGCACTCAGCCCATATCCCTCCAAACCCTTCTTGTTCATATATCCATCCAGATGCCTCTTAAATGTTGCAATCGTACCAGTCTCCACCACTTCCTCTGGCATCTCATTCCATGCACGCAACACCCTCTATGTGAAAAAGTTGCCCCTTAGGTTTCTTTTATATCTTTCCATCTCACCTTAAACCTATGCCCTCTAGTTTTGAACTCTCCCACCTTAGGGAAAAGACCTTGTCTATTTACTCTACCCATGCCCCTCGTGATTTTATAAACCTCTACAATGTCACCCCTGAGCCTCCAACGTTCTAGGGAAAGTAGCCCCAGCTTATTCAACCTCTCCCTATAGCTCAAACCCTCCCACCCTGGCAACAGGTTTGTAAATCTTTTGTGAACCCTTTCAAGTTTCACAATATCCTTACAATAGGAAGGAGACAGTATATGAGAGAGAAAAAGAAAATATAAGCAGCTAGTTCTATACCTTAAACAGAGAAAACATCGGTCCTGTCAGTAACCATGAAATATATAGTTGCTCGCCCCGAGATAGGGGAGACCAGGTTTGTGATGATTAAAAGAAAATTGGAAGATTCACGTAACTTGGCTACAGAGGAAAGGATCTTCAATTAGTCCCTCACTGTGGAAGGTAGTTTGAGAATCAGTAATTATCTAGCTTCAAAAGGACAGTGGAAATAAATAATTTAAAACTGAGAATAACTTTGGACTGGAGAATGAAATGTACACTTAAAGCAACAGAGTAAAATACAATCACAAGGGGATATTTTGTTGCTTAATAATTTAAATGGGGCCTCTTTTTTGTGGTTTAGGATATAAATTGCTACTTGAATAATATTTAGACAGGGTGCTTTTAGTTTATTTATTACAGTATAAGCATTAAAACTCACAGGCTGCGTGGTGGTGGAGGGTTGGAGGCCTGTAACCAGTGGAATGCCACAAGGATCAGTGTTGCGTCCACTACATTTCATCATTTATGTAAATGATTTGGATATGAGCGTAAGAGGTATAGTTAGTAAGTTTGCAGATGACACCAAAATTGGAGGTGTAGTGGACAGTGAGGAAGGTTACCTTGGATTACAACTGGATCTTGATCAGATGGGCAAATGGGCCAAGGAGTGGTAAATGGAGTTTAATTTAGATAAATGCGAGTGCTACATTTTGGAAAAGCAAATCTTAGTAGGACTTACACACTTAATGGTAAGGTCCTAGGGAGTGCTGCTGAACAAAGAGACCTTGGAGTGCAGGTTCATGGTTCCTTGAAAGTAGAGTCACAGGTAGATAGGATAGTGAAG
Source organism: Hemiscyllium ocellatum (assembly GCF_020745735.1). Classification (NCBI taxonomy): domain Eukaryota; kingdom Metazoa; phylum Chordata; class Chondrichthyes; order Orectolobiformes; family Hemiscylliidae; genus Hemiscyllium; species Hemiscyllium ocellatum. The sequence continues at coordinate 38,105,882 of NC_083415.1, forward strand.
AAGGCGTTTGGTATGCTTTCCTTTATTGGTCAGAGTATTGAGTACAGGAGCTGGGAGGTCATGTTGCAACTGTACAGGATATCAATTAGGATACTTTTGGAATATTGTGTGTAATTCGAGTCTCCTTCCTATCGGAAGGATGTTGTGAAACTTGAAAGGGTTCAGTAAAAATTTACAATGATGTTGCAAGGATTTGAGGATTTGAGCTAAAGGGAAAAATTGAATAGGCTAGGACTGGTCTCCCTGAAGTGTCAGAGGCTGAGGGGTGACCTTATAGAAGTTTATAAAATCATGAGGTGCATTGATAGGATAAATAGACAAAGTCTTTTCCCTAGGGTAGGGGAGTCCAAAACTGGAGAGCATAGGTTTAGGGTGAGAGGGGAAAGATATAAAAGAGATCTAAGAGGCAACATTTTCGTACAGAGGGTGCCACGTGTATGGAATGAGCTACCAGAGGAAATGTTAGAGGCTAGCACAATTGTAACATTTAAAAAGCATCTGGTTGGGTATATGAATAGGAAGGGTTTGGAGGGATATGGGCCGGGTACTGGTAGGTGGGACTAGATTGGGTTGGGATATCTGCTCAGCACGGACAAGTTGGACCGAAGGGTCTATTTCCGTGTTGAACATTTCTATTACTCTATGACACAGTGGTAGTACCCCTATCTCTGGGACAGGAGGCAAGCATTCCAGATCTACCTGCTCTGGAGTTTGGAAATAACATCTCTGAACAGGTTGGTTAGTAACTATCCTCAAAACTTGAAACTCTGTGTGATTCATTTCTCTCAACCATTGGAAATTCAACTATCTTTCGAAAAGTTATCAACCTCTATGGAGACTTTAATGTCTCCATTCCACAGGAGTCTCAATTCCAGTTGTATTGCAAAATTTGAGGACATGACTTAGGGACCCTGTCTTGCCTTGTGATGTCAATAATTGTCAGGGACAATACAAGTAGATATATTTGATTTGACATTGATAGCAGATCAATGAATCCTGCATATATAGTAAGTATTTTGAGGCCTACAGCTTTGTTGGTTAGTAACCTTTGTTAGTAAACCATCGTCTTGTTCCAGCCAGAATCTTCACACCAATTTATCAAAGGTAGAGCTCCTCCCCATTATACCAGTGAGCAGCATAATTATCAATTGTGACATTTTGCAAGAGGATACTATAGAGGTAGTAAAATATAACAATCAATAAAGTAATAAAATAACAGACACAAAATTGTCAACAGTACATGAAAGTTTTATTTATCACTCTTGTGAAAACTGAAAAGCAATAAGTATAGTTACCTCAAACAGTTGAACCAGTGGTCAGAGATATAATGAAATGTCTGATAACTGCAATTACAATAAAAGTTTGTGACACAGACCTGAAATAGCGACAAAGGTATGTTGAAATGTTATGTTCACCTGTAATTGCAGAATGCTGAGGACTATGTAGAAAAATTCACTGGGCAAAATGTATCATTTTATATGATGCGGAGGAGCCAGTATTGGACTGGGGTGGACAAAGTTAAAAATCACACAACACCAGGTCATAGTCCAATAGATTTATTTAAAAGCACTAGCCTTTGAAGTACTGCTTCTTCATCAGGTGGTTGTGGAGGAGGACCAGAAGACACAGAATTTATAGCAAAAGGTTACAGCATCGTGTGGCTGAAGTATACTAAACAAACTTAGATTAAATCTTTCATCTTTTAGAATGGTTTTGCTGGTTTTAGTTCATTACATATAAACGAGTAAAGGCCTAATAGCATTGTGAAGTTGCCAGTTTCCCTTGTTTATTTGGTTTTGATGTAGATAAAGAATGATATTGGGTTGTGATTTTTTTTTACTGTGATCTTCAGAATTGAGTTGAATTTATTGTCACGTGTACCAAGGCATAGTGACAAGCAAAAGAACGGGGTTGAAATGACTAAGAGTAGATGACGGACGGTGTGATGCACTGTAAGTTGTAGCAAGCACCCATGTGGCAACAATGCACCAGGGGCTGATGCTGGATCACATATCACCAAAGTAATTTTTAAACAGATGGCAGTGAGCATCTGGTTTGGCTCACTTCCCGAACACATCTGGTGCTTGCTGTTGTCCCCTGCATTTCCCTCTTTCTCCTCTGAGAATCGTTAGTTTGACTGTCTGGCACAACTGCTGGTGAAAATGGCTGGTATTTCAATAATGACACATTGTGAATAGTGCAGTAAGTCACCATGAATCTAGACACTTCTGTGGCCAAATACCGTGCAACACCTCCTTTTCTGTTCAGGCACCTAATTCTCCAGCTTCAGGATCCCCTTGGTCTGCTCCATGCTAGCTCTGGTGGCTGAGTTTCACTATAAGAGTGCAGAGCTGGTGTTTAGTGGTTTCTCAGAGGTGTCAAGAGACATAGCATGGAAGATCTTTTGTCACCAAGTACGCAAATGGCATTTTCATAATATTTGCAAAAACTTGCATAATAATTGCTTATTCAACTAACCACAGATTTTCACTGATCATGAACATGTATGTCTTAATTCTTTAAAGTAGCGCCAATAAACATTTTTGATCTGAAAGGAAAGATGTCAATGTGGTCAACTCCTTCGAAAGATTATTTTTCTAGCTCCTACACTAATAGAGTCTTGGGAGTTGTCCTGCATGGAAACAGACCCTTCGATCCAACTCGTCCATGCCAACCAGATATCCTAAATTCATCCTGTGCCATTTGCCAGCATTTGGCTCTTATCCCTCCAAACCCTTCCTATTCATATACCCATCCAGAAGCCTTTTAAATGCTGTAATTCTGCCAGCCTCCATCACTTCCTCTGGCAGCTTATCCCATAGATGCATCACCCTCTGTATGAAAACGTTGCCCCTTAGGTCCCTTTTAAATTATTCCCCTCCCACCCTAAACCTATGCTCTCTAGTTCTCAATTTCCCCACCCCAGGGAAAAGATCTTGTCTATTTCTCCTAACCATGCCCCTCATGATTTTATAAACTGATAAGGTGAACCCTCAGCCTCTGATGCTTCAAGGAAAACAGCTCAGCTTATTCAGCCTCTCCCCATAGCTCAAACCCTCCAACCTTGGTAACATCCTTGTAACTCCTATCTGAACCCTTTCAGGTTTCACGATATCCTTCTATAGCAGTGAGACCAGAATTGAAAACAGTCTTCCAAAACATTTCTTTCTATATCTTTATGTGTTTGTTTGGTTGACCTTTTCTCGCCTTAGTATTCCTTCTGTACCTGATTTGACTCCAATTCACCCTCCTTCCCACTGCACCTTCTCAAGATCCTGAAATTCCTTCCCTAACAGCAAATGGACTGTTGCAGCTCAAGAAGGCAGCTCATCACTACCTTCTCAAGGACGGGCAATAAATACCAGCGATGCCTACATTCGATGAGGGAATACAAAAAAAAACACCATGAATGATGCACTGCGTCTGTGGGTCAAATGACTGTCTCATTGTAAATGCACGGTGGCAGCTCTCATTGCTGTCAGTTGCACACAAATGTTACATTGAGGAAGAGGAATTCCTTCCTGTTCCTGAACACCTCAGGTTTAAATAAGGGGTGTGAATGGCCATATATGTGCAGTCAACAGCTCCCTGGACCATGGGGAATCTCACATCACACTTAATAAACCAACTGCTAACTCAGTTTATCATGTGCTAAGCACTCGCAGGCCAAATGCTTATCATAGTGAGCTAATCTTGAATGACATCAGGTCAACAGGATGCATCACATGCTTATTGCTCACAAATAACAGCTTTAAATATCCTCCTTTTTATGCTTTTAATCAATCACCAAAGGTGGATATTTTCACCAGAGTGCTAATATGCAAATACATATGAGCAATCCATTTTGAATATTCAACCTGAGAAAAATCCATTGTGAAGGTTCTATTGCTTAAGTCTCTACCAGACTCCCTTTCTCCATCTGAGGTAAATATAAGCATGTAAACATGCTTTTCCCACCAGAATTTTGCAATAAGTTCAAATGCTTTTATTGTAGCAAATTCGAAAGTCATTCCGAAATAAACACACCCTCATAATTTCTTCAGGCCATGACAAATATATGAGAGAAAAAAAATAACTGGTGCATGCTGGAAACCATAATAAAATCCCTTCAAGGTGAGAGATTAGCAGTTGTGGAAAGGAATCAAATTCCATGCCATTCCATGCTGGGACATTTGAGTAAAAATGTTAATGAAAGTACAAAAGTTAATTTTATGGAAAAGCTTAATCATATTTATAAATAAATATGTTTTATGTCTTCACAGAATTATAAACTAGATACTTCTTACTGACAAGCCAAAGTTGTAATCATAACGTGTTTCAAATCATTTTCAGGGTGATTAGATTGGTTCTCTGTCTTTCTCCTGTTAGTAAATTTTGCTGACTGTTTACATTGATACATCTGTATTGGTAATTGTTTTACTTGTTTCCCTTATAATTATTTCATATGGTTCCTATCTCCTGGCCCTAGATAAGTTGCACTCGTTATTTCATTTTATTAACAGCAGCTGAAGTAACTTCAAAGATAAAGATTCAACTCAAGTGATGTATAACAGCAGATAAATCTGGAAAAATGTTGTGGGTGATAAAGAACAAGTCAGGTGGTCTAGCAATATTCCTGGATCAGGAAGTGATTTCGCCCACCCCATGGAGATCTCCGCAAAAATCCAGAATGGTTGGGCAAAGCTTATGGCAACCTTCATTTCAGTCCCTCCTTGTGTATCTGGACAATGTTCACATCTTCATCTCAACCTTCTGGGAGACACTTTGCAAGACTGTGCACTGACTTAAACAGCTTGTTGCAGTTCAACTTGAAAGTCAAATCAAAGAAATACCAACTTTTCCAAAACAATGGTATCTTGTTTCCATCAAAGGTATTACTCCTGACAATGAAAAACTCTAAGAGTGCAGGAATGGCAGAGGCCTAAGGTAGAATGAGTACTGCATGGGTTCCTTAATCCAGCTAGTTACTATAGGAGGTGATACCAGAGAATGTTGAAGGAGCTAGTAGAAAGGCACGATGCTTCATGAAGCATCACATAGAGATGTACCCCAACACGTGAAGACTTTTCACACAAACAGAGGTTTGCCTCATCAACTGTCCTTTGCTACCTAGATTACCAACTCATTTCCATACTGGAAACCAACAGCAGGTTCCTTGGACTCGGAGTGATGTCATCACAGGTTTAAGATCAAAAAAGAATTGTTGTTGTTAGTTGAAGTCACAAGCCAAACAATAAGAATATGCAAAATTACTCCGGTATGAAACTCAAGCTGCTAACTTTGAGGTGGGCTACTTTCTACAGATTCAGAGTAATTCTGATTGGTGCATACTTTAAAGTGTTTACAGGCAACAACACAATCAGCTACTTTCAAACTTCAACCAAACATGAAGCAATAGAGACTTAATAGGCAATTGAACTTGTTCAGTTTCAGTTCCAGTTCCAAATCAGAACAGCTCAGGGAAAAGTAATACAAATACTGATGCCCTTGGTTGGAAGACTGGCCACAGGATGAAATTCACTCCAGTCTGTTTGGATGGCGCTGTGATACTATGTCCATACCACAGTTCACAGACTCTCAAATTATTATGGTGCTGTCAGAGTCCATTTGGTCCATTGAATTTTCACCAGCATTTTGACTTACTGTCAACTTCCTGCCTTTTCTTTGTCACCCTGTATATTGTTTCTATTTAAATAATCATTCAATGCCATCTTGTGTGCCACAGTTGAACCTGCCTCTATCATACTCCCAGGAAGTGCATTCCATCCCCTCACTACTTGCTGAGTTATAAGCTTTTTATCACCTCACATTTGTTTCTTTGGTAAAACACATTAATTCTGTGCCTCGGTTCTTGGTCATTTTACAAGCCATAATAGTTTCTCTCTATCTATGCAGGACCATTATAGTCTTATCCTCTCCAAAGGAAATAGTCCAAACTATTATGCTAATTGAAGTTTCTCATGCCTGCCACTACCCTTGTAAACCTCGTGTGAACGTTGTCCAATATGTTCACATTCTGATTATAGTGTCAAAGACAGTAATCTGACCCTGAATCCAGTCAGACAAATTGTCACAATCTTTGAATGAGATCCAAACTAGTTACAGCAAGATAGAACCAGATACAGTTCCACCTTTGCTCCCTATTGCAAAAGAGGACCTCAAACAGCTACAGCTGCTTGACATGGATATCATCAGGTTGCACCACTAATGGAATGCCTAACGTCCACCAAGCCAGCTTTGGCTGTTCAGGGAGCCCAAATAGGAAGGAAACTGCTGAGATGCTGGAAGAGAACCAGGGAGGAGGTGGAGTCTTTCTTCGACTGGTTCATCACAACAAGAGAAAGAGAAAGACGAAACAGCTCATCCCTCCCACAACTGCCTCAAGAGTCCAGGGTTGGCAGCAGTGCATAATCAAATGGGACATCAAGCATCAGAAAAGACAACTGACCAGAGAGCAGCGTTATTCATCTGGGGCTGGCTACTGATCAATCACAGAATCCCTATCGTGAGGAAACAGGCCCTTCGGCCCAACAAGTCGTAACCGACCCTCTGAAGAGTAACCCATGCAGACCAATTCCCCTACCCTATATTTACCCCTGACTTCTGCCCCTAACCTACACATTCCTGAACACTATGGACAATTTAGCCTGGCTAATTCACTTAGCCTGCGCATCTTTGGATTGTAGGAGGAAACCAGAGCGCCCAGAGAAACCCACACAGACATAGGGAGAATATGCAAACTCAATAGAGACAGCTATCCAAGGTTGGAATCGAACCCGGGTCCCTGGCATTGTGAGGCAGCAGTGCTAACCACTGAGCCACTAGACTGACAATTTTCAAAGTAGAGAAATGGCTTCACCTTAGCATATGAGCCCTGGTCACCAAAAGGCCTCTGTCCCAGCAAGGGCTTTTATGGTTCTTGAGCCCAGCACTAATGAGCCATTCTTGTACTCACAGATGGCTTCACCAAATCCTCACAGGCCATTTCCACCCATGATCAAAAGGCGTCAACCAAAGCTAGAGTTCTAGTGCATGATTGGTTTGTCAGTTTCAGCAGCTTATGTTGAATTCAGAATTATCAGGTGGGTAAGATCCTTTGAGAGCAAGATCCTAGACGAGGTTTGCAAGATCTATGGTGAGGAGAAAGTGAGGACTGCAGATGCTGGAGATCAGAGCTGAAAATGTGTTGCTGGAAAAGCTCAGTAGGTCAGGCAGCATCCAAGGAGCAGGAGAGTCGATGTTTTGGGCATGAGCCCTTCTTCAGGAATGAGGAAAGTGTGTCCAGCAGTCTAAGATAAAATGTAGGGAGGAGGGACTGGGAGGAGGGGCGTTGGAAATGCGATAGATGGAAGGAGGTCAAGATGAGGGTGATAGGCCAGAGTGGGGGTGGGGGCGGAGAGGTCAGGAAGAAGATTGCAGGTTAGGAAGGCGGTGCTGAGTTTAGGGATTTGTCAAGAGCTGCACCACCTTCTATTCTCCAGAGGGCAATGGATAATACAAAAGATTCAACCACACTCTGCATGGCTGTTTGTGCATTGTGCCTCGCATCAGTCAACAAAAGTGGCCTAAGTGCCTTCTAGAGCTGGTTCATGATTATTAAAGCATTCCATACCCATGCATGAACTATTTTCTTCAATATCTCTTTTTGCATCCATCCCAAAGATCATCTTTTTCTCACCGCACCTTTTGATTTGGATGGCCAGGTGAATGAGTGGATAGTATATCATTGCACAAGGGAAAACCAGCTATTTGAGACACTGGCCAATAGGACTGAGCGAGAAATGCTCAAAAGAAAAATGTTTAGAAATCTACAGGATGAACCTTTCAATCAGCACAACCTCTGAAATTGGAATATCAGGGATGAGGATAAGATACAGGGATATCTGAGATCCTGAATCCCACAGATTCACCAAGCAGAGTGGCCACAGCAAAGTTGCTGAACCAGTGATAGAGGGAAGCCTGGGAAAAGGGTTCACCGAGGGAAGCTGCTTGAGGCCACATGAGGAAATGTGGAGAGACGAGTGGCTCACTCAGTGGTGTGTGGAAGAGTCAGTGCATGATGGCTTGAGCAAAGTGCAGGTAGATAGCAATGATGAATCTTGGAATAATTTGTGTATTGCTGAATCCAGGGGCTGCATCCAATTTGAGGAGACCTACTCCTACTGTGGTAAACAACACAGGAATGACTTGCTGGGAGGTGGCTGCTGATCATAACTCTTGGAGACCTGACTGACCTAGACCCAAAAGGGGGCTTTCCAGCATAGACCCTGAAACCATGGAAAGTACCAAAACAGATAAGAGGCTGAGAATGTCTCTTTGAGCAAATGCTGGATATCATCCCACTCTTTAATATTTGTCTGGATCAGTGATGCAAGAAGATAACCCTATCACTAATGTGGACCTAACCATTCTAGTCATCATGGTACAAATGAGTCAGCTGATCACACAATTGCTTAATAACTGGTCACTGCTATGTGTGGTCACTGGGAAAGCAAATCTCAAGCAAGGAAGCATGTAAAAGTGCCTTCAATCACAGTTACCGACAATGAGAGACTGCACAAAGCAGGAATCTAGATAGCACTGATGGACCCTCTCTGGAGGAAGGGTGCCTTTGTCAGGCAGAGGCCTCATGAAGAGAGAGACAGACAAAGAGTTCCTCAACTAAAAGGCTTAATCATAGGTACTTAATCTGTTTTCCTGGTTCTAATCTTAAATTCTGTTCATGTTTCTAAAGACTTGTTATGATTGAAGTAAAAACATCACTGCTTGATGATCTTCAGATCATCTGTGTGTTTCAATTTTGCATTATATTTTGAAGTATAAACCTGACATGGACACTTTCCTATGAAACATGCAGGTCAGTTGACCTGTTCTTTCCTGCTAATTCATTTAGAACTGCAAGAACACTAAGCATGTGTGGACACGTCTTGATAAATTCAGTAAAATTTAAGTGACCTTTTCATGTCGTAATGGTTACATTTCTTTTATGAATTAAAAGAAAGCAGGATTCACAATACTGTTGCAGACTCTTCCACTTGAAATCCAGAAATGGTATGTGGATCAGTGATACTAAACCTCCATTAACTGACAATAACCTAACCATAGGAAACTATATATGAAGATAATGGAAAGAGATCCACACATGTCAGAAATTAGGTTTCAGGCCAGGGGTTTTGAAAGGTATATTTGAAATAGAAACATTTTTGCAAGCAAAGTGAAAACACCCTGCTTGTGAATCTCTGAGTTCCAAGCTACACGTAAGCAGAATTAGCATTGAGGTCTCTGCTTAAGGAATAAGGAAGGCTTTGTCACAGTACTTTGCAATTGCACCTTAACTGGAGTGCAATAAGAGAAAACTGTTACAGTGAACATAAATCAACAGTGAATCCATCCTTCTAAAACTACCAGCTCATTTCTTCAGCAGACAGAAAATAATGACAGGCCATCCCCAATTCAAGTTTTCATCCTGCGAAAAGCAAATTTAACAGAGTTCTTGAAATCATGATAGCTGAATACTACTCCTTTTATAATCTCATTCTTTACCTTGAGTGGACATGAATCTGTATGAATGTGACAATAGGTGTAGTTCTACATATCTTGGTGATGAACAGTAAACCCTTATCTTTCTTTTACAATTTGTTCTTGACAGTTTCAGCACTCAAGGATTAAAACACTTATCTTTAATAACCACAATCTTTTTGGTGAGTTGGAGTGAACAAAAAGAAAACTATTCCTTTTATCAGTGTCCTGGCAGTGACAGAACAAATTGAGTTGGCTAAAGACTGTCTCGATGCTGGAAATCTCAAGAGGATGACAAAATGGATCATCTCATCTACTCAGTACTTCGGCTGAATACAGTTGCAAATGCTTTAGTTAAATGTTTTGCATTGATATGCTGAGTTCCCTGATCATTGAGGGGTGAAATATTTATGGAGTCTCCTTCATCTTTTAGCTACTTAACTGTCCACCAACAATCATGATTGGCTTGTAGAGGATTGTAGAGCTTTGATCAGATCCCTCAATTGTGGGATTATTTAGCCATGTCTATCGCATGGTGCTTCTACTGTTTTGACATGCAAGTAGTCCTCGTTGTAGCTTCATTGAGGAAGGACTGTTTTTCAGGAGTCACACCCTGGAGCTTCAGATCTTTAAAAAAGGATTCCATTTTGGCCTGCCCCTCCTCACAATTCTCGGACTGATATAACTTAGAGTAGAATCTCTGGAATGCCATATTAATCTTTTTAGAATCACATGTTAGGTTCCCAGACCTTTCCCTAATCGCTGTAATGGTTTGTGGGGCACTTCTCTTTCTGGCAAGGTATGCTAAGTATTTGCTTGGCTTGTCACCATGCTCGTATAACCTTTGTTTTGCAAATGCCAGCTCCTTCTTTGCCGTCTGCATGAGCACGGAATTTAGTGCAGACCGCAGTGCCGTAATCCTCTGTAGTTTGACCAACGAGGGTCTGTCAAAATAGGCCTTCTTGGCTGCCTTCAACCATGCTTCAAGGAGATATTGCTGCTCACCCTTCTGCTGCTTCCTACTGGTGGAATATGAAATAACTAACCCCCCAGCATAAGCTTTGGCAGTTTCCCAGAGAACAGATGAGCTATCAACCGAGCCTATGTTGATATCTAGGAATGCCCAAAATTGCCTAGAGAAATACTCCACAAACATACTGTCCATGAGAATAAAGGGGTCCATTTGCCAGTACATTGAATCCACTGTAACATCCTTAATCTTAACCATGAGGTACACTGGAGCATGATCAGAGATGGTAATATTACCAATCGTACAGGATGCCACCAGATCACTGGGGTCAGAAAAAAATCAATCCTCGTGTGACGTCTATGCGGATTGGAGAAAAACGTAAAATCCCTACCTGTCGGGTGGAGACACCTCCAGACGTCCACCAACCCTAATTCCCCACACAGACCCAATAACTGTTTAGTTTGTGCAGAGGATATAGGGGGACCTTTAGGCAACCTGTCTACTGTGGGGCCCATGAGGCAGTTAAAATCTCCCCCTATAACGATGTGCTGAGACTTGAGACTTATCAGTTTAGAAAAAGCATCTACCAAGAATTTAAGAAGATGAGCTGGGGGACAATAAACATTTAAAACACCATATTCTTCCCCATTTAAGAATTACAAACCTCCCGTATGTGTCTTTAACACATTCCAACAATTTAAATGAGAGATTTTTCCTAATCAATATAGCCACTCCCTTACTTCTGGTATTAAATGATGAAAAATAAACTCGGACAAAGCCATTCTGCTATATTTTCAGATGCTCCTTGTCATCCAAATGTGTCTCCTGTAACAAAGCAATATCCACCTTCTCCTTTCTAAGACTCAAGAGTACCTTCTTCCTCTTAATTGGTGAGTGACTTCCCTTGATATTCCAGGTACACCATTTAATCAAATCATTAGCTATAATCTTCTGCAATTACATTTAAATTTCAGAGAGGAACCCGAATCACAAATTGCTGTGCCTTAGTGTGGCATGGTCCACCAAATATAAAAACTACATAAATTAAAACCACTACATTTAACAAACATACAAAATTATTAAAAATAAAAAAACAACAAAAAACAGAAAACAAACCAACATATAAAGCGCCAATAGCATTGAGTAGGGAAACTCACCCCCTGCCCGGAGGGGGCAACTACCCATCCTGACTACCCATAAATAGGCACCTAACCATCTCAACCACCTTCACTTCTCCCAGCTAGAGCCGCATCGCAAGCACAAGCTAAAAAGAATTAACACCCATAGAATATAAATATGAATAAAAAAACATTCTTTTATTAAAAAAAAGGGAATAAATACCCCACCCATCCTTTGGAATGTCCTAACTTAGAAATTTAAAATGTACATCTTAACCACAGCCAGACATAGTCTGAACCAAATTATTATCAATAGAGGCAAAAAAAGGGGAAAAACAAAGCTCCAACCGGATTTCCTCCATTTCTTTTACAGAATGATAAATGCATACCCAAGCAATGATATTTATACATACTACAATTGTTTAACTTAGGTTAGTTTGTCCACAAAGTCTCTTGCCTTCAAAGAGATGCATGGATCCATCTAAGGTGATCCGAAGCACTGCCGGATATCTCCGAGTACTGAATCCCAAGCTCCTCCAGTCTTCTCTTGGCACCATCACAAGATTTTCGTTTCTGGATCACCGCCACTGAAAAGTCTTGAAAAAACATGATCTTAGACCCCTCATAAATTAGGGTCTTTGGATCCTTCCCCTGGAGTCTGGAAACTTCCATGACTCTCTCCTTATCCCGGTAATGATGGAACCGCACCAGGAAAGGACGAGGGCATTGACCCAGACCCGACCTCCGCGCTGCGACCTGGTGAGCCCTCTCTATCTTCAATCCTCTCATGCCAGTCTCCAAGTCAAAGAATTTCAGAAGCAAATCTTCAACAAATTCTGCAGGTCGCTCATCTTCCTTACCCTCAGGGCAGACTGATGATCCGAATATTTTTTCTCCTGTCCCTGTTTTCAAGATCATCCACTTGATCATGCAAATTATGAACCTGCATCTTCAGGGCTTGGATCTCATTCTTGAATGAACTGGCATCAGCTTCCACCACTCTGACCCCATGCTCCACCTCATCCGTCCTCTTCTCCAGGTCTCCCAGCTGTTGCTCATGTTTCTGCAGCATGAGAGAGACTGGAGCCAGCTTCTCTTCAATCTGTTTCCCCAACATCTTGCGAGATTTCGAGAGCTGGTTCACCAGGTCCTGGAGAGTAATTGGCTCTGAGGCTGCTGCAGGCTGAGCTGCAGACCCAGCCTCGGATGCTCCTCCTCCCTTTTTAGGCATTTCTGGACAGCTGAAAATACAGGTAAGTTAATTTTTAAATGTTTCTTGGGGCTCCACAGTCTTTCCAATGCCCCAAGAAATCCTGATGACCTGGGTTGAGCGGGTTAAAGGACTGTCCTGCTCCTGCTGCGATGCAAAGCTCTGCAGTGTGATCTTCTTAGATCACCACCATCTTAGATTCCCCTCCCTCTTTCATTTTAAGGTAAAGATTAGTAGTTCCATGAATCTGAAGGCTCCCATCTGTTCTGCACCAAGTCACACAAGTCTCCGCTTTGGTGTGTTTGTCATTACTGCATCATTGCTGTGTTGAGGTCATTAATGTTCACTCCTGCAACACACATGTTGTGTTAATGTTACTCATTTTCCGAGATCTCAGGTCATTGAAGGAGCATTGAATACACTGCAGCTGAAGACCTGTATCACTTCCAACAGTACCTACTTCGTCTGTGCCGCTGACCTCCTCCAGCTTCTGTCTGGAAACAATGCATGTCTGCACACCTTCCCTGCCTCTTACTCGATCTCCACAGTGAAACTTAATTCATTATTCCTTATTAAGTCTCTATTCTTCTTCTAACTTTCTCTCCTCAGCACGGTTGTTGTCCATGAAGCTAATATCATGAATGGTGGGTACCCTTTGAAATTTCCGCTAAACTCCCAATTCCGATTCCGCCAGATATGCTTCATATTTAGCAAATGCAGAGGTAGATGGTAAATGGTTACTTCTTGTTAAATTTGGCCAATAGGCCTTGTCACACACAGTAGGGGCTGCGACCCAAAAGCATTCCCAACTTTTCAGTAAATACTAAAGCACTAGATTTCTGCCCTATGTCTCTGTCAAGTCTTATTTTCTTTGAGGTGTGATTTGGTGCCATGTTGATAGACCATTGTGGAGTATTACATGAGTCACACAATTAGATCCAAACTCAAAAGTAAAAAATATTAATAATACAGATAGTGATGTTCCCATCCATCTGTTGTCCTTGTGCTTTCAAAATAGTAGAAGTTGCAGATTTGGAAGATGCTGTTGAAGGAATCTTAGTGAGTTGCAAATCATATCAACCCACTGGACAGAAAAGATCTTGCCAGCTTCTTCCTATTTTTGTGACTTATTTTAAACCTGTGTTAAATATATTCATTATTTCCGATTCCACTAATGTATTTAGTTAATTCTAGTTAACTCATGTATAACCTAATTATACATCAATTTTCATGGACTGAGATTTAACAGAAAGCAAGGGTATGAAATATTTTAAGAAGTAGTGATCTTGGATCAAAGAATTTAATAGCAGTTAATTGGTCCTTATTAAGGTTACTTTTCAAGATTAGTTAGTAGAACAGGCCATTTAAATCAACTGAATTGTAGGATGTGGAATCACGCCCACAATTCTTAACAAAAACAGAAATTGCTGGAAAAGCTCAGGAGGTCTGACAGCATCTGTGGAGAGAAATCAGAGTTAATGTTTTGGATCCAATTACCCTTCCTGATCATTCTTAACATAGGCAAAGTGAATTTGTAGTTGTGTGTGTGTTTTTGTAAGGAATCAGACAGAATAATTTAAAGGAAAATTATATCTTCTGAATTTTAGATGCAACCAATATGTAAAAACAACTTTTGTTTTTGTTTTGTAGGTGCAACAAGTAAATGGTACGTTGATCTTCCTTACACAGGGTTTGAATAAAAAAGCATGGAAGTCAAGTAGAGATGTAGAGGGCCTTAAGGAGATCACACCTGGAGTACTGACTGCAGTTTTGGTGTCCTTACAGAAGAAAATATATACTTGCCATAGAAGAAGTGCAGCAAAGGTTCACTCGGCTGATTTCTGGGATAGCAAGCTTGCATTAAGAGAAAAGATTGCTTTGACTGGGCATGTAAACACTGGAGTTTAGAGGAATGAAAGGGAATCTCATTGAAAAGTATAAAATTCTGATCTGGATGGACAGACTGGATGAAGAGACGATACTTCCTCTGGTTGGAAGGTACCATAGAAGGGGTCACAGTTTCAGGAGAGGTGGTAAGCAATTTTACAGTGATAAGGAGAAATGTCTTCACTCAGAGGGTGGGAGGTAAACCTGTTAAATTTTCTACTACAGAAGGCTGTTTAACAGAAGTTACTGTGTATATTTAGGGAAGAAATAGATTTCCAGAAGCAAAAGGTGTCTGACAGTGTGGAGAGAGAACAGAAGTATGACATTAAGATCGTGATCAGCCGTGATCACACTGAATGGAGAGTGAGCTCAATAGCCTATTCTGCTCCTATTTTCTCTGTGTCTATGTCTCTGTGAGCAATCACTGATTTTTAAATTGAAACAGGAAGTTCTGGAAATAAAATTGAACAATTCTTGTTAAACAATGCACAGGGACCACAGGCAAATCTCTGCTTTCTGTGACATCAAGTCTAATATGTATGTTTAAAGAAATCTCTACGGTATCTTTGAAATCTGTTTTGTTTAGCTCAAGAAGGATTCACTTTAAAGTGCCTCATAACAAATACATTAAAGTTTGATTTGAAGAATTCAATAATGTGTTTTTAAATGTTATGAAATGTTAGCAAAAGTCTTTGAATAGTAAAGATGAGAAACTGAGTACTGGAGAAAACCTAAAGCTCCATGAGTAATAATTAGAATAATGCCTTCAGCATAACCACATGGCATCAGAGCATTTAAAAGCACCATTTATTCTTCAGAGTAAGTCAAATTTGCCCATTTGTCCAATCAGAAAGTGAACTCTGTTCAGAATAAATGTGTCAATCTCATTTTTTTTACAATGTTTTTAAACTTTATTGCATTTCACATGCTGGTTTTTCAGATGCTGGAAAGTTGGAATTGCCAGATGCAAATTCACCAATATAAATGTTAATCTGGTGCCCACTTTCACACCAGCCTGCAGACTGTTAAAAAACAAATGACTTAGCATAACAAAGGAAAGAGTCTGAAACAAAAACAGAAATTGCTCAAAAGCTCAGCAAGTCCGGTAGCATCTGTGAAGTAGAATCAACATTTTGTCTCAAGGAAAGAGTTCATGGTTGGTCAACTGGGTATCTCCACACATAAGCCTCGCTGAAACTCATCAACAACAGCTGAAATCACAGAATACTTTTAATCATTACCAAGTTATGAAAGGTATCAGCTGTTCTTTTATTCACAACTAAAGCCACATTTCCAAAATGCATCATGTACATGAATGTAAGATGATAAGCATTGAATGTAAAAGTGGCCCACCATTCTGGTATTTTTACCACAAACATTTCAGAAAGGTAAGATTTTAGAGCTGTCCAATGGTTATTATATCAAAATATGGCTAATACCAAAGTTGTGCAGATTGATCCTGATCTACCTTTCCACATTGAAGATGCAGGTCTGACTTCTTGACAGGTTACTAAGTTTAAAATCTGATTGAAGATTTGTAGCTCGGGTATCCATTGTTGTGGTTCTGCTCGCCGAGCTGGAAGTTTTTGCTGCAAACGTTTCGTTCCCTGGCTAGGGAACATCATCAGTGCTGTTGGAGCCTCGTGTGAAGCGCTGCTTTGATGTTTCTTCCGGTATTTATATTGGTTTGTTCTTGCCGCTTCCGGGTGTCAGTTTCAGCTGCAGTGATTTGTATGTGGGGTCCAGGTCGATGTGTCTGTTGATGGACGTTCTTACCGTTTCCGGGTGTCAGTTTCAGCTGTAGTGGTTTGTATATGGTGTCCAGGTCAATGTGTCTGTTAATGGAGTTTGTGGATGAATGCCATGCTTCTAGGAGAACAGCCAGAGAATTCCTAGAAGCATGGCATTCATCCACAAACTCCATTAACAGACACATTGACCTGGACACCATATACAAACCACTACAGCTGAAACTGACACCCGGAAACGGTAAGAACGTCCATCAACAGACACATCGACCTGGACCCCACATACAAATAACTGCAGCTGAAACTGACACCCGGAAGTGGCAAGAACAAACCAATATAAATACCGGAAGAAACATCAAAGCAGTGCTTCACACGAGGCTCCAACAGCACTGATGATGTTCCCTAGCCAGGGAACGAAACGTTTGCAGCAAAAACTTCCAGCTCGGCGAGCAGAACCACAACAGGTTACTAAGTGGTATTCTTTAGGATATTACAAGTTGAAAATGTAAATCAATGCTTAAAATGTTGATACTAACTTGGAAAGCAGCAGTATTAAGGAATGTGAATAAAGATCAAGTGATTTGTGAGAAGAACAGCATTAACATGATAACTCAGTAGACTAAAGCTCTGCTTTCATGTTGATTAGATTAGATTACTTACAGTGTGGAAACAGGCCCTTCGGCCCAACAAGTCCACACCGACCCGCAACCCACTCATACCCCTACATTTACCCCTTACCTAACACTACGGATAATTTAGCATGGTCAATTCACCTGACCCGCACATCTTTGGATTGTGGGGGAAACCAGAGAACCCGGAGGAAACTCACGCAGACACGGGGAGAACGTGCAAACTCCACACAGTCAATTGCCTGAGGCAGGAATTGAACCCAGGTCTCTGGCGCTGTGAGGCAGCAGTGCTAACCACTGAGCCACCGTGCTGCCCACGGTGCCTATGGATATAGAGTCATTTATTTCTACACATTGTCAGTGCAAATTTCCCATAAGGCAAACCTTGCAACAACCAAATGTAAACCGACTAATGTTATGGTCTGGTTGATTTAAGAAGGGTTACACCCAAAATGTTGACTTCTCCACCTACTGATGTTGCCTGGCTTGCTGTGTTCTTCCAGCACCCTTTGTGTCTATCTTGAATAAAGCATCTGCAATTTATTTTTGTCTCTGGTCAATATAAAGCAGGCATATTTATCTAAACAATCAAAAAGAAAATACTGGTCAGTTATTCCAAGTGTCATGAGGCCCTTCTGTAAACCTTTAGCAGGCAATTTTAGGTGATAGTTTAGGAATTAATGTACTAGTGGAACCATAAGTACCCAATACATTTAACACAAGTTTAAAATAAGTTGCAAAAATACTAGGGGACTGGCAAGATCTTTTCCATTCAGTGAGATGATATAATTTGCAGCTCACTAAGATTCCTTTGACAGAGATGACACCAAAATTGGAGGTGGCATGGTCAGCAAAGAAGATTACCTCAGAGTACAATGGGATCTTGATCAGTTGCGCTAATGGGCTGAGGAGAGGCAGATGAATCTTAATTTAGATAAATGTGAGGTGCTGCATTTTGAAAAGGCAAATCAGAGAAAGACTTACACACAAAGGTAAAGCCCTGAATGTTGCTGAAAAATAAGGACCTTGGATTGCAGATTCATAGTTCCTTGAAAGTGGATTGGCAGGTAGATAGGTGAAGGAGGTATGCTTTCCTTTATTGGACAGAGCATTGAGTATAGGTGTCAGAAGGTCATGTTGTGACTGTATGGGACATTGGTTAGGTCACATTTGGGATATTGTGTACAATTCTTGTCACCCTTCTATCAGAAGGATGTTGTGAAACTTGAAAGGGTTCAGAAAAGATTTACAAGGATGTTGTCAGAGTTGAGCTACAGGAAGAGGCTGAATAGGCTGGGGCTGCTTTCCCTGGAGCATCGGAGGTTGAGAGGTGACCATATAGAGGCTTATAAAATCATGAGGGACATGGATATGGTAAACAGACAAGGTCTTTTCTCTGGAGTTGGGGAGTCCAGAACTAGAGGGCATAGGATTAAGGTAAGAGGGGAAAAATTTAAAAGAGACCTAAGGGGCAACATTTTCACGCAGAGGGTGGTGTTTGTATGGAATGAGATGACAAAGGAAATGGTGGAGGGTGGTGCAATCACAACAGTTGAAAGGTAGCTGGATGGGTATATGAATAGGAGGATTTTGAGGGATATGGGCCTAGTGCTGGCAAATGGGACTCGATTAGGTTAGGATAGCTGGTTGGCATGGACGAGTTGGACCAAAGGGTCCGTTTCCATGCTGTACATCTCTTTGAATCTGTGACTCTATGACAGCAACTTCCAAATCTGCAACTTCTCCTATCTAGAAGTTAACTATTATTAATTTATTCTCTCTCTGTCTATCTAGAAGCACGAAGATCATAGATGGATGGGAACACCACCATCTCCAAGCTGCCTTTCAAGATACAGATCTTCCTGACTTAGAACTATATTGTCATTCTTTCAGTCGCTGAATCAAAAACCTAAAATTTCCTCTCAATTGTGTGAGTACCTACAGATTGGACTACAACAGTTTTAAAAGGTTGGCTCACCATTGCCTTTTCAAGGGATGGGAAATGAAATGCAGGCTTAGTCAGTGGCTGCCACAGCAGGTGAACAAATAAAATAAATGCTGATCCTGTCAGCGAAAGTCATACCCTGTGACAGAATTCTGAAAACTCTGGATGACACTGCCAGAAAGCATAATATCAATAAATTCAACAATAAATTTCATGAGGATATTGAATATATATTTGAAAAAATATTTTTGCAGGGCTATAGGAAAGAACAGGACTAATTTGAAAGCTTTTTTTTCAAAGAGCTCGTCTGAAATGCTAAGCCAAATAGAATTTTGATCTGGGAAAGAGACTAAAGGGAGGGCTCTAACATTGCACACCCTTCCCACAGAGTCTGCACCAAACCCTCAGCATGGGTGGTTTGGAGGAGGCTGGGAAGATAACATTACCAAAATTCTCAAAACCAATCATAATCTGCCTCCAACATGCTCCTTTAGAGTTCAACAAAAATGCATTTTGGGTGCATGCAAGTCTTCTGCTTATCAGGGACAGGTCACTCATAACCATATGCTAATAAAGTTTATTTGACGAGATTTTACCAGGGATTTAAAAATACATTTGCCCAGCAGTTTAGGAAACTGATCAGTGAAACTGAGGAAAGAGTGAATGGTACTCCTTGAGATGCTTAAAATTCAGATTCACCAATATGAAAAGATGCTTTTACAGTTGCTTTTGCAGTTCTCCTCTGGTAAACATTTTGTTGAGAATGTGTGTTGACACACATGTAGTTTGGAAGCTTTCAACAGTCAAGATTAGGAAGGAAGGGTGCATTGGGTGACTTCCATTTAAATTATGAAGTTTGAAAGGAATGTAATCACCATTAGCAGTTAGGTTGTTGTGATAGTCCCTTAAGGAGCCCAAATAAAGTGAGGTGCTGGAAGACTGGAGGTTGGCTAATGTGGTGCCACTGTTTAAGAAGAGTGGTAAGGACAAGCCAGGGAACTATAGATCAGTGAGCCTGACATCAGTGGTGGGCAGATTGCTGGAGGGAATCCTGAGGGATAGGATGTACATGTATTTGGAAAGGCAAGGACTGATTTGGATAGTCAACGTGGCTTTGTGCGTGGGAAATCATGTCTCACAAACTTGATTGAGTTTTTTTGAAGAAGTAACAAAGAGGATTGATGAGGGCAGAGCAGTAGATGTGTTCTATATGGATTTCAGTAAGGCGTTTGACAAGGTTCCCCATGGGAGACTGATTAGCAAGGTTAGATCTCATGGAGTACAAGGAGAACTAGCCATTTGGATACAGAACTGGATCAAAGGTAGAAGACAAAGGGTGGTGGTGGAGAGTTGTTTTTCAGACTGGAGGCCTGTGACCAGTGGAGTGCCACAAGGATCAGTGCTGGGCCCTCTACTTTTTGTCATTTACATAAATGATTTGGATGCGAGCGCAAGAGGTACAGTTAGTAAGTTTGCAGAAGACACCGAAATTGGAGGTGTAGTGGACAGCGAAGAGGGTTACCTCCGATTACAACAGGATCTTGACCAGATGGGCCAATGGGCTGAGAAGTGGCAGATGGAGTTTAATTCAGATAAATGCGAGGTGCTGCATTTTGGGAAAGCAAATCTTAGCAGGATTTAAACACTTAATGGTAAGTTCCTAGGGACTGTTGCTGAACAAAGAGACCTTGGAGTGCAGGTTCATAGCTTCTTGAAAATGGAGTTGCAGGTAGAAAAGATAGTGAAGAAGGCGTTTGGTATGCTTTCCTTTATTGGTCAGAGTATTGAGTACAGGAGTTGGGAGGTCATGTTGCAGCTGTACAGGACATTGCTAGAATATTGTATGCAATTCTGGTCTCTTTCCTATCGGAAAGATGTTGTGAAACTTGAAAGGGTTCAGAAAAGATTTACGAGGATGTTGCCAGGGTTGAAGGATTTGAGCTATAGGAAAGGCTGAATAGACTGGGGCTGTTTTCACTGGAGTGTCAGAGGCTGAGGGGTGAGATTTACAAAATTAGGGGCATGGAGGGTAACAGGCAAAGTCTTTTCCCTGGGGTCGGGGAGTCCAGAACTAGAGGGCATAGGTTTAGGGTGAGAGGGGAAAGATATTAAAGGGACCTAAGGGACAACTTTTTCATGCAGAGGGTGGTACGCATATGGAATGAGCTGCCAGAGGAAGTGGTGTAGGCTGGTACAATTGCAACATTTAAGAGACATTTGGATGGGTATATGAATAGAAAGGGTTTGGAGGGATATGGGCCGGGTGCTGGCAGGTGGGACTAGATTGCGTTGGAATATCTGGTCGGCATGGACGAGTTTGACCAAAGGGGCTGTTTCCATGCTGTACATCTCTACGACTCTATGACTCTATAACAGCAGAAAAGATCAAAACAGAAGGACTGAAGTAGCAACAGGCACAACCAATGTCGCAGGTTAGTACATGCAGTGAGTTGGCTTTTTGACCTATTTGAAGAGCGGTGCCCTGACAGGCTAATCATGACTTGGAGAAGCCAGTGTTGGACTGGGGTGGACAAAGTTAAAAATCACACGACACCAGGTTATAGTCCAACAAGTTTATTTGGTGGTATTAGCTTTCGAAGTGCTGCTTCTTCATCAGGACCACCTGATGAAGGCTAAGATTGACATAGCAGGTGGTAGCATATATCTACATTCTCCTAGAAGAAAAATTCCTTGCTACTGGAGCTGGTGATCACATATTACCAGCAGCTGTCAAAAACCCAAATGATCTCAATTTCTTAGCTTGTGCTTCTTTCCAGGACGTCAGCTGATACATAGAGAGGTCTCACTTGGCTGCACGTAAATGCAGAAGGTAAGTCACAGGTCCAATACTTTCCAGGCTATTAACTTAAGTCAACTTTTCCTATGCTGACAGTAACCAAAACGATTAGTAGTTGGTTTGCAGTCCCAAGTGGCTTCTCACACGTATGGAGTGTAATCAACTGCACACATTACAAATGGAAGACCACAGTGCAAGTTGGAATTAAAGTACTTAAAAGTATTCAGTAGACGATGGAAGGCTGAAAAACATATTCACTTCATTGGATCAAAGCAAAAATTAAAACTGAGGAATAATTTATTTAGAAGTCAGTTTGAAGACAGCTCAGAGCAGGTTTCATTGGCATGGGGGTGAGTGGAACCGAGAGAAGGCTCTCTGGTTTCAGTGTGTTTGTGTGTTTGCTGGGAGAGACTTTTAGTTGCACTTTGGACTTCGTGTGGTTTGCAGTTCACCAAGAGAAATTTTCCGAAATAAATGCCAGTTAGGCAGTCTTGCATTAGATAGACCAGCACTGTAAGCAGACTAAAACTCTTAACTTTGTCAGTGACTGTATGGAATGCAGTTGAGGTTGAATCTCAATTTGAATTTTCTGATGAACAGAGGTCATCAGAAGAGTCTACTTTGAAGCGAGTGGGAGAATCTCTGGTGGTTTCACAGTATCTTACTGAAAAAGAAAACAACCAGCAGAGTAGGTGGGAGAGATTGAAAATGTAGCCAGGAAAAGGGACTGTGACATCCACAGTCAAGAGAAAATAAATGTCAATTTACCTTTGAGAACAACTTTTCACTGAAGAGAATTCTCCATTTCACTGCGACATACTTATGAGTGGTCATGATACAAGCAAATACTAATTTGCCTTACAAGGGATTTCTTGGGGAAAGTAAGAATTGAACCTCAAAGCAAAACACGTTTTGTTAAAAACCACTTTAACGGTGACTTTTTGTATAATTATCTTACAGAGAAAAAAGTTTGTTTTAAAAATAAGTGAAATGTTGTGATATAGTTCTATTGGTCAAAACAAATTATTTAAATTTACTTTTAAATGTTAACAGTCCCTAATGTAACTTTTTGGAGTTAAAGCAGCATGTTGAGTATTTGAGTAGGTGATTAATGGTGATAGCAGGAGGTTGTTTTGACTATTTCCATGTTCCTTGTCATCTCTCTCTTGTGCAAGGATTGCACCACTGCAAATACTCATCTCATTGCAGCTTGTTGCAGAGCAGTGACACTTTTTAAGAAATATTTGTTAATGTGATGTGGGTATCACTGGTTGGGACAGGATTTATTGCCTGTCCTTCGATCAGAAGACAGTTAAGCATCAACCACATTACTGTGGGTCCGGAGACACATGTAGGTCAGGCCAGGTAAGGATGACAGATTCTTTTCTCTAAAGGACATTAGTGAACCAGATGGGTTTTTACAACAATTTAAAATAGTTACATGGTCATCGTTAGACAAGTTTTTTTAGTCCAGATTTTTATTCAATGCAAATTTCACCATCTGCCATGGTGAGATTTAAACCTATATCCCCCAAACATAACCTAAAGTTCAGAATTGTTAGTCTAGTGGCATTACACTACACCACCACCTCACCAAGGATAAAACATTTGACACACTCTTTAAATCTGGTGATATCTGCTATAAAGGTGAGGTCATGGTTTGCAGAGACTCATCTGAGAGCATTGCCTGAACTTCTATGGAAGTGGCCACCCAGTTCAAGACAAACATGTTGCAGAAATTGAGGCACCTGTCCATTAGGTTTAGAGTAGGCCTTCTCGATTTCCATAGCTATACTGAATTATGGCATAGCATGTGTCAGTTCCTTCCAAAGTTACAGCTGTCCTTTCATCATCTTCCTCTACAATGATGGCCTTTGAGCTTTAACATCTGCACTAGCTGAGCAAAGCTTGAAGAGGAGCCCGTTCCCACTATGTGGCTCTCTACAGCTGTCTGTCTCACCAGGGTCTGTGAACTTACTTTTAATTTGTGAACCATTTGGTGAATCCTGACTTCCTGTTTAACTGGACCCACATATGCTGAAGCTTTCTTGTAATCCTCTAAGCTGCTCTGAGGAATTGTCATCAGGCATGTTCAAAGGTCGTTGTTTCATGGCTGTAGTTTCTGAAAGACAGAAGAAACAGATCTGCATTAGTCCTGACAAAGGACTAATGCAGATACAATTTTGCCACAGGTTTCTCATAGGCCTGTCATTTAAGAAATAAAGTCAACATGTGTCAGAGATATTTTTAATTCTGTCACCAGTCAAGTACTCGTTCCCAGTCTCTCCATCTCGGATTACCAGACATGCAGAGGTACCACTTATCTCCATGGCTTCCTCCTCTGCATCTGTCAGCTGCACAGTTTGTGACTACCCACCTCCAGTTCCACTGCTTTGTGCTTCCTTTGACCGTGAATGAATGAAAAAGGGCTATTAACCTTGTGGATGCAAGGTATTTGCTAAGAGATAGATGCATCACACCACATAAACATTTGGTGAGTGGTGAGATGGATAGATAAATGCGGAGGACAAGGAGTTATATAAAAAGTGAATCCCGAATGGTCTTGAAAAGTTTGAGATGTGATGTGATGGAGTAGCTCAACAGAGTTTGGCAGTGATAGTGAAGTTGGTCATCATATATTATAGGCTATATGTGTATCAGCAACATACGTTGCTTTCTTGTCCTGCTTATAGTATCAAACTGCTTCCTCCACTGTATCCAAGAACGGGATGCAACTAACCCACTTCTTTGACCTTCTCAGCACTACTGACCATGCATTTTTTATAGCAACGGAGTGGTTAAGTGTGGAAAGAGGCCCTTCGGCCCATCATGTCTGCACTGTAATTAAGCATCCATCTACTCTAGTCCCATCTTCTAGCAATTGGCCCATAGTCCAGTATACTATGGCATTTCAAGCATTGATGTAATTACTTCTTAATTGTCGTGCTGGTTCCCACCTTTACCAGCCTTGCAGACAATGAGTTCCAGATACCCTCTGGGTGAAAACATTTTTCATTAAATCCCCTCCCATTCTCCAACCCATTGTCTTAAACCTATGCCCCCAATTATTGACCTCTCCATTAATGAGAAAGGTTCCTTCCTGTCTACTGTTATGGACCCTCATAATTTTGAAAACCTCAATCAGGTCCTCCCCTCAGCCTTCCCTACTCAAAAGAAAACAACCCCTAGACACTCTTCATAGCAAAAGCTCCAGCCTGAACAACATTATGGTGAACTTCTCCTGCACCTACTCCAATGGAATCATATCCTCCCTGATGTGTGGTGAGCAGAACTGCACAAGGAACTCCAGCAGTAGTCTAGCTTATGTCTTTTGGAGTTCAACCATAACAATCCTACTCTTGTATTCAATGCTGTGATTAATAAAAGCAAATATCCCATTTGTCTTCTTAAAAACCCGCCCTGTTGCCTTCAAGGATTTGTAGACATGCTCACCAAAGTCTCTCTCATTCTCGTTATTTTGTACTATTCATTTTATACTTCTTTGCCATATTAGTCCTCTTGAAATGCATCACTCCTGCATCGCTTTACAGGATTAAATTCCAGTTGTTATTGTTCTGCCCATCTGACCAACCTGCCTACATTGTCCTGTAATCTAAGGTTTTCCTTCTTGCTATTTTAACACATGACCAATTTTCATGTAATCTACAAACTAAGAGATCAAACCTCTTACATTCAAGCCTAGATCATTAATGTTCACTACAAACAATAAGAGTCCCAGTACCAAACCCTGCAAGACTCACTGGACACAGACTTCCTGTCGCAACAGCAAACTTAGCCCATCACCCTCTGCACCCTGCCACTAAGCAAGTTGTGAATCTAATTTGCCAAATTGCCCTAGATTCCATCGATTGGATATGAGTTTTCTTGCTGAGTTGGAAGGCTTTTTTCAGACGTTTCGTCTCCATGCTAGGTAATATCATCAGTGAACCTTCAGTGAA
Source organism: Hemiscyllium ocellatum (assembly GCF_020745735.1). NCBI lineage: Eukaryota > Metazoa > Chordata > Chondrichthyes > Orectolobiformes > Hemiscylliidae > Hemiscyllium > Hemiscyllium ocellatum. Next base: position 38,131,664 of record NC_083415.1, read on the forward strand.
ACACTGATGTTATGACCAGCTTTTCATTTATGTATTTAGGTGATGTCATTTCCTGTTATTTTTCTCAGAGAGTGGTAAATGGGGTCCAAGTTGATGTGTTTGTTGATAGAGTTCCAGTTGGAATGCCATGCTTCTAGGAATTCTCATACATGTCTCTGTTTGGCTTGTCCTAGGATGGATGTGTTATCCCAGTCAAAGTGGTGTCCTTCTTCATCTATATGTAAGGATACTAGTCATAGTGGGTCATGTCTTTTGTGGCTAGTTGATATTTATGTATCCTGGTGGCTAGTTTTCTACCTGTTTCTCCAATGTAGTGTTTATTACAGTTCTTGCAAGGCATTTTGTAAATGACATTTGTTTTGTTTGTTGTCTGTATAGGATGTTTTAAATTCGTTAGCTGTTGTGGTTTGTGGGCTACCATGATGCCAAGAGGTCTGAGTTTCCTTCTTAATCATTCTCACATGCAAGACCTTGACAAAATCAAGTCTCTTCTTCATATCTTTGGGTAAAAATATGCTACTGTTCCTGCTCTCATCAAGGGGAGTCCTTATTAAATCTCAAAACTGGTCCTGATTGTCCTGAATAAATGACATAGACTGGTTGGACCAAATGGGGTATCATGTATTTTTTGCTGTATTCTATGAAATTCCATGTAACTCTTCTGATCTTCCTCTAAAATATCTAGTCTACTCCAAATTCAAATTTCTACTGGTTCTTCAACATTGGGGTTCAGACTAATTTCATGTGGGTGCAGATCATGCCCACTTGTAGCTTTAGAAGTAACATTGCGAGCATATGCTCATCATCAGAACATTCCTGATGATACTCTCCTGCTCCTCGGATGCTGCCTGACTGACTGTGATTTTCCAACACCACACTTTTTGAGTCTGATCTCTAGCATCTGCAATCCTCACTTTTTCCTACTTGTAGCTTTGATGAATGAAACTGAGAAGTACAGTTTTAACTAGGCAGCATATTTCAAGAGAGATTCCAGCCCATTCAATTTTCTTCAGGGATTAAAACGATTTATTGATTTACAATCTTTCTCTGGATATGCACTTTTTGGTGTAATTCACAAATTAGTACCTCACATTGTATCAATATTATTAATCAGACATCAAACTTCCACTTTTAATGTCAATACTATGTATTATTGACTGTGAAGTCATTGAAATCTTCTGTCCCATTTTCACATTTTTATTTACAGAGCATATTGTACAGTACATAAGAAACGCAGAGTAGAGAGTTTTGTTACAACTATATATCTTATATCAATCTCAGCTAACCACCACTTCAGCATTTCTATTATCAAGTATTTACCTTTGAATTACATGCTCACACCATCAGCAGCTTTGTCCTAGGGGCTTATCTATTCAAGAAATTGAATTGATATCCTAAAAATTATGACATGCAGGAGCCACTGCCGACAATGACAAGGCAAGTGGAAATAGCCGGCCATCCTCTTCCACATTACACAGTGAACACGGGCAGAGAATGTCAGCACGCAATGAAATGCAGGATTCTGTAGCCATTTCTAACTCAATGCGTTTTTGTTTCAAGTGCCACAATCAGTTGCAGGAATTATGGACAATTTCACCTTCCCAGCTAATCAAAAAACAATACCATTAAAATACCACTAAAGCTTATTGTATTCCTTTCACCTATTCAGCAGATGTGTATTTAGAAAAATAAGTTGTATTTACATAGGTGCTTTGATGTTGTAGAATATTCCAATGAGCATTACAGGTACATTATCAGAGGAGATTTGACACTGAGATTGGCCACTTCTGAAATTATTCTCTAAATGGGTATTGACTTGTGGATTCTTCCCATCACTATAAAAATTTGAGATACTTGTCATCAAAATTTCACCTTCAAAGCTGCAAGTACCAAAGGTACGAGATGAACGTTTGTAGAAACATAGAAAATAGGAATTGGTGTCGGCCATTCAGCCCTTCAAGCCTGCTCTACCATTCAATGTGATAATGGTTAATTATCCAACTCAGTATTCTGTTCCTTCTATCGCTCTAGACTCTTTGATTCTTTTAGCACTAAGAACCATATCTATCTCCTTGTTGAAAACATTCAATGTCTTGGTCTCAACTCCTTTCTGTGGCAGAGAATTTCACAAGGCCACCACTCTCTGGATGAAGACATTTTAACCTTATCTCAGTCTTAAATGGTCTACCCCATATCTTAGACTGGACTCTTGACTCCAGAATCCCCAGTCATCTGGAACATCCTTCCCATTTTTACCCTGTCTCGTCCTGTTAGGATTTTATAGGGTTCTAGGAGATTCCTCCCTCATTCTTCTAAACTCCATTGAATATGGGCGTAACTGATCCAGTCATCCAGTCTCTCTTCATACATCAGTATTGCCTTCCCAGGAATCAGTATGATAAACCTTCATCCCACTCCCTCCATCACCAGAACATTCTTCCTCAGATAAAGAAGATCAAAGCTGCACACAATACTCCAGGAGTGGTCTCACCAAGGATCTGTAATAAACTGAAGTAAGACATCCATGCTACTGTATTGTAATTGCTTTGCTATGAAGGCCATTATACCATTTGCCTTCTTCATCGCCTGCTGCACCTGCACGGTCACCTTCAGCAACTTTTGTACAAAAACACCCAGGTATTGTGGCACTTCCTCCTTACCCAATCTAACAACATTCAATTAATAATTCACTTTACAGTTTTTGCTACCATAGTGAATGACTTTACATTTATCTGCATTACTTCATCTGCTATGCATTTGCCACACATTCAATTTGTTTAAATCGCATCGAAGCATTTCTGAACCCTCATCAAAGACACACTTGGAGATATTACATTTAGCTCTCTCTTCTAAATCATTATCATGTATTGTGAATATACAACATAGAACACAGAAAAGTTCAGCAGAGAACAGGCCCTTCATGATGCTGTGCTGAGGATTATTCCTAATCTAAAATAAATAACTTAATCTACACACCCCTCAATTCACTGCTGTCCATATGCATGTCCAACAGTCACTTAAATGTCCCCAATGATTCTGCTTCCACCACTGCTGCAACACATTCCATGCATTCAAAACACTCTGCGTAAAGAACCTACCTTTGAGGTCTTCTCTATACCTTCCTCCTAATATCTTAAAACTATGACCCCCTCGTGCCAGTCAATCCTGCTCTGGGGAAAAGTCTCTGGCTATTGACTCCATCAATACCTTGTACACCTCAATCAGGTCACCTCCCTTCCTCCTTCTCTCCAGCGAGAAAAGTTTAAGCTTAGTCAACCTCTCTTTGTAAGACAAGCCCTCCAGTCCAGGCAACATCCTGGTAAACCTTCTTTGCACCCTCTCCTCAAAACCTCTGTATCTTTCCTATAATAGGCAACCAGAACTGGACACGATATTCCAAGTGTGGTCTCACCAGGGTCTTGTAGAGCTGCAGCAAAACCTCACGGCTCTTAAACTCGATCCCCGTTAATGTAAGCCAAAATACCATATGCTGTCTTAACAACCCTATCCATTTGGGTGGCAACTTTGAGAGATCTATGCACTAGAACACCAGGATTCCTCTGTTCCTCCACACTGCCAAAAGCCTATCTTTAATCATATATTCAGCATTCAAGTTTGACCTTCCAAAATGCATCATTTTGCACTTATCCAGGTTGAACTCCATCTGCCATTTCTCAGCCCAGCTCTGCATCCTGTCTATGTCACAGTGCAACCTGCAATAACCCTCAATACTATCAACAGTACCTCCAACCTTTATGTCAGCGACAAATTTACTAACCCACTCCTCAACCAAGTCATTTATAAAAACTACAAAGAACAGAGGTCCAAGAACAGAGCCTTGCGGGACATTACTCACCACTGACCTCCAGGCAGGATATTTTCCATCTACAGCCACTCTCTGTCTTTTGTCAGCCGACCAATTCTGAATCCAGACAGCCAAGACACCCTTTATCCCATACCTCCTGACTTTATGAATGAGCCTACCGTGGGGAGCCTTATCAAATGGCCTTGCTGAGGTCCATATACACCGCATCCACTGCTCGACCTTCGTTGACCTTGTCACCTCCTCAAAGAACTCAATAAGATTTATGAGGCATGACCTGCCCCTCACAAAGCCATGCTGACTGCCTTCAATCATGCTATGCTTTCCAAATAGTCATAAATGAATAGCTGAAACTCAAGCACTGATTTCTGCAGTATCTCACCAGTCATTGGCTGCCACTTAGAAAATGGATTATTTAATTTATTCCAATTCTTTGTTTCTTGTCTGCCAACCAGTTATTTATCCATGTCTGTTCAGTACTTCCAATCCCCTACACTTTTGACTTACATGCTAATCTGTTATGTGGGACCTTATTGAAAGCCTTCTGCAAGTTCAAATAAGCCACATCCACTGGTTCACCCCCGCCCCCCCCCCCCCCCCCCCCACCATGGGTAAAGAAATTTATCACCATCTCACTCCTAAATGGCCTACCTTGTATCCTTAGACAGTGACCTCTGGTTCCAAAATCAATCCATACCCTCCAAACCATAGGAACTATCCCAGAGTCTATAGAATCTTGACAAATGACAAGATATCCACTATTTCGAGATCCAATTACACAGCATGGAAACAGATCCTTCATTCCAACTCATCCATGCTGATCAGTTATTGGTAATCAATCTAGTCCCATTTACCAGCAATTTGCCCCATATCCCTCTGAACCCTTCCTATTCTTGTAGCCTTTCAACTGTGGTAATCGTAACTGCCTCCACCAACTCCTCTGGCAGCACGTTCCATACACATAACATGTTCTGAGTTACCCCTCAGGTCCCTTTTAAATCTTTCCCCTCTCACCTTAAACCTATGTCCTCTAGTTTTGAAATCCCCTACCTTAGGAAGAAGACATTGGCTATTCAGCTCATTCCCCATGATTTTAATAACTGCTATAAGGTCCACTCCTCAACTTCTGACGGTCCAGGGAAAGAAAGCCCTTCTTAAATCCATGATTCATGTTATGTGTAAAAATTAAGTCCCAGCACATTTTAACAGGAAGTGTATGATCAGTGTTAACAGATTCTCAATAAATAATGCTGCCAAGATTAAATTGTCAGAAATAGTGATTGTTAATTGAAGTGAAATTAATTGCAACCCTATTAAATTAGTGGATTGCTTTTAACGAAAATCATAAATAGATGAAAATGTGGTATGAAAATGGAGTATGGGAGCACATTATGTAATATGGACAATTCAGTTTTATATTGTTTATATATGGATGCTATATCCATATTACCAGCTTTACTAGGCAACAACTTACCATGACTGTGAAGGACACATTCTCCATATACCTTTAACCGCGTGAGCATTTCAAGAAACACATTATCAATTGTTACATATTCCATACAAGAAATATTCCAATCCCGGTGAACCAATTAGTAAAAATAGCAACAAATGCTTTAAAACTTGTATTCGCACAAGAAAATGTGCAAGTTTCCAAACTGAAGCCTCAATGTGAAAGAAAAGCTCTAGATTAAAAGTAGCACTGTAGAAACAAAATTCCCATCATTCATATGCAATTGGCCAGATATTTCATCCCACCCCATCCCAGAAATTCAACTGTAGACAAACCAAACAGTTTTGGACAATAGAAAACATTTAGAAGAAAGATTAGTCTAAACAAATAATTTGCACTGCAAAGTTTCTTAACACGTTATCACTGAATTCTCAATAAGGATAAAAATACAAGCCCGATGGGCTGGATAAAATTTTAATGTTTCGACACGTAAGTCATAAAATTTCGCTTCACCTTGGCATTAAAAAGCTATTTAAAAAGCCTAGATAAAATAACTGTCATGTCAGTTCACCCTAATTATATGCAAATATATATTATTCGCCTGTCACTTAATCACTTTTTAAACCATATTAGCTTTCACGAGTCAAATGAAATTAGTTAGCCCCTCTCCCTCGCTTTCCACTGAGAAAGGAAATGTGTGCGTTTACCTACAAGGACTGTATTCATATCACAATGATGCAAATTCTAGATTAATTTTTTTGAAGTTAACCAAGCAAGACTCAACAAGGCTGCCATTTTCCCTCCGGCCGCTGGCAGATCTACTGGGTCTCCGTTTGAACAGCGACGTGCACTACGTGCTGTAAACATTACAGTGTCAAGTCCCTGCTAGCTCTCTGCTTTGATTGATGGGCGGAGAAACCGGCCGGCGCATTCCGCAGTCCATTCCATTACTCCTGCCCACAGGCTGATCGCAGGGGGTGGGGAGTCAGCACCGTTTCTTAACGTGCAACTTTCCGCCCCCTCGGAGCAAGCTTTGACGCGGAAAGGAAGCTGAGCAGCAGCAGCAAGTTGCAGGTGGACAAGGCAACTAAGTGAGTGAGTAATAAACAGACTGAGATCCAGAGATCGCTTGAAAAGGGGCAGATGCAATCAACGAAAATAGAAGAGGCGTAACTTCTTAAAATCCAATCGTATCCGAGACTGGATTACAAATAAATCAAACAGGCGTGGCCAAACTTGGAAATGAGTGACAGGCACATGGCAGTCAAATGGTTGGTTTTGAAATGTTTTGACCCAACTTTTGGTTGCAAGGGTGGGGAGATGAGAAGAAGGGGGTGAAGTACAAAAGAGGGAAAAAATGGGGTGAGCTGGAAAAGGCGGGAGAGGGGTTGGAAAGGAGGGAAGTGGGAGTAAAGGGAGGGAGGGACGAAGAGGAGGTGGGGTGGAAGGGGGCGAGGTGGGGCAGCCGGTCTGCAAACTGCGCTGTCCGAGCACCGGCAGCAGTGCCCGGGCCGGCGGCGCTGAGTGACAAGTCGCTACACCAGTCGCACGCCTTGTTGCCAGTGTCAGCGTTCTTTAATGGAATGTTTATAACGTGCAGCCACCAATCGGTGTGAACGGCAGGCGGGGCCTAGCTCTGAGGGGGGCGGGGCCCGGCTCAGCCCGGGCGGAGAGAGGGAGAGAAGCAAAACAATTGTAATCAGCAGGAACGCCGGCTCGCAGAGTGGAGGGGTGGCTTCTTCCTCCCTCCCGCTCTCTGTCTGCAAACATCAGAATCTCACACGAATGTAAAATTGCATTAGCCTCTTCCGTGAGGGAGAAAAAAAATTATAGGCGCCTAGTTTGTAGTTCACCTCGTCACTCTTTTTCCCCCCCTCCCCTCAAAAAGCAAGACCATGAGCTCCAAACGCCTTGCAAAAAAATATAAAGTTGTAGGGACAAAGGTTTGCGCGCCAAGTTCATCCGGCGAAGTCAGAGTTTCTGGAGTGATTCAGGCTTGTAAGAACGACCCTGCGGGCAATAATTTATACACAATCATGTTAGACGATGGCTCTCTCAGAGAGTATGCAGAAGAAGAAATAATCTGCATCGATGTCAAAGTATCTGGAAAAGGAAAATCCGGATATAATCAAAAGGTATTTAAACATCTGTTCATTTCATTGCACAAAAGGTTAAATTGTTTCCACCGATTGCAAAGTCGATGCATGATTTTATTTATGTTTTTTTTGCAATCAGACATATTACTTTTTTATATTTGGAATACATATTGAAACTAAGATGGCGCCTGAAGTGCACGTCCAAAGTTTAAAGAGAGTAGAGCAAGGAAACCGATAAATTAAATGCCCACCTCCAGCGAGACCAAACCCCTGTTACACTGGTGTATTATTAGTGTCGGTCCCGTTTTTGAAAGTAAACGTGTCAATCTAGATAGAGCATATTCCTTGGAGTGAACTGTCCAAACAACTTTGCCACTTGTGGACTTGTCATTTCAATATCTGGACATTGGGTTTTGTCCAGTTTGACTTGGCAACAGGCAGGTCTGCAATAGGAAAACTAACCGAACGTTTTGGGTTCATTTGCCTGATTTTTACTTTTGGAAAATAAAGGTTTTTTTTAGAAAAACGTTTCCTTTGCCGCGGCGGAGGAAAACAAAAAAAAGTCATTAAGCTCTGGGTTTTATAAAATTGCAGATGCTTCTGAACTGCAAAGGCAGTGAATCGGTGGGGGCTTTGCAAGAACGAGAAAAGAATGATGTTCCTTTAAGATCCCCAGAGCCACGCGGCCTGACAGCCAAAAAACCCGAAGACCGGTATCTGGAAAACAAATGTAACAGAACTCGCGAGGTGGAGAAGGAGCACACGACCCTCCCCCTTGGCTCGGTGTCAGAACAGAAACGCCTCCTTCCTTCGGCAAACATCGACGTTCCTCAGAGGTAGGCTTTCTCTTTTTTTGCAAGCGTTCCGAGCTACTTTTCGGATATCTAGGAACGGATGAGGTCAGATTACATCCTCAAATGGAACTAACCACGGCACGGAACATGTTCTGAACGTATTGAACAAATGTTCCTATCTTCCGCCCCCCTCAACGTGTATTTTTCCCCACCCGGAATGGGAACGCCCACCTTTCATACTCTGGAGTGTCGACCCGTTTGTAGTTCACAACTTATCAGTTCGAGTGTCTACTCAAGTACATACACCATTGTACTTAGCAACTGCTGAAATGTAAAAATCACTTGACTCTCCAGTTTTATAAATTTTTGTCACGGTGTACTTGCCTTGTATCACTGTTAAGGTTCCAGTGGCATTTATTGTGGTCTGACATTAGTATAACATTGATCTGTCACTTTTTAAAAAAAATTCATTATTTGGATTTTCTGGTTGTAAGGGTACTTCAGTCAATCATGATCTGTCACCGGCATTTTATGTTAGCTACAATTACTGTGACTGCACTGCCAGTATTTCTAATGGTCATTGCCACCAACTTGAATGCTGAAGATATTGACCTATGAGATGAAGCAGTTGACCTGTGCAGATGAAGGTGACTACCAGAAAAATAGTGACAACACTGAAGAAGACATACTTATGGTTACTTGGTTCAGTGAAGAAATTATTTTAATTTCTTTGAGCTAAAGCAATAGCATCTACAAAAGTGCGGTGGTCGGAAAGCCCAGTGATTAGTCATTCAAATTTTTTTAAAAGAAAATAGTGAAAACTCATTTTATAATAGCAGAGTGGATTGGTTATGTGCCTGTTTTAAATTATTGTGGTTGTAGAAGCAGCTTGTTCTACTTAAGAATTCCAATTGTGGTAAGTGATTTGTATGCAATTGTCTTTTAAATTAGCAATATTTATGATTATATTTTAAAATTATTTTGTTTACTTGCAATTGTATGTTAAATTTGGTAAAGTCTGGTTAATTAATAGGTCTAATGCCCAGTACACCTAATATTCTGCTATACTTCAAATCTTGTTCATTATTCAAAGAAAACTCATGCACTTCACAATCCAAATACACTTGACGAAGAATATTCTTTTTTCTCTTCCACACTGAGATTTGAAGAAACTTCAAGACCTTCACAACTTTAGAATAGAGTGAAGACATGTATCTGGGTTTAGAGATCATCAGAATGCCTAAAGAAAAGAGGTTGGTGCCCAGGCCTTAATACTGTTGGGGATTTACATCTGGCACAGGATTCACCATCTGGCCAACTCCTGCTGGTGATTGGAGATGCAGCTAAAAATGCAAAAAAAGTACTTCTGCATAACTATTGGATTCTGGCTGTTCATGCCATTCCACCCTAATTGCACTAGAGCATCCATTGGTCAGGTATGTCAAGCTATTCAAAGGGTTGACAGCCAAGTGATAGGAGAATAGGGGGTGACATGCATTTTGGCAGAATAAGCTGACTGTGTAGCTAAGCTTATCACAGTGGTCAGGGGCATCACTATCATTCCTCATAACTCTGTGCAGTTGCCAGTCAAAGCTTTCATTTTACTGCTAACTGCCAGTCAGTAGAAATAGTGGAGTCAGTTCCAATCAAATTCCACAAACACTCAGTGCTTTTATATTGTATTGAAAGGTTTCAAGTGTTTCAGCAATATCATCCAGTCACCTTCAGAATTCACTTTTTAAGGAAGGAAATCCAGTGGTTTCTGGATTTTTTTATCCTTCTTCTGCATTGATAACCTTGCTATTTCACAAGGAAAAAGAGTTGAAGTTTTAAGAAGTATTTCTCTTCAGTTAGTCTTAAAGTTAGCTTAGAATATTTCTCTTCAGGAATTTAATTTGTAGGTGTGGTACCTGAATTATATACCGGAACTTAAAACCTAACACCTCTTTCTTCTCGGCATGTTATTGCCAAAGCCATGCTCCAGACGGAGGATGAATAGAGCAACATCACTGGACATCAATTATACGTTCAATTAAATAAAATCCAAAACAATTTAAGGAAGTTCTTAAGTTTGTAGTGTGTGTGTGTGTGTGTGTGTGTGTATATATATATTATGTGTATATATATGTACGTACGTGTAGTATTGATATAGTGTATGGAACATCTGAAATTTTACTAAATTTTGCTTTGAAAAAACAAGAAGGATTCATACTTACCTTTTGAAACCTCCATATTCTTGACTAAGTTCCATCGTTTCATACTATTCTTATCATCTATTGAATGTCTAATGTTTTCTGGTTCCTATTTTAATGATTTATTTAATTTGTCAGTGCATCTTAGCTTTGAGTTTATCATTTGAAACATTTTCTCCGGAGATATGTTGCAACTGAAGTCTTCATGTGTCCATTTAGGGTGCTTCATTAATACATTGTAATATAAGTAGTCTTGTTGCACATGGGACAAATAACATGTAAAAGAAGGGAAAACATTGATCAGTAGTGCGAGTGTTTTGTTTAACTTTGAAGTTTTCTTGTGTTTTTCTGTGTTATATGCCTTATTAACTTAAAATTGCACATAACTTGGATTTTAATTCTGCTTTTAAGCATGAGCTTCCGGTATTGCAAAATCATTGATATAACTCAAATTATACCTCGCCCCAATAAATCTTTAAACTGCCACTCAAAACTAGATCATTTCTTCACATCATTAAAACGTACACTGAATACAGGAATGATTTGGAGATGCCGGTGTTGGACTGGGGTGTACAAAGTTTAAAAATCACACAACACCAGGCTATAGTCCAACAAGTGACCACCTGATGAAGGAGCAGCGCTCTGAAAGCTAGTGCTTCCAATTACACCTTTTAAACTATAGCCTGGTGTTATGTGGTTTTTATCTGAATAGTTGATATTTATGGTGTATTTACACTTCAGTTTTTGGGGTTATTGCAATGCTTTATTTGCTCCTAAACATGCATTAAAATTTTGTAATCTATATTGGATTTAAAGATTGAATATCTCCAAAATAAATAATGCAAATAGAGACTGCTTTCTCCTGGGAAATCTACTTGTTGGGCTTTGGCTCTGTATTCATCCTGCTTTAACACGAGTACTGCAGCATCTGAAGTGTATAGCGTCATAGAGGCATTGTCATAGGGATGTACAGCACGGAAAGACCCTTCGGTCCAACTCATCCATGCCAATCCAACCCAATCTAGTCCCACCTGCCAGCACCCGACCCATATCCCTCCAAACCTGTCCTATTCATATATTCATCAAGATGCCTTTTAAATGTTGCAATCGTACTAGCCTTCATCACTTCCTCTGGCAGCTCATTTCATACGCATACCACCCTCTGAATGAAAAAGTTGTCCCTTAGGTCTCTTTTATATCTTTCTCCCTTCACCCTAAACCTATGCCCTCTAGTTCTGGATTCCCCCAACCCAGGGAAAAGACTTTGGCTATTTATCCTTTCCATGCCCCTTGTGATTTTCTAAACCTTTCATAAGGTCACCCCTCAGCCTCCGACGCTCCAGGGAAAACAGTCCTAGCCTATTTAACCTCTCCTTATAGCTCAAATCCTCCAACCCTGGCAACATCCTTGTGAAACTTTTCTGAACCCTTTCAAGTTTCACAGCATCTTTCCGATAGGAAGGAGACCAGAATTGCACGCAGTATTCCAACAGTGGCCTAACCAATGTCCTGTACAGCCGCAACATGACCTCCCAACTCCTGTACTCAATACTCTCACCAATAAAGGACAACATAACAAACACCTTCTTCACTATCCTATCTACCTGCGACTCTACTTTCAAGGAAATATGGATCTGCAGTCCAAGGTCTCTTTGTTCAGCAACACTCCCTAGGAGCTTACCATTAAGTGTATAAATCCTGCTAAGATTTGCTTTTCCAAAATGCAGTACCTCTCATTTATCTGAATTAAAATCCATCTGCCACTTCTCAGCCCATTGACCCATCTGATCAAGATTCTGTTGTAATCTGAGGTAACCTTCTATGCTGTCCACTACACTTCCAATTTTGGTGTCCTCCTGTAAGGCGCATTACTGTTCAAGTGTCGTTTGAACTGAGAAGTTCGTAATTTGAGTTTGGGTATAGTTTGGAAAATTAATGTTAACATTTGTAGACAGTTTTAACTATAGAGATGTCCAAAGCAATTGTTCCTGACAAGTGTTAAAATACTCCTCAGATCATTAAACAGCTTCCCATTCTTTACACACCACTTTTTCTCTCCAGACATTACTCCCCTTCATTCTTTCAGTGAAGTACTATTCCTAAACCCAACAAACCCCTTTTATCCTCATTTACTTCATATACACTCTTATTACTTTTTTATATTACTTCTTGAAATAGATGTCACTGGCAAGGCTGTGAGAATTGGGAAATTTAGCACTATGGCCAATTCACCTAACTTGCACATCTTTGGGTTGTAGGAGGAAACTGGAGCACCCGGAGGAAACCCATGCAAACTCCACACAGACAATGGAGGCTGGAATTGAACCCGGGTCCCTGGCACTGTGAGGCAGCAATGCTAACCACTGAACCACTGTGCCACTCTGATAAATTAATAGTTGCCTGAAATAGTTGATTATGAAGCAGCAAAGGTGGTACAATTGTTGAAGATCATTGCATAAACTGGCAAGTTGACCTGAGAGAGTGGTGGGGACCTTTTTTGTTTTTTAAACCTCTGGGGTCTGTATAGTAAAGGTGTTCGCACAGGTTTGGTAGGGAAAGAGTTCTAGAAGGCATGCTTGTGCCAGTGGGGGAATTACAACCTATGTCCAAGTTAGTGTAGTATGTGTTTTGAGAGAAACTTGGAGGCAGTGTTGTTCTCATTTACGTGTTGTGGTTGTGCTTCTGCATAGTGGAAGTTGCAGGTTTCTGCTGAAGAAATGTTAAAGGGTTGGAACGCTGGTTAACATTATAAATTGTATCCGTGGGACAACAGCAGTGGTGGCTGGGTTGCCTTGATTTGGGTGTTATTGAGTACCTTGAATATTCTTGGAGCTGTAGCAACTTCTACTAGTAGTGATAGTCCCATCTCAATCCTGACTTGCATTTTGTAGCTGATTGCAATACTTTGAGGATTTGCAAAACGAGCCATACACTGCCTCCAGCCACTGAGCTAGTGACTGGTGTCAACTTTGAGTTTTTGGCCAATAGTGACTTCCAAGATGTCAAGGTCAAGTTTAAGGTAAGGTTGTTGGACCTGAAAATAGTCAGTAGTCAATTAATATGAATATTACTTCCCCCTTATCAGCCTCAGACTGGATATTATTGAGATCTTATAACATTGAGTGTGGTCTTTTCTTTCTCTGAATTTTAAATGAAGGTGATCGATCAGTAATCAAATCCACCTTCGATCATTTGACAAAGAGAAAAATCATTGAAACTGAAAGTAGTTGGTTGTTGGATGATGATGATGTCCTGGAGTAGCAATAATTAAATGAAAGAAAGAAATGGGCAACAAAATGGGGTGTTGATTCCGAACCAACCAGTTTATGCAATGATCTTCAACAATTGTACCACCTTTGCTGCTTCATAATCAACTATTTCAGGCAACTATTAATTTATCAGAGTGGCACAGTGGTTCAGTGGTTAGCATTGCTGCCTCACAGTGCCAGGGACCCGGGTTCAATTCCAGCCTCCATTGTCTGTGTGGAGTTTGCATGGGTTTCCTCCGGGTGCTCCAGTTTCCTCCTACAACCCAAAGATGTGCAAGTTAGGTGAATTGGCCATAGTGCTAAATTTCCCATTGTGTTCAGGGATATGTGGGTTAGGTGCATTAGTCAGGGGTAAATATAGGATGGTGGGCTGGGGGAGTGGGTCTGCGTGGGTTACTCTTCAGAGAGTTGGTGTGGAATTGTTGGGCTGAAGGGCCTGTTTCCACATTGGAGGGACTTCTATCGGTATAGACATTGTTTGTAAAAGTATCACTTTTAAACTTATTAGACAAGCCATATATATATATATATATATATATATATTTTGTTCTGTTTACTACTTTTTTAATGGTAACGTCTAATCAGTCTATCATGTTAGTTGTTGTATTAAGGATATACAGGTGAAGGGCGTTGATCAAGTAATGTGAGTACAGCTGGGTGGGAGCTCCTATCTGAGCCAGAAGGCCTGGGTTCAGGTCCCACACTGCACCAGCGTGTGTAATCTCTCTGAACTAGTTGGTTGGAAAAACTATCAATTATATCTTGGATGTTTGCATTTGTTAGTAAGGGAGTAAGCCAATAAAGGTGATGTTACTGTAATGGTGCACTTGGAAAGGAGGAGCTGGGAGACCCTGATATTGCTGTCCTTTGTATTAAAGGGCTTGGGTGTTGGTATCTGCTGCTGCTGCTGCTTCCTGTGTTGTTTGCAGACCAAAGGGATTCTCCCTGATTCTTGAGATATATGAAGAAGTTTTCATCAGACGTCCACATGATTAATGCTTCTGTTGTCTCCACTGAATGGCATGAAGTTCAGAGCCAATGCTGAGCAAGGGACGTGACCTTTAGCCATTCATACTCCTTTCATAATTAACTAGCTTCTGCAGCTGCCTTTGCATAAATGCCATGCTCTGAGTCAGTCCAGAGGTCCATAGATATTGAGTTTTTGGCTAAGTTCACAACCAGTAGAAGGTGGTTTCATCTTCAGTTGAAGTGGCTCCCTTGAATGAACATACAATGGTATTCAATTATAGTATAAATCTTCCAATGACTTGAGATACTTGAGAATGCAAAAATTGTGGGAAGTCACCCAACTAGTGTAGTATTGACTTTTATTTTTTTTAAATGCAGTTCTAGAAGTATTATATTGGAAAAAAAAATCTGTGTATAAAGTTAAGAATATGATTTGCCATCACTGGGATTTCATTGAACTTGGTTTTATAATATTCATGGTGAATGAATATGGAAAATGTTGTTCCTTAGTCTGGGAAGCTCAGAAAATAAAAATGTGGTTAAAACTACTCAAGCTGCTGCAATACTAGCTCTTCTAGAAGAAATAGATGTGGAGTTTTCCTTATCAAATATTTTATGAGAGAGTCTCTATGTAACAGGCCGTCACAGAATATTTTGTCTGTTGAATGGTAAATGGAGAATTGCATCCAGTGGGAAAACTGTGTTTTTCAATGTAAAATGTGCAGAAAGATTACGTTTTGACCTTGCTAGCATAAAAGAGACTCTTAAAAGAACAGAAATCTTCAGGATGAAATGGGTTGAATCAAGTTGTCTGTTGTCAGCTTGCTTTATAAACTAAAATACTCTCTCGAAGAGACTACTGGACGTCTGAGAAGATGGACATCTTGTAATATGTGGTGTGCAGAATGTGGACAATTATTTTTCTCATTTTCTTTCACTTTTTTTTGTTCAAAAATATTGTCAGTGTTTATAAAGTTTTGATTTTTTTTAAAAAATGCATAATGGCATGTCAGTTATGCTCAGGAGAGGTACATTAAAGGATATTCATTAAGTAACTTGTTTTATTATAGCAAACTTTATTTTAACTGGCATTCTATGAACCGGCACTCTCGATAAACTGGCAAACGTTATGCACCTCAAATACCGTAAAGACTACTATTATTCTGTCCAAATATTATAGATTTAAAAATCTATTTACCTTTCTGTAAATATACTTGTTCAATTGAATGACCACACAAAATATCAACAGGTGATTCAATTTTAAGTCCTTTTCTTACCATCTACTGCAATGTCCGAGTAATCAGCTGAGGGTGTGAATGAGAAGGCTGTCTGCTGGTAGGTTTTATCTAAGGCAAAATTGTATTATTATTTAAGTGATCTGTGCTGTAAATGAAATAAAAGTGATGTGTATACCTTCTGCATTACACTCATATGACTTAGTGTTTCTATTATTTATGTGGATCACTTGATCATCTGGAATATTTGATCAACCAGCACACTCCTGGTCCCATAGGTGTCAGTTAATAAAAGGTTTGCTATGTTTCATGCGATGTGGGTGTTGCTGACAAAGCTAGCATTTGTTGTCCAATCCTAATTGCCCTTGAACCAAGTGACTAGGCTATTTCAGAAGGCAGTGTGGAAAAGCACAGCCGGTCAGGCAGTATCTGAAGAGCAGGAGAATCAATATTTTGAGCATAAGCTCTTCATCAGGATTCCCAATGAAGAGCTTGTGCTTGAACCGTTGATTCTCCTGCTTCTCGAATGCTGCCTGACTGGCTGTGGTTTTCCAGCACCACGCTCTTTGACTCTGATCTGCAGTGCTCACTTTCTCCATGTTGCAGAAGGGTGTTTAGTCTCAACTGCATTTCCCAGAGGGCTGGAGCATCATGAAGACGACCAAATAAAGACATGTTCTGTGAGGTATCAGTGAGCTAGATTCCTTTTTTGTTTGACGCAGTCGATGATAGTTGTCATTACTGAAACTGGTGTACATTGCAAAATTAGTAATTTAAGTTCCACCAGCTTCCATTGTGGGATTTGAACACTAGGGCACTAAATCAAATTTTAAAGCAAAAGATTGGAGTCTGGTTTCGTACTTCACCATCAGACATCTCAATATAAACAGCTGTAAAGTCAAATCAAACAAATGTGAAGGTATTACCATATCCACTAATTTGAATTTGAAGCCCCACCCTCTTTTTAGAACTCCTGTCTACATAAGTTGATGTCAACATGATTTTCCCAATATATCAGCTGCACACATCACAGCCCAAGTCACCAAGTTCAGAATTTAGCCCATGAGCCAAACTGAAATTTAGTGTTCCAGTGAGGTGTTTTTAAAGGGCCAGGTCTTCAGCTATAATTATGTACTTTTCACAAAATGTATGCATTTCAATTATCATTTCTATTGTTCTAAGAGACTTGCATGAACTTGTGTGGTGATTGTACTATCCTATCAATAGTAGCATCTCCACTGGCAGGAGAATTAGTGCAATATGGTAAATTTATGTTGTGGGTTGCCTTATAAATTATGAGACCATATTGATATCAAATAGTTTAAATCAGTTCACATTTTGCATATCAGATCAGCTGTATATATGAACTAAAATGTTAAAAACAAATCATGATAAATACGTAAACCTTGACATTGGATGAATTGTTGGACCCATCTCTGGATATAATGGATCCAGGGTTTTCTTCCTGATGTCTTAGCCAATATATAACCATTGTAACTAAGATCAGATTATCTGCTCTCTATCACTATATTTTGTTTGTGAGATGCCATATTTCCAAAAGTTAGAACAGTTGCTACACTTCACTATTACTTCACTGACTGTGAAATGCTTTTGGATTCGCTGAGATTGAGAGACACCAGATTAATGCAAGTTGAGTCAACACGAAGATATATCAAGTAATGAACATTATCTTTCTGATTATACCTTGAGGTTTGTGGCATGACATAGTATTATCAGTTATTAATTTTGACTCAGTTGTATTGTATGCAAGAGAAATCGGCTTTATTTTGGTTATTTTTTGATTACTGGTGCTGTTTGTGTCAGGAGTCTTTGCCAACCAGGGAGTAGTGAGTTGGATGAGTGCCGTGAAGGGTTACATGTTTCTTGCTTGGACATAAGAAATGGTAATTACATTTTCAATTATCTTGAATTGAGGACTGTGGTCATTAGCATTACATATAATGAAACATCATATAAAAGCTAAGCACTTAATACTTCAACCTTTCAAGCAAATTTCAACTCCTTTTATATTTAGCAGGAAAGCATGTTGCAAAATTCAAATCTTTGAAACTTAGTGCATTTATTTGCTTTTGTGCCTGGTATGTATTTCTAATTTAATATATCTGTGTCCAATATGTCATCTCTAAAAAGCAGTTCGGACCAACTGTTTGATAAGGAGGAAACGTTAACCGTCCTAATGTATAAGACTGTAGTAATTTGTTAGTTGAAATTTCAATTGTGTTTTACTGCTTTTAAGTCTGTTCTGCCATATGATTACATTTCACATAAAAGGCAGAGAGGTTCTTTAATTGTTCAGTAAATGTGAGAATTAACTAGAAAAACAAATTGTGCATTGTTTACAATTTACTTGTTTTAGTTTGTGGTTCTTGTGAACATTGCAGATGGATTAACATCAGTCCTGCATTCCTAAGTTTCTGGCACTACAGATGAAAATATTCTAATTGTGACTGTTTTTTATGATTTAATTTGACTATATTCCAATTTTTATTTACAATTTTTTTTGTGCCCTGCTATTCCATATCATTTACTTTCTGGTTAGAGACTTGATGTCCAAACGAAGGAGCCAATTCGAAAAGAAGATTTCCTGCTGGCACAGTGTGCAACAGATAACCCACATGTCAAATCCAGCCCCATTCCTAATAAAGATACTAAACCAGTTTCAACCATTGGTTTCTTTCACCAGAAGCTGAAACGATCTCTAGTTAAAATTGAGTTTGTGCGCTCACTCAGAAGAACTGGGCCCCATATGATGGTTCAGTTGAAGCCCTTTTAAAATTTAAATGACACTAGCCTGGAGGAATTCAAAAATGCATGCTTCCTGATTGGACTAATTATGTTACTGCTGTAGCTTCATGAAAGCGGACCTTGGGATGAGATGAGGTCTCTTTACTCCTTTTTAATGTGGGCCCTCACATATTGCTGCTGTGGGAGGGCTCCACTTTGTGTGTGTGTGTGAATTTTACTGCATTTTGTGTTATGTTTTGAACTTTTGAATCAGTTTGAAGTTTGTCTCTGGTCTCGTATTTCTGCATTTAAGTTGGCAGCCACTTGGTTTTACATATGCTGGTTTCAAACATTAGCCCTTTTTATTTCCAATGCTGATCCGACTGTTGTCTCTCTGAGTAAGAGTATCAATCAGAAGAAAGCATGACACAACAATTAAAATCAATAATTGTTACATAGGCACAACTACATTCAGTTTTCTTTTCAGTGTGGTGATTTCAAACTGATTTTGAGATTGCTCAAAATCATTATACATTGAATCTGCAAAACCATTCGGGAGAAGAGACTTCCTATCCCATTTTATATGGGAGGATTTACATAATTGCTGATGTTAAAGGCCAGTGGTTTGGTTCATTGTATTGTTGGTGCTCACTAACTTTCTTATGTTGACATGCAGTACAGTTTGTGCATCAGATGTGGAGCAAGCACAAAACTATCCCTTAGACCCCGGTCTTTCCTTTCCCCGAATAATGGAAAACTGCCTGTTATCATTCATTCCTTTCTCCAAGTTTAAATGAAGACCATTAAATATATGCCATAAAATACTAACCAGCAAGCACTTTAGTGCGTTTGTTGAAAATGCTCTTTTTAAACGTTTTCCAGCCTCTGGCAAGTGTGTTTGTGAAGTCTGCACATTCACCCCCTATTTGCGTGGGTTTCCTTTGGGTGCTCAGGTTTCCTCCCACGATTCAAAGTTGTGCAGGTTAGGTGAACGGGCCATGCTAAACTGCCCATAGTGTTCAGGGATATGTAGGTTAGCTACATTAGTTAGGGGTAAATGTAGACTAATCGGATAGGGGAATGGGTCTGGGTGGGTTATTCTTCGGGGAAGTTGGTGTGGACTTGTTGGGCCAAATGGCTTGTTTCTACACGAGGGATTCTGTGAACATTTTAGAACAGATTTTAATCTGTTTAGTTTAGACTGATTAATTATTCTTCTAAACTAATAAGTAAAAATCTTAAGACTAATGTTGGTACTTTGCAGTGTGTCTTTTAGGGCCAACTTCTGAAAGGTTCTCACTTTTTTTTTTCCCTTGATCAATTATTGACTGTTTTTATTAAAGCCTAATCGTGTTATAAGTGATAGAAAGGATGAGTAGTACTGGGATATTTGCAGTCCCTATTGGTAAAATTACTTCTCAACCCAATATTAAATTGATGGATTCAATTAATCAAGTACGTATTGAGACAAGCAAGTTACTGTTAACAAATACAAAGCCCTGATTAAGCTGTGTTTGCTATTATTTGATGTTCTAGTTTACAAATGGTAAGTAAATTGGCTCTATTGATGCATTAACTGAAAATAAGTTAGTTAATTTGCACTAATGTGCTTTTTAAAACTATGCTGCTTTTTGCTTTGCTATGTGGCAAACACTTCAGCAACAGTTGTGAAATGAATGATGAAACATACTATATTATTTATTGTACCAGTAATTCCTGGTTTAACATGGCCCTGTTTAATGGAGCCTGTAACTGCATTATGCTTTGCAAGATTCATTCTAATGTTACTTACTTGGTGCCATTTTGTCGGCCAGTCCCCATGCCCAGCCTTCTAAGGTGCAGCCTCTCCCTGTTCTTGACCTTCCAAGTATGGCCTTTCCCATGCTTGACTATGAGAGCGGAGCCCAGGGCACCTCCGACTGAGACCAGGCTCCAGAATGTTGGCAACCAATTGACGCTGCTTGATAGCATACTTTTTGAATTGCTGTCACTACCTCCACAATCCTCTTCTTGGCTAGTTGGCTGCACATCTTGGCTTCCCACCCATTCCTGCTGATTAGCAGCATGTGGGCCGTACCTTTTTCCTCCCTTCCCTCAATCTCTCTTACAAGGCAGTTGGGAGCTGCTAAATTTGATCAGGATTGATGGGTAAAAAGCAATGGCTGCTCAGCCCTCCGAGAGCAGTGTGGGGAACATTGTTGGAGAGTCTGCAATAAAGAGACATACGTGGAGGTGTTCCACAAACCATTGGCCCAGCAGTCAGCCAAGATGAGCAACTCCTGTATCTGACAAATCCTGGATATAGTGGTGACCAATCAGAAGAGGCATGCAGCCAATCAGAAAGATGCAGCAGCTGTGAAGTGGCTAGAGCAAAGATTATCTGGTACAGAGCTTGAAGTAGTGCTTCAGGTCATGCTCAGTGGGACAGGGAGGGTATGAGGCTGCAGGTTTTGCCCTGTGAGGGGGAGGGGGAAGGGGGCATGGGTGATGCCACAGGCAGGAGGATCAGCGAAGGAATGGATCTAGAGTGACCCAGGGGAGTGTGTGGCTAACAGGAGTCCTGATGAGCAGGGGGTACTGTAATTAGCAGGTTACATTTTTCTTTTATTTTAAAACTGATAGTTATTTCATTTGCCAGTGTAGGAATTTAGCTGTGTCAGGTATTCCAATTTACAGGGTTAATGTTTCAATTATTGTGTCTTCTTTCTGACAAATAAGATGCTAGGGAACCTAACTCCAATTTTAACATCCATTCCAGTTTCAGTTAAAGTTGTGAATTTCACAATATTACCACAATTTTTTTTACTCTTTTTAGTAATGAGAGTCATAGAGTAATACAGAAAGAGACCCTTTGACCCATTGAATCCATGCCTATCATCAAGCATCACTTGTACTGGGAAATAGGATTACAGTAATGGCATAACATTTTGTGCTATGACATTTCAAGTGCTCACTTATATACTTATGAACAAGAGTAGGCCACACAGCCCTTCAAGCCTGGTCTGCATTTCAGTAAGATCATGAATGATTTAACTTTTGTCCTAAACTCTACATTCCAGATATCCCTAATAATATCCCCCTTAGTAATCAATAATCTATCTATCTCTGCCTTAATATTATTTAAAGATGCTGCATCAAGAAGGGAATTCCAAAGATCCACCACCTTTCAGAGAAAAGATGTTTCCTCATTTCTGTTTTTTATGAACGTCCCTTTGTTTTATAAAACATGATCCCTCATTCTAAATTCTTCACAAAGTGCTTTCCACATCCACTTTGTCAAGTCCTTCGGCATTTTATATGTTTCAATAAATTACATCTGACTCTTCTAAACGCCACAGAATACAGAACCCTGGGTAGTCTTTCATCACCAGGCAGTCTACCCAATCCAGCTGTTAGTTTAGTAAACCTCCTTGAACTGCTTCCAATACATTAGCATGCATCTATAAATTCTGTATGCAGGACTCCAAATGCAATATCACCAAAGCCCTGTGCAACTGAAGCTAGCATTCAGTTATCCTTGTAATAAATCATAACATTCTAATAGCTTTCCTGATTACTTGTTGTAATTGCATACTAACTTTCTGCAATTCAGGCAGTGGGACACCCAGACCTTTCTGCATCTCTGAATTCTGCATTCTCTCACCATTTCAATAATACACTTCTTCTTTATTCTTTCTGCTAAAATGAACAATTTCATACTTTTCCACCATTGTATTCCATTTGCTAGATCCTTGCCCACTCACTTATCCTATCTATATCCAGTTGCAGCCTTATGTCCTCTTTACAACTTTCTTTCCTACATATCTTTGTGCCATCAGTGAAATTAGATTGTATACCTTTGGCCCCTTCATCCAACTTATTCATATAAATCTTAAGGAGCTAAGTCCCCAGTACCAACCCCCTTGACACGCTACTTGTGACATCCTGACACTCTGAAGAGCTTGTTTATTCCTACTCCCTGCTTCCTGTTAACCAGCCAATTTTCCCACCATGCCAATATGAAACTTGAAAGAGTTCAGAAAAGATTTACAAGGATGTTGCCAGGATTGGAGGATTTGAGCTATAGGGAGAGGTTGAATAGGCTAGGGCTGTTTTCCCTGGAGCATCAGAGGCTAAGGAGTGACCTTAGAGGTTTATAAAATCATGAGGGGCATAGATAAGGTAAATAGACAAGGTCTTTTCCCTGAGGTGGGAGAGAGTCCAGAACTAGAGGGCATAGGTTTAGGGTGAGAGGGGAAAGATATAAAAGAGACCTATGGGAGAACTTTTTCACGCAGAGAATGGTACGTGTATGGAATGAGCTGCCAGAGGAAGTGGTGGAAGCTAGTACAATTGCAACATTGAAAAGACATCTGGATGGGTATATGAATAGGAAGGTTTTGGAGGGATATGGGCCAGGTGCTGGCAGGTGGGACTAGATTGGATTGGGATATCTGGTTGTCACGGATGAGTTGGACCGAAGGGTCTGTTTCCGTGCTGTACATCTGTATGACTGTATAACTCTACATGATGACCTTTTATTTTCTGCAGTAAGTGTTGATCTGGCAGCTTTTCAAATGTTTCTGGGAATATAAATACAAAGCATCTACTGGTTCTCCTTCATCGACAGTATAAGTTATTTCTTTCAAAGAACTCCAATGAAATAGCTTAACATGAATAAATGTGATGGTTCCTTCCTTGCCATTCATTTAGGCACTTAGTTCATGATAGGCACCACCCTTTGGATAAAACACATTCTCCTTCTTGAACTCTCCTGCCCCTCAAATCTCTGCTCCCTGATCCTTCTACAGAGGGGGAAAAGTTTATTCCCACCAACATTTCACAATTTTGTAGAACTCAATCATGTCCTTTCTCAGTCTTCTCTACTCCAAGTAAAGCAGCTTTAACGTACATAGTCTTTCTTGATAACTGAAATGCTATAGCTTGAGCAACATCCTGGTGAATCTCTTCTGCAGAACAATTACATCCTTTTAGTGTGACAATCAGAACTGCATGCAGTACTCTAACTAATGTCCGATCTGGTTTCATCATAACCTCCCAGCTTTTGCCATAGAATTTTTTACAGCATGAGAAAAAGGCCCTTCAGCCTATTGTGACCATACAAGTCATCAATGACCCATCTATTCTAATCCCATTTTCCAGTACTTGGTCAGTAGTCTTGTATGCTCTGGCTGAATACTGCTTAAATGTTTTGATAGTTCTGCCTCTATCACCCTTTTAGGCAGTGAGTTCCAGATACATATCACCTTCTGAGTTTAAAAATAATCCTCAAACCCTTGTTCCTAACTTGTATTCTATGGTTCACCTAATAAAAACAAATATCCCATGTGCTGCATGAACCAATGCCTGTATATGGCCTGTAGCCTTCAAGGTTCTGCTGATCCTCCGTACTACCCAGTGTCCTACCATTCACTACATATTGGCTTGTCCTGTTAGTCCTCCCAAAATACATCATTACACACTTTCTCGAACCTAGATTGTGTCTGCCGTTATTCTGTCCATTTGACTAGTTTGTCTACATCTTCCTGTAGTCTAAAGCTTTCCTCGCTGTTTACCACACTACCAATTTTATTGTCATCTGTGAACACTGATGAAACCTACTATATCTGTGTCCAAATCAATAATGTACATTTACAAATGCAAGGGACCCAGCACTTGAATCTAGCAGTACCCCACTGAACACAGGCTTCAAGTCACGGAAAGAATCTTTGATCATTACTCTCTGCCTCCTATTATTAAGCCAATTTTGGATCCTATTTGCTGTGGATCCTTAAGGCTCTTTTGTCGACTCGCACATGCAGCCCCCCCTCCCCCCAACCAATTCCTTACAGAAGTCTGTGTAGACCAACATCAACCATTCTACTGTCATCCACACATCTCTTCATCCTTCTCAAAAAAAACTCTAATCACATTTGACAGACATGATCTCCATCTGACAAAGCCATGTTGACTTTCGTCAATTAAACCTTGTCCCTCCCATGTAAGAAATTCTGTTTCTCAGATTTTTTTTCCCAAAAGCTTCCCTACCAGAGAGGAATTGAAAACTAATGTCAAACCCTTCCAATCTCCTCTCTTGCCTAGGATATATCTCAACTGGGTCTAGAAGCTTATCCAACATTAAGCCCTTAAAACTGCTATTACCTCCCCCTTCTCCACGCTAATTTGTTCAAGTATTTCACAGTTGCTCCTTTTGTTTACTATATCTATATCATTTTTCATGATGATTTTTGCATCTTCCTGTCATTTTCCTTCAGATTTGCCACCCTGCGTCTTTTCACACTATTTACTGGCATACGCCCAATGGTGTAACAACACCACGATTGTTCCTTGGGTTTAAGTAAATAGAGACTGGCCTAGGTTTTGCATACAGCAGCAAACAAACAGCTCACTGTTACTGCTCTGATAAGCGACCACAGGCTTTTCATGGGCTTTTGGGCAGCCGCTTATATTAATTAGAGATCCTTTTCAGCATGTTGCCCTCTACAGGACATCTGGGTTCTTTGGAAGGATTTTTATTTTGGACTATCAATCAAAAATAAGGCCTGACACTCCACCATATGGAACAGTTATCGGGCACAATTTTCCAAGAAATGGCGGGGGGGGGGGCTGGTTAATTAATGGACGGGGGTCTGCATGCTGTGTAATTGAGACCAACAAGCAGGATCTCAATCCCTGGAGGTCTAATAAGAGGCTCTCCATCACTACCTGTCAGATACATGTAAGGGGCAGAGAGACAAGTGTTTTCTCAGCACTGTTAAAAGCTTTGAAAACAAAACTGGTCACACCTGCACCTCCTCAACATGGAGGGGGAGCCCCTTTGACCATCGTTTCTGCATTGACAGCAAGAATGCAGAGACAGGCAGCTGTTGGCCTCTGATCCAGGCTCCTTGAAACTGACACCAAGGCGAGAAGAGATTAGCAAATTGGCACGCATCTTTACAACAGCAATCTTTCTGACCAGCAACCTCTTGTCTCTTCCATTAACCCACGAGTTCTTAGCACAGCACATGGGACTAGATTTTCACGTAACCATGGAGGTCGCGTCTTGCCCCCAACTCCAGCAACTTAACATGGTTGTCAGCAGTGATCATTCAAGGGGGATGGACTTATTGCTGAACGTCACCATGCTAAACGACGTCACATCTATGCCATGTGCTAGGAGCATATGCGGCAGACATACAGCAGTTGGCTTTGTTTCAGCATTTACTGGTACTAGTCCTCAGTCAACTGAAGTCACAAGTTCCTGGTACTTTAAGTTGAGGGCAGAATCCTATGTCATTCCAAAGGCTTGGGCACAACCTTGCACTGTTGTATTTCCCAGTGTGCACAGCTTCATATTTCTCTACATTGAATGGCTGTCTATTTCTTAATTAATGCGTCCTTCTTCAGACAATATGCTGCATTCTTACAGCTTTACACAGTCCGATCCCTTCCTCATCTAGGGTGAGGAGCCAAACATAAGGTACTACCATTTGTGACTCTTTCTGCTGCATTGTGGGTTGTTTTCTCCTGGAATGAGCCAACGGAGGAGTAGAGCGAGATTGAACTGGATAGCGCAGCTGTTAGTGTTGCTACGTGAGGGTCTAGGTGGTGAGTGATTATGCATACATTGCAGAGGCCTTGCAGGGTCAAAGTTAAGAAGATTGAGTGGAATGGGGGTGGGGTGAATGCAAGAAGATGCTGCATGCAATAATGAGTGTTGGGCCATGAGCCTTGAGATTTGTGTTCAGTAGCAAATATAGAATGAGTGTGAGGTAGCCGAGAGAGGGAAGAGCGTGGTGCTTATCCTGGCAGAATGGAGAACATCATTGACATTCTTGTGGCATTGCGAGTTTCTCCAGACCATCTAAACAATACTGATCTGGGTAGCACCCTCCAAGCTGGCTGTCAGCATCTGTTGGTGCAGTCTTCTTTGCCAGTTTTGAAGGAAGAAGACCTACCTTTCTCCTACCCTGTACATTACAACCTTCTGGTGTCACTGAATCGGGGGACTAATTTCCCTTTGTCTGACATGTTTGTGGCAACTCACACAAACTGTGCCGAGCAGCTCTGGACTGACAGTGCTTGACCAAGTATGTGGCTGGATATTAAAGGTGGCATAGTACCATGGATCCTGGGAAGTCCTGACAGTGGCAAGAATTTGCACCTATG
Source organism: Hemiscyllium ocellatum (assembly GCF_020745735.1). Classification (NCBI taxonomy): domain Eukaryota; kingdom Metazoa; phylum Chordata; class Chondrichthyes; order Orectolobiformes; family Hemiscylliidae; genus Hemiscyllium; species Hemiscyllium ocellatum. The sequence goes on from NC_083415.1 coordinate 38,158,388, forward strand.
GCGAGTGGAGAATACAATGATTGGGTGCTATAGGGACATAATTGCATTGATAATAAGGCAAGTTTAGGAAGATAGCATGAGAAATTGCCAAGAGAAACCCTCCATGAACCTTTCTGAATTGACTGACGCTTCGAAACAGAGAGGTCAGGAGTAGGCCAATCAGTCCCTTCAGCCTGCTCCTCTATTCATGGCTGCTCTGTGGCCTAATTCTATATGTTTTCCTTAGGTCCATATCCTATAATACCATCGCTCAGTAAAAATGTCTATCTTGGAGTTAAATTTAAATTAGCATCGACCACAAGAGAATTACAAACCTCCATTACTTTGTGCCAGTAAAACTGCTTTTTATCATCTCTTCTGCATAGCCTAGCCCTAACTCTTAGACTATGCTGTTTGGTTTTATCGACATTATTTTTCCCTGTTAATATCCCAAAAACCTCAATTAGATCACCCCTTCACCTTTTAAATTCTGGCCAATAAAGGCCTAATGTGACTAATTTCTCCTCATAACCTAACTCCTGAAGTCCAGGTATTCTTTGTAAACCTGTGTTGAACTCCCTCCCAAGGTCAAAACATCTTCCTAAGGTGTGGTGCCCAGATCTGCTCACAGTACTCTCAGGGGTCTAATTAGGTCTTTGTATGACTGCAGCCCTTCAGAGATAGGAAGGCCAGCTTGAACCACCTTGACTATTTTCTGCACTTTTTTTTGTGGCATTTTCAAGAGCTGTGTACTTGAATCCCCAAATTTCACTGGGCATTCACCTTAATTAACTTTGTGCCTTTTTAAAAAAAAATACCCTAATCATTTTCAGTCTGAAATGGATGACCTCAGCCTTGCTTATATTAAAATCTATCTGCCGCAGCTTTGGTCATTAACCTAATCTGTCAATATACTTCTGTAATTTAATGCTGTCATAACACTACTTACAACGCAGTCCAATTTTGTCCACTCGGCATATTTGAATACTTGATTTATTAAATGCCATTTTCCAAATTATTTATGAATATTGTGAATAATTGAGGCCCCGACACCAATCTCTGAAGACCACTACTAGTCAGTCCAGCCAATTTGCGTACTTACCATTATTCCAGCTTCCTATTTCCTGCCATTTAACCATTTTCTATTGATGTCAGTAATTTGCTCTCAATTCTGTGATCTTCCACCTTGATTAACAGTCTCTTGTGTAGGATTTTATACAAAGCCTCTGGAAGTCCATGTAAACAACTTCCATTGAAGTACCTCTGTCCATCACCTTTGTCACATCTTCAAAAAATCTCAGAGATTAGCTAATTTCTCATAAAATTCAGCCTAATATCTCATTTTCAATCAGTCTGTCAATCTGGTAATTGAAACCTTTCTGTAATTCGCCTTAAGGATATTTTTATACTTCTCAATTACGCCACACAAATGCAAGTTGTTCTACGAGTTGCTTTTCACTGTTGTTCTTCACAGTGTGCACTCTTCACATTTCTTTACATTGAATAGTTACCTATTTCTTACTCGATTTATGTGCCTTTCTTTGCACAATATGCTGCATTCTTACAGTTTGCCAAATTTAATATGAAGATACATCCAAATAATTTTTTTTTTTGCAAATGAAAAATTGAAATGACCCCTGGACAGATTTCCTGCCAGAGATGATATAGTACATTTCAGAACTGTGCTGTGGGAGATCATGATCCTTCTTCCAACAAAGTATATTTCTGATTTGTGTTAATGAAAGTTGGAGGGCAAGTTGATTCATGCTGCTTTTGCATATTTGGCAAAGTGTGGAATTCTGGCACTGGATCCCAACTGTTCTTGCACTGATGAATGTCCAAGTCAACTTATGCAATAACTAAATGTGGTCTCAATAAATGCTAACTGATTTCAGCCCTGTCCATGCTGTCGGCCAGGAACAGAGATGTCAGCACAAAGCGTTACGATCAGAAAAGGATACTTGCAACATTTGTCATTTATGAATAATATATCTTTGAAGAATCTGCTGACTTTAGCTTGTACTTTTATGCAGGTATGTCACATATCCATTCCACAGCCAGAACCTTCTTTATTTCTGCACATTGAATAGATTCACATTTACCAGGCATTTTGGATCAATTAGACACATTGAAATATGTGTGCACCTTTATTAATGTGTTGTTGTGGTCCAACATGTTGAAGTTCCAACTTGTAATATGTATCCTTTTATGTCGCAGAAACAAAGAAACCAGTGTCACATTGGCTGAGGGGCAGTGCGCACCTCTGAGCCAGAAGGTTAAGGATTCAAATGCTGTTCCTACATATCAGCATATAATCTAGGATAATTTGTTCATGTTGCCTTGTTGGAAGTGCGATCGTTCGATGAGCAAGTAAACCTTACTGTACTCAAATTGGTTACTATGTTTTCTACATTACAATAGTAACTATTCTTCTAAAGTGCTTAATTGACTGTAAAGAACTTTGGGGAATCCTGAGGGTATAGAAGCAATTATATAACTATAGCTGCTATTTTTTTCTATCCTGACAGTGACCATTTTGTAATCCTATACTCTTCTGAATTCATAACTGACTGTCCAGTGTACTTGGAAAGTTCATCTCCAACTGCAGACTAAATCTTAAAATATGGTGCAAGTTTAAAATGGATTCTCAATTTTCATCTTGACTTGTGCCTGTTAATACTAATTTGGATATGACTTGCAGATAACAAAACATTGCTGTTCAGTAGGAGCACTGAACAATCATCAACGTGGCTGCAATTAAACTGTTTTGATACTAAGTTTAGGGGAAAGTGTTGTATGCAATGCAAGTAAACGTGTAGCATGCATATATTTGCTTCATAATTTCATGAAAACTTTGTAGTCTTTCTCTTGCATCAACGTTTGGTCTTCTGGTATGAATTTAACAGATGCAACTCATCTTCATGCATTTTTTTGGATCTTATCCAACAGACATTAGCTGTACTTTACTCCATCTTGTGTAAATTGAAATAATGTAGTAAATGGCCTGTTAGTACTTCCCTCCAAGGTTTTTCTATTTTTTTAAGTTCCGTATGGATTATAATTAAACCAGTCCGTAATCCACTGGAAAAAATAATCTTAGGAGGTCTGGGACTTGGGAGTGGCAGAACAAAATTCTCTAATTTTAAAAATCACAGTTGATCAGTGTTATACAGGATATCTCTCAACAGCAGAACATTATCTCTTAACTAAATCACCAAGTAGATATTCTAATTTTATAGGACAGCCCAGTTACATGAGATCTGCTACCTAGCAACGGTAGAGTATTTTGCACCTCACATAATATGATGACCTAGCCCCTGTAAAACTGCATATTCTCAAATTGCCAGCAGTACTATCACGGAGAAACGTGCTGGTAATATTTATGCAATATAATCCTATACAATCCATTTTAATTTGCGTTGTTCAGTTGCATATAGCATATTTATTACATCACCTCTATAACCACATTGCTCTGTGTGGTTTTTGTCTTCATACAGATGATGCGCTCTGGCTTTGTTGCTTGCTATCTTACTCTAGATGGGTGCTAAATGTTGTAGTGCAAGCTCATCCCTGTAGGAGCACTGTATCCTATCAAATGGGGTGACACTGGGACTTTTCTAGGTCCTAGTTCAAAAAGCAATGAGCATTGAGTTAAAAGCGTTAAATCCTGATTTCAAGAGAAACGTAGTTGTGATTTTTAGAGGTACAGAATTGTGCATGGGTTGTCTTGATATCATTCTATATGATTTGAGTGAGCATATTTTGAATCAAGCATTTTGTGCTTTCCTCTTTGATAGCTTTTACATTAGAATTGCAATTTTCAATTGCAATTCTAATGTAAAAGCTATCAAAGAGGAAATTTTCAATTATAATCCCTTACAATCATTGCTGGTCTTAAAATGCATTAAAATTCCAATAACTGCTTGGGATTTATATCTAAATATCTGAAGCAGATGCACTGTGCTGTACAAGATAAGTAAAATGCTTGAATTCATTCTTGTGGTTCTTGATTCCTCATCAAAGTTCCTGGTATATTTTGGGATGTTCTCTGATGATGACAATGTGAATGGGATCGAGGGAATATTAGATTTGCTGATTGCACTATATTACTAACCAAAATATTGTTATGTTTTCACATCACAACCTCACAACAATTTGTCCAAATTTTCTTCCTCTCCTTTACAAAAAGGTTGCTCATGTGAAGTTTTTACTTTAAAAAATATTATTTTAATACAATCTAATAATAAATAAATGGTCTGGATCCTTAGGATGGCATATTTATACTATGCAATGTACAGTAGTGAACAGGGTATTTGACCTCCCCAGTGCATGAAAGTGTTTAGGCAGCATGTAAGCTTTGTCCCATCCTTGCATATCCAGCTGACAGCAGAGTCCTTTATTTTCTTCTTCTGAAGTCTGCATCCAGTCTCTCCTTAAATGCATCTGTGCTCATCGTCCTAACCATGCCTCTTTTTGGCTGTAATTGTTCACATTTGAATATGTCAATGTTTGATCCCAGTAATATTTTTAAATTCTGATATTTAAACAAAGCTGAATGGGGTCTTGGTTGGTGTGGGGAGGACTGTGGTGCATTGACCCACACTGAGAAGGAAAACCTGGATTCAGCAAGGCCATTTGAACTTCGTGTTGAATTCAAACAGATTCCATTTTGAATTGTCCAAAAGCTTTAACTGACAGTGTGGAGTCATAAATTGATGAAGTACACATTAAGCTTTGTTGAAGGGAAGGTGAAGCCTCTAAGTGTCATGGCATGAAGATTTTAAAATATTCTGCTCCTTAAAAGTGATTAAAATTAGCTGGCCTTGTCAGTTAAGAGCTTAAAAAGAGCTCTGCTTAATTGCTTGGTGAAAGGCCATCTTGTGCAGGTTAGAAAAGTCATAATCACCTGGTTGTGCGGTTTCAGTGGAGATATTTGTTAACATTTCCCAAACGCTAACAATATGGCTATGAATGCTTGGCTGATCACTTACTGCAGCTTTAAAGGATTAATTGTGTTGGTGGGATATGAATGCAAAGTTTTTATCTGTTTTATAGTGACTAACTATTTGCATTTTAGTAGCTTTTTAATATCATTCAAGGATGAGAATATTTATCGCTTTGAAGACTGTATTAGTGAGACCTGTATTAGATTGTTAGAAGTTTAGTTTTTCATCTCCATATGACCTTTTGTTCATCACAAGGAAGCCTATGACAGTGGCCTGAATGGTGGATGGGAGCATGAGTTGACATGGGGCAATGTTGGTTTTGTGCTCACGGAGATGAGTGACATGAGTTAGCACAGCGGTGACATGGGAATTTGAAACCTCGAGGGCTTCAAGAGAGCCAACAAGGTGGGTTTCTAATCGGCCTGCCTCAGTACTCACATGCTTTGGCATCCACCTTCCAGGGCCTGCAGGCCGAAGCCAATGCGAGTGTCACCTCCTCAGAAAGGAAATGAAGTCTAATGAGGCCCTTTAAAATGAGTTTGGAAGTTTCTTGACTTTGGTTATCTGCATTGGTTGCAGATATCTGGCCCTTTAATGCAGTGGAGTGAAAAAGGGCTCAGATATTGGGCAGGCTTTCTTACAGACTGAACCTTTGCTGTTTCTTTGAGACACAGCCTGTAACATTACCAAACCACACTTAGTAGCACAACTGTGGTTTGCTGTTTGCCTCTCAGAAATTCAGGATGCTATGCAGATGTTGTACAGAAATGTCTTGCTTTTAAGAGCAAAAAACACCTCCTCTTGATAAACATTGAACATAAAGCTGCAGATTTACTCGTGTCCTGCACTCTCTCTCCTTAACAACAAAAATCATTCTGGTTGATTGACTTAGTGTACATTGCAGGGTGATGAGATATATGCAAATCCAGAACACTCTCTAGATTGGAGCCCTAAACTTCTCTATTACAGGGTTTGGTTTGGCTCAGTTGGCTGGGTGACTGACTTATGATGCAGGGTGGTGCAATCAGTGCAGGGTCAATTCCAGCTGTGGTTAGCACAAATGTTCTGCCTTCTTAACCTTCCCTTTTACCATAAGGTATGATGCCCCTCCGAATGAACTCAGTGCCAGTCAGTCTCTCTGTAATGTGTGTACACCCTATGTTTCACTGAACTTTTTCAGACTGTGAGTCCAGCTGAGAGAAAGCATTAAGAGTCTCAAAGTAGCCTTTGGCCGAACACTCTCAGTCAGACCCACCGACATCAAGCCGGTGTTCTTCTCTGACCACTGCCTCCTGCTGGCCGACTGTCACCTACAGGACAAGCAGCAGGCTGGTAAGGGAACGTGGAAGCTGAACACAAAGTTGTTAACCCTGGGAAACATTGAGGAGCTCAAGAGGGACTACGCAGGTTGGAGAACCGTGAAGCCCCTCTTTGAGTCCCCAGTGGACTGGTGGGAAACAGTAAAAGGGAACATCAAGAGGTTCTTCATCCTCAAAGGTGTTCAGGAGGCGAGAGAGAGGCGGAGAAAACTGTCCCAACTCCAGGAAAGTATGCAGAACCTGCTCCTGCTGCAGATGATGGGGGTGGATGTCACGGAGGACCTCAAGGAGGTGAAGGGCCAGCAAGCCTCACTCTTTGCCTTGGAGGCTCTAAAACAATCTTCCAGTCCAGTGTCCGCTCGGTGGAGCAGGACGAGACGTGCTCGTGTTTCTTCTTGCAGAAGGTGCACAGAGAGCTCTGTGCTCAGCAGCCTGAAGGAGGAAGATAGCTCGATAACATCATCTCAGGCTGACATCATGCGGATCAGTAAATCCTTCTATACCAGCCTGTATGACGCGAAGCCAACCGACAGCACGGCCTCCCAGTCGTTCCTGTCCTCTATCACGGTGGTCTTAGGCAACAGAACATAGGAGATGCTGGACCAGCCACCATCTCTCTGGATGAGCTGACCAAGGCCCTCGAGAGTCCTTCGAAAAGAATAGAACTCCCTGAAGCGACGGCTTACCAGTCGAGCTCTATTCTGCTCTGGAGGACTTGATTGGCCTGGACCTCCAGCAGGTCCATGTCTGTATGCTTTGGGCAGGTACCATGAGGAAAAGCATCATTACAAGTGGAAGGGGGAGAGGGAGGAACTCAAAAATTGGGGACCAATCTCGCTGTTGAATGCGGATTACAAAATTCTGTCAAAGGTTATCACCAACCGGGTCACATCTGCTCTGGGGTCGGTGATTCACCCTGACCAAACCTGTGCTGTGCCGGGCAGGAAGATTGCTGAGAGTCTCGCACTCCTCAGGGATACAATCGCCTATGTGCAGGACAGAGGGTTGGACACCTGCCTGATCAGCCTGGACCAGGAGAAAGCCTTTGACAGGATATCTCACAGGTATATGAGAAATGTTCTCTCCAAAATGGGCTTTGGGGAGGGAATCTGTAATTGGATCAGACTGCTCAACACCAACATTGTCAGTGCAGTCTCCATCAATGGGTGGGAATCAGATAGCTTCCCAGTCAGATCTGGAGTCAGGCAGGGCTGCCCTCTCTTTCCTGTCTTGTTTGTGTGCTGTATAGAGCCATTTGCTGAGTCCATCAGGAAGGATGCGAGCCTGAGAGGGGTGACTATTCCTGGCAATGGGGACCTGCAGGTTAAGGCCTCCCTGTACATGGATGACGTCACCGTTTTCTGCTCGGATCCGCTGTCCATGTGCAGACTCATATGCATTTGTGACCAATTTGAACGGGCCTCGGGGGGACCAAGGTAAACCGAGGCAAGAGTGAGGCCATGCTCTTTGGGAACTGGGCCGACCAATCCTTGATCCCCTTCACTGTCAGGACCAACCACCTGAAGGTGCTGGGTATTTGGTTGGGGGGGCTGGGGCGTGAGCCAAGTCTTGGGGGGAGCGTATCAGCAAAGTGAGGCAGAAACTGGGCAGATGGAAGCTACGGTCGCTCTCCATCGTGGGGAAGAAACCTGGTCATCATATTTGAGGCACTGTCATTGCTGTTATACGTGGCACAGGTCTGGCCTGTTCCCAGAACCTGTGCCGCTGCAGTCACCCGGGCCATCTTCCAATTTATATGGAGGTCAAAGATGGACCGGGTCCGAAGGGACTCGCTATACAAAGATCTGGGCAACGGGGGATAAAATACACCCAGTGCCACCCTCACCTTGATGGCCACCTTTGTGTGTGGCTGCATCAAGCTGTGCGTGGATCCCCGGTACCCAAACACCAAGTGTCACTATGTACTGAGGTTCTACCTGCCCCCAGTGTTGCGAAGGATGGGCCTAGCCTCACTGCCACGGAACACTCCGAGTAGTTGGACCGTTCCGTATCACTTGTCCTTCGTGGAGAAGTTTATGAAGAAAAACACCTTTTGACCACAAGTCCATCAGGAAGTGGTCAGCACGTAGTGTCCTTGAAACCCTTTGGGAAGAGGAGAAGCAGATCCTATCGAGCGGTTCCCCGAGCAGACTGTCAAAGCCATTTGGCAGAATGCCTCATTGTCAGAACTTTCCAACAAGCACTAAGACATGGTTTAGCTGGTGGTGAGAAGGGCTCTGCCTATGAGATCCTGTATGCCCGCTGCCCTTGAAGCGGCTGCGGGGGGAACGAGACTGTCACACACCTTCTGGAATGTGCCTACGCAGAAGAGGTCTGGAGAGGACTGCAGTGGTGTTTGTCGAGGTTCGTCCTGAGCAGCACCGTGACGCGGGACTCGTGCTCTACGGCCTGTTCCCAGAGACGAACATCAACTGTGTCTGGAGGATCATCAACTCGGTGAAAGACACTCTCTGGGCGGTCCAAAACCTGTTGATTTTCCAGCTGAAGGAGTTGACCCTGACTGAGTGTTGCAGACTGGCACATTCCAAGGTCCAGTCTACGTGTTGAGGGACGCGCTGAAGCTTGGGGGCAGCTGCCGCCCGGGTGCGGTGAAGAAAGACCACCGTGTAACATCTGCCTGCCTAAAGAATAGGGGGCCCATGCAGTCATTTGGGCTCTGCTGATGCCTCAGCTAAAAAAATGTAATCGTACAGACCTGTAAATAGGAATGATTACTGTTTCGGTATGCAAAGAAATGGAATGTTTACAAATGTATGGCATGACCAATTGTACAGATCGTCAAAGTATTTTATGAATAAAGTATATTTTTGAAACAAAAAGAAACTTTGGTATTCCTGTTGGGGTAAGAGTGGTTGGGCGGTCGGAAACCTGTTGATTTTTCCAGCTGAAGGAGTTGACCCTGACTGAGTGTTGCAGACTGGCACATTCCAAGGTCCAGGACTACGTGTTGAGGGACGCGCTGAAGCTTGGGGCAGCTGCCGCCAAGACGCGGTGGGGAAAGACCACCGTGTAACATCTCCCTACCAAAGAAGAACAGGGGGCCCACCCAGTCATTTGGGCTCTGCTGACACCTCAACAGAAGAGCTGGATAGTAAATGTACAGACTTGTATATAGGAAAAATAAATTTCGATGTAAAGCAATGTAATGTGTGCACAAGAATGGCATGACCAATTGTATAGAGATCCAAATAATTTTATTAATAAAGTATATTTTTGAAATAAAAAGAAAAGTTGGGGTAGGAGTGGTGTTGTAGGAGGGGAAAGTCAGGGTTTCCTGCTCCTCTTCATCTGTTAATGGGCATTGCAACTGGGCCTAACAGTGTCACTGCTATAGATAAAATATTCTACCAGCTAGTGCTGTCCTGGCTTGTGCATGAAACATAATCAACTTTGATAGAAAAGAGAGATGCAAGCACTTCTAGACTATAAATTGCCCATAACTTTAGGAGACTAAGGGTAAAGGGAGAAACTGGTCATAGTAGTTGGAACAGAAGAGCTAAGAGAGCAGTGGGTGTTTTGCAGAAGTCTGTAGAAGACATTGCTGCTGATGAAGTAATTTCACACCTTTTGCAGCTGCAGTAATTTATTGCAGTGTTACAGCTATTTATTTTTATTTCTAATAGGTTTTCTTTGCTCCCATCATTATCCTCAAGATGACACTTTATAAACAGTATTTTCTGCCAGCTGAAATTTTAACTTACAGGTTTCATTTTGAAGTTTCAGTTGATATTAAAAATACTTTGGTATATATTCCTGAAACCTGGTCTCATCTCAGCTTGCTGACTGTGCAGGGTAGGATAAGAGAGAGAGAACTTATTTCTGAAAAGGCATAAACAGCAATGAGCTATGTTCTGCTGACTTGTTTTAAATCCATTGAGAGGAAATAATATTGGCAACTTGGTTTTAGTGCCAGACTTTGTGTACAGCTCACAGTCCGTAGGCAGATGATCTAAACATCATCCCAAAACTGTTTGGACTTACTTTAAATCAGACAGTTTAAGTATTCTTATTACATCGTTTTATGTGTGAGGGCTGGTTGCTAAACCAAAGCCTCACTTTTTATTAAGTCAGAGATTTGATTTAATTTTCCTGCATTTCTGTTAACTCTCTTCCCCTGGAGCCATGCTGGGCTCTGATGTCTGTCTGCTGACAACCTTCCGTTAAAGACAACAAAAAAAGCAGAGAAAATCTCAGCAGGTCTGGCAGCATCTGTAAGGAGAGAAAAGAGCTGACACTGACCCTTTGTCAAAGCTAAAAAAAGGGAGAAATGGGGAGGTATACGTACTAGGCTGAGAGAAGGTGAGTCATGGCTCCAGAAGCAAAGGTAGCAATAAAGAGGTGATAACGATGGTGCATACAGAGATTATAGGGAGATTAGGAGCTGTGAATGACCAAGGCTGAAGCCAGTGCTATGTGACAAAATTTGTGGAGGATGGGGGGGATGGGTGAAGCCGAGGCAAAATGGAAGACAGGGAGAAGGGTAGCAAAGGGGGAAGAGGAGAGGAAAAAGGTGATGAGAGAGTGGGGAGTGAGAAAGAGACAATCAAGAAATAGGTACAGAAGTGAAAAAAAATTTTTAAAAATAAAATATATGAAACAAAATTACGGAGCAGAATGAAAACAGAGGGCTCGAGATGGGATAATCATCTGAAGTTGTTAAGTTCAATGTTGAGACCGGCAGGCTGTAATGTGCCTAGTCGGAAGATGAGATGCTGTTCCTACAGTTTGCGTTGAGCTTCACTGGAACATTGCAGCAGGCCAAGGACAGACATGAGGGTATGGGAGCAGGATTGTGTGTTGAAATGGCAAGCCACAGGAAGGTCCAATTAGACTTGAAACGTCAGCTCTTTTCTCTCCTTACAGATGCTGCCAGACCTGCTGAGATTTTCCAGCATTTTCTCTTTTGATTTCAGATTCCAGCATCCACAGTAATTTGCTTTTAAAAAACTGCAGATGCTGGAATCCAAAGTAGACGGGCAGGAGGCTGGAAGAACACAGCAAATCAAGCAACATCGGGAGGTGGAGAAGTCGATGCTTTTGGTGTAACCCTTCTTTAGGACTGAGGGTGGGTGTGGAGGGAGCTACAGATGAAAGGGGTGGTGAAGTGGGGATAGGTGAAAGGTCCTGAAGAAGCGTTACACCGAAGACTTCAAGCTCTTCACCTCCTGATGCACCCTGTCCCCGCCACCCCCTTTATCTGCAGTTCCCCCTACACCCACCCCAGTCCTGAAGAAGGGTTACACCCGAAATATCGACAATCTTCCTTTATCTGCAATAAATGATCATTTTTGAATGAAATCAACAATGAATGTCAGAAAACTTCTCATTTGGGTTTTCTTCAATATCCATTAAGATCAGTTTCACCTCCCATTCCTTACTTTTTGGTGGGGGTTATGGGCAGAGAGTGAGGAACTTGAATTCGTATGCTTTACATAGCCTACATTTCAAAAAATGAATTCTGTAAGTTGAAACAGGGGTTACAAAGTTACAGGCAATGAGGTTAGCATAGAGATTATAAAGGGTCAGGATGTTGCATACAGGAGCACAGGATTATTTCAAGCATAACAGAAGCCTTGGAGGAGATGGGGTGGGTATGTAGGGAGGCATACATCGTGTGGAGGTTTAAGGCATCATGTGATGGTGGTGAGGAGTTATAGGATGGTGAATAAAGTGCAAGAGATCTGGGGGCTAGCATGGATGGAGCATACGGAGAGTGATCTGTGAGGGCTGAGGCCCTCACCTGGCTTGACCTGAATCCCATGGGACACTGTCACCCTGGGATGAAAATCGGACTTCTGGGGAATTTTCATCTGGTCCAGGTTTGTGGAGCCAAAAAAAATTAATTATCTCCTTCCGACCTGAGACTAACACTCGAGTTCATGGTAATTCCTGAAGTGTAGGTGAAGGGGGAGTCCATTCTGTGTGACCTATTGTAGCAGAGAGAGAGTTTGGCAATTTATTTAAAGAATATCACCTCCAACAGTGCTCATTATACCCTGCATTGCATGGGCTTGTGCTCGGGGTCTAAAGAAAGACAACCTTTGACGGGTGTGTACTGGTTTCCAACTAAACCTAATTCCACAGCAGTTGGGAGAAAGAATGAGATTTTTAATCTTTTTCGATCACTGAAATCAACTTGAATAAGACCATAAGACATAGGAGTGGAAGTAAGGCCATTCGGCCCATCGAGTCCACTCCGCCATTCAATCATGGCTGATGTGCATTTCAACTCCACTTACCCGCATTCTCCCCGTAGCCCTTAATTCCTTGTGACATCAAGAATTTATCAATTTCTGACTTGAAGGCATTTAGCGTCCAGGCCTCCACTGCACTCTGCGGCAATGAATTCCACAGGCCCACCACTCTCTGGCTGAAGAAATGTCTCCGCATTTCTGTTTGGAATTGACCCCTCTAATTCTAAAGCTGTGTCCACGGGTCCTAGTCTTCTCGCCTAATGGAAATAATTTCTTAGCGTCCACCCTTTCCAAGCCATGTATTGTAAGTTTCTATTAGATCTCCCCTTAATCTTTTAAACTCCAATGAATACAATCCCAGGATCCTCAGCCATTCCTCGTATGTTAGAGCTACCATTCCAGGGATCATCCGTGTGAATCTCCGCTGGACACGCTCCAGTGCCAGTATGTCCTTCTTGAGGTGTGGGGACCAAAACTGGACACTGTACTCCGAATGGGGCCTAACCAGAGCTTTATAAAGTCTCAGTAGCACAACGGTGCTTTTATATTCCAACCCTCATGAGATAAATAATGGAGTTTTAAAACTCAAAATACCAGACAAAGTTCAGATCTGGGACCGTTTTACGGTCAGCATAATTTGCTGACCATGTATTTATCCCTGAGCCATAATGGAAATCCCTTAGCTGTAAAATTTATTTGTAAAATTCCTCAAGTAATTGGGAATTTGGAGAGCCAAATCAATGAATGCCTGTGGTTCTGGGTTAAAACTGCCAAAAGCTTTTGGAGCTGTTAGGTTCTGTAAGAAATAAGACTTTAATCTCATCTGTCTAAACTGATTTTGCATCGCCAAACTCCATGAATCTTCCTTAAATTTTGATTCTATTTTTTCATAGGCAGATATGTTTTGGCTGCTTTCTTGTTCCTGTGACAAAAGATGGAAGGCTTAATTTTTAGTAGCTCTCCTACTGTGAAGTATTGGAATCTCAGCTAGACGGTTTTGGGTTCAAGTACAAGTCTTGACTAACAATGAAGCTTCACAAGCATTGCCAATTGCTTTCTGTGTCAAGACTGAGCGTAGTCCTGGCAAGCTTCGCAGAAGTGAAGAAAAAAATAACTTGTTGAAGTGCATATTTCTTGTTGAATAGTCCCATTTAAAGTTTTGATCACCAACTCACAATGTTTAAGTTCTGATGCAGCTCAGTGAAGAGTGATTGAAGACATTTTGGGCTTTTCAGCAATACAGGAATGTATTTGGGAAGTAATAATTTAAGGTGCATTAACAGTTAATGGTAAAGGCAAAAAGAATGAGCCTGAGATTTTGCTTCCAAGTTGGGCACCTTGAATCAGGAAATCTCCCCCTCTGTCTTGGGAGAAACTTCCCCAAGTGGTCAGATTTTCTTGCTAGTTTGGTAGTGTTGGGTGAATCTACTGGTCATGTGTGAGAGAGTAACTTTTTAATCAATCTAACTGAAATAATTTGGTTATAGCACAGGATAGTGTTTTTGCACTGCTGTCTTGACAACATCGATTGGACTTTTCAGCTAGTTCCTGACACAGGTTACTGATAACATTTCTAACATGGCTTTTGCATGGTGGGTAGTGAGAATGGGGAGGAATCTGCCTGATGAAGATAACTACTTTGTTTTTGTGTCAGACCTTGATCAATCTGCAATGATGAGTATCCTTCACACACAGTGCTCTCTCTTAACTGTTCCCTTTGGCCCTGCGGGGATGGTTTGGGATAAGAAGCAGACATCTGCAGAGATCAGCTTCAGGCAAAAATGAAAATCAATATTGGCATGGCAGAAATAGAAATGTGCCAAAACTTCATTCTGGATTTTGTCAAGAACGTTTTTACTACAGGGCAAAGATTTCTTTCCTTGTCACTGTTTTTGGAGGGAGAAAAAAAGTCCCTGTAATTCAGTTAAAATGTCATTTTTCATTTAAAAGTTAAAGTGGTCAAGCCGTGGTTTGTTTTGTAAAATGTCATGCAAGATCATGATTGTCTTTACGGAAATAATAGTTCTTTCAGTTATCTTTTTTCAAAGTGCATTTATTGTATTAGGAATTTCTGTAAGTCTATATATAAATCAAAGGCTAAAATGTAATCTTTGTGCAGCATCTCCAGTAGCCATCTTGTTTAACTCACTGCATTTTTTTCTTTGCCTTATTTCATTCCACTTTTATCTATTTTCTTTCCCAGTTCCCAACTAAGATTGTTATTTAATTATCTTGCCCATATTTTTGGCTCTAGTCCATTGTTTCAAGCAATTGCTCAGATATGTTTATTGCCGTCCTACCTAGTTTCAGCTCACTGTGCCATGTGTCATGTGTCTTACTTCTCTAATCTAGTCATAGTGCTCCCATAGTATGGCACATCAAGGATTGAATGACTACTCTTCTGATACGATTGCTTTCTGTCATAGACCAGCAGTTTAAGGGAGTGAATAATGTTGCAGAAGGTTTTCAAAATTGTATGCTGTTTCAAGTACCTATTGTCAATGTTCATTCCAGTTTTTTTGTTGTGCGTTGAGTTCACTTCATTATGTGCTTTAAAGAGAGTGGTCAATCAGTTGCATGCTGCCTCCCAAGTGACTGTATGTATGCACAATATAGGTGGATTGAATGAGTTGAATTGCTTTGATTTATTATTGTCACCCGCCCAAGTACAGTGAAAAGTTTTGTGTGCAGTACAGGTGGATCATACCATACAAAGTGCATAAGGATAATAGAACAGAGCAAGGAATACAATGTTATGTCTGCGGAGAAGGTGCAGAAAGACTAAGATCAACATTAAATTTTAAAAATTCAGAGGTCCATAATAACTGTAAGGAAGAAGCTGTTCTTGAATCTGTTGGTACCTGTGTTTAAGGTTTTGTACCTTCTACCTGATGGAGGAGATTCAAATCAGGTGAGAGGGGTCTTTGATGATGTTGGCTGCCTTTCTGAGGCGGGGGGGGAGGCGGGTCAGACAGGGAGCAGGGGCGCGGACGGAGGGGATACACAATGGGTGGGGTGGCCAGGTTGGAAGGAGTGCAGGAGGACAGACAGTGGGTGGGCTTGGGGACGGACAGGGGAGTGGTGTTGGATGGAGTTTTGGGGGACAGACGGGTTTGGAGGGGGTGGCCAGAGGCAGGGGCATGTGCGGTGTGCTGCTGCCTAGTCTCCTTAACAGGAAGCGGACTTAACAAGTGTTAGCTGTGTCACTCAGCTTGAGAACTCTGTGGTCTCCTGGACTCAATATCGAGTTTAACAATTTGAGGGCATGAACACTTCCCATTTTCCTTACCCCAATCCCCACATATAAGGCTTTATCATCACATGGACTGCCTTCACAACAACCTATTGTCAGCCTCTAATGGTCCTCGTTAGCAGCTATTCATTCTCTTCAGCTGGTCTTTACCCATTCCTTCATTTGCCCAACTGTTTCTCTCTCTCTGGTTTCACCTCCACCTATCATTCACTCTTTACCCCTCCGCTAATTTGTTTTTCAACATGTGCACCAACCTTTTCCTCGATTCAGTCTGTTCTGAAGAAGGGTCACTGGATCCAAACCATTCACTCTGCTTCTACCCACAGATGTTGTCTAGACCTGCCGAGTTCTGTTTTTCTTTCTGATTTCCAGCATCTGTATTTCTTTGGCTTTTGTCCAGTAATACTCACATTAGCACGTCAGAAATGTTAGGCAGTCATTGAACTTCTCAAATCTTATAGTTTTCCTCCAGATGCTGGTCCCCTTTGACTATGTCCTGAGCAGATTCTGCTCCCTGTTCAAGATGGAGGATGTTTGCAGCGAGCAGCAAGCTAAATCTGTCAGCTACTCGCTCTGGTTTCTTTGTTAGGCTTCCCTGACATCTAGCTTGTTTTGAGTTTGGTAAAGCTGGGTGTGCAACTATTAATGAGCTGAGTTGTGGTGTTAATAAAGCGCTAACCCTGTTGATTGGCATTTTATAGAACATAGAACATAGAACATAGAAGGATACAGCGCAGTACAGGCCCTTCGGCCCTCGATGTTGCGCCGACCGAGTCCTACCTAACCTATACTAGCCCAATAACTTCCAAATGCCTATCCAATGCCCGCTTAAATGAACATAAAGAAGGAGAGTTCACCACTGATACGGGCAGGGCATTCCATGAACTCACAACCCGCTGTGTGAAGAATCTACCCCTAACATCTGTCCTATACCTACCACCCCTTAATTTAAAGCTATGTCCCCTAGTAACACCTGACTCCATTAGCGGTAAAAGGTTCTTAGTATCTACCCTATCTAAACCCCTAATCATCTTATACACTTCTATCAGATCTCCCCTAAACCTTCTCTTCTCCAATGAGAACAGCCCCAAGTGCCTCAGCCTTTCCTCATAAGATTTTCCTACCATTCCAGGCAACATCCTGGTAAACCTCCTCTGCACTCGTTCTAAAGCTTCCACATCCTTCCTATAGTATGGCGACCAAAACTGCACACAATACTCCAGATGAGGCCTCACCAGAGTCTTATACAACTGCAACATGACCTCAGGACTCCGGAACTCAATTCCTCTGCCAATAAAGCCCAGTACACCATATGCCTTCCTCACAGCACTATTTACCTGGGTGGCAACTTTCAGAGATCTGTGTACATAGACACCAAGATCCCTCTGCTCATCCACACTACCAAGTAGCCTACCATTAGCCCAGTAATCCATCATCTTGTTATTCCTACCAAAGTGAACGACTTCGCACTTAGCTACATTGAATTCCATTTGCCACATTTCCGCCCAGCTCTGCAACTTATCTATATCCCGCTGTAACCTACCACTTCCTTCCTCACTATCCACAACTCCACCGACTTTTGTGTCATCCGCAAACTTGCTTACCCAGCTTTCAAGTCCTTCCTCTAGATCATTTATAAAGATAACAAAAAGCAATGGTCCCAAAACAGATCCTTGTGGTACACCGCTAGTAACTGCGCTCCAAGATGAACATAATCCATCAACTACTACCCTCTGTCTCCTTCCAGCCAGCCAATTCCTAATCCAAACCTCTAATGTATCCTCAATGCCATACCTCCGAAGTTTTAGCATTAGTCTACCATGGGGAACCTTATCGAACGCCTTACTAAAATCCATATACACAACATCTACTGCTTTACCCTCGTCCACTTCCTTAGTCACCTTCTCAAAGAACTCAATAAGGTTTGTGAGGCACGACCTGCCCTTCACAAAACCATGCTGGCTATCCCTGATCACGTTATTCCTACCCAGATGTTCATAAATCTTATCCCTTACCATTCTCTCTAAGACTTTGCCCACCACTGAAGTCAGACTCACTGGCCTATAGTTACTAGGGCTATCCCTACTCCCTTTCTTGAACAATGGGACCACATTCGCCATCCTCCAGTCCTCTGGTACTATTCCCGTTGACAATGACGACATAAAAATCCAGGCCAATGGCTCTGCTATCTCCTCCCTAGCTTCCCATAGGATCCTGGGGTAAATGCCATCAGGCCCAGGAGACTTATCTATATTCATCCTTTCCAATATTCCCAAAACCTCTTCCCTGCATATTTCCAGGGCATCCATTCTAATTATTTGTGATTCCATATTCATATCAGCAACAGTGTCCTGTTCCTGAGTGAATACTGATGAAAAGTACTGATTTAATGTCTCTCCAATCTCCTCCGCCTCCACACACAACTTCCCACTACTATCCTTGACTGGACCGATACCTACCCTAGTCATCCTTTTATTCTTGACATACCTATAGAAAGCCTTTGGGTTTTCCCTAATCCTACCAGCTAAAGACTTTTCATGTCCCCTTCTCGCTTTTCTTAGCTCCCTCTTTAGCTCCTTCCTGGCTACCTTATAACTCTCAATCGCCCCTACTGAACCTTCACGCCTCATCTTTACATATGCCGCCTTCTTCCCTTTCACAAGGGACTCCAATTCCTTACTAAACCACGGCTGCCTCACAAGGCCCTTTACACCATGCCTGACTGGTACATACCTATCGAGGACACGCAGTAGCTGCTCCTTGAACAATCCCCACATCTCATTAGTGTTCTTCTCTTGAAGCCTGTTTTTCCAATCCACACAACCTAAGTCATGCCTCACTGCATCATAATTTCCCTGCCCCCAGCTATAGCTCTTGCCCTGCGGCGCACGATTATCCCTCTCCATCACTAAAGTAAAAGTCACCGAGTTGTGGTCACTGTCCCCGAAGTGCTCACCTACCTCCAAGTCTAACACCTGGCCTGGTTCATTACCTAGAACCAAATCCAATATAGCCTCCCCTCTTGTTGGCCTGTCGACATATTGTGTCAGGAAACCCTCCTGCACACATTGTACAAACACCGACCCATCTAATGAACTCTAGCTATAGCTCTCCCAGTCAATATCTGGGAAGTTAAAGTCCCCCATAACAACCACCCTGCTACCTTCACTCTTTTCCTGAATCATCCTCGCAATATTATCCTCTACTTCTCTAGGACTATTAGGAGGCCTGTAGAAAACACCTAACAGGGTGACCTCACCTTTCCTATTTCTAACCTCAGCCCAAACTACCTCAGATGGCAAGTCCTCTTCCATCGTCCATTCCACTGCTGTGATACTGTCTTTGACAAGTAATGCCACGCCTCCCCCTTTTTTACCCCCATGTCTGATCCTACTAAAACATTTGAACCCTGGAACCTGCAACAGCCATTCTTGTCCCTGTTCTACCCACGTCTCTGTAATGGCCACAACATCGAAGTCCCAGGTACCAACCCACGCTGCAAGTTCACCTACCTTATTCCTTATACTTCTGGCATTGAAGTATACACACTTCAATCCACCTTTCTGGTTACAGGCACCCTCCTTAGAGATCGCTGCATTATTCCTAACCTCCCTACACTCAAGGTCCTGTACCCTAAAGCTACAGTCCTGGTTCCCATGCCCCCGCGGAGTTAGTTTAAACCCTCCCAAAGAGCACTAGCAAACCTCCCCCCAAGGACACTGGTGCCCCTCAGGTTCAGGTGTAGCCCATCCTTTTTATAGAGGTCCCACCTTCCCCAGAAAGGACCCCAGTTGTCCAGAAACCGGAATCCCTCCCTCCTGCACCATCCCTGTAGCCACGCATTTAACTGCTCTTTCTCCCTATTCCTCGACTCTCTATCACGTGGCACGGGTAACAAACCAGAGACTACAACTCTGTTTGTTCTAACTCGGAGCTTCCAACCTAGCTCCCTGAAAGCCTGTCTGACATCCTCACCCTTCTTCCTACCTATATCGTTGGTGCCAACGTGGACCATGATCTGGGGCTGCTCCCCCTCCCCCTTAAGGACCTGGAAAACACGATCAGCGACATCACGTACCCTTGCACCTGGGAGGCAACATACCAAACGTGAGTCCCTGTCGCCCCCACAAAACCGTCTGTCTGCACCCCTCACTATCGAGTCCCCAAGAACTATTGCTCTACCTTTCTCCACCCTACCCTTCTGAGCAACGGGGCCAGGCTCCGTGCCAGAGGCCTGAACCTCGTTGCTTGCCCCTGGTAAGTCATCCCCCCCACAAGTATCCAAAACGGTATACTTGTTCTTGAGGGGAATGACCGCAGGGGGTCCCTGCACTGGCTTCCTCCTCCCACTCCCCCTCACTGTCACCCATCTATCTTGAACTTTCGGAGTAACTACTTGCCTATAGCTCCGATCTATGACCTCCTCTGCCTCCCGAATGATCCGCAGTTCATCCAACTCCAGCTCCAGTTCCCTAACACGGGTTTGGAGGAGCTGGAGATGGGTGCACTTCTTGCAAGTGTACTCAGCAGGGACGCTAATGGCTTCCCTCACCTCATACATGTTGCAAGAGGAACATTGCCCTCTCTGCACTGCCATCCCTCTAAAAGTAAGCTTTCCTTAAAAAAAACAACAAAAACCAACTAAATCTAAAGAAACAAACAAGGAAAATGCAGCACTTACCCGCTAGTCACAATTGGTCTTATTATTAGGTTAGAGGAGGTGGAAGGGTGGGAGGCACTACTCGTGTAGTGCCTCGGGTGACTCGCCTGCGCCTTTAAATAAGGGGAGAGAAAAAAAACCTTACCCAGGTAACCTAGCGCGCCTTCCGGGTCTGCTACCGCTTTTTTTTTTATCATTTTCTCATGGCCTGATGAGAATTTTGCCAGCCTGCTTGTGGAGAAACATCATAGCTGGAGGAAGATGGTCTCCATGTTGAGATGGGCCTTGCCCCACACCTTGCCTGATTCTGCCAGACATGGGGCCCATTTGCACAGAACCCATAAGATTCTGCCCAGGGTTTAATTATTGTTATTTCCTAACTCACAGTTTGTTCTATTCAGCCATAGATTTTGCCTCTCCACTTTTTTTAATTGTAATGCATCTGGTTTAGTTGAAGAGGCAAAATATGCAAAAAATCTTATTTTCACTGAAGGACAAACTGCATTGAATTAGCTTCATTGTTACATACTGACATGAGTACAGTGAAAAGTTCATACGTAGTCTCTTACGGCGCTGTCTAAGGTACAAAGCTACTCGGGTACAAAATCTTAAGTGCAAAGCATAAAAATAAGGAAAACAATGTTTAAAAAGGCAAACATTACAGTCCTTCTTACTAAAAAGGGGGAAAAAAAACAAAGAAACACTTAACAGTTCAATACCACGGTCAATAAACACCTTGCCATGCTGGGATTGCAGTGTTCACAAGGGCTCAACCCCACACCCACCAATGCCTCGGGGCTCCCTGCACCTGCCCTCGCTCACCAACACCCCGGACTTCCTGCTCCCATTATTGCCGTTGGCGAAGCAATCTATACCTACACACATGACCTGGATGGCATTCAGTCTTAAGCTTTATCCTCCTCCTTCTCGGAGATGAATGTTGTAGCTTTCGATGGATCCTTGGTGAATTGTAGCAGTGCATTGTGTAAACACTGTTTGATAGTGATGGAAGGATTGACTGCTAAATCCTCAAGGCCAGTCCACCATCAGCTGGCACTTAAGTCAGGAAGGTGATCGAATATTCTTAATGTTTCCTTCACTGTTGCTGGGATAAAATCGTGGAAATCACTTCATAATGTCATTGTGGAGGGACTGCAGCAGTTTAGGATGACAGCTAGCTACCACCTTTTCGAGGGTAGTTCAAGATAGACAATAAATGTTGGACTTGTCAGTGACAGCATACTCTCTGCAGTATGATTTACAAAAGACATAAATCTGGGCCATACATTGAAACCACCAATTGTAATACGGTAAAATGCAATTTATTGTTGGTAAGATGCCTGCACTCATTGTTGCTGTAAATTATGCTGATAATTGTAGTTTGTTGCTTTGTTAATTAGCTGCCTTGCCACCAAGATACAGGCAGATGTATTTAAATAGATGTTGGACTGGTTTAGTCACTGACATTGTCATTCTAAAATCTACAAGCCTAGTCACTGTAAATGGCAAGCATCCTGCATAGTCAGGTACCAGAGTGGGTGAAAACTTAAATGGCTGTCCCAAGAATTTCATTGAAGAAAGAGATATTCTATGCAAAACACCTTACAAATTGCATTTATCTTCTTTGTGTGGGCAAGTTATAGAATGGTGGATGCCTCCACTTTCTGCCACATTCTATCACTAATGAAGATCTTCCATGCCAAGGTGGCGACATCTTTGGGAGCTGGCCACTAGAAAATTTGCTGGTGTTTGCAAATGTACAGGAAGGGAATGACCCTGCTTTTCCACAATTCTGGCAACAGTGGCAGTGGGAAAAACACAGACTGGTGTGTTTTAGTGCCAGTTACAAACCGACTGAGATTAATCTCTTCCTTGAGGCATCATCAAGTTATAGTATTTGAAGTATATTATCCATGGTACATGTTAGTGTGGTATGAAATGCTGAACTGGACTAAAATAGACATTTTTAAATAACCCAACTGCGCAAAACTTAAATATTTTACTTTTAATGAATTTCGCTAGCTGGCCGCGTTTATTGGTGCAGTGGTGAATAGTTGATAACCTTCTGAATCTTAAAAGATTGTTTTTCTTTATGGACTTTATCAGGTTTTTATGCACCTATTTGTATGTACCTTCTCTGCTGCTTCACTAATTCTGATGTCGAATTTGGAAAGACTTGGAACAAAGAGTCCAATGATATATTGTCAGGCGACTGTGTGTATCAGCTCAGATTACATTTGTCATGAAGCTTTGGGGGGAGTTTCAACATGGGGTCCACTGACCCCATCGACTGATCAGAAGTGACAGTGGAGAAAGTGAGGTCTGTAGATGCTGGAGATCAGAGCTGAAAATGTGCTGCTGGAAAAGCGCAGCAGGTCAGGCAGCATCCAAGGAGCAGGAAATTCGACGTTTCGGGCATAATTCCTGATGAAGGGCTTATGCCCGAAACGTCGAATTTCCTGCTCCTTGGATGCTGCCTGACCTGCGCTTTTCCAGCAACACATTTTCAGAAGTGACAATGGTCTGGTAAGTGCTGAAATGGGCTGGTTAGAAGGCACAACTTTGTTTTCTTGAATTTTGTCTGTGTTTTTCAAAAACAAGCTGTTAGGTCTTTTAGCTGTCGCCCATCCGAGCCACTCTCCAAGCTACCTCATCACCCCCTGCCATGCTGCCTGTATAACTACTGAAGCAACATCCAATGTGGGCATATCTCCGAAGCCATATGGAAATTCAAGTTTTAACAACCGAGAGACTAGGACTTGAGGGCACAGCCTCAGAGTGAAGGGATGGCTCTTCAGAACTAAAATGAGGAGTAAATTCTTCTTCCAGAGGGTGGAAAATCTGTGGAACTCGCTGGCACACAAGGCTGTGAAGGCCAGGTTTTTGGATGTAGTTAAGACATAGATAGGCCATTGATTAATAAGAGGATCAAGGGATATTGAGGAGAAAGCAGAAAAATGGGTTTGAGAAACATATCAGCCACAATCATATAGTGGAATCCTAATTCTCTTCCTATATCTTATTGGTTTTATAACTGGTTCATCTTTCATAACAGCCATAGGGAAATGTCAACAATTAGGCCCACTAAAAATGAAGGGACAAATGCCTTTTTTTTCATTTATAAATTACACCAGATGTCTTGACAATTAAAGCGGCTCAGCAGCCAGTAATTTTTGCTTTGAATATTTCAAGGCCTGGGGATTCTAGTAAATTGTCATTTTCACATATTTTATCTGCACTTCATAAGCATTTACATTGGCTGCATAAATTCGCAACTCCTGTTTTGCCAGTTTAGACCAATGATACAGCAAATGTGGGATCAGTTTAACCCAGCATTAACTTCGGCGAAGTTCCTGACTGATTCATACCCCTATCCTTTTTCCCCATTGACAAAAATGAGATCTGTACACATTGGGACTTTCACATAGGGATTTTGCATGCCATTTTTAAAGGCTTCTAAAGTCAGCTTGACTCTACATCATTCTGATGCATGGTCTGTTCATTCTGTTGGTTTTCTTCTTAGTGATGCCTTTGCTGATCTAATGCAACCCTGTTCCTCCCAAATCACACCTTCATATAATCTTACAGCACTGAAAGACATCATTTGAGCCATCATGCCTGAGCTGATTATTTGAAAGATTTATCAACTTAGTTCCAGTCCACTGCCTTCTCTCTGTATCAAATGTACTATTTATTTTTGGCAGATGTTCCATTTTTATATATTTTTTGTGACTATATTAAATTAATTTCAAGGTGAAATGGATGACATCAGATCTGTCCATATCTGGGGAAAAAAAGATGGGTCCATACCAAATGTCAGAACTAGAAATTCTGAACTATCTATTTTTATTTCAAATTTTATTTTTGTAGGAACTAAGTTTAATCTTCAAAACTGTATTTGAAGATAAATTTGCAGCAGAAGATAGCACACCTGATTCCCAGTGTTCTTGAAAATCACTTAAATTTGCAAACCCTACAAACAATGTTATATCTGAAAAATCATGAGATTAATGTTTTTCTTTCTAACCATGGTCATGGATAATGCCGAGGTATGGGAAAAAATTACAGTTTGTGAGTCTTGTAAATCTTTTAGCGTTGAACCAGAAAGGGGAACATTTTTACAAAAGAGCTTGTTAAAAGAACATTCCTTATAAGTGTCCAGATCTTGACAGGTTGGCATGACAAGCGACCAGTTATGGTTGTCGATTGCACCTTGAGAAGATTCAGTTGTTCATGGTCAGCAGGATGACAGAAATAACTGTCTACAGTCTGCAGCAATGTAATAGAATTTAGGTCAATGGCCTCTGCTCTAAATTTAAATTTGCTTCACTGCCAGGGCCATAACTTGCAACTGCTGGGCTGTTTGTTTCAAGTAAGCAAGGCAGCATTGTAGTACTTTGTTGTGGTTAGTTGTCTGTACAGTAGCGTAAAGATGCCAATTGAAGTTTTCTAATCTTGGATATGTTCTCATAGATTGTGACCATTGGAAACTTGAACTTAAAATTCAAACGTGCAAAGGTTAGTTTCCAGTTATTGTAAGAGATTTTATAATAACTAACGTGTCCTAACCAAAGTCACTGTTTTCACAATAGTATCATGGTCTGAAGGTAGCTTGATTATCTTAAATAATGTACAAGCCAGATCAGGTTACAGGAGTTACGTTCTTTCTGTTTTCAGTGGAGTTTATAATTACAACAAAGTTACAACATGGAAGTCAGGAGAGTTGTTTTCTAATTTTGCTTTGGAAGAGTGCAAATTCTGCAATATTTATACACTGAGGAGTTCTTCAGACCGCTTCCTAACTTCTGAAATTTCTGTCAGTTATCCACTATGTAATAACAAAACTTAGATTGGAATTCACCAGTATGCCCAGTCTGGAATCACATGAATCTGGCTGTCCCAGGGGATGTCTTCCGGCCAAAATCCCCAAATCCCAAATTTGAAAGCATATAATTTAGAAGTGTATCTTAATTTTACTTTGAAGGTTAGCTAACCTGTTTAAAATGTTTATTCACAAACATACAGAATAGGACAGGAGTAGACCACTTGGCTCCTTGAGCCTGTTTCCTCATTCAATGAGATCATTGCTGACAGCAGCAAATTACTTGTTCATTTTGTCTGGCATTTCTTTATAACCAGATACTAGTTTCCCAGTCTGACTTTCAGGAGGATTAACGTTGCTTTACACCTTTCCTTTTAAATGCAATGAGTAAAAAGTGAGGTCTGCAGATGCTGGAGATCAGAGCTGAAAATGTGTTGCTGGTTAAAGCACAGCAGGTCAGGC
This sequence comes from Hemiscyllium ocellatum, assembly GCF_020745735.1. Taxonomy (NCBI): domain Eukaryota; kingdom Metazoa; phylum Chordata; class Chondrichthyes; order Orectolobiformes; family Hemiscylliidae; genus Hemiscyllium; species Hemiscyllium ocellatum. The sequence continues at coordinate 38,184,044 of NC_083415.1, forward strand.
AGCATCCTAGGAACAGGAAATTCGACGTTTCGGGCCAGAGCCCTTCATCAGCCTTTCCTGATGAAGGGCTCTGGCCCGAAACGTCGAATCTCCTGTTCCTAGGATGCTGCCTGACCTGCTGTGCTTTAACCAGCAACACATTTTTCAGCTTTTAAATGCAATGCCAAATATAATATAATCTGTTCCCTGGCTGGTTCCAAAATGTACTGCTCTAAGAAACTATCTTGAAAATATTCTTCATCAAGACTATTACTGCTATTCTTTCCATTCACAAAGTCATCCATGATTATTGCAGTCCCTTAATCAAAAGCACACAATCATCTCTTTATGCTGCTAATTTTGATGTAGTTCAGGTAATAATGCAGAAATTAAAATGTTCTGAAGTTTTGCTTTTTAGTTGAGTGCCTACCTTCTCATACTCACTACGAGGAGCCTCTTAGTTCTGTCAATGTTAATAGTACCTACACGGACTATGGTCACTGGGTTCTCCCCTTCCACTGCATGTTTCTTTCTGGCCCTGAGCAGATTGAATTTAGTGTCCCGTGTACTGAGACCCCGTGAAAAGCTTTGTCTTGTGAGCAATGCAGGCAGATCACAGAGTTAAATAACATAGATAATTAAATAATAGGTAAACTAGTGGCAAAACAAAAACACAGGTACTTGTGAATATTAAGAGTTGTGAGTCCATTCAGTATTCAGTCAGGTAGAAACTGTTTCAAAACCAGCTGGTGCGTGTGTTCAGGCTTCTATACCTTCTTCCCAATGGTAAAGGTTGTAGAAAAGCATTGCGAGGATGGGATGGATCTTTGAGAATGCTGGTGGCCTTTCCTTCACAGCGGGCCTGGTAGATGGATTCTATAAATGGGTGGGTTAGCTTTTGTGATTGTCCGGGCTGAGTTCACCACTCTCTGTAACTGTCTCCAATCTTGAATGGGACAGTTGCCATACCAGGTAGTGATACATCCAGGAGAAAGTGAGGTCTGCAGATGCTGGAGATCAGAGTTGAAAATATGTTGCACATGAATATTTACTAAACTGAGACTAAAGCATAAAACTGCAAGTAACTTTTCCTTCTGTTTACTGCCATGTTTGCATTCTCCTTTATAAAATTACTTTTGTAATATATTCTGTGCATGCATGTAAAAGTTTAAAAAGAGGCATATGGTTTATCAACTAGCTAGAAGTCTAAAGGAAAACATTGCAGAACAAGTTAATTATTCAAATAATTTAATTCTCCTCTATCCGGTTAGTAACACATTGTACTTTTTATTGGTCCAAGAACTTACTTTTTTGAGAATTATAAAATGTCTTGGATGTCTGTTGGCCGCATCTCCTTTTGTGGACGTGGGCAGTGTAAGAGCATAGAAAGCAAACCTGCTCCTGGTTATTCACTAGCAACACCCACACCTAATAAAAACTGCAAAAAACGCGTCGTAGTTTCTCATTGCATTCTGCATTGCATTCAATGCTGTATTTAGTTCCACAGTGACAGCTGAAGTGCAACAGTAAAACAGAGCCTCAGACGACTGCTGAATGGAATGACCCATTTATATATAGATCAGAACTTTACAAATACTAACAGAATGTAATATTTTGTTTACATTCAAAATGAGTCAACTTTGTTTTGGGGAAGCCAGTGCTGTTTTTACCAGATACTGCTGTGGGTAAACAATGGCAGAGCAAGCATCCCCTTCTGCTATGTTTCATTCTAAAAGAGTTATTGCAGTGGACCTGGTTATGATGGGGAAAAGCTGGGCATGTTTAGATTTCCTTTGGGGCTTCTGCTTCTCCTGCCTTCGGTCCTGTTTCATTCCTTGGTCCTTTTTCAGTCCTTTTAAAAGTGTGCACCTGTATTTTATCTCTGCTTTTGTGGTGCCACATCATGCTCTTATTAATACTCGTCTGGAAATGGTTTTGTTTCTTACACAGTTAACAGATTCCTCGCTAATGCTATTTGTATCTAATCTGCTGAGTGCTTAGTGATTCTTTCTCCTGAGGAACCTGCTTCATGATTTTGGACAGAGCTGTGGTTTGCAGAGAAACCAATCCATTTCAATTTGTCCAAACTCCCTGGAAGTGGCTCCTGAAGACTTCTGATGTTTACTGCTTGAACTTCCGACTTCAGCTTTTACCTCTCCTTTATCCTTTTTTATCTTGTAGTTTCCACAACAACAATCCGATAAAGCTGGGCACACTTGAACTTTCATGGTCTCTGATATACCTTTTTATTGTCTCACTGGGAGCACAAAAATAAAGTGAGTAATGTCATGGGGATTTCCCCTCCAACTGGGGCTCGGAAATTGTTGATAAATGTCAACTTTTTGAATTGCTGATCTGAGTCTGGTTTTGCCCTTGCAATTTTATTAAATAAATGTTCTTCTTTATTCAACTGACATTATTATGTTTTGTCAAGTTTTGGTATCTGAATAAATAGTGTTCAAAGTCTAAAGGCTTTATTTAGTACTTCAAGGTGTTGGGCTCATTCTGTGGAGTTCAGTTGCATTAGAAACAGAACTCTGCAGGAAATGCGGAGGAAGTGGAAGGTTTTAATATTGGAAGGTTTTTAAGGTTATAGGAGATGATGTCAATGAAACCAGCATTGTTCTGGTTAAGTACTGTTAGTTAAATACACAGTGATAGCGCCAAATTATTGCTTTAGAGTTGTCGATTTTTCTTATAATATGTTTCAAAGATCATCCTGTAAAGTTAGCTCTGCTAAATTAAGGTGTGTTTATTTGTTTAACTATCTGTGTTGGCATCTGTGTGCATTTATACCTAAGGGGGAGGAGTGGATTCCAAGTCATTTCAGCAACGTTTCCAGAGGTTACAGAAAAATTGGTTGAAATGATGGATTTTCTAGTTTCAAAAGTGAAATGTGGTTCAGGGAGGGAGTTTGAGACAGCAGGGCTGGCAATTAGACTTATCTTTTTCAGGTGTTTCTTTTTGTTAAATTCCTTCTGGGGAGTTTTTTGCGTGGAACAAGTGTTGAATTCCTTAATTCAATAGAGTTGTGTTGATTGAAAATTCATAGGAATGGCAGAGCTCTGAAATAGGAGGACACATGTTTCAAGTATGATTACCCACATGAGCTTTTCAACAAGCTGTGTGTGCAGATAATGTACCTCTCCCCTCCCTCTTGTTCTATCAACTCCCCACCCATAAACAGGAGAGAGAGAGAGAGCGAGAGAGAGAGAAAATCAAAGAGATATTCACACTGTAAATGAACTCTTTAGCAGAAGGAGACAGAACAACAGGATCTTTCTTCACTTGTTTTGGAAGCAAAGAGAATTTGGGCAGAAGCAAATGACTTTAAAAAGCAGCAAAAGGGGAGGAAAGAAAATGGCACCATTTTTACTTTTAAGCCACTCCATTTCTATCTGATAATCAGATACTGCTAACATAGACATTTTGCTGAAACTAAAATTGAGCTCAGGTATGTAAACATAGGCAAGCTAGGATTAGCGCTGATTAATGTTGGTTAATGCAGAACATCACTCTTACCAGTGCAGTTAGATATGGCATCAGTAACCTTTAAAAGGATTTTTCTGGATTCACATTGTTAGGAATGTCTTTCCTGTGATGTAAAACATTCATTCGGATGAGATAACTGCTGGAAAGAAAAGGTTATAATCTGCCTTCTGGCTGTGGTTAATATTTGCTTTATCTTCAGTCACTTTGTAATCAAAGCTAATGGTTTCAAATTTTATTTCTGAAATGTCTAAAATCTCTTGTTTTTCAAACTTACTCATTGGAAGCTAGATATGTTAATTTGGTATTTTATACAAGACATATGGTGAGTAACTGGTTTAAGCATACAAAGAATTGGGTGAAATGATTGGTTTCACCATTTTGAATTTTTGCGTCATAGCAATCCATCTTTTCTCGTATATAAAATAAAATGTATGTATCTAAGTTGTCAGGAAAGTCAATTTTACTCTTTTCTCTTAATACAAGTTTATGCCAAAACAGAATTTTGAATGTGGTTGGGTAAAGCAGTTTGAAGTAGATCATTTACTAACTGTTGCAAAACTTGCGAGATAATAAAGTTTGCAGAGAGCATTTAAATGGAGCTCATTGATTTAGAATGCTACATAAACAACACGAAATAAAGGGTGAGATCTTGAGAGCTGTGCCAATGTTAAAACTGAACAATTTCTGTATATAATGCTGGGTTTGATTGTTGACACATGGATGCTATAAACACACTATGTCAATGCTGACCGTTATTGTTCAAACTCAAAACAAATATTTGAGTTCAGTCCCTTGGGTCAGCAAAACTGCAAATGCTTGTGCAGTGCTTCTCCCTCTGGAGATGCAAATGCAATGGATTGTGTTTACTCTCTTTTATTTTGCCATAAAAGAACTGTTGATCGTATTGAACCAAATTAGTTTTTTCCCCCACACCCTGGCCACATGGTGATATTATGTTTTGGGACTTCTCTTTCATTTTTATTCCTGCGAGTACAAGTTTAAAAAAAAAACTGGCATTCTGCAAAGTCCCTTCTTTCTCTTCCCCATGAAAATCCATGTGGCTCTGTTTATCTTAGAGTCAGAAGGATTCACAGCATGGAAACAGACCCTTTGGCCGAACTTGTTCATACCACCCAGTTTTCACAATCCAGTCACATTTGCGTGTTTTTCATCCATATTCCCTCCATACCTATCCCATCCATGTACCTTCCAAATGTTTCTTAAATGACAAAAATGTACTCCCCTCCACCACTACCTCTGGCAGCCTGTTCCCAAGACTCTGTGTAAAAAAAATGTCCTTCTGGGCCCTCTTGTACCTCTTCCCTCTCACCTAAAACTTAAGCCCTCTAGTTTTAGACTCCCTTACCACGAGGAAAGGCTATTACCTTATCAATGCCTCTCGTGACTTTATTTACCTCTATAAGGTTATCCCTCAGGCTCCTACACTCCTCCTGGGGAAAAAAGTCTCCGCCTTTCCAGCCTCTCTTGATAACTCAAACCTTCCAGTCTCGGTGGCATCCTAGTAAATCTGTTCTGCACTCTTCCTAAATTAATAATATCCTTTCTGTAGTAAAGTGACCAGAACTGTATGCAGTCCTCCATCTGTGGCCTTACTGACATCTTGTATAGCTGCAGCAACAAGACATCCCTACTCCTGTATTTGGCGTACTGACCGATGAAACCAAGCATGCTGAATGCCTTCTTCACCCTGTCTGCCTGTTCCCTATTCCTGCCAGCCTTACCCTTCACCCTAACAGAGACATGCTGGCCCTGAACCCTCAGTAACTCTCACTTTTGAAAGCCTCCCATTTACCAGACCGCCCTTTTGCCTGAAAACAACCTCCCCCAAACAACATTTGAAAGTTCCTGTCTTAGACCATCAAAATTGGTCATGCCCAATTTAAACTTTTTAACTTGTGGACCAGACCTAGTCTTTTCATAGCTACACTCTGTTCTAATATAATGTGATAATTCCATTCCCGTGCAATCCTCCATTATAAGAAAATTGTGTAATAACAGCACCATTTAAACCAATGGAACTGGAATCGCATTACAGCCGGTATAGGAAAGGAAATACAAGCATTCTACTAATAATGATCTAAATTCTTCAATGGTGTTATAGACAATTCACATTGAAGAAACACACATTATAGCACAACTGACTGTATCTTTAACACGAATGGAATTACGGTCATTGGTCCTGAAGTGCTCCGCAACTAATACTTTTGTAACATGCTCTGCCTTATTTTCCAAGTGGATGTCAAGTCTTGCTCCTTCTCTAATAGGGTTATACACATACACATATTACATGAGAAATTCTTCCTGAACACACTTAACAAATTTCTCTTCATTCAAGCCCTTAACACTATGGCAGTCCCAGTCGATGATAGGAAAATTAAAATCCTCTTGCTATGACTATTATTCTCACATATATCTGCGATCTCCTTATGTATTCACTCCTCAATCTCCCGCTGACTTGGGGGACCTATAATACAATATTATCAAAAGGATTTTCCCCTTTTTTATTTCTCAGTTGTACCCACATAGATTCACTAGATGGACCCTTAAGAATGTTCTTTCTCAGTACTGGCATGGTGTACTCCCTAATCAAAACACAACACCCACTCCTCTCTTCCTTCCCCTTCTGACCTTCTTATAGTATCTGTACCCCTATATTTTGAGGTGCCAGTCCTGTCCCTCCCTCAGCCATGTTTCTGTAACAGCTATAATATCCCAGTCCCATGTACCCATCCAATCCCAAGTTCATTTGTCTTACCTTGCATTGAAATAAATGCAGTTTAATCTAGACTTCCCTTGCGCCCTGTAGTGTTCTTGCCTGCCTAATGTAGTATTAGGATTACCATCACTGCCTTTATTATTTAACTTGCTCTCATTAACTTCTGTACTGTCCTTAGCCTTCCCTTTTCTCTCACTACTGCTTTGGATCTTACCCCTCTGCCAGACTAGTTTAAATCCTACCGAATGGCTCTAGCAAATCTCTCCCTCCAGTTCAGGTGCAACCAGTCTCTCTTGTACAGGTCACCTCTACCCCAGAAGAGATCGTACTGATCCAAGAATCTGAATCCCTGCCCCCTGCACCAGCTCTCAAGCCATGCATCCATTTGCCAAATCTTCCTATTCCTACTGGCTCAACACATGACACACATTTCAGAAATTACTACCCTTGAGATCCTGCATTTTAACCTCTGGTCTAACTCCCTATAATGACTCTTCAGGACCTCATCTCTTTTCCTGCTAATTCCTCACGAACTATCAGCTCGAGCTCATTTCATAATCATTGGGTTCTGGATTCAAATCCCACTCCAGGACTTGAGTGGAAAAATCAAGCATGACATTGCATTGCAGTATTTAGGGAGTGCGGCACTGTTTGAAGTATTGTCTTTTGGATCAGACGTTAAGCTGAGACTTTGTTTCCTTGTAAGGTGGTCATAAAGCATCCCATGGTACTGATTCAAAGAGGAGCAAAAGAATTACACTGTGGACTGTCTTTATCCCCTTATCAACATCTTAGAGATTGATGGGTGAATAACACATTTCTATTTGTAGAGCTTGATGTACAAAAATTAACTTTCTTACATCACAATAATGTCAGAAGTATTTAATAATCTCAAAGCTCCATCACTGGTCACCAACAGTACTTTATAAATGTAAGTTTTCTCGTCATCCCAGGTAACCAACTGCCGGAATGAAAGTTTGCTTACAGCTGGTATGCACCATGTAACATCTCTGATGCAGCCTCAAAAGCAGCACATCTTTAACAATTTAGATTGCCTTTGGGGTTCCAAAATAATGGTTGATTTGCAAATATGTTAAATATGTTGATAACTCGTACATCCAAATCAATTAGGAACTGAGCAAAAACCCATTTCGATCCTTGACAAATTAAGAAAAGCTCTAACCTGGAACAAGAAAAGAACCACAGAACCATTCAAAACGAAATGGATCCTTTTTTCCCCCAAAGCTAATGATCAAGTTGCTCAAGTGGTTTTTATTATGTTTGATCACTCTTTTCACTTGCTGTAAACATAGACACATTTTCAGCTACTTGTTTTGCTCAATAATGCATTGCTAGCCAGCAAAACCAATTACAGGTTTGAAATAAAAATTATTGCCTCCATCAGCCTACACTGCTACCAGCCCATGGCAGTCACATGCATTCCAGTGAGTTACAGTTTAGCTCTAACCAGGATCATTTTTCCCCAGACCTCATCTCACCCTTGGCCAATCATGGACAAATGGTTGGAATATCAGAGCTGAGGTAAAAGTACATCCCAACAACACTTGACTGAGTGCGGTATCAGGGAGCCCTTGTAAAATTGAACTTACTGGAAATTTGGGGAGAAAGTGGAGTCATAATGAGCACAAAGAAAGATAGGTTTGGCCTTCAAACTTATAACTATCAACCCCAGGATATGAGTGCATGAGTCTTTCAGTGCAATTTCCTAGGCCCAGACATCGAAATCCTGTGGCCAGTGACCTGACCTTCATGATAAGGTCTGAAGGGAAAGTTTTCACAGATTAGTGGGGGAGAACTTGCCTGGGGTATGCATTTGGAGGAAGGGTTCCTGTGGCACTGTGATAATATCCCTGTTTTTAATTCAGAAGGCCTGGGTTCAAGTACCACCTGCTCCAGAGTTGTGTCATAACACATCTGAACAGGTTGATAGGCTGAACAGGCTGGGGCTGTTTTCCCTAGAGCGTCAGGTGCTGAAGGGTAACCTTACAGTGGCTTACAAAATTATGAGGGACATGGATAGGATAAATAGATAAAGTCTTTTCCCTGGGATCGGGGATCCAGAACTAGAAGGCATAGGTTTAGGGTGAGAGGGGAAAGATATAAAAGAGACCTCAGGGGCAATGTTTTCACACAGACGGTGGTGAGTGTATAGAATGAGCTGCCAGAGGAAGTGGTAGAGTCTGGTACAATTGCAACATTTTAAAATGCATTTGGATGGGTATATGAATAGGAAGGGTTTGGAGGGATATGGACTGGGTGCTGGCAAGTGAGACTAGATTGGTTTGGGGTATCTGGTCGGCATGGATGGGTTGCACTGAAGGGTCTGTTTCCATGCTGTACATCTCTATGACTCCATATGGGGAAAAGAATAATCAGTGGATTTGGAGTTGGTGGTGTGTCAGAATAAAACTCAAAGAAAATCAGATGCCAGGATTCTGTCTAACCAATATTTGACGTCTGATCTTTAACATGTGGGTGTACCTCTGCCACACTTTGTCAAGAATAATCAGGGATAAACATTGGCGTCGCCAGAGATATCCATGTCATATGAACAGAACAAATCAAAATACATTGCTCGCTATGTTTTATGACAGTATTTGTCACATGATAATTACTATATATGTATGTATAAATCAATCGCATGATTTTTGCTTGGAAGATTTTTCATACCCCCAACATAAAAGTCAACTCTTGCTTTTCAAATATGAACCATGATGCAATGTTTAATTATTTGTCAATAGTTACTGCAGTTCATTAATGTAGATGCAAATGGGAACACTAATTTTTTCGCTTCCAAATCTAGTAGCAATCACCCAGCCTATCCACGAGACTAAAGTATACTAATGATCTATCATGAGGCTTTCTGAACAGAATAACACGTTTAAACTGGAGAAAAAATGGCAGACTGTGTTCATGAGCATGACACAGTGACCACATCAGCGCACTCAAAGCTACCCAACTCTGTCTTCATAGAAGCGAAGAAAGATGGTATCTCAGAATACAAGGCCAGTGCTGTCTGGTACAGAAGGTCCATGTAGGGCACAGTTCAGCATTCTGTCCCAAATTTCAGAGTGCCAGTCACCTGAATTCAACAATAAAGTCACTAAATGCCACCTGACATAGAAGAATATGTGCTGATTCATTGCATTAGGAATATGGTCCAAATACTGAGAAATTTTGACATGTCCGCAAACAAGACCATTGGCAAGATCAGTGAAAGCCAGTCTTGTAAAAATGACTGGCCAACAGAAGACTGGCCACTACAGACCAAAGACATCAAGGGATATGATGATACCGTGGAAAATCGGCATTGAGAAGATGATCAGTCATTATCTAGAATGGCAGGGCTGATTCACTGAGCTAAATGGCCTATTCCTGTTCCTAAGTACTGAACACCCTCACTAACAACATAAAGCTTGATTGCATACCAGTGGCAGGGTTCCTTGCACCCCAGTGTAAATGTGGCAGTGAGCCCATTCCTGCTTGACTGGCTTGCCCTGCTTTAATCTTCCAAGCACCAGTTCTGTAATTAGTCGTCCATTCATACCATAAAAATGTTAAATGTATACTTGAGTCTTGATTTTTGCTCTCCCGTGCTTGACTCCAACATCTTTGGAGGCTGGGATTGTTCATCGAGCCTCTCAGTATTGCTGTTTAACTCTTCACCAAACATTTATAACTGGATGTGACAGGATTGCAGAGTTTTGATCAAATTTGTTGGATGAATGATTTGTGTAACTCTCTCAATAACCATGCTGCTTGCTCTGTTTAGCATCTATGTAATGTGTATTGTGGGCACCTCAATTTTAAGTAGACCTGGTACTGTTGCAGTTGATTGCCTGAATTAATGGTAATGTGAGGGATATGCCAGAAGAAGCTACAGACTCTGTTGAGATACAGTTCTGGTGCTGATGGCTTACAGGGCCTCCATTGACGCTTGCTTTGCATTGAAAATCTCATTGGAATATATGTTATTTAGCACTGTGTGTTGATGCTACACAATATGATACAAGACATTCTCCATGTGAAACTGGGATTTCATTTCTCCTGGCTTACTGATGCTCACTGTGTCTAAAACTGTCATGGGCAGATGTATCTGTGCCAGGAAGGTTGGTGAGGATCAGGTCCTTGTGTTCTCTGGCTCCCATGTTCTTCAGGCTTTATTTAGCTGTGGTACTATAGAACTGTCCTCATTAATGGATATTGAACATTCCTGCCCAGAATATGTTCTGTGACAATGCTATGATAATGTTTCATCCTAGTCTTATCCTACATGAGAGAGAATTGATTTGTCATCTGGAGGAGGATGAGGGTATAGGTAGTAATTAGCTAAAGGTAAGAAGAGGGAAGCTGTATACTGTCTTTATTCTACCCTTAGATTTTCCAGCTTGTGTTATGTTCTCTTTCCAGTTTTGCTGCAGATCCCAGAATTGTCTTGAATGTGCCCTCTCCCTCTGAGGCCTCTCTCCAAAAATGTCTTTCTGTGGCTGCAACTCTGGTTAAGGCATGATGGCTTAAGTTGAATTTTCTATATTGTTTATACACGGTAATTCTAAAATATTAATCAAAATTGTGTACTTGTCTGTGAATTAATTTGAAATTGTTCAATAAATTTATGACAGCAAACTATGTAAAAGTGAAGACTTACTGTTTTGGATGTAACTTGCAGTTGTCTAATTATAGATTTGTGGTTAGACATTGGGGCACTGACCTGATTTTCATTACTGAGTGATATCTTTGCAGTTTGTTGATGCTTTGGCACTTCCTCCCCTGAGAGTAGCCATTGAATTCTCTTAGAGTTGGTGTTGTCAGTGATGTTTCAACACTCCTGACTCTTTATGAAGAGGAGTGCAAATCATGTTGGTGATCATGTCACAATCTCCTAACAACTTAGTGAGGTCTGGTATGATATTGGCAAACTTGTCCCAATTTAGTTTTTAAGGACTGATTTACCAGAAGATACAGTAGTTTTGGAATAGAACCTGTTTTAAAGATTTGAGAGGGAACATGAAACCGGATTTTGTCATTAAGTTTTTTTTCAAAATGGCTTTTCATTTTGATCAATGAACCAAGAGTGAGAAATGGCCAGTGTTTGACACATTATCAATATTGGCATTTTGAAATCTATCGTTTTTGAGATATTTTTTCTGATCTCCAGAGCTGATATTGGGCTTCAAAATTAATTTACAATTTTTCAGTCATCCAGTGTTTGACAAAATGGTTGTCTGTCTTGCTGATTCCTTTTCCCCATCACTGCCAATCATCATCCAAGCATCCTTAGTCACCCTCTTCATGCATGATTGGTGTGCTTATATATTGGAATGACCCAGTTTCTGTTCTGTTGCAATGTAGCACCATGATTGGGAATGATTTTGTATGATCTGAGCTGTTTGCATATTTTTGAAATCTTTGGTGTTCAAGTATCCATACTTCTAACACGCATTCTCTGCATGGTGAACAATTTTGATAGTTCTCTATTTGCTCACTTTTCATATGTCTCTTTCATTTTCATCTATCTTTGAAGAAGAATGTCCCATGTCTTGGAATGGTTAGATATTTTGTTGTTGGGCAAGATCATTTGCACTAGCCTTCTGATTAAAAAATTGTGCTGGGGCTGCACATTTTGTTCTCCATTGATGTATGAAATGCAGCAACATCATACTAAAATTTTGTTTTGTTGCTTGACACTTAATTGACAGTATGTACCATGTATTCTGCTGGACTGTATGGGATAGGAGGCTGATGTGGTGTGGATCATTCCCCATTTAGTACACATTTTGAAATGGTTCACCAGTAAACTGTGGCATATCGTCAGAAACTGTCTATTTCAGGATACTGAAAATAGCACACATCATGTCATTAATGGTTCACTTGTGTTGTCATCGAACAGAGTGGAGAATTTGGGGAAGTAACCTATCACAAGATGTAATCTTCCTCATTATGATGAATAGATGTGTTTGCTAATCTATCCAGGCATCACGTGTCTGTAGAGGCTCCCCCTGCTGCTGAGCTTGATATGTTTGACATCCCTGTCTTGCATTCATGAGTGTCCAGATTCATCCGTGCCCAGTACACAGACTCGTGTGTTAGCTGCCTTGTGTATTTAACTACCCATAAAACCTTGGTGTAAGATAGATTGGTATCTTGGTCTAATGCTTTCGGTATTAGAAACAAAAAGAGAAATTACTGGAAAAGCTCAGCAGGTCTGGCAGTATCTGTGAAGAGAAATCCGAGTTAAGGTTTTGGGTCCTGTCAACCCTCCTCACAACTGCACCTTTCAGGATTCAGATTTGTTTGCTCTTTGTTGTGATAAACCATGATGTGGACCTGATGAAGGCATAGCACTTCGAAAGCTTGTGATTTCAAATCAATCTGTTGGACTATAACCTGATGTCGTATGACTCCTGACCTTGTGTTAGATTAAGTTCATGTCTGTATAGCCAAAACAAATTAATCTTCTCGGGTAGTTTATTTAAGGTCACCACTGGATATTTATCTGCTGCAATTTCTGTAATTGTTCATCTTTAGCAGTTACCGTTTGCAACTGTTCGCACTGGCGTTGGCTAAAATCAACCTTGAGAATATCTTCAGTGTTTATAAATCTACAGCATCCACGTGTACATCAGAAGGAATATCTTGGCCTTTGCAGTTCATCAGATGTAATTATCCTGACATATATCTCACTTCAAAGTCATATGTTTGGAGATGGTTGACTGCGCATCACATCTGGTCTATTTTGCCACTGTGAGTTGGTTTGAATCTCTTGACTTGTAACTACTCAGGTCTGTGCATACTGGTAGTCATGTAACTGCCAGTACAAAATTTCAGGAAGCCAAGATGAACATCATGCTGATACAGGATTGTGATTCTTGCACAGGACTTGTGATCCATTATGCACCGTGAGATGGTCTTTCATCTGTTGTACCGTGGAGTGCCACTTGTTGAGGTCTTTCAGAAGGTATGGTATTATGGTGTTAGCTGTAACTTCCATGTTAATTTTAGCTTTTAGAATGTCTTGGCTTACCTTTCCAGAACACATGATGTTATTGGTTGTAAAAGCTTCTAATTGTTGTATATCATCAACATGTGTGAGGCTAACAATATGGAAGGCTTAGTCATCTTCTGAAGTTTTCCTCTCACTTTGTTAATGTGTTTCTGCTTGTACAGCTTGGAGTTTCCTTGCTGTCAGTTTTGTGAAATTGTACCATTTTTTTGATCACCCACATTTTGATCTGGGGTTTAGTTTGGAGCCAGCTTTCCTGCACGTGTGTGTACCTCAGTGCCACATACTTTCCAGATGTCAAACAAAAAGGCTGGACAGCCTTTGGGTCATTGATGGAAGCTGTATCTTTTGCACACATTGTTGGTTTGTTGCACTTTGCTGACCAGAGCAAGAGTGTTGGCTGCACCTAAAACATGTATGTAATTGTTGTTGATCTGTCACTATGGCTTCATATTGGGTTCATCCTCAAGAAATGCATCACGGTATGGTTTTTTTTGTCTAAAGAGACCTTTTTCTAAAGGTTTGAATTAGCGTAAGAGTCCGTGACTAATTCACAAAGTCTTTCAGACAGTTTCATGGAAAAATTAATCTAAATTCTACAAAGTCAATGGCAAGCAAGTTTTTTTGGATCCTCTTTCCGTTCATCTATAAAATAGAACTGTATGAGTTGTTTGAACAGGTTTAGTACAGTAAAGATGTCACTGGATATCCATTCCACAATGAAGTTTCTGTTCTCCATGATTCATTCTTAAAAGATGTTGCACAGTTCTAGTAAACTAGACGTGGTCCTTGACTTTGTCTGCGGAAATTAAGAGTGCTTCTTCTTTAAGAACAGATCCTGCAGCTGGTATTGTTCTGAGAGATGGTTAATTTTGTATCGGTTCACAGAACAAAGTGTTCTAGGTTGCCAGTTCTCTGGTGTCTGCTCAAAAGTGGACTGCAGCTTTTTTATTTTTTAACTTTCTCAATCTTTGAAATTTAAAAAAAATGAAAATAAGTTAGCTGTCTTCTGGGATAGTCAGTGCCTGACCTGCAGATCTGTGTGGCTGTCTAACACAGAAGGTGATGATGTATGAAGGGGTAGTGGAACTACCCCTTCATTTGACTACTTAGTTATCTGGTTGGACTTCAATTAGTTTACCTAAATATTTGCCAACCGGATATTAGATTATTTTATAGGCAGCCACTGATATGCATTTTGCATTCTTCAGGGTACCTTTACCTGATTCAGCAATGCTTAGTTTTCCAACGTCACAACAGATAACCTAAGTGTGAATAATAGTATGGAAGAATCCAACAGACAATTATTAACGCTTACTAACCTATACAAATGTTGCATTCACAAGCGCATCAATGTCTAGGCTCCCAATCAAGTTATTTGGTTACAACAACAGCATGCTTCTTTTAGCATGTCATGCTTCAAGTGATAACTTCAGTCTGAGGTCTTCTATCTGCTGAAATGCAATTATGGTAACGTTCACATGTCTCCTAAAGGCATACTTATATCTACAAAGTCTCTTTAAAAGATATACTGACATTCTGACTGTGAGGCATAACATAACAACCAATTCACAGCACTGAGCCTGGTACAGTGTGCAGTTTAGACAGAGGAGAGAACAACCCAGACAGCACTTGATGTGATCTAGCCAGATCTGGTCATGGATGTCTAAGCTAGTTCAAAATCTGACAAGGTCAAGTCTATGTCCTTTTGACTTAGAAATTCTTTTTTTGTCATAGTTATTAATAAATAGCTTACTTTACACTGAGGTTTGGTATCATTTCAAAGGAAATCAAATTGCTCCAAAAAGGGGAAGCATATAGCGGGAAGGACAGGTGCACAAAAAATTACTCTCTCCAGATTCTTAAAGAAACTACTCTACATGTGGGTTGTAAATATCTTGTTTATGTTCCCAAGCACTCCTGAAGAGGTCAAATATCCCTGATTAAGTCATATAAGTCCCAGTCTGTGATCAACCAGAATGTAAGTGATTGGTTCAGGAAGGCACCAGACATGTTGTGGGATTTTGTTGGGAACGCACTGAGGTGAATTTAATGTCCGGGAGAGCCCATGAATCTATAAACAACTCATTGGCAGAATGCTACAAGCGTCACGTGGCCCACATGTGGCAGAATCTGTAGATTGCAATTGGACTTACTTCCACTCATGTTTGATGGATTCGGAGATGGCTGACAAGTTAATCCTTAGAGCTGTCTGAGAGAGAGAGGTTACCTCCATGAGCCCTTATTTTGCATATTAACCTTGCATATCTTATTGAATCCCTTTTGGAATTCCCATCTATACATTCACTAGTTCCTCTTCACCTCTCCTACTAGATACATCCTCAAATTTGTTGAACACAATTTTCATCTATCATAGTCATGAAATAATCAGATTTTTGTCTGAATTTATAAGCATTTTGTGAAGACATTCTTAGTAATGGATTCTAGCTCTTCTCATCCCCCTTCCTGAATTGTGGTGTTACATTTTCTAACTTCTAAGCTGGTGGGACTACTCCTAGAATCTCGGAAATGTTGAAAAATGGCAGTTATTGCGTCCACTATTCTGCAGCTATCTCTTTGAGAAAACAGACTGATGATTTGCCAGACCACTGCCTGTACCATTCTTGGGTAGGCCACAACAGTGGGTGGCTTCAAGGTGTATATGACTGTGTTTGCTTGCCTTCCTGCTTACTTCAGATCAGGAATTGAGTTACATTTTCTCTCATTGTGACACTACTTACTGGTGCTTCCACACGTTATGCTGCTTAACTTTTAAAATGGCTGTGGCTCACTTGTTTTTTTTAAAAGAAACTGACCGTGTTGTACCTTCTTTAAATATGCTGAGAATGTAAAAATGTTTTACTTGAAATTAACTATTACACAAAACATGACATGTCCCAACTTGTGTGGCTGAGCCATACTTCAGATGAATGTGAGAACAGGGTGTAATGACAGCAGTAAATAGAAGAAAATTGCTGAAACCCACAAAAATGATATAACTAACAGGTTAAATCCTGTGAAGTTCTCACATTGACTGTTTCAGGAGGGGCATATATGAGTATTTAAAGTACTGCAGAGCAAATAAAAAGACTTTTTATTATGTCATTTTCAGCTATAAAGTTGCTTCTGTATTATTAAATAAGAAACTTACAAACAGTCACCAATATGGTCATTCCTTTCTGGCGATCTGATTGGGGGTCTGGCAGTGTATGTGGAGAGAGGAATAGAGTTAACATTTTGAGTCCAGTATGACTCTTCTTCAGTAACTGAGGGACAAGACTTTGCATGACAGTTCTCGTGTGTTCTTCCTCCTGTCTTATACAAAGAACACTCAGATAATTTCTGGATCTTCTATATCAATGTCATTCTTAAAATGCAGATTCTGAAGTAGCTTTTAAATCTGTTACCAATTGTGAAAATCCACTGCCAATATTCAACTTTCACCATTTGACTTTAATACCTTAGTCTGTCAAGGACTGAAATATGTTTTTTTAAAAAAGACACTGCTGACCTAAAATGGCTGCTTGTATAACGTAATAATCCTAGACATCTCACATTGAATATGGAAAACTGGTTGCCTTGGAACCATTTTTCCCATTTTAATCAAGAGGCACTGAAACTTGGGGAGATGCCAAGAAATTTTCTTCACTTGCTTTACTTGGAGATTTAATGTTACCTGCAGAATATACAGTTGAGAAAAAATACTTTAAGCTGGATAAGGATAAGTAGCTTGCTTGGAGCAACAAAGAGAGAGAGAACACAACATGGACTGAACACAACAAAGATATGGAAAGCTCCCCTATATCTCTCAATCTCAACAAATCAATACTGGTTAAAAATCAACATGGAAGAATTTTCATTGACTGAGAAGTTAAAGATATCTATAACTTTGCCACCCCTGAGGACCAGGTCAGTAGCTAAGGAATTAGTGATTCAGGATTGTTTACGTCGGAGTCCAACAGGATCTTGATCAGATGGGCCAATGGGCTGAGGAGTGGCAGATGGAGTTTAATTTAGATAAATGCAAGGTGCTGCATTTTGGAAAGGCAAATCAGAGTAGGACTTACACACTTAACAGTAAGGTCCTGGGGAGTGTGCTGAACAAAGAGACCTTGGAGAGCACATTCATAGAACCTTGAAAGTGGAGTCTCAGGTAGATAGGATAGTGAAGAAGGCGTTTGGTATGCTTTCCTTTATTGGTCAGAGTACGGAGTATAGGAGTTAGGAGGTCATGTTGCGGCTCTACAGGACATTGGTTAGGCCACTGTTGGAATATTGCGTGCAATTCTGGTCTCCGTCCTATCGGAAGGCTGTTTTGAAACCTGAAAGTTTTTTCAGACAAAACTTACAAGGATGTTGCCAGGGTTGGAGGGTTTGAGCTTACAGGGAGAGGTTGAATAAACTGGGGATGTTTTCCCTGGAGCATCGGAGATTGAGGGGTGACCGTATAGAGGTTTATAAAATCATGAGGGGCGTGGATAGGATAAATAGACAAGGTCTTTTCCCTGGGGTGGGGGAGTCCAGAACTAAATGGCATAGGTTTAGGGTGAGAGAGGAAAGATTTGAAAGGAACCTAAGTGGCAATTTTTTCACACATAGGGTGGTGCGTGTATGAAATGAGCTGCCAGAGGAAGTGATGGAGGCTGGTACAATTATAATATTTAAAAGACATCCGGATGGGTATATGAATAAGACAGGATTAGAGGGATACGGACAAAGTGCTGGCAAATGAGACTAGATTAAATTAGGGTCTATGGTTGATCAGATACGAGTTGGATCCAAAGATCTTTTTCTGTGCAGTACATCTCTACGACTCTATGACTCTATTTACTCTTATAACTCAAAGACTCTCAAACTGCAAGTGCCTTTATCTTCCTGTCTGCACCCTCACCTTCTTTGTAAATTATTGCATCACTTTAATCTAGTCTTATTGGGCAATAAAACTCCTCTTTCTTTCACTCAAGGAAATTTAGGAATAGCTTCCCTTCATTTTAGATCTGGTTAGCTAAGTTTAATTGAACTGTGATAGCGATGTGTTAAAAAGGAAATAGTAAAAAGATAGTTATTGAAAGTGACTGAGAGGAATTGGGGAAAAACAAGTGGGGAGCTGTGACCTGGTCATAATGCAAAGGAAAATTCCAACTACAGCAATAGTGATTAATTTACTGTCAAAAATAAATATTTGCTTTGTTTCTCACTTAAGTGATAATTACTTTTCCTTAGGTTTTTCAGATTTAGAAAATCTCTGTGAGGCTCTACAGTAAACTTGTGACCTGAACAAAGCTGTTGAAAGAATATCGTTCCTCATGTGAGAATGTGAGCTGTTTGTAGATGGTGATACCTGAATGCTCACATCTGTATGTCTCAGACACAGGCTGACTTGCTGGTATTATGCAGCATAGGACGGGATGGCATGAATATGAAGAGTTGTTGATTTCCTGGAAGAAGGTTTCTCAGATATCAATAGTGAGACATTTGCATTGTGGTTAGGTCACTGGACTAGTAATCCAGAGGTTCGTTTAGGCTTTTTGTGACATTTATGGATTCAACATTGAATTCGCCAACTGTAGTGCATGAACTTGTCCTCCCACCCCACATACTTCCAGATTTTTGCTTTAGTGCAGTAAATACTGCTAGCTATTAGTAATCTGATTATTACATTGACATTCTAGTCAAAGATTGGACTTTAAAATTCAATTGTTGTAATAACATGTTTGAATCAAATTTCAGGTGCCACTCTGATTAAAAAGAAAAGTATATATTGACATAGCATTGTGCCATGTCCTTGGGAGGTATTTCCCGAAGTGTTTCACAGTTTGCAGTGTGAATAATGGCCACTTTGAAAGACATGACTCCATTGTGCTGAAGAAAGAAAGTTATTAAGCTGATTATGCAGTGGCATTTCATTTTAATCACACCTCTCCATATTCTAGTATGACATACAATTGATGAAGGGCTTTTGCCCGAAACGTTGATTTCGCTGCACTTTGGATGCTGCCTGAACTGCTGTGCTCTTCCAGCACCACTGATCCAGAATCTGGTTTCTAACATCTGCAGTCAGTGTTTTTACCTCGTACAATTCAGTGGGTCTTGTAGTCATACTAGATGTAAACTTTTAGGATACTTCCAACATTTGTTTTTAAAAGTTCTGGATGTGAGCTATAATATAGTTTCTCATTTACAACCCATTTGTAGTTTCCTTGAGAAGACCACAGTAGGTTGCAATACCTACAGCAGTAATCTTGATTGTAGAAGTACAAAATCTTGATTAGGTAACAGTGAAGTAACCATAATATCTATACAATCAAAATAGTATTTGACAATCAATAATGGTCTTGTCACATCACTGATCCTCTTGTCCTTGTTGGTAAAGGGCAGTGGTGAGGAAGGTGCCTTCAAAGTAATTTGGTGAGCTCCAGTGGATGGTCCATATAAAAGCCATGGTGCACCACTGATGGTCCAGTGATTGGCACCGTGGTTCTGCTGATTTGTTCTGTCCTGAGTGGTTATAGGTATAACATTCAAAGAAGTGGTCAATATGTCATCACATTCTTGATTTGAATCTAAAAGAACAGGGATTATAAAGCTGCTGGTAAAGTGATGAGCTTGAAGATTGGGAGCATTTTGGAATTCCGCAAAAGAGGACCAAGAAACTAATAAAGAAAGGAAGAATAGACTATGAATGTAAATGAGCAAGAAACATCAAAATGGATTGTGAAGGCTTCTGTGGTTATATATAAAGGAAAAGATTAGCTAAGTACTTTACAAACTGCAACAGGAGAAGTTATAACAGAAATACCAAGATAGCAGAGGAGCTAAATAGTTGCTTTGTGTCCATCTTCATGGATGATGATAAAAGCAATCCCCCAGAAATAAGAGAGATCCAAGCAGCTGGAGATAATGAGAAACTGAAAGAAATTAGTATTAATTTTAAAAATAAGCATTGGGCAAATAAAATGGTACAAATTGATTAAATTCCCAGGACCTAATGGTCAATATCCGAGCGTTCAAAGAGATGGTTACAAGGAATGTGGATGAATTGGTAGTCAGTTTCAAAGTCCTGTAGATTCTGGAGTTGTGCCTGAAGATTGAAAAGTTGAAAATGTAAGCTCTTTATGTCAGAAAGAGCGAGAGGATTAGAACTACAGATCTGTCAGCTTGACATGCATAGAAGCAGAACTATTCCATTCATCCTTCACTGTTTGCTTCACCATTCGAGATCATGAATGATCATCAACTCAGCATCATGTTTCTGCACTGTTCCCAAACATCTTGATGACATTACCAATTAAAAATTTCTCTTTCCTTAACTTATTAAATAACTGGGTTTTTTCACTTCTGAAGAAGTCACATTGGTCTCAAAACATTAACTCTGTTTTCTGAACTCCACAGGTGAGGTGAGAATGACTGCTCTTGACTCAAGATAACTTTTGACTGAGTATGGCTGGTCATCAGGGAAGGCTGACCACTGGAGTTATTTTGAGCACATAGGATGATCATTGTCATTATTGGAGGTCAATCATCCCAGTCCCTGTGCATCATGCTATAAATTCCTGAGGTTAGTCCAACCATATTTGGCTGTTTCACAACTAGTCGTAGAGATGTACAGCACGGAAACAGACCCTTCGGTCCAACTCATCCACGCCAATCAGATACCCCCTAATCTATCCCATTTGCCAGCACTTGGCCCATATCCCACTAAACCCTTCCTAGTCATAGATCCATCCAGATGCCTTTTTAAATGCTATAATTCTATCAGCCTCCACCACTTTTTCTGGCAGCTCATTCCGTACACGCACCATCCTCTGCGTGAAAACATTGCCCCTTAGGTCCCTTTTATACCTTTCCCCTCTCACCCTGAACCTAATTGAACTTCAACCTGATGGAAGTAAGATCAAAGATAGAAGACAGAGGATGGTGGGGGAGATTTGCTTTTCAGATTGGAGGCCTGTGACAAGTGGTGTGCCACAAGGATCGGTGCTGGTTCTATTACCTCTCGTCATTTATTATAAATTATTTGGATCTGAACATAGGAGGTATGGTTAGTAAGTTTGCAGATGACACTAAAATTGGAGGTGTAGTGGACAGTGAAGAAGGTTACCTCAGAGTACACTGGGATCTTGATCAGATGGGCCAATGGGCAGAGGAGTTTAATTTAGTAAAATGCGAGGTGCTGCATTTTGGAAAAACAAATCAGAGTAGGACTTTTACAATTAATGGTTGGGTCCTAGAGAGTGTTGCTGAACAAAGAGACCTTGGAGTGCAGATTCATAGCTCCTTGAAAGTAGAGTCACCGGCAGATAGGATAGTGAAGAAGGCGTTTGGTGTGTTTCCCTTTATCAGTCAGAGTATTGAGTACAGGAGTTGGGAGGTCATGCTGTGGCTGTACAGAACATTGGTTAAGCCACTTTTGGAACATTGCCTGCAATTCTGGTCTCCTTCCTATTGGAAGGATATTGTGTAACTTGAAACAATTCAGAAAAGATTTATAGGGTTGCTACCAGGATTGGAGGATTTGAGCTATAGAGAGAGGCTGAATAGGCTGGAGCTATTTTTCCTGGAGTGTCAGAGGCTGAAGGGTGACCTGATAAAGGTTTATAAAATCATGAGGGGTATGGAGAGGGTTAGTAGACAAAGTCTTTTCCCTGGGATGGGGGGTCCAGAACTAGAGAGCATAAGTTTATGGTAAGAGGGGAAAGATTTAAAAGGGACCTAAGGGCTATTTTTTTTTCCCATGCAATGAGTGGTATGTGTATAGAATGAGCTGCCAGAGGAAGTGGTGGAGGATGGTACAATTACAATATTTAACAGTAATCTGGATGGGTATATGAAAAGGAAGGGTTTAAAGGGATATGGGCCAAGTGCTGGCAAATGGAACTAGATTAGCTTAGGAGATCTAGTCAGCACGGACAAGTTGGACCGAAGCATCTGTTTCTGTGCTGTACATCTCGATGACTCTAAGAAGGTTGACACCATCAGGCCCACTTGATTGACACCCAATCCACCACATCTAACATTGACGCTCTACATCACTGATGTGAAGTGAAAGCAGTGTACTATCTACAGCAAATTGAATGGTTCTTTTGACAAATTTGACCAAACCCACTGAATTCTACCACCTAGAACAATGGCAGCAGGTATGTTGGAGCATCACCACCCAGCTAGTAGACCTTCAAGCCACGTAAAGTGGAAGTATTTCCTGGGTCAAAATCCTTTAATTCCCTTCCTAACAGTGCTATTGGGTGTACCTATACTCTCCAGGAACTCCAACAGTTCAAGAATGTGGCTCACCAGCATTTTCTCAAGGGAAATTAGTGATAGGCAACACCGTCCTGTGAACGCGTTGTTTAAAATGCTGCCTTATTTTCGGAGGAGTTGTGAATTGAGTTGAACTCTTTGGAATCATTAGCACGTGGCCCTACGCTTGATCTTATACTGAAAGAAAGGTCATTTTAGAAGCAGCTGAATTTTGAGTCTGGAATGTGCTCCTGAGGAAGCCCTGCAATGATATCCTAACAGTGGCTCTTAGAACCACTTACTCTTGGTCAGCTGTGGTTCCAATGTTTGGGGGATTTTCCTTTTAATCCTGTCCACCCCAGTGGCTCCTCATTCTTACTCTTTAATATTGTCTTGATATTCTCTGCAACTACTTTCACCTGTTCCAGTCACAGCTGTGTGTAACAATTGAGGCAACCTGATTGGAAAGGAACATTGTTTACTGTTGAACACCAAAACGGAGTCCCTACTCCTGGTCTACATAAAACAACAAAGAGCAGTACAGCATAGGAATAAGCCCTTCAGCCCATCAAGACTGTGCCAAGACACAATGCCTTTCTAAACTAAAAACCTTTTGCCATTACCTGGTCTGTTTCCACCTATATTCCCGGCCTTTTTATATATCTGTCAAGATACCTCTTAAACATCGCTATTGTACCTGCCTCCACTGGCAGTGCATTCCACCCTTTGTTTAAAAAAAACTTGCCTTTCACAATTTCTTTAAACTGCGCCCCCCCCCCCCCCCCCCCCATCTTAAACCTACGTCCCCTAGTAATTGATATTTCTCCCCTAGGGAAAAAAAGACTCCAACAATCCATTCTATCTGTGCCTCTCATAATCTTGTAAACTTCTACGAAGTAATCTCTCATCCTTTGACATCATGTTAAAACAAACCAAGTTTGTCCAGCCTCTCTTCATAGCTAATACCAGACAACATCTTAGTGAACCGTTTCTGTACCCCCTCTCCAAAGCCTCCACATTCTTTTTGGAGTGTGGCAACCAGAACCGGCCTCAATATTCCAAATGTGGTCGAACTAAAGTTCTATACAGCCGCAAGATGACTCACCAATTTTATACTGTGCCCTGACTGATGAAAGCAAGCATGCCATATGCCACCTTGACCTTATCCACTTATGTTGTTACTTTCAGGGAATTCTGGATCTGTATGCCAAGATCCCTCTGTACGTTGATTCCACTAAAGATTCTGCCATTTATTGTATACTTCCCTCCTGTATGAGATCTTCTAAAGTGCATCGCCTCACATTTGTCTGTGTTAAATTCCATGTGCTGTTTCTCCACCCATGTTTCTAACCTTTTGTCCTGCTGAACCCTGTGGCAATCCTCCTCACTATCCTCAGCTTCCCCCGATCTTTGTGTCATCCAAATATTTACTAATCACGCCACCTACATTCTCCTTAAATCATCCATATATATTGCAACCAACAAGGTCGTCCCAATCCAGTACAGACCCCGTGCCTGGGTCAATATATTTTCTAGGCGAAAATGAGGACTGCAGATGCTGGAGATCAGAGTCAAGATTAGAGTGGTGCTGGAAAAGCACAGCAGGTCATGCAGCATCCGAGGAGCAGGAAAATCGGCGTTTTGTGCAAGAGCCCTAATCAACCTGTTCAGAGATGTTGTTACACACTTCTGGTGCGTATGAGAGTTGCATCTAGGACTCCTAGTTCAGAGGTAAGGACACAACCGTTTCACTAAAGAAACCCCTCTGGTCTGCATATTTAAAAAATAATTAACATCTTTATATCCATAAGTGCTGTTAGACACAACCGAGCAGCCTTTTCCCCATCACCAAATCAGTGACTTTTTTTTGTCTTGAACTGTTAATCGCAACCAGTAAATTACCTGTGTAGCCAATTAGTTACAGGCTGGGTCTGCTTTATTTTATTTTCCTCTTTATCTGGAAGTGCTCTTACTCAAAATTGGTTTTCTCACCACCAAATCACCGTGCCATTTTTTTCCAACTGCTAACCACCACCACCAGTAAATCACCCATGTAGCAAATTAGATATTTACATGAGAAGTCCATTATGGGCTTCAAACCATCAAAACTGCGGGAGGGGTAGGGAGAGTGGGAAGGGGCTAAAGCAAACTGACTAAAGCACTGAATTTGGGCATGAGCACTGAAGGGCTCATGCCCGAAACGTCGATTCTCCTGCTCCTTGGATGCTGCCTGACCTACTGTGCTTTTCCACCAACACATTTTCGGCTCTGATCTCCAGCATCTGCAGTCCTCACCTTCTCCTAGAAGGTTTTAACCTACTGCGAATCCTCTTACAAGGATGCCTTCCTTGAAGAAGCTCTCTTCCTCCCTCTACAATTCCAGAAGAAGGGTTCATGCCCGAAACGTCGATTCTCCTGCTCCTAGGATGCTGCCTGACCTGCTGTGCTTTTCCAGCAACACATTTTCAGCTCTAAAACACTGAATTGCCCGTTGAGCCCACCTCCCTTTCTAAAAGCAGTGCGAGCATTGGTGGACACCGCGTGCTCCCTCTGAGCCACCCAGGCACAACTATAACCGCGGAAGAGGAGCAAACAGTCAGCAGGTATAACCCGCTCAATATTTGGTGCCTGGACCCATTTAAGGTGTCTGCTTCTTTTCTTAAAGTATCAGCTTTATCTTCTGTTTTTACTTTGCGATCCTCAGAAGTGCTGTTACACACAACTGAATGGCCTTTCCACCACCAAAATCATTGATTTTGTTTTCTTTTTGTGTTCTTTTTCCTTTAACTACCACCAGTAATCAACCATGTAACCCATTAAGGAGTCTGCTTTATTTGCTTTTCTAATCAGCCTGTCCAAAGATGTTGTTATGGGCCTCCTGGTTCAAAGGTAGAGACAGTATCACTCCATAACAAGGGCCTTTGGGATCTGAATTTTTTTATTTAACCTGTTTTTCTAATCAACCTGTTATTATGTACACCTCTGGAGCAGGTGGTACTTGAATCTAGGCCTCCCATTCTAGCGGCAGGGATACCACCACTGCACCACAAGAGGCACTTGATGTCTGCTTTTCTTTTAATTTAACCTATTTTTCTAATTAGCCTGTTCGGAGATATTACAAATCTCTGGGGGAATATGTAGTGGGGCTCAGGTGATGAATTTCAGCTGGGCAAGCCAATTCCTGTCACCGAGTGAACTCCTACTCAACAAGCTCTACAAGGAGATTTAATTAGTAATTCCCCATGGGCTTTCTAGAAGTTATAGCAAACTTCTGGAGTAGAATAACTCTTGCAGAACCCAAAGTGAGCAGGTTATTTATGCATCAGTGTAATCTGGTGGTAATCTTGATAGTTACTTGCATAGTTTTCCTGATGTTGGGCTGATAATTGAATAACTAGGTTAATCCTGATTTTGGATATTTCGGCAAACTTCACCAGCAGGTAGTTGTCCTGGAACAGCCTGGCTCAGCAAGCAATTAGTTCTGATGTCCAGATCTCCTTTGCTACAGTCAGAATATTGTCAGAGCCCATAGCCCAGTGTTAACCAAAGCTTTTCTCACAGTGACCCCAATATCAAGGTTTGAAATTTGTAATGAGCCCCTCAGCGAGAACTTAGAGAGTGGGTAGCAGGGGCAGTCAAAGCAGGGGCCTATTCAAGACTGAGTCAGAGTCCTACAACATCTATTACCCTTTCAGAACTCAAGGCCCCCTGGTGTCAAATCCACATGGCACTACCTTGTCATGATACAATAGTGTTGTAGTAGAATACAATTTAATGTTGTTACTTCTGCCAAACTATGGCATTGAGGCATTTCCATTGCATATTTGCGCCATATGTATTTAAAATTATCTCCATTTCTTGTGAAGCAAGTCAGAATGATTGCATATCTCATTTTAATTCTTCATGAGTCTAAATTCCATAATCATTACCTTTGCAATTGTACGGAGAATTGAATTCAGCAGAATCAGTATTTAGGGCTCTTGTGGTACAGTGATAGTGCCTTTACCTCTGAGCCAGGAGGCCTGGGTTCAAGAACAGTTTGATTAGAAAGTAGTTTTATTTTCCAACAAGTACTGTCATATTAACAATATGCAGACAACATTTGGATGTAAATTTGCTATTGCTTTATTTATTCTAAATACAGGCACACAATATTTTATCTGGAATTCTTGGGGCCAGTTTTAGAGTAGATTAGATTCCTACAATGTGGAAACACTCCCTTCAGCCCAACCAGTCCACACCGACCCTCCAAAGAGTAACCCTCCCAGACCCATTTCCCTTTGACTAATGCACCGAATACTCTGGGCAATTTAGCATGGCCAATTCACCTGACCTGCACATCTTTGGACTATGGGAGGAAACCCACGCAAACGTTGGGAGAATGTGCAAACTCCACACAGGCAGTCGCCCACGGCTGAAATCGAACCTGGGTCCTGGGCGATGTGAGGCATTAGTGCTAATCACTGAGCTCCCATACCACCCCTTGTTTTTTGGATTTCGGAATAACTGACATTTTCTTTGTGAAGTAAAAAAAATCTTACCGAACAGGAGACCCACATGTGACTAGAACAAGTGCTGAGACACAGTTGATGCCTGCCAGTGCTGGGCCACGCCTCTATGTCACATCTAAGTGACATGGGTTCAGTGGGTGTGGAAATTGGATCACCTGTTTGCACGCCAAACAACCTTGTTATGCAGAAAATGCCTTCACAGAGAAAATTTGGGAGCTTTTTGGATTTTGAAATTTTGGATAAAGGATTATGTACCTGTATAAACTAATGTAATGTAGTTGTTCAGTAATATAAATTTGAAAGGTAATGGAGATGACTTTTGGATTGTTACTGTTTTTGATGGTAGATGTTGTGAGCAAGAATACATTTAAGAAGTATTTCTGTCCTCCACGTTCCAACCCTCCTAGTACATGCCATTGTGACCCAGCTAAGAGCTATGTAAATGTAGTTTATATGGCTAATTCAGTAATCTTCACTAAGTGTATAATGCAGGTGTTTTGTTTCAAACTGATATTATTCATGGTGGAGTTATACATAAACAGAAATGGTTGATAGCAAAATTAAGGACTAATAGTGTGACAGAAAGGGGCAAAGGTGGTTGCAGTTTGATGCGTTGACTTGGTAACAGTGTCTGGCATATCCTGAAATGAACAGAAAAGCTGTACCTCATCATTGCATCTAAATCTAGTAGACAGCTTTAGAAAATAATTCTTTTTAGAATCATGACTGTCATTATTAATTGACCTCTGGCTTAGCCAAAACACAATTAAGTATCTAATGGACCTTGGGATCTGCACATTTTATATATCATTAAATCTTTGGAGTCTGAAAGGTGGCAGGTCAACTTACACATTGGAGGAGTAAATTACTACAGATGCTGGAATCTGTACTGAAAACACAACTGTTGGAGATCACAGTGAGTCAGTCAGCATTTGTAGAGAGAGAGCAAGTTCACGTTTCGAGTCTGGATGATTCTTCGTCAGAGCTGATGTGAAGTGTGGAGGGGGCAGCATTGATGCAGTGGTGCAGGGTATGGAGTGCTGGAGGAGAAAGGCTGCTGATAGTGCAGATTAGATGATCGGAATGTGAAAATGGCAGAACAACTGCCAAACTGGCAAGAACTGACAGTCCCACCAGAGTGAAGGAGAGAGGACATGGTGTCAGAGAATGCAAAAAGTAAAGTAAAGAGAAAGGAAAGAAATGGGAGTGAGTTCACAATCTGAAGGTGTTGAACTCAATATTGAGTCCAGAAGGTTGTCAAGGGCCTAGTCTAAGATGAGATCTTTTTCCTCCAGTTTGCCCTCTGATTCGCTGGGGCATTGGAGGACCGACAAGTGGGCATGCGAGCAGGATGCTGTGTTCAAATGGCTGGCCAAGGAAAGGTTGGGTCATGCTTGTGCATGGACCGGAAGTATTCTGCAGAGCGGTGCATTTGTTTCACATTAGTCTCCTTTAGCCTTTCAGCACATTCTACAGAACATTGTAAAATGTTTCAGTCACTACAAAATTATGATCTCACTGAAAAATGAGCACAGCCGTGGCAGTTCCTTTATCAAATAAGTTTTAATATATGGCTGTGCGTTTGCCTTTTGCTATAATCCTTGTGCAACTTAGTTAGAAAATTTAATTTTCAAATATAATGGTGGAATATACTTAAATCACCAGGGCCCAATTCATTAATTCCTGCTTCTGGTATACTGCTTGCATTGGTTGTGAGTGGTAAGAATTTTGATGCAAAAGTCAAAACAATTTGAGTGTTAATTGACTGAATTAGCTGATTTTTATATTTTGCTATAATAAAGGTTAATAGTGAAACGTTCAAGTGAAGTTTTAATGTAGAATAATATGAAGTAATTCATCTGAGAATGAGAAAAAGTAGTTTTAAATGGAACAATTTGAAGGGGTGCTGGAATAGAGAGCTGGATTACTTTTGGTGCTACGAGCTAGTGAGGGCAGGAATAGGAGGATAGAGCAGATGAATGCTTGGCTGAGGAGCTGGTGTACGGGAGAAGGATTCATATTTTTGGATCATTGGAATCTGTTTTGGGGTAGAAGTGACCTGTACAACAAGGATGGATTGCACCTAAATTGGAAGGGGACTGATATACTGGCAGGGAAATTTGCTGAACCTGCAAGGGAGGATTTCAACTGGTAAGGTTTGGGTTGGGTGGGGGGAACCCTAGGAGGTAGTGAGGAAAGATTTCAATCTGAGACTGGTACAATTGAGAACAAAGGCGAGTCAAACAGTCAGGGCAGGCAGAGACAAAGCCGAGAACAAGTTAGGACTGATAAATTAAACTGCGTTTATTTCATTGCAAGGGGACTAACAGGGAAGGCAGATGAACTCGGGGCATGGTTAGGAACATGTGACTGGGATATCATAGCAATTACAGAACGTGGCTCAGGGATGGACAGAACTGGCAGCTTAATGTTCCAGGATCCAAATTCTACAAGAAGGACAGAAAGGGAGACAAGAGAGGAGGACGAGTGGTGCTTTTGATGAAGGATAGCATTACAATTGTACCGAGGGAGGATATTCCTGTAAATACATCCAGGGAAGTTATTTGGGTAGAACTGAGAAATAAGAAAGGGATGATCACCTTATTGGGATTGTATTATAGACCCCCTAATGGTCAGAGGGAAATCTTAGAAACAAATTTGCAAGGAGATCTCAGTCATCTGTAAGAATAATAGGGTGGTTATGGTAGGGGATTTTAACTTTCCAAATATAGACTCCCCGGACTGCCATAGTGTTAAGGGTTTAGATGGAGAGGAATTTGTTAAGTGTGTCCAAGAACATTTTCTGATTCAGTATGTGGATGTACCTACTGGAGAAGTTGCAAAACTTGACCTACTCTTGGCAAATAAGGCAGGGCAGGTGACTGAGGTATCAGTGAGGGAAGTACTTTGGGGCCAGCGACCATAATTCTATTGATTTTAAAATAGTGATGGAAAAGGATAGACCAGATCTAAAAGTTCTAAGTTGGAAGAAGGCCAATTTTGATGGTATTAGACAAGAACTTTGAAAAGCTGATTGGGTGCAGATGTTCGCAGGTAAATGGACGGCTGGAAAATAGGAAGTCTTCAGAAATGAGATAACGAGAGTCCAGAGAAAGTATGTTCGAGTTAGGGTGAAAGGAGAGACTGGTAGGTATAGGGAATGCTGGATGACTAAAGAAATTGAGGATTTGGTTAAAAAAAAGGAAGCATATGTAAGATATAGACAGGATAGATCGAGTGAATCCTTACCGTATAAAGGCAGTATGAGTATACTTGAGAGAAATCAGGAGGGCAAAAAGGGGACATGAGATAGCTTTGGCAAATTGAGTTAAGGAGAATCCAAAGGGTTTTTACAAATACAGTCAGGACAAAAGGGTAATAAGGGAGGGAATAGGGCCCCTCAAAGAACTGCAAGGCGGCCTTTGTGTGGAGCCGCAGAAAATGGGGCAGATACTAAACGAGTATTTTGCATCAGTATTTACTGTGGAAAAGGATATGGAAGATATAGACGGTACGGAAATAGATGGTGACATCTTCCAAAATGTCCAGATTACAGAGGAGGAAGTGCTGGATGTCTTGAAACGGTTAAAGGTGGATAAATCCCCATCTGATCTAGGACCTGATCAGGTGACCTGAGAACTCTGTGGGAAGCTAAAGAAGTGATTGCTGGGCCTCTTGCTGAGATATTTGTATCATCGATAGTCACAGGTAAGGTGCCGGAAGACTGGAGGTAGGCTAACGTGATGCCACTGTTTAAGAAAGATAGTAAGGACAAGCCAGGGAACTATAGACCAGTGAGCCTGATGTCGATGGTGGGCAAGTTGTTGGAGAGAATCCTGAGGGACAGGATGTACATGTATTTGGAAAAGCAAGGAGTGATTTAGGGATAGTCAACATGGCTTTATGCGTGGGAAGTCATGTCTCACAAACCTGATTGAGTTTTTGGAAAAGTAACAAAGAGGATTGATGAAGGCCGAGCAGTAGATGTGATCTATATGGACTTATGTAAGGTGTTGGACAAGGTTCTACATGGGAGACTGGTTCGCAAGGTTAGATCTCATGGAATACAGGGAGAACTAGCCATTTGGATACCGAACTGTCTCAAAGGTAGAAGACAGAGGATGGTGGTAGTGGAGGGTTGTTTTTCAGACTGGAGGCCTGTGATCAGTGGAGTGCCACAAGAACCGGTGCTGGGTCCACTACTTTTCTTCACTTATGTAAATGATTTGGATGTGAGCATGAGAGGTATAGTTAGTAAGTTTGCGGATGACACCAAAATTGGAGGTGTAGTGGACAGTGAAGAAGGTTACCTCAGATTATCAGGGGATCTTGATCAGATGGGCCAGTGGACTGAAGTGTCAGATGGAGTTTAATTTAGATAAATGCGAGGGGCTGCATTTTGGGAAAGCAAATCTTAGCAGAACTTAAGATCCTAGGGAGTGTTGCTGAACAAAGAGACCTTGGAGTGCAGGTTCATAGCTCCTTGAAAAGTGGAGTCGCAGGTAGACAGGATAGTGAAGGTGGCATTTCGTATGTTTTCGTTTATTGGTCAGAGTATTGAGTACAGGAGTTGGGAGGTCATGTTGCGGCTGTACAGGATATTGGTTGGACCACTGTTAAAATTTTGCGTGCAATTCTGGTCTCCTTCCTATTGGAAAGATGTTGTGAAACTTGAAAGAGTTCAGAAAAAGATTTACGAGGATGTTGCCAGGATTGGAGGGTTTGAGCTAGAGGGAGAGGTTGAATAGGCTAGGGCTGTTTTCCCTGGAGCGTTGGAGAGGTGACCTTGCAGAGGTTTATAAAATCATGAGGGGCATAGATAGGATAAATAGGCAAAGTCTTTTCTCTTGGGTGGGTGAGTCCAGAACTAGAGGGCATAGGTCTAGGGTGAGAGGGGAAAGATATAAAAGACACCTAAGGGGCAACTTTTTCACTCAGAGGATGGCACATGTATGGAATGAGCTGCAAGAGGAAGTGGTGGAGGCTAGTCCAATTGCAGCGTTTAAAAGGTATTTGGATGGGTATATGAATAGGAAGGGCTTGGAGGGATATGGGCCAGGTGCTGGCAGGTGGGTAGGCAGATTGGGTTGGGATATCTGGTTGGCAGGGACGAGTTGGACCGAAGGGTCTGTTTCTGTGTTGTACATTTCTGAGTCTATGACAAACATTCGGAGCACTGCTCCTTCATCGGGTGAAGTTCACTTCACCTGATGAAGGAGCAGTGCTCTGAAAGCTTGTGATTTTAAATAAACCTGTTGGACTATAACTCAGTGTCCTGTGACTCCTGCCCTTGTGCAAGTAGAAGCATAAAATACAAAAGCACAGATTTATGCAATAGCTATATAAATGGCTGGTTAACTGTCATGTTTAGCATTGTTCAGTTCTGCACAACATACCTCCAAGGCTTGGAGAGGGTGAAAAATGATTTCGTAGAATGGTCTCAGGGAATCCTGTGGAGAGACTGGAGACATTCAGATTATTCCCCTTGGAGTGGGGAAGATTAATTTTGGTGGCGGGTTTCATGAGGTTTGGAGGAATAAATAACAAGAAATGGTATCTGTTGGTAGAAGGGTTAGTAACTGTAGGAAACCGATTCACTGTAATTGATTTTAAAGAGTTCAATTTTTAGGATCCTGAAAGCGAGCGAGGAGGGGTGAGGGGGCTGAAGTAGATCCAGTAGGAACTTTCAAGAGGAAATATTTAGAGAAATTAATTGCAGGAATCAGCACTAATTAATTGTTTAAGAGTCAGCATGATATGATAGACCAAATGGCTTCCTTTGTGCTGTATGATTCTATTTCAGGTTTCTAGTATTGTAGCAAAAGTTTTTCTTTCATATTAAGGCGTTTTACAGTAGCTGTGTAGAAGACCAAATGCAGCTAAAACTGTCTATTACTTTCAAAATGATTGGATTTGGTGGACTCTGCCTGACTGGTCTCATCCATGGTAATTCTGTTATGAAGTTCACCCTGAAAAGATTAGAATTGCTACATGTAATCAAGAAGGGATGGCTGATGGCCATGAGTTGCTTGGCACTGAAAGAGTTATTCATTTTTTTTCAGTGACAGACTGCAGAACAGGTCTGGACACAATTCTCTGCAAAGATAAAATACTTACAATGGATGGTAGCCCAGCTAGTACAGTACTTATGTTTATAGCATTGATCTGCCATATGTGATATGTGCTAATGAAAACAAAACTATGTTAATGCGGTGCACTGTGTATTTTTTTGCAGCTGCAAATGTGCATTTTTTTCAATGTGTAAAGGAACAGAAAAGTTGCTTTTAAGCAAGTGAGCTGCAGGAGTTTGGACCCTGCCAACTGTTTGCTTTTTATACTTCTCCTCAAGGCTTATCTTGACTGCAAGCCAACCAATAGAGAGAGTTACATACAGCAAGCCTGTTTTTTTTCCCCCTCTGAGGCAGTGGCTGTCAATACTGTGACCTTGTTTGTTTTAAATTGCAGCCCGTCAACATTGGGTGGGGAGGAGCTAATGTGGGAGGTTGCTAAAACTGCTCCGAGTCTGGTGGAGAGATGTTGTGAAGAGATTAGATCTCAGCCTTAATATTTGCATGTAACTTTTAATGTTTATTGGAGTTGCGATGAGAAAGAAGCTGTTTCTTTGGTCGTGTTCCATAGCGTTGTGAACTCCCCTTTGGCCAGTAGATCAACCAGTTGACCTAGAAAATGTGTTTTTGGCATTTTGAAATACTGTGGTCAGCATCCTGCCAAGATTTTCGGCTGCTTGGCTCAGTTTGCAGTCAAAACCAGTTTGCACTGGTTATACTGCATGGAGCATCTGGGGGGGATATCCTGTGGAATACTAGATTTTGTCGTTGAGTTTGTCGTGGACTACTTTTCATTGCAAACCACTAGCAAGTTTATTTTTTTTAAAGCATGCCCTGATTTATCTTTTCTAAACAATAAATTGTGTGTTTGTGCTGTAATATTTGGGAAATCCACACCAAAGTAATAGGAAGTGGCTGGTGGGGAAGGCTATAAGGAAGAGCCTAATGGGACAGTGCATGCAGATGAATTCTGTCTGTAGATTTTACTGTCTCATTCTCTTCACATTTTTGTCTTTTTTTCATATTGTGATAAAATAGTGAAACATAACCATTTTTAAAGCAAAACACCTTTTGCAATGCTTTTGGTCATCTGCCCTCCTAATTTAACTTAGTGCAATATTTCATTGAATTAAAGCTCCTGTTTTACACCATGGAATATTATATTCCTGTGAAGCTATAATGTAAGTAAAAGTTTTATTGTGGAGTTTTGTTGACTTCTCCACAGTACAGACTGAGGAGCTCGGTAACCTGAACTGCAGGATGGTACAACTGCATTACAGCATGTCCAAATTAGTAGGTTCTGCTGTCAGTGTGAAAGGGAAATTTAAAGTGGAAAAAATGACGTGAAATTTTTGTAGATGCAAGATTTTGGAATGCACACTTTCCAAAATGCCAAATCCATTTGTTGAGGCTTAGATCATCTATTGCAACAGAATGAAAGACACATATACACTAAGCTTTGCAGGCACTTGCAGTAAAGTGTTAGAGTCTGTACCTGTGAAGTAGGAGGCCCAAGTTCAAATCCCACCTGCTCTACAGGTGTGTAATAAATAGGTGGCACAGTGCCAGGGAGTCAGGTTCGAATCCTGCCTTGGATGACTGTCTGTGTGGAGTTTGCACATTTCCTCCTGGTGCTTCGGTTTCCTCCCACAGTCCCAATGATGTGCAGGCCAAGTGAATTGGCTATACTAAATTTAGGTGCAATAATCAGGGGTAAATATAGGACAGGGGAATGGCTCTGGATGGGTTACTCTTCGGACGGTTGGTGTGGACTGTTGTGCGGAAGGGCCTGTTTCCAAACCATATGGAATCTAATATCTCTGAACAGGTTGATTAGAAAATATCTAGGAAGCTTTGATGTAACTCATCTCAAGCTGGAGGAACAGCATCTCATTTTCCATTTGGGAAACCTTGCAACCTCCAGGTCTCAATATTGAGTTCAATAATTTTATAGACTGAATACCACCTTCCTTCAGGTTAAGTGAATTGGCCATGTTAGATTGCCCAAAGTGTCCATGGATGTGCAGGCTAGTGGATTAGCCATGGGATATGCAGGTTTACAGGGACAGGGTAGAGGGTGGGTTTGTGTGGGATGCTGTTCGGATGGTGTGGTTTCAATGCACTAACTGGCCTGCTTCCACACTGTTGGATTTTATGATCTCTTTCACCCATCCCTACATCCCAGGTGCTGATATGACATGGCTTACTGCCAGCACAGCCAATTCATTCTCACCCACTCATTATCCTCATTATCACCTACCTAGCTTTTCATTTTCCATGGCTTGCTATCCCTTGTTTACCTACTTAATGTTTTCTCGCTGTCTGGTGAAATACTTGGGAAATTATGGGAGATACATGGATTTAACCAAGTGTGAACACAATTACTGAATGAACCCTAGACAATGACATTCCTCACTGTGTAATAACCCAGGTGTGTGAGACAAGATGGCTACCCATAAGTGGAATTACATAATAGAGAATAATTTGCTGTTGTTCAATAAACTTTCTATGACTTATAGAACAAAATGTCTGACTCTTAGTCTGGAGCAGGTTATCTAAGATTTGTGGCTGTATATCTGAAATCTAGGTGAGTCAATTAAAAAATTTAAGATAACGTTACTGTAACTTGGCATATATATCAAAGTGTTGGCAATAGATTTTAGTCTGTGTTAGAATTTGAGATGGGTGATAGTGGCGAAGACACACTTTCCAAAACTGAAGAGGGAAAAAGAATCAGGAATGAAGGAATAATAACACCAATATATGGTGTAGTTGTCTGAGCTTTGTGGCATTGATTGCTTAAATTTAATTTTCAAATTCAGAGTTTTCAACTTATGATGCCAACAAACTATTCTGATATTACCACATCTTCCAATTGTCATCATTATCAGCTGACGAATATGACTGTCCACCCAGGAACTTTGGTGCCACTGCTCATGGGTTCCCTGGTTCTCATGTGGCTGATGAGCCCAATTCTACACTAGCTTCTCCATGCATTTGGCATATGTTCCTGAGAGGTGGAATTGGTCCTTGGCCTGAAATTCCTTTCTCCGGTTCCTTGTCTGTCCTTACACTGGGTGTTTTCAAAAAAGACTCAAGTCATTTGTTTTTTTTTCTTGGATTTCAACTGTTTCTGGTTGAAAGGTTTTCCATCCATCTTGTACCCAATATCCACATTAGGAACATTGCTGTTGACCAGATGAAATATCGTGGTGGTGATGGTGGAGAAAAGAGTGGGGGAGATGACACGGCCTCACTTGCTCCCTGTCTTGATGGGTGGTAAGGTAATAGGACTGATATTATTTTAACCAGAGGAATAGTGAAACATAGCATCATAGAATCTCTATCGTGCAAATAAAGGCCATTCTGCCCATCGAGTCTTCACCAACCTCCAAAGAGCACCTACCCCACTGTCAGAATCCTGCATTTACCATGGCTAACCCACCTAGCCTGGAAAGACCTGGATATTATGGGGTAATATAGCATGGCCAATCCATCTAAACTACACATCTTTTTGCCCAGAGGAAACCCACACAGACAGTCACCCAAGGCTGGAATTGAACCCAGGTCCCTGCTGCTGTGAGGTAACCGTGCTAGCTGCTGGCCACAGTGCTGCCCACCTTACGAGAGGATCTTCATTTTTGCTGTTCCTTTTGGAGTTGATGGTTCTGACATTAGATTTTGTATTTGTTCATTTGGCTATGCTGGCAAGTTGCTCATCCTCATTGATCTGGAAAAGATGGCTGCTTTCTTGACTTGCTGCAGTCCTTGGGCTGTTGCTACAATCACACTGTTAATGGAAGTGGAGTTCCAGGAGTTCAACCCAACTACATTGATGAGAATGGCAATGTATTTCCAAGTCAGGATAGTGTGGTGCTTGGAGGGGAACTAGTCAGATGATGTTTGTGGCTCTTGTCCTCCTTTTGGTGGTAAAGGTCAGGGTTTGAAAAGAGTATAGAAGGAGCCTTGATGAGTAGTTGCAGTACATCTTGTGGATGGTGGACAATGCTGCTACTACTGCTGTGTGTTGGAAGTGACTGGATTTTGAAGGTGGTGAGTGATATGGGCTGCTTTTCTTGGGTGGTAGTACGCTTCTTGAATGTTATTGAAGCTGCAGGCATTGGAGCATATTCCATTTTACTCTTAGCAGGTGTCTTGTAGAAGATGAATTACTGACCACAGAAGCTCTAGTCCTTAACTTGCTCTTGCATTCTTTAAATGTACATAGCTGGTCTGGTTTCTGATCAATAAGACCAAAAGGTATAGGACATATTTAGCCCTTTTTGCCCATCGGGTCTGCTCCACCATTCAGTCTTGGCTGGTAACCCCTCCACCATGTTGATAATAGATAATGCCGTTAAATGGCAAAGGAAAATGATTAGATTATCTCTTCTTTGAGATGGTCACTGCTTGGCACTTGTGTGGAGTGAACATTGATTGCCACTTTCATCCAAAACCTGGATGTTGCCGTGCTCTCAACCCGGCTAATTACTTCCAAACATTAGTAAAGTGGCAGAGGGAGTTGTCAAGTGGCACTTACAAATTAATAACCTGTTCACTGATGCTCTGTTTGGCAACTGCAAGGGCCACTGAGCTTCTAACCTCATTATGGCTTTGGTTCCAACATGGACAAAAGAACTGAATTCCAGAGATGAGGTCAGAGTGACTGACCTTGGCATTAAGGCCACATTTGACCAAGTGTGGCATCAAGGAGCCTTAGGAAAACTGGAGTCAGTGCCATTTGGTGGAGGCAGTCTCCCTGCTGTTTGAAATCATATCTGGCACAAAGGAAGATGGTTGTGTTTGTTAGAAATCTGTCATCTCAGCTCAAGGATATCTCTGCAGGAGTTCCTCAAGGTAGAATCCTAGGCCCAACCATCTTCAGCTGCTTCATCACTTACCTTTCATCCATCATAAGTTCAGAGTTTGGGATGTTCATTGTGCAATCAATGTTCAGCATTATTTGTCACTGCTCAGAAACTGGGATTGGCCTGTGTCCATTTCCAGCAAGACCTAGGCAATATCCAGATTTGAGTTGATATGTGACACATATTATTTACTGCTACGTGTCAGGTAATGACTCTCAAACAAGAGAAATTCAACCATCACCCCTCGACATTCATTGGCACCATCATCACTGAATACCACACTGTTACATCTAATTAAGGAACTGAAATTAAGCAGTCATATCAATACAATGGCTATAAGAATAGTAATTGCTCTATCCCAACTTCATGGTACAACATCTACATGGTACAAATCAGGAGTGTGATGGAATACTCTATACCTGCCTGGGTGAGCACACCTCCAAAAGCACTGAAGCTCAACACCGTTCAGGACAAAGCAGCCCATTTAATTGGCACCCCATCTATCACCTTCAGCATTTACTCCCTTCATCGCTGACCCATGATTGTAGCATTATATATATTTACAGGTTGCATTCTGGCAATTTCTCCAACACTTTCGAAACCCATGACCTTTACCACCTGGAAGGATAATAGCAACAGGTAACATGGAATATCACAGTACCTGCAAGTTTCCCTTCAAACCACTAACCATCCTAACTTTGAACTTTCTCTGTATTTTTTTCACAGTCACTGAATCAAAATCATAGAACTCCCTCCCTAAAAACAAAATGAGCATGCCTACACTTTCAAAACTGTAATGGTTCAAGAAGGCAGCTCACTGTCACTTTCTGAAGTAAACTTAGGAATGTGCATTAAATGCTGCCAAGCCAACTACGCCCACATCCCATGAATGAATTTAAAAAACTTGGCACTGAAACACTCATGCTCTGTGTTTTGGCAAAATTGGCAAGTATAATGTTCAAACACAAAGAATGCTGGAGGAACTCGGTAGGTCCTCCCCCACCCCCCCCCCCCCCCCCCCCAACAATCACCACCACCACCCGACCAATGTAATTACCTCCTGCGTTCTTTTCATTTTCTTCATGTACTGACAGCTGAAAGTAATGCTGTGGAGTACTGCTGGCAGGATTTAATGCTGTGGTACTGTGGGAAAGACAAAAAGATAGCAATTACTGTGGGATGTTCTAATAAATACTTGAGCTGCTTGTCTGACTGTGTGCTCTATCTGAACTCCTTTATTGTTAATGCCAATAGTACCTTCATTATAGCAACAGTTTTTCTCTCGTCCCACCAATCTTCCCCCTCTTCCAGACCGTATATGAAACCCTAGATCGTGGTTTGTGCTTTTCCTTTTTAAAAGGGATGTACTGCATTGGAGTTTTTGACTACTGTTAATTTTTACCATGTTTTGAAAGAAGACAGATGGTTCATAACATTTTGCAACCGGCATGACTGGACAGGGTAGGCGTGAGGCGTGGGTAATAGGGGTGGAGGGTGTAGTTCCAGATGCAAATCAGTTTTCTGTTCAGGAGCCAATAGATTTTCTTCTAGCTAAGAAACACAATGAACATCTGGAGTCAGCAATTTTCAAGGACTCCTGTTGAAAATCTGCAAATTCAGCCTACGTTTTAAGAAGGCTTTATTGTGCGCATGTACCTTATGCGGGTAATTTTGTAAATGCACACTGGGAGCAGGGCACCTCTCCAGCGCTCCTCCCAAAGGTGGAAGTTTGATCCCCAACCCTTCAGGGCGCTTGTGACCTGTTTCTGCTGTGTATGACCTTGTTCAGTGTTCAGTGAGCCACTGACGTTCCTTCAAGGGGTTTTGGGGATGGAACAACAGGAATCACCTCAATCGCACTCTGGTATAATTCACCTCCTGTTCAGATCATGGTGATGTTGCATGAATCTGAGTGCTGTGTTGAGCAAAGGAATGTTGAATAGGTGCTCAACAGGTAAATTTCATTCAGGTCCTAAGTGATCTCAAGTGGATCAGATATCTATCTTTCCGATCAAAGTAGAAGAATCTTGTTGAATGAAATAAATGAAATTTATTGCATTACAGCAACTATATACAGGTTGCAGTTTATTGCATTCCGACACAAGTATTGTTGTAATGATCAACCAGCACAACACCTACCCTCTGTAGGTTGTAGTAAGCACCATATTAAAGGCACTATATTCTATATTAAAGGCACTACATAAATTCAAGTTGTTAATAGTGCTGCCAAAGCTGGAATATTCTCCCAGTTTGTTTAGCTTTATCTTGCAGCAACTTTCAAAATTTATGGGTTGATTTTTGACAGTTTGACATACTCAGTCTGGCTGCATATCAAGAATCTGGAAGTTTGGTCTCTGGGCCTGTCAATGATTTCTAAACAGAACCATTGCATTAGTATCTCATGCCTGCAGTTCCCAACTCTACACCAGGCAGTTGGTGGTAACACAACCTGATCACTGAAGATTCACTATATGAGGGATTCCTGTGAGAGTCACAATGGAAGCATTCTAAAACTTTAAGAAAAGAACCAGCTACTTCAAAAGTTGGAATGTCAATAACGAAAGTCTGTGCCTTGGTCCCCCCATGTATCCTTGGACTTAAGCTGCAGACTGTAAGGATCTGCAGTGTGATTCCTTTCACATTTGAAGGACAGACGTAGCCAGACTTAGAAACCAAGCTAGTGTCACCAAGGAGGTGAGCAGCCAGAGTTTGGGACCTTGCATCTTCGTACAATAGACAATAGGTGCAGGAGTAGGCCATTCTGCCCTTTGAGCCTGCACCACCATTCAATTTGATCATAGCTGATCATCCTTAATCAGTATCCTGTTCCTGCCTTATCTCCATAACCCTTGATTCCACTATCCTTGAGAGCTCTATCCAACTCTTTCTTAAATTAATCCAGAGACTGGGCCTCCACTGCCCTCTGGGGCAGAGCATTCCATACAGCCACCACTCTCTGGGTGAAGAAGTTTCTCTTCATCTCTGTCCTAAATGGTCTACCCCGTATTTTTAAGCCGTGTCCTCTGGTTCGGCGCTCACCCATCAGCAGAAACATGTTTCCTGCCTCCACAGTGTCCAATCCTTTAATAATCTTATGTCTCAACCAGATCCCCTCTCAGTCTTCTAAACTCGAGGGTATACAAGCCCAGTCGCTCCAGTCTTTCAGCGTAAGGTAGTCCCGCCATTCCAGGAATTGACCTCGTGAACCTATGCTGCACTCCCTCAATAGCCAGAATGTTTTTCCTCAAATTTGGAGACCAGAACTGCACACAATACTCCAGGTGTGGTCTCACCAGGGGCCTGTACAGCTGCAGAAGAACCTCTTTGCTTCTATACTCAATCCCTCTTGTTATGAAGGCCAGCATGCTATTAGCCTTCTTCACTACCTGCTGTACCTGCATGCTTACAGTATTGCAAGAGTTTTAATAGTTTTCTCCAAGGCAAGAAAAGTAATGCAGTATGGAGTACTAGATCAAAGAAGTTATGTTAAATATGTGTAAAACATTGGTTCGGCTAGAGATGAGTATTGTGTCCATTCTGGGTGCCATACTTTGGAACAGGGAGAGTAGGTCATTGATTTATGAGAATTGTTCCAAAGTGAGGAAGTTCAGGCACATGACATAGATTGGTGAAATTGGGACTGTTTGTTTTGAAGAGAAGGTTAAGACAAGATTTGATAGAGGTATTCAAACTATAAAGGATCTAGAAAGGCTACTTTGTGAAAACTGTTCCAAAGGTGAGAGGGTCAGGAATGAGAGAACACTGATTTAATATATTTGGCAAGAGAAACAATGAGGACGTAAGAGATTTTTCATTCAGCAAGTGATTAAGATCTGAAGTGCAGTGCCTGACAGCGTGTTGGAAACAGGTTCCCTTGAGAAACTGGAGGGTATTGGGCTATTTATCTGTAAACGAATCTGCAAGATTATGGGTAAGAGATGGGAGAATGGCAGAAGGCGAATTGCTTGTGTCCCGGCACAGAGACAGTGAGCCAAGCAGCTTCCTCCTGTGCTATAGCTATGGTGTGGTATGTCACAGTTCCTATATTCTGACTTCCACAGCAGACCACTCCTCCAGAATACCAAACGTTATAGTTATACCTGGTATGTTTGAATCGAGGCACACATTCCCTTCTGACAATCCCTCTTGTCTTTTTATAGCCATTTTTAAAAAAAATTCATTCACGGAATGTGAGCTTCGCTGGCCATTATTTGGGTTTTTGGATGAACAGTCCAGCGATAATACCAACTGGCCATTGCCTCCACCATATCACACTAATTCCTCTCAGCAATCATCCACAAACATTGTT
This sequence comes from Hemiscyllium ocellatum, assembly GCF_020745735.1. Classification (NCBI taxonomy): domain Eukaryota; kingdom Metazoa; phylum Chordata; class Chondrichthyes; order Orectolobiformes; family Hemiscylliidae; genus Hemiscyllium; species Hemiscyllium ocellatum. The sequence continues at coordinate 38,226,269 of NC_083415.1, forward strand.
TTTCCATTCTCTCGATACTTTTCACACCCATAACTACTGTTTGTTGTCAGGCATACAGCACCGTGGCTCAATGGTTAGCACTGCAGCCTCGCAACACCAGGGATCCGGGTTTGATTCCACCCTCTGATAACTGTGTAGAGTTTGCACATTCTCCCCATGTCTGCATGGGTTTCCACTGTGTGCTCTGGTTTCCTTCCACAGTCCAAAGATGTGCAGATTGGTGGACTGGCCATGCTAAATTACCCATTGTGTTCTTGGATTTGTAGTTTAGGTGCATTAGCCACAGAGAATTCAGGGTTACAGTGATAGGGTAAGGGTGGGATGCTCTTTGGTGGCTCAATATGGACTTGTCGGGCTGAATGGCCTGTTTCCACACCAGGGATTCTATGGATTTTAGCAGTGAAAGTCAGAGGGCTGACTATCCAATCATTATAGCAACTGTTGGATGAGGCCATGGTGGCGAGGGATCAGGAATATTACTGTCCATGAACACTGACAAGTTGAGTGTCCCATTAACTGGGGACAGACATCACAGTCATATGGCACACCAACACTCATTTCATGTTGACGCAGTGTCAGCAGGTAATGAACAATTATGATCTGCACAATGTCGATTGAGATTTCTCTCACCTCTCAACTAGCTGATTAGAGTTTGAAGTAGTGAGCTTTCTTTGTGTGGAGGTAGAGAGTCCGTATTCACTTGGACTCTGTCCTCCAGCCTTGAGAAAAGTGGAACAACCAGAATAGTAGCTGAGCAGTTGATACCAGTGAGAGGGGTAGAATGTTGACTGTGGGACTGCTTTTGGCTGGGCATAGTAGGTTCAGCATTGGTGAACCAAATGGCTGTCACTGCCGGAGATTAACCGAATGGGTTTGTCCTGAACATCTGTGGCACTTCTAAGTGAGTAGCTGCAGCTCCACTTATAGCACCAGATTCTTATTCTTACTTCTATTGCTTTTCCCCTTGAATTACCTTCTCACTGCTGCAGCACCAGTCTTAGGTGCTGCACTGGGTTGTGCAAGAGGGAGATGGACATAACTCTTTCAGCCAAAAGGATCAAGGGATGTGGAGGATGTGGGATGAGCGATGATTAGCTATGATCATAATGAATGGCACAGCAGGCTCGAGGGGTTGAATGGGCAAAAGTGAGTACTGCAGATGGGTTCAGAAAAGATATGCAAGGATGTTGCCTGGATTGGAGGATTTGAGCTATTGGGAGAGGTTGAATAGGCTAGAGCTGTTTTCCAGGGAGCATCGGAGGCTGAGGGGTGATCTTGTTGAAGTTTATGAAATCATGAGGGGCATGGATAGGATAAATAGACAAAGTCTTTTTTTTTCCCTGGGGTGGGGGAGTCCAGAACTGTAGGGCATAGGTTTAGAGTGAGAGGGGAAAAATATAAAAGAGACTTGAGGGGCAACCTTTTCATGTAGAGAGTGGTACGTGTATGGAATGAGCTGCCAGAGGAATTGGTGGAGGCTGGTACAATTGCAACATTTTAAAAAATACGTCTGGATGGGTACATGAATAGGAAGGGTTTAGAGGGATATAGGCCGGGTGCTGGCAAGTGGGACTAGATTGGGTTGGGATATCTGGTCGGCATGGAAGAGTTGGATCTCCTTACAAATTTATTTCTCAGTTTCCTGCTATTAGGGGGTCCATAATACAATCCCTGTTAGGTGATCATCCCTTTCTTATTTCTCAGTTCCACCCAAATAACTTCCCTGAATGTATTTCTGGGAATATCCTCCCTCAGTACAGCTATCCCTTATCAAAAACATAGGAAGGTTGGTGCAACCATCCTTCTTGTACAGGTCAATTCTACCCCAAAAGAGATTCCGATGATCTAAGAACGTGAACCCTTCTCTCATATACATCAGCTCCTCGGCCATTCATTCATCTGCTCTAACCTCCTATTCCTGCCCTCACTAGCTCGAAGCAGCAGGAGTAATCCAGATATTACTACTCTTGAGGACCTCCTTTTTAAATTCCTGCCTAAATCTCAGTAATCTCCCTTCAGAATCTTAACCTTTTCCCTTCCTACGTTGTTGGTTCCAATGCGAACAATGACCTCCTGCTGGCCCCCCCTCCCCCTTGAGAACATTCTGCATCCTCTCTGAGACATCCTTGATCCTGGCATGAGGGAAGCAACACACCATTCTGATTTTTCACTGCTGGCCACAGAAACATCTGTCTGTACCTCAGACTAGAGAGTCCCCTAACACAATTGATCACTTGGAACCCGACATACCCCTCAATACCAGAAACTTTGCTGTTCGTGAGAATCCGTAACCGCCTATGTTTTCCAAAACAGCAAGCTTGTTTGAAATGGGGATAGCCACAGAAGACTCCTACATTAACTGCCTACCTCTCTTACCTTTCCTGGAGTTAACCCATCTATGTGACTGTATCTGAGATTTCCCCCTTCCATAACTGCCATCCGTCACATCCACTTGCTCTTATAAATTCCTCATTGCCCCTAACTGTCTCTCCAACCGAACCATTCAATCTGATAGGATTCGCAACCAACGGTATTTATTGCAGATATAATCCTCAGTAACCCGTAAACTCTCCCTAAACTCCCACATACAACAAGAAGAGCATCACTCTACTAAGGGCCATTTTTGCTCCTTCACAATCTACACACCCAGAAAATAGCACTGTTTTGTTCCTCTACAAAACACTGCTCCAGGTTAAATTAATACTTATGGCTTATGTTTTAAGTTTAATCAAGAGACATATCTCAATAAACATATAATCAAGAAAGAATCCACTCTACTCAATACTGCAGACTTACTGTAAGGCCAGGCTTTAAATATTCATTTCTGTGTCTGTGCTGTGACCTCTCCCAAACAGGTTCCTCCAAGATTAGTTGTGAACTTCGCTGCTTGTTTGTTAGTTTTCCCAGATGCACTCCGGTGTCCAACAATATATGAATTCAAACAGCAAAGGCAATAACTGTGCAGGTTCACTGCTCTGTCAGTTTCTTTCTCTCTCTCTCTCTGTCTCTCTCTCTGTCTCTCAACACTGATGAACCTGAGTGCTAATGCCAATTCACTTGAAAGGAGACTGAGAATGCTAGCAACAACCCGATGTGACAACTTGAGCCACTGGTGCCCAGTCGTATTCAGGAAAGCCACTCTTCTGTCTGTAGAACCTGTGTTGAGGATATTATTACTTTGTGAGCCAGAGCTTGGAGTTCTTTTCCCATGTACTATTGAGAAGCAGGTAGTTGAGGGGAAGGCTGCTGCTGGTGTTCCGTTTTTTTATTCGTGGGATGTGAGCATTGCTAACAAAGGCAGTAGATATTTACTCCATTTCTTGGGGGCCCTTAAGAGGCCTCCATGAAACCCTGCAGTGTGGGTACACTCCCACAGGGTTATGAGGGAAAGGGGTTTCAGAATTTTGACCCAACAACAGTCAAAAGAATTGTGATATTGTTCCAAATTAGGATTCTGTATGGCTTGAAGAGGAATTTGCAGCAAGTGGTTATTCCCATACATCTGTGCCCTCGTCCTACTGGATGAGAGAAGTCACAGATTTGGAAGATCTGATCAAAGGATCCTGAACAAGTTTTTTCACAGAATTTTGTAAATGATGTACAACTCTGCTACAGTCCTGAAGGATGGGAAGAGTGGATGTTCGAGGTGGTGAACGGGGTGCTAATCATACAAACTATTTTTCCTGAATTCTGTTGAGCTTTTTGAGTGTTTTCAGAGCTGCACCCATCCAGGCAAATGGTGAGTTTTCCATCACATTCCTGATTTGTAGTTTTGTTGATGGCAGATTGGCTTTAAGGACTCAGAAGTTCTCTGCAGAATTCCCATACTCTGACACACTCTTACATGGCTGGTTTGCTCAGGTTTCTGAATGCATAGTCATTATGTTCCACGTGCAACCTGAATCCAAGTTCAAAGTTCAGTCTTGTACCACTACAAAGCATAGGCGAAAGTGAGGACTGCAGATACTGGAGATCAGAGTCGAGAGCGTGGTGCTGGAAAAGCACAGCAGGTCACGCAGCATCCAAGGAGCAGGAGAATCAATGTTTCAAGCAAAAGCCCGATTTCTCCTGCTCCTCAGATGCTGCCTGACCTGCTGTGCTTTCCCAGCACCACACTCTCGACTCCCCTCAAAGCATGCCCACTGTGCTCTGCAGTCGGAATGGACTGTAAATTTTCATTACACAAGTTTGAATTAGTGAAATGTGGAAACATCTTCACGTTGCTAGTACAGTATAAATGCAGCTTAGTTTGAGGATTTGAGGTTGAGTTGAGGGTTTAGTTTGGACCATATGAAGCACATGTATTGTATAATCTATATTGTCTTTGACACAAGACCCAGAAAAATATAATATTTGTGAAAAGGTGGCATTAATCTTCAGACAAAACACAAGTACCATGGGGAAAATCTGTGCTTTGGGGCTTATCATTGATGACTGTGCCTTGGAAATTCATTCAGGCTCATGGTGTTTCTTCTGCTTGAATATATTTTTGCATAGTATACAAATGGGACATTTCAGAAAATGGTAAAGACCTTTTTGACCCTCACATTGTAGGTGGCAGTTTCTGGGAATATTTCCTATCTCCCTGGCATAAATATTTGAAGTTACTAGTTCATGCAGCATAATAAAGTTACTTGAATGTCACAATTCTTTCAATGTCTATGTAATTTTTAATTACAGTAATAATTCTGTACCACAAAATTCCATTATAAATGCCTTTTAAATTGAAAAAGTAATGTTCTTGCTTGCCATGTCTTCTTTCTGACTCACTTTTGTTTTAGCCATTTAGCATCCTTTTTAACTAAAAGACATTGTCCTATAATCTATCGCTTTTTTAAAAAAAAAAGTCATCCCAACTAAACAATTTGTTTCCCTTTTCTCCTGTTTTCCTAGGCCTGGGATGTTATGGCTGAGGCACATTTTGCAAACATTAAGCCTAAAATTTGATATATACAGCACCTAATGCATTCTTAAAGATAAATGTTCTTCTCGGAGGCTTGGCCAGATTAATTTTTGCCCACTTTTCTTCTGGTTCTGCCTGCATGAAGGTCTCATTAATCGCATCTCACCAAAATGAGGGAATTCACCATTACAAATTGGAGGATTTCAGTCATTGGCAGTGAACCCTTGCTGTAGGCGTACAATTGATGTTTGTATTCATTCTTCAAGATAAAGTGATTGGTTAGTGTTTCCTCTATACAATCCAAGGTATGATTGTTAGTGTGACTGTAAACTCGGTGTGCCAATCTTTGTCTTAAAATGTGAATTATAACATTGAAATCAAAGCAGTCAAGTTTCAATTTGGCACGTGGAGAACTGACAAAAGAAGCCCAAAGAGTGGAAAAGTGCTTCTTTTGGTTAAATACCTGAATTTCTACCAGGACTTAAAACATACAACAGTTGTGCTAATTCATCTCTTGTTGCAAATATGAGCTGTAAAACTGGAAAACAGTATGAATAATTTGTGGCCAAATGCACACCTTGCACAGTTTGGGCACTTTGGTATTTTCTGAAAAGCATCAGAGCGTTGCTGTTCATGGCACTTGTGTTATTATATAAGCGGCTGCGGGAAATGATCAAAATTATAGAGGAAGCACCAGTTCGCAGTCTGTACAGTCCACAGAGTAGGAGTGAACTGGTGGTTATTCAACACTAGATAATACAATAAGGATATGAAATTCATGTAGCAAGAGAACAAATTTCAAAATGTGTTCTTACTTTTGGTTCTACGTACAGCCCTTTTAAAATATCTGTTTTTGCAATGAGTACTGTAGATGATATTATAGTGAACAAAAGTTTTTAAAATGTTTTTTACGTCACGTTTTTATTTGTGCACATCCTCTGCACAGTAAATAAAATGAATGTGAATATAAAGTGACAATGCTGTTTGCATTGTAAACTTGCTTAACCACTGAAAAGCTTATTTTTTTAGATTGTTGTAGTTTTAAACAGTTTCATTTACAGTGTAATTCATGTTTTTTACAGGAAGCCTTCAGAAGAAGCTGACATGGACGAAGTTATGGCAGCTGCAGTTTTGACCAGTCTCTCCACCAGTCCACTGGTGCGCAGTCCACCCTCCGGAACACACACATTAGGTATAGGCTTTGAAACTTCGATTGTCTTTTTGTGCCACATTGGAGGTTTTCCTAACATTGCACACACTGTAACATTATTTCGTAGTAAATAATTTCGCTAACACAGAATACTGATATGCTCTTGGTGCTACGATGAGTTCTTGTCCTGACCAGTTTTCTTACAGTGAATGCAGATTACAGCTTGACCACAGGAACAAGGTCTCTCCTGAGACTAAATGCTTCCCCTAAGGGACGCTACAGTTTCTACGGAATGCAATGGGGCATTGGGAACATGACAAGTTGAAATTTGGTGTCCATTCATTGGCCTCCATTCATTAACAAAATGATGGATTGTGCCACAGAGTTGTTTCTGGGGAAACATTCTTAAAAGTGATGGTGTTTGGATGAACTTTATAGGAAGCAAAAGCAGTTGAAAAGGTTAAGAAACATGAGCGCTCTCTCTCTCTCTCCTTCTCCCCCCCCCACCCAGCATTCTTCTTCACAGAATCACTGCCATTTTCAATGTTTAAGATGATGATGTCATCTCTAGAAGTTTAAGACTGGCAATTAAAGTCAATTCTACTTTTATTTTTGACAGGGTCATTGATAATATTGAAACACTCATGCAGTTTTGGCAGTTTATTCTTATCTATGTAAAAGTCGCCAGAGGAAAGCATTTCAATGATATATGTCATTGCTTTGATCTGTGCTAGTAGTCAAGATACTGTGAGGTACTTAAGGGAAACGCTGAGTTTCGTCTAAAGATAATCTCTTCACGAAAATGTTACTGATGGAAAAGGATAGATTGAATCGAAAGTTGAAGCTCTAAACTGGAGGAAGGCCAATTTTGATGGTATTAGACAAAAACTTTCAAAAGTTGATTGAGGGCAATCATTCACAGGTAAAGAGCAGCTGGAAAATGGGAAGCCTTCAAAAATGAGATAGCAAGAGTCCAGAGACACTATGTTCCTGTTAGGGTGAAAGACAAGGCTGGCAGGTGTAGGGAATGCTGGATGACTAGAGAAATTAAGGTTTCGGTCAAGACAAAGAAGGAATCATCATATGTCCGGTATAGACAACAGAGATTGAATGAATCCTTAGAAAAGTATAAAGGCAGTAGGAGTATACTTAAGAGGGAAATCAAGAGGGCAATAAGGGGACATGAGATAGCTTTGGCAAACTGAGGAGAATCCAAAGGGATTTTGTAAATACATTAAGGACAAAAAGTAACTAGGAAAAGAATAGGGCCCCTCAAAGATCAGCAAGGCAACCTATGTGTGGAACCACAGGTGATGAGGGAGATATGAAACAAGTATTTTGCATCAGTGTTTACTATGGAGAAGGACGTGGAAAATATAGAATGTGGGGAAATAGATGGTGACATCTTGAAAAATGTCCAGATTACAGAAGAGGAGGTGCTGCATGTCTTAAAATGCATAAAGATGAATAAATCCACAGGACCTGATCAGGTGTACACTAAAACTCGGTGGGAAGCTAGGAAAGTGATTGCTGGGCCTCTTACTGAGATAGTTGTATCATTGGTGGTCACAGGTGAGGTGTCAGGAGACTGGAGGTTGGCTAATGTGGTGCCACCATTTACGAAGGGTGGTAAGGCCAACCAGGGAACTATAGACTGGTGAGCCTGACGTCGGTGGTGGACAAGTTGTTGGAGAAAGTCCTGAGGGACAGGATTTACATATATTTAGGAAGGCAAGAGCTGATTAGGGATAGTCAGCCTGACTTTGTGCGTGGGAAACCATGTCTCACAAACTTGATTGAGTTTTTTTTAAAGAAATAACAAAGAGGATTGATGAGGGCAGAGCAGTAGATGTAATCGATATGGACTTCAGTAAGGCATTCGATAAGGTTCCCCACAGGAAATTGGTTAACAAGATTAGATCACATGGAATACAGGGAGAACTAGCTGTTTGGATACAGAACTGGTTCAATGGTAGAAGACAGGGTGGTGGTGGTGGTGGTGGTGGGGGGTTGCTTTTCAGACTGGAGGCCTGTGATCAGTGGAGTGCCACAAGGATCGGTGCTGGGTCCACTGCTTTTCGTTATTTATATAAATGATTTGGATGTGAACATAGGAGATATGGTTAGTAAGTTTGCAGATGACACCAAAATTGGAGATGTAGTGGACAGTGAAGAAGGTTACCTCAGGGTACAACGGGATCTTGATCAGATGGGTCAATGGGCTGAGGAATGGCAGATTGAGTTTAATTTAGATTAATGGGATGCTGCATTTTAGAAAGGCAAATCATGGCAGGACTTTATACACTTAGTGGTAACGACCTGGGGAGTGTTGCTGAACAAAGGGACCTTGGAGTGCAAGTTCATTGTTCCTTGAAAGAGGAATCTCAGGTAGAAGAAGGCATTCGCTATGCTTTCCTTTATTGGTCAGAGTATTGAGTTGGGAGGTCATGTTAGGGCTGTACAGGACATTGGTTAGGCCACTTTTGGAATATTGCCTGCAATTCTGGTCTCCCTCCTATCGGAAAGTTGTTGTGAAACTTGGAAGGGTTTAGAAAAGATTTACAAGGATATTGAGAGATTTGGAGGGATTAGGCTATAGGGAGAGGCTGACTAGACTGGGACTGTTTTCCCTGGAGCGTCAAAGGCGGAGGGGTGACCTTATAGAGGTTTATAAAATCATGAGGGGCATGGATAGGGTGAATAGACAGGTCTTTTCCCTGGGGTGGGAGAGTCCAGAACTAGAGAGCATAGGTTTATGGTGAGAGGGGAAAAAATGTAAAAGGGTCCTAAGGGGCAACTTTTTCACAGAGGGTGTTACATGTATGGAATAAGCTACCAGAATAAGTGGTGGAGGCTGGTACAATTATAACATTTAAAAAGCATCTGGATGACTGTAAATAGGAAGAGTTTAGAGAGGGATGTGGGCCAAGTGCTGGCAAATGGGACTAGATTAATTTAGGATGTCTGGTCGGCATGGACAAGTTAGACTGAAGGGTCTATTTCTGTGCTGTATATCTCTGATCTAATATGCAAAATTGAAATCCAAGCTTAAGTGAAAAAAGGAAATGTATAAAGTATGATAGAGTATATTTTTCAACTCTAGTTGTTTGTGATCTGATTAACTTAACATGCTTCTGTCAAGTTCTTTCATGTGTCACTTTCACTAACCCATTCAAAGTAACCGGGTTAACCTCTGTAATTAAAGTACACAGAGCAGAACTAGATAAACATAGTCAAGTTTGTATAAGGCCAGCGTCTGTCAGGAAATATATCTCTCGCCTTCTTCCGTTCAAAGTTACAGAACAATTTTCCAATGATTTATAACTATTTGTAAGCTTCCCCCAAACTTCAGCTGAGGCCCTATATGCCTTCTCAGATATAAAAGATCACATGACCCTATTTGAAGACCACCAGGGAAATTATCCTTGGAGTCCGAGCCTCAATTAATCCCCAATCAACATCAAAGAATAAACCTTTGTCCAATTGGTCATTGTCCAGTTGTAGTTTATTGGAGCTTGCTGTTTGCAAACAGGTTGCATTTCCATTAACAATAACAGTGACCACTGTAAGTATTAAATTAACAATCCAGCTCTTTGAAACATCCTGGCCCATGAATGGTACTATACACGTATTTTTTTCCCTCCTCGCCTTCTCATTCTCTTGTTGCTTTGTTTACACAATGATCCAGTACACTTACTTTGACAATCTGTTTTTCTTTTGTTGTCAATCTAATACTGTGCCTCCTGTCCTACAGTTCAGTTAGATTTTGAAATATCTTGCAGCAATATTATTATTTTTGTAGTTTGCTTTGTTAGCAACCATTAGTTTGAATTAGCAATATCTCTTACCGGTTGTACAGAGGGTTGGTATTAAGGAGGTATCATAAACACCAGTTATTTCCTGATATCTTATTGCCACATGGATAGGGGAATTTTCCAAACCAGACCAATGAATTTCTGGTCTTTGCTGCCAACCTACCATTTGGCAAATTCCTATATGGGAAGGAAAGACTATCACAATGTTTTTTGACTTTTCTAATGGAAATGCATATAAAATAGGCCATTTGTCCCCTCATTCACCATTTGCTGAGATTAGGGCTGATGCAAATGCAGCTCCAATTGCACCTTGCTGTCTGCTTGCATCATGCCGCATAGCCTTGGTTTACCAATAATCAGTCCAGTGCCACTTTGATTATGTTCAGTGACACAGCCACCATTATTCTCTGAAGAAGCAAATTCAACCAGCTAAACATTAGGAGGAGATGGTTTGCCCACCTTGGCTGCATTACAAACATTTGCAGTAATTATTTTAATTTCTTTAAGGTATACAGTCTGGCCAATATTACATATGATTTTCAAAATACTTATTTATATATTGTGTATTGACGTTTTTGTTGCAACACTAATTATGTTAATGTCTATACTTATTTTGTTAAAGAAGTACTTGTGTTTCTTTGCTTTCAGATAACTGTAAAGTGTCAAAGGAGGGGCCAACTTTGTCAGCCAGCTATGGCAGCAGCACTACCAGTGGGAATTGGAGTTGGGACATTCCAAGTGACCACTCCAACCCATCCACACCATCGCCACCATTGCCAGCTGATAGCTCTAAGCCATTATCTGGACAATCAGATGATGGTATTGATGAACCAGAGGCATCTCACTTCCTGTTTGAAGAGCCTGCACCCAGAAAAAGAAAGGTTAGAGTTTTATTTCAGAACTGGACCTGATCAGTGATTTTGATTTTGTAACTCAGATATCACTTACTTCCTCTGTAAATTGCTATACTAATGTACCATTTAAGTTTTACACAGATAATTCAATGCCCGTATGCATTTTGCTAATTGACTTGATACGAAAATTACAAATGCTAAACTTTGCTTTTTAAAACTTTCTTTCCCTCCTCCTCTCTAATAATTGCCTTTGCAACACTGGTAATGTGCAAAGTTTACTCTGGAACTACTGGGTGAGATTCTTCTTCCTCACAAACTCCATTCCCTTCCTAAGGGCATCGTGAGTCAACGTACAGCACATGGACTGCAGCAGTTTAAGATGACAGCTCACCACCACCTTCTCAATCGCAACTAGGGACAGGCAATAGATGACTATAGCCATTTATGGGTTTTTATTTAATTAGTCAAGGTAGAAAAAGTTTTCCTTGCTCTTATTCAGGTCAGATTTTGAAGTAATCAATGACATGCAATTTAGGAGAGCTGTGTTTATTAGGAATAGATCAATATTTGCGTTTGGTGTGGGAAAGAGGGATTCCATTTCATGGGACATTAGTTTTGAAACCAGGGTGATCTGTACCGATCTGTCTCCACCTGAACCGATCCGGAAACTCTGTTCTGGCGAAACGAATAAATAGGGTGATCACCAGGACTTTAAACTGGTGTGTCGGGAGGAAAGGGAAAGGAAAAGCAACAGCAAGTATGGAATCAAGTAGAAAGATAAGCAGCAGGTTAGCATGTGTGCTGGGTTTAAGTTCAAGGCAGATTAGGAATGAAGCAAAAAGGAAGGATAACCTAGGTATAGAAATTATGAGGATAAAAAAATTAGCATTAAGGCACTTTACCTGAATGCATGTAGTATCCATAACAAAGTAGATGAATTAACAGGAGAAATCATCGTGAATGATTATGATGTGGTAGGCATCACAGAGATGTGGTTGCAGGGCATTCAGGACTGGCAGTTAAACATCCAAGAATTTACAACTTATCGAAAAGACAGGGAGGTGGGCAGTGGGGGCGAGGGTTGTCCTGTTAGTTAAGAATGAAACTAAATCTAATTAAATGATAACTTTACAGTTACCTGAAAGCAAAGAAACAAAAGTACTTCTATAACAAAATTAAGTATAGACATTGACATTAGTGTTGCAACAAAAACATAAATCTAGTTAAATGATGTGTGGGTGGAGTTGAGTTACCACAAAGGCAAAAAAAACCATAATGGATTTACCAGGAAATAGATAGGGCATGTCAGAAAGGCAAGGTCACAGTGATCATGGGGGACTTCAATATGCAAATTGATTGGGTGAATAATGTTGCCAGTGGATCCAAAGAAAGAATTAATGGAATGCTTACAGGATGGCTTTTTGGAACAGCTTGTGATGGAGCCCACAAGGGAGCAGACTATTCTGGACTTTGTACATGTTTGTTCACAGGTCCCTCTGTTGCCTCACCAACTTCAGTATTGTATATTTTGCCTAGCACTTCTCCATTTTATATGTACCAAAATATGTCACTTCACACTTTTTTGCATCAGCCACATGCCTGCCCATATGTTATATCCACTTGGCCAGACTATAAAAGATCTTAAAGTAAGGGAATACTTTGGAGGCAGCGATCATAGTATGATAGAGTTCAGTCTACAACTCGAAAGAGAGAAGGCAAAATCGGATATAATGGTGTTACAGTTAAATAAAGGTAATTACAGGGGCATGAAAGAAGAACTGCCGAAAATTGACTGGAAGCAGAGCCTAGTGGGGAAAACAGTAGAGCAACAATGGTAGGAGTTTCTGGGTGTAATTGAAGACACAGTACAGAGGTTCATCTCAAAGAAAAGAAAGATTATCTGGTCTGTGTTGGTGGTGGGGGCGGTGTGGTATTGGTGGATGGGATTAGGCTGCCATGGCTGACAAAGAAAATCAAGAGCACTGGGAAATCAGAAGATTGGGAAGACTACAAAAATAAACAGAGGATAACAAAGAGAGAAATAAGGAAGGAGAGGATCAAATATGAAGGTTAGCTAGCCAGTAATATTAGAAATGAAAGTAGAAGTTTCTTTTCAATACATAAGAAACAAATGAGAGGCAAAAGTAGAAATTGGGCTGCTCCAAATTGATGCAGGAAGGCTCATGATGGGAGATAAGGAAATAGCTGAAGAACTTAACAAATACTTTGCGTCAGTCTTCACAGTGGAAGACATGAGTAATATCCCACAATTAAGGAGAGTCAAGGGGCAGAGTTGAGTATGGTAGCCATTATAAAAGAGAAAATGTTAGAAAAGCTAAAAGGTGTAAAAACCAATAAACCTCTTGGCCTCCATGGGCTACATCCTAGAGTTCTGAGGGAGGTGGCTAAGGAAATAGCGGAGGCATTGGTTATAATCTTTCAAAAATCATTGGAGCCAGGGAAAGTCCCAGATGGTTAGAAAATCGCTGTTGTAGCCCCCTTGTTCAAGAAAGGATCAAGACAAAAGATAGAAAATTATAGGCCGATTAGCCTAACCTCGGTTGTAGGTAAAATTCTAGAATCCGTCGCTAAGGATGAGATTTCTAAATCCTTGGAAGTGCAGGGTTGGATTAGAATAAGTCAGCATGGATTTAGTAAGGAAAGGTTCTGCCTGATAAACCCGTTAGAATTCTTTGAAGAGGTAACAAGTGGGTTAGACCAGGGAAATCAAATAGATGTTATCTACCTAGATTTCTAAAAGGCCTTTTAATAAGGTGCCTCACGGGAGGCTGCTGAGTAAAGTGAGGGCCCATGGTGTTTGAGGTGAGCTATTGGCATGGATTGGGGATTGATTGTCTGACCAGAAGGCAGAGAGTTGGGATAAAAGGTTCTTTTTCAGAATGGTAGCTAGTGGCAGGTGGTGTCCTTCAGGGTTCAGTGTTGGGGCTGCAGCTGTTCTCTTTATATATTAATGATCTGGATGAAGGGACTGGGGGCATTCTGGCGAAGTTCGCCGATGTTACAAAGATAGTTGGACAGGAAGGTAGTTCTGAGGAGGTGGAGAGGCTGCAGAAAGATTTAGACAGTTTGGGAGAGTGGTCCAGGAAATGGCTGATGAAATTTAATGTGAGCAAATGCGAGATCTTGCACCTTGGAAAAAAGAATACAAGCATGGACTATTTTCTAAATGGTGAGGAAATTCATAAAGCCAAAGTACAAAGGAATATGGGAGTGCTAGTCCAGGATTCTCTAAAGGTTGACTTGCAGGTTGAGTCGGTGGTTAAGAAAGCAAATGTAATGTTGTCATTTATCTTGAGAGTTGGAATGTAAAAGCTGCGATGTGCTACTGAAACTTTATAAAGCTCTACTTAGGCCCCATTTGGAATATTGTGTCCAATTCTGGGCCCCACACCTCAGGAAGGACATACTGGCACTGGAGTGTATCCAATGGAGATTCACACAGATGATCCCTGGAATGATATGCCTGACATATGATGAGCTGAGAATCCTAGGATTGTATTCATTAGAATTTAGAAGATTGAGGGGAGATCTAATGGAAACTTACAAGATAGTTGGTTAGAAATGGTGGACGCTGGGAAATTGTTTCTGTTAGGCAGGTATACTAGGACCCATGGGCACAGACCATGGCTGTGTTTATTATTGAAATAAGAATTAGTTGTGTAATAACTGTTATGTTACTACATGCAGGTGATGCACATGAAGTAGGAGCTTCATTTATCTTAGATAAAGTAGTCATTACTGTCATTGTAAGCTTCACGCATTTGATCATTTGGGAGATTTTGTAATTAGTTGGCTAGTTTCTGTCTGCTCCTTCCAGTCATTCTTGAGTAACAATTTACGGTTATATGGTACAGAGCAAAACATTCCAAAACGTTTCAGGGGATAGTGAAATATTTTAAAATAGAGGAGCATTTGTGGAAAAAAATCGATTGGGGGTGGGGGGGTGGGGGGGAAGGCGAGCAGATTGTGAGGTTAGAGATAGATAATGAAACATATAAGAGGTTTAGAGAGAGAGAGAAAATTGACTGATAATACAGGGTGGTAATAGCTGAAGATTGTGCAATTGTTGGCGCAGCACAATTGGTGGGAAAGGAATGAGATATGCATCAATCAATTATTAAACAGTACAGTGCACATATTGAGATATAGCGTAGGAAAAAGTTAGAGTGATGGTAGAGTGAACTGACATAAGTAGAAAAGGTCAGTAAGATTGGGCTGTTCGGTCAGCTGATATTGTGCAGCGAAGAGAGGGAGCAGGGAATTGTCACCTGAACCTTGCACCATTCCAAATAGTTTTTGTGCAGGATTTCTAAATGTTATGCTTGTATAGGTTGTATTTTGAAGTGAGTACAGCTAAGGAGTGAGGATACACACATCATTCAGAGAATCAAAGTCTAAGAAATACTTTAAACAATGGAGCTCAGTTGAAGACTAATCTCAGATTTAATGAAGTCCCCAATTATTATGTACAGTATGTTTTCTATGAAACTGTTTTTATAGGTTTTCTTCAGATTAACCTTTTAATTCTTAGTTTCACATTTTAAATGTAGATTTAGAAAACTAATGAAATTTTGCTGACAAACATCATTATTAGGAGAAAATGAGAAATATACAAAAACACAAGGTAAATTAACTTACAAAGTTTATAGAATTAATTGTGTAGTTTAGGAAACTGAAAATATGATAAAATATGTGTCAACATGATGAAACATATCTGCAAAGAATATTAAAACCCAAAAACAATTTTGTAATCATAATGTTAAGTTTGAGACATATCAGTTGCAGGCTGTTTGTCCTTGCCACCCTACACTGTTAACTTGGTTAGAATGTTTTCAGTGTGTTTTGTTCCAGCAATGCAATCTATTTCAAAATCCCCTCACTAGTGAGCAACACCTATTGTCAACTCCAATGAATTTGCAAATTATTTCAGACCAACTCATTTTTTTGGTTCAAAATATTATCAAAACATTCATTCTTCAGTCATGCATGTGACAGTTTGAATGTCCTGCAAAACCTACTTTATGAGCTGTATTCCTGATGAAGGGCTTTTGCCCGAAACGTCGACTTTACTGTTCCTCGGATGCTGCCTGAATTGCTGTGCTTTTCTAGCATTACTCTAATCTAAACTCTGGTTTCCAGCATCTGCAGTCATTGTTTTTACCTTTATGGGAAAACACCTCACCTAAACTTATTAATGGAAATGCAGTTAAACTTTGTTGATTCTTAGCAAGAGTTTTTATAAAAGTCTTAATTTGTGATTCTTTTGTTTTTAATTTTTGAGAAATTGAAATGCAAGTTTGCAGAAGTTCAGCTATTATCCTTATATAATGGGTATATATCTTCTCAAACAATCCACACACAATTCTGCAGTGAATGGAAAATGTGACTCAGATTTTGTGCTTCTTTATTATCCAGCTACCCATGCAATTTTATCGCACAGATTTTTTTAAAACGTGGATAATTCCTTTACATAAAGCTCTCATGCTGCTCTTAAATTATCTCTTGTTTGTGTATGTGTGTCATTTGCTGTGTTTGTTTATATCTTCACTTAAAATCTAATTTGAGGGTTGTGAGATGGCTGGCACTTGCAATTACCCCAACAATGTAATTTCTCCACCAACCACAAAACAGCTTACTGCTGTTGAACTGGCTTGTTCACTTCAGAGTTTTTTTTGTGTGTCTTTCATATTCACTAAAACCCCTTCCAGCTATTTAGTTTCGTTGACAATGGGAGGAGACGTCTAGTGCTTTTTTGTCAACTAGATTAATACTTAACTAAAGTGGGAAGGTCTGAATGCTATGCATTTTTACAGTCATTGCTATTTTTCAGGTATATATTAGCTTGTTTTACTTACATGTGGTCAAAATACTGCAGATCAAGAATTTTAAGCATTCATGCCTTAAGTTTAGACTGTGGCATGTTGGAGAAAAGATACTTAACTTGATGAAACTTCAGTCTTGATTTTTGTGTATTTATTGGAAACCAGACACAATAGAGACAAACCCCTCAATAAAATTGCAAAGATGCTGCAGAATTGTTCATGAACTTTTATTTTGATTGGGCAGCGAATATTTTTTGGGTTTTCTTGGATGCTGTGTTAACATGTGGTTGTATTGCAACATGCAGGCTGGATTTTCCTATAGGATAACATGCTTTTCAATGACTCAAAGTGTAGTTAACTACAGCTTCAAAACTATACTTCTTCTTGCACTTCTACATTTCATGTTCCTATTCTGTGCAACATGCATTTGGAAAGGGGAGGATTGATTAGAGATAGTCAGCACGGGCTTTGTGCATGGGAAATAGCGTCTCACAAACTTGACTAAGTTTTTTGAAGATGTGGCCAAGACAATAGATGAAGTCGGAGCAGTCGACATTGTCTACGTGGACTTCAGAAGACCTTCGGCAAGATTCCATATGGTAGACTGATTAGTAAAGTTAGATCACATGAGATCCAGGGACAGCTAGCCAATTGGATACAAAATTGGCTTGATGATAGGAGACACGGTAGTGGTAGAGAGTTGCTATTCAGACTAGAGGCTGGTGATCAGCGGTGTGCACAAGGATTGGTGTTGGGTCCACTACTTTCAGACGTATAAATGGTTTGGACGAGAATATAGGGTACACAGTTAGTAAGTTTGTGGATGACACCAAAATTGATGTTATACTTGACAGTAAAGGCGATGGAAGAGGATCTTGATCACCTGAGCAAGAGGGCCAAGGAAAGGCAGGTGGAGGGTTGCATTTTGGTAAGACCAACCGGAGCAGGAATTGCATAGTTAACTATACGGCTCCAGAGAGAATTGTCAAACTGAGATCTGGAGTTGCAGTTAAGCGGTTCATTGAAAATAATGTCACCACTAAACATGATGGTGAAGGTGGTGAAAATGTGTTGCTGGAAAAGTGCAGCAGGTCAGGCAGCATCCAAGGAGCAGGAGAATCGACGTTTCGGGCATGACCCATTCTTCAGGCTCATGCCTGAAACGTCGATTCTGCTGCTGCGCTTTTCCAGCAACACCTTTTCAGCTCTGATCTCCAGCATCTGCAGTCCTCACTTTCTCCATGGTGAAGGTGGTGTTTGGCATGCTCATCTTCATCATAGCATTGAGTATAGGAGTTGGGATCCATGTTGTAGCTGTACAAGACATTGGTAAGGCCACGTTTGAAGTACTGCATATAATTCTGGTCACTCTGATATAGGGTGTTATTAAGCTGGAAAGGATGCAAAAACAATTTGCAGGTATGAGCTATAAGGAAAGGCTGGATAGGCTAGGATTGTCTTCCTTAGAGCATAGTAGGTTGAGGGGGTGACCTTTATAGAGGTTTATAAAATCATGAGGTACGTATATAAGGTGAATAGCCATGGTCTTTTCCTGAGGGTAGGAGAGTCTAAAATTAGAGGGCATAGGTTTAGGGTGAGAGGGGAAAGAATTAAAAAGGACCTGAAGGACAACTTTTTCACACAGAGGGTGGTGTGTAAATGGAACAAGCTGCCAGAGGAATTGGTAGAGGTGAGTACAATTAGAACATTTGAAAGACAGTTAGAAGGGTACATGGGTAGGAAAGCTTTAGAGGTCTGTGGGTCAAATGCAGGAAAATTGGACTAGTTCAGTTTAGAAACCCTGGTCGGCATGGACCAGTTGGGCCTGTTTCCATGCTGTATGACTTCACTGCTCTATGTGAGCAATTGGGGAATCCTGTTCCCAATTAAGAACTAGTTAGAGACTGCCACCTTACAAAAAAACTTCAGAATCAACCTGGTGCATTCACTGCCCAAAGCGCATATTTTAGAAATCCTTTTTAGTTGCTTGCAATCATATATTGGCCTATGTCCAAGAAGAATTGAAGGCTTTGAAGGGCTTAGTTATTTTCATGGAGGTGGAGCATTAGGCTTCTTGTATTTCTATAAACCAACAAATGAGGAATCTTGCTTTGTGTGTACTTAGCAGTTCCTAAGGGCATAGGTAAGGCTATCCTGCACTCACCCAGAGGCCAAAGTTTGTCCCATATCCTAAATAAAGCAGTGTTCCCTTTCTATGTAAATTCAGACCAAGTTTTAACCTTTATTGGAGGCTACACCCCATTCAAGTCAAACCATGGAATGCTATGTGTTAAATCCTGTACATCATTTCAGTAGAATGTGAGAAAGATAAAGAACCTAAAGATTGAGCAGGACAATAACTTGTTTCCAGTGAAAATAACACGCTGTAATGTGTTCAGTCAAAGATTGTGTTTCCTTGGAGGCAGGATTGTCCTCTACCAAGCTGCATTTGGAACAGGAATCTAGCCCAGCTAAACCCAATCTCCTTTGTGCCAAATGCTGCAGACAGGCCACTGATGGTGTCTCAAAATCTATTTGTATCATTAGCACTTCAGCGACACTGGATGCTGAGGTATCAGTTGTATCATATGAATTTTAACCAGTTCAGTGGCAACAAAAATAAAATTTTCAAAGAGACTTGGAGACTTCTTGAGCGCATGTCAGGATGGTCCACTGAATTGCAGATGTCACAAGCCTGCAGTAACAATCTTTGTAATGATAAAAGTACTTAGTCAAGCTAATGATGGATAGAATGAACATTCCTCATATCTACCAGCAATCACAACAGGGGAAGATTCTCTCTCTTCAGTGAGAAAGTACAAATATTATAAATTTGCAAGAGGTATGTCCCTGTTTTAGACAATGTCAAATTGGCCTCTTGGCTGGTCCTGAAAGGCCAAATTCATGAAGCCATCCTCCCAGCACCCTGACTCTTGTCTACATCATGCACTTGCTGCTAGTGAAACTTGCTAGGAATGTAGCCCTTCTGGATTTTAGTATTAATAGTTTATTCTGGTTACATTGTCTGTTCCACTCTTGCAGAACTCCATGAAGGTCATGTTTAAATGTTTGTGGAAGAATTGTGGGAAAGTTCTGAGTACATCTTCAGGGATACAAAAGCATGTTCGCACACTCCATTTGGGGTAGGTCTGAAATTTCTCAAATAATGTTTACCGGTGTCTAGTGGGATTCCAGAATCATTGTACTCAATTTGAAATTTAGTTAATCTGAGACTGATGAGTTCAAATTCTTAAGTTAATAGTAGTAGTGCTTGGTTCAGAACTTGTACACTTTTTCTGTTAATGTTCCTGTGATATTCTTCTAATGAAATTCTTCTTGTGGAGACCTGTAATAAATTTGGAAGTTAAGTGAACATTATGGAACCATTCTACTGTCACCTGATCAATAGTATATTTCCTTCAACAGAGAGTGTAACACTTTTGACCAAACTAATTACAGTACTCTATTAATATATAGGTAACAATGGTACTGAACTCTGCCCTCAATTTGCTATTTAGGTGTGAAAGTCACTTCCTGTGGTTTTTCATGTCTATTTGGTAATATTATGATTTGTAACATGGTAATCTACTTTAAACATAACCTTTAACATGGAACTTGTACAGATTGCACTGTATTTCTGTATTGCACTGAATATGTTGTTGCATTTGAAAATTCTTATACTGTCAGAACAGTAAGATGGCGACCATCTGTGGAAGGAAGAAAAATTAACAATCCATCTTAGGCAGTTAAACACTATAATTTATCTGCATTTTAACAACTATGTAGTTTTCCATTTGTGTCATCTCTCAATTCCATTATGTAACATATCAAAGTAGCACAGAAATCTTGAAAACAACACTGTGCTCCTCCTCTCTGTCTTCGACAGAATTAACATAGTGCATGGCAATAAATTTGCAAGAAGCTGACTGAGAAATAACCTGAGCATTTTGTTTCTAAGGGATTGTGACAGAATGGATCAGAAGCTGGTTAAAAACCAGAAAGAGGGTGGTGATTAATAGATTATTTTCTTGATGGGGATAAAAAGTGTAAGCACCATTCCTCCAAAGTGCAGTCCAAGAGTCAATTACTCTTATCAACAAAGAATAGCGCTGACTTAAGAGGGTACAGTGATACATTTTGCTCGTGACCCAGAAATAGAGTATGGTTACCGAACAGAACTGCGTACAATTACGGGAGAATGAGCCTTGCCACAAACTCAAATGAATACAGTGAAACATTTATAAGTTGCAACATAGATACAGATTCTTAAGATGCCACCATAAGTACAAATTCTTGGGTAAATTAGTGGGCCTGTAGCTAAAGACGACCAGCAGCCCATGGGGAATGGGGAATTCACTCAGACTAAAAGGAGCGCATGAGGGAGCTGCAGATGGAGGCATCTTCTGAAACACTCAGAAAATGACTAGCCATATCAATACAGCAGTTACATGAGTGGGTTAGAGGTTAGAAATCTGCAGCTAATAACCTACCACCTATATCCACTTGCCTGGATGAGGGCAGCTCGAAAAACAGAGCTAAACACTATTCAGTACAAAGCAGCCCACTAACTGGCACCATATCCTCAAATCATCATTCCCTCCACCACCGACAATAGCAGCAGTGTGTACCATCTACAAGATGCACTGCAAGAAATTCACCCAGGCTCCTCAGGCAGCAGCTCCCAAACCCAAGGTCACTCACCACCAGCTCAAGGACAACTAGGGATTGCAACAACACCCACGTCCCATGAATGAATAAAAACAGAAACTGAAGTGGAATAGGTCGGTGTACCAAACTGAGTGGAGAAGAAACCTTCCTGGGTGATCTCTCCAGGCTGCAGGTTGGGCCTGCGTCTGAAATCTGCATCACTGGGGCGTGGAGCTTCTGATGCAATATTCACCAAACCTGTTACTGGGAGGCCAGCTCCAAGGGCCTGCTATGGCCCGAACTTGATGAGGATTTACCCCAACTCCGGGAGAATTCTTCCTTAGTTATGGAGTAGCAACTGCCTGATAGTGCCAAGATGGCTGTCACTGCCATTGTTCACCCACCTTTGGCAGGTTGCCTGCAAACCCGAACACGTCTGTCCCTTTTCTGGCACCCTTTCCTTCAACATGGTTCCTGATCCCATTCCCACAGGATCAGGATGATTCCACCCGATGACTGAACGAATCTTCTTGATGTGATAGTGGAAGGTATGTTTATTGTTCCTCGTTTCATTCGATCTTGGTGAAACTTGTGAGGGACAGAATGTCTACTGATTGACAGACCTTCCTCTTGCCCCTTCACTCATGCCCCAAACACTTCCCAAAAGAATACATTTGGAGGAAGGGCAGAGGGTAGCTTTGACTGAAACATGGTTGCAGCTGGTGCAAGATGTGTAGAGACAACGATCCATAGTTAAAATCCTTGAGGAATGAAATTCACAGCCACTCTTACTTCTACGGTGACTTATTATTGTATTTACAGATAAGTTGTCCAAGTTAAAAGCTAATGCTGTACTGTTGGATCTTTATAAAATACTTTCCAGAGTGTTTTGATACATTATACACAATTTTTAAAATGTCATTATACATTAAATGTAAACACCAATTTATATTTACTGAGCCAGTCTGTACAAACGCATTCGTAATATTAAGCTTGTCAGGTAAATAAAACCAAATGAGCAGCCATTCTTAACATAATTTAAAGCTTGTTTTTGTTCTGGTTTTCTGATTAAAAACCTTATATCAAAATATCTTGAAGTGCTTTACAAGAATGGGGACTGGCAGAGAGGAGGAAATAAGATTCCAAAAAAGCTGAGGTGACTAAAAGACAAGGTTTTGGAAGAGGTAGGAAGATATGAATCCAGAAATTTCAGGAGAATTGCAGAGACTAGGTCTCATTGGGTGAGGGCATTGCTAGAGACAGGCAAGCAATCCAGACTGACAAGTTAAAGCCAAGATTTTGAGTTGCTTGATGAAAGGTATTGGAAGAGTAAAGTGGAACTCTGCTTTCTTGTAACAAAAGAATATGCCAGATGGAGAACAAAACCTACAAATCTGTAGCAAATAGTATTTTTACAAACAATCATTTCTAATTCATACAAAAAAACTTAGCAATATTTTCAGTTAATTTTGAGATTACATCAGTAGGTTTTTCAGCATGTTTTGATACCCATATTACCTACACATTGTATGTTACAGGCATAATGGTGATTCTGATCACTGTGATGGTGAAGAAGACTTCTACTACTCTGAGATTGATGTGGATGTAGATTCATTAACTGATGGATTGAGTAGCCTCACACCAATGTCTCCAACTACCATAATGCCACCAGTTTTTCCTAATGTGGATTCTGGATGTTCAGATCCAGCTTTGGGAAAGAGTGAGGAGAAATTAGTGACCCCTTTGAGCCAGTCTGCACCAACTAACTTGTATCATGTACGCACTGACCATGCTTATCAGGTAAGTAATCAGAAAAAAGTTGCATTAAAGCATGATTAAAAGATGGCAGACATTTTTACATCCTTCGTTTGGTTCATCTGGCCAGTTGTCCAAGCGACAAATTGTACAATAGTTATTTGAATAAAGTTGGAAATTAGTTTATCATTTGTAAGACAAAATTTATTTCAAAAATATTATGGAAGATAAGAACAAACTTGCTTTTATAAAGCATCTTTTTCTATCATTAGGACATGCCTGACCACTTCACAACTAATAGGTTACTTTCAGTAAAGATATTCTGTTCTGCAGGTGATGATGACAGCCTATTTACACTGATTAAAGAGTCACAAAGAACTAGTTTGACTAGTTTTGGGGAAAATGGGGTTGTCAAAGTCCCACCTTCTAACTGTGATGGGATCTATTTACTTTCTGATCTCAGTTATAGAAGACAGCAGCTGACTGTGCAGCAGCAGAACTGCAATCCTTCTAGTTTCATTTCCTCAGAACCTCAAAAAGAATTTGATATCTCTCAAATTTCTGATTTAAAGGAGGTGCTACTACTAAAATAAACTGATTCTGAAGAATGATTAGTATGTTTATTATGTATTTGATTCTGCTCTAAACTATTTTATTGAAAGAATACTACTGAAGTACTGTCAAAATAGTGTAGTTTAATTTGAGCATCTAGCCACAAGCACTGGTAACCAACCAAAGGCTCTGGTGCTGATTCCCTCCTACTCCAGCTATTACCATACTCATCAGAAATGAGGCTCTTTATTTCTATCTCCATCAACAAACAAAAATAATATGGTATTATCACAATTATTGGACCATAGAAAGCAAATACTTGCATCATAAAGACTCCAATGAGCCATTTATTTCTATCTAACTTTCTTATTTACTCCCAGATCTTTTAATTGTCTTCCAGCAGCTATCTAATTCTTATAAAATGAATATGTGAACTCTGGCAGAGAATTTTACCTTGTGAGAAATTTCTATAACTTCTGCTTAGGTTACTCTGTATACCCACAGTGGCTATTTTATTTAGTCACTTCTTTGAATCTGTTTGTAAAGACTGCATGTTAAAACTTGACTTTATGTTTTCTTGTGGGAACTTGTCTATTCGTAGTCTTTTTGTGCTACTTATGCCCTGTCCCATTGTTTACTTCGGTATTCAGTCATTTAACATGTCCATCTGAATTTTATTTCTCTTTTGGTTTAGCATTGTCATTAACCCATTGACAACAAATGGTATGATCATACAATAGTATCCCATTACATAATTATAATGCCGTACATTTGTATCGTAACAAAATGAAAAAAATTGATGAAAAAATCATAAATACACACGTATCATGGTGAAATACCTGTCCTTTGATTAAATTAGTTCCGTCCTTACAGATCTTCCTATCTATCCAATCTAATTCTGAATTAATGTGGGCAAAGCTGTGCAGTCCAACTCTGGTCAAATTTGAAAAGGATAAAAGAAATGCTGCTTATTTAGGTAGCCAGGCTGGACTTTTTAAATATCAGTAGAATTATTTATACTGTTTTGAATTTTCTATCCTTACATCACAGCAATAATTCCATTTCACAAGTATTTTGTCAAAATATATTGGATGCTAAAAACAGAAACCTAAAACTGAAAATGAAGGAAATTCCCAGCAGGCCTGCTATTGCCTGTTTACTGTTACTAGCTACTAGCTAAGAAGTATTTTGTTGGTTGCATGTCAGTTCTACACATCCCTTTTTTTGACCTAATTAAGGTCCTTTATGGAAACCTAAATGAAATTCAGTGAATCCATTTATTATCACAGTCACAGACTTAAATATCTTATTTTCTTGGTTTACAGGCTACAGCCCCGGTGAGCATCCCTCTATCATCAAAATTTATGCCAAATGGTACTGGGTTCAGCATATCATTGCAGTCTCCACCTATAATTTTTAAAGGTTCACAGGTGAGTACTGTACAGTGTAGTCTTGTTCAGTCAGCATTGTATACATGCTTTCAGTACATTGCAGACCTCCAGCTGGGACAAAGTTGTAGCCTGCTAACCTATTTAGCATTAATTGTGGCCCTCATTCCTGTCTGAAAATTCTGCCTCTTGATGGATTATTGCTGCCCTTTGTATGTTCATACAGCCAATTTTCCAAGGTTCAATGTGCAGCACAAAATCAGCCCAACAGACTTGTTAATATTGATTAAAGCAATGGAAACAAGCCAACAACAGTTTGCCTCATATAAAATATCTCATTCTGGCATTCGACTCTTAAAAGTACTCTGCTTAAAGCAGAAGCCTTGCTTATTATAATTTGGTTCATGAGGTACCTAGGTGCTGATCTGGTAAAACAGGTCTCTGTAAAGAAGCCAGAGCTGCTGCCTTTGAGGTTTTGGATATTTGCGATATTTTCCTTCATACATTATGTAGGTTCACTGGATAATGCTCCCTGTTTGCATTTCTTTGTCAATAATTTGCTTCAGGCTTGACATTGCACATACAAAGAGAGGAGAAGCCATAGGGATTCTGAAGGCAAGGTATAATTGTAATTTTAAACATTGCCTTTATGTAGAGACTTTCAAAATACAGTCAGTATTATTAGAAACAAGGATGAATGCAACTTTGCAGTCAATAAGGTTTCACATACAGCAAATGAAATTCACCATCAGTTATTTTGGTAGTGATTTTTGATGAATAAATGTTGGCAAGAATCCTACACTTTGAATAATATCATTAAATCTTTAATAGTTCAATGCTGCACTGAATGTGAGACATGAAATTAGGACCTTAGTTTAGAGATATGGCAGCAACACTGATATGGTTTAAGATGAAGAAGAGTTTTTAGAAACTAAGGTTGGTTTCCCCTTGGGAACTGTCCCATAACTTTTTTTTAAAGATAAGAGAATGGAGAGTAATAATTGTCTAACTGATGAAATGACACCCATCTTACAACTGTCATTACAATTAAGAAATATTTAATCGGCTATAAAACAAAGACAACTCTAATTAAATGCAAGACTTTTAATTTCTTTCTTTCAATGAATGCAGAAGCTTCACTTAGCTATCACCAAGTTATGCTAATTATTGCAAGAATGCCTGCAGACCATCTCAACCTAGGCAACAATCTGCTGGTGGCTATTTCAGGTCATAAATACTCTTATCATTCAATACAATGATTACAGATCTGCTGCAGGCTGTATCTATTGTGATATTCCATGGGAAATCAGTCATTGTCTGCATACTTCCTGCTATACATCCAACTGTCAGAGGAGATAGTAGCCCAAGAGTTTCTACTTCCCTCAAATGTATTCCAGCTATCAAATTTGTCCTAGGCAGTGGCTCAGGATGGCAGACATCTCCAGTAAAGAAGGCTTAATGGTCCCAGAGTAGTCAGTGAAGTATTCATAAGAACATCACAAGAAGACTTATCTGACTTTCCCAAATTGACAACCCAGGCATTTTTGACACCAGTCGATGGAACAACACTGAGCCTCTCGAAGTTCTGTCTGCAATATCCTTGGAGTACTGTGTGGGCAGCAAAGTTGTAAACATGTTCTTCAGTCTCCTTTTCATTTTGCTGCTCAATTCTACAGCCAAGCTGCACTTCCTGACCCAGCTGTCTTGGTGTCAGGATTTGATTTTACAGCACAGATGTAAGAAATAATCCCCAGGCTTTTTAACTAAAAGGGTAAAAAAGTCAGATAACCTCAGGCTTTTGCTTTATTCTGCAGCTTATGGAGGAAGACTTCACATATCAAAGGAATAAAACAAAGATCTGATTATTCACTGACAGCTAACATATATATGCACATGTTGATCACAAACCACAGCTGCCTCAGGCCTTTCTGCTTGCTCCTCTCGGACACATTAACAAATTCCAAGGACAGAGGCAGTTAAACTCACTGGAGGTGATTGATTGGATGTTTGCAGAAACCTATGTCATAATTTGTTAGCACAATCATGCTCCCATTGCTTTGTGCTCACATCCTCAAATAAAGCAGGAAAGGAGGTGAGAATTACCTTTTCATTAAGGTGGCCTGCAGAAAATCCAGATGTCACCATAATACAGAGGATGGTGCCTTATGCAATCAACAGTTACATTCCATACATTTGCCATGTAGAAGATTGCAAACATGTACGAAGGCTATGGGATTATATGGAAGCGTCGCAGCCTTAATAAGCTGTTAAAACATTTCAATGCAATGTAAGCTGTAGATTGTACAAAACAAAGTTGAAATTTGTCTAGCTTTTCATATAGTTTGTGACAAAACTACAGGTGATGTGTGATTTTTTTTAAGCACATAATTGGCTACTTATTTTCTTATGACCCGTGTGTTCATTTGAGCATCCTTTGTATTGCCTAGTCAGTCTCCCTGCTGGAGATATGTTTAGGTGGCCCTGAGTGAGTTTGCAGGTCTCTCCCCGCCTGAAGCCAATTTGAGTCTACCTTTCCCTGAACAGTAACAATATTGCCCGTACCTTGAAAATGCTGGAAGGCTTTTAAATTTTGCCATCGGAATATCACTTCCTGTCCCCAGTTGGCTCCAATCCCAATTAGAAGCATTCCAGCTGCCCAGAGTTCACCCAAAGTATATTAATGAGGTGGAACCTAGTATTTTCAAAGCAGTGGATGAACATCACATCAAATGGATGCAAATTACACTGGACGTTAACCTTTGGGTCAGGCTCATTGCCAGTCTGGAAAATACAAGCTGATATGTGAGAAGAGAAAAAGAAAATAAAATTAGATTTGCCGCTGCAAGTTTCCAGAAAGTTCTTTTGAGGTTCAGAAGAATCTGATGTAGAAATTTCTATTAACTAATAATTAAGTAGCATGGATTGATCTGTTGTCAGTGATTCAAAGTAACTGTAGAACACACTTTTGTTTATGAAAATCTGAGAAATGAGTGTCTAATGCAAAAGGAATGTTAACTGACATCATGCATTCTAGTTTAAGGGTTAGAATCAGTACAGATCCTCAATATATACTTGAACTTTATGAAACAAAATTAGAAAATGCAGGAATTACAGCACTGAGTGGTGAACATCTGTAGAGAGAAATAGCAAGTTGACATTTCAGACACAGCTGTTCCTGTTCTGTTTTTGTGTCCTATTTTTATTGTCTTTATTTGTACTTGATGTAACACCGTGGAAACTGGGAGTGATTGTGAATTTCTGGTTATTTTTAGGATCCTCTAGCACAAATTCGTCCAATCAATATTGTTGAGAAGCGACAGATTTCCCACCCATCCTTAAAGGTACATACCTCTCTCGTGTCATCCCCTAAACCAGGGACAGGAACAAGGTACTATCTTTATTTTATGTTCCATACTTTTTGATGTAAGGGATTCAATTTTAATGACAAACTTACCATTTATAAAGTTAGTTTTCTTTACAGTTAAGTAACAGCAAGTTTATATGGGTCTGGAAAATTCCAGACAACTTGACAAAAACAAACCCTGAAATAGGAGGGTATTCTCTTTGCATCAGTGAAACTGATCACATTATGAACAAGGCAAAATCGATTTGTAGACTATTAGGTCTTAGTTGAATAAAGAACCAGTAGAGAAACCAATTTACTTTAAATTTTGCTGCTTGGAGATAGACAGTGAGAATTTTGCTTTACTGTTTGAAAGGCATTGCTTGCAGTCATGTTTGTTTCAGTAACCTGATCTCAGGTTCTGAAATGGAGTGCATGGAATTTCCCAAGGTTCCATTTGTCCACTAGTTGGAAGCCAAAGAATAAATCACCAACGACCCGACTCGAAATGATCAGGATTACAACCATTTAAGTTCTCTGAAGTGTTGCTGGCAGCTGAGTGTCAAGGTGGCTTGTGCACCAGTTCAGTTTTCTCGTAAAGAAATAGCAGAAATAAGAGTTTAAAAAGTTAAATAAGTGTGTTTGACAAATTTCTATGCATCCCCTTTCAGAAAGCCTAGAGGGGAAGGAAAGAAATGCCGAAAAGTTTACGGAATGGAGAACAGGGATATGTGGTGCACTGCCTGCCGCTGGAAGAAGGCCTGCCAGCGGTTTGTTGACTGAAAAAATGGCACTTTTCTGAATTTTGTACACTCTAAGATTTGACTACACGCTGTTTCCTGAACAATCAATTGAAATAAGAACAGGGAGGGCAAAGTATTTTATTAGCAGGGAATGCTAATTGCATGATTCTGTTTGAATGACGCACTTGTAATTATATGTGAAAGCAATCAAAAAAAAGTTAATTTTTTTTAAGTATGGTGACTGTTTTGCATTTTAAGTTTTTCTTTGAACTTGCTGTGTTTTTAATGGCACTTGATCCAACTGGCAGTTTTGCTGGGTTTTTTAAAATATTAAATCTTTGGCAATTTGATGAAATTCCTAAACAGCAGGCATTTTGACTGCTATCTTTGCACCCTCTTGTTTCATTTATTTTCCTCCCTTAAAAATAATCTTCAATCTTGGAGAAGAATTGACTCTTCATTCCACTGCTGGACCAGGAGACTGGTATTGTTTCAGGAAACACATGCAGATTTTAAAATAAGTAAAGCAAATTGAATTTATTTGCTGTACAGCTTTGCTTTTACTGCATTTTTTAAAAAATGTAAATTTTACAGTTTTGGTTTTTGATAGAATATGGAGGGGGGTGGGGAGTCTTTTAACCAAATTTTAATTGTTTTTACGGTGAAAACACTTGTATATTGCTGTCCTGAATTTTTTTAAAAACTTTTTTTTGTTATAAAATTTGATAAGTAATTTGGAACTAAAATAGGGTCAGACCTGCCTGGAGAATTCAGGATGTGCCAATGGGAAAGTCTCGTTGAATTGAATTGAATTAGGCTGTACTGCACAATGAATAATTCTAGAAACACATGGAGGTTGCCAAAGGTGCAACATGTTGTAGTTGTGAGGAAGTATGTGAGGTGTAAATAATGTCTCTTCACTGTAAAATAAGATTTGTAGCAATAGCTTTAGTTGAGTATTTTGAAAAAGGAAAAAAAACTGATGAAAATGGTTTTGTATTTATAATCCATTTTCACGAATGTATGACAACCATCCTTTTACAGTGTTTAGTCCATTCTTCAGTGCTGGTTGCTATTACAATTGTTTTTCTTTTAAGCTGTTGCATAACTATACCTGCTCACCACTGCATTTTATTTTTGTTTTCTTGATTGGTTACGGTTACTAACTGTGACCAACAGAGAATGCTGCACCTTCTTTTAGTACCAGGATATTAAGCTAAATCCAATCCAGTTTACCACCAACTATATCTCGGGGTCTTCAGGCATAAGTTTCTGCCAAACGTTTAACAGTGAATAGAAATGGCAGCTTAAAACTTTAGCAGTTTGAAATACAGGGTTTAAGATTTCTTTCCAACCCAGATAGTCACTGGCCAGTGAGTAAGTCACTTATTGAAGGATTTAAACATGTTATAGTGGATGGCAGTTTAATGATGAATATTGCCAAAAATGTTGTTTGATTTCTGTACAAAGAAAATATTGCTTTGTATACCAACATTTTAAAATGATTCTAGTACTCAGCTATGAAGTTATTTTTAAAAGGTGTGTTGGCATACTGACCCATCCATAATCCCAACAGAATCCAGCCCCAATGAACCATTTGTTTCTATAGTTAGTGAAGAAAACCAGTCACATTATATCAGTGTTCATATTGTAGTATTTAGAGATAACATACCAAAGTAAGTCTCTCCATGGGCAGTTTGAATGCTGTATTCTCAGGACTTAAATGTTTATAACAACTGTAAATGGAAAAACAGAGACTCTAATATTTTAATTATATACTGGATTTTTTTTGATTAAAAAGGGCTTACCTGTAAAATAGATCTCGCATAAGTAGCTCTAAACTGGTCTTTGACCACAACTGGTGACATAAGCAAATGAATGTAAACTGTTAACTTTTGCAGCTTTCATTACATTAATTCTTTGTATGTGGAAAAAGAATAATTAATGGTTAATTTTCATATGTCAATATGCAAAGAAAACTTCAACCCACAACAAAGCTTGTTTTATTGCCAAACTTATTTGTATTGTATAATTGTGGCAGTAAACATTCCAAGAGAGAACTTTATTTCTGCTTTGAAGACAATGTGTATTACCAGCAGTTGTACCAACTTTGGTTTCAGAAAATAATCATTGAACAGGTGAAGTAATCAATCCTTTTGGGGAAAATGCACTTTTTGTATGAAAAATGTTATGGATGATGTGTATAGTGTGCTTTTTATTAATGTTGGAGGTGCAGCATTTGTTTTCCATACTGTCTTTCAGTGGGGATGTAAAATCCTCATCATTTTACAAAGGAACAGAATTACTAAGTTAACCAGAATGGGAAGGACCTCTTATTTCTGTAGATACACCTGTAATGCTGTGTCATGTCTTCCATGATCAGCAATGCCTACTGCTGAGGTTTACGTGCCAATGTAATGCTGGGTTTCATATTTTTTTTTAAAAATGCAAGAAATAAAGATCCTCAGAAAGCATTTGTTTCAAATGGAAATGCATTTTGAAAAGCAACACTGGTAAGAAGAAATGGTCTTCCTAAACAGCAGCACTATTGACAACCAAAATCGCAATTTTATTCATTGGAAATCACACAAAGCTGCAAGACAGCTTGGAATTGACTCCTGAACCTGAAGCAGTGATACCAGGTTCCCTGGAAAATACATACTTAGCTTGGATCTGCCTGGAATTTAACTCCATTGTGGACTCAGTTAAGCTTAATAAAGAGATCAGGACCATGGTACTGATCAGAAATTATTAGTATTCTATGAATGCGATGATTGAAACTATAATGAAAATTTTACAAGAACCAGGCAAACATCTTCAGACAGTTTAGTTCCAAGATATTTTCAAAGGTGAAGCAAAATTCTCATCACTCCTAATATTTAATCACCACCACCCCACCCCAGCATCTTTCCATGTAACCTTGCTCTTCTAGCTCTTCCCTCAAGCCACAGATGAAGCAGCCATTTACTTGCAGTTGGTTCAATTCAGTCTGCTCTACTTACTGCTCACAGTGTGGTCTCTTGCTCTTCTAGACATTGGTGAGTCCAAGTACACATTGGGAACACCTCTGTTCTGCCCATATGAACAATCCCAACCTTCCATTTGCTTGCAGTTCCAAAACACCATCTTGTTCTTGTGCCATCTTAGATCATACAACAACACAGCACAGAACAGGCCCTTCAGCCCTCAATGTTACACCGACCCGTGAGCTATTCTCAACTCGTCCCCCTACACTATCCCATCATCTATCCTGGACCTATTGCTGTCTCTGTGAACCTCAATGCAAACTAGAAGAACAACACACAATTTTTCACTTAGTCATATTATAGACTTTAGGACACGACATAGAGTTCAGCAAAGTGGGAGAATGGGGTTGAAAAACTTACCAGCCATGGTTGAATAGCAGAGCAGACTCGATAGGCTGAATAGCCTAATTGTGTGTTATCGTCTTCAGAAATTAAACACAGTCCTCCATTACATTACTTCCTCTCCCTGTGTATTGTTTGCATGGGTTTTCAGGAAAGCCCATCTACATTTGACAATATCACATCCATCATTAATGACTGTTTCGTATCTAGATCTCACCTTTACTACTATTAGCATAGTATTAATCTTTTGCTGTGGGACCATTACCAACTATTACACCACCCCTCACTCTCAAAAAAACATAAAACCCACCATTTCTCAGGCATTTCAGTTCCAAGACAACTCATCAAACCAAAAATGTTAACTGTTTTTCTCTTCACAGATACTGCTAAACCTGCTGCCATTCTACAGCACTTTTAAAAAGTTTTTAATCATCGCCAAATGTTCAAATGTACAGAACATAGTTAAACCAATCATTAGCTTTTTGCAATAACTACATGTAGAGTTTTATCATCAAGTATAAATACCCACAAACATCATTTTTCTTAATGCTTGTTGGATTCATACTAAATCACTTTACATTTTTATCTTGAAAATTCATATCTATTAATAGCAGGTAACATGACATTGCAACTTTCTTTTTAATCTATGAAATATTAAAATTTTAATGGACTGATAATTTATTGGGTTCTACCATAGTCAGCATGAAGTAATGGTACATTTTAAAAGCTATAGTTAGCACTGCTGCCTCACAGCACTAGGAACCCAGGTTCGATTCCAGCCTCTGCCGACTCTGTGTGGAGTTTGCACATTCTCCCTGTGTCTGCGTGGGTTTCCTCTGGGTGCTCCGGTTTCCTCCCACAACCCAAAAATGTGCAGGTCAGGTGAATTGGTCATGCTAAATTGCCCACAGTGTTAGGTGAATTAGACAGAGGGAAATGGGTCTGGGTGGGTTAATCTTCGGAGGGTCGGTGTGGACTTGTTGGGCCGAAGTGCCTGTTTCCACACTGTGGGTAATCAAATCTAATCTAATCTATAGTTTTCTCCAGATTAAAGAATTTACATCTTGCTGAGATAAATCTGAATTGCTTAGCGCCTTTTTGTGGCTTATTTTAGTATTACACTTACTACTATTTAGGAATGTTCATTGTTGAATAGTGTAGTTTCAGAACTCTCCTACAAATATTAAAAATACTAAAATATTTCTAGTAATAACAGTGATGCATTAAACCTAGAAATGGATTTTAAAGAGTTGATAGCCTCTGTTTCAATGATGCATGTGCTAGGAGTTCTGTACTCTTAAAGCATTGAAAGCCTTAACAGAATAAACTAGTCAGTGCTGGGTCCTCAACTGTTCACTATTCATAAATGATTTGGACAAATTGACCCATGATATGATTGCTAATTTTGCTGATGACACAAAAACAAAAGTATATGAGCCAAAATCTGAAAATGCAAGTGTGGGAAGTTATCTATGTTAAAAGGCAGAATGAGGAGGAAGCATATGGTGAGAGATAATATGACTCTGCAATATCCAACTCTCCATCTCAGTCAGAAGGAAAGCAAATAGAATGTCACCATTTTCTTGAGCGAAATTAATGTAATAGTAAGGAGGTTTGGATTATATAGCTCATTAGTACTATATAGGTTTACTCTTTTAGGAAAGGTGTAAATATATTGGAAGCAGCACACAGTTGACTAGATTGGGTGGTTTATCTTTTAAGGAAAGGTTGGCCAGGTTAGATGTGCATTCATTGTGTTTAAAAAAAAAAGAGGTTACTTTGATTAAGGCATACAAAGTCCAGGCAGGGTGGATGTAGAAAGTTGATTTCTTCTTGGGAGAATATAGAGTTATCAACACCTAATATTGTCAGAAGGAATGCCTGAGACCTAACAAAGTTGGAACAGATAATTGAGTTTGAATTGGTAGTATAAATGTAGGGAGCTACCAATCAGTAGAGTCTGAATTTTATGGAGTGCAGTTAACTAAAATAAAGCATAGAATTGAATTCAGTTCAAATGCAAGCCATCTTTTAAGAGGATAACATTAGTAGCAGAGTATTGTTGAGTTAAAATATAAAATTTCAAGGTACAGCTACCCACCCCTGTTTACGAGATGGACCTGAGTTACTTAGTTACCAAAGACAAAACAAGGTACGGCCTTAGCATTTTTATTACCGGACAGAAGCAAAGTTTCCTTGGAGGTGGAACGTGATAATGTAAACACAAATGAAGATTTGGAGAAATTGTTAATGTACATGGATAAATCTTATTAAAAATAATTTTAAGAAAAAAGATGTTAATATT
The DNA here is from genome assembly GCF_020745735.1 of Hemiscyllium ocellatum. Classification (NCBI taxonomy): domain Eukaryota; kingdom Metazoa; phylum Chordata; class Chondrichthyes; order Orectolobiformes; family Hemiscylliidae; genus Hemiscyllium; species Hemiscyllium ocellatum. The sequence continues at coordinate 38,260,935 of NC_083415.1, forward strand.
ACCACAAATACAAAACAATACAAAAATAGTACAAAACTAAACCCAAATAATAAAAACAATTCCCCAACCCACCCTCCTATACGAATGTATAAACATATATAGAGAAGTATAAAAATTTTTTAAAAACCAAAACTAGCTATTTAACTAAATAAATACCTAACAACAAACATAAATAATAATAACTCAGCCCAGCCAAACAAAATACTCATACATTCACAGTTCCTCTTCCCTGGATATTGGACTCATGAAACACAATCGTTACAGCTATATAAAAGCTCTTGTTAGTGTGGCAGATAAATTTGTGTCCAGGTATTTCGAAAAGGATTGCCATGTCTTGTAAAACTTCTCGGTTTTGTGGTGTACCATATTTGTGAGAAAATCCAGGGGAAATATGCTCCATAACAATCGAAAGAGGTCTCTATTAGGTAACTCGTACTTCTGTACTAACTGATCGAAGGACATCATTACATCTCCCTTAAATAAATCACCCATGCAAGATATACCCCTAGCTGCCCAACGTTTAAATCCTGAATCTTTCATACCTGGTTGAAAACTCGGCATACCAACTAAAGGTGTAAACAAAGATGTTTTGCCAATATTACCTTCCCTCTGCCGAATTGCCCTCCATGCTTTAACAGTATTGATGACTATTGGGTTATGGCAATATTCCCTAACTGTCCTCATCTTGTCCAAAAACAGCAAACTGGTAAGGGGGAACCTTGCCTGGGAGGCTTAGATATCTAGCCATATTGAAAGAGGGTCCCCACAAACCCAATCACTTACGTAGGTCAAAAACGAGTTAATTGGTAATTTTTAATGTCCGGAACATCTACTCCTCCCAATCTGTGAGGCAACTGTGTTTGTTTATTGAAAATCAGGGGAGCAGCCGTATAGGGTATAGCAAACAAGGGTGAATATTCATCTTAATAAGCACTATCCGACCCAACCACGAGACTGGAAGTGCCTCCCATCTTTGGAGATCTTGTTTCATTTTTTTCAAATAATTGAGTAAAATTGGCTTTGAACAGCCAATCCAGAACTGGAGTAATGAATATACCCAAATACACAAAACCCCACTGTGACCACCTAAATGGGAATCTACAGTCACTCTCTCGAGCCAACTCTTTCAGAAGACCACCCATAGGCATAGCCTCTGATTTAGCAAAATTAATCTTATACCCTGAAAAAGCACCAAACACGTGAATGCATCGTATCAGGCAAGGCACTGAGACTGCTGGATTTGTCAAGAAAATCAGAACATTGTCTGCATACAGTGAGATCTTATGTAATTTTGACCCCACTTCTGGAGCTGATATATTGAGATCCCCACAAATGGCCTCTGCCAATGGTTCAATCACCAACGTAAAAAGTAATGGTGAAAGGGGACAGCCCTGCCGGCTGCCCCTATAAATATTAAAGTTGCTTGATCGTACCCCGTTGGTAATGACCACCGCGAGAGGTACACTGTAGAGAACCTTTACTCATCTTATGAAAACTTCGCCCAAACCAGTCTAGAGTATAGTAAAGGTACAGCCACTCAACTCAGTCAAATACCTTCTCTACATCTAAAGGAATCACCAATCCCTGTATTGACTGCTGTTGGCATGCTTGAATTACATTAAGCAGCCTCCTAACATTATTGGAGGATCTGTGACCCTTTATGAAGCCTGTCTAATCCTCTTTAATAATAGAGGGTAACAGTCTCCAGCCTTAATGCGAAAGCCTTAAAGAGGATTTTAAAGTCCACATTTAAGAGGGAGATGGGCCTGTATGAAGCATAGTCTTCTGGATCCTTCCCTTTTTTAAAGATAAGTGAAATATTGGCCTCTCTCAGAGATGGCGGGAGACAAACATGACTGTATGAATCATTAAACATATTCAACATCGGGCCTGACAGTATACTTATAAATTCCTTATAGAATTCACTGGGAAGTCCATCAGGACCCGGTGGCCTTTCCACTCTGAAGCTGCCTCACAGCTTCCTGCACTTCTTGCTCTGATAATGGGGAATTGAGAAAGGACTGTTGTTTGTGATTCACACCCAGGAGCTTCAGATCTCTAAAAAAATGATTCCATTTTGGCCTGCCCCTCCTCACAATTCTCAGACTGATATAACTTAGAGTAGAATCTCTGGAACGTCACATTAATCTTTTTAGAATCACGTTAGGTTCCCAGACACTTCCCTAGTCGCTGTAATGATTTGTGAGACACTTCTCTTTTTGGCAAGGTATGCTAAGTATTTGCCTGGCTTGTCACCATGCTCGTATAACCTTTGCTTTGCAAAAGCCAGCTCCTTCTTTGCCGTCTGCGTGAGCACTGAATTTAGTGCAGACCACAGTGCCGTAATCCTCTGTAGTTTGACCAACGAGGGTCTGTCAAAATAGGCCTTCTTGGTTGCCTTCAACCGTGCTTCAAGGAGACGTTGCTGCTCACCCTTCTGCTGCTTCCTACTGGTAGAATATGAAATAACTAACCCCCAGCATAAGCTTTGGCAGTTTCCCAGAGAACAGATGAGCTATCAACCGAGCCTATATTGATATCTTGGAATTCCCGAAATTCCCTAGAGTAATACTCCACAAACTTACTGTCCATGAGAATAAAGGGGTCCATTCGCCAGTACCTTGAATCCACTGTAACATTCTTAATCTTAACCATGATGTACACTGGAGCATGATCAGAGATGGCAATATTACCAATCGTACAGGATGCCACCAGATCCAGGGTTACCGCAGGGGTCAGAAAAAAAAAGTCAATCTTCATGTGACATCTATGCGGATAGGAGAAAAACGTGAAATGCCTACCTGTAGGGTGGAGACACCTCCCGATGTCTACCAATCCTAATTCCCCACACAAACCCAATAACTATTTAGTTTGTGTAGAGGGTATCCAGGGACCTTTAGGCAACCTGTTTACTGTGGGGTCCATGAGGCAGTTAAAATCTCCCCTTATAATGATGTGCCAAGACTGGAGACTTATCAGTTTAGAAAAAGCATCTACAAAGAATTTAAGAGGGTGAGCTGGGGGACAATAAACATTTAAAATACCACATTCTTCCCCATTTATCAAGGCTTTAAGAATTACAAACCTCCAGTATGTGTCACATTCCAACAATTTAAATGAGAGATTTTTCCCAACCAATATAGCCACTCCCCTACTTCTGGTATTAAATGAAGAAAAATAAACTCAGTCAAAGCCATTCTGCTGTAATTTTAGATGCTTCTTGTCATCCAAATGTGTCTCCTGTAACAAAGTAATATCCATCTTCTTTCTAAGACTCAAGAGTACCTTCTTCCTCTTAATTGGTGAGTGACTTCCCTTGATATTCCAGGTACACCATTTAATCAAATCATTAGCCATAATCTTCTGCAGGAACCCGAACCACAAGTTGCTGAGCCTTAGAGTCGCACGGTCCACCAAATATAAAATCTACATAAACTAAAACCACTACATTTAACAAACATACAAAATTATTAAAAATAAAAAAACAAAAACCAGAAAACAAACCAACATATAAAGCGCCAATAGCGCTGAGTTGGGGAACTCAACCCTTGCCCGTAGGGGACAACTATCTGTCCCGAACTGCCCACAAATAGGCATCTAACCATCTCAACCACCTTCACTTCTCCCAGCTAGAGTCGCATTGCAAGCACAAGCTAAAAAGAATAAACAGCCCATAGAATATCAATTGAATAAAACAACCCATTCTTTTATTTAAAGAAAGGGGGAATATATACCCCACCCATCCTTTGGTATGTCCTAACTTTGAAATTTAAAATGTATATCTTAACCACTGCCAAACATAGTCTGAACCAAGTTATCATCAATAGAGGAAAAAAAAGGGAAAAACAAAGCTCTAACCGGATTTCCTCCATTTCTTTTACAGAATGATAAACACATACCCAAGCAACAATATTTATACATACTACAATTGTTTAACTTAGGTTAGTTTGTCCACAAAGTCTCTTGCCTTCTCCGATGTGTCAAAGAGATGCATGGATCCATCTAAGGTGATCCGAAGCACTGCCGGATATCTCAGGTAGTAATGAATTCCCAGCTCCTTCAGTCTTGACACCATCATACGATTTTCGTTTTTGGATTACCACCGCTGAAAAGTCCTGAAAAAAACATGATCTTAGACCAGTCATAAATTAGGGCTCCTGGAGTCTGGAAGCCTCCATGACTCTCTCCTTATCCCGGTAACTGCACCAGGAAAAGTCGAGAGCGTTGACCCAGACCCGACCTCCACATTGCTACCTGGTGAGCCCTCTCGATCTTCAATCCCCTCATGCCAGTCTCCAAGTCAAGGAATTTCAGAAGCCAATCTTCAACAAATTCTGCAGGTCACTCACCTTCCTTACCCTCAGGCAGACTGATGATCCAAATGTTTTTTCTCCTGCCCGTTTTCAAGATCATCCACGCAAATTACGAACCTGCGTCTTCAGGGCTTGGATCTCTTCCTTGAATGAACTGGCATCAGCTTCCTCCACTGTGACCCTGTGCTCCACCTAATCCGTCCTCTTCTCCAGGTCTCCCAGCTGCTGCTCATGTTTCTGCAGCATGAGAGAGACTGGAGCCGGCTTCTCTTCAATCTGTTTCCCCAACATCTCGCGAGATATGGATAAATTTTAATCGACTGACTTATGAGGTCGTCAGAATTTGATAAATTTGGAGAAGACCAGGGACTACGGTGAGAGGAAATGCATAATGGAATTCAGTAGACTATGCAAGACTGCAAAAACTAAATTACCTAATCTGTACTTGCATTTGTTATTGGACTATGCCAAAGTATCAAATATGGAAAGACATCTAGTTTTGATGGAGTTAAATTTGAGGATCATCATACATTACTAGAGCTATTTTCCAGCAGCATTCATAGCACAAAGGGGTCAGTGGTATAACAGAGCAGAGGACATAACGTTAACAAATTCATGAGACTGTCTAAATACAGGCCACAAGCAACAGTATGAAAGGAGAACTGACACAAATCAGGACAGAAATGCTATCAAGAATTTTGAGAAGCAGGGAGAATTTGGAATTTACAAGAAGGTGAACCCCCAGAAATACTCGGTATACTGAATCAACGATTTAGGTGTGTCAAAGTAACACTACGTCATGAGCCATCCCAAACGCTTTAAAATAAAGTATTTGAAGCCAAACATGAAATAGGAGTATTTGGTAGAATAAAACTGAGATTGAGATGGAAGCGAGGGCATTATACGTTTCAAACAAGACATGAATGCATTGGTGGAGGCCTTTTACAAATGTGTAATATTTAACCATTAAAGTACCACTCTCTTCCAGACTATTAAATGAATGTACATCTACTGTTGTGTGGAATAATACACTCTCAAAGACACAAAGGTGGATCTGGACACAAACTTAAACTTTACAGCTTTCCTCTGGATGCAATCTGATTAGTTTTTCACAGCTCAAATTTTCATTCAGCACATTGCAATGGGATGAAAAAGGACTGACGCTTAAAGCATCTTTTATTTAGAATGTTTTGCAGAGTTTGGGGGCAAGGTTTATGCATAAAAGTGAACTTATGCAGATTGTGCTATAGGATTTGGAACAATTGAACAAAGATATTCAAAAGTCCTACTCTATAGGAAAAAAGGTTTCATTGAGCCTTCCTTTATTATTCATCATTCATGAAGCATGCAGAGAGAATGAAAGATTCTATCTTTAGGCTTTGAAATGGTTAACTCTGAAATAACAGGTGAAAATTGGTACCATCAGAACTTCAGTTGGATGTGGCTCTAACAATGCAAAGCAGTTGCAAATATCACAGTGGCAATGGAAATGGCCTATACAAAAACCATGTGCTAGTGAGTTTTGAGAAGATTTGTAGCTCAGGTTGAGGGTCTGGATGTAGATTTGCTTGCTGAGCTGGAAGGTTCATTTTCAGACATTTTGTCCCCATCCCAGATAACATCTTCAGTGGGCCTCCAGATGAAGCACTGCTGGTGTTTCCTGCTTTCTATTTATATGTTTGGGTTTCCTTGGGGTGGTGATGTCATTTATTTCTGTTGTTCAAGGTCATCCCAGGATTACACATGCCTCTCCGGCAGCTTTCTGGGATGACTTTAATCATGTAACAAAAACCATTAACTTTTGTTTTAATATACCTAAAGCATTTAAACTACCCTAAGTTATGTCACTAATGAATGTTCTTATATAATACATATGTAGAAATTAAACATTCAGCTGATATGTAACACGATGATAATTGTCCTCAGAGTAGTAATGACTTGCAAATATTGTCCCCGTAATTTTTAATTTCCTTTACTTCGGTCATCTGTTCTTCTCTTGAATGTTGATAAGAAGCTTGTTTTTAAATCGCTAACTTCAGAAGTGCATTCACCCTTATTTTTTTTCTCTGCTGCTCCCCTAGACCTGTTCCCATACACTTCTGAAAAATCATTGCATGTTAGTCAGTTTCAGTTAGTGGTTCCCTGGTTACTGCAGTATTTGGATATGTTCAGAGACCCAAACTAATTCATATGTTCAAAAGTTGAAAAACACTATGTCCATCCTCTGTGTTCTGATTTCCACAACCTCATTACTATTTCTCTCCAAGACCTGACACCTTCCCCACACTGTTCCTTGACACACTATCAAATGATAGAACTACTCTCCTAACATAATCAGGTCACACAGTCCTCCAAAGATCTGTATCAAGTAACTCCTATAATTATTTACTGTCCGGGGATTCTCATGCCACAAAAACTTGATGACAAAACAGAATTGACATTATTTATGAAGTTGAGGAAAATTGAAATTTATTCCACCAGTGCTATGATAAATTGCAAACAGATATTGGGAATACACAAACCAAGTATGTGCATCATGTGTAATGAAACTGTAATGTCTTTAATATTCTCAAATCTATGCACCTCTATTCTAGATTACTGAAGCAATTGATTTGTCAGCATCACTCAACAAACAGAATATGCATTTCCTAATATTGCCTCTCTCAGTACAAAGCTATGACTTTGTTTTTCCATAACCTTTTATATTTATTAGAGTCATAGAGATGTACAGCATGGAAACAGACCCTTTGGTCCAACTCGTCCATGCCGACCAGATATCCCAACCCAATCTAGTCCTACCTGCCAGCACCTGGCCTATATCCCTCCAAACCCTTCCTGTTCATATACCCACCCACAAGCCTCTTAAATGTTGCAATTGTACACCAGCCTCCACCACATCCTCTGACAGCTCATTCCATACACGTACCACTCTCTGCGTGAAAATGTTGCCCCTTAGGTCTCTTTTATATCTTTCCCCTCTCACTCTAACCCTATGCTCTCTAGTTCTGGACTCCCCGACCCCAGGGAAAAGACTTTTGTCTATTTATCCTATCCATGCCATACTTCATTGTTTCTTGCTGATAGTCATACTGGCACTTGTAAAGAGAATTAAACTTTTAAAATAGCCCCAGTGGTCTATTCTCAAACCTGTGAACATGAAACTGCTTCTAAATTAAATGGTTTTGCAGCCAGAATCCACATGCTCTATTATGGTACAGTGCCTCCAACATTTGCAAAACATTTTTTCTAGGGCAGTTATGCTAACATCATTGTTTCTGAATAGGCTCCAGCATCTAAATTCTGCAATTGCTGTGGATAAATTTGCCTTTGGCGATTTACAGTAAAGTCTTTGTATGTTGTTGATCCTTTAATAGGGCACAAGGAAAGTACAAAGAACATGGAAATAATCTGACCATTAATTCAAATGAACATGTAAACAAAAATAGGCCAGGCTTTCCACATGTACATTATTCCCACTGGAAGTTTGATGAGTTAGATTTATCCCCTGCTCATGGTGCAAGTGGTGACCCTAATGATTGCTCCATGCAATATAAATATCTCACTCTGTTGAGCTGAGAAATAGCACATTATCTCAAGATATCGCAAGCAATCAAGGTAATTGCATGATATCAATGATGCAGTAAGTAACATACAGTTGGATCATTCATTCAAACATGCTGCTTCTTCTCCCACTGCATGTTCTGTAATTCACAAATCATGAAATTCTCATACTAATCCTTTCAAATAAAGTGGGCAGTATAGTGCACCCACTGAGTCAGGTAAGTTTTACTCGTGAGTTTATTTTAACTTCTAGTGTGTTTTCCTCCCTCAATGTGGTACAAGGAGAAGATAAAGTCTTCAGTATTTCTTAATGCCAGCTTCCAGCGATATTTTTTCCAACCTTTCTGAATTCTGAACCAGACATAACCATTCTCAGCAAATTTTACAGCTTAAATGTACAGAGAAGCAGCTGTGGTTCTTTCAGATGTAGACTTCACCACGTGCAGAATTGCCCTTTCACTGATTGGCTAAAGGTCAAATGTTGGTCTGATCGGATGTGGATGGCAAATTGCCTTCTCTAAAAGGAAATTTTACGAGCCAATAATGGTTTCATGGTCACTATTACCCAAACTAGCTTTCAATTTATTCACTGAATTAAAATTCCATTATCTGCCATCATATATGAATCCATGTTGTTAGAGAATTAACGTGAGCCTCTTGTTCAATTTCCACGACATTGCCACCTTTCCCTCTCACACATAAGGCAGAAGGGATTACTGGTGAAAGATGAGACATTACCTCTGCAGCTTACAACACACCCATTTTTAAATAGACAATGCTCAAACAACATCAAACATCCATTCAGAAATTAAGGTATACATAGCACTTCCAGGGAGACAGAGAAAAGAGAAGCATTATAGTAATAGGGGAATGGCATAATTACTATTAGTAATTCCTAATCCTGTTTTTCACTGCAAAGACAGTGACTTGAAGACTGTTACCTATCTGGTGCCAAAGTTCAGGACATCTCTTCTGGCTTGGAGAAAAACTCAGCAAGAATCATGGTTTATGCAGGTACCATCAATCATAGGTAGGACGAGAAAAGAGGGATTACCAGCAGTTTAGAGCTCAATTAAAGAGCAAAACCACAAAATTAATAACCTCAGGATTATTACCTAATCCATGTGCAAATTAGTGTAGGGTAAATAAGATTAGAGGTAAATATGTAACTCTGACTGGTGAGAAAGAAATGGGATCCAGTTCATTGCAAGGGATGTATTTTATTGGGATAAGCTTCATTTGAACCAAGCTGGGACTAGAGTTCTAGCACATTGTATAACTGGTCTTGTAGATAGAGCCTTAAATTAATTCATGAAGAGGGAAGTGTTCAATTGAAAGAAAGCTTTAAAAAAAAGATAAATCCAGGGTAGCAGAGAGGCAAACAACGATCAAACTAGAAAGGGCAGAAAATAAAAGCAGTGGTGTGCAGCAAAACGTAGACCTAGAGTGAGTACTAAAGGGAAAGGTCAAAACTTAAGGCTGTTTATCTGAGTACATGCCAAAGTATTTCTAACAAGATAGGGGAGTTGACAGCACATGCTTATGACTTGACACCTATTATGGAGTTGTGGTTGTAGGGTGACCAGGAGTGGGAACTGAAAATCCAAGAGTATTGTATTCAATGTTCCAGAAATGTAGTCTAAATAAAAAGAAAGTAGTGTAGCTTTGGTAATAAAAGAAGGCATCAGAGTGCATAGTGACCTAGGTGCAGCAATAGATCGTAATGTGGAATATTGTAATGTGGTATTTGGATAAAAATAAGGAAGAGGGAAGGAAAGAAGTCATTGATGTGAGTCATCTCTAGACCCTCAAAGAGTCACTATAGGATAAACCATAACCAGGAAATAATGCAGGCATGTAAAGTGTATGAGAATTGTCATTGGCGATTTGAATTTGCATATTGACAATAAAAAGCAGACAGACATGGCTAACAGTGAATTTGTGGAGTGCATCAGGAATTCTTTTTTAAAGGAATACATTGCATTACCTATTCAGCAACAGGCTCTCCTAGTAATGTGTCGCGAGGTAGGAGTAATAAGAGATCTCTTGGTTAAGGATCCTCCAGGGATTAGTGCTCAACATAGTGGAATTTCAAATCCAATTTGAGGGACTAAATAAGAGCAGTAACAGATGTATGAAGAGTTGACTGAAGCAAGCTGGGAAAATAGAATCAGGTCAGATGGGCAGTCACAGACATTAAAGTTGAGATTCCATAACCCTCAGCAAAAATTACTTCCAATCAAAAAGAACTCAGTGAGAAGGAAGGTGCACCTATGGTTAAGGCATTCAAGAAGAATATCCATTCAAAATCAAAGGCACTAAAAGCAGTAAACGTTAGTGGCATTGAGATGATTTAAGAACCAGCAGATGACTGAAAAACTAATATAGAGGAAGAAAATTGAATATGAATGTAAATTGGCAAGAACAGCAAAAACTTACACAGGAATATAAAAAAAAGAGTAGCTAATGAGAATATGGAACTCTTGGAAGATGTGACTGATAAGTTGGTGAACACAGAATGGGAAAATGATAGATAATTTTAAACCAATATTTTGTATCCATCTTCATGATGAAGGACATCGTAAACATCCCAAAGATATAAAATAAATGAGGAGCTAACGGGGAGGAAATGTCACCAGGGGCAAAGTATTTGACAAACAAATGGGACTAAAGCAATCAAGTCAATAGACCTGACTGCTTGAATCCAAGGGTTATAAAGGAAGTGACTGCAGAGATATTGGAGGCATCGGCTGAAATATTCTAGAACTCACTGGATTCTGGGAAGGTTTCAGTGGATTATTCAAGAAAGAGACTATAGACCTTTTAGCCTAACATCAATAATCGTGGGCGGCACGGTGGCACAGTGGTTAGCACTGCTGCCTCACAGCGCCTGTAGACCCGGGTTCAATTCCCGACTCAGGCGACTGACTGTGTGGAGTTTGCACGTTCTCCCCGTGTCTGCGTCGGTTTCCTCTGGGTGCTCCGGTTTCCTCCCACAGTCACAAAGATGTGCGGGTCAGGTGAATTGGCCAAGCTAAAATTGCCCGTAGTGTTAGGTAAGGGGTAAATGTAGGGGTATGGGTGGGTTGCGCTTCGGCGGGTCGCGCTTCGGCGGGTCGGTGTGGACTTGTTGGGCCGAAGGGCCTGTTTCCACACTGTAAGTCTAATCAATTGGGAAAACGCTCGAGCCCATTTAGTAGTAGCAAGACATTTAGGAGCGGCTTAACACAATCAAATGGAGTCAACATAGTTTTGTGAAAAGGAAATCATACTTGATAAATCTGCTAGATTGCTTTGCGTGTATAAACAGCAGAGCAGATAAAGGTGAATCAGTTGATGTACTGTATTTGGATTTGCAACCATTTGATAGTGTTGCATAACAGGTTAGTGCACAAGGTATGAAGAATAATGTATGAGCATGGATTGAGGATTGGTTGACACACAGAAGACTGAGCAGGGATTATTGGAGACTTTTCAGGTTGGAAAGACATTATTACAGGAACACTACAAAAATCCTGGGTTATCACATATTTATGATGCAACAAAGTATAATGTATCAAAATGTGATGATGCAAAAATAGCCAAGATGCATATTGCAATGAGGACATAGGGAATCTGCAACAAGGATATAGATAGGTTGAGCGAGTGGGCAAAAAAACCTGACAGATGGAATTCCAAGCAGGACATTGAGGGGTCATGCAAATGACAGGAATAATCAAAAGTCTGATGACTTAAAGACTCCAATACTGAAGAGAAGAATCTTGGTTGTTCTTGTGCATAAAATCCAAGCTAACATGCAAATGCAACCATCAATTAAAATGGCCAACAGATTTGGCTATCATTGCTAGGGGGTTGTAGATTAAAAATAGGGAAGTAGTGTTAAAACTGTACAGGGTGTTGGTGAGGCTGCATCTGCAGTCCTGTTTGTAGTTTTGGTCCCCCTGTGTAAGGAAGATGATTTTGGCACTGGAGGGAGTTCAAGAAATTTCTGAGGCTGACTCCTGCAATGAGGTATTGACTTAGTAAGAACAGCAAGCAAAATAGGCCCTTATTTATTAATTTTTAGAAGAAATGAGGGATGATCTTATTGAAATGTACAAGATTCTGAGGGGCTTGACAGAGCAAATACGGAGATGTTTCCACTATAATAGTGGGGGGAAATGTGACATCATTACAAAACAAGGTGACAGTCATTTAAAACTCAATTGCATAGGAATTTCTTCTCAGAGAGTAGTGAATATTTGGAGATATCTATCCCAGAGAGTTGTGGAAGCTAGATAACAATATTTAAAAGAGTAGGTAGATAGATTTTTGAAGTATTGTGAAGTTGAGGGCCATCAGAAGCTAACACAAAAGACAAAGTGAGGCCAGAGCAGGTGAAACAACCGTACAGAAATGCTGGGCAGACCATCAGCCCGACTCCTGCTCCTTTTACTTGGCTTGGTTTGGAAGTTGCTTTTATAAAGGAGTGAGAATGAGCTGATGCCCACAGAGAAAGTCCTGAACATTACAACGTATGTGATGGGAAGGGGATAAAATATAACAAAATGTCTTGCAAATCCTACAAAATCATACTAAGATCTCAGAATGCAATATATTACTTTTTTTCATTCCATCACTTAGTACTTTAACCCCATCAGTCAAAGCCTATACACACAAGAATGTGACTTACCTCCACACCTCTCGTATTTATTCAAGACTGCTCCACATTGATGAAAAGTCCTCTCGCATACTGGCCCTCACTAGCCCCTGAAGGAGTAGCGCTCCAAAAGCTCATGTTTTCAAATAAAACAGTTGGACTATTACCTGGTGTCATGTGATTTTTGACCTTGCCCAACACCAGCACTTCCACATCACGGTTCTCTCATATTGCCACACGGTATTATATTTTGCTGCCAACCCTACCATCTGCTGCACCTTTCTGGACCAGTTTTGAATATCAATTTAGTGCTCTGCTGGTAATGGCATTTTGTTCACAGTAGCAGCACAGTGATGACTGTCTAAATACTTTTGACCCAAGGACTGACATTTCTGCTACTTCTGCTCAGGAATATGCTTCTCAACTTCAATTACCTCGTTCTGACTTCCCTAATGACTGAGGAGAAAGTGAGGACTGTAAATGCTAGAGATTAGAGTCAAGTGTGGTGCTGGAAAAGCACCTAAGCAGCAGGAGAATCGGCATTTCAAGCATAAGCCCTGATCATTCCTGATGAAGGGCTTATGCCCAAAATGTCAATTCTCCTGCTTGCTCCTCAGATGCTGCCTGACCTGCTGTCTTTCATAAATACCTGCTTGCAACACAGCCACAGGCCAAAAATGTCACCTCGACGCCATCAAATAATGCTTTGCACCTGTAAATTGGAGCAGTGATCAAATGATTACTTCAAGCATGAAAAGGTCTGTGATAATAGTAATGGCTGTTGGATTTGGAGACTGCTTTCCAAGAATTCAGTCAAAAGAACTCAAGTATAACAAACTTGTTACTTTCTGCACTGAAGAAAGGCAATAATTTACCTTCTTCTTGGATTCAGTAGATGGCAGTATGGCTTTAATCTACTCTTAGAGCCGGGCACAGATGAAATATGTATTTGTTTTGGACACTCCTCCAATGGACACCAAACCAGTAAGCAAAAACTAAAGAAGGAATTTCATACAGTCACAGTGCCCTGAATTAGGTGACCATAAAGTTTAAAAGACAGGTGACCAAACGGGACAACCGGTTTTTTTCCTGCTCTAATCCAGCTTTGCAACAAGGATTTCAATATTCCCAAGACCAAAACAAGATTCAAACTGAAGCTAGGCCATTTAGGAGTGAAACAGAGAATATGTTGCTCAAACTCATGCGAATTTGCAAACATGCTATAAAAAGTGAAAATGTAACTTTCAGTTTAGTGTATAAGGTGCATAAAATGGAAATTAACCTATTTTTAACACCCAAGTATAAGATTTTACTGTAGTTTGCACTTAATGGCATTGTTATATCGAAGCAACCTTACATGGATTGGATTAGATTAGATTACTTAGTGTGGAAACAGGCCCTTCGGCCCGACAACTCCACACCGACCCACTGAAGCGCAACCCACCCATACCCCTACATTTACCCCTTCACCTAATACTACGGGCAATTTACCATGGCCAATTCACCTGACCTGCACATTGTTGGACTGTGGGAGGAAACCAGAACACTGGGGGAAACCCACGCAGACACGGGGAGAATGTACAAACTCCACACAGTCAGTCACCTGAGACGGGGATTGAATCTGGGTCTCTGGCGCTGTGAGGCAGCAGTGCTAACCACTGTGCCACCATGCCACCCACTAGTAAATCCTAGTTGCAAAACATTAGTTCTACATTGCGAGTAGCACACATGCTAACTCACTTAAACAGCCTTTCATTAATTCTATTTCTTTGCCCAAAACTCTGCATTATTTTTCCTTTTCAAGCATTTATCCAACATCCTTTTGCCTTTCAGATGAAATGCTAAACTATTGCCCCACCTGTCCTCTCAGCTGGATGTACAAGATGCTAGTTCACTTTTCAAACAGGAGTGTGCAGCCCAGTAGCATTCCTTAATCAACACCTAAAACAGATTGCAAGATAAAACTTATCAGAGTATGAAATCTGAAGCAAAAACAGAAAATGCTGAAAGGTTTATCAATCTTATTCAGGTGCTGCCAAACCTACTGAGTATTTCCAGCATTTGCAAAACCAAAGAGATCATATGATAATTATCATACTATGATGGGATATGGTTGTGTGCAAATTGGCTGTCATGTCTCCCACATTTCATTAGTGACTGTATTTCAAAGGCTTAAAGCAAACCAGGACACTGCAAGATGCTACATAATCAAGACTTAGAGTGATTCCAACACACTTTAAACACACCAGATATATGCATCATAAATGGTTTATTTTCCATCTGCATATTTTCCATGTAATGATTTTTTTTGAAGACCGAAGGAGGTAACCTGACAATCAAGATAAGCCCGAAAATCAAAAGTAAATCTGTCGTAGATTAGTATTTCTGTTCATTTAAGTAAATCGGAGCTTACCATGTTGTCATAGGCTTCATTCATATCAGAAATTAACAACCTTCCTATTGCTAGACCCAACAGAACCAGATGCCTCCAGGCTGCTTGGTCATGTGAAAAAGAAAGAATATCTCATTTGAACTCCGAGACAATTCAAAACCGCTTCCATGTTGACATATCAGCAACTCTGAGGATGACACCAGTTAACAAAATGAGATTGAATTCAATGTCACACTTGCTGCCATTCACAACAAGCACTGCAACAATCAGAGTTGAAATTTTAACAGATCATTTCCCTTTGGTTCCTTCGGTGCAAATTACTTCACTGCAAACAATTCAATATAAGTGGATTAACTGAAAACCAAGTACGTGCAAATTGCAAATTTTGATGCAGGGAAATTACGTTTTTTGTAGTAGAAACCTGACTGGAAAAAAAAGGAAGTTATCTTTCAAAGATCAGATAAAGATTGAGTGTTCTTGTGGTGCAGTAGGAAGGTCCCTAACCAGAAAGCCTTGGTTCAGGTCCCAAGCCTTGGTTCTGTTCTCGAGGTTTATGATAGCAACTCGGAACAGGTTGATTAAAGAGAATCAATTTTTACTTGAAAAAACTCTAAATTGGGTGTAATTTGGTAACTGATACACAGTTGCACTTCGAAGTCATTTGTAAAAACTTTTTAATTTCTTCTAATCAGATTTACTGAATATTTACCAAATTATGAAAGGTTTGCTCACACTCTTCAGGAGGGGGTGGGGGGGTTTAAACTAATTTGGCAGGGGGATGGGATCCGGACTTGTAATCCAGACTTGTAATCCAGCAAGTAGGTTAGCTGTTTTTCAGGATGTCCAAGAATGTAGGGAGGCTGTGGAGAAGGTAGCACTGACAGGGAATACTTGCAGACACAGAGATGGGCTCAAGTGTGTATACTTCAACGCAAGGAGTCTCAGAAATAAGGTGGGTGAACTTAAGGTGTGGATTGGTACTTGGGACTACGATGTTGTGGCCATCACGGAAATGTGGATAGAAAAGGGACAGGAATAGTTGTTGAAGGTTCCTGGTTACAGGTGTTTCAGTAAGATTAGGGAGGGTGGTAAAAAAGGAGGGGGGGTGGCGTTGCTAATTAGAAATGGTATATGGCTGCAGAAAGGCAGTTCAAGGGGGATCCACCTTTGGAGGTAGTATGGGCTGATGCCAGAAATAGGAAAGGAGCAGTCACCTTGTTGGGTGTTTACTATAGGCCCCCCAATAGCAGCAGAGATGTGGAGGAACAGATTGGGAAACAGATTTTGGAAAGGTGCAGAAGCCACAGGGTAGTAGTCATGGGCGATTTTAACTTCCCAAATATTGATTGGAAGCTCTTTAGATCAAGGAGATTGGACGGTGTGGTGTTTGTGCAGTGTGTCCAGGAAGCTTTTCTAACTCCGTATGTAGATTGTCCGACCATAGGGGAGGCCATATTGGATTTGGTACTCGGTAACAAACAGGGACAAGTGATGGGCTTGTTAGTGGGTGAGCATTTTAGTGATGGTGACCACAATTCTGTGACTTTCACCTTGGTTATGGAGAGAGATAGGTGCGTGCAACAGGGTAGGTTTTACAATTGGGGGAAGGGTAAATACGATGCTGCAAGACAGGATCTGAGGAGCATAAGTTGGGAGCATAGGCTGTCAGGGGAGGATGTCATTGAAATGTGGAACTTTTCAAGGAACAGATATGACGTGTCCTTGATATATATGTACCTGTCAGGCAGGAAAGAGATAGTCGTGTGAGGGAACCTTGGTTGACGAGGGAGGTTAAATGTCTAGTAAAGAGAAAGGAGGAGGTCTACATAAGGTTGAGGAAACAAGGCTCAGACGCAGCGTTGGAGGGATACAGGATAGCTAGGAGGGAGCTAAAGAAAGGGATTAGGAGAGCTAAGAGAGGGCATGAAAAATCTTTGGCGGGTAGGATCAAGGATAACTCCAAGGCCTTTTATGCGTACGTGAAAAATATGAGAATGACGAGAATGAGGGTAGGTCCGATCAAGGACAGTAGTCGGAGACTGTGTATTTTTTTTAGATTAGATTAGATTAGATTAGATTACAGTGTGGAAACAGGCCCTTCGGCCCAACTAGTCCACACCGACCCGCCGAAGCGTAACCCACCCATGCCCCTACATTTACCCCTTACCTACCCACAGCCCTAACCTAACACTACGGGCAATTTAGCATGGCCAATTCACCTGACCTGCACATCTTTGGACTGTGGGAGGAAACCGGAGCACCCGGAGGAAACCCACGCAGACACGGGGAGAACGTGCAAACTCCACACAGTCAGTCACCTGAGGCGGGAATTGAACCCAAGTCTCTGGCGCTGTGAGGCAGCAGTGCTAACCACTGTGCCACCGTGCCGCCCGTATTTGAGTCAGAAGAGATAGGAGAGGTCTTGAATGAGTACTTTTCTTCAGTATTTACAAACGAGAGGGACCATATTGTTGAAGAGGAGTGTGAGAAATGGACTGGTAAGCCAGAGGAGATACTTGTTAGGAAGATGTGTTGAGCATTTTGAAAAACTTGAGGATAGACAAGTCCCCCAGGCCTGACGGGATATATCCTAGGATTATGTGGGAAGCAAGAGAGGAAATTGCAGAACCGTTGGTAATGATCTTTTCGTCTTCACTGTCAATAGGGGTGGTACCAGGGGACTGGAGAGTGGCGAATGTTGTGCCCCTGTTCAAAAAAGGGAATAGGGATAACCCTGGGAATTACAGGCCAGTTAGTCTTACTTTGGTGGTAGGCAAAGTAATGGAAAGGGTAGTGAGAGATAGGATTTATGAGTATCTGGAAAGACACAGCTTGATGAGAGACAGCCAGCACGGATTTGTGAAGGGTAGGTCTTGCCTTACAAGTCTTATTGAATTCTTTGAGGAGGTGACCAAGCATGTGGATGAGGGTAGGGCAGTGGATGTAGTGTACATGGATTTTAGTAAGGCATTTGATAAGGTTCCCCATGGTAGGCTTCTGTGGAAAGCCAGGAGGCATGGGATAGAGGGAAATTTGGCCAGTTGGATAGAGAACTGGCTAACCGGTCAAAATCGGAGAGTGGTGGTAAATGGTAAATATTCAGCCTGGCGTCCAGTTACAAGTGGAGTTCCGCAGGGATCATTTCTGGGTCCTCTGCTGTTTGTAATTTTTATTAATGACTTGGAAGAGGGAGTCGAAGGGTGGGTCAGTAAATTTGCAGACAATACGAAGATAGGTGGAGTTGTGGATAGTGAGGAGGGCTGTTGTCGGCTGCAAAGGGATTTAGATATGATGCAGAGCTGGGCTGAGGAGTGGCAGATGGAATTCAACCCTGTCAAGTGTGAGGTTGTCCATTTTGGAAGGACAAATAAGAATGCGGAATACAGGGTTAACGGTAGGGTTCTTAGTAAAGTGGAGGAGCAGAGGGATCTTGGGTCTATGTTCATAGCTCTTTGAAAGTTGCCACGCAGATGGATAGAGCTTGTAAGAAGGCCTATGTTGTATTAGCGTTCATTAACAGAGGGAGTGAATTCAAGAGTCGTGAGGTGATGTTGCAGCTGTACAGGACCTTGGTAAGGCCACATTTGGAGTACTGTGTACAGTTCTGGTCGCCTCACTTTGGGAAAGATGTGGGAGCTTTGGAGAGGGTGCAGAGGAGATTTACCACGCTGTTGCCTGGAATGGAGAATACGTCGTACAAGGATAGGTTGAGAGTGCTAGGCCTTTTCTCATTGGAACGGCGAAGGATGAGGGGTGACTTGATAGAGGTTTATATGATTATCAGGGGAATAGATAGAGTAGACAGTCAGAGACTTTTTCCCCAGGTACAATAGAGTGTTACAACAAGACGACATAAATTTAAGGTGAAGGGTGGAAGGTATAGGGGGGATGTCAGGGGTAGGTTCTTTACCCAGAGAGTGGTGGAGGCATGGAATGCGCTGCCTGTGGGAGTGGCAGAGTCAGAATCATTGGTGACCTTTAAGCGGCAATTGGATAGGTACATGGATAGGTGCTTAAGCTAGGACAAATGTTCGGCACAACATCGTGGGCCGAAGGGCCTGTTCTACGTATTGTTCTATGTTTGAAAACATGTGCAGTGAACACAATTTTCACTAAAGTAGCTGTAATACAAATATACACACAAAACACGGGCAGTTGACCATTTGGCCACTTGAAACAGCTCCATTTGTATTTCAAATTCCACTAGTAACTCAATCCCCTAAACGAGAATCTATCTACTTCAGTCTTAAAAATATATAATGACCCTCTATCTGCTTCCGGAGTTAAAAGTTCCAAAGTTGCACAGCCATCTAAATTTGCAGATAATGCTAAGCTAGGGAGGATAGTGAATTGTGAGGATGATGCTGAGTGACTTCAGAAGAACATTGACACATTGGCCAAATGAGCAGACAATTGGCAAATGAATTCTGATGCAGAGAAATGAGAGGAAATGTATTTTGCTAGAAACTACATGGAGAGACAATGGTACAACTTTGAGGGGAGTACAAGAGCAGAGACACCTCAGGTTCATGTGCATGACTCTCTGAAGGTAGCCATGCAAGTTGGAACTACCAACTCAATTGTGTTTCTCACTAAATAGGTGTCTAAAATGTTATACCTGTTAGACAGCTCCAAGGAGTCCCTGGGCTTCAACCTGCCAACTCCTCGTCTTTCACTGAATGGTCAGGTCACACACTGCCATCTCTACACTCTTCCTTGTCTATCTATCATGGTATGGAACAACCCCTCTCTTGTAAGAGTAATCCAGAAACCGCTCTCCATTTTGTATGAAAAATTTTTGTCTGCATAATGAATAATGAACTTGCCTGAATAATTTAACTAGGCTGTACATTGATGGGGTGTGGTCAGTTAGTGTCTGCACTACTTTGTGCGCCATTCAATCCCATGCTCCAAATGGTCCTTATTCCCAACTGCCATTGGCCCAAAGTGAAATCGAGCATGGCCTTGGATTCAATGCTACTTGATTTGAGGTATTGTACTTGGATATGCAAGATTGAAGTTAGAAGAACTATCCCTATTTCGTATGCTCTTAATAATCAATCATGATTCCGTACTAACTGCTGACCAGCCAGTTCTCCTGGAAGCATATGCATTAAACATCAGGTAAGGCATGTTGTGATAACGATAGTTGAACCATCTACCAACAATTTTCAATGTGAATATTGGCTATTTAAATAATGGACTGGCAAATGATCAGCATTCGCGAAACAATATCTCATCCATATTCAATCTCTAATGAGGAAAGGAAGTGAAGTATTAAAAACGAGTTAAAAAATTAAATCTTAACTACTTCCAAGTAGTAATTCATATTGTAAGTAAAAATATCAAGGGCACAGATGGAGGTGATTTCGCACATCCAGTTCATAGTCCATGAAAACCTACAGTTTCTCTCTGAACACCTTGGGCAAGATTACAGAATTTTGTCTTCATTACACTACCGAGAAAATGGCTCAAAATATTAATTCCACGTTCGTGACAAAGTGCTTCCTCAAACCAATCTGGAACTGTACTTTAACTAATTTATATTTAATTTTGTTTGTTTAATAGTCATCATTTGATTTGAACTAGACCACAAGAGGTAGGAGAAGTAAGCCATTCAGCCTATTGAATTAGTTCAACCCAGCTTTGAAAATCCTCCAAGAATTGGACAGATTCACAACCCTAACCCCTTCAGTTTAAGGGCTAATCTTTTCTATTCCACTATGTAACTTAAATAACTGCTTATTCACTTTTTTGAAATTAATTCTTTCCTTAATATATTCCCATAACATAGATACACAAATCAGCATCACTTCTGAAATTTGTCCAACTCTCGTGCCAAGCTGAACATATTCTAGCTTTCTGAACCAGAGCAATTCAGTGGGGCACCTTCTCACATGGACTCTACTGACTTAGCAAATTAACGGTCATCTTTTACTCTGCTGACTTCCACTTAGTTGTAATGGGTGACTTTCGATAATCTGAACGTAGTCTGGGATAGTGATCGCCCAAATGCCAGAGAATGGCTGCGACCCTGCTCCATGTTTAGGAGAATGTCCTACAGCAGTTTGGGAGGTGGTTTTGTGCTGTCACTGGATTAGTTAATCCAAACCCTAGGCTACTGTTCTGCAGACACGTGTTTGAATTTCACCAATCAGATGGTGAAATCTGAATTTAATAAGAATGCAAAATTAAAAACTAGCCTAGTGACAATGTCAATGATTGTGAAAACCCCATGTGGTTCACTAGGGAAGGAAATCTACCTTCCTTCGAGTGAAATCTACATGTAGCTCCACTGCAATGTAATTGACTCTTAACCCACCCAATGGGCACTTAGGGACAGGCAATAAGTCTGTTATAGCACGTAATAAACATATTCCATGAACAAATAAAAAAGATGGGTCAAGTCCAATGATCAAAGGCTGCTTGATGTAGTTCTTCGGAGTTGGGCTAAATAGATCATTAAGGGATAGCGATCATAGTAGGAAACAATCAACCTTACAGTACAATAAACAATCCAGAATAAGAATAGTTAACTGGGAGAAAGCTGACATCAATGAAGCAAAAACAAAGCCAGGGTAGGCAACTGAAGCAAAACTAGCAGCTAACATAACAGAGAATGCCAAAGTCACCTCTAGAAACAGAAATGGTAAAAGAATAATCAAGTATGAAGGGCTAAAAAAAAAGACATATGGAAGCAAGTGGCGTAGCTGAGCTTAAACATATATTATGCAACTGTCTTTACCAAGGAAGCAATGTGACCCAGGCAATGGTAACAAAACAAGGGAATTCAGTCACTAAAAGGGTTGAAAATGGTTAAAGGGTGGTATTGATAAATTGACTATACAAGTTGACAAGGAATCAGAACTGGTGACATATCAAAGGATACTGAAGGAAGTGAGTATGTGAAAACTGGTCATGACTCTATAAATGATTGGGAGGACTGGAGAAATGCTAACATGACTGCTTGTTTAGAAACAAAAAAATCTGCAGATGCTGGAATCCAAACTAGATAAGCAGGAGGCTAGAAGAACACAGCAAACCAAGCAGAATCAAGAGGTGGAGAAGTCAATGCTTTGGTTATAACCCTTCTTCAAGAATGGAGATGGGGGTACTACAAATAAAAAGAGGGTGGTTGATGAATTATGGGTGGGGAGAGGGGCAGAGCGATAGGTGAATACAGGTGGTGGGTATGACTGGTTGGTCAAGAGGAGGAATGAATCCAGTTGGTAGCTGAAAGGAAGGGTCGATTGGAGGGATGGAAATGAGGTGGGGCTGGAAAGGGGATCACGGAATGGGTGAGAAGGTTATTTGAAATTGGAGAACTCAATGTTGAGTTCACCAGGCTGTAGGCTGCCCAGGCGAAGATGAGACGTTGTTCTTCCAATTTACACCTTTGTTCAATGAAGCTTGTAAGAATAAGCCCAACAATTATAGACCAGTCAGTTTAACTTAAGCCATAGGAAGAGTGCACTATGATTAAGAGACACTTTTGAGTCGGCAAAAATCAACCATTTTTGTATGGGCCTACGTACAACTTCAGACCCAGAGGAATATGGTTAACTTTTAACTGCCCTCTGCAATAGCCGAAGAAGCCACTCAGTTCAAAGACATCTAGGGAGGGGCAATAAATACTGGCCCAACTGGGACACCCACATTCCATGAATTAAAGAAAGAAAAATAAGACAGAGTGGAGAACAAAGGGCACTATTTGAAAAGATGTCCAGGAGCAGGGAAACTTGTGTGTAAATGAGCAAAGATGGAAAGAGTTGTAAATAATGCAGACTCTTTGCACATTGAGCAGGAAAGCAAGGAGGCTGTGCTAAGCTTGCGTAAGTCACTATGTTGATCTCAGGCAGAGTACCGTATACGTCTGGGTGCTACACTTGAAGGACGTGAACGCACTGTACACTGTGTAGAAGAGATGTAGACGAATGATTCCAGGATGGGAAATCTCACCTCTGAAGCCAATTTGGAAAAAACTGACTGAAGAGAAGTCTAAGAAGAGATTTGATACAAATTTCAATAGCATGAGTCATCTGTCCACAGCAGTTAAGAAGAAACTAATCCCACACAAAATGATCAAGAGCAAGGTGGCACAGATTTAAACTAATTTGTAAAGAAACAAATGCAATGCGAGAAATAAACCTTTTCACACAGTTTAAGGTGAAAGGGGCAAGATGTAAAAGGGATCGAAGGGGCAACTTGTCCACACAGAGGGTGCTGCATGTGTGAAAGCTGGTACAATTACAACATTTAGAGGGCATCTAGATGGATGTATGAATAAAAAAAGTTTAGAGGGATATGGGCCAAATGCTGGCAAATAGGACTAGATTTATTTAGGATATCTGGTTGGCATGGACAAGTTGGACCGAACGGTCTGTTTCCATACTGATTATCTCTATTACTCTCTGACTAAGAACTTTAAGTCTGAAAATGCGATCAAGACAAATTTGATCAAAGCATTCAAGAAGGCATTAAGATTATTTGATAGAAACCAGGTGTAGGGTTTTGGTGAAAAGGCAACAGAACAGCACTAAGTCACAGTACTCACGCAGAGATCTGGCACAGACAAGATGGGCCAAATGGCCTCTTTCTGCACCGTAACAATTCTGAGATTCTGAATATTGGTGCCCACTGTGATATTTACTCACATGATTTTAACTGTCTCCACATATCAACACTTCCTTCCTTTCACAGTGGGGTTTGCATTATTTTTCCTGGTAAGAAACCATGCTCTACCTTAAAGAAAATAGAACTCCATCTAGTCATTGCTTTACTTGTTAATAGAAACTTTATGTAAGCATTCATATAAGTATGATTAGCTTGGATTTTTTTTTAAAAAATCCATGTAGAGTCTGTCCCAAAGCAGAAAATAAGGCTCTGCCTTTAAAAACAGTCGTTGTGATCCATTAGTACATGCACTGACCCATCTGTAAGGCAGCTGCAAGAAGCAGGAAGAAAGTTTTCAAGTTACTATGTGCATGCATGGCTTTTTATAAAAACTAATTGTGTGTTTCTGCAATTAAATTTGAAAACAGAGGACATATTAATACCATGTGGCAAGCAGTTATAAACTATAAAATAATGAATATATTTGGATGAGGGGAATCTGTGGTTTTAGCCAAATTTACTTGAAATAACTTAGTAGAACAGCATTCTGAAAAAATTGTAAACATGAGTTTAAATTTATTTTGCACACTTTGTTTATTGAGGTGGATGTTTGAATAATATGAACTAATGATTTGCATATGTATTTCACAGGTTTTGAAACGGTATTCTGGAAGAAACAATACAAAGGACATAAGTTCATCTTGGTGCTCACTTTAAAAAACATGCAGCAGGAGTGATGATCACTGAATGACAGACAGGGAAACCCTGGGGATTTCTTGGCCACAGATGCTGCCTTCTAAATATTGATACTAAATACTGATTTATTTAAATTGGAAATGCAATGCTGTCTTTTGATCTGTTTCTATAAGGGCCATTCATCAAAAATCCAGTGAGTCGGTGATTTGCTGAGATACCTCTGTATCGTGTTATTCTGTAGTGACATTCAGCTGTTTGGATCATTAAATGGATTTTGTTGAGATTAATTCATTTGAATTTGCTTGAAAGCATCTGTTTTACCAAATTTTTTTTCTTTTGATCAGACAATTGTGCTTACATGGGAGTATGCTTGCTGAGTTTGTAGGTGTTATTAATTACTTCAGTGTTAAGATAGAATCAAAGACTCTAACTGCTTTCACATCTTGCTCCGCCTCATTTCTGTAAGCTAATCAAAATATGATTAGTTCCAAAGCTTCCTTCACAGTATGAATATCTGTTAAAAGATATTGTTGTGATTCAAACAGGAACAATGCAGCATTTCGTTATGAGAAAACAGCTTCTTTCCGGTATTGCTAATACTTGATTCTACATTATCCAGAAGTCCTTGAACTATCACAGATAATTAAACTTTAAAAAATGACTGATATGATTCTTCACAAGTGTAGATTCCTGAGCTAGGCAAAGTTATGATTCCCATTATATTAATCCAGCGTGTCGAATATATTATCCCATGTTGAAAATGACTGAAGTTTTTCAAATGCATAAATTAAAACACTGGATTCAAAGTCACTGTTTTGTATAATATAAATAACTAAACAATTTTTTTGCATCAATGTGTATATCAACAATTTAGTTTACACACAGGAGTATAAAGTAACTGAAAGAAAGAGGTCAGTGCAACAACAGAACTATAATGATCCAAGATAATTCTTCATTTTACCCTGTGCAAATTCCATAGCTGCAGTTTTTCAACAATTGTTATGTTGCACATGCTAGTAACAAAAGCAGTGGATATGTCCACTCATATAAAGGCATACATACAGCAATCTCATGTTATCTCTTTATATCTTAGGGAATGTACAGCGTATATAACAGAAAAGCTTCAAAACGAGCAGAGAACTGGTTTGCTTTGGCAGCACTTCCCGGTTTATTTAAGATTGATTCGAGTGTGAGTATATCCAAGCTATTCCCAGCACATGAACTTTAGGCAGACCTTCGGCATGCCTAAGATACAGAAAGCATAATCACTTAAAAAATGTAATTACTACATTTACAGAGATCAGTACAATGCACAGTCATCTTCTCCCACTACTCATAACTAACTCTGAATATTAAACACATCTTGAATACAAACACAGGTTTTATAATTACAAAGTCAGTATCATATAGAATAATATTCCAAGCACTGGAGATTTCAACAGCTTTAAGCACTTTTAACAAATCCAGCTGAAAGCATGTTGAAAAAAAAATAAATATATGAGAGCATACTCACACAGCACTCTTAAAAACTTTCATCAGGCAAAACTCCTAATGTAAAAGGCAGAAATCGGAAATACAATATAGATTTCTAAAAAGTAACCACAGTTATGGCTTAATTTAGTAAGGATTTGCACATGTTACCACTAACAAGCCAAAACATGATAAGATCTGATTTTCTGAAATATATTGAACAATTCCAGTTTTTTTGCATTTTCTAAATGATAAACAAAAATCATCAGTAAAATATCCAAAGTAAATTCTATTAAAACATATAATTTGGTATATATTCAGTATTTAGTGTATATTATAACTAAAAAAAGCATGTGCTACCCTTTTATCAATGCAACAAATAAGTTAACTCCTTACTTCCTTGTCTGAAGAGCAGAGATCTGGCACAGCTTTGAACTTTGTGAAAGCTTTATGTCATGACACAGCCAAAAATTAATCTCCACGAGGTCAAAAATATAGACATTGAAATGTTAAAAGAACACAACGCAGCACATGACTCACACCCGCCACAGCCAAGCCCATTATGAAACACTTCTTAAAATGCACTAACTCAAAACTAAATCTATGGTAAAATTTGTTTGCACAGAGACGTTACAGAATGAAGGAATGTCTCATCGGTTTGCAAAGTGAAGAATCTCTTGTTTGGGAATGTACACCTTTCTTGTTTTAATGCATAATTTGTCAGTGATGTCTAATCTACTAATACATATAATGATAGGATTTTCACAGCAATTTGTATTTTGGGCTGCTGGAGGGAATGATAACTTGTACTATTATGGATTGATAATTGTGAAGCAAACAGATAAAACTTGCGTTACTCAATGGCTGCTTCATTATCTTGCAACAATTAGCAATATGCTTTGGATCCTGTATACATATTGGGCAATCCAGATCCAGATCTGGATAACATTTTAAAGGACAACAACTGCTCACAAAATGATTGAAAATTTCTAAATTTCCCAACATTCTTCAAAAATATTATGAAATTTAAGAAAGAAAGGTGTATAGAACCACTGGTAAAATGCCCCAGATTTTAACATCTAATCCTAAATTTCACAAGTGGACAATGAACCTGAAAAATCACTGGTGTAAATATCTTTCTGAATAGTATTCTTTGTAAATATAATGTTCTTGTAAAACTGCCCGACTACAATTTAACATTTACATTAGTGAAACAGCTAGCACTCTAAAGAACTATGGTGCACTCCAGAATGTGTAAGTAACCCAGAAGGTTACATTTCCTGTGAAATCCATCCAAAATCTTTGTCATCTGTTACAGGAATTCCTTGATTCTCTTGGTCTTGCTGGGAATCAATCACCTCCTTATCATCTTCAATAACTATATCAGCCTGGGGAATAACATCGTCATCCTTCCACTTCATCTCCTCACCATCTGCCATTTCATCAACCTCCCTTTCTCTGTCCTCATGATCATCAGGGTACTGGTTTTCCCCATGTTCGTCAGGATACTGACTTTCCCCATTCTCATCGGGGTACTGGCCTTCTCCACGATCCTCGGGATACTGACTTTCACCATGATCGTCAGGGTACTGGCCTTCCCCATGCTCGTCAGGGTACTGGCCTTCCCCATGCTCGTCAGGGTACTGACCTTCCCCATGCTCGTCAGGGTACTGACCTTCCCCATGCTCGTCAGGGTAATGGCCTTCGCCATGCTCGTCAGGGTAATGGCCTTCGCCATGCTCGTCAGGGTACTGGCCTTCGCCATGCTCGTCGGGGTACTGGCCTTCCACATGCTCATCAACATACTGCATTTCTCCATGCTCATCAGGGTATGGATTTTCTGCAGAAAACATTCCATCTGGAGACTCATCTGCACCATCCTGGTCTAGCTGAGACATTAGACTTCCACCTGCACAATCCACACATATTCCGTGGCGTCTAGAGCCATGCTTAATGCCAACGCTGGCTGCTGACATAAAGACTCGGTTGCAGACTTTGCAGACATACTTTTTGTCTTTGCTGTGGACCTGAATAAATGAAACAAATAATGTTTAGTTCTTCCTTTAAAAAATAATTCTACTTAAAAAGCCATTAGTGAAAAGAACTTTAAAGTTGTTCAGGTCGTCACACAAAAAACCAGCTCAGGTGTGATCTGATAGAAAATATTAGAAAAATATTTCCATTGTCTTTTTTTTTGCTACAAGTTTGCTGCATTGTGGTTTTACAGGCACCTTCTAACTCCCACAGACTTGGTCACCATTTGAACATGTCACTCAGGACAAGTGCCATCAGGTTACCTGACCTCCTTGACCGCCACATCCAGAGGCACACTTCATTAGGGTCACTAGATAATAGTATGAACGCTGGTTAATGTTCCTCTCTGCCACCTGGATACAGTTTCTGATTCTCACTTGATATATTTTCTTAAACCATTGGTTATGGTGACAGCATTTAATAGTGGTAAATCCAAGCTGAGAAATACAGTTTGTCTATCACTGAATGCTGTCCACCTAAGTGGATAAATCATAAAAGGCACCTACTGACCCTACAAAGTAGGCTTCACAACTTACAAGCAGTAGCAGATGGGGGTTACAGTGAAATTCTTTCACTCCAATATTGCCAGAATAATGATGGGAGAGCAAAAAAGAAAAAAAAACAAATAAGAATTTACTTTCAAGTTTCTTTAAAAAGTAGGAGTGAAGAATGCATGTGCCTCCAACCATAAAAACAAAAAGAAATTGATGGAAATACTCAGCAGTTAAGGTCAAGAACATTCTGTGTCAAGTGTATTATTATGATAATCCACCATAAAGAACACCACAGTTTCCAAGGTTGGGTAACACCTATGTTCAGTTCTGGTCTCCTCACATGATAGGAAACAGAGGCTCTCAACATGTTTGAGAGGGTCACTGGATTACTATTAGTTTGAAAACCCTTCACTTTTGGGAGTGGTTCATTGAAGTGGTCATTTTTACTTGAGAATGACGAAGACCTTGGGAGACCTGATACACTTAAAATGATTAAAGGACTAGGCTGTTTATAGTTGATAGAATATATTTGAATTAATAAGAATAAGGGATATGTAAATGTTATTTAAAGCAAGAGATAAAGTTACGTGCAATGAAGCTTTATTTACAGAGTCAGAGCTATATGGAACATTGCCAATTTGTCTTATGAGGACAAATTGACAAGCAATGTTCTAAAAAGGGAACTGGATGTGCTCCTAGAGAATGCCCATCTCAATGCATACAAAGGTAGGCAAAATATTGAATAGTGTGTCCTGTAGTCACTATTATGTCAGATGTTTTCGATTACCTTCCTGAGGGGAGGGAGGAAGGAAAATTTTAATTTCCCTGAGTTAGCATAGATTTATTTTCTTTAAAATCTCTTCTCCTCAGTCAGGAGATCACATGACTGAGGAGCGAGATGCACGGATGCTTAGTTACAACATGCTGTAATGAGCTAGCTGATCTTTTTCCTTACATCTCTTGTAGTGCTTCACAATGGCTCAAGTGCGATATTTACCTCTAAACTGACCTACCTACACTGTTCAAGTGAGAAGTCAGCTGTTCCTGAATTGTTGAGGTCGCAATTTAAAAATCATTTAAATTTATCCTACTTAAATCTGAATGGGATCACATAACAGAGCAGATTTCCACATTGTTGGGGAGGTTATAATATGAAAGCTGTGAAAAGCTCAACTAGAAGAGGTTGGGAGAGTTCAAGAGAACAATTCTTCAGTAGCTTCTTGATATATTGTCAGGATCCACAGCCTTTAATATCATCAGCACCAGGCGTTTTCTCATGTTTTAAATTGGATATATCCAATCATGAGGATTTGCAAAACATCATTTGCAAATTTTTTGTTTAAACCTACATTTTCAGTAACAGAAATTTCAATTAGTAAGAAATAGAACATAGAACATTACAACGCAGTACAGGCCTTTCGGCCCTCAATGTTCCTGTGACCTGTGGAACCAATCTGAAGCCGATCTAACCTAATATCATCCATACATTTATCCAATGACCATTTAAATTCCCTTAAGGTTGGCGAATCTACTACTGTTGCAAGCAGTGCATTCCATACTTTTAGTACTACTTGATTAAGGGAACTACCACTGACATCTGACCTATATCCATCAGCCCTCAATTTAAAGCTATGGCCACTCGTGCCAGCCACCGCCATCTGAGGAAAAAGGCTCTCACCGTCCACCCTATCTAATCCTCCGATTATCTGGTTTGTCTCGATTAAGGCACCTCTCAACCTTCTCTCTAATGAAAGCAGCCTCAAGTCCCTCAGCCTTTCTTCATAATAATACCTTCCGTCCATACCAGGCAACATCCTGGTAAATCTCCTCTGCACCCTTACCAATGCTTCCACATCTCTCCTATAATGCGGTGACCAGAACTGTACACAACATTCCAAGTGTGTACATGACCTCATGACTCCGAAACTCAATCCCTCTACCAATAAAAACTAACACACCATTGACCTTCTTATCAACCTGGGTGGCCACTTTCAGGGATCTACGGACATGGATACCAAAATCTCTCTGCTCATCGACACTACCAAGACTCTTACCATTCGCCCAGTACTCTGCATTCCTGTTGCTCCTTACAAAAGTGAATCACTTCACTTTTCTGCATTGAACTCCATTTGCCACTTCTGAGCCCAGCTCTGCAGCTTATCTATGACTCTCTGTAACCTGCAGCATCCTTTGGCACTGTCCACAATTCCAACAACCTTAGCATCATCCACACAATAAATGGATGATAAACACTGCCAGCACTTGCACTAATTTTTAGGACCCATGTGACAAACTTTGTAATCATAAGGTGAAATTCTCTCATTATAAATGAACAAGTATTGTACATGATTGTTTAATACTGAAATTGTCCATCACAAAAAGAATAGCTGCAGAACTTAAGCTTTCAATGAAATACCCGCTTTACATATTAAATTTAAAATACAACAGAAATAAAAATATGGTAGGAAGCAAAAAAAAAGACAACGTGAAAATAACAAATAATCAAGACAGAGAGAATGTTATGAAAAATATAATTCAATTTCTCCATGACATTCAGTCAAATTCCACTCAATGGCATTAATCACTATGTGAGAAATGTAATTTACTTTATCAAATCTATTCAAGATGGCTACATCTATAGGGTTATTTAAGACAGGCTTTTGGTACAGAGCAACCAATTGTGTTCTACTCTCAGGCAGGAGTCAGTAAGCTGGATGGTAATGCAGAATGACGCTAACATTACAATCCAATTTCTGCATTGGCTGAGGTTACCATAAAGATCCCATCTTCCTCTCCCTTCATCTGAGGCATAGTAATCTACCAGTTATCATAGTGTAATGAGAGAGCAGCCCAAATGGTCCTCTAAGACTATGGTAACTTTATTTTCAGGTGATTTTACCAGATGGGAAAGAGAGTTACGTGAAAAGCATTTCGATTTTATAATCCTCAATTTTTTTTTAGATGATCCATTCCTTGATTTGCCTTTCACATTAGGCTCATTTATTCACTCTAATTGATGTAAGCTGTTCAACAGGTTTTGGTTACATTTTAAAATAACAGCATGCAAGGATTACTAACTTTTGTAGCAATGGACACCAAAGAAAAGAAAATATTTATAAGATTGGTTTTTATTTGATGCAAGTCTTGGTCATTGCATGAAACCATATGCCAAAACTGTAGATATATACTATCCGCTAAGATAACACATTCAATTCCTAATCTATCCTAAACTTCCTCCCACCTTTATGACAGGTCATACAGGACATTACTATACTGATTTCCCACCAATATCCTAGAGTGAAACTGTTGACCAGAAACACAACAGGACCAACTGGACTTGTTACAAGAACAGGTCAGAGGTTGGGAATTCTGAGGTGTGTACTTCATGTCCTGACTCTTCATTGCCTAACATCTATTAGGCACAAGTTAGGAGTGTTTTGGAACACTCCAAATTTGCTTAGACACATGAAATTCCAATGATACTCAAGATATTTGTTACAATCCAGGAGAAAAACTGACTGGGTACTTGATCAACACAAATGTTCACTAATCTAAGGGTTCCCTCTGACACAGGAGCAGCAATGCATTCTCACAATTCACCAAACTCTTTGATAGCCCCCTCCAAACTCTCAACCTTTACCAACTAAAAGGACAAAGGAGACAAAACATCACCACCTCAAAGTTCTTCTCAAAGGACACATGACCCCAACAGGAATTATATTGATTTTCCTTCATAGTTATTTGATCAAAATTATCAAATTCTCTTGCTAACAGCACTGAGCTTTTCTACATACAAGGACTACAGTGCTTCAGAAAGCTACTACCTCAATGACAATTAGGGATAGGCAATGAATGCTGACTTCATTCATAGCCCATGACAGAATGAAACAGAAGTATTGATCCAAAAGTAAACGACAAAACAGTAACAATTAGTTTAATTCCCCCCACACAGGTGCCAGCTTGAATTTTAATTTGAGGCCCAACTTAATTCACACATTTTATCATGAATCGTAGACTGTTACATCATTGACTAAGGCAATTGATTTTACCTTCTTAAATATAGAGTTGGAGGGCTTAAGCTATAGGGAGAGGCTGAATAGGCTGGGGCCATTTTCCCTGGAGTGTCAGGGGCTTTGGGGTGACCTTACAAAGTTTATACATGCAGAGGTTGATGTGTGTATGGAATGAACTGCCAGAGGAAGTGGTGGAGGGTGGTACAATTGCAACATTTAAAAGGCATCTGGATGGGTATATGAATAGGAAAGGTTTGGAGGGATATGGGCCAAGTGCTAGATTAATTTAGGATATCTGGTTGGCATAGACAAGTTGGACCGAAGGGTCTGTTTCCATGCTGTACATCGGGCCGCACAGAGGCACAAGGGGCGTCAAGGGGCGGCACGGTGGCAAAGTGGTTAGCACTGCTGCCTCACAGCGCCAGAGACCCAGGTTCAATTCCTGCCTCAGGCGAGTGACTGACTGTGTGGAGTTTGCACATTCTCCCTGTGTCTGCGTGGGTTTCCTCCAGGTGCTCCGGTTTCCCCCCCACAGTCCAAAAATGTTCAGGTTAGGTGAATTGGCCATGCTAAATTGCCCGTAGTGTTAGGTGAAGGGGTAAATGTAGAGGAATGGGTCTGGGTGGGTTGCGCTTCGGCGGGTCGATGTGGACTTGTTGGGCTGAAGGGCCTGTTTCCACACTAAGTAATCTAATCTAAAATATGACTGAGTTATCTAGTCTAAGTGGCAGGTTTAACAAGTAACTTGAACTCACTATTCTTAAATGATATCTCAAACACTTCCAAGGTCCAAAACAATGCTTAAATGAAGCGAAAGAGTGCAACACCTGAGTGTGTGTAAATTTAACCATAAACAACTTTGCCAGATACAAAAATTAATCTGCACATTTTAAGAAAAATGCCAAAGATAAAAATTTCAATGAAGTGGATGCTGCATTTAATGTTTGATAGTCTAGTCTTGATCAATGCAAGTAATGCTGAACGTTTAGGCATTGCACCTATTTCCTTTAATAATTACTAGTTTTGTCATTTCATTAATTCAAAAATACCAAAATATTTCAAACAAGCCTGTGGACACATTTATGTTCTTCTAACACATCCAAATAATGTTGAAACTACTTTTAAAACATAATTATACAATCTGCACTGCACAATTTCAGTACAGGTCACTCTGCTAGAACGCAACACTTGTGTTCGTCTGCAATCTCGGGTTATCGAAAATTGCACTATAGAGGATCACTAACAGAAGATCGCAATACCAATTCAGTAGAAAGTTCACATTACCCAAACAGTTTGCACAATTCGAAGGAGAAAGTGAGGATGGCGAATGCTGGAGATCCGAGTCGAGAGTGTAGTGATGGAAAAGCACAGCAAGCCAGGCAGCATCAGAGCATTGGAAGAATCGGCGTAGCGGATGTAAGCATAATTCATCAATTGCACTATAGCCAATTCATGCTGACGAAACACGCGTTATAGCAGAACGACCTGTACCCATAAACAAGAACAATGCTTACCAACGTGTGCCTTTTCATATGTTCCCGCCGTGTAAACTTCTTACCACAAATTTCACAAGGATACGGCCTTTCACCTGTGTGGGAGCGCATATGCCTTTTCAGGATACACTGATGCATAGCAGAGAAGCTGCAGTACGGACATTTGAACTTCTTTCGTATCACGGTAAATTCGTTAACTGTAAAATGTGAAGAAAAAATTCATTTAATGTGGATTCATTTTCAACAAATATTCTTAGAATATTACACAAAACTTTTGTTTTTTATTAGAATATTACTTTGCTTCTTTCTTTTAAGTATGGGTAATTCATAGATTCTACTAAGTAGGCACCATCAAACGAAAACAACGGTTATTGTATGAAATTCTGGTCTCCTTCCTACAGGGAAAAATGTTGTGAAACTCGAAAGGGTTGAGAAAAAATGTACGAGGATGTTGATCAAAGGGTTTTAGCTACAGGGAGAGGCTGAATCGGCTGGGGCTATTTTCCCTGGAGTGTCAGAGGCTAAGGGGTGACCTGACAGAGGTTTATAAAATCATGAGTAGCACGGATAGCATAAATGGACAAAGGTCTTTTCCCTGGCCTTAGGGAGTCCAAAACTAGAAGACATAGATTTAAGGTGAGAGGTAAGATTTAAAGGAAACTAAGGGGCAACTTTTTTGCACAGAAGGTGGTGCGTGTATGAAATGAGTTGCCAGAGGAAGTGGTGGAAGCTGGTACAATTACAATATTTAAAAGGCATATGATAGAAAGGAATTCGAAGCATAAGAGCCAAATGCTAGCAAACAGGACTAGATTAATTTAGGATATCTGGTCCACTTGGAAGAGTTGGACCGGTGGGTTTGTTTCCATGCTGTATATCTCCATGACTCTAAAGCAAAATTATACTTTCAATTACACTCATAACATAGAATTATACAACATGGAAACAAACCCTCGAGTCCAACTCATCCATGCTGAAATTGTCTAACCTTTTCTAGTAAGACAACTCATCTATTTCAATTGTCAGTTTAGCAAGCCTTTTCTGAACAGTCCCAATTCATTTACATCTTCATTTAAATAAGGTGACAATCGCAGCACGCAGCACTCTAGGATGTGTTGAAATTAGAAGGAATTTGATCTATTTATGAGAATATGGAGAATTTTACTATACAGCTTGTTCTACTATAATGTGACAATTACATTCCTCTGCAACCATTGTGCTTTGGAAAACTGCTACAGAAAATTGCGCTGTAGAAGGTCGCTATACCCCTTCAGCAGTAAGGTTGTGTAATCCAAACAATGCCCACAACTCGTCAACTGTGTTATACCAGAATGTCTATTGAAGGCAATCTATAGAAGAAAGGTCAATGTCATTCTCCACTCTGCGAGCTTAAGTGCCGCCATCTTCTCTCTGATTGCCTCACACTCGCTCAATAAGACCATAACAAATAGGAATAGGAGAAGGCTATTTGGCCCCAAGAGCCTGTTCCATCATTCGATTATGGTGGATGTTCATTTATTTTCACAGCAACCCTTCTACTTCAACTTTTAACAAACTACTGCTTTACTACAGGTAGAGAATTTACATTGAAAACTCCAATTCCTAAAAAAGAGAAAGCTCCTTATTTGAACAATAAAATCTGAGGACTTTGGAACTGGCAATGATATGCAGTTCCTCAACAAATACACAAAAAAAATAGTCAGTACAATTTCTAGTGGCTGTTTTGATACGAATGACTCCCCTAACAGAAACAGAACAAAAATCAACAATCCAACTACATTTCACATTGAGCACCTGTTTCATATGAAAGCTAGAAGCACAGAAATAATCCACAAAACACGAGAAGCTACGATTGCTTCAACTCAAAATTTTTTTAAAATCTTTTGCTTTTGGGGACAGTGAGAGAGACAGAATGATAGGAGGAAATGAGGACAAACTCTGACATAAAATGCAACTTTTCTTTCCCATGAATAACATTAACAGAAGTATTTAAATCAGAAACAAGCGATAAAACAAAATCACAGCATATATGGGCTATTCTTCCCAAACACTTGAGGAGGCAACCCAGAGCATTCAACTCAAAATGAAGGTCGGAAAGCAGAGTCAGTAGGGAAGTCCACAGTGGCATTGATGGATATCAGCCAAAACTGAAAAGAAGGTTGAAGCAATTCATATTATTTGGACAAACCATCCCTCAAAAGTTGCTAGTAAAATGGATCTTGTGGCAGTGGCAATGTCCTTATCTCTGAATCAAAGGCCTGGATTCGAGTACCACCTGCTTGAATACACTTTTAGATCAACCTATCTGGACAAGTTAATAACTTAAACAAACTTTGCATAGTCAGT
Source organism: Hemiscyllium ocellatum (assembly GCF_020745735.1). NCBI lineage: Eukaryota > Metazoa > Chordata > Chondrichthyes > Orectolobiformes > Hemiscylliidae > Hemiscyllium > Hemiscyllium ocellatum. The sequence continues at coordinate 38,296,999 of NC_083415.1, forward strand.
CAGTGCTACTGAACTGTGTGAAAAGATTTCTTAAATCGTTATGCAATATATTGTTAAAATGACAGTTCAGTGTCAACATTTAAAATCAAGCATTGTGCGGAACAGATTCTGAGGTGTTTGGGTTCTCTCGGAGAATACAGAAAAGTCATTTCCTGTTGAACTGCATGAAACCAATTAGCTTTAAGTCTAGACAAGGTACAATCACTTAAGACTCCTAAACTTAAAACGCTCATGAACAAAAAAAAGTGAACAGGCGATCTTGCATCAAGGACAAAAAACGTCAGGCTATATTTCACATAGTATTGCATTTTCTTCATTAGACACAAGCTATATTGTGCAAACATAAACAGCAATCAATTTATGCAAATTAAAGATTCCACATACAGCAAATGAGATGGCCAGTTTGTTTTATTTATTGGGCTGAGGGAAGAATTTTCATAAAATCCAAAAAAACCAATTAAAAGGCAGGCAATTTTAACTTCTCATCAAAAGATTGCACCCAGGATGTCTTGAGATACAACCTTAGTGTCACCATCTGTACATCAGAAGTCAGAGATTCAGATCGCACCTACCCAGAGGTGTGTCAATGCACATCTGATCAGGTTAGTTAAAAATAAGAGAAGGACTGCAACTAGGTATCAGCATTTACTGAGGTCCAAGAATTAGGAAGCAGTACTGCCAACAGAGCCAGATGCATATCACATAATGTATAACAGTCCATTCAAAGGTTGAAAGTAGCAATTTCAGTGAATGAAGTGGAATTTTGAAGAATTTAATCAGTTCAAAACAAGAGAGATATGAAGATAACCTGACAGCATTGGAAAGAATAATTACACCAGAAGATTTGTACTAGTTGTGGTACTCTCAAATGGTGTGCATTAGCACATGAAAATGATTTTGTATTCTGACAAGGGCACCTTCAAGTAACATGAATGCAAGCTAGAAAATAACGAGATTAGATTTGTATTAGATTAGATTCCCTGCAGTGTGGAAACAGGCCCTTTGGCCCAACAAGTCCACACCGACCCACCTACCCAGACCCATTTCCCTCTGGACTAATGCACCTAACACTATGTGGCAATTTAGCACGGCTAATTCACCTGACCAGCACATCTTTGGACTGTGGGAGGAAACTGGAGCACCCGGAGGAAACCCACACAGACACAGGGAGAATGTGCAAACTCCACTCAGACGGTCTAGGAATCGAGACTGGAATTGAATCTGGGACCCCGGTGCAGTGAGGCAGCAGTGCTAACCATTGAGCCACTGTGCCGCCCGATACTTACATAGTAGATACTGTGTTAGGAAGATTTAAACCTTATAGACAATTGTAATACCATGCTCAAGTTCTAAAGGACATAATTAATAAGTTAAGCATTAGGTGTCATTTACATGTTTAATTTTGACTGCAGGAGAAAACATAGATAACAAGCTGCCCAAAGCGTTCATTATGATTGAGAAATTCTGTTCCGATTCACAGAAACTTCGGAATATGCAGAATGTGATGTGTCATGGATGGTTGTGCACCCAGGACTGGGTGGATAGACGGGTAAATAACAGATTCATCTAGATATTGAAGCCAACATGAAGGAGTAGTGAGGTAAAAGTGGAAGGAGTAGGTACACAGTTGAAAAAAAAAGCAAACATAACAGACAAATGTCACAAGTACTGACTCCAATCACACAACTTGAAGGAGATGAACTCGTCAAAAAATGATAATACACAATGAGTTTTATTGCAGGAGAAAATTTTAAAAGCTCTTGAAAGACTCTTTAAATACAACCATACAGTTTATTTCTCAATTAGAATCAAAGCCAAAATTCAATATCCTTGATATTGCAGGATTTTGGCTTCCTCAAAGTCCACACTACCTTGGTCCCAATGTGTATACTGGCTCAACAAATGCAAACGTTGTTACATCTGTAATAAATGTAACAATGACTGTTGCAAAGATGTGTTAAATTTCATTGTTGGAAAACAAAACTACCTGTCGCAGCACATTAATCCTATTAGTTGCTTTAGGAACAGTGAAATTGGAAGATGCTTTTGTACCAGATGCTTCAACCCTGAAATCATTTGTTAAGATCTCAGCTGATGGTAATACTGGACAAGTCAGATCCCAGAGTAAAAGATCATATGTTTAATTTTTGCAGTTATTCCTGTGGTAATGAGTCACACACAAAACTATTATGCTAATCAGGCAGTTAGAAAGATCTTAATACCATTAACAAAATAAGTCCGTTTCCCAACACTAACCTTTTAGACACCCAATTTTATAAATATCACTCATATCTCCTCAATTTTTACTCTTGCAGGCTTATTTTCCTTTGACTTCAGAGTCAGTTTTTTTGGTTCCTTTCTGAAGTTGAAGTTGATGGCCCAATTCTGATGGCCTAAACTTTTTCAATTCTAATAACTGAATATTTCTATTCAAACTGTCCTGGCTGGAAACTTCACAAACTAAACACCTTGATTTGGGTGACTGATTTTCCCTGCTGGGAAAACCTGCTATCCATCATGAATGGAGTTCCAAAACAAAAAGTAATGGGTACGTGGATACTACAGGAGTTCTGCTGGGCTCTTGACTGAAATACGTGCCTTCCTGGAACCAACTGTCTTAAATGACTGTTGCAAATGAATTTCTGACCTACTCATACAAAAATTATCTTGTCAGAACTGACCAAATATCTATCTGCCTCAACTTTAAAACCCAAAATACACATAATACACCTTTCATTATGTTTGATGGAAAACAAGACAGATCAAGAAAATGTACAATGCGACTGCACTTTAAAGAGAGTTGGTCACTAAGTGATTGAATTAACTATTTTATAATTCCAACATAAACAAAAAAGAATCAATTCATCTTTTGCAATTCCCACATTAAATCTGAAAAATCAAGAGTGACATGTAATGTGCAAGACAGTTTTGTGACAAAAGAATCACAAATAGAATGAAGTCAAGACAGACAGAAAACAGATGGTACACGGCTGAAGAAGAAACAGCATTCAAAGTTAATAATCCAAAGCCCATATTCCATATCAGCAGTAAGTTATAAGTTAGACTGCTGATCAGTCCAGGCTCACTCAGGTTGCACATTTAGCCTCTATCATTGAAGTGGTAAATTATTGTGAATAGTTCAGTGTACACTCTTCCTAAGCTGTTGGGGTCAAGGCTAGTGTTCTTCAAGCAAGCTTTCAGGGTATCTTGAAAACATACCAAGACCAGTCACAAATTGGGAACAAAGAGCCTTTCTAAAGATAAGTGCTCAGCATCCTGATGCACTGACCTGACTGATACAGTTACTGTTAGAGACCGATCACGTCTATGTTCAGGACTCTGGTTTCCTGGAGGATGCTAAGATATTTGTTTAGTGATCATCTTGATGATGATGCATAGAATCTTCCCTGGTCAACATTGGCAGTATGTTAAGCTTTCTCAGTCAGCGATAAATCACCTAACTTTTGCAGCCAATGGGAGCTGTCAGGAAGATGACTGGAGACTGCAATCATGGTGTCTTTTCTTGGTGAAGCACATCTGAGAAGCTTCCCAAAAGGAGAAGCTCATGCACCAAGATCTTGTGTCATATCTCTAGTTTATGGCTGCTGACTCAGATGTATGGCCATCAAGATAGCTCAAGTTTGCGACCACCTCCAGGAGTGATCGTAACCATAATGCAAGGAAGTTAGAGGGTCAGGATATTTTGTGCAAGCCTGGGTTTTGATAAGAGGATAACATTCATCTTATTGGCCTTCAGATATAGTACTGAATGGGTAGTCCGACTGTTTCTCCTGGGATGCAAATGCCAATTACTGTGAGACATGCATTTAAAGCAAAAGGGGAAAAAGTTGAAAGATAAATGAGAAGATGGTAAGTGCCTGGATGTGTTGCCGGGGTGGTGATAGAAGTAGGTACATTGGCAATGTTTTATAGGCATCCCGACAGACACATGAAAAGGCAGAGAATGGAGGGATACGCACTGCATGGAGACAAAAGGTTTTTTAAGCTTAGAGAGGTGTCATGCGTCAGTTCAGACTTTATGGACCAAAGGGCCTATTCCCATGCTGTACTGTTCTTTGTTCTCCTCTTTTGTTCTTTGTATAGCTTGATAGGTTTCTTGTAACAGGTCAAGGAATGCCAATAGCCTTCTCAGGTTGAATACCTTTCATCCAACCTGCACTGAATTCAGGCCTCCAGTTAAAAGGCACCCTTCACCATCCAGGATGGTCACTACAAAGATGGAGACAAGGGATAAGCAGACATCTTTGGTTTGACACCAGTTCTCCTGAAAAAAGTCAAATTCCAATCCACTACCAAGACAGTGGCAGTCATGAACCGGCTACACAATCTGATGTATTCCTGTCAACCGACGGCCAGGACCTTCTAGACAGCTTCCGAATAACGAAGGCACAAGTCTTCAACAGATTACGGAAAGCCGTAGAGAGACTCTATTTTTGCTCACAGTTTTGCCCTTGGATCTGCTAAATTGTAAGAATTACATCTCAGGGTTCCATAATGCTCTGAACTTACACAGGGATTCCAGCAAAAAACGTTATGTAAGTGAAAGTAGGTGTTCTAGTGGTGCTACAGCAACAATCTTACCTGCAATGGAGTATAGATTTGTAGCTCGTGGTAGTTGTATTTAAGTTAGCTTACTTTTCAAGATTAATAAAATGTTGGTATTGCTTAAATCTCCTGGGAGGTTCAATTCTCAGAAAAATATAAGGTCTACACAATCAAGTCTTCACAGTGCATGTATTCCTGGGATTACGTGGTTTGGCTTTTTAAAGTGGTTTGACAACTTCATCCAGGGCCCAAGTTCTGTTAAGGATGCATTCACTGTATGCTGGCCTCCAAACTACAGAGCAGGATCCAAGATTATCATAATTGAGAAGAGCCCCAATGTGTTCTTTCGACCTGATCCTGATGGAGTCAGTCAGAGAGTAAGGCAGACCAGTCAGCTGTGAACACTGACATGGGGCCAATCTGAAACAAAGCATCATTGCTTTCATGAAGTCTGGAGAAAGCTTCTTAAAATCATGCTTGTTGCCATATACATGGATCTTCTTGGCTTTCACGTGCCACCAAATGTGCTGGACCTCTCAGATCACATTCTGTCTTCAGCCTTGGATTGCCAGTGGGACATTTATGAAACAAACTGTTTTTGGATTGCCAAAGACAGAAAGCAGCTTTCTTCTGCTTTATTCACTTAGTTAGTCGCAGTGTTGTTTTGATTAAACCACCCCTGGTGACAGTGACTTTGAAGCCCAGTAATTTAGCACAGGTTAAAATGAATGCCATTTTTGAGGCCAAAGCAGACGGGTAGACTAAATGCACCAGCAATGGGGAAGGTGACAAGTTTGGAATGCAGGGTTTGCTGGAAGAGTTCACAGGTAGTCTATTCTCGGAGGGAGTTCATGTTGAACCACCCATAGGCAGTCTTCATCTGTGTTCATGATTTGGAGATGCCGGTGTTGGATTGGGGTGTACAAAGTTAAAAATCACACAACACCAGGTTATAGTCCAACAGGTTTAATTCCAATTAAACCTGTTGGACTATAACCTGGTGTTGTGTGACTTTTAACTTCATCTGTGTTAGTGGCGATGCTGGATGAACCAGAGTCTTTTTGGTATCTGTGTACACACAGTAGTTTGAATATGTCCACCAAGGACATTTTAAATTTGAAATGGTGTCCATAAATTAAAGTATTAGTCAAAGGCAAATTTGGAACAGTTTTAGATTGGAAAAAACTTTGAATGACACTCCAAAATTGATTGGATAGAATTTCAATTCACCTATAAAAATCAGTAACTATCAATTAAAAAGACATGCACACTACTGTTGCATGAAAAGTATGTTCAACTTTGTTAAGGACCACTATTCCTGTCGGTCCATTGCTTAATCTCTAGACAATTTCTATGGCTTGATCAAAATAGACTTGAATCTTGAATCAAAGAGTACTTTTAAAATTCTACGACTATCCAACTTGTATACAAATGCACCACAGCAAGCACTGGCCTTTTTCAATGGTTACGTGAGCAACAGAAGTTAGCAACTTGCAAATAAAACCTAACACCAAAGTACTCATTTTCCTTCTGAGAATGAGACAATTCATTTTGCAAAACAGCAGATGGCATTTTTGCCAGAGCTTGGAAATTATGGCATCATCAAGTGCAAGCTTATACTGGCAAGGTGCGTGAAATGGAACATCTGTGAGCTAAGTAAATGGTGTGATCCAAAATATCTCCTTTAAATTGACAGTTATGAATCAAAGAAAACAAAATGACAATGACACAACAGGATGAATTAAGAGTCAAGTCAGATACCAAAAAAACTATGAAATGAATTAAAGGAAGGTTAGACTAAGAGAGAGGGAAAGAAAATCACATCCTTTATGCATTCAAAATCTCTAACAATTGATGACACGTAAAAAGGAGACTGAACATTTGGGGAGCTGTTTGTGCAACGAAAACAACAAAACTGGCAAAAATCAATCTGCAAATTGTAGTAGTCAGAACTCTCAGCTATCTCAACACGACCGCCCCAAAAACAAATCTTGCTTCTTGTGGTGACATGCATCATGAACATCACATTACTTTCCAACCAGGAACCAGCCCAAAATTGCTCTAAACAAGGAAAAAAGTAGTGGAAACAAAGCATATGGTCAGAGTGCAGCTTTTCACTAATAATCCACTTCTTAGTGGGGTATTTTGAAAAGAGCAAATGCCTTTATATTTCTTCAACCAAGTGTTGAAATACAGGATGCAAAACATACTGATTTACTGAATTTGACTTCATTTAAGCTGCAACTCTCACAGAAAACTGACAGAACAGAATAAATTTGTGAAAGAATGCAATGCACAAACGGAGCCCTGCTGGATTCGTGTAATTGTGAACAGAGGTAAGTGTTCTCGAAAATATTGTCCCCCAATACTTCAGCAACATTACAGGCAAATCTCACTGCCAAAGCATGCGTATTCCAGAACTACCTGTAACAAATTTTGAATAATCACTATTTGGTGGAATGATGATCACATAACATCACGTATCATTTGGAGATGCTGCCACCTGCTAATACTTAGGTAGACAAGGAGGCACAGCAAGCCTCAGGAATCGACATTTTGGGTGTAACCCTTTTCCAGAACTGGGAGTGGGTGTACGGGTAGTTGCAGATAAAGGGGGTTGGGGCTGCGTGCAGGGTGAAGTGGGGACAGGCATAGGATATGACCTGGTTGATCAATGGGAGGAATGAATCTGGTAGGTGTCTGGGACAAGTGGAAGGAAGGGACAGGGGCTGGGAAGGGAGTCAGGGGAAGGGAAGGGAAGATCGTTTGAAATTGGAGAACTCAAGTGTTGAGTCCATCAGGCTGTAGGCTTCCAAAGCAGAAGATGAGTTGTTGTTCCTCTAATATGCTGTTTAGTTCGTTCTGGCAATGGAGGCGCCCAAGGACGGTCATGTCAGAAAGAGAGTGGGAATGGGAATTATAATGGATGGTGACTAGGAGGTCCGGTCAGCCCCTGCGGACCTGGCTGAGATGCTCAGAGAACTGTTCCCGAAATTTACATTTGATCTCCACGATGTAGAGAAGACCAATCGGGAGCACCTAGTGCAGTAAACGAGGTTAGAAGAGAGTCTCACCTGGAAGCAGGAACCGACTGGAACTCCCACTCACCACCGATTTTAATTCCCCTTTCCATTCCCATTCCAACATTGAGTTCTCCAATTTGAAATAACCACCCTCGACTGGAATTGTTGACAAACAGAACATTCTTAATCTCCTTTTTTGACCAAGAATGCAAAGCATTTTTCTCTAATGCAAAAACAACAAAAACACACCTACCATTTGTTACTTGCTCTTTTATAGTCCATGAACTGATTTTGGCTGTTTATTGGAGATCTATCATCGCTGCTCAAGAACATCACTGCAGTTCTTCAGGGTAGTACCTTAGTCTAGACCATTGTCAACTACTTCACAATGGTTGCACAACATTCAGTACCATTCATAACTCCTCAAATACTAAAATTCTCTGCTTCTACATGCAACAAGACCTGGAGAACATCCAGGTTTGTGTTGATAAGTAGCAATTAATATGCAGGCCAAATAAGTGCCATCTCCACTAAGAGAGAATCTAACAATGTATCCTTGATATTAAGCCATGTTATCAGCTGTGCATCAACAACCTGGGAATTAATTGTATTGAACAGCTAGATGAATATCATGAGTACAAGAGCAGGTAGAGATGGGAAGTTGAGGCAAGTAACTCACCTCCTCCAAGGCCAAAACCTAGCACCATCTACAAGGCTCCACCAACATAAGACACTCAACACTACTCACGCCAAGGCAATCCATTTGATTGGCACCCAATCCGCCATCTTAAACATTAATTTCCAGTAAGGTATGAAGAAGCTACTTGCCAAACATCTTTTGACAGCATCTTCCAAGTCTGCAGCTTCTGCAAGCTAGAAGGGCAACAGCCATATGGGAACACCTCCACCTGCAGGTTCCTGTGCAAGCCAGTCCCCAGCCTAATTTAGAACAATTTTGCTGATCCTTCATTGTCACTGGCTCCAAATCAAAGAACACCTTTTCAAAAATAGCACTGTGAAAGTGCAGACACACCATAATGGTTCGATATGGTGGCTCACAGTTACCTTCAAGGGCAATTAGTAATGGGCACAAATGCCACGTATCCCATGGAAGAAATTAAAAGTTCAAGTTACCCTTCATATTCGATAGTACTATATTACTGTTACCATGTGAACGTGCGAGAAAATCCAGTCTGAACTTTCAACCATTTGCTTAAAGCAAGTTGATGGCATTTATAAACCACTAATGGAACAGAGGAAGGTGTGGGTCATGAAAGGACCAATAAACAAGCCATGAAAATACAGCTGAGACAAATGATATTTCTTGCAATATATCGTTAAAAAAGCGTACTTGTGATCCAGTTATAAGCATAGACTGAAGAAAAAAAATTAAGTTTAGGAAGATTGAGAAGGAAGGAGGCAGCAACCAGAAAAAGATTTTTGGATAAACACAGAGGGAATAAGATTTTTTTAAAAAAAGAAAACCACAGTTAAGCTGATTTAACAAATAAATTGCAACAAGTTTGTAGGAATGATTTATGAATTTAGTCCGTGAACATAGAGAGTTCAAAAGGGTCACTGGATCCAGAATGCAAACTCTGCTTTCTCTTTACAGATGCTGAGACACCCTGATAAGTTTTCCAGAAATTTCTATTTTATATCGGTGACAGACTAGTGACCTATTCTAGGAACAACCATTCAATGAAAACAAACGTAAACATATGCTTGCCTACCGCATGCATCACTTGGTCTAATATAGTCTATGGGGTTTCAGACGCAATTGGGAAGTTGTGCCCTAAATGCACTCTAAATTATATTGCCAGATGAGGCCATGGCTATGCTTCTATGAAGAGTTTTACACAAACATAAAATTCGCACATGAAGCTGTAAATTGAGACAGTCAAAATAGAATACAAGAGTTTGTTCCCTTCTATTAAAAACATTCTGCGTGTAATAGCAACCCAAGGAGATCTGGTGGTACCAGCTGAATGAGTTTATTAAGAAAAGAATAAGGTTAATGTCCAGTAATCCCACATAGAGCCATAGAGATGTACAGCATGGAAACAGACCCTTCGGTCCAACCTGTCCATGCCAACCAGATATCCCAACCAAATCTAGTCCCACCTGCCAACACCCGGCCCATATCCCTCCAAACCCTTCCTATTCACATACCCATCCAAATGCCTCTTAAATGTTGCAATTGTACCAGCCTACACCACTTCCTCTGGCAGCTCATTCCATACATGCACCACATTCTGTGTGAAAAAATTGCCCCTTAGTTCTCTTTTATATCTTTCCCCTCTCACCCTAAACCTATGCCCTCCATTTCTGGACTCCTCGACCCCAGGGAAAAGACTTTACCTATTTATCCTATCATGCCCCTCATAATTTGTAAACCTCTATAAGATCACCCCTCAGCCTCTGACGCTCCAGGGAAAACAGCCCCAGCCTATTCAGCCTCTCCCTGTAGCTCAGATCCTCCAACCCTGGCAACATCCTTGGAAATCTTTTCTGAACCCTTTCAAGTTTCACAACATCTTTCCGATAGGAAGGACACCAGAATTGCATGCAATATTCCAACAGTAGCCTAACCAATTTCCTGTACAGCCGCAACATGACCTCCCAACTCCTGTACTCAATACTCTGACCAATAAAGGAAATCATACCAAACGCCTTCTTCACTATCCTTGCTACCTGTGACTCCACTTTCAAGGAGCTATGAACCTGCACTCCAAGATCCCTTTGTTCAGCAACACTCTCTCGGACCTTACCATTAAGTGTATAAGTCACGCCTTCTTCACTATCCTTGCTACCTGTGACTCCACTTTCAAGGAGCTATGAACCTGCACTCCAAGATCCCTTTGTTCAGCAACACTCTCTCGGACCTTACCATTAAGTGTATAAGTCCTGCTAAGATTAGCTTTCCCAAAATGCAGCACCTCACATTCATTTGAATTAAACTCCATCTGCCCATTGGCCCATCTGGTCAAGATCCTGTTGTAATCTGAGGTAATCCTCTTCGTTGTCCACTACACCTCCAATTTTGGTGTCATCTGTAAACTTACTAATTGTATCTCTTATGCTCACATCCAAATCATTTATGTAAATGACAAAAAGTAGAGGGCCCAGCACTGATCCTTGTGGCATTCCACTGGTCACAGGCCTCTAGTCTGAAAAACAACCCTCCACCACCACCCTCTGTCTTCTACCTTTGAGCCAGTTCTGTATCCAAATTGTTAGTTCTCTCTGTATCCCATGAGATCTAACCTTGCTAATCAGTCTCCCATGGGGAACCTTGCCGAACGCCTTACTGAAGTCCATATAGATCACATCTACTGCTCTGCCCTCATCAACCTTCTTTGTTACTTCTTCAAAAAAACTCAATCAAGTTTATGAGACATGATTTCCCACGCACAAAGTCATGTTGAGTATCCCTAATCAGTCCTTGCCTTTCCCAATACATGTACATCCTGTCCCTCAGGATTCCCACCAACAACTTGCCCACCGAGGTCAGGCTCACCGGCCTATAGTTCCCTGGCTTGTCTTTACTGCCCTTCTTAAACAGCGGCACGTTTGCCAACCTCCAATCTTCCGGCACCTCACCTGTGACTATCGATGATACAAATATCTCAGCAAGAGGCCCAGCAATCACCTCTCTAGCTTCCCACAGAGTTCTCGGGTATACCTGATCAGGTCCTGGGGATTTATCCACCTTTACCAGTTTCAAGACATCCAGCACTTCCTTCTCAGTAGTCTGGACATTTTGCAAGTTGTCACCATGTATTTCCCTACATGCAAGAATTTTATTTTAATTTGAACTTGCAGACATTTATTTCCTTCAATGGTGTGCACTAATTTATTTAACGCTAAATGAAGGCGCTTTGTGATATGAAGTTTCAAAAGTGTGTTGTTACTATCTGTGCACCAAAGAAAATGAGTGATCTTTCAATAGCCTTCCTCAACAACAATCTACAAACACACATTTGACCAAAATAGTCCACTTTTGTGGGCAGGACACAACCAAATACTGAACCTATGGAATGGATCATAAAAAGTGAAGTTCAAGAGTTTTATTGGAAGAACTCATTGGGCTTTCAATTCCCTCATTTTTTCTCCAACAACAAGTATCAAAGTACCTTTCCAGATGCTCCTCCCCCACTTTGCACAGTCCTAAGTCAGTGATTTCTGACTGTCAGTGGGAATGCCACACCTCACCAGTGAGACCTTGAAGGCATCCCTAAAAGTGTTTCCTCTATCCACCTAGGGCTTGCCAGCTGTTACAGAGCTGGGAGTAGAGTGCATGCTTACGGAGTCTCATGTCAGTCATGCAGACCACGTGCCCAGTCTATTACAGCTGATCAAGGGTGGTCAGTGCCTCAATGCTGGGGATGTAAGCCTGATAGAAAACACTGGTGTTGGAGTGGCTTGTCTTCCCAGTGGATTCACAGGATCTTGCACAGGCAGCAATGGGAGTACTACTCCAGTGTCTTCAAGTTTCTGGAGAGTCAACGCCTCACAGCCATATTGGAGGGCAGAAACCATAACAGCTCTGTATACTGTGAGCTTAGTGTCAGACTTGAGGCTGTCCCTGAACACCTTTCCTTCACAGGGGCCAATGGCTGCTCTTGCACACTGGAGATGATGCTTGATCTCTTCAATATCTGCTTTGGTCAACAGGGTATTCTTGAGGTACTGGAAGTGGCCAGCATTCTCTAAAGCGTCACCATGGATCTTTGTGATCGAGGGTTAACAATGCAGTGTGGGACCAGGTTGGTAGAGGATCCTTATCATGTGGAGGTTCAGGGAGAGACGCATGTCTCGTAGTCTTCTGTAAAGGTGCTGATGATAGTCCAGAGATCATCTTCTGAGTCTGCACATATGCAAGTATCATTATATTGCAGCTCGACTGCAATGCATGGGTTGACTTTGGTTTTGGCTTGGAGGTGAACAAAGAACAAAGAAAATTTACAGCCCTCCAAGCCTGAGCCGATCCAAACCCACTGTCTAAACCTATCGCCCAATTCCCAAGCATTCATATCCCTCTACTCCCCACCTACTCATGCATTTGTCCAGACGCACCTTAAATGAATCTGTCGAGCCTGCCTGTACCACCTCTGCTGGTAATGCATTCCAGGCACCTACCATCCTCTATGTAAAGTATTTGCCACGTGTATCCTCCTTAAACTTGTCACCTCTCACCATGAAAGCATGACTTCTCATTATTGAATTCTTCACCTTGGGGGAAAAAGCATATCTCTATCTACCCTACATATACCCTTCTTGATTTTATAGACCTCAGATCAGGTCCCCCAGCAATCTCCTTTTTTCTAATGAAAACAATCCTAACCTACTCAACCTCTCTTCGTAGCTAGCACCTTCCATCCCAGGCAACATCCTCATAAACCGTCTCTGCACTCTCTCCAAAGCTTCCTTTTGGTAATGTGGCGACTAGAACTGTACCCTGTATTCTAAATGCAGCCAAACTAATGTCTTGTACAATTTTAACATGACCTGCCAGCTCTTATACTCAATACCCCGTCCAATGAAGGCAAGCATACCATATGCCTTCTTGACCACTCTTTCCACGTGTGCAGCAACCTTCAGGGTACAATGGACCTGATCTCTCTGCTCATGAACTTTTCCCAAGGCTCTTCCGTTTACTGTATAATTTGCTCTAGAATTAGACTTCCCAAAATACATCATCTCACATTTGCTGTTGAAGGTTAAATAATTTCCCAATATTTCTGTAGGTTAGTTTCACTCCAGCGAGCAGCTTGTTGGAGGTGAGATGAACAGATAATATAAAGTGTGGAGCTGGACAAAGCAAAGCAGACTAAGCAGCAGATGAGCATGGAGTCTGCATTTCAGGTCAGGATCTAAGGATGGTGCAGCCAAAAGGAAGAAAAACACTCCATAATGCTTCCTGATTGACAATGTCAAAGGCCTTTGTAAGGTCAAAGGTGGCAGTGTACAGAAACTCCTACATTCCTTTCACAGCTATCGCATGGCAAACTCATGTTCATTGTGTCCCTCCATGGTCAAAGCCATATTGCGATTCCAAGGAGTTCCTCAATCACTGGGGGAAATAGATGATTGAGGACAACTTTGGCGATGACATTTCCAAACGTCAACAGCAGGAACATTGCCTACAGTTACCACAGTCAGACTACTTCCCTTTTCAGAAAATGCTCATGACAATGGCACTTTGGAGCTCTCACAGGATGCTCTCCTCCTTGCAGAGGAGGCTGACAAGGTCGTGTCGCTGCAGCAGGAGCTTTTTGCCTCCATATCATTGCCTCAGCAGAGCTACCATCTGCTCCAGCAGCCTTCTTGTCCTTGAACTGGTTGATGGCCTTCTCTGCTTCATGGAAAGTAGTGTGCTGTGGGATGTGGTCAAGGACACTTAGATCCAATGACAGAGCCCTGGTTGAGGTGGTCTCAAACAGCTAAACAGCACCATCAGCTGTCATAAAGAAGTGACTGCAAAAACTCAAATAACCCAAGATGAAGAAAGTTCAGGTTTTTTATTTTGAGATTTCACAAAGACTTGTCATGGGACATGTAAAACGTAAACTTATATTTTAACTAATTAAAATACCTCTCAGGTCACTGATACTCATAGATCATGACATTTTGATTCAGACATTTTTATATTATCAACATAGCAGTGTTAAAATAGCTTTTTCCAAATCACAGAGTCCTCAATGTGCAAACAAGTACAACCCAGTGAACGAGAAATGGAATGGTGCAGTTCCTGCACTCAGGGGTGGCACCTCCCTACTTTGCACAATGCAATTTTTTTTTTAAAAAGAAAAGCAAACAAGTGATCTAAATAATAGTTAGTCTTAGTCTTTTGTTTAATTGTTTAATTCTTTAATCCGAAACAGATATACAACTAAAAGATGAAGGAAACAATCTTTTTTCCTTTAGTGCCATTCACAACCTCAGGATGTCCCAAAGCACTGCATGTGTCTTGGAAAATGCAAGTGCTATTTGAATTCTCTTTTTAACGTTCCATCAACCTGATTTATGGGAAATTAAATTATTGCCAACTGCTTCTAATAAATAATTTGTTCAAAACCAGACGAAGCAAAAATACTGCAAAGAGTATAATAACATGCATCCTGTAACTAACAGCAGCAGCAAGTTGAAATAGTGAAACTACTGAACCTTTACTTGAACCCACATAAAGCACAGATGAACATACATAAATCAACAATGCAGAAAACATCAGTAAAACATAATTAACTTCATACCTATTTCACAAATCGAAATTTCAGGCTGTAGCAATACACTGAATATAATGTGAACTTGCAACATAAGCAGCATCATTGTTTACACAAGTACTAATGTACCAGCATGAGATAGCCAAATCCTGGTAAAATAACTAGATGCAGTTAAAACCAGTTGCCCCATTAAGAAACGATTAAACAAGAACTACAACTCATTACATTTCCAGAGTTGTTGTTTTCTAAACTTTATTGAGTTCAAAGCAATTTAAAACAGCATGATCAAATATACCAGTGTACTTTGCAGCAAGATATGTTTTGCTATTTCTACCAAAAAAAATTACATGCCTTCCTGTGAAGGTAGACTGAGAATTTCTTAAGATACATGTAACAGCTGACAAGCGAGAGGCAAAAAATGTAGCTTCTAATTTTTGTATGCCTTGAACAAATTAACTGCATAGCAGCAGGAACAGCAATGTCCAGATCATATTCTATTGCAAATGCTGGACTAAAAATCAACTGCTTGGTTAGACTGTGGAAATAGAGTGCAGTTCACAATGTCAGCAAAAACAACTCTGGAACAAAACATCAGGGATTCAACATCAAATTTATAAAACATGAAATGCTTTCAACAACAAGGTCTCATGAATGTAAAACCATAGACATAATGGCACAAAGTTAAACTACGAGTTGACTAACAATTTGCTTGAGGCTCAAAACACTATTTTCCAACAAATGAATTCTTAAGTAGGGACGTAAACCTAATCCTTATTTTGTTGACACTAAACAAAGTCAAGAGCTCAACAACAGATAAAAATGAATTTAATTTCACATCACATTGACAAAGAATCTGGACTAATAGGAGGATCAAACATCGAGTTTACTTCAACAAAATGTCCATAAACAGAGAACCTCCTGAATGAGTCTCTTTTATAAAAGTTTTTAAAAATCATTCATAAATAGCTGGATACCAAGTTACATAGGAACATTATTCAAATAACATACTTGTGTTAACAAACGAAACATACAGTATATACCCACGACTGAATTAAATTTACAAATTTTTCCTGCATGTCATATAACATTTAGTCAGAAATTTAGTGAGTCCTGTTTAACAGATTTTTGCATTGGGTAAGTAAGCACTGAGATCAAAATTAAATAATTCATAAAAGAAAACCACTTCCATTTCAAAACTTTGTATTTAACAAGAAACATTAACCAACTATTTAAGTGAATAGATAATAAGAACAGTGAAGTAAAACATGACAGGATGCCTTTTTAATATCATTTAATTAAGACAATGACAAAAACATGAACAATTCCTAATGATTTAGTTAAAATCTAATAAAATATATCCATTTACTTCTGACCACTGTACTCATTAGATAAAAGTGCCTAGCACTCTAAAAGAATAACTTTGCTCTGCAAAGTCAATGTGCTACAAATACAAAGTGTACAATAATCTATTAAAATATTTGTAGACCAATTGTGTGCCAAGTAACAAAATATTATGTACAGTGTATACATGTTGAGGTAGGCGTGGATGGAATAAGCTGCCAGAGGAAGTTGTGGAGGCTGGTACAATTACAGCATTTAAAAGGCACCTAGACAGCTACATGAATAGGAAGGGTTTAGACAGATATTGACCAAGTGCTGGCAAATGGGACGAGATTAGGTTAGGATAGCTTGTTGACATGGATGAGTAGACCAAAGGGTCTGATTTCGTGCTGTGCATCTCTCTGATAATTGGCAAGGCAAAAAAAAATTTGCAAGAACAACATTTAAGCTGTGAAACATTAAGTTATTCTGACAACTCAATTTCACTGGCTGTGAATGGGATAGTTGCTGGAGGGAGCCATGTACACTCATATCATCATAACATTCAAGCTGCTCCTCAATGTTTTGGTCATCACTATTCAAAAGATTGGTCAGAAAATTCAATATCGACCTGGGTACTATGCTGGTAGCAAATTCTCATGTGGTTCATCAAGGTTTTCTGTATACAAAAACTTTTCCCACAGTTACTACACACAAAAGCACGCTCACATGAATGTACAGATGCTAGATGATGATTTAAATCGGTTCCATCACGAAAAGATTTCAGGCAAAATGAACAATGCAAGTTTTTGCATTTGCAGTGGACAGTTTTCTCATGACGTTCAGCGTTTGACTTTAATGTGAAGCTGGCAGGACACCTTGGGCACTGATACCGCAAAGCTTGCCCAGGAAACACATGGATCCCTGTAGTTGTAAGGGTTGGCCTTACATAACCAGAAGCATCAACTGGCAGCATTATTAATGCGTGCTGATACTCAGGCTCCCTATGTTTTTCAGCTCTCCATTTTTAAATCTTGACCTTTCAAGAAATCTGTTGCAAAGTTGACATCAAGGCCTAGGATGGGAAATTCATGTATTAGACTAGAGTATTGTTTCAAAGGGAAAGGTAGTGCAAATTTTAAGCAATAATGGCTTTACCAGAATTGAAATGTTCGTAAGACTTGAATGATGTTGCAACTCCCTCTGTAGTTTCCATCTTGATCTGCAACTGCAAAAATGATACAAGTTAACAGTATGAACTGTGATTTATATCAATGAAAATAAATGCAGGCATATGACTTACTAAATTTTTTTTAATTGAGTGCAATCTTATTGATTTTTCAAGCATGCACCTATTTAAGGTCCAAAAATATTTGGTAGCAGTAAAATTGTTCAATATTTACAAATTCACAGTCGACTCCCAAATTTATTTACATTTTAATAAGCCTTGAAATTAAAAGTGTCTCTTTAACTCAAAGCCTTTGATTCTTACCTGTGGTGTTGAATCAGTCGGGTTATGTGACATTTGCTTAGGTAACATTTCATCGCATTGCAATATTCTAGGAAGACTCTGTTCTGGCAATTGGGAAGTCAGTGGAGTCAAATCTCTTGGTTGGAAATCATGCACATCTTCTGTGTGATTCAAGCTATTTCCGGGCCCTGAGGAACACAGGAAACGAGTCTCACCCACGTAAACTAGCACCAGCTGGCTTTCGACAAAAAAGAAATCACACTGCAGTAAACTGTTTTTCGGTTTCTCTTCTGGCAGGAGGAGGAAAGGAGATCCTAAAGTTTGAATGGAATTGCCCAAAGCTTCAAAAAAATAAAACCTAAGGTGTCTTGCAATAGTCGAGACATTAAATTGTTACAATTTGAAGAACACAAATTGGTATGTTCAGTTTGCCAATACAGCCAAAAATACAACTATTCTTATAATATTACGAATTTTCTTTACAAAAATCAGTTACCCAAATTACACAGTGACTTGTAGTTGAAGTAAACTTTGGATACGACAGTATACAGCACAAACTGTTCAGAAAAGCCTAAGACATATCACCTTGGCACACAAATGCTTAGAATACATCTTTAAATGGAATTAAGCAAGCATGCTTGATCTTCATAATTCAAGAAAATATTATATGAATCCACACTAGGTTCTACTCAGCACTGTAAATAAAACATTTAGTTGTGTGATTTTTTAATCTAAAAGATACACTGCAGGGAATGATAACACAAATTAGGGAAGCAGCCCAAATTTCATTGTCAACCTGTGCATAGGAGAGTTAGCATTCCAAATTTCTCTACTGATATTATATTCTTAACGTAACAGAGAGATTCCTGAATCACCTGAAAGGACAATCAATCAATTACTGCTGGTTAAAAAGTAACGAAAGAACAAGTTATTAAAAAAAGTTCAACAAAATGCTAACACAAATCAGATATTTTAGCCAGAAGAACACAAATAGTACAATTTGAAGTCTGAAATTGCTGTACAAATATCAGTAAGGAATTAAGCCAAAGATTACTCATGTGAAATCAGAAAAACACCAAATATTTCCACACAAGAACGTAGTATGAAATGTCGTAGGTCTTTTATTTATTACTTGCAAAGTGTCAGCTCCACACAAATACATGGACATCACTTGAATAAAATGGTCAAACTGAGGCTTGTTAGCAAATTGCAGCTGAAAGATAAAGCTTCTGTCAAGTTTCATATGGATCCTTTACAAAGGCCTCCATAACAACCTGTATTAAAACATGGCCATTATATACATAGATAAAATCCATTGCAAAAGAGCTTTAGGGGGTGAACTCCACCGAGACACCAACAACATTCCAGAAATACTTCAATAAATTTTCAAATCTTTTAAATGATACTAATTTTTGAATATCAGCCAGATCTTTTGGATATTATTCATGTTCATTAGCTGCATAGAGATATATATAGAGGCAATATGCTAACACTAATGTGCACAAGACTACATAGACCACGTGCCTTTTACATGTATTGTTCAATTTGCATTGATATTGACAGTTGTCCTTGAAATGTTTTCTTAAGTTGATCTTCGATTATTTTAAGTTGTATAAATTATAATGCATAACATTTCAAATATCCTGATTCAAAGCAACCAATGCATTTGGTTTGTATATCTCAATTCACCTAAGTCATCATAGTTTGTGTCAAACCTTAAACACAATTTTCAATTTTTAAATTACATTTGTGACACAGCTTTCTTCTTAAACTCAAGTTTAATTCTCATAGCATTCACATTGAGATGGAGCAACAAATTTCTTGTTAACTCATTCAGCATCAACTTAATGGGTTGTCTTTCCTGTATTGCCTCAGTTGCACATCCACATTTTCAATCCACAGGATCGTCTTATCTTGCCAGGCAACTTCATGTGATAAGATATTCTGCATGGTGCTCTGCTACTGAAACAGTGTCAGAAATATACCACTGCCAAGCTCAACTCCCACTTCAAAATGTTCTCATGGTCCTTTTGATGACCACCCTGATCCACTTATTTGATCCACCATGATCCATTTTGAACTTTAGTAATGCACAATCTAATTTGGTTGGCTGAAAATTCAACGCACCACTTTCCCCCAGCCTGTGGCGATAATTCTTTTCAAAAAGAAATTGAACAGGTGGTTGTATTTTGAAAAAGAAAATCATCATAATATAAAGTATGGAAACTCCATATACAACACTAGTCAACCATGTGCCATAAAGCAAAAGTAAAACCACCTTGCACTGTCCCAAATAGGAACACCACCACAGCAAATAATACAGAACATGTAATTTCATTTTTATAACATGCTTTTATCAACAAAAAAAATACCCTGCCAGTAAAAGATGGTCTCACCAAAACTGACTTGCAAAGTGAAAATGCTTTTATCTTGATGCTTACTGCACTTGACAATCTTATGGATTTAGTACCCAAAGACAAAGTCACTATCATGAAAATCAGTTTCGGCCAGTCACTGTTTACAGCGAAGCCTACCAGGAGATTTGCTGTCACATTCGCCTGCTTTGCACATCTTCACATGTCCAGTGTAGCTCATCTGCAATGACTCATAATATTTGTCATCTAACTCCACAGAGCTTGAGCGCCCTTTCTTCTGCTCTCCACTTTGCCTTCCAGAAGAGATGACTGCAGGTTTCTAACTCTGATCAAATGATCGTCGTCTTTTTCTGTTCTGGATGCCACGTTTTGCTCAAACCAGAGAGTTCTTTTTACCCCTACAAGTTCAAGCATCCCATCATTTATCTTCAGAAGATCTGAAGAACTTTTCACATATGTCTTACAATCTACATTTAAAAGCTTCCTCCCCCAAGAGCTCTTTCCTTATTGTCTAGATTTCTGAAACATACAGTAAAGTCACCACTTGGAATATAACCCACCTGGTTATCTGAAGGGTCATATTATCAAAACAATATTCTGATGCAAAGCCAGCTATTCCCTATAATCAGCTGAGTTTTGTTTTGATCTAATTATTACATGAAGAACTCTGATCATCAGGGACATAATATATCAATGGAATGCATATACCAAAAGGCACTTGTATGCAGCTGATGTTTCAGAAATACGAACTAAAGACAGGTTTATGCACTTGGATAATAGTATAGTTGCAATTAACACCATGAAACACTAAAACATCAGGAGGCTAAATCTCCCACTTCTATTTGCATGAGTGTGAACTCATGATTTGAGTATTTTCTATTCATCATTACACCACCACATGAAACTTCCTTCAAACTGTCTTTCAAGTAAAAGATGCCTGCTCACAAATGACATTCATCTATTCCTATTTGCATATATAAAACTATTATATGCTGAATATTACAATGAACGTTTTCTAATTTGGCCAAATACTCAACTGTGCCAAGGCTTTAAATGACTAAGTCAAATAAATAATTTGCCTCCAATATTTTTCAGTAGCCAGAAATATGGTTTAAGTGTAATAAGCTACATTTATTGATCAATTATAAGTTCTCATTATTCAGCATCTTATTTAAACTAACTTACTTTAATTCAAATTGTCTCAAATTTTGGAGAGCACTCTGTACTCATGTATTTAACAGGCCAATAGCACCAATACATTTAAGCAACCTGGTTTAACACTACACACAAGTTACAGTCCATTTTTACATCAGTGTCAGCAATGGTTGGAGTGTTGAGGCTTCTTCAGTTGAGGGCAAGACGACACATTGGAAAAGACAATTGATGCAAGTAAGGTTTTTCAAACTAAAAATTATATTTCAGCTACAAATTTTGACAGTGAATGTATCTATACAAAATCATAAAAAGCTATTCAACCGAGCCAATTTCTCAGCTTTTTGTCTGTAACTCTACAGTTAACAGTATTTCAAGTCTGCATCCAAATGTTTAAAAGCCACGGGAGTTTCTGCCTCTGCCATTCTTTCAGACACAGAGTTCAGAACCGTTCCAGTCTTGGTGGAAAATATTTCTCCTCACCGACTTTTAGCTTTCGACTATTTACTTGAAATCTACAACCTCTAGTTATCGTTGATCTCTTTCAAACAACAAAAGTGTTTCTTCCTTATCAATGCTCTCAAATTTCTACAAAATTAC
This sequence comes from Hemiscyllium ocellatum, assembly GCF_020745735.1. Taxonomy (NCBI): domain Eukaryota; kingdom Metazoa; phylum Chordata; class Chondrichthyes; order Orectolobiformes; family Hemiscylliidae; genus Hemiscyllium; species Hemiscyllium ocellatum. The sequence continues at coordinate 38,318,732 of NC_083415.1, forward strand.
AACTTCCCCCAGCAGCTTATGAAATCTTTCCTTATAGCTTTCCCATTCTTGACAGTCTCTTGCAAATCTCATCTGTCATGTCTCTTCTGTGATCACTCCTTCCTGCAATGCTTGATCAAAACCGTGCACAGCATTCCAGCTATGGCTTTACAAATGTTTATACAGGTTCAGCAAAACAGAGCTCCTCTTACAATGTATGCCATGGCTAATAAAATAAAGCACCCTTTAAATACCTAATCTATCCTCCCATCTTCAAGAATTTACTGACTTCTGTGCAGAAATTTGATTAACTGGTTAAAGGAAGAGGCAAGTTTCATGCTACTGTTACACATATGACTACATGAATGGTAATTAGAAACTCAGTCTAAAATGACGACTTGCCTTCCACCCATTGTCATTCATGAATTTCAGTTACAATATGATGCCAGGTACATAGACCATGGGTTTTAGCAATTTGTTGATCCAACCAAACCTGTACTTGTAATTGTTTGGAATAGGCAGGGTACAGACTATACTCAACCAACTCAAGCTTATCAAAATCAAAATGAACACAGAGTTACTCTTAGAATGGACAGCACTTACTGTACAATCCGAAGTCTAATAATACAAACACTAACAACCAATACAAAATAATCAGCGCAATCTCAAATGCAGCTCACTTATGTTACAACTGACATACATTCATACATGGTGACCCATCTATCCATTTTTTGTATTATTTTGGAGCTCAGGGAGCACACAGCTCTCATCACCATCTCCACAGCAACACCTCAGCTCATCGATTTCAACTTGGCAACCAGTCAGCATTGTTTCTCTTGAAGTATAAGTTGTTGAGATATTTCTGAAATTTTGCAGTTTTACATTTGCCCTGATGTGTGCAAGACATCAAGATTTGGCAGCACCTCACTCTTTTCAGCAATATTAAAGTTTCAGATGTGGTCATGTCATCCCATTTCCTCCACTGAGTCGAAGCAAAATGCTCAAAGACACAATGTGTAAGAATCTCAAAAAAAAAAGAGAACCCAACAAAAGGACTGCAAATTCTGCAATGTACAGAAAACATTGAGCAAATTTCTCTAGTAAGAATTTGATTTCACATTTGAAGCTAGTTATCAGTGAATAAACTTTAAGCAAGCATTTCTAATAGAACAGAATTATTTAAAAACAAACAAGTAATACAAGTAATAGATCGCAGATTTAATTTTTAAAATCACTAGTGTCTTTCTTACATTTTGCAGTGCAAATTTTCTGTTACTAGTCAGGAAGTGGGAATAAAAGGGTCCTTTTTAGAGCGGCAACCAGTGACTACTGTGTTATGTAAGGGTCACTGTTAGGACCACAACTTTTCACTTTATACATTAATGATCTAGATGAATGAACTTGGGGCATTCTGGCAAAGCTTGCAGATGATTCCAAGATAGATGGAGGGACAGGTCATATTGAGAAGGAGACTACAGAAAGATTTAGACAGGTCAGGAGAGTCAGTGAACAAGTGGCAGATGGAGTACAATGTGGGAAAGTGTGAGATTTTGCACTTTGGTAGGAAGAATAGAGACATAGAGTATTTTCTAAATGGGAAGAAAATTCAGAAATCTGAATTGCCAAAGGACTTGGGAGTCCCAGTCCAGGATTCTCTTAAGGTAAACTTGTAAGCTAAGTCAGTAGCTAGAAAGGCAAATACAATGTTCGCATTTATTTGAGAGGACTAGAAATAAGAACAGATGTAGCTCTGGCGCTTTTTAAGGCTCTGGTCGGAACATACTGAATTTGAATTGAATTGAATTTATTGTCACAAGACACAGCGAAAAGTTTTATCTTGCGAGCAATATAGGCAGATCACATAGTTAAGTAGCATAGATAAGTAAATAAGAGGCAAACAGCAGCAAAAACAAAAATACAGGTAAAGGAGAACATTAAGAGTTTGTGAATCCATTCAGTGTACTAACAACAGTAGGGTGGAAACTGTTTTGAAACAAGCTGGTGTGTTCAGGCTTCTGTACCTTCTCCCTGATGGTAGAGGTTGTAGAAAAACATTGCCAGGATAGGATGGATCTTTGAGGATGGTGACTGCCTTTCCTTGACAGCAGGTCTGGTAGATGGGTTCTATAGATGGGAGGTTGGCCTTTGTAATTGTCCGGGCTGAGTTCAGCACTCTCTGTAACTATCTCCGATCTTGAATGGTACAGTTGCCATACCAGATAGTGATACATCTAGACAGAATGCTCTCCATAGCGCATCTATAAATGTTGTGGTTCTGTTCGCCGAGCTGGAAGTTTTTGCTGCAAACGTTTCGTTCCCTGGCTAGGAACATCATCAGTGCTATTGGAGCCTCCTGTGAAGCGCTGCTTTGATGTTTCTTCCGGTATTTATAGTGGTTTGTTCTTGCCGCTTCCGGGTGTCAGTTTCAGCTGTCAGAGGATGAAATATTGTCCCCAATCTTCACTGATTGGCTTGTGGGTCAGAAAACGGAGGATCCAATTGTAGAAAGTCAGGCTTAGTCCAAGATTACTAAGTTTAGTAATCAGTCCTGAGGGGAGAATAGTGTTGAAGGTTGAATGTAGTCAATGAGTAGAATTCTTATGTATCTGTTCTTTGTGTCAAGATGTCCTAGGGAAGAGTGAAGGGCAAGTTACATGGCATCTGATGTGGATCTGTTGGTCCGGTAGGCAAATTGGAGTGGGTCGAGAGTAGTGGGGATGCTGGAGTTGATTAATGCCATGACCAGCCTTTCAAAGCACTTCATGACCACCAAAGTTAGGGCTACTGGGCGGTAGTCATTGAGACATGCTGCATGAGCCTTCTTAGGCACAGGGATGATGTTGGCCCTCTTGAAATAGGCAGGGACAGTGGCACGCTGCAGGAAGAGGTGAAGATGTCAGAGAAGACCTCTGCCAGTTGATCAGCGCATGCTTTTAGTGCACGGCCTGGTACTCCAGCTGGTCCCATTGTTATCCTTGGATTCACATGAAGGAAAACTGATCTTACTTCCGATGCAGTGACTTTTGAGGTATATTCATCAGGACTTGTCAGAATAGGTGTTATCTCTCCGCTGAAGTTCTGCTCAAACCGAACAGAGAAGGCGTTGAGATGATCTGGGAGGGATATGTCATCATCAGCTATCTTGCACTGTATCTTCTTACAGTTGTGAAAGCAATTTTGGATCCCAAATCTTTGGAAGGACGTCTGCTCCTGCAGCAGGTCCAGAGGATGTTCACGAGAATAGTCCCAGGAATGGAAGGCTCAACATAAAGAGGAAATTTGAGGACTCTGGGTGGCATTTAGAAAGATTTACATCATACTAGACAGAGTGGATGTTAGGAAGATGTTTCCATTAGCAGGAGAGACTAGGATCCAAAGGCACAGCATTAGAATAAAGGGGAGACCCTTTAGAACGGAGATGAGGAGAAGCTTCTTCAGCCAGAGAGTGGTGAATCTATATAATTCATTGCCACAAAAGGCTGTGGAGGCCGGGTCATTGAGCACACTTAAGACAGAGATAAAGAGATTCTTGTTTGTTAAGAAGATCAAAGGTTACAGGGAGAAGGCGGGAGAATGGGTCTGAGAAATTTATCCACCATGATTCAAATGGCGGAGCAGACATAATGGGCCAAGTGGCCTAAGTTATGCTCTTACATCTTATGGTCTTACAATCCTTGTTTCCCAGCCTCACATGCTAATCACTCACAACTCTGCTACTTCACGGATGATCCTATGAAAGGTAATTCACTTAGGGGGAAATGCCTACACCCTGGTTTCTCTTCTATAAAAGTGGAAATTCCACTATTCTTCCTTGTGAGGTTCTTTTCAGGCATGGCTCCAGAGCTGAAACTCATGTTGTTGACTTTCTATCCTGATCTAGCATTGGAATGGAAGTTTTGACGACTACAGTAAAGGTTTCAAAAGCACACTTTTGCTGCCTACTAATAGCCTACACAGGGCTCACTCTTTCATCAGCTCCAGGATTCGGTCCCAGCTCCAACATTACTGGGCTTTAGCTGCTCCCCAATTATTTAGGAGTGTCAAGCTCTATACCTTTCACTGGTTCCTGGATCAAAGGGTGCCCCCTCAGTGGGTTCCCAGATTAATATTTCATCTGAACAATGGCTTCCCCAGGCAAAGCAGCATCCTTCAGTGGTACAATATAGAATCTACCCAGATTTTCTTTTCATTGACAAGTGGGGCTTGAAACTATAACAGCTTTAAACTTAGACTATTATTTAACTCCCTTCTGACACCTCTTGTTCCACGGCAGCACTGTCCAATACCTCAAGCAACTGTAATTGAGCCTGCGTTTTGTAATGCAACTCATTTGGCATCCTTCAGCAAATCTCAAACCACAATAGCCTTAACTGTACCACTTTTCACACCAAGCAATCAGCTCTTCCCACCACCCCCCCCTCCCCCCAGCCCATTTGACAATATAACTGCGCACATGGATTAAATCTCATCATAAATGCAGAAGACACTTAGCCCTTTATTAACAAGGTCCATTCTGACCAATTTCATCATGGACTGATCTATCACAATTCAGCTCATGACTTGGAACACAGCCATTTGTTCAGATGACATTCTCATTTACAAAAATCTCTAATTCCACTCGGGCAGCCCAAACAACCAGTGGCAATGTATACTTTAATACCAAAAGCCTTGTATTTGTTCTTGTACCTTTAGTACCATCTCCATTGGCAAGCACCTCACCCTATTCTATCCTTCAGAACTTTAAATCAAAGTCCTGGGAAAAGCCTCTTTCGCTTCTGCATTAAATATCAGTGAATTTGGACACCATCTTCCCTCTCCTTCAACTTCTCACATCCATTTAGCCTTAGCTTTTTCAAAATCTCCCACAAAATTATCTACAGTCACCCTTATGACTGATATTTGTGACCTCATCACTCTTGTGATGCCCAAGATTACCTCATTTCTCAGCAGCAAATATCTTACTCAGCCCAACCTTCAACATTCACTCGAGAGAAAAAAAACTTCACTCAGCTCACTCAAATTCACATCCAAAACCTTCCCCTACCCCTACCCCCACCACTCCTTCTCTGGTATTTCTTCCAACACATGGCTTTCAACATCATTTTTCACTAATAAGTATTCACCACCTCCTGATCCATAATTTCTTCAAGAAAGTCAGAACGATGATAAAAATGAATATGGGGTGCACATTTGATCAGCTGCCTTATATAAACTGAGTCAGGCATTACTGCAGGCAATAAGCGTCCTTTTGCTATGACTTTCTTCATTTCTAAAAGCAAATTGAAAGTAAGCATGGAACCCCACGTTAATGCCTTGGCCATTAAGACTCCTCAATCATTTCCCCTACTCCATGAATGCAGCAACTACTCAAAATGCAGTTGTTAAACAAAAGCTTCACGTTTCACTTCCTTTATAAACAGAGCAAAAATATTACTTCTAAAAACTTAATGATCAACAATGCACTGCTTCAATCATTAGAGATGTATGGGTTATTTAATTTTAGGAATAAAAATAAAAATTAAAATATTAGGAATTACTCAATAAACATACTTTTATTCCAGCAAAATATTTGCTGGAAAACATTTACGTTACATTATTGACAAGCAAGAGAAGGTACACATCTATAGAGCTTTGAAGAATAGGTAGTGACAACAGTGACTAAATTAATCTGATTAAATTCCTCAGCATTAATGAGGTAAATGACAACGTCAGGGAAAACAACAGGATAGACAAACTCATTTAAAAAACCAGGAGTGCTTTGTGAGAAACCCCAAATACAAGATGGAGTGCCACAGAGGTCCATTCATCAGAATTAATATAAATAGAGCCAGAAGGCCTGCTGCTGCAACAGGAACCTTATCAGTCAACATATCGGACAAACACACCCTCTGGTTTATCTCGGAGGCTAAAACCAGTTATTACATTAACAAAGAGAGGCATAATATCAAACTATTGCAACAACCTTTTTTGTTTCGCCACTAAAGACAAAAAGCAAGTTTGCCTACATAACATATAAAAGGAAATAATTCTAAAATTCCATCTAATAGACTGTGTCCAATTTAGCATAAACTGTGAATTTCTTTTCAAAATGTAAGTTTGTACCTTTAGGCAAGTATTCAAAAATAATAGGATTATCATCTCCTGGTTGATCAGACTTGACAGATAAGAAGTTATGCTTGCTCAGAAGTGCAGCTCTCAAGTTGGCCACTGTAGATGCCTGCTGTTCTTCTTTTACGGAGGCAACAAACTGAGAAAGGTAATTTGATTCTACGCCAGTTAGTGGCTCCTCTGGATTCGGACAGAAATCGGGTCTGTCTCCTCGATTATCTGAACTACTTGGTTCAGTGACATCCACACCTAGGAAACACAAGCAAGTTAGTAAGCTATGAGTGTTATTTTTAATTACGGAAATTTAATGAGCCTATTCAAATTAATCTTCATAAAAAATATATTAATGCTATTCAAGTAAACAGATCAAGAACCTGAACATAAGCAGTTTACAGGATTGTTAAAATGGACAAGTACAATACAATTTGATTCATCTCTGAAACAAATTAGAACAATTTCTAAATGAACATCTGCCAAAATGGAAGCAATTATCCATTTCCAGGAGTCTAGTAGACGAGTTAGGACATTGGTGCTAGAGAGCTGCTGATTTCAAGTACCAGCTTTAAAGTCAATAATCAATTTTCGGCAAGAACAACATAAAACAAACTGTTACTTTTCTTGAGAGGAAAAGGTGAAGGTACTGTTGTAAGAAATATTGCCAAGTTGCGTAGAGTAGCCCCACAAATCATGAAAGAGTACTAATATTGGCTTGGAACTCGTTTGCAATAATGTTAATGGATCTTTCACTCCCAAGGCAAGAGGCAATGCCTCAGTTTAGCATTTCATCTAAAACACAACCCCTCAAGGCAGTTCAACACTCCTTCAGCACCGAACTGGAGGGTTCATCTTGATTAAGCATTCAAACCTCTCAACTCAGACATCATGATATAAGCTTCTGACTTAAGGGTCAGCGTGTTACCACCAAGTCTTAACTGATGCCATAAATAAATTTAATACATTAGAAGAAATCAATGTAAACATTTCAGGATACTACAGATACCGGATTTCATTAGTTTACAAAAATGTCAGTGATAAGTAATGACAAATATCATTGGTTTCAATATTTATTTACATGAAATACATTTAGTACATCAAGTTGGAAGAACACACTTGCAACTTAAACAAAAGCCTTGGGAAGTGGGCTTGCTTGCTGACATTACAAGACTAACTACAGATGTTCCATATGGTGAATGGGTTCTGTTCTGGAGTATGCAAGTCAGAACACAATGCAGGAGAATATAATAGAGCCAATCATAAGTACAAGAAATGTTGCTATTTCAGGTCATTAAAATTTCATTCCTGTATGAGACTGTGTTCATAAATACAAGAGTTCGTAAGGTGGGCGTTCACAGATCGGGGACTTACAGTACGCTCTAAAAAGAAATACATTTTATGTTAATGTACTTCACAACTAATGAGGATTATTATTATAACTGCAGGTTCCTTCTTACATGAGTGATCGTTGCTTTGGCATTTAAATTGATGGCTTATAAACAAGCGTTGGATTAGATACCCTACAATATGGAAACAGGCCCTTCAGCCCAGCAAGTCCATACTGACCCTCTAAAGAGCAACCCACCCAGACCCATTCCCCCACTCTATATTTACCCCTGACTAATGCATCTGACACGATGGGCAATTTAGCATGGCCAATTCACCTGGCCTGAACATCTTGTGATTGTGGGAGGAAACTGGAGCACCTCTAGGAAGCCCACACAGACACAGGGAGAATGTGCAAACTTCACCCGAGGCGGGAATTGAACCTGGGTCCCTTGCGACGTGAGGGACCTGTACTGTTTTTGGCCTTTTTTTGGCCTGTACTTGTGGGTTAAAAATAAGTTAAATCTACAGTCCAATCTAAATACAATTAGTTAGAATTTTTTTTATTGTTCAAGTCAGCTATATAAAAAGTTAATAATCACGAGCAGAAGACCACCAATTGGACCCTTTCGCCTGATCCATCATTTAATAAGATTATAACTTGGGTCAACCATCACCTTAAATCCACATTCTTGCCTACCCCTGGAAAAAATCTGCAACAATAGGTCAAACGTTATCTCTGGCTAAAAAGCAAATGACACCACTTCAATCCCTTCGTGGGGCAAAGGATTACAAAAAATCATGATCCGCAAAAAACATACCTTCTCATGACCTCAAATAGGACACCTAATTTTTTTCTTTTAACTAGTGCCTCAGAATTCTAGTGATAGTTTACTATACATGACTGTTTTAAAATCAATGCAGCTGATTCAAGACTTAAGTTTAATTTAGCCTCATTAAAAACACAAAAATAATCACAAAATTTATTAATTAGAGCGTGGGTGAGCATGTGTCAAATTAACTGTAGTGTCAGTAATATCAATGATAAATGAAAAGCTGTATACAAATTTCTTAAACGTGTTGACTGCTAATACCATTTGAGTAATCCATACCAAAATAAAATCCAGGACATAAAAATATGGCAGAATTTGATTCAATAAGCTCGCTCAGTGTTGTACAACTAGAAGTGGTAACAGAAATAAAGAGGATGAAACCCAGTGAGGAATTTACAAAGAAAAATTAAGAATGTTCAAGTCTAGTAATCAGTAGTTAGCTAGTAAACAATGAGCACAAGGGTGCTAGTGATCAGAACTCAAAATTGAGATTTGTTTAGCCAATTTTGGTTGAGCTTAAATTCACAGAGGGTGGAACGTGGGAGGTGTGGACTGAAGTTAAGGGATAACAACAGCATAGATTAAGGTTTTAGCAACACATGAGCTGGAGCAGGGGTGGAGTTGCATGAAGCCATGGAATAAAAATGGACACTGGCAGTATGGACATCATGTTGGCTGAATGACAGAAAACAGCAGTGCTGAATGGCTATTTTTCAGACTGGAGGATGGTACACTGCATGATTCCCAAAGGATCAGTACTATGACTACTGGCCTTCTTGAAACATATGTACTTGTGGGTAAAAGGCTTAATTTCAAAAGCTGCAGTTAAACACAAAGTTTGAAAGTACTTTCAACTGTGAGAATAGATTCGTGGTGAGGAAGCCCAAATAAAGAGAAAAAAAAAGGAAGATAGACAAGGAGATTGTTTGCAATCATTGCAGAAAGCAAGGAGTGAGGATGTATAGTTAAGGATATGCCTGCCCAAAAATGTTGCCTTTACTACAGCTAGCACATTTTCAACTATTCATTGTCCCCATTATCACCTATCTAGCTTCTGTTCCTTCGCCTACTATCAACAACCTTTTGATCAGCATATCCTTTCCTCTCTCTGGGTTCTCTTCAACCCCCATTCTACTGCCATCGAAGCTGTTTTTAATTCTGAAGGAGGGTTATAGGATTCAAAACAGTAACCGTTTCCTCTCCACAATGCTGCCAGGCCTGCTGAGTTTCTCCAGAAATATATGTTTATGCACATTTCAGATCTCCAGCATCCACAGCTCTTTGTTTTATTGCCATCTTTGTGATACAGTAAATATCTGTTTTAGGTCAAATACAATATTAAAATTACAAATGTTGTGAAACAGCATCAGAAAGCTCTCAGGGAAACAGATAGATTCAACAGGTGAATTTATGATAAGAATCACAGAAAATAATTTAAATCTTGAGTATTTAGGTAGAAGACAATTTCTGTTCATCGAAAACCAAAGCCATCTAACACATTAGAGATATGCAAGAGAAAAGAGGGATAGTGGAAAGATACAGTTCAATTTTGTCACTGAGCAAAAAGGAAGACTAACTATGTTAGTGCCAATTATTTAACTCCCACAAAATCATGGCACAGGCAATAGGATTGCAGAGTACTGAGTTAATGGTAAGATTCCTGGTAGTGCAGGTGAGCAGAGAGATCTCTGTATCCATGTACACAGATCCCTGAAAGTTACCACCCAGGTTGATAGGGTTGTTAAGATGGCATACACAGTGTGTTAGCTTTTATTGGTGGAGGGATTGTGTTTTTTTGGAGCCACGAGGTCATGCTGCAGCTATACAAAACTCTGTTGCAGCCACACTTGCAGTATTGCATACAGTTCTGGTCACTATTATAGGAAGGACGTGGAAGCTTTGGAAATGGCTCAGAGGAGATTTACTAGCATGTTGTCAGGTACGGTGGGGGGGCTTATGAGGCAAGGCTGAGGGACTGGAGGCTGTTCTTGTTAGTGAGGAGGAGGTAGAGAGGTGACTATGAGACATACATGATCAGAGGATTAGACAGGGTGGACAGTGAGAGCCTTTTTCCTCAAATGGTGATGGCTACCACAAAGGGATATAGCTTTAAATTGAGGGGTGATACATGTAGGTCAGATGTCAGAGGTAATTTCTTTACTCAGAGTAGTAGGGGCATGGAAGGCACTGCCTTCAACAGTAGTAGACTCACTAACTTAAAGGGTATTTCCATAGTCACTGGATAAAGATGTGGATGAAAATGGAATAGTGTGGAAAAGATAGGCTTCAAATTGATTCCATTGATCGGTACAACATTGAGGGCTGAAGGGCCTTTACTCCACAGTAATGTTCTGTGGTCCTCAAGATCGTATCAGCTTAACCATCTTCAGCTGCTACATCAACATCCTCTCCCCTCATTAATTAACAGTGAATATCTGTCCATCCTTAATGTTCAAATTCACCTAAAATTCCTCAGATGATAATGCATGCAGGCAGAAACGGCCGTATGACTCGTCCGTCTTTAGAATTTCTGTTGAAATGTGGCCAGTAACGCAACACTAGGCATCAAAGTCGCATATATGACCAACTTCCCTTAAAATTCAAAAGCACAGCTGCACCGAAACACCATTTTCCACTGTCCACAATGAATGAATCAGTGTTACAAAAGGTACACTCTTCACATGATCTGTAGAACAGCTCAATAAATTGAATACCTCATCTTAAATATTCATTTCCTCCATTAGCAACAAAGCATTGTTTCAGTGTGCACCTCAACAAAATAGATTGGAAAAATCAAAGCCTTTTTAGCAACTCTAACTCACAACCTTGAACACCAAGAAAACAGGCAGCTAGCAGAGTGGAATGACAAAACCTCCAAATGCTCCACATTACATGGTGCTGTTCCTTCACTTTCAATCGGCTAAAATACCTGGAATATCCCAACAGGACTTTGGGCACATCTACACCATGCAGATTGCACTGGTTCAATGAGGTACTCACCATATCATTCTCAAGGACAACTGAGGATGCAAAATTTTACTTATCTTGACAACAAGGTCTACATTTGATGAGTGAATTTTTTAAAAAACTAGAAACCAATGCTCTTCTCAGACAATGTTGAGGGTGGAATATAGATGGCAAAGAAAAAAGTGAAAGCCTTGGGGTCATCTGAAATAACATATCATCAGGAAAGAAGCCAATGCTGGCGTTTCTCTGGCCACTAGTGGGTTGTTTAGAATGCAACATGGTGGACGCAACTCCATTCGGATGAATAACATGGGAAATGGTGTGGTTAACTGCAGCAAAGTCTGCAACCAGGCCAAAATGCATCGACAGCCACCATTGTAGTCTGACGGGTTGTAATTCATGACTTTGATTCAAGCAGTCTCAGTACTGTAGCAAGAGCAGAACCCTAATTGAAGGCATTTGACAATGAATTTCAGAATAGACAAGGTGTGAAAACCAACAGCTTATTTGAAAAATTGAGATAACAGTTAGATTGCGATGGACTGATAATTTAAAAGCAGAGGGATCAGGAAGGAGTTCTGTTCACCACCATTCACCATACTCCCCTCCATTTCTTCCATCACCAACCCCCTCCCCCCAACACACAGACAGAGAAGTTGCAAATTTGAAGGGGAGGGTGAACAGTGCTCAAGGAGGAGAGAATCGTCACTATTATCAGTCAACAGTGAGCCTGGAAATGAAGTTGAGTAGTCAACAATTCACTGGGAGTGGTGTTACGAGTAGCTAATGGGTTTCATGGTCAAATAAATTATAAACAGAAGATACGACTGACAGTGTAGAATCCAACTTCAGGTACAGAGAAAGAGGATTCATGCAAGAAGCTGGGCCCACTGAGTAGGCAAGGCAGGGAAGCAACAGAGGCAGATGAAAGAACTGCTTCAATCTTATGGATGTGCTTGTCATTATGCTCCTTACACTTGGCTGTTGGATATCATACGGCCGTTTCAGATTAGAGGCAACAGGAGAGAGGAGTGTATAATGCCAGAGTATCCATAGCATTCCAGAAAAATTCTGGAACTTTAAACTTTTGTAGATTAAAGCTAGATAATTAAGTTGTAATAATCTTCAAATATTTATAAAAAATTAATGCATTTCTTCACTGACCATTATAGTGGCAGATACAAAAGGCTCTCCTGCAAATTTATTGCATTAATTAACCCTTGTAAAATCTAGTCACGTGCTAATCTAATCTACAACACCCGTGCTATTCAAATTCCATGCCTTCAACATAACTGCACTCTTCACGTACATCAATATTCCATGTAGAAATCGTTTCACTCAATTTTACTGTCTACTTTGCATCAGCAAAGATCAGACCAGCTTTTTATAACTCAAATTTCCAAACCTAAAAATGCAACACACATGCTCAAAGTTTGCTGCTGGGCCATTAAACTTCAAATCATTTGAACATGGCGTGTAAAAGAACCAAAAGTATGTTTAAACAATCACAAAGACTAAACACATGTCAAACCAGATTCAACATTCATTGCGATCTAAGCTTATCATGTGAAACAACAGATCTCAAGATTAACATCAAGGAGAACATTTAGCAACAATACTAAGTGCAAAACTAAACACATTGTTAACAAATCCTCAAAAACTGCTCGAACAATTTCCTTAAGGTTTCTATATAATGAGAAATGTAAATGTTAGCTATGTTGGGAGAATCTAGGAAAGACATCAGACTTCACTTGTGCAAATTTTTCTGATAGTCCATTTTTGCCTTGTCTTTTTGTTCATCTCTCTGCTCAACTCCCACCTGCCCATTAACTACAGCCTATGTTGTGGTTCTGTTCGCCGAGCTGGAAGTTTTTGTTGCAAACGTTTCGTCCCCTGGCTAGGCGACATCATCAGTGCTTTGGAGCCTCCTGCGAAGCGCTTCTTTGATGTTTCTTCCGGTATTTATAGTGGTCCGTCCTTGCCGCTTCCGGGTGTCAGTTTCAGCTGTCCGCTGTAGTGGTTGGTATACCAACCACTACAGCGGACAGCTGAAACTGACACCCGGAAGCGGCATAGGCGGACCACTATAAATACCGGAAGAAACATCAAAGCAGCGCTTCGCAGGAGGCTCCAAAGCACTGATGATGTCGCCTAGCCAGGGGACGAAACGTTTGCAACAAAAACTTCCAGCTCGGCGAACAGAACCACAACAACGAGCACCCGAGCTACAAATCTTCGCACAAACCTTGAACTACAGCCTATATTTAAAGCAATTTTACTCTTGCTGTAGTACTGTACAAAGTAGTACTGCTACTGGGCAAAACTTATCATCCACCAACGATTCAGAAAGAAGTCTTCAGAAACCACTGATAGTGGGGGTTCAGAGTAGCAGGTGATCAGCAGGTAAAACAAAAATAAAGCAAAACATTCAACGCTGGGATAAAGATAACTTACTTTGAACACAGATATAGATTAAATCATTCACATCTTAGAAGAATTCCTTTTGAGGAGATGGAGAGTAAAATCCATCTGGCTGATTTCTAAGGACAGATTCCCAACAAAATGCAGTCCTCGTTTTTGCTGGAAACGATCAAATAATTTTGGAAATGTAATTTATTGCACACAGTATACTCTATTACGTTACCCAAGATCACAAATCCACATCAACAGTTAGTACCCAAGGCTGCAGACTGGTATTTTGCATTTATCTTTCTGTGATACAGTAAGATTCCACACCACAACCTGTACCTGGATAATTTGAAAGATTGATTTGCTCTGCACAATGTTTACACGAAGTGTCCTTGTTGGGTTTTGCACATGTTGATCAATGGTGGGACTAAGTGCGGTTGGGATATCTGGTCGGTCAGGTTGGACCAAAAGGTCTGTTTCCATGCTGTACATCTCTATGACTATGACTCTCAATGGAAAACAACAGATATACAAGACAGCCACATTGATATTCAGCAATATGCAAGTGAGAATACATCCATTTACTTTAGGATGCAAGAACTGAAAACCCATCAACTATGCCAATGATTAGACTCGGTGAAAGATTGACAAAGTTCCTGACCCACAAACTGAAATCTACACTAAGATTTTAATGTTCTATAAGACGTACACTTTGGTGGCACCTGAGCAAAAACAAGAAGAGAATTTGGAAGTCAAGATCAAATTATTGAGAAAATAATTTACTGACATTCAAGTCCAGATCATGAGTAGTCAGTTTATTTCGTGTCTGGCATTAAGGAGCCCAGGCCTCTCCTGAAAATTCTTCACCCAAATTATCTTTGACTACTGTTTTTCATGCTTATCTCCTATCTCCCTGATCATCTGTCCTCTGCCCCAGAGCAACCATTTTTCAGAAAAGCCTCAGCTTCATTCCCTTATGACCACCTCAAGTTGAACGAATTAACTCATGTCAAACCTTTCTGCCACCTCAGAGTCAACTTTTGCCAGAGAAAATTCCTGACTACCACCTCTTTCTCCCATTTCAAAAATCTTAAAGCTTTCATCATCTCAAAGCTTTGTAAATCTATTCACTCCTAAGTGAAGCTCAGAATTGGCCCAGCAAGCAGCACCAAGCAGAGGAAATTGTCTCAAGTCAACAAACTTGCATTGCTATTTGTGTACTTCCTATTAACAAACTTGAATGCATCAGAAGTTAAGATTATTAACAAACTTATTTACTGAAAAATCAATGTAAGGATGCAAGACATAGTTGAATATTAAAAAGGCAACATGGAGGGGCTAATGCTGCTGTTAAAAGGCTTTTAATTAAAGCAACGGAATTTACACTTGCCTTAAGGGGGGTTTCTGATATCAATTTTCCAAATAAAGCCAACAGGGAGTTACCGTATATACTCATCTAAAAGTCAGACTTTAAGACTATTGTTAAAGGTTCAATTTATTGGGTCGACTATTACACGGAGACTAGTTTTGAGGGACTCAAATTCACGCTGAGTTTGAAATACCATATTATTAACAAGTCAATTTGATCATTCAACTAATCCTGGGTAAAGAAGAAAAACACAATGAATCACAGGTAATTACTGGATAAAAGCAAGAGAAACAAAAATGAATTACTGGTATTAAATTTGCTTTATATATACATCTTGTCAAAGATTCATTGAAATCCTGCAAAATTATACTGTTCAACAATGTCATGGCCTGGTATAATGGCACACTTAAAATGAAACATTTATGAAATTCTGAATGTGTAAGCATCTTGAACATTCCCACCAAATTCTTCCGTTTCCCTCCCATTTACTTTCACACGTAATGAAACTCAGCAACATTAACAAATTTGTCAAAGATATAAAGATATATGCAGCTAATATATCTCACTTTTATTCAGATATAATGGCACAATTAAAATGATCAACTTTTTAACGATATTAACTTTTGGACGTGCAGAGGAACCTCAATAATCCTAAAAGACATGGGCAGAGAGTATTTTGTTCAGTTAAACCGAATTCCAGATAATCAAATGTCAGATAACAATTTAAACCAAGTATCGGGACTTTGCGATCTTGCCGGATAATCAAAAGCCAGACAATCAAGTTTGGTCTGCATAGTGAACATAGTGTGATAAGTACCAATAGACTTAGTACCAATCTGAATTAATCAAAACGTGCTGTTATAAACCAAGTCGGCTAAGCAGAGTTATGAATAAATGAATGAAGAGAGACGTAATATCGTACACAAAGAGTGATAATTTGAGTTACTGGCAAGTGATTTCGTTTAAGTGGGTTAATGGGAACATGCAATTTCCTTTGTAAGAGGTTCATAATGCGATAAATTAGGGTCAACTTTTACACAAGATATATGTAAAATACAAGATATTTTGGCCAAAAATAAGGGGTCGGCTTTTACACGAGATTGACTTTTACACAAGTATATACGGTACTTTTGTTTAACAAAGAGCTGTAAAATTTCAGTTTTGTTAGAATTCAGAGAAGAGCATAATAAATAGAAATCTCTCATGTAATTTAAAGATTTTGTATTGTGATAAACGATGTACTATATCACCAAATATTGAAATATATTTCTGTCCACTGACAACTACTAACCATCAAAGAAGGACAAATTCCTTTCCTGACTCTCATTCCTGAGAAAAATTATGCAAGTTAATTCAATTAATTTCTAATTAACTCAGAGTGAGTACCAACATGCTACTAAACCAACGTCTCACAAATAAACATTCTTTACTGTGCCATTTTGCTGGTTTGAAGAAGAAATTTGGGGTTAATATGAAAACTCGCCAAAGTTAAACAAAGGCAGGAAATGACAGAACTACTAAAATTTGTGACTTGTTTTTCTCTCAAATGAAGTTGAGAGCCTCAGAGATCCGGGTTCAATTCCCACCTCAGGCGACTGTCTGTGTGGAGTTTGCACATTCTCCCCGTGTCTGTGTGCGTTTCCTCCCACAGTCCAAAAATTATGCAGGTTAGGTGAATTGGCCATGCTAAAAATTGTCTGTAGTGTTAGGTGAAGGGGTAAATATAGGGGAATGGGTCTGGGTGGGTTGTGCTTCGGCGGGTCAGTGTGGACTTGTTGGGCCGAAGGGCCAGTTTCTACACTAAGTAATCTAGTCTAATAATCTCCACATGAGTATTTATATCTGTAGTTCACTGGGAATTCTTCAAAGACCCCAGGGAGGACTGAAGGGCATAAGCTCAGACATTGAGCTAAGGGAAAGATATAATGTGAATCCGATCAGGGAAAGTATGAATGGATAAAGTGGTATGATCCCAGTTCATGTATTTACTGTATAGGTCAGAGTTGAGAGCGTGGTGCTGGAAAAGCACATCAGGAATTCCTGATGAAGGAAACATTATGTCCAAAACATCACTTCTCCTGCTCGTTGGATGCTGCCTGACCTGCTGAGCTTTTCCAGCACCACACTCTCGACACTGACCTTCAGCATCTGCAGTCCTCACTTTCTCCTTATTCAGATGCCAGACTGGCTGGATAAAACACATTTTTGTTATTTAACAAGGTGGTCTTTTAAAGGCTTTGCTACAGATTTGGTTGCAATAATAAAAATAAAGATTAAGCAAAAGAAATGAAAATAAAATAATTTCCACCTAACATAACTTGAAATATTTTGAAATGCATCCTAAAATACACTACTCATCTGGCCCAATAGCAGCCCTTTACTGTACTTAAATACCAAAAGGAGAGGTCTCTTCTTGAGTCAATTCTTACTTTAAATTCCTAGTCTTGAGTCCTTGACCTCGAGTTTTTACTCAAATAAGCTTAGACTTTCTCAGCTTCAAATAATCCCTTCAGCGTTCGAACCAAACATTTCTGATCTGGAACTTTCTAACTAAATTCCTTACATTGATGTAAACTATTCCCTAACACTTCTAAGCTATCTTCTTTCTTCAAAGAAAACTGCTGTACACATTTAACATCTTTCAGGACTTGCGCTAACTGAAATCCAAAGGCCTTCCAAGCAATGGTTGTTTTTCCGAAAGACAAAAAACTAAATCCTTCAACTGGATGTTTAAATAGCCTTCATTGTTTTTTTCTGTCTGTAAAATACACCCAATAGAAACTATGCCCCATTACACACAAACAAATCTCTTAACTTTTTTTTTAAAAATCACAACTCCAGAATAATCAAACTAGTTAATCATTAAATCTCCTCAGAGACCAAAATCCACATGCTCACTAATTCAAAATCCAATCACTAAAATACATGACATTAATACATACATAAAACAGCCCTTACATCACAGTGAACTGGGATCTTCAACTCATCAAGCTGGATGGGTGAAAGAAAACGGAGCTTTGCAAGGACAGATACAGGACATTATGAATGCCAATTTCAATTTGAGAAAGCAATTCATAGCGAACCACTGCCCTCAACTTAAAGAGCAATTACACAGCGTTATAAAGAAACTTGTTTAAAGCGGCAGCATGGGGGCTCAGTGGTTAGCACTGCTGCCTCACAGCACCAGCACCGGTTCAATTCCAGCCTCAGACAACTGTGTGTGGAGTTTGCACAGTTTCCTCATGTCTACATAGAATTCCTTCCACAGTCCAAAGATGTGCTGGTTCGGTGAATTGCCCGTGCTGCATTGTCCAGTGTTCAGGACTATGTAGGTTAGGTGATTAGTCAGGGGTAAATATCAAGTTATAGTTTAGGGGAAATACAGCCTGGAGAGCATAATCAGTGATATTAATGAAATACTGTACAGTAATATCTCAAGTGCAAAGTTTTGTCAACTATTCCAGACAGTTGTATCTGACTGAATTGTTCTGGCAAGATGTGAAATTCTGGACTTAGTAATTAGATGGATTATCAATTGTTTGGGAATTGTAATATGTGTCAAAACAACCAGCAAAACACAAGATTCTAAGCACTAACTAAAAGTACATTTGTGGAAGGACATTGCTGAGGAGCTGCTCTGATCAGCACATTTTCCACTATCTATGGAAAAACTCATGCATAATTATTAGTCCAAATCTTAAAAGATAATACCTGCACAGATTACATGGAATTACTTCCAAACAGAACAAACTTCTGTCAATACTTTAAACTCCTGTAAATCTTAGTAACTTGCCATCCTTAAGCAACACAATACTGTTCAGTAATTCCATGAAATATTCTGTGTATTTTGCCATTGTTGGATGCTCAAAAAACATTTAAGCGATTGCTCATGTTCACATTACTGTCACCCTGTTTCTGTATAAGTCGAAGCAAACACTCAGACACAGTATGGCTCTACCTCCTTCATCTTTATTCCAAGCCCTGAAGACATGATCGACCATGTTCACAAAGACATGAGTTCACAGCCTTCTCTCGAAGAGCAGACTCTTCAGGAATTACATAGTCACTTACAGGGAGCAACAGCCTCGGCTATATTGACTGGGTGACCATTACAATTTGAAAGCATCAACAGTAAAGATTAAGCCATCTGGCATTACACAATTGATATTATTTGGAGATGCTGGTGTTGGACTGGGGTGTACAAAGTTAAAAATCACACAACACCAGGTTACATTCCAACAGGTTTAATTGAAAGCACACCAGTTTTTGGAGCACCACTCCTTCATCAGGCACTATCACCTGATGAAGGAGCAGCGCTCCAAAAACTGGTGTGCTTTCAATTAAACCTGTTGGACTATAAACTGGTGTTGTTGGATTTTTAACAATAGATATTCTTTACCTCGCTAAAGCATTATCTTGCCTCCAGCACATCACTGTTTATTGCATGTTCTTAGCTGGTCACAGTCATGCTAACTGAACTTTTGTCCTGCAACCCTAAACTCAACTCTTTCCAGCACCACTGATCCAGAATCTGCAGTCATTGTTTTTACCTCTTTCCCTACCTGCTCATTCCTTATACACATTCTCATGACCAGGTTTAACTTTCATCAATTTAGATATTTGAGTGATTTACACATTATGTTTGCAGCCCTGACAATAACTGTTGTAATAGATGCGCTAATTCTGTTAATGTTATAATCTGGAAGCTAACGAGATATGAAGGGGTTAATTTGCTCTGCTGACCTGTCAGAAATTGGATGGCCCGGGGGTAGGGTGCTATGTTTTTCTATCTTGCTGGTACAACGTAAAAGAATTTACATTATCATCTATTCAGGATCAATAAGAACTTTGCAATTAAAATTCTGACAACTCCCTACTGTTAAAAAAAATGATTTACACCAGATCTTACCTTTAGGGAATGACTTACATTACATTGTTTCTGGAAATGGTCAAATCATTGCACTGCGTCTTGAGTGGCATGTGACTGGGGATTGCCTTGTGGGCATTACTGACTGTGATGTAAAGATCTTATATAAAGATAGGACTATTCCTTTGTTCAGACAGCCTCTCTCGACACACTTTGCAAGCTAAGAGTGTTAAGTGATCCTCCAAAGCTTGTACTTGGTTAATAAAATTTTGTTTGTTCACAGAGATTGGCGTATTGCAGTTGCATCAAGTGTGCAACAATCAAGACGAAAAGAACCAAACACAGAGGGCATGATTTAAGAATGAGATACGAATGTCTTGATTGTTACACCAGATATTTTAACCCAAACAACAGCCAAAAGCTTTTTTCTAACTGGGTGCCACTTAGTAATATTTGTTCTCTCATCGCTTACAAAAATTAGTAACCGGTCTTTACTGCTCATTCCAAGTTTCCTCTCGAAATGTTGGTGAACGATCCATTTGTAAATCTGACCAACCTGAAACAAACTCAGGAATTAAAGAAACTCAGCAGGTATGGTTACATTTGTGCAGTTTTTCCACCAATTTCTGTTTGTGTTTCAGATTTCCAGCATCCACACTTCTTAGCTTTATTTTAGCGACCTCCAGGATGGTGACATTGAGGTATTTACAGTGGTAATACTGCTAAATCAATTTAAGTTGGTTAGAAACCCAGTTGTTAGAGAATTTCGATGCTTGACACTTAAGTGGCAGGCAGCAATTACACCATGCATATTGTTACTAGGTAGGTTACCGATAAAGCAGCTATATGAAGATGGCTGGGCCTAAGACACTGCCCAGTGGAATTCCTGCAGTGATGATTGGCTTCAAAACAACCACAGGCAGCTTTGTGCAAGCTTTGATTCTGACGAATGGAGAGTTATATTGCTTGATAATATTGCCAATACATTAGATTAATTTGCTGATGAATAAGAGTAGTTTCGCAGCCAATATATAGGCCAGGGTTGATTTTCCCTTTTTGGCACACAGGACATGACTGATAAAATACTAAACTCTTTTTGAGCAGAAGCCAATGTTGCACCTAAACAACTTTTCAACAAACATGGCTTAGCTCTCAAACACAGATCTTCAACACAGCAGAAGGGATGTTATCAGAGTCCACATGTTATTAGATTCCTGACAGCATCGAAACAGGCCCTTCACCCAGACCCATTTCCCTCTGACTAATGCACCTAACACTGTGGGCAATTTAGTATGTCCAATTCACCTGACTTGCACATCTTTGTGACTGTGGGAGGAAACCAGAGCACTGGAGGAAACCCACGCAGACACAGGGAGAATGTGCAAACTTTACAGTCACCCAAGGCTGGACTTGAACCTGGGATCCTGGTGCTGTGAGACAGCAGTGCTAACCATTGAGCCACCATGTGATATGCTTTCACTTAATTCAATGTAGTGAGAACCAAACAGGCTGAAGCTTGGCATTTGTGATCATGGCAATTTCCAAAGTAAGCCAAAATGAATTGATCAGCAAGTAATTCTGGCTTAACATGGCTCATTCTCATTGCTTTAAATCATTCACTTCTTTCTTTTCAAGTCAGAGGCAATGTGAGGATTCCACTCGTTTATTCAAGTCTATCTATTGATACAATTAGGTGAGGAGGATGAATTGGGTTTTAATCATCTTAGCTGGCTGCAACAAACATCTTTAATTCTTTGTGCAGCGTAGCCATTCTTCATGTAGTTTGCCAGTCCAGCAGAATCGAATAAGGAACTAACGACAAGGATTACTTGAATGAAAGGAAAAGCTATTTTTTGATTGCAAACACTAAGAAAAGGCATGGCATTAAACATAGAAAAACTGGTATAAATGTTAAAAAATGAGAGTGTGCTAAACACTAAAACAATTTAAAAGTATATGCAATTATAAAAGTCCTTATAGTGAATTTGAGGTTTTAGATTAAAATCGAAGACCAAGATCGTTTAATTGACGTTTTGCTCTCAGTACATTAACACATATCCAAATTGCTGTATCAAGAGATCACGTCCTTTGAGAGGGAGGAAGTCAAATGGAGAATTATCAGATGTTTCATGGAACTGATCTAACCTCGACGGTTGCTGCATACTTTCAAGAGTTCCATGAAACATCTGATAACCGGTCCCAGATATTAAAATCAGATGACAGGAGTCAAAAATTGATCTGAGTTCTGATGAAGAATCACCAGACTCACAACATGAACTGATTTCTCCCCATCAATCCTACTGAATTTCACCAAATTTATTTTTGTTTCAGATCTCTAGTATCCAAAGTTCTTTCTTCGTATTTTACCACTATCATGACATTACATTCTCCCCACTGTTCTGTTCAACAGGCAAATCTACTGACTGGCATGACGAATGTACTTATTTCACAAAAATAACTCCTAACTTATAATGTTTACTCAATTACACTGCAAATTTGTACAAATTCATTTGGAGGTGGCCTGACACTGCACTAATTGCCATTGTTAGATGTTTTCGTGTCATCAGCTGGACCCCATTTGAATATTAGGACATATCTTCTCCTAGGACTAAAGGCAAAACTGAAATGACCAGCTCATTAGGCACTACATTAATTCAACACAAGTGCTACTTTGTAACATATAAATGGTAAGTTCACACAACTATGTCAATATACAGGACAAATTAAGCAAAACTCATCTATTATGTCTTTCAGCTTCTCCCACATTAAGAAACAGTTTAAAGCACTAGATCCTACAAAGGACATGAGCCCCAACATTCGGGGAGCATTACTGAAAACCTGAACCTCAGAACTTGCCATGCACCAAACCAAGCAGTCCAATACATCAACACCACTGGCATCTGCCCTGCAATGTGGAAAATTGTCCAGCTACTTGCTGTGCACAAAAAGCAGGACAAATTCAAGCCAGACAATTTCCACCCGTCTGCTTTCGATCATCAATAAAGTGATGGAAGGGATCAACAACAGTGCAAACATCATTGACCGTGGCACTTCCCGTCTCACTTGCTCAGCTGGAATATCCAGACAAAGGGACTCCGTTCCCAATCCACAGAGCCACCCAAACTTTGGCTTTGAAACTTTCTCCTTTCTGCACACTGCTGCTCACTTGTCTGGTATTCCTTAAGCATGCACTTCGAGGAAAACAACAACCAGCTCCATCCTAAGCACCCAGTCATAAACTTTTTCCTAGAGCAATGAACACAACCTTCAATGTTCAATGTCTTCCTGATATTTCTCCACCACTTGCCTGAAAACAAGATTTGCACCTGTAAGCTTCCTCTTGGCATCACAGGTTTCCATAAACACACTCATGTTTCATGTTTAATTCTTATGTTTATTTACAAGCTGAATGTCTGTCTTTCCTTTGACTATTGGTGCCAACATGCTTTGCCTCATGGCCTTGAGATTTTCTCTATGATGATATAAATGATTAGCTTTTGAGGACCTGGACCTCACATTAACCCAGACAGGCCCATAATGCTGCTTCCATACCATCCAACCCCACTGTTTTTCCATTCTTCAATCCTTGGAACGCTGCTCTGACCTCTTCCTTATTGACATTCCTGTCATTACTTGATTTGTTCCCACATTTTCCTCTGTCTTTCGTAAAAGTATTGACCTCATCTCATCATCTTTCACTCGGATTACTCTACTTGCACCTTTGCTAGTATGTACTATACATCAAGACATATTGATGAGATCAACTGATGTAATCATTACCACTCACTGACTCAGGCTTTATACCGGGAGTTAATTCCCATCACCTAGAACCTCAACCACTCCAAGAGATGCAGCTTAGCATTTTGTCTAGTACTTTGCGTACTTTGAATTTAAGAGGCCATGCTCAGTGTAGTCGCCTCTGCACTGGAATGACTAAATGCAAATTTAGTCAATTTGTGGAACAGCTTTACTAATTTAACATGAGATCCTGAGTTTCCAGTCCCTTCATTTTACTACATGAGCAAACTGAAAAATGTATTTTAAGTAACTTAGTGCAAAACAAAAGGGAGTATTTTAAACAACGTATGAACATGTTCACGATCGCAACAACTTTAATCAAGGTGGAAATTCATAAGACACTTAGGCAGGAATCCTTGTGTTAAGTGATTAATTCGTACCTGCCTAGTCTAGAGCCATTTGCTAGAAAATAATGGACAGCAAAAGAGCTGCCTGCAGGGCACAGTGTATTCCATGCAAGTGAACTGTAGGGGAGGCAATCGTTTAACAGACAAGAGAAGACAAAAGCACATGTATTCATTCAAGAATAAATCGGTCAGTCCCTTGTTCAGCTCAAATCAACAGAGATAAAAATATCGCACTGTGAACTGATTGTAGGAGAGTTAAACATATGAAGCATGAATAATCAAATGACAATCTCACACATTTGAATTTAACTTCTGGAATAACCAGCAACTATTCAGCAGGCATTAGATTAGATTCCCTAGTGTGGAAACAGGCCCTTTAGCCCAACTAGTCCACACCGACCCTTCGAAGAGTAACCCATCCAGACCCATTTCCCTCTGATTAATGTACCTAACATTATGGGCAATTTAAAATGGTAAAAACAACGATTGCAGATCCTGGAAACCAGATTCTGGAGTAGAGTGGTGCTAGAAAAGCACATCAGTTCAGGCAGCATTCCTGCAATTTAGCATGGCCAATTCAGCTGACCTGCATGTCCTTGGATTGTGGGAGGAAACCAGAGCACCTGGAGAAAACCCACGCAGACATGGGGAGAATGTGCAAACTCCACACAGACAGCCACCCAAGGTTGGAATCGAATCTGGGACCCTCGTGCTGTGAGGCAGCAGTGCTAACCACTGAGCCACCATGACACGGGGAGAATGTCTGTGTGGAGTGTGCACGTTCTCCCTATGTGTGTGTCTGTGTGGAGTTTGCACAGTCACCCAAGGCTGGAATCGAATCTGGGACCCTGGTGCTGTGTGAGGCAGCAGTGCTAACCGCTGAACCCCCATGCAAATAGAAACTCCAAATTTCAGTCTGCTTCAACTATGTGAACAACTAAACTTGAGATTCAAAGCTGTTGTTAAAAGCCACTTCATTCAAATTTTCAAATAGCGTCCATAGAAATTCAATACCATACCTAAGAATTTAGGCAAGTTAACACAGTTGCAGTCCACACAACATATTCCACAGTGCAATCATTTCAAATGTTGAAATGGCAAAAAAAATTTCCATTTTCAATCTTGAAATGAAAATTGAAAATACCCACCATGATTTATGTCAAATTCAATAAATTAGCTCTTAGTTATTTGGTAGTACAGAACTTGATTATTGCTAAGACATTTTCTCAATGCATTTCAACAAACTCACCAGGACAACTGACAAGTAAACAAATACAGAAGAAAACCAATAGCTATACTGTACAAGAGTGCTGATTTGTTGACTGGTGGATTCCAATTAGTAAAAGTGCATCAATTAATGATTAAATTTAACTGCAACGTTTTAAATTTTAAACCAGCTAGGTTAACGCTGATTACTGCAGCTTTCCTGGAGAACTATAGCAATGAATGACTGTCAGTTATTTTGCCAAGGTGGAACAGACACAGTATATTTACGTTGTTTGCAGAGATAAAAAACAGAGTCTTGTGTATCAATGCATGCAGCTTCAATGGCATTTCTTTGCGAATGTGCAAATTTTGCGCCTAACCACTGAAAATGTTTTATCTATTCTTACCATGAAAAGATGGTTAGACTATTTAACTTAAGTGACAAATTTAACATTACTGTCAGATTTACTATAACATATTTTGAGGTAGAGGGAAAGAACAACAGGACTATTTGGACAGTTATCAAAAAGCCCAGGTACAATTCAAGGAATAATTTTGTTCTGCAGTGCAAGATTTAGTAATTGGCAATATCCATCACATTTCAAGAAAACATTAATTTATTTTAATCTTGAGCTTACCTGATCCATCCCGGCTGTTATATGGCCACCCTGTAACAGTAAGCATCGATGGCACTGGAGAGCTGGCTCTACTGTCGACTTCAACATGCTGTGTAATATGGCGCACTGTTTGCTTATTTTTACGATTCTTTTTTCGGCCAGGCAGCTGCCACACCTCAGGGACCGGATCAGAAAAGGTGTTCTGTGAAGTGCTGCCCTTGCCAAGATGAGATTCTCTCAGTTCAACACCTCCATAATGGGAAGGAGATATCTGTTCCTCCTTGACTCTAAATGAATTGTAACCAACATCACTGGACCAGAGAGACTGCGATGAGATGTCATCATGACTGTCAGTTTTCTGCTCATGTTCTTCTTTACTATAGCTGCTCCCACCATCATGACAGCTTGCAATCGCCGAATCGCCAGAAGAATTTGCAGGGCTTGTTCGTCGCCTTTCCAACCAGGGAGAACTACTCCTGCCCACTGCTACTGGTGTCACAATATCAATGCTGCTGCTTGAGGGAGCTCCCATATCATACTCCATTATATCCTCTGATGGCTCAGTCTTTATACTGATATCTAAAGCTGCCTTGATAAAACTGTGACATGCCTGAACTATGTCTGTCATCTGCAAATAGCTTGCAGCTGACATCACTTCAATGACATTCTTGCTAGTCAGTGCAAGGTGTGCTGAATACATAAAATCAATGATTACTTTGAAACCTTGCGCTGTGACAATGTCCAAATGAGTCACTGTGGCCTGGTCTGAGGACATCTTCTGCACTTGACAGTACAAGGTTTTGAAGTAGCGACTACTACCAAGCAAGACATTTTTATGTGCTTTGAATATTTTCCCCTCTACAATGATGCAGACATCACACAAGATGCCATGTTGTCGCTGTTCATTCAACTCCTGCAGTAAGTGGCGATAATGGGAAGTGATCTCCATGTCATCCTTCCGATTATTCATTGACAGATATTGCTGTTGTTTCTGAATCCTAATAACAGGAAAGAATGAAGAAAATCAGTATCAACTTTGCACAACATGAATGGTAAAACAAAACCAGAATTCTAATCCAATTTTAAGTGGCCATGAACAATATAATTTTCACCAAATGCAAAGCTATGTCTGACAGTAAACAGAACCAACTATAAATTCATAAACATTGCTGAATATTTCATAATGTACATTCAGAAAACATTACACAGCACGACAATCTTCAGTACTGTAGCATACAGTTCATTAAAATCAATTTGCTACCCAAAACAACAAGAAAAGCAGTAGTTTCTTCTACAGTTTAGAGTTAAAACCTTTAGAATGCAGATGATAAGCACGGCCCACAAAAGAATTAATAGGACAGAATGAACTATTAAGTGAGAAGGCACGCCAAAGCTTCAGCTTCGCTTCCAATGCTTATCCTTCTCGCCTTTGGATGATCAATCCAACAGTTCCCTTCACTTCCTTTTCTTGTCTTTCCTTCTTGGGCATGGGCTATTTGCAACTACTCTGATCGCACTTCCTCACACCTTGCCTCCTTCAATTTGCCTACTATTCAAGTCTCTCCAGTGCAATTCTTCTTTTCATGTCACTTTCTACAAAAGCAATTCTGATGCTCTCTTTTTATCTCACTATGGATCTCACCAACCATGGTCGATGAGGCCCTCAACTGTTTCTGACTCAGTATGTGCATTTCGGTTTTCATGCTTTCTATCCCATCTTGGAGGATTCTCCTTGTCCCAACTTTCAAACACATCAGCTTCTGTCTTCAATGCGTCAGTCTTTGTTATTTCAGCCTTCTCCACCATGCTGCTTCTAATTTCTCAAAACTTTCCCTCCAATTAGTATTTTGCCAGAACCGTTGCCTCTCTGACAGCTCAATCACCCTCAACACCTTGTCCTTTTCCCATGGCACCTTCCCTTCAACTGGAGGTGATATAACACCTTGCCCTTTATCTCCTCTCTTAAAACCTTAAATCACTCCTTTCTTGTGCAACAGCAATTTACCTGTAGTTCTTTCAATTTACTATGACACATTTGTTAGTCACAATATCATTGCCACTGCATCAATGAAATGAAATTCAGACAGAATGATCACTTTGTGGAACACCTCTGTTCAATTCACAAACAGAACCCCAAACTTCCAATGTCTTGCCATTTGAATTCACCACTTTGTTTGCATGGTCACGTTTATATCATTGGCCTGCTGTATTATTCTAATGAAGCTCAACATAAGCTGGGTTTAAGTTGAAAGCATTTTAGCTTCCAATTTAACATAAATCTGCTATCACACAAATCAGTTTAGTAAACCTTTGTTGTACTCTTTGGCTGGCAAGTACACATTGTGCAGTTTTGGTCTCCTTACTGAAAACAATATACTTCAGATGTGGTCTCACCAAAAGCCATATGTACTTGCACTAAAACTTGCTTGCTTCTATATTCAAATCCTTGTACAAGAATGGCCTTTCCTTCTTAAAGGTTGAATAATCTCGTTTGTACATTCCTTAATCTTGGTCACCTTGTAGCCCTGTCTTGTCATCACAATCGTATAGCCCTTTATGCCTGTGTTGTTAATTCACCAATCTTATGCTGTGTGGACTCTAGGATATAATATATTTATCTTTTTAGTATTTTTGTACCATGACGATTTGCTGCTAACTGTTTCCACTGCCTTCAGGCTTTGCTTTCTACTTTTCATTTCCATCTATTTGCTTTACTATTGTCACTGCCCTCCACGTTCTCATCTCCTGCTCCTCGATTTTCAGTCCTTCATAGTACTAACAAATAACTTGCCAGAAAGGAGTTGGGATTGTGTTGTTAGTGAAAGATGAAATCAGTGCAATAGGTAGAAAAGCTATTGGCTCAGAAAATCCAGATGCACAATCCATGAGTCTGGATGGAGCTAAGTAGTAAATCCCAGTCCTGCCTGGATACAACTTGCTCAGCTTGTCTAAGTCCCAACTTCCCAGATTCTAATCCTGATCATTAAAACACAGGAGGAGAATTAGGTCATTCGGCTCAGAGTCTGCTACATTGTTCTATCATGGCTAATGTTTTTTCAACCCTGTTCTTCTGCCTTCTCCCCACAACCTGTGATCAGTTTTCTAATCAAGAACCTATCTCTGTCTTAAATACAATCAATGACTTGGCTTCCACAGCCGGCTCCAGCAATGAATTCCATAGGTTCCCCACCTCTGGCTGAAGACATTCCTCTTCACCTCAGTTCAAAAGGATCGCCACTTTGTTCCTAAGCTTCTCCCTCAGGTCCTAGTATTTCCTACTAGTGGAAACATCTTCTCCAGGTCCACTCTATCCTGAGCTCCCAGCATTCTGCAAGTTTCAAGCAGAATTTCCCCCCTGCATCCTCCTGAACTCCATCGATCATAGAACTAGAGTCCTCATTCACTCTTCACATATCAAACCTTTCATTGCTGGGGATTGTTTTTGTGAACTTCCTCTGGACCCCTTTCCAAAGCCAGCATATCCTTTCTTAGATATCAAAGTCCAAATTGTTTACAATATTTCAAATACGGTCAGACCAGATCCTTATACTGCCACAGCAGGACATCCCTACTC
The DNA here is from genome assembly GCF_020745735.1 of Hemiscyllium ocellatum. Lineage (NCBI taxonomy): Eukaryota > Metazoa > Chordata > Chondrichthyes > Orectolobiformes > Hemiscylliidae > Hemiscyllium > Hemiscyllium ocellatum. The sequence continues at coordinate 38,348,126 of NC_083415.1, forward strand.
TTCCATTCTAGCCCTCTTGAAATGAATGTTAACATAGCATTTTCCTTCCTAACTGCCAACTAAACGTGTAGAGCAAATTTAGAATCCTCAACTAGGCATCTTAAGTCCCTTAGTGCATCTGATTTTTCAAAACATTTAGAAACTTTTGACAATAGTCAAACCCTCTATTTTTCCTACCAAAAGGCATAATCTCACACTTTCCTACAATATATCCCATCTGCCATCTCTTTGCCCACTCTTCTAGTCTGTCCAAGCAGTTGTGCAGCATGCCACTTAGTCAACACAACTTATCTCTCCACCTCTCTTTGGGTCATTCAAATTTGAACTGTATCCCTTGCCATAGATGCTTCCACACCTGAATAGTTCCAGCGTTTTCTTTTTATTGTGGCAAACATTTTACAGCTTGCGTGTGATATTGAAGAGTTAATTTATTCTACTGATCTCAAGAAATTGAATGCCCTGGGGTAAGGGGGTGGGTCTTTGTCTTATAGGCGGATGGTGGGAGGTTTACATGGCCATTTTCTTCCCATTCAGGGATGATTTACATTTTTCACCCCCTATTCAGACATCAATAAGAAATAAAATTTGAAGTTTTGACTACTCCCTGTAATTAAAAAAATATAATTCACAGCAGATCTGGCCGCTAACGGGATGATTTGCATTACGCTGTTTCTCACGGTGAGGTGGTCACTGCATTGTATCTTGAGTGGCATGTGACTGTGGGCATTACTGTGATGTAAAGATTTTGTGTAAAGGAAGGACTGTTTCCTTTGTTCAGAGAGAGCTCTTGTCATGACCCCTGAAGCCCTACGAGGTGTGTTAAAGGTTTCTTCTAAGCTTATACGGTACTGTGCTTAATAAATCTGGTTGTTTGTTCACAAAAGTCAGTGTGTTGCAGTTGCATCAAGTGTGTAAGGACCTCACAAAAAAGAACTTAACATGTACACATTTAATTCAAGTGCCCACCGGAGCATAAGCTAATTATTTAAGACCCTTATTATGTCAGTCTCAGCACAAATAACTAAAGCAAGATAAAAACAAAGCTTATATGTAAAATATTAACATTTGAGAAACTAGCTATGCTTTGAACAAAACAAAGAGAATGAACAGTCACTTGGTCATAGAGAACATGAGTGCTGAGCGGAGAGATGTTGCTGAAGTTTTCATTTTTCACTCATTAGGACTAATGCAAGAACACCAAGTTCAAACAATCGCAACAATCCATACCCCAGGAGAAATCGCTGTGATTGATAGGCAAGTCAACTCTGGTTAATCCAGACATTTCCATATAGCAAATGATGTGGACTTACTTATAGGCTCCTCAAGCTCTTGGGTAATTCAAAAGAAGTGGGAGACTTGAACTTACTCCCAGTTTGCAGAGAATTGATCCCAACATATCAATCAAAATCATGTCTAACAACAGTAAGTGAGCAAAGGAACAAAGTGAAGCAAGAAACATAAACAAGCAAAGCCTTCCAAACTATGAGTTAGAGTGAAATAATTCCTCACTTGGGCAACATGAACAAATATGACATTTGACAATTTGTGCAGCCATTTCGGATGACAAAAAATGTTGTAAAATTGTTGTTTTAGGCTGACCCACTGGCTGGACACATTTTGTATTTTATCAGCATAACAGGGAACATGAACAACTTTGCATTGATAACAGGAATACAACTATGGCCATTTGGCTCAACACCCCACTTTCATCTTGGTCCAAACAATGGAGGTAAATTGCAGAGCAGAGAGGAGCAACTACCCATGACAGAAGGGATCCTTTGAGTGTGGCGATACAGGAAAATCTGAAGCCAAATAGTTATCAGGGAAAGGATCATCATTGGTTGAAGTCACACATAACATAAGGGAAGAGAGTTGTGATTGCTGGAAGCCAATCATCTCAGGTCCAGGACGAGTTCACCATCTCCTGGGTTCAACTATCTTTAGCTGTTTTAAAAACGAAGGTTCTTCCAACATGGGACAGCAGTTAAAATGTTTGCAACCTCTGAGCAAAATAGTTTTAAACCACTAAGAACATGAACTGGTTTAGTAGCCTACAGCAACTCACCACCTAACTTCCAAAAGCCTTTCCACCACCTAGCAAGCAGAAGTGAGGAATGTAATTTGACGTCAAACTTTGCTTGATGACACCCTTCAGAATACCCTTTTAGCAATTAAATGAAACTAAAGGAGCAATACAAGGATAAATCATTGTTGATGTCAAAGGTCAGGTAATTGCAACAGTTCAATTAAGGTCATATTCATCTGTTCTTGTGGGATGTAAAAACGTCCATGCATCACACTTGTAAAAATTAAGTTTTAAAATGCGCATCCTACAATCAAACAGACTAACCTGTCACTAATCATTCTTTTCATTTTTCTTAAGTAGAAACTGGGTACTGATCTTGCAGCCAATATTACAGAGAATAATTTACAAACAAATTTTGATCTCCTTTCACACAACTTTGCTGCAATGAGGAGGTCCTTCTTAATTAGACTAACGCCAGATTTCATAAAAATCTGGAAATTATTTATCAGTAAGCTTTCTGGGTTATGTTTCTCTATTTCAACCTCAGCAGGTAATTTCTCACCTTGGAAGTTCCTTTTCACACTTCAACTCTGCTGACCTTCAAACTCATTACATTTGTGGCACTAAACATTATTTTCAGACAGAATGATGTCAGAATCCAGGTTTGTTTCCTATATACACTAAGCATATGGTTGGCGCTTTTAAAAAAATGGCAACATCCACACTGGTAGTTATTTCAAATTTGCCGTATCTTTAAGGATAGAAGGATTTGCATACTATTACTCCGCAAATTACATCATTTTTGTATCTTTCAGTCAGAGTCGCATCTACATAAGAAACATGTCTTTTATTTTTGCATCTTTAAAAACTGTGAACTGCAATGAGAATGAACAGCTTTTTTATAAATAGGGATTTACAAGAATTCCAGAATTTCACAGCAAGGTATTTTAAACTCATTTATACTCTATTTTTGTCGCTATCAGATCCTACAATGTGTAGGCAAATCTCGAGCTGAGGAGTTGTTTACAAGTGAAGTGGATTGGCTCTTAGCTAACTGAACATGACTGAACTGGAAATAAAGTACAGAAGTACACAGAGAAAAAATAAAGAAAGATACACAGTTGCTCTTCCCAGCAGAAACTGCCTGCTCTCTGCAGTAAAAAAGATTTTATCTTGAGAAAACCATTAATCGTTCCTGCCTCAACTGAACTGATACATCAGAGATATTTTCCAGGCCAATCAATCACTCTGTAGTTCTTGCAAATCAGTGAAAATGTCCAGAGAATGGCCCGTTTGATCATGGCCTATGGGCTGAGGAGTGACAGATAGTTTACTTTAGATAAATATGAGGTGTTGTCTTTGCAAAGGCAAATCAGGGCAGGATTTATACACTTAATGGTAAGGTCCTGAGAGGTGTTGCTTACCAGAGACCTTGGAGTGCAGGTTCATTGTTCCTTCAGGGTGGAGCTGCAGGCAAAGAGGGTAGTGAAAGTAGTGCTTGTTTGACTTGCCTTTATCGGTCAATTCATCGGGTATAGGAGTTGGAACATCATACCATGGCTGTACAGGACATTGGTTCAGCCACTTTTGGAACACTGCATTCAATTCTTGTCTCCCTCCTTTGGAATGACATTGTGAAACTTGAAACAGTTCAGAAAATAACAAGCATGTTGCCTGATAGGAGGGTTTGAGCTACAGGGAGATGCAGAATAGGCTGGGGCTATTTTCCTGGAGTGGCAGAGGCTGACAGGTGACCTTATAAAATCATAAGGGGCATGGACAGGAAGAATAGACAGTCTTTCCTCAGGGTGGGAGAGTCCAAAATTAGATGGCATACATTAAAGAGAGTGGGAAAGATTTTGAAAGGATCTATGGCAGCAACTTTTTCATGAGAGGGTAGCACATGTATGGAATAAACTGCCAGAGGAGATTATGCAGCCTGGTACAATTACAACATATAAAAGGCATCTGGATATGTACATGAATAAGATGAGATTAAGAGGGATATGGGCCAAATACCAGCAAATAGGACTAGGAATGGATGAGTTGGGCCAAAGGGTCTGTTTTGAAGCTGTACATTTCTATGACTCTAGCCAAATTAGGTTCCTCTTAAAGAAATCAGGAAGCAAAGACCTTTTACTAGCCTTTTTTCCCTCTTTGAATAATAGATATTCCCTATGTTGCTGTCCTCAGTAGTGTCGTGGTTAATATTCCCATTTGTCACATGAAAGACTGGGACAGGGCTATATGCTTTAGGTTTGGGGTGGCACGGTGGCTCAGTAGTTGGCACTGCTGCCTCACAGCGCCAGGGACCTGGGTTCGCTTCTCGCCTCTGGAGACAGTCTATGTGGAGTTTGCACGTACTCCCAATGTTTGTGTGGATTTCCTCCAGGTGCTCCTGTTTCCTCCCACAATCCAATTAATGGTAAGGTCCTAGGGAGTGCAGTCGCAGGGAAATAGGATAGTGAAGGCGGCATTTGGTATGCTTTCCTTTATCGGTCAGAGTATTGAGTACAGGAGTTGGGAGGTCATGTTGCGGCTGTACAGGACATTGGTTACGTCACTGTTGGAATATTGCGTGCAATTCTGGTCTACGTCCAGTCGGGAGGATGGTGTGAAACTTGAAACGGTTCAGAAAAGATTTACAAGGATGTTGCCAGGGTTGGAGGAATTGAGCTACAGGGAGAGGCTGGGGCTTTTTTTCCTTGGAGCGTCGGAGACGGAGGGGTGACCTTATAGAAGTTTATAAAATCATCAGGGGCATGGATAGGATAAATACACAAAATCTCTTCTCTGGGGTCGGGGAGTCCAGAACTAGAGGGCATAGGTTTAGGGTGAGAGGGGAAAGATATAAAAGAGACCTAAGGGGCAACTTTTTCACACAGATGGTGGTACGTGTATGGAATGAGCTACTAGAGGAAGTGGTGGAAGCTAGTACAATTGCAACGTTTAAGAGGCATTTGGATGGGTATATGAATAGGAAGAGTTTGGAGGGATATGGGCCAGATGCTGGCAGGTGGGTCAAGATGGGGTTGGGACATCTGGTCGGCATGGACGGGTTGGACCGAAGGGTCTGTTTCCGTGCTGGACATCTCTGATTCTATGAGGAGAAAGTGAGGTCTGCAGATGCTGGAGTATCAGAGCTGAAAATTTGTTGCTGGAAAAGCGCAGGTCAGGCAGCATCCATGCAACAGGAAATTCAACATTTCGGGCATAAGCTCTGATGAAGGGCTTATGCCCGAATCGTCGAATTTCCTGTTCCGTGGATGCTGCCTGACCTGCTGCGCTTTTCCAGCAACACATTTTCACTCTGATTCTATGGCCTACACAGTCTACTGTGGGAGACTGTTTTGGCTCTAAACAAAACCCAAGGCTCTGTAACTGAATGCAAGCAGCACGCAAAACAAAGCAAATGAACTGAGAGTGTAAAACAAAATAAATTCATCTGAAAGTCAGATGAACTGAGCTACTGCACTTATACAACTTCTTATCAACAATAGTTTCCCATGATTACGTGACAATGTTTGATATATTGTTGCTTTAAAGATCAAACCAGTCAAGAGTCCTCAATTTCGATGTCACATAACTCAAATCCACCAATCATTTGAGGAGTAAAGTAGAGCCATTTGTTGGTAACATTGCATATACCAAACCAATTCCAGAAATGTTATCTTAAAAGACGAAGGTCATTCAGTGTTAAGCTGTAGGCTTTACATTTCTTACTAAAATACCAATGCTTCTGGAAATTAAAGAAAAGGTACATTCAAAAATTATTCTTGGACATTACACATTATACTGAAGCTGGAATATAATTAACTTGAATTCATATTATCAACAATAAATATCCCAAATTTTCCAAAATAAAAGAGCACCATTTTAAAGTTTACATAAAACTTACGAAGTTATTCAGGCTTTAAGTGACTGTTTCTGCAATATTGACAGATAATTGATAGTTTTCCAACAAGTATGAATGAAGGAAATGATAAGATACATCATGACAGAAAGGGTTAAAGGGTAATGACTCAGTAGATCAGATACAGGTTACAATAATAATAGAATGCCAAAAGTAAAACTCAGTAACTGAATGCACATAGCATTCAGAACCAAACAAATGAACTGAGTGCGCAAATCGAAGTAACTAAGAGCTGATGCCAGAACATATGAGAGATGGCACTGCAATTCTAATAGGTTTGGAGACACTGAAACGTCTTAGTACATGGGGTTGCAAAAATATGGAAAAATGGTTTTGTTCAATTACTGAAGGTACAAGCACAATAGAGAGGGGTGGCCTAAATTCAGGACTCCAAGATGTATGAAGTGACTGAGGTAGAGATGGAAAATGCGAAAGACAAGTCATCAATTATGGGAGAAGCACACTGTAGGATGGGTTACAAACAAGAAAGAATCGGAGCTTGTCCAAAAGGTATAGTGATCATTGAGGATTTTAATCTCCATTTACAATGGGGAAAAAAAAATCAGGTGCCTATAAACAGCCTGGATCAATGGTTTATCAGAAGCTTTGGGGTATTTTCTGAGAAACATACAGAGACTAATACCTGCACTGTGTGGATTTCTTATAAAGCTCAGACAGACGACACTTCTACCAACTGGAGTTTCAAAAAGGAAGAGGTGATGGAATATTAAAGAGTTAATTTGCTCTGTTGACCTGCTAGAAATTGAAAGTCCTGAGGGTAGGGTGGTGGGTCTTTGTTTCTGTCTTATCGGTAGAATGTCGGAGATTTATATTTCCATCCCTTGCCATTCAGTGATGATTTACACTGTCATCATCACCTATTCAGAAATCAATAAGAACATTATAGTTGGAATTCTGACTACTCCCTGTACTTGAAAAATTTAACACCAGATTTGACCATTAAGAGATGATTTGCATTACATTATTTCTTAAGGTGAGGTGGTCATTGCATTGTATCGAGTGGCATATGACTGTGAGGAAGTGACTGGGGGTTGTCTTGTTAGCATTACTAACTGTGACGTAAAGATTTTGTATAAAGGAAGGACTGTTTCCTTTGTTCAGAGAGAGCTTCCCTAGACATGCCTTGCAAGTACGGCAAGGAATGTTCAAAGTTTCTCCAAAAGCTTGTACTGTACTGTATTTAATAAACTTGGTTCCTTGTTCACTGAAGTTGGTATGTTGCAGTTGCATCAAGTGTGTAAGCACCTCACAAAAAAGAACTTAGTACTGACTTGACTGAAATATACTGGATCCTGAAAGGTCTTTATAGAGTGGATGTGGGAAGATGTTTCCTCATAAGGAAAAATCTAGCACTGGGATCAGTAATTAAAAATAAGGGGGCTTTGAGGATTTTGTATCTTTGGAACTCTTCCTCATACAGTGGTGACAATGTCTGAGTTTTCTTTTAAGGTAAAGATACACAGATGCTTGACTAAGTGCTAAGTAGTCAATGTCAATATCAGATTCTGGATTAGTGGCGCTGGAAGAGCACAACCCTTCCTGATGAAGGGCTTTTGCCCGAAACGTCGATTTCGCTGTACTTTGGATGCTGTCTGAACTGCTGTGCTCTTCCAGCACCACTAATCCAGAATGTCGATATCAGATTAGCTAAATATCACTGAATGGTGAAGCCATCTTGAAGGGCCCAATGACCTATTTCTGTTCCCAATTTCTGTGCTTGTATTTTAATACCTTCAATTTTTAGTAGACATTAAATTCAACCAAGAATTAAGCAGTGCTTGGTGTACCAACTGAAGATCAACATTAATGATTAAAAATTGGATGCATCAGAAAAGTACATAATGCTAAGGAAAATATTTAAACTGGGGATATTGACAAGTATTTAAAGTGTTTGTTAGTTCATTAACAAGATACTGGGGTTCAGTAGAGACCAACTTTTGACTAAACATTTAATTGGCCATTAGTGAAAATGCATTAGCTTCACAATGCATGGGGTATGTGTGGGTGTGCTGTGTTTTGCCAAGGACAAATGACACCACAATATCTTAAAGCAATTCACAATGCGTTGCTTCCTTGCCATAAATTGCTAGATAATTCATTAGCAGTAACATTAAACTCATGATTTTCTCAACAAAATCTCAGATTTCCTTTTCATATAAGGATCATGAGAGATTTGAGACAGACATAGCTTAACTTAGTAATTTAGATTTTAAAGTATTTATTTTGTGTCCCCTGCAGTACATAAATAATACAATCCTAAAGCATCAAAAGAAAAATCACTTCATTCTATTTCTGAAATCAGCATCTATTCATTGCATTGAAATTATCCTGACCATGAATCCTCTTTATTTGGGCTACTCGAATGCCAGACTACTCAGCTTTTTCCAGATCAGACTTCATAAAGTAAGCATGGGTCACACCTCTGATATTATGACAGCAACTAAGTTCAACTTTACTACACAATTTTAGCCGAACAAGTTTTATATACTAACGCTACATAACTGCTATCCTTCTTAGTCATAATAATCTGCCAGTAAAAACAAATTCTATATTTATTATATGAAGCTCTGAAATAACACCATAAATAAAGCACTGATCTTGCATTTGTTTTTAATTTATTTCAGCCAAGTCTGAATATCTCTAACTACAAACAATAAAGCAAATCTTTGCTTCTCAGAGTTGCTGGCATGGGTATTACCACACATTCTTGAACTAACCAATATTGTTACAGGCCTACAATTTGATGCCGACAACAGATAACTGACACTCAATAAATAATGGTGCCATTTTCCAGCTTTTCAAAGGGCACAAAAACAGTTTTAATTTCAATTAATGTAAATGTTGTGCAACTTCTCACTTATTTTCAGACAGAGCTGTTTCAACTGTGACATGAGGAATGGACTGGTAATGAAGCTCCCCAACTCCACCAGATAGCAAGACTTAGACCAGGCTTCTTAAATAACCCAAAATAAGACTATCAAACAAAACTGACTATTTATGAGTGGTAAACTCTAACTCACACTAATCTATTTTCTGGAATTACAATGATATCTCCTGTTCACAAAATACCTCAAAAAAGATTATCAGCTCTGCAAATTAATACTTGCTTTAAAACGGAACAAAAACACCTCTGTTTCAGACACTTAGCCAACAAAGGATAGAACTTGATGAACCCTTACAATCCAAGGGTCATCTTGTTTACAAAATGAAAATTGTTGACCACCATATATTGATGATAGTCAGTCAGTTTGGACTGAAATAAAGTTGGGTCAGAGGCTTCGGAAAGTGGTCACAGTTTAGTTCACCAGCGTTAACATAGTTAAAAATATTGGTAATCGTAAAATCTCAGGTTCCAAGAAACATCCACTGAGAGAAGGAGAGACACTTGCAACTCTTGGGGCTTCTTTTTGTGCCAACTTTGACAGCTTCTTCGTTTCCAGAGACTCAAGACTGCAGGCAACCAGTGGAACAGAGGCCTAGTTTTCCATCAAGTAAAGGCCATCAACACATCTCTCATCTCCCTGAAAGCTTTAATTAACTTTTGTCCAGAGTAATTTCATTTTAAGAGCTGACAGATCACAGCATACAATAAACTAATGACCTCATTTTCTCCGAAGCCAAATGATAAAGGGATTTTCAATTAATGAAGTGTGCAAACAGTTGCATACCTTCACTTTTTCCAATATATACTTCCAAACAATCCTTAAAAATGATCCAAATTGATATTTTTCCTTATAAAATTATTCATCAGTTGTGGGTGTTGCTGGTTGGGCAAGCATTTATTAGCCATGCCTTGTTTCTGTTGATAAAGCAGTGGTAAGCTGACTGCTTGGGAGTTAAGAGGAAAGTGGTGCTGAAAAAGAACAGCAGGTCAGGCAGCATCTGAGAAGCAGAAATATCGCCGTTTTAGGCAAAAGCCCTTCATCAGGACTGCAGTCCATATGGTATAAGCAGACCCACAATGCCCTTATGAAGCAGTTCCAGGATTTTCATCCATTGACACCAAAACAACATGATATTTTTCCAATAGGATGGACAGTGCATTGGAACATAACTTGCAGGTGGTCGTGTTCCCATCTATCTGCTGCCATTCTCCTTCTGGATGGCAGTAGCTGTAAGTTTGGGAAGTACTAAAGGGTCTTGGTGAATTTCTGCAATGCTTCTTGTAGACAAGTATACATCATTAGTGCTAGGTGGAATAACTGTTTGAGAACATCGTGCCACCGATGCATTTGGGCGGCACGGTGGCACAGTGGTTAGCACTGCTGCCTCACAGCGCCAGAGACCCGGGTTCAATTCCCGACTCGGACGAATGTCTGTGTGGAGTTTGCACATTCTCCCCGTGTCTGCGTGGGTTTCCTCCGGGTGCTCCGGTTTCCTCCCACAGTGCAATGATATGCAGGTCAGGTGAATTGGCCACGCTAAATTGCCCGTAGTGTTAGGTATGGGGTAAATGTCGGAGTATGGGTGGGTTGCGCTTCGGCGGGTCGGTGTGGACTTGGTGGGCCAAAGGGCCTGTTTCCACACTGTAGGTAATCTAATCTAATCTAATCTAATCATCCAAACTCAAGGTCTTGCTGCATTTGGACACTGACTCCTCGGATACTGACACAGTCACCAATGGTGAACATAAACGAACATTCCGATATCCAAACTTATGATCGGGGAAGCTCATTGATAGGTGAGGACGATTGGGCCTGGTTTACCTTGAGGAACTAAGAAGACTTGTGTTGCAGTGCTAGTCTCACTTCCTCTGAGCCAGAAGAACCAAGTTCAAGTCTCACCAGTTCCAGATGTGGATAATAGCATCGCAAGGCAAGTAAATTAGAAAACATCGACAAGAGGAACTTTACCTCGGAGTCATGGTCTAGGTTCAAATGCCACCTGCTTTAGAGGTATGTAACAACCTTGCTGAAAAGCTGATAATCATCGATCTATCTTGAGGAACTCCTACAGAGATATCTTGAAATGAGATAACTGAATTTATTAACCAAATCACCTTTCCTTGTGCTGGATATAACTCCAACCAGTGGAGATACACCCCTCAGATTCCCCTTGGCTACTTTTGTTCAGGCTTCTTAATGCCACAATTGGTCAAAACATCACCTTGATATCAAGGAAAGTCACTTTCAACTCACCTTGATTTTTTTGTTTTAAACCAAACTATTTTGGACATGTTCGGACACTTCTGGGCAGGCAGAATGTCACCTTATGGCCTAGACTTGTACTGCTGATAAGGTGAATGCATTTGAGATTACATCATTACAGAATGGATTGCATTGATTAATTTAATTGCACGATTGAGCTTTATCATACACAAAAAGCATACACATATGAGACACATCCTTCCAATGGCTGTCACACAGGTTCAGTAACATGTACCTGGTAAAACATTTGGTTAGTTTATGCATTAATAGAGACTAAAATACTGTATACAGATACTTCCTGTAGCCATGCCCACACAGCTCTTCACTGACCAGGTGAAAAGTCTGCTGACAGCTCAGTGTTGATTAACAACCATTACCGTAATGTACTGTAATATGTCTAAGCCATACATATGGCAGAGTTTTAGTAGAGGATGCAGTTTATCAGTTATGGAGAAGATTCATGCAGTTTTTACAAAGTCCCTAAAATCTAATTTTAAAAATGCTAAAAACGAAACAACTTATATTGCCTGGCCTGAAGATTGTTGTGGTTCATCACTGGTATTGATGTCGAGTAGCAACAGAATTCTAAGGACCCTTAGAGAAAGATTAGCCAAAACTATGCAAAACCATACCTAACCCTTGAATACAACATTTTTAATGTTTTCTGGCCAATCCAAATGCAAATGGACTTCCTAATATAGATTAGAGTCGATTCGATTCGATTCCCTAGTGTGGAAACAGGCCCTTCAGCCCAACAAGTCCACACCGACCCTCCGAAGAGTAACCCACCCAGTCCCATTTCCTTCTGACTCATGCGCTCAACACTACAGGCAATTTAGCATGGCTAATTCACCTGACCTGCACATCTTTGGATTTTTAAAGGTTACTTGTCTTAAAAATACATCAATGGTTTTCTGCAAACCAAGTCTGCTCAACTGCTGTTATACCGATCTTAAGAGGGCTGCTAACGGTCAACATGCATGTCTGGCAACAAGCCCGTCGTGAACTTTTCAAATTTGCCATGTCAAACCTCCCTCTCTCCTCCCCTTTAAGTGGAAAACATCTGCAAAGAATAGCATTCCTTAAATAGTAACTTAATCAATGAACATTACAAGATGTACACTTATTAGTCACTAGCCTCCACTGTGTTACATTTTGACATGATTGACCAAAGACCACATGGGGATTGGAAATTGGACACAGAATTTGACATAGACAGCACTTTGATTCCAAATGTTACTGGAACAATTTGAAATGAATATTTGCAAAGGAAAGAAAGACAGAATACACAATGAAACAGGACCTCAAGTGTGCATATTTGAAGCAGAAAACTAAAAACATGGGATGACAGTCAATATCCAGTTCTCTCATATACATGGCTCAAACACAAGTAACGATGGAAAACTGAATAGTGAAACAACATATTTTTTGATTTTCTCACAACCAATGAAGATGATAAGCCTTTTTGTAAAATCTAAGACAGACTGTAAAGTTTTAATTAAAGCAAGCATCAGTGTCGACCAGCTTCACAATTCAGAGAAATGCTCGAATTCAGTCCAATCTACAATTGGAACTATTCTGTCACAGATTAGCAGTAAGGCTGTGACAGTTGACCTGCAAATGGCCAAACTACAAGGAAGGAAAGAAAACAAGTTCAGTTCTTCCACTCTTGGTTGTTGTCCAGGAATTCCTGACTACTACTGTTGAAAAGTACATGTGTAAGGACAGGATAGGATTGTTCTCACACATTTCAGAATCAAATACTCAATGCCAAGTCGCACGCCTTAACAGTCACATCAACAAATTATTTCTAAAAACATTTCTCTATCCAGAAAGAGCAAGCAGAGCTTTGACATCAAGAAGGTTGAGGACAAGAGAAAACAAAAGTGAGTAATACTGATTTCCCTACATCACTTTGATGTACACCTTCTCAAGAGAAACAAAACGAATCCATATGATCAAGTCGAGGAAGAGGAGTATTCTGTGTTGAAATGTACGTTGACCATTTAGTTGTGGCAAGTTACTTTGGAGTTCACTTACAATTTGACACTCTGTTTTTAGCACTGGATAATTCCAGATTGGTTGATTAGATGCATTCTATCTAGAACCAAGTTCAACAGAAGTATAAGGTATTCTGCAACTGCAAAAATAATCCATAAAAACATAGTGGTTTATTAAGTTTCATAGTGGTCGCCTTCATCTCAACAATATTCTCACAGAAATTCTTTGCATGGCAAAGCACCAGCTTAGTAGCTCACAAGTGTACCATGCCATCTAATCCAATAAAATCCAATCCACTTTCAGCAAACAGCAGTGCAAGCTGCAATGTCTACTCTGCCAACTAGCTGATCAGTTCCAACAAGATAAATGTAGTGGCTGGTTTTTACTTTAATGCATTGTGATCCTCTGGAGTACAAGATTGCACATTTAAGAAATAGATATCAGAGCCATTTCAGTATACGTGAATTAACAGAGAATAATGTTTGAAAGTAGCAAATCTACTTCAATTATGATCCGACCTTTTCTGGTTTTCCTACATTATCTCCATTCAAAAAAAAAAGCAACTTCTTTATTATACTTCAACTTATTTTTACTTACTGTCTTTCTTTGTCTCGCTGTCCCTCTCCTTCATCAACGTAGTGCCAGTTTCTCCCCATTGTGTCTCAGGATTGCTCACAATCTCCTAGCGCTTTAAAATGAAGAGAACTCCCACCTGAAGTGAAATGTATAATCAGCAAATGTCATTTTTGCACAATAGCACCAATGATGCAATATCAATTAGCAGCCAGGCACAAAGTAACGAATAAAGCTCAATAAGCTACAGGTTTCAGTTAAGGTCAAATTTGAACATGAAACATTTTAATAACAAGGCCGATAAACGTGACCATCTTCTCCTTTGTTTCTACAGGTAGTTTTTCTATAAAGCAACGGTTGCATTCTTGTCTGACACCATAGCATAGAAAAATTGCATTTTACATGCAGTGCTTTGAAGTGTTGCCTACGTAATCACGTTACAGCCAACACACATTTTAAAAGTTCGCGCTTTAGAAAGTGTTCCCAATTCGTCAATGTTATAGCAAATTCTCGTTATTAAAACACGCTTTATAACAGAATGACCTGTATTTCAGTTTGACATAGCTATCAGTTGTTTAACTCCTAATGCAAAGTATAAACTATAAAAATTAGTCCCTGAAAAAAAACAGCAGCAAGAACAGATAATGAACAGACGGCAAAGCATTGAAATCAGCACCTAAAAATGAGTAATATTTTTTATTGCTGAACACTGTTGAAATATTGAAAAATTTACTCATGCTGTAATTATACTCTGCATACAAACAATTGCAAAAGGTCTTGGATATTTCTATATTCAAGTTCACTAGCACAAGGTTAATCATTTCAAAGGGAGTGCTGAATAAAAGAGTCTGCATACAACTGAAGTCTTCTTGTATTGAGGAAAAACTAATCATTTTTGGATCCCATGTCCACAAATGCTGGTGGGTTGTCTTTATTGCAAATCAATCATCCCAGGTCCACAAATTGCAGGTCTTCACTGTCCAAGTGTGCAACCTTTAAATCTAGTGAAGCCTGGCAGGGATATCCAAAACCAAACATAAATCAGGAACTGATTATGGTAATATGATAATTAAGGGATAATTGGGTGTGCATTTGATTCGGTGAAGTTTATAGGGGAACAAGCAATGTTAGTGGAGTTTATGAAGAGGATAAATAAAACTCTTACTAGAAAAGCATATGCCTGGACTCCGCCTAACCATCATTAACACTAAACATTCACTCCTTTCACCACAGGCAGATGGCAGTTGCAGTATACCAACTACAAGATACACTGCAATAATCACAGTACTCCAACAGTACCTCCAAATCTGTGAACTTTACCACCAAGAACAGCAAGCACATGGGAACACCACAACCTGCAAATTTCCTTTCAAGTTACTAACTACCCAATACCAACTCCTTCACTGTCACTGCCAATATCTTCGAACACCCTCGCTAATAGCACCATAGATGTACTTACATCAGATGGACTGCAATGATTCAAGAAGGCAGCTCTTCACCACCTTTCCAAGAGCAATTAGTTATGGATGATAAATGCTGGCCTTACCAGTGACACCCATATTCCATAAAAAAAGAAATTGAAAAAAAAAATCCGGAGTTACTAAAAGTTAACCTGAAGGAACAAACTTCACCTTTTTGATTATACAAGTGTGAATGTTTTTCAACAATAATGAAGGCTGCAGGTTAAACCTATACTATTTTCACAACATTGCCATACCACATTTCTACATATAAAACTGCACGAACATCAGCCAAAATCACCAGTAATCTGTGTTGAACATTCTTAATTCATAACAAACTGACATTTTATGAAACCGATGCCGTGATTTCAGGGGGCCCCACTACACTTTATAGCCCACACAGGTCTTTCTGAACTTTTGTAATGATGGGGAATGGCCCAAACAGTTCGTAAAATGCATAAACACAGCCATTTAAAGATTTTAGCAACGACAGAGAAACTAAACAGTTTTCATGTCAAACATCTCAATGCCTTGCACAATCAATTAGGATACTTTTAAATGCCAATAAATCCATAGAATGCTACAGTTTCAATACAGGTCATTTGGCCCAACTTGTCAACTTCAATCCTCTGAAGCTTCGAAACTACTGAGCAATTTAACACGGCCAATCCGCCTAACCTGCACGTTTTTTTTGGGAGGAAATCGGAGCATCCAGAGGAAACCTATGCAGCTGGGGAGGATGTGCAAACCATACACATACCCCACCTACCCAAGGGTGGAACCAAACCTAAGTCCCTAACGCTGTAAGGCAGCAGTGCTAATTACTGAGCAACCATACTAAATGTACACATATTCAAGGTTCTTCAAAAATGCAATGTGACAAATGTCCAAAACATTTGCATGAGGCGAAAAACAGTGCTTCAGAGAGGAAAAAAAAGCAGTGGCCTTTCAGTAACAAGGAATCACAGTGCAAATCACATGGGATATGGATTGGACAAGATAATCAGAATGCATTACTCCACAATAGACAAGCTAAAACCAAGGACGGAATACAGAGGTGGCTTGAATGAAAATGAAACTTTAAAAGAGGTGAACCATTGTAAACAAGCTGTTCCGGCCAAAATAAACTTTTAGATGCTATAACCAGCAAGTCTGAAACTAACATTAAAGCAACTGACTAACAGCTAGTCCTTTTTGGGGTCAATACGAATGGCTGCCCATTTCAAACATGGGCTTATGCGTTGAATGTTTCAGTTATTTTTAACAATACTTCACCAAATAAAGCAAATGTATGATTGCAATAAATTCGCCATCATGACAACTTCTCATTTCAAAGGATCACACTCAGTTTCTTAGCAACAGAAATAAAGGGAGGTGTTTTTCATAGAAATCCACTATAATTCAGGTAGTTTCTTGACATGACATTGCTATTGTCTCATTAAGTAGCTACACCATCCTCTTTCTTTCCTTCACAATAGGAAGACATTGATTTATATGAGACATAGTTGCATTCTTAAACTTTGCCAATGGCTCTTCCTCTTATTGAGAAACAAATAAGAAGAGATAACAACCTAGAAAAGCACCAGAACAATGTTCAAGCTTGGACTTTATTCAACACCATTCTCAACATTTTGTTAGGAGACAGTGGACAAAGAACGCTGGGCCTGCATTGTCGGTTATGCACAAGATGGTGTATTTACATGGTTATTGACAGCTATTACTTTTAACATTTTCACAATACTGCACAAGTTCAAAAATAAGGCATAGAAAACCAACACTCAAGTTTGATTTTTAATCTCTGAAGGTACAGCCTTCAACTTTGCTAGCTTGAATTTGAAAACTTCTCTGGTTATATATAAAAGGGAAAGATTAGCTAAATTAAATTTGGGTCCATTACAGACCCCAACAGGGGAATTTAAAACAGATATGCAAGATAGCAGAGGAGCTAAATAATTCCCTGGCGTCCATCCTCATGGATGATGATTTAAAAACTCCCAGAAATAAGATATCCAAGCGGCTGGAAATAATGTGAAACTGAAAGAAATTAGTGTTAATTTTAAAAAGAAACATTGGGCAAATAAAACGGCAAATAAAAAGTTGACAAATCTTTAGGGCTTGATGATCTATATCCTCAAGCATTCAAAAAGATGGTTACAAGGAATGTGGATGCTTTGCTCATCATTTTCAAAGTCCTTCAGATTCTGGATTCATACCTGCAGATTGAAAGGTTGCAAATGTAAGCTCTTTATGTCAAAAAGAGAGCAAGAGGATGAGAACTACAGATCTGTCAGCTTGACATTCATTGAAGCAGAACTATTCCATTCATCCTTCACTGTTTGCTTCACCATTCGAGATCATGGATCATCACGTTTCTGCACTGTTCCCAAACATCTTGATGACATTACCATTTAAAAATCTCTCTTTACTTAACTTACTATTTCCTCAGGTCCAAACAAGAGTCACATTGGTCTCAAAACATTAACTCTGTTTTGTGAACTCCAACAATGAGCTGAGAATGACTGCTCTTGATTCAAGATAGCTTTTGACAGAGTAAGGCTGGTCATCAGGGAAGACTGACCACTGGTTGGTGTCATCCCTAGCACACCATGCTATAAACTCCTGAGGGCAGTCCAACCATATTCAGTTGCTTCATTAATGACCTTCGTTCCATCATAAAATCTGAAGTGAAGATGTGTTAATCTACGTACAATGTTCAACCCTGTTGACAACTACTTGTATATTGAAGCAGTCCATGTATAGTTAGTCCTGGACAACAGCAGGCTTGAGTTCATAAATGACAAATCACATTCATGTTATAAGTGCCAGGCTATAACCATCTCCAGCAAGAGAAAACTTAACCATTGTCTTTTGACATTTAGTCACATTCCTGTTACTGAATTCCTCACTATTATCATTCTGGGGACTGAACTCAAAGCCAATATTTATATTGCTGATCAAGAGTCAATGATTTCTTCGGTGAGCAGTTCACCTCCTGACTTCACAAAGTCAGATCAAAAACAACCATCAACCAGACAAAAGTTGCCAGGACTGGAGGGTTTGAACTTTAGGAAGAAGCTGATTAGGCTCTTAGGGATGGCCTCATAGAGGTTTATGAAATCATGAGGGGCATAGATAGGACAAATTGACAAAGTATTTTCCCTGGGTTGGGAGAGTCCAGACCTAGAGGCCATAGGTTTAGAGGGAGGGGGAAAGATATAAAAGGGACCTAAGAGGCAACTTTTTCACACAGAGGGTGGTACGTGTATGGAATGAGCTGCTAAAGGATGTGGTGGAGGCTAGTACAATTACAGCATTTAAAAGGCATCTGGATAGGTATATGAACAGGAAGGAATCAGAGGAATATAGGCCAAGTACTGGCAAATGGGACTCAAGTAATTTAGAATATCTGTTTGGTATGAAAATATATACAGAGTATGAGCAGGTAGGGAAGAGTTAAGTCTTGAATTTTGTCAAACAAGAGCTTCACCTGAGCATGACTCAGATCAAAAGTTGCAGTTAACAAATGGTGTGCTGGAGGCAAGGGTAATGGGTTAACAAGGTGGAAAAGCATTCATTATGTGGAGCCATTTAACAATATTCAAAACATTCAATATGTAAAGTTAACAAGGTGATAAGTATTCATTATGTGAAGCCAGTTATTCATTGTGTAATAGCAGATGGCTTAATCTTTACGACTGGCACTCACTGAATCTCATGGTCACCCAACCAAAATGTATGTTGCCTTATCTGAATGCTGCTCCCTGCAAAATGACTTTATAACTCATTAAGAAACTGCTGTTCCAGAGAGAACTGGAGAACTCGTGTCCTGGTGCACATGGGCAATTCTTCTCTCTCCCTCCAGGGCCCAGAATAAAGATGAAGGAGGTAATACCATACTGTGGGTGTTCTGCTTGGGGGATGGGATGACAGACATGGATGAGTTGGACGAAGCATCTGTTTCTAAGCTGTAAATCTCTATGACTCTCTGATTAGATAGGTTGGACTTTATAAAATGTATCCAGGAGAGTTTTTTCATGCCAGTAAATAAATAGTTTTCATGAGATGGGCAGTGTTAGATCTAATCCTAGAAAATGAAGCTAGTCACATGGCTCAAGTGTCACTTGACCCAAAACAAAGACATTGAAAAGTTCATCAACTTCACGAACAACTTCCACCCTAACCTCAAATTCACCTGGACAATCTCAGACACTTTGCACCCCCACCCCCCCACCCCCTTTCTTGAACCCCTCAATCTCCATTTCTGACGACCACAATGGACTTCAAACTCTCAGACTCGCACAGCTACCTGGACTACATCTCTTCCTACTCCCTCTCGAGTAAAACGCTGTCCCTTACTCCCAATTCCTGTGCCCCCACTGTATCTGGTCCCAGGAGGAGCAATTCCACTCTTGAACACTGCAGAGGGCCTCCTATCTCAAGGACCGCAAATGCCCCTTCCACATGTTCCACAATGCCCTCCAGTACATCCTTGAACACCACCCATCCAACCACAACAAGTATTAAAACCCCCTGGTCCTCACATTACACCCCACCAATCTCTAGATACAGCACATCATCCTTTGCCATATCTGCCACCTACAGTCAGACCTCACCACTGAGAGATATATTTCCCTCCACACCCCTACTAGCAATCTGCAGAGACCATTCCCGCCTCAACTCCCTTGTTAGGTCCACGCCCCCACCCCCACAACTAAGTCACCCTCTACTCCCAGCACTTTCCATTGCCACTGCAAGAGGTCTAAAACCTGCACCTAGACCTCCCCCTTCACTTCTGTCCAAGGCCTCAAAGGATCCTTCCACAACCAGCAGAGATTTTCTTGCACATCCAAACACTTCATCGACTGTCCGCTACTCTCAATGTGGTCTCCTCGTCATTGGGGAGACAGGCCACCAATTCATGGAACATTTCAGGGAACATCTCCAGGACACATGTACCAAATAACCCCACAGTCATGTAGCCGACCACTCCAATTCCCACTCCACCAAGGATAAGCAAGTCCTGAGCCTCCTCCACTGTCAAACGCTAGCCACCTGATGCCTGGAGGAAGAACATCTCATTTTTCAACTTGGGGCCCTCTAACCACAATTTCACCAGTTTCCTCATCTCCCCTCCCCTACCTCAGCCCAGATCCAACCCTCCAACCAGGCACCACCCTCTTGAACTGCTGTAACTGTCCATCCTCCTTCCCACCTATCTGCTCCACCCTGACCTATCACCTTCACCCCCAACCCTACATCCACCTATTGCCTTCCCAGCTACCTTCCCCCCCCAGTCCAACTCCTGGTCCCATTCACCTCTCAACCTCCTTCCCCCCCACCCCCCAAAACATTACTGAAGGGGTTGTGCCCAAAACTTTGATTCTCCAGCTCCTCAGATGCTACCTGATCTGCTGTGATTTTCCAGCACCATACTTTTCGACTCCCATCTCCAGCATCTGCAGTCCTCACTTTCTCGAAGTGTTAACGCTGATTTCTCTCTATATGCACTGCCAGACCTGCTGAGCTTTTCCAGAAATTTTAGTTTTGTGATTAAAAGCAGGGAACCCTTTTAGCAGGAGTTTCTAGGAGTGTGTTTAAAGTAGTTAAGAGGACAAAGGGGGAGGGAGAGGGCAAGTATAATTCAAAAAGACTCCAAACCATTTTATAAAACTCAGAGCCTGATGAGATTTAGCTCAGACTGCTGTGGGAGGCAAGGGAGGAGATTGTTGGGGCCCTAGCAGAGATATAAGTAAGTGCTGGATAACTGGAAGATAGCTAGTGTGGTTCCTTTGTTCAAGGAGGGTAGCAGGGACAGGCCATATAATACAGACCAGTTAGTCTTATGTCAAGGATAGGGAAATTATTGGAAAGAATTCTAAGGTATTCTTGATCAGGAGTAATCAGCACATACTTATTACAGGGAAATCCTATCTAATTTACTGGAGTTTTGTGAAAAGATGTCTTAAATATATTGATGAGATTGTGCAATTGATGTGGTTTACATGGACTTCACAAGGCCTTGGACAAGGTCCAAAGTGTCAGAGCCCACGAAATCCAAGGCAAGTTTGCAAACTGGATCCAAAATTGACTTTCAAATTTAAAGAAAGGTTGATGATGAAGGGTTGCACTTGTGATTAGAAGCCGGTCACTCAGTGGTGTAACACAGGGATCGGTGCTGGGATCTTTGCTGTTATCATTTAAGACTTGGATGTGAATGCAGACGATATAATTGGTAATTTTGCAGATAACATGAAAATTGGTGATGCTGAGGAGGATGGTCTCAAACTACAGTCCAATAGTGATCAGCTGGTAAACTGGGCCGGAGCAATGGTGGATGGAATTTAATTCTGATAAGTGCAAGGTGATGCATTTTGGGAGGTCTAATAAGGGAAAGGCATACAGTGTATAGTAGGTCTCAGAAATTTTGAGGAACAAACAGACCTTGGTGTACAAGTCCACAGATTCCTGAAGGTGTCAGTACAGGCAGATAGGGTGGCGAAGGTGGCATAAAGGATGCTTGTCTTTGTTAGTCAGAGAATAGAATACAGTAGCAAGGAAATCTAGTTGCAAAGGCCACAGAATACTGTGCACAGTTCTGTCGATAGTGCTGAAGAGGAGGCAGAGGAGATTCATCAGGTTGTTACCTGGGATGGAAAGTCTCAGTTATTAGGAGAGACTGGATAGGCTGGGTTTGTTTTCCCTGTAGCAGAAGAGGCTGAGTGGAGATATTATTTAGTCTACCTCAATCAGAAGATATAGTTAGAGTAGATTATGAGAATCTTTTCCCCATAGCAGACGTGTCTAAGACTACAGGGCACAAATTTAAGGCGAGTAAGTGGTTTAGAAAGAATCTAAGGAAAACTTTTTTTCAACAAGGTGGCAGAAATATGCAATGTGCTGTTGAGAGGATGGCAAAGGCAGATACTCTTGCAACATTTAAGGAGCATCTGGACAAGCATTTAAAATGCAACGGCAAAGCAGACTATGGACCAAGGGCAGACAAACAGGATTAGTGTAGTTTGGTATTTGCTGTCCAGCATAGACAACAGCCTGAAAGATCCATGCTGTATGACTCCCTCCATTAGTAATAACTGATGCTATCCAACTGTCCTCGTTTGTTTTTTTGTCCACATGGAAAACGCACACTAACTTTCTGTTCTCAAGCTACACATTAGTTCAGGGCATTTTAAGTTTAGATGCAGAATAAGGCATCAAGCCAAAAGCAAAGGCTGCTAAAATTCTCCCATTCTCATCAAACCCAGAATTTTCTGTATCATTCAGAATACTTTAAAAGAAAAAAAAATACAGGAATTACATTTTGCAAAAAGGAGATTGTGTTAAAAAAAGGTTAACAAACATAAAAAAGCACAACATTAATTTAGTCCCTTATATACCTATTTAAGTCATACGACAATTCCTCACCAAAAATTAAAATAAATTAGAACATTTCAGTTGGATGGCTAGGTGGGGGATGATCACAAGAAGAGGATCACAGAGGAGGAAAAGAACCAGATTTTGTGCTCATGCATCCAATCAAATGCTCTCTACTTGGATGTGTACATATGCAGATGTCAGCTGTAGACAAAAATCAAACTCAGTTATGAAGTCCTCACTGTTGAAGCAGCCTGCTAACATTGACTGTTTTGGTTCATATTTGAAGAAAGCTGATTTGGGTTCTGATTTGGCACTGGACGCTTGCCAAAACACACGTAACTATACCCAAGTATAAGGCACCCCCATAGGACAAGAGAAGAAATAGCCCAAATAAACTAGCCCCCCAGCTTAGAGCTTGTCATTTGATTCATGTTAAGCAAAAAGTCATTTCTCCGAGCAATCTATCTAATATATGAAATTACATATTTGCCATAACAGTGTGCTGCACGTACTCCATTCATCTGTTATTACAGTGAATAATGCTCCTCAAAGCCTGGTAATTCAACCAACCAGGATTACGACTGGATCAAGCAACGAAGTAGTTTACGCATCCTGTTGCTAATATATCTACAACCGATTCTACCCGTATAGTTGTGAAATAGTCTAAAAAGGCAGGGCAGGTGACTGAGGTGTGAGTGGGTGAGCACTTTGGGGCCAGAAACCATAATTCTATTAGTTTTAAAATAGTAATGAAAAAGGGGAGGCCAGATCTAAAAGTTGAAGTTCTAAATTGGAGAAAGGCCAATTTTGACAGTATTAGACAAGAACTTTCAAAAGCTGATTGGGGGCAGATGTTCGCAGGTAAAGGGACGGCTGGAAAATGAGAAGCCTTCAGAAATGAGATGACAGACCAGAGAAAGTATATTCCTGTCAGGGTGAAAGAAAATGCTGGTAGGTGTAGGGAATGCTGGATGACCAAAGAAACACAGGGTTTCGTTAAGAAAAGGAAAGAAGCATGTGTAAGGTATAGACAGGATAGATCGAGTGAATCCTCAGAGTATAAAGGCAGGAGGAGTATACTTAAGAGGGAAATCAGGAGGGCAATAAGAGGACATGAGATAGTTTTGCCAAATAGAATTAAGGAGAATCCTAAGGGTTTTTACAAATACATAAAGGACAAAAAGGTAACTAGCAAGAGAATAGGGCCCCTCAAAGATCAGCAAGGCAGCCTTTGTGTGTAGCCACAGAAAATGGGGGTAGATACTAAATGTGGAAAAGGATATGGAAATAGATGGTGACACCTTGCAAAATGTCCATATTACAGAGGAGGAAGTGCTGGATGTCCTGAAACGCATAAAGGTGGATAAGTCCCCAGGCCTGATCAGGTGTACACGAATACTCTGTGAGAAGCTAGAGAAGTGATTGCTGGGCCTCTTGCTGAGATGTTTGTATCATCGACAGTCACAGGTGAGGTGCTCGAAGACTGGAGGTTGGCTAATGTGGTGCCACTGTTTAAGAAAGGAGGTAAGGCCAAGCCAGGAAACTGTAGACCAGTGAGCCTGACCTCAGTGGTGGGCAAGTTGTTGGAGGGAATCCTGAGGGACAGGATGTACATGTATTTGGAAAGGCATGGACTGAGAGTTAGTCAACATGGCTTTGTCTGTGAGAAGTCATGTCTCACAAACTTGACTGGGGTTTTGAAGTAACAAAGAAGATTAATGAGGGCAGAGCGGATGTGATCTATATGGACTTCAGTAAGGCATTTGACAAGGTTCCCCATGGATACTGACTAGCAAGGTTAGATCTCATGGAATACAGAGAGAACTAGCCACTTGGATACAAAACCGGCTCTAAGGTAGAAGACAGAGTGTAATGGTGGAGGGTTGCTTTTCAGACTGGAGACCTGTGACTAGTAGAGTACCACAATGACCCATGCTGGGCCAACTACTTTTCATCATTTATATACATGATTTAGATGTGAGCATAAGAGGCATAGTTAGTAAGTTTGCAGATGACACCAAAAGTGGGCAACAAAGGTTACAATGGAATCTTGACCAGATGGGCCAATGGCAGATGGAGTTTAATTCAGATAAATGTGAGTGTTGCATTTTGGGAAAGCTAATCTTAGCAGGACTTATACACTTAATGGTAAGGTCCTAGGGAGTGTTGCTGAACAAAGAGTCCTTGGAATGCAGGTTCATAGCTCCTTGAAAGCGAAGTCGCAGGTAGATGGGATAGTGAAGAATGCGTTTGGTATGCTTTCCTTTATTGGTCAGAGTATTGAGTACAGGAGTTGGAAGGTCATGTTGCAGCTGTACAGGACATTGGTTAGGCCACTGTTGGAATATTGCATGCAATTCTGGTCTCCTTCCTATCAGAAAGATGTTGTGAAACTTGAAAGGGTTCAGAAAAGAGTTACAAGGATGTTGTCAGGATTGGAAGATTTGAACTACAAGGAGAGGTTGAATAAGCTAGGGCTGTTTTTCCTGTAGCGTCGGAGGCTGAGGGGTTACCTTATAGAGGTTTATAAAATCATCAGGGGCATGGATAGGATCAATACACAAAGTCTCTTCCCTGGGGCAGGGAGTCCAGAACTAGAGGGCATAGGTTTAGGGTGAGAGAGGAAAGATATAAAAGAAACCTAAGGAGCAACGTTTTCATGCAGAGGGTGGTAAGTGTATGGAATGAGCTGCCAGAGGAAGTGGTGGAGGCTGGTACAATTGCAACATTTAAAAGGTATCTGGATGGGTATATGAATAGGAAGGGTTTGGAGGGATATGGGCCAAGTGTTGGCAGGTGGGACTAGATTGGATTGGGATATCTGGTTGGCATGGACGAGTTGGACCAAAGGGTCTGTCTCCATGCTGTACATCTCTATGACTGAGTCTAATTTAACTTTCCAACTTTAGATACAATTTGAACTGTCAGACTGAAAATTGGAGCTCTTTTTAAGAAGCATTTCTTGTCAGAAAATGACAACCCTTGTGGAATATGGTCAAAGTAACAGGATGTTTGTGCAATACGCACACCAGCTACATCACGCAGGAATTCCATATTGGAGGCCACCATGTACTGTTATAGCAGAATGATGATGCTGTCACTTCCCATCTATGGAGAACTCAGTTCAAAACAAATAACTATCAGAAGGGAGGCACCGAACATGATAAACAGAGTGATTTAGTTCTTTAAAAAATACAGATTAAAATGCTGCAATCCAACTTACAAAGCCAAAAATACCCAACAGGAAACACAGATTTTACTTCTCCAATATGGACCAACAAAGCACGAGGCTCGGCAAGGTGTTCGGCCATAATTCATGATGTTCAAAAAAAAGTGAGACAATCTAACTGTCCACAAGTTCACTTTGAAAAAAATGTGAAACTGACTTTAGATTTAATTACTCATTTTTCAATTCACTCTCTTCAAATATTCCTTTGAAAATTTTTCTGAATGACATGACTAGAAACTTGACAGACACCAGAGTCAGAGTCATACAGCGTGAAACAGACCTTATACTCCAAGTCATCCACACCGAGCATGCTCCTAAACTAAATCTGTCCCACTTGACTGAATGGGCCATATCCCTCCAAACCTTTCCTATTCACAGATCTATCCAAATGCCTTTTAACTGTTGTAACTGTACCTGCATCCACCACTTCCTCAGGCAGTTCATTCCATACACAAACCATTCTGTAAAACTAGTTGCCCCTCACATCTTTTTAAAATTTTCGCCTCTCACCTTAAAAATATGCCCGCTAGTTTTGAAATTATCCACATGAGGGCAAAGATCCTTGCTACTCATTATTTCCCTTATGATTTCAAACACATGTGGTCACCCTCAACCTCCTATACTCATTTGACAAAGATCCCAGCCTATTCTTCGAACTCAAACCCTCCATTATTCCTGGCAACATCCCGCTCAATCTTTTCTGAACCCTCTCCAATTTAAAACATGCTTCTTATAGCAGGGCGATAGGACTGTACACATACTCCAGACGAGGCCTCCCCCTACCAAACTTCAATATGACATCCCAACTTCTATACACAAATAAAGGTCTGAGTGAGGAAAGGCAAACGTGCTAAATGCCTTCTTAAATCACCCTGTGAAGCCAATTTCAAGGAATCATGCACTTGAAGCCCTGGGTCTTCCTGTCTGGCAACACTATACACAGTCGTACCATTAACTGTATAGTCTTGTCCTTGTTTGTTTTACCAAAATGCAATACCTCACATTTATCCAAATTAAATCCCATCTGCCACTCCTCAGCCCATTGACCCAATTGATCAAAATCTCTTCGGAAACTTAAATAACCTTCATCACTTTCCATTATACCATCAATTTTGACATAATCTGCAAATTTACTAACCATGCCTCCTATCTTCTCATCCAAATCATTTATAATTGGTGACAAACAAAAGCAGATCCAAACCAGATCCCTACGGAACAACGGCCATAGGTCTCCAGGCCGAAAAACAACCTTGTGCCACCACCCTCTTTCTCCTATCATCAAGGAAATTTTGTTTCCAATTGACAAGCTCAACATGAATCCCACATTATCTAATTTTACTACTTAGTCAACTATGCGGAACCTTGTCAAAAAGTTTTACTGAAGTCAATACAGACAATGTCTATTGCTCTGGCCTCAATCGTTTCAGGTACTTCCTCAAAAAAACAACAAATCTGAGAGACACTATTTCCTTCAAACAACAGATTACTGTAAAGCCTAGCAAAATATGCATTTACATTTCTCTTTTTCCTTTATTAGAACTATTCATCTTTATGGCTTGTTTTGCCTTGATCTGCACTGCATTCTTAAAACATTCAAGCACAAGGATTTGACAGTCTTAGCTGCCAACTTCCGTTACACAAGGAGGACAACAGCAGAAAATAAAAGTTTGACCTCAGGAAGAAATCTAAGAATTTCAAAAATATGTTTTTATATTGAACTGTTAACATTTTATTTTTAAAAAAGTAATGATACATCATGACAAACTAAAAAGAATAGCAGAGAGACAACACTGGCCCAAGAATCAGGCTACAAAATTCCTTCAGGCATGACCAAAAAAAGCTTCCTTATTCAAATCAGGAAATTAAGGCAATGTTACAATTAGCACTACTCCAATTCACACTGCAATTTTTGTTTGGACATAAAAATATAAATTTACATTTGGTTGACTGATTAAGTGCTTGTCACCACCTAACAAGTTGGCTTACTTGACTAGTTGGAGTGATTTTATTATGTCTGAACTAAAGATTACATCCAAGTTTCTCCCTGAATATTGCTCCTGCTGCTCAAGCACGCAAAGACCCGCAAGCCGCAGTTATTCAAAATCACATAAAATGTTATTTTCGATTGGCAAATTCACATTGTTGTAAGCCCCAAATCTCACAAAATAAACTTAAAGAAAGGCTGCTGTGACTTCAAAACATATACCATCAGTTTAAACACTGGACTGTCACTAGTGTGTCCCA
Source organism: Hemiscyllium ocellatum (assembly GCF_020745735.1). NCBI lineage: Eukaryota > Metazoa > Chordata > Chondrichthyes > Orectolobiformes > Hemiscylliidae > Hemiscyllium > Hemiscyllium ocellatum. The sequence continues at coordinate 38,376,114 of NC_083415.1, forward strand.
GTACGATGGTTTCCTCCCCCACTCCATCCATTTTGAGCAGGAAATTTGTAATGGGAAACTCCCAGTTGCACACAATTAAAAGATATCTTTACCACAAACTCCCCCAAGTGGAAAGGGTTTGGGCAATTATTGGTATATTTTGTTGTGTTTATATTTAAGTACAAGCTTTGTTCTTGAGCATGCCCACAATGATTAAAAATTCCATGGAATCTGAAACATCACTGTTCACAATCAATGGTCCTCTCAGAGATAATGGTGGTCAGCATTTAAAGCTGCTTCCAGACAGTTTGACGAAACAACAGATGACATGGACATGGAGTACAAATCAAGTTGCCATGCTTTTGTCAGAATTGACATTATCTTTGAAGGTGTGTTTAAAGACACACCGAAATTGAGACAAAGTTAAAAATCACACAGCACCAGGTTATAGTCCAAAAGGTTTATTTGGAAGCACTAGCTTTCAGAGCACTGCTCCTTCATCTGTTCCAAAGCTCGTGCCTCCAAATAAACCTGTTGGACTATAACCTGATGTTGTTGATTTTGTACACCCCAGTCCAACACCAGCACCTCCAAATCAGAAACTGATACACTACAGTATCTGTAGTTTCAAATGTGCTTACTCCCACAGTAATGACAACAAATTATGGCAGCATGGTGGTTCAGCAGTTAACACTGCTGCCTCACAGTACAGTTGGGTTTTAATTCCAGCCCTGGTGACTATATGTAAGGAATTTGCATGTTCTCCATGTATCTACCTGTGTTTCCGCCAGTGCTCCACTTTCCTCCTACAATCCAAAGATGAGCAGGCTAGGTGCATTAGGCCCGGTAAATGCCAGGTTATAGGGATAGGGTAGGGGTGGAATGCTTTTCGGAAGGTCAGTGCAGGCTCAATTTGAAAAAAAGTCAAGGCGGACACTGGACTGCTCAAATCAAATGTTGAAAATCTTCAAATTCTTATTTGAACTAACTACTCGGATTACTAACTCCTGTCTAAAATACAATGAAGATTTCAAAAGCTTGATCGTCACAGATCTAATGTTTTGTGATGATACAGAATTGCAGCAATCTAGAACTTCAGTGTAGCATGCACCTTAATTCATCACCTGAAAACTGTATGCAACTTCCAAACGGAGTAAAAGTTGGAAGCATAAGCAAAAAGAGATGCATAAATATTGGAAGGGGAAGGAATTGGAAGTGAAATATAGATAAGAATGTACTGAAATACATAATATTTATGTTGTGTCAAAAACATTTAGAATACATTTGTTCAAATACACTGCATTCCAAACATATTTCTCCCCCCCCACCCCTTTATCTGGGAGTATTATTGGATCACAAAGTTCTCATTCCACTCAGTTATTCATGTATTTAGCTAAACATCTGTTCCTCTCATTGGACAGCACAAATATTCAGCTCAACTTTCTCATTAACACAAAACATGAAGGTGTACACAGCTTCACAACATTTCAAATCTTGGCACCAATTTACTACATTTCAACAGGATCAATGAGGACAGCTTCAGAACCACCTTGTGGGTTCCCAAACTTCTGACAGTTTTCTCATTCACATATTTGTTAATGACAACAAACCAAGCATCACTTCCAACATTCCAATCAATTTCAGCAGTTTTCATCTACCAATACTGTTGGTAGAAGGATCCCGAATGCAATCATAAATCTTGTGCCAACTTTACTGAGCAGAACAAGTATGGAAGTTTGTTTAGTCCTCTGTCTCTGCTCACAGTTCCTTAACCCATCTTTTCTATTAAAGATAACCAGCACATCCCACTTGCTTTAAAAATATTTGCGCTGTTTGAGTTTATTTTTTAAATTGATTTATTTGCACAAATTACTCGTCAAGAGCAGCTGGTAAACACACAAATATGACTGAAGTTACTTCTGCTGTCTTAAGATCCTCTGACACAACCATTGATTTCTGATAAATTATTAAAATTCAGTATTACAAAAGAATATTCCTTATATAAAGCAGTACCTCAACAACATGTTTTCATTAAATATGAACTGTGAAATCAAACATATTTCATGAATTATCTCAGTTCTTCAGCCGTGAAACATTTCATAGAATAGGGAAGCCCTTTCCGGGAATATCTGTTTTCATTGGAAACTCCAACCAGGAAGTGGTTGAATAGGATGCAACTGCTTCTACAACCCTGCGAATGTATGCATGCAGTGCTGGAGCACATTTGCACCAACAAATGAAGGATGTGGGCAAACAGCACCCTAGCTTAGCCCAGCAGCCAAACTATCAGGTTTTCCTACCCAAGTGGAAACCCCCAAAACACGGTTGTGGTTTTTTTTTAAAAAAACGATATTTTAATTAACACAGCCAAGTTCCAAAATGTGTAACTCCTGAAAGAAAATAACCAAACCGTGCTAGGTGTATGCTCTTCACAAGTCCTAAACTAATGTTTATTTTTCTTTATAGGGATCCGATTTGCGAAGTCGGACTAAGTTATAAAACATTTCCATTATTTGAAGGTTTGTTGTTATGAATGATTCACTTGTGATCACTATAATAGGTGCTCAACGCTTTATTCTTATGTAATAATCGCACATGTAATCAAGAGGATTAATAATTTAATAAGGTTAAGGTTAACCTGAAAAAAGAAAACAATCAAGCAATATGCGTTTCTTTTTTTAAAAAAAAAGGGGTCTTCGCATTTCCTTCCTGGTGGAAAGCAATACGTAAATACACTACATCTAACTTTGCCCTTTACGTTTAAACAGCATCCTCGCAAACTCGGAAAAATACAACATGCTCTGCTACCTGTTACCACCTTTTCCAGCAAATATTTAAAGCAAAATAAATTAACCAGCCCTCTATTTACGGCCAGCAAGGAGGAAGCGGCACATGGGAGAAATCATGTGTACAGACTAACAGTTTACACCCCCAACTCTTCCAAAAATCTGGAGGGTTTTTTTTCCGCAAAACAAAAACTGAAATTTGAAACAAGCGGTCGAGGAGTTTCTTCCCCAAGATTAAAAAGAAAAAAAGGACTAACCGTTATAATTAAAAGTCAGAAGATGAAACGAGGCGAGATCGGTCTCCCAAAATCCAGACGGTTTTAAGAGGTTTTACTGGTTTAAGTCATGGGGAGGGGGGATGGTTGGATAATCTCCCCCACCCCCAAAGCTGCCTCCAGACAAAGTCGGGCCTGGGTGGGAGACAATGCCCGGCCTGGCCTGGCCAGAGCAGGCCTCACACCGCCATCTCCCCCCTCACTCGCTTTCAGCCCGCCCCAGGGCCGGACACAGAAGGGGGTGGGGGGCAGGGTAAGGCGGGGGGTCAGGCTGAGGGAGAGTGAGCTCCAGCCCCACCACAGGCCTTTGGGGGGGGGGGGTCTGTGGAGCCGAGAGACGGGCGTTGACGCAGCAGCAATGGAGCCCGGGCCTCGCTTCCCCCCACCCCACCCCCACAACCCCGGGGCTCGGGCCGCACACTCATTCCGGGTCTAAACCCACCGCCAGAGCGGAGCAAAAATACAAATATACAGCACGCCGACTGAACAATATCAGAGCGATCCGCGCCCCACACACTCACCGATCACCCCATGTATGTGTGCAGCGACGGAAAAGGGCCCCGAAACCACTGAAGAGGGAAGAAAAAAAAATGATCCCGAGAAGCAGTCTCTGCCTCCTCCTCCCAGTCCTGAGTAACCAGGAACCTGCTCCCCCTCACCAGCGGAAACCACAGCCTGGTATTGTGGGTAAGTCAAAGACCCAGCCCTGCCTTCTTCAACTCAATCCCACACACAAATACAGCAGTCCCTGCCTCCTTCAACTCACTCATACACACATATAAATACAGCAGTCCCTTCTTCCTTCAACTCAAGCACACACACAAATGCAACAGTCCCTGACTCCTTCAACTCAATCACACATGCACAAATACAAAGTCCCTGCCTTCTTCAACTCAGTCACACACGCATAACTACAACAGTTCCTGCCTCCTTCAATTCAGTCACACTCACACACAAATACAACAGTCCCTGCCTCCTTCAAATCAATCTCACAAACAAATACAAAAATCCCTGCCTCCATCAACTCAATCACACACACACATATACAATAGTCACTCTCTTTCACAAAGGTTAACCAGTGTTGCTCCGAAAGCTCGTGTGCTTCCAATGAAACCTGTTGGACTATAACCTGGTGTTGTGTGATTTTTAACTTTGTACAGCCTTCAACTCAATCACACACAAATACAACAGTCCTTGACTCCTTCAATTCAATCACACACATAAATACAACAGTCCCTTCTTGTTTCATCTCAATCTCACACACATACAAATATAACAGTCTCTGCCTTCTTCAACTCAATCACACACACAAATACAACAGTGCCTTCTTCTTTCAGCTCACTTACATGCACACAAATACCAGTCCTCGACTCCTTCAATTCAATCACACGCACAAATACAACAGTCCCTTCTTGTTTCATCTAAATCTCACACACATACAAATACAACAGTCTCTGACTCCTTCAAATCAATCACACAAAAATACAACAGTCCCTACCATCTACAACTTAATCACACACACAAATATAACTGTCCCTGTCTCCTTCAGCTCAATCATACACACAAATGCAACAATCCCTGACTCCTTCAACCCAATCACACACAAATATTACAGTCCCTGCCTCCTTCAATTCAGTCACAGAAAAATAAATACAAGATTCCCTGCTTCCTTCAACTCAATCACACAAACCATACAACAGTCCCTGCCTCCTTCAATTAAATCACACACAAAAATATAACAGTTTCTGCCTCCATCAACACAATCACACACGCACAAGTACAACAGTCCCTGCCTCTTTCACTTCAATCACACACACACACACACACACACACACAAATACAATGGTCTCTGCCTCTTTCAATTCAGTCAAAAATCACACAACACTAGGTTATAGTCCAACAGGTTTATTTGGAAGCACTAGCTTTTGGAGAACTGCTCCTTCATCAACTGGTTGTGGAGTATAAGATGGTAAGACACAAAATTGACAGCAAAAGTTTACAGTCTGATGTAATTAAAGTTATAATTTGAAAAAGACCTGGATTGTTTATTAAGTCTCTCATCTTTTAGAGTGACCATTTTGGTTTCAATTCTTTCATATGTAAATCTCAGAATTTTTTTTTGTGTTACATTCTCAAGTGAACTTTAACAATAGGTGCCATGTTGGGCCAGATAATGCATTTAAGGTGTCAGGTAGCCTGTGTGAGACTGCCTGTGCCCCAATGTTCAGACTAATTTTAATCTAAAAAAGGGATTGACAGAATCTTACATGGATTCATGCAGTTTTTGGGGAAAATAATATGTAATTCTGCAAGTACAAATTTAACCCACAAACTTATATGTCATGGAGCTATAGAGATGTGGAGCAGGGAAACTGACCCTTCGGTCCAACTTGTCCATGCCAACTAGATATCCCAACCCAATCTAGTCCCACCTGCCAGTACCTGACCCATATCCCTCCAAACCCTTCCTATTCATATACCCATCCAGATGCCTTTTAAATGTTGCAAATGTACCAGCCTCCACCACTTTCTCTGGTAGCTCATTCCATACACGTACCATCCTCTGCTTGAAAATGTTGCCCCTTAGGTCTCTTTGATATCTTTCCCCTCTCACCCTAAACCTATGCCCTCTCGTTCTGGACTCCCCACCCGGAGGGAAACAACTTTGTCTATTTATCCTATCCATGCCCCTCATGATTTTATAAACCTCTATAAGGTCAGCCTCCGATGCTCCAGGGAAAACAGCCCTAGCTTATTCAACCTCTCCCTATAGCTCATATCCTCCAAACCTGGCAACACCCTTGTAAATCTTTTCTGAACTCTTTCAAACTTCACAACATCTTTCCGATAGGAAGGAGACCAGAATTGCATGCAATATTCCAACAGTGGCCTAACCAATGACCTGTACTGCCGCAACATGACCTCCCAACTCCTGTATTCAATACGCAGACCAATAAAGGCAAGCATATCAAACACCTTCTTCACTATCCTGTCTACCTGAGACTCCACTTTCAAGGAGCTATGAACCTGCACTCCAAGGTCTCTTTATTCAGCAACACTCACTTGAACCTTACCATTAAGTGTATAAGTCCTACTAAGATTTTCTTTCCTGAAATGCAGCACCTTGCATTTAGCTAACTTAAACTCCATCTGCCACTTCTCAGCCCATTTGCCCATCTGATCAAGATCGCATTGTAATCTGAGGTAACCTTCCTCGCTGTCCACTAAACCTCCAATTTTGGTGTCATCTGCAAACTTACTAACTACTCCTCTTATGCTCACATCCAAATCATTTATATAAATGATGAAAAGGAGTGGACCCAGCACTTATCCCTGTGGCACTCCACTGGTCACAGATCTCCAATCTGAAAAACAACCCTACCCTCCAGTACCCTCTGTCTTCTACCTTTGAGCCAGTTCTGTAGCAAATGACTATTCCATGAAATCTAACCTTACAAACCAGTCTCCCATGGGGAACCTTGTCAAATGTCTTATTGAAATCCATATAGATTACATCCACCGCTTTGCCCTCACCAATTCTCTTTGTTATTTCTTCAAAAACCTCAATCAAGTTTGTGAGACATGATTTCCCATGCACAAAGCCATGTTGACTATCCCTAATCAGTCCTTGCCTTTCCAAATATACGTACATCCTGTCCCTCCGGATTCCCTCCAACAACTTGCCCGCCACCGATGTCAGGCTCACCGGTGTATCGTTCCCTGGCTTATCCTTACCTCCTTTTTAAATAATTGCACCACGTTAACCAAGCTCTAGTCTTCCGGAACCTCACGTGTGACTATCGATGATACAAATATCTCAGTATGAGGCCCAGCAATCACTTCCCTAGCTTCCCACAGAATTCTTGGGTATACCTGATCAGGTCCTGAGGATACATCCACTTTTATGCATTTCAAGACATCCTGCACTTCCTCCTCTGTAATATGGACATTTTTCAAGATGTCAGCATCTATTTCCCTACATTCTATATCTTCCATGTCCTTTTCCACAATCAACACTGATGCAAAATACTCATTCAGTTTCTCCCCATCTCCTGCAGCTACACAAAGGCCACCTTTGTGCATGTGGGCAGTTGTGTATGGGGTGGGGGGGGTGGGGGGTGCGGGGGATGAGTGTCTGTGAGAGAGTGTGTGTATGTATGTGAGTGTGAGTGTAAAGGTGTAAGTATGAGAGGATGTGTGTGTGTGTGTGTGTATTAGAGAGGTGTTCACGCAGGGTCCCATTGCCTGATATGATGGGACGTCCTGGTATGTTGGCTTGTGTATCTTTGGAAAGCGATAGGAGTCACCTACGCAAGAAGTATGTGGGATGAGGACATGTAGGGAACTCTGAAGGACTGGATCCAAAGTCCTGGTCAATGTGTTTAGTTCACGGGTGTGCTCCTTGGTCGGATTAACTGGTAATTGCCTATGGTGTTCCTGGTCGTTCAGTTGTCAGTTCACTTCCTTGCAGTAATCTATTCTATTTTTTTCTTTTTTTCTTTTTCATTTTTTTTCTCCTCTCTTTAGGTGTGAGACACAGTGAAAGACAACAGGTGTATAAATCTTTATTCCATTTCCACCACCACGAAGAAAGGAAACACCCAAGTGGTCAGTGACAAGCAGTGCTCTTCTCAGAGGGCAATGTTGCATGATCAGTCATGAGGGGCAGGGCAGGGATCAAATCAAAATAGAGTTGAAGGGGGAAATAATACACTCCACTCCCTACAATTCCCTGAACATCTCGAGGGTTTTGGTGGACAACGCGTGCTCCCTCTCCAGGGACACCCAGGCTCTGACATACCTGTGGAAGAGGGGCAGGCACAAGTCTGTTCTATTCTGAATGGTGATGGCTCCTCCTTTATCTGCTGGTTTGATGACAATGTTGTGATTGGTCTTGAGAGCATGGGTGGCATTGCATTGTGATTGGGTGATGTTTTACTCTCCCTTGTGGGTGCAGCTGATAAATCTGGCATTTATATATTTCTTGATGATTTTAGCATACATGTCAAGTCCAGTACAGCGGCCCTCCGCTGGGGTCTAAGTTGACTCCTATTTTGGTCGCTCCTCTACGGATCCCTATGATGACTGTTCCAGTTTCTTGGTTGGCTGATTGGGATCATTGCTGGCATCTTGGAAGAATTCCCGGAGTCTCATTCGTCTGATGAATTCCCCTGTGTCTGCTGCAAGACCCATGGGGTCCTTGCCCTCAGAAGAACGGGGTACGATGCTCAACTCATCGACCACCAGTTCCGACGTGCCACAGTGAGAAACTGTAATGACCTCCTCAGGAGACAGACATGAGTTACAACCGAAAGGAAACATTCCGTTGTCCAGTACTTCCAAGGAGCCAAAAAGCTACGCCATGTTCTTTGCAGCCTGCAACACATTATCAATGAGGATGAGCATCTCACCAAGATCTTCTCCACGCCCCCACTTCTCAGCTTCAACTCCTTTGACTCAGTCAGACGCAAAAGTACAACAGTCCCTGCCACTTTCAAATCAATCACACACACAAATAAACTCTGTCAACTCAATCACACACAAATGCAACAGTCCCTGCCTCCCTCAGCTCAAGCACACTCACAAATACAACAGTCCCTGCTTCCTTCAACTCAATCACACAAACTTATAAACACAACAGTCCCTACCTCCTTCAACTCAGTCACACGCAAACACAACAATCCCTGTCTCCGTCAACTCAATCACACACAAATGTAACAGTCCCTGCTTCCTTCACCTCAATCACACACAAATACAACAGTCCCTTCTTCCTTCAACTCAGTCACACACACAAACACAATAGTCCCTGCTTCCTTCAGATCAATCACACACAAGTACAACAGTCCCTTCCTCCTTCAACTTAATCATACACAGAAATATAACAGTCCCTGGTTCTTTCAACTCAGTCAGTCACACACACACAAATACAACAGGCCCTGGTTCCTTCAACTCAGTCACACACACAAATACAACAGTCCCTGGTTCCTTCAACTCAGTCAGTCACATGCACACACAAATACAACAGTCCCTGGTTCCTTCAACTCCATCACACACAAAAATACAATGGTCCCTGCCTCCTTCAACATTCTGTGTCCTATTATCCTGCCCCACATTATCTACACCCTGAAAGCTTGTACATTCAAATAAACCTGTTGGGCCATAACCTGGTGTTGTGTGATTTTTAACTTTGTCCAACCCAGTCCAACACCAACACCTCTGTATCCTTCAACTTAATCACACACACACACAAATACAACTGTTCCAGCCTCCCTCAACTCAATCACTCATACACAAATACAAGTCCCTGTCTACTCAACTCAGTCACAGGCACACAAATAAAATAATTTCTACCTTCTTCAACTCACATGCACCCACATTCACATAATGATAAGAGTCCTTCTCTTCTTTATCTCAGTTATACACTCTTTTATGCCAGACCTAAAATGATGATCCATTATTTGTTATAATAGACAATTCCATAAGGTTAGTTGCAACAACCAGTTTCAAGTTCCTTAGTTTTGTAGATTGATTGATATTCTGTTGTTCTGATTTTTTCAATCACAATTGAATCCCAGTTATAGAGTAAGAGGAGTCTTTGTTTGAATAGAATACAGCTCGCTCTCTCGGCGGAGCAGGTAACGGCTGTCTGGTGGTGTTTTTTAAGTCGCGGGTATAGTCCAGTTTTTGTTTTTTAACGGCTAAAATTTAAAGGTTTTTTTTATGCGCCTAGCGGACCCGGAAGCTGGTGTCGCGCTAGCTTATCTGGGAAGGTTTTTTTTTCTTATATAAGCGCGCAGGCGAGGAACCCGAGGCACTACAGGGGTAGAGCCTCCCACCCGCCCTCCTCCTCTAACCTAACAATAAGACCCGTTGTGGTAAGCAGGTAAGTGCTGCATTTTGCTTGTTTGTTTCTTTAGATCTAGTTTTTTAAAGTTTACCTTTTAGAGGGATGGCAGCGAAGGCAGTGCAATGTTCCTCTTGCAACATGTATGAGGTGAGGGAAGCCATTAGCGTCCCTGCTGATTACACTTGCAAGAAGTGCACCCATCTCCAGCTCCTCCAAGACCGTATTAGGGAACTGGAGCTGGAGTTGGATGAACTGCGGATCATTCGGGAGGCAGAGGTGGTCATAGATCAGAGCTTTAGGGAAGTAGTTACTCCGAAAGTTATAGAGAGATGAGTGACAGTGAGGGGGAGTGGGAGGAAGTAGCCAGTACAGGGACCCCCTGCAGTCATTCCCCTCAAGAACAAGTATACCGTTTTGGATACTTGTGGGCGGGATGACTTACCAGGGGTAAGCAACGAGGTTCAGGCCTCTGGCACGGAGCCTGTCCCCGTTGTTCAGAAGGGAAGGGTGGAGAAAGGTAGAGCGATAGTTATTGGGGACTCAATAGTGAGGGGCATAGATAGGCGGTTTTGTGGGGGCGACAGAGACTCATTATTGGTATGTTGCCTCCCAGGTGCAAGGGTATGTGATGTCTCTGATCGTGTTTTCCGGGTCCTTAAGGGGGAGGGGGGGCAGCCCCAGATCGTGGTCCACGTTGGAACCAACGACATAGGTAGGAAGAGGGGTGAGGATGTTAGGCAGACTTTCAGGGAGCTAGGTTGGAAGCTCAGAGCTAGAACAAACAGAGTTGTTGTCTCTGGTTTGTTACCTGTGCCACGTGATAGAGAGTCGAGGAATAGGGAGAGAGAGCAGTTAAATGCGTGGCTATAGGGTTAGTGCAGGAGGGAGGGATTCCGGTTTCTGGACAACTGAGGTTCTTTCTGGGGAAGGTGGGACCTCTATAAACAGGATGGTCTACACCTGAACCTGAGGGGCACCAGTATCCTTGGGGGGAGGTTTGCTTGTGCTCTTTGGGAGGGTTTAAACTAACTCTGCAGGGGCATGGGAACCTGGACTGTAGCTTTAGGGTACAGAACCTTGAGAGTAGGGAGGTTAGGAACAAGGCATTGATCTCGAAGGAGGGTGTCTGTAAACAGGAAGGTGGCTTGAAGTGTATATACTTCAATGCCAGAAGTATAAGAAATAAGGTAGGTGAACTTGCAGCGTGGGTTGGTACCTGGGACTTCGATGTTGTGGCCATTACAGAGACGTGGGTAGAACAGGGACAGGAATGGCTGTTGCAGGTTCCAGGGTTTAAATGTTTTAGCAGGGTCAGAGATGGGGGTAAAAGAGGGGGAGATGTGGCATTGCTTGTCAAGGATAGTATTACAGCGGTGGAAAGGACGATGGAGGAAGACTTGCCATCTGAGGTAGTTTGGGCTGAGGTTAGAAATAGGAAAGGTGAGGTCACCCTGTTAGGAGTTTTCTACAGGCCTCCTAATAGTCCGAGAGAAGTAGAGGAAAGTATTGCGAGGATGATTCAGGAGAAGAGTGAAAGTAGCAGGGTGGTTGTCATGGGGGACTTTAACTTCCCAGATATTGACTGGGAAAGCTATAGCTCGAGTTCGTTAGGTGGGTCGGTGTTTGTCCAATGTGTGCAGGAGGGTTTCCTGACACAATATGTAGACAGGCCAACAAGAGATGAGGCTATACTGGATTTGGTTCTAGGTAATGAACCAGGCCAGGTGTTAGACTTGGAGGTAGGTGAGCACTTCGGGGACAGTGACCACAACTCGCTGACTTTTACTCTAGTGATGGAGAGGGATAAGTGTGCACTGCAGGGCAAGAGTTAAAGCTGGGGGCAGGGAAATTATGATGCGGTGAGGCATGACTTAGGATGCGTGGATTGGAAAAATAGGCTTCAAGGGAAGAACACAAATGATATGTGGAGATTGTTCAAGGAACAGCTATTGGGTGTCCTTGATAAGTATGTACCAGTCAGGCAGGGAGTAAAGGGTCTTATGAGGGACCGTGGTTTAATAAGGAATTGGAATCCCTTGTGAAAGGGAAGAGGGCGGCCTATGTAAAGATGAGGCGTGACGGTTCAGTTGGGGCAATTGAGAGTTATAAGGTAGCCAGGAAGGATCTAAAGAGAGAGCTAAGAGCAGCGAGAAGGGGACATGAAAAGTCCTTGGTTGGTAGGATTATGGAAAACCCAAAGGCTTTCTATAGGTATGTCAGGAATAAAAGGATGACTAGGGTAGGTATCGGTCCAGTCAAGGATAGTAGTGGGAAGTTGTGCATGGAAGCGGTGGAGATTGGAGAGACGCTAAATCAATACTTTTCATCAGTATTCACTCAGGAACAGGACACTGTTGCTGATGTGAATATTGAGTCACAAGTGATTAGAATGGATGACCTTGAGGTATGTAGGGAAGAGGTCTGGGGAATACTGAAAAGGATGAAAATAGATAAGTCCCCTGGATAGGAATAATGTGATCAAGGATAGTCAGCATGATTTTGTGAAGGGCAAGTCGTGCCTCACAAACCTCATTGAGTTCTTTGAGAAGGTGACCAAGGAAGTGGACGAGGGTAAAGCAGTAGATGTGGTGTATATGGATTTTAGCAAGGTGTTCAACAAGGTACCCCATGGTAGGCTAATGCAAAAACTATGGAGGTCTGGCATTGAGGGTGCATTAGAGATTTGGATTAGGAATTGGCTAGCTGAAAGAAGACAGAGGGTAGTAGTTGATGGTATAGGTTCATCTTGGAGTGCAGTTACTAGCGGTGTTCCACAAGGATCTGTTTTGGGACCATTGCTGTTTGTCATTTTTATAAATGACCTAGAGGAGGGGCTTGAAAGCTGGGTGAGCAAGTTTGTGGATGACACGAAAGTCGGTGGAGTTGTGGACAGCGAAGAAGGATGTGGCAGGTTACAGCGGGATATAGATAAGTTGCAGAGCTGGGCAGAAAGGTGGCAAATGGAGTTCAATGTAGCTAAGTGTGAAGTCATTCACTTTGGTAGGAGCAACAAGAAGATGGATTACTGGGCTAATGGTAGGCTACTTGGTAGTGTGGATGAGCAGAGGGATCTTGGTGTCCATGTACACAGATCTCTGAAAGTTGCCACCCAGATAAATAGTGCTGTGAAGAAGGCATATGCTGTACTGGGCTTTATTGGTAGAGGAATTGAGTTCCGGAGTCCTGAGGTCATGTTGCAGTTGTATAAGACTCTGGTGTGGCCTCATCTGGAGTATTGTGTGCAGTTTTGGTCGCCATACTATAGGAAGGACGTGGAGGCATTGGAACGAGTGCAGAGGAGGTTTACCAGGATGTTGCCTGGCATGGTAGGAAGATCGTATGAGGAAAGGCTGAGGCACTTGAGGCTATTCTCATTGGAGAAAAGAAGGTTTAGGGGTGATTTGATAGAGGTGTACAAAATGATTAAGGGTTTAGATAGGGTTGACAGTGAGAACCTTTTTCCGCTAATGGAGTCAGCTGTTACTAGGGGACACTGCTTTAAATTAAGGGGTGGTAGGTATAGGACAAATGTTAGGGGTAGATTCTTTACTCAGCGGGTTGTGAGTTCATGGAATGCCCTGCCAGTAGCAGTGGTGGACTCTCCCTCTTTATGGTCATTTAAGCGGGCATTGGATAAGCATATGGAGGTTATTGGGCTAGTGTAGGTTAGGTAGGCTTTGGTCGGCGCAACATCGAGGGCCGAAGGGCCTGTACTGCGCTGTATTTTTCTATGTTCTATGTTCTATGTAATTCCTGCAGTATGGAAACAGGCCATTTGAGTCCATTTGACTCTCCAAGAAGCATCTCTCCCAGACCCATTCCCCTAACCTTTCAATGTCACTCTGCATTTCCTATGGCTAGCCCACCTAGCCTGGGCATCCCTGAACATTATGGGCAATCTAGCATGGCTAATCTACCTAATCTGCACATTTTTGGATTGTGGGTGCAAAACCAGAGCACCCGGAGGAAACCCATGCAAACACTGGGAAAATGTGTAAACTCCACACAGACAGTTATTGAGTCATAGTCAAACCCTGATCCCCGGTGCTGTCAGACAGCAGTACTAATCACTCGCTGTCTTTTTAATCTCAGTCAATGTGTATTCCTCAAAAGAAAAAGATAAAAATCTTTCTACAGTTTGTGACATAGTCTGCAGAGAGTGGCTTGCTGTTGACCATCAGGTCAGCAGCCCCTTACTGTCTGAAGAGAACACCATCTCTTTTGACTTGTCTCTTCCCTCCATTGAAGGACTATGAGACTGTCCCTTTTTATCCATACATGTGAAATTCTGTGGGTTTGTCTCTCTAGACAGTCACTTAATTCAACTTTGCAGCAATTTTGGCTGAATTAGCCTTCTCAAAAAAAAACACAGAATTGCAAGTTAAAAATATCCATAGAATTTCAGAATTCTGATTTATGGTTGTATAATACTTACCTTGCATTTAAAAAATTCAACTGGATTTATTTACATTTTATCACAAAGGGTGAAAAAGAATTAAATATATGAAATGAACACACACACACACTTTTTCTCTTAGCCTCAGTCAACATCTTTTTTTCGGCTCTAACTGCATCTGTCTAAATTCCAGACAGGCTGTCTGCAATCACATTTGATTTTGCAACAATTTGGTTGATTTTGAGGTGTTTTAAGGAATAAAGTTCAATGGAATAACCTGGTATTCTCTGTCTTAAAACTTTCCACAAAAACTAACAAGTTGTGGTCAATATAGACTGTGGTCTCTCTGCACCCAATTTCAGACATATATCTCAAACTGTATGGGAGCCAGTAATAAACCAAGGGTTTCCTTCTCTACTGTAGAATACTGTGTTGAATGTTTGTTTAGTTTCCGAAGATGTACCCAATTGGTCTGTCAATTCTAAGTTAGTCTGCCTGAAAGTGTATAACCCCGACCTTGGTGTTATCTGCATCAATGGCTATTTTAAGCACAGACTCAAATGTTAAAGTAGCCTTCAGCTTTTCAAGAGTAGCTTGGCATTTCTCAGACCCTATTACATTGCTTTTGCTAAAGCAGGTCTGTCAGTAGTACTGCGATTATACTGAAGTTTGGGACCAACTTTCACTAGGACTCACACATTCCCAAGAACCTCATAATTTCCCATTTTATTGTGGGAATGGGTAATTATTTTACAGCTTTTACATTTTTTGTCCTGGGTGGTACTTGTCTTTATTCCACAACGTGACTTGGTTGGTCAATAGGGCCCTAGTGAACTCATTCTTTCTGAGATTGATCACTGCCAGGCTAGCTACTGTATTTTCTGGAAGAGAGCTTGCTGTTGACCCAGGCATATTTCCTATTCTGAGATGTCACCTAGGTACTTCTTCAATTAGATAAATCTGCCATTATCTGGTTCATCAACCTTTGAAAGCTGGCTGGACATTTCAGACTCCAAGTAGCATGACTTGGCACTTGTTATGACCTATCTGGAAGGTAGATATTGCCTTCATGTGGGCAGTCAGGGGAAAGTGCCCAAAACACTTGAGTAAATCTATTTGTTAATGTAAGGTGGCTTTTACTCCCAACATTGCCACTTTCTAGCAAGTGTATGGGTATGAGTCAGCTCCAATTAAGAACATTAACTTCTCAATGTCATGCAGAGCTTGTGTAACTGTACAGCTTGAGATAGAGTACAACTGAGGAGCTCCAGCTCCTGCTACTAGTCTCCATTTATTGGTGCTCTTGCAAGTTCATCTCCTCTCAAACCAAGGCCAGCTTTTCTAGGCATAGCTAAGTGGAATGTGGCATCTCCCACATCTATATGTACATATACATCTCTCATTTCATCTGATGAAGGGAGTACGTTCTGAAAATTTGTGTTTTCAGATCAACCAGTTGGACTAGAACTTGGTGTTATGTGATTTCTGACTTTGTCCACCCCAGTCCAACACAGACACCTCTACATCATACATCATGTTGAGCAAGGGTAACGCAATCTGGCTTGAATCTGCATACCACCTTAAATACAATGAGCAGCCTCATTAAATCTATTTGCTGTTCTGCACCTAGGTGAGCAAATAAGAAATATTGCGACTATTGAAGATGCTATTACCTTTAATCATTCCAGGTCATTTCCAATGAGCAGGTTGATCCCATCCACAAGTAAATTCACTATAACTCCCATGGTCACTAGTACCAACAAAAGATCACACTCCAGGAACAACCAGTCAAGGGACTTGGAGGTACTGGTGTTGGACTAGGGTGGACAAAGTTAAAATCACACAACACCAGGTTGTAGTCAGGCAGGTTTATTTGGAAGCACTAGCTTTTGGAGTTGTGGAGGTTAAGATCATGCTCACAGAATTTATAGCCAAAGGAGTCCAGAGTCATGGAGATGTTATACAATAAACAATCTTAGATTATTTAAGTAAAGGGAAGATGACATATACCCTCCTTAATTGCTTTGATGAGCACAATGGCACGTACTGCACCATCTGATGAGAGGGTCATGCCTCTTCTGAGCTGTAGAGTTTGGCAGACCCCAAAATCACTCCATGTTTTATTTGCCTCACCCTGGGAAATGTGGTCACCCTGTTCGATGCAAACTCCATGGAAGTTAGGGATTTGTTTAACCTTATCGAGAGTGTCTTTACAAGAATCCGCTCTGGTTTCTGACTTTCTCCTATTATCTGTATTGGGATTATGTGCCCTGATAAATCCCATTGTTTTTTCCTGTGGTCTCCAGCAGTTGGACCAATATGCTCAACCTAACAGCAGTTAAAATGGACAAGCTTCTTGGCATCAACTCTCATCTCGGCATCCCCTTTTCTGTCCCAAGAAAAGACTCCAGCAGTTCCCCCTCCCATCTCACTTGGCCTCAATCTTTTCCAGTTGATTGGGGTGATTAGGAAAGGTTTCTTCTGGAACAGGGGTTTGTGGATTAGCTCATATTCATCAGCCATTATACCTGCCTGCTTTGATTCAGTCTCTCTGTTCTGAGGTATATACTTATTGAGAAGGGGTTGACATTATTAAATTCCTGAAGCAGATTATTTCAGATTTCATTTTGGAAGTGGCCCCTGTTTCTAGTGCTCATATCCACTCGTCAACAGCAAGTTATCTCAGCCTTTCAAGTCCCAGATACATCTAATCAGTCCATTGTCTGAAGGTATGGAATTTTTACTGGTGTACCCCTGACATTAACTTCTACGTACTTTAAAATAGCCCTTTTTATTACCTGTAAATCAGTGGCACTTTCCTCAGCCAAGAGCAAGTAAATATTGTGCCTTGTTACTGAAAGCTTACTCTGCTGGAGTAATGTTGGAAATACCACTTGAACTGCTCTATCAACCATGTGCAAAATGAGAAAGATGCTCTCCCTGCATCCTCAAAATGAGGGATTAAATGAACGAAACAAATTGCCTCGGCCCTCAAAATTGAGTCAGGTGTGCCTCCATGAGATATAGTAGTGTTCCTTTTTCTCAGCTTGAGCTTTTCGGATTTATTCTCCTTTTCCAGTAGTTATTGCTGAAATTCTCTCCTCTCTTTGCCCTTTCCTACCTCTTTCCCATTTCTCTTTTTGAACTTCTAATTTCTGTTATTTCAATTTTAGTTTCTGTACCACTACTCTGCAGTACTCGCACCTTCCCTCAATTTCCGTCCGTAACCATTGCCCACTTCTTTTAAAATTTACATCCTCAGAATTAACTTCTAATTTTGTTTGGTATTCTCTGGAATCAAATGTACACGTTTCTGAAATTTAGCAACGCAATCTCAAGCCTTTTGCAATCTCTTTCCTCTAATATTCGTTTCACAGCAACAATTTACACACTATTTCTTTTGCCTCATCTGTTGGTTCAACTCACAACAAGAGCCCCCAATTTCTTATCATCAAATCATGGACAAGCCCAAATCTTACCATCCAAAGATGCCAGTTGAGGTTCCTCAATTTGTAACAGATCCGGGTGGGATACATCAAATCATTAAGCTTCCCAGTGAAGAAGGATAACTGGCTATCCTTTTGGTCACAAGTTTAATTTAAAAACAGATCCTTTTCATTATGGATACTTTTCTCCCAAGCTCAAATAAATTTATATTTTAAAAAGAGACAATTTAACCTTGCTTTCTTGAATTAACAAAATGAATTAGTTTATGAACTACACACAGGAGAAAAAAAATCACGGAGAGATTCTCAATTGTATACAAAATTGGCTTAATGGTCTGAGACAGGGGTGGTATTGGAGGGTTGCTTTTTTATACAGGAGGTCTGTGGTCAGTGGTGTTCTGCGGCCAGTGATGCTCTGCAGGGATCTGTACAAGCACTTTTGCTTGTAATTTATATAAATAATTTCAAGAAGAATTTAGGAGACATTGTTAGTAAGTTTGCGGATGGCACCAAATTGGTGGTAGAGCTGACTGTGAAGAAGCTTATCTTCGATTACAAAAGGATCTTGATCAATTAACCCAATATACTGAGGAGTGGCAGATGGAGTTTAATTTGGATAAATGTAAGGTGTTGCATTTTGGTAAACCAATCAAGGACAGGATTTATACAATTAATGGCAGGGTCCTTGGTGTTGTTGAACAGAGAAACCTGTTTAGGTACAGAGGGACTTAGGTACATAGATCTTTGAAATTTGCATCACATGTAGACCTGGTGGTGAGGAAGGCATTTAGTTCACTTGTCTCCAGTGTTCAGACCATTGAGTGTAGGAGTTGGGACATCATGTAGAGGTTGTAGATGATCTTGGGAGGCTACCTTTGGAGTACTGTGTACACTTCCTGTCACCCTCCTATAGGAATGATATTATTAAACTGGGGAGAGTTTGGAAAAGATTTACAAGGATATTGCTGGAACTGGAGCGTTTGAGTTATTAGGATAGGATGGGACCTTTTTCACAGGAGGGTAGGAGGTTGTGGGGTGACCTTAAAATGGTTTATGAAACCATGAGGAGCAGAGATAACATGAATAGCAAACGTCTTTTCCCTAGGATGGGTGAGTTCAAAACTGGAGGGTATATTTTTAAGGTGAGAGGAGAGAGATTTTAATAGGGACATGAGGGGCAACGTTTTCTACTGGAAGTGGTTCATGTGTGGGGGAAATGAACTGCCAGAGGAAGTGGTAGCTGCAGTTACAGTTACAACATTTTAAAGGACATTTGGATAGGTACATGAATCAGAAAGGTTTGGAGGGATAATGGCCAAAAACAGGCAAGTGGGACTAGTTTAGTTTGGAAAACTTGGTTGGCACGGACAAATTGGACTGAAGAGTCTGTTTCCATGCTGATGACTCTATGACTCTATGGGTGATGATCCAACTCAATGGCCTGTTCCCACTTTCCCCCTATCCTTTGATCCCTTTCATTCCAAGTGCTATACCTGTTATCCCAAAGTTACATTGATAAACCAATGCTGTGCTCCCTCTATAGCAAGAACATCCTCCCTCAGATAAAGGAAACCAAGATGGTACATAGTATTCCAGGATAAAGCAAAAGAACTGCAGAGGATCTGAAACAAAAACAGAAATTGCTGGAGAAACTTTGCAGATTTGATAGCATTTATGGAGAAAGAGAAGAGATAACATTTTGAGTCCAATGATCCTTTTTCAGAATTGGAGTTGGATATAGCACTTAGGCTAAGTGGATCAAAGGATATAGGAATTTCAAAGAAGGTCACTAGACTCAATATGTTAACTCTGCTTTCTGTCCACAAGTGCTCTCAGACTTACAGGGAATCTCCAGCAATTTTTGTTCTTTTTCTGCAATATTCCAGGTGTAATCTCATTGAGGACCTGTATAACTGCTGCAAGATATTGCTCCTCCTGCTACAAAGGCCATCATATCATTTGCTTTCTTTACTGCCTGTTGCACAGGAATACTTGCATTCAGCAACTGGTGCACAAAGACACCAAGGTCTCATACCTCATTCTCCTCTGTCAATTTATAGCCAATCACATAATAATCTGCCTTCCTGTTTATGCTACCAAAATGAATAAATTCACATTTGTCCACATTAAACTGCATCTGCTGTGCATTTGCCCATTCACTTATCTTGTCTAAATCTTAATAAAATTCTCCTTCAAACTCCCCAAAACATTTCATGTCTGTTCTCAAAGCGAAAGTCAACTCGATTATTTTGAACAAAATCAAGTTAATGGCATTCAATGTTTACCACGCTGGTCATAATTCATGACAGTAAAATCAATCTTTCATCAACTTTCCAGACATCACCTTGCCCTTAGACATATACTGGATTAGATCACTGTTCTGGGAAGTCTGTCTGACCTAGTTTTTACTTAAACCACTCACAAAAGTAACCAGCCCCATATACCAGTATTTTGAAATCCAAGCCATAAAAAAAATGATGCTTATGTTCAAAAATCCCTGCCTTCATCAACTCAGTCTCACACACACAAAGTTATGACAACATATTTTTAAACTCCATTTGTGGAATGTGAGATTTAACCCTCTTATAAATTCATTCATGGGACATGGGATGTCACTGATTAGGCCAGCTTTAATTGCCCATTCCTAAATGACCAGAGGGCACTTCAGAGTCAACCACATCATTATCCCATGGAAACCAGAACAGTAAGAATGATAGATTTCCTTCCCTCAAGGATATTAGCAAGCCAGATGGATTTTTAAGTAATAACTGACAGTGGTTATATGGTCACCATTGGGCTGCCTTTTCATTTGCAGATTTTATTTTAATTCAACTTTCATCATCTGTCATGGAGGGATTTCAACTTATATCTATGGAGCATTTACCTCGGAGTTCTGGATTAGTAGTTCAGTGATATTATCATGACGCGATCTCTTCATTACAATCACATGCTCACATCTGAATCATGAAGATGACAAATTAACCTAACTTTGATATCTAAGACAAAGGAAATTTCCACCTGGTTTCATCAATGTACAAAACCAAACTTATTGTAAATAAGCCTCTCCTTTAATGAGGAGCAAAAGAAATTATTAACTACAAATACCACTATGCTGCAACCATGGAAAATGAAGAGCATGAAAGCATGGGAAGGGTTAAAGCATGAAGACCACTGGCAATCTGTGATCTGTGGAAGGCAGGATGGGTTAAGAATAGTGGAAGGCTCTGACACCAATTAGCAGAGTAAGGTTGAGGATGGAAGGTCACTATAACGAGATGAGATAACAGTTAGTAAAGGTCGTCTCCATATTAAGTGTCATTATGACAAGATTGGGACCATAAGCATTTGGGACATGACAATAAATATCTATTTAATAGTTATTAGAGTCAGCTTGAGACAGGAGACTATTGTAATAGATGGAATAGCTAAATATCTAATAAATACAGGTTAATTTGGAATGGAAAACCACTGTAGCAGAGATGATAATAAATACCAAATCATGACATTACGAAAATATTAAGTAGGGTCTGGAATGAAAGACCATTGTTGCAAAATGTTGACACTAAATATCTAACTGTGACATTAGAATAACATTAAGTAGAATGGACAACTAAAGTGATAATGGGAACTAACATCACTGGTTTATTGTGTAGCTAGAGTAAGGTACTTTGATTAATACAGTTGGACATGCTGATAAGATAACAGAAACATGATAAAAAATATATAAAACGCCATGGACCCTGCGGTTTGTGGGCATTCAAGAATCTGCTTTCTTCGTGTCACAGTTTTTTGTTTGCAAATAACAGACCTACTATTGAAGAGCTCTCTGCGTCCCCTGGTGATTCTCTACATTTTCTCCACGACATAACCTTAAACATATCTGAAATAACTCCGCAGAGGGTGGTATTCCATCACTACGTCATTCTATATTTACATGTGGTAAACTCCTAACTCTGATTCCAGATTCTTCTGATACTTATAGAGTCATAGAGATGTACAGCATGGAGACAGACCCTTCGTCCATGCCGACCAGATATCCCAACCCAATCTAGTCCCACCTGTCAGCACCCCGGATCATATTCCTCCAAACCCTTCCTATTCATATACCCATCCAAATGCCTTTTAAATGTTGCAATTGTACCAGCCTCCACCACTTCCTCTGTCAGCTCATTCCATACACGTACCACCCTCTGCGTGAAAAGGTTACCCCTTAGGTCTGTTTTGGTGTCATCTGCAAACTTACTAACTGTACCTCTTACGCTCACATCCAAATCATTTATGTAAATAACAGAAAGTAGAGGACCCAGCACCGATCCTTGTGGCACTCCACTGGTCACAGGCCTCCAGTCTGAAAAAAATATCCACCACCCTTTGTCTTCTACCTTTGAGCCAGTTCTGTATCCAAATGGCTAGTTCTCCCAGTATTCCATGAGATCTTACTTTGCTAATCAGTCTGCATGGGGAACCTTGTCGAATGCCTTACTAAGTCCATATAGATCACATCTACTGCTCTGTCCTCATCAATCCTCTTTGTTACTTCTTCAAAACACTCAATCAAGTTTGTGAGACATGGTTTCCCATGCACAAAGCCATGTTGACTATCCTTAATCAGTCCTTGCCTTTCCAAATACATGTACACCCTGTCCCTCAGGATTCCCTCCAACAACTTGCCCACCACCGACGTCAGGTTCACTGGTTTATAGTTCCCTGGCTTGTCCTTATCACCATTGTTCAACAGTGGCACCACGTTTGCCAACCTCTAGTACTCCAGCACCTCACCTGTGACTATTGATGATACAAATATCAGCAAGAGGTCCAGCAATCACTCCTCTAGCTTTCCACAGAGTTCTAGAGTACACCTGATCAGGTCCTGGGGATTTATCCACCTTTTTGCATTTCAAGACATCCAGCAGTAACATGGACATTTTGCAAGGTGTCACCATATATTTCCATATCCGTTTCCACAGTAAATACTGATGCAAAATACTTATTTATTATCTCCCCCAATTTCTGCGGGTCCACACAAAGGCCGCCTTGCTGATCTTTGAGGGGTCCTTAATGTATTTGTAAAAACCCTTTGGATTCTCCCTAATTCTATTTGCCAAAGCTATCTCATGTCCCCCCTTTTCCCTCCTGATTTACCTCTTAAGTATACTCCTCCTGCCTTCATACTCTTCTAAGAATTCACTTGATCTAGCCTGTCTATACCTGACATATGCTTCCTTTTTCTCAACCAAACCCTCAATTTCTTTAGTCATCCAGCATGCCCAATACCTATCAGCCTTTCCTTTCACCCTAACAGGAATATACTTTCTCTGGATTCTCGTTATCTCATTTCTGAATGTTTCCCATTTTCCAGCCATCACTTTACCTGAGAACATCTGCCCCCAATCAGCTTTTGAAAGTTCTTGCCAAAATTGTCCTTTCTCCAATTTAGAACTTGAACTTTTAGATCTGATCTATCCCGTTCCATCACTATTTTAAATCTAATAGAATTATGGTCCTCTGTTTATACCTGTCAGCCAGGGCTCCCTGATTGGAGCAGATTATCAGGCCCAATCAAGGATCTTGTATACTATGAATTCTATCTGATTGACCTCATTACAATCACTAAATTCTCCCTCTCTTGAGTCTGAAGACATAGACTGATTCTTTCTATTTATAGCTCCTCCTGGGGTGTTTTAGCATTGGGTCAAGTTACCCCAATTGTCTCTTGGACACGGATGGTGTATAATGCGCATTGGCTCACCTCTCACACCGGGAGCATCTTGGAAGAAATTCTTTCTCCTATTCAGACGACAAAGGATCAAGGCAACAACATCCATGTCCAAATCAGATTCCGAATTATTTTCAACACTTGACAGAAAAGGAGAGCCGACAGGTTCTGGAACAGTTGGAAATGCTGTTGAGGAGCCGGGCATGTTTTGCTCCCACATGGTTTTGCGGGTT
Source organism: Hemiscyllium ocellatum (assembly GCF_020745735.1). NCBI lineage: Eukaryota > Metazoa > Chordata > Chondrichthyes > Orectolobiformes > Hemiscylliidae > Hemiscyllium > Hemiscyllium ocellatum. The sequence continues at coordinate 38,399,792 of NC_083415.1, forward strand.
TGCAGCTTTTGCATGATTCACATGCTTGTTAAGGACCATCGGACCTACTTGAACTTTATACATCACTGGACCTGAGCTCACGTCAATCACACCTGTTACGCATGCAGGGCCATTCCCATGATTCCTACACCAAACTTCATCCCCTGAAGTAAAGTGTCTCTCTTGCTTTGCAGAGTCTTGTGTCTGGCATTGGTGTTCATGATGCTATTCCACCCAAATCCCAGGTCCGGGAAGATCAGATTTAATCTGATGCAGAACATTCTCCCCATTAACAACTCCACTGGAGCTATCCCTTCAGTTGCATGAAGGATGATGCTATAAAGAAATAGGAACTGGGACATAGTGGTATCTGGTGAAGCTGTAGGTTGTCTCACTAAGCCTGCCTTCAGAGGTTGGACTGTTCTTTCTGCCAGACCATTGGATGATGGAAGGTATGGAATTGCCCTTATGTGATGAATACCATCTACCTTTAGGAAATAATCAAATTGTCTGCTGGTAAATGATATCTGTGCCCGTTATCTGTGACCAATACTTCTGGGAGTCCGTGTGTTGCAAAAGATGCACAGTTTTTCTACCGTCAGCCCTGTGTTTGATGCATAAACTGTATGCACATCCAACCATTTTGAGTGGGTATCCACAATGACTGAGAACATTGAACACATGAAAGTATCTGCGTAGTCAGCATGTAACTAAGTCCAGGGTTTATTCGACCATTCTTAAGAACATGGAGGAGCTGCTGGCAGTAATTTCTGTCCTTGTTGGCACTCTGGGCACTGCACCACCAATGTGCTACGTCGGCATCCAATCCTAGCCACCAGACTTAACTTCTCGCCAACATTTTCGAAACCCCTGAATGAGTCTGGTGGAGTTCAGCCAATATCTGGCAGAACCCTTGCTCGAGACAATCATTCTTTCATCCCACTCTCATCACCATTGAACTTTCTCCACAGAGGCCAGTGTCCTTTTGCAAAGTCACCTTTTATTTCCACATGGAAAATCCGTGACACTGATCCAGTTTCCTCAGAGCCAGCTGTAAGAGTGAACAGAACTTCTGACACTCCTGATCTTATGTCAGCCAGGCTTCCCCAACTGGACTAGATTAACAGCCCCAATCAGGCAACTCACATTTTATGAGGTCCACATGGCTGACCACATTACATTTGCTACAAAACCTATTTTAACCTAAAAATGGACACATTCATTCACAAATATGGATGAGACAGACAGCACTGCAGAAATATTATGGATGGGAAAAATTGGCAAAAAGGAACAAATTCTGTGAATTAAGCATCTAAACCACAAGGCTCAAATGACGTGATTTTTTTTGGTTTTTGATGATGATATCTAATTGTCATTAACTGTAGAGCTACAGATGAACTATAATTCAATAGCCACATTGTTGGATCTCAATGTTTTTGTGAGCTCTTAGTTCCCCTTTTCAGAGTCATTCAATGTTGACTTTTTTTCAATCATGAGAGTGAGAAAGGGCAAGGATTTATCTTTGCCCTTTCACAGGCTTATGACAAACTGCATCTTAAATATCCAAGGGCTGTTCCGAGACATCTTCTCATATCAAGGGTTCCTGATGTCAGTTTGTCAGGTGCATCAAAGCCAGCTTCTCCAAAAGTAACATGACTGTGCAACCAATGAATAAACACCACATAGTTTCACTTCTGAATTTTGGATTCCAAATAAAAATAACTTTGAATATTCTCTGCAATACAGCAGTGACTAAATTTTCATTTTTCTCAATTTATGTTCCAAAAGATATATGTAGTCTTTCCATGCCTCCTCCTTTGAAGAGATAAAATGCCATTTCGGGATGGTATTTCATCACAAAGTAAACATGGCATATATACAAGGAAATGCAGGAAAATTACATCTACTCATTTTCACTCACTTTTTGTGCAGGAACTTCACAATTTCTTACTAAATTCTCAAATTTTTGAACTATTTCAGCATTATTACATTCTTCAGAATACATCTATAATTACATCATATTTTTCAGTAATATGTACAATTCTTATAAGGTTGAATTAACAAGCTTTCTTGACATAATCTCGCATTTCAAGTTTTAAATTTCTTCACAAATGCCAAGGGATTATGGTCAGTGTGTATTAGTGTGTCTTTGTGGCTGCCGCAGACATAAACTTAATGCTTAAGAGCCAGAAACCATCTCAGGGTTTCAATTTTCACAGTCGTGTGCTTCTCCTGAAATTGGTTCAATTTCTTAGAAAAGTACCACACTGGCTTTTCAATTCCTAACTCATCATCTTGCAATAATCTGAAGTTCCTTGCTACAGCTATAACAGCGTGATTTTGAATGTTTTATATTCAAGTGTTGACAAGCATAACATTTGCGACCAAGTTACAGAAATCATATCTGCTGCATCTTTTCACCTCTTCCATCGGAGGAGAGCTTATGTCTCAATTCTTTTTAAACTTTTGTTTCGAGGAAAGGGTGCCCCGTTGAGGTTTATAAAATCAAGAGGGGCATGGATAGGGTGAATAGCCGAGGTCTTTTTCTAGGTAGGGGAATCCAAAACTAGAGACCATAGATTTAAGGTGAGAGGGGAAAGATTGAAAAGAGACCCTTTTTTGCAGAGTAGGGTGTATATGGAATGAGCTGCCAAAGGAGGTGGTGGAGGCTGGTACAATTACAGCATTTAAAAGGCATCTGGATGGGTAGATGAACACAAAGGATTTAGAAGAACATGGATCAAATGGTAGGAGATTAATTTCAGATATCTGGTTGACATGGCCAATTTGGACTGAAGGACTTGTTTCTGTCTTGTGTAACTCAATGACTCTATAAAACTGCATCCACACCCATGTCACTAACATCAATTTAGTAAAGTCAGGGGCAGCTAAATCCAATTCAACCATTAAAATTGTCTTTAGCTTCTCAAAAGCAGTTTGGCTTTCTTTTGGACATACTACTTTTGCCTGTTTCCCCACTATAAATATTTTAGAGGTGCAGCTTTGGGTGCAACTAAGGTGTTGACTTTAGGCACAAATTTCTCATGCAAATCACATACCCCTTCCTCCGGGTGCTCCGGTTTCCTCCCACGGTCCAAAGATGTGCGGGTCAGGTGAATTGGCCATGCTAAATTGCCCGTAGTGTTAGGTAAGGGGTAAATGTAGGGGTATGGGTGGGTTGCGCTTCGGCAGATCGGTGTGGACTTGTTGGGCCGAAGGACCTGTTTCCACACTGTAAGTAATCTAAAAAAAAATCTTATGAATTACCATTTAGATTTTGAATTAGGGAATTTTATCAGAGCTTTCATTTCCTTTTTTATGTCATGTTACTCTTGTCCTACAATGTGGAGGGGAAGAGAATTATAGAATCCCTACAATGTGGAAGCAGGTCATGTAACTGTTGAGACGGAAACCGAATGGTCTCGTCTCTACGTGTTCGTTGGAAGGAGAGATCAAACTGGCTAGAGTTTGGAGCAAAAACACCGTTTATTACAGAATCAAAACTGGTACACTAGACAACGAATTCAAAAGCATGCAAATTCGTTGGAGAAGGCGTTCTCCCTCTCCCTTCGGATCTGGTGCAGTTATACTTCGCGCTTCCTCGAGTTCCCGGTCAGGTTCCCCTTGTTCGGCTCTTTCATTGGTCGGTTCACCTGTCTGTGAAGGGATTAGTGTCTCTATTGGCTGCCCCGAGATACCTGTCCCACTCCTGCTGTGCCGAACAATGGGTAGACATCCTGGGTTCGGCAGTTTCTGATCTTGTAAATTAAAAGTTTATTGTTGGAAGGGTTTCCTCATTGCCATGCGTCTGGCTGTCTGGGCGTTCACAATAGTTCTCCATAGTTGAATATACAGATATTATCATTTAACATAGGACCCGAATGAGTTTGACGTCAGCGGAGGCATTAGCAAGTACTTTATCAATCAAGTGTGGTATCAGTGCGATTTACACTATCCGATAGTTACCGGTTTCCTTTATTAACAATGAGAGTGTAGCAGGATGATCTGAAACTGACGGACATGTTCTAATCCCCCAGGAATGTGGCCCCAGGCAGGCAGTCCTGCAGTGGCTGGGTTTACTTTACATGGCTGTGTTTTAGCTGGTATCTGACAGTGTCTGCTTTAATAATGGTGCTCCCCTCCCTAGCCCCAATGTAGGTACCCCGATAGCAGATTCTCCCCAACATTCCCTCCCTTGGCCTCGAAAGAGGCCACACCCCCTTATCCCGTAAGGAACGCAACCCCACGAGGCGACCGGTGTCCGGTGTTGTATCGACCAGACTCACCGGTTCTAAGGAGACAGTCATATGGGGATGAAGGGTGCCCTGAAAAACGCGCCGCTACACAGTTAAGCAATAGATAGTCACAGCTGCATGCTAAGCTAAACTAATAGTTGAAGTAATTGAGGCAGTGTCTGCAGAAATAACGAAAAGCACAGGATTAGACAAGCATTGCAACAAGTCATTCAGAGCTGGCGAAATGTACGCGAGTGCGTTAGAATGAGTAAGTCATTTAGTAAACGCAAGTCTGTAGTCCAAAGAGCCGGCAAATGTAAATAGGTGTTGTAAGTTTGGAAAGGGAGTAGGAACAGCCTGGTACCAGCAGGTAGGTACCCGCTAGAGATCTGAAACCCAGTGTGAAACTGTAGTGTGCCCCGGTGGTCCCGTAGATCAGTATGCTCCAGAGAGCAGCAGTGCTATCCAACCGTCCGACACGGATGCAAGAAGGCAGAAATCTCATCAAATGGAGACGAACGGAGGCCACGCGTTCCGATGTCAATGCGCGACTGTGCCTGTCTTAGGTTGTCCCTCGCCCGAGGGATCTTACCTGTCATTGGCTAACCAGTCGTGCTGCATTGAGTAATCGATGCCGACATCCATTTCACCACCCCAAGGACAGGCGTGGGCAGCTCAGTAGCATGGTCAGTGGCCTCCGAGGGTGGCTGAGGCCAGTCAGGAATATTAGACAGTCCGCAAGGGCCGCTTGCGAGAACAGCAGTGTTTCAATTGCTGAGGCACACAGTACATCTCACCCACCCGCTGTTATGGAAGGATCAATTCACATATCCCCAATTTAAACGGGCAAAATAAATAAGTGGGGGCTCTTTGGACAACCAGGCTGCATTTAGCGTACATGAAGATGAAAAGTTAGTCATGAGTACAACAGGATCAGACGAATTCGAAAGAAAGTCATTGAGGGAGCTGACACGCACCGGAGAGATAGCACCTACTACGGCCCAATCCGCGAGCTTATGCAAAGGCGGTACTATAGCAATGAAGAAAAGAATTGGGAGGTCCCCACTCGCCAGCCCTTATCGCAACCAGCCGTAAGCAAGAAACCCGGTATCATGGCTCACGAGCGGACGTCGCATTACAGCATGTATTGGATGTGTCCCTGTCCGTTTGTAGGAGGTCACACACAGGCTGTCGTGTTGTTGGAGTTGGTGGCAGCGGCGTCTCCTGGTGGAGCTCAACGGATGGGGGTCCGGTTGAAAAGTAATGATACCTTATCACCTTTAAATCAGTGAGATGGGGCTGTGGGAATGCAGTAAAAAGGAGTCCCCGCATCACCAGGGTGATATATGGTGGGGTCAGTCAGGAACTATGTGACTACTATGGGAAATAAAGTGTTGTGTTGTATGGGGTCTTTGGGGTGGCATGTCTGGGAGACCGGATTGGACGGGAGGCAGTCCCCAAAGTCTCCAGTCAGTACTCCTGAACATAAGGTCTGTGCTCATGTGGACTGTCAAATGCAACCAGGAAGAGTGTACTCAACCATTTGTGTAAGAGGAATGGGGGCAGATATAAAGACCATGGTGAAAATAATGACGGTAGTGTGAAAGCCTTAACTATTCTTATGAGTCGCGGACCTGTATGTGGCAGTATTCCACAAAAAGGAGTCACATCAAAATAGAGAGAACCCTGTGTGAGGTAGAAGGAGTGGTTTCATGTAAGGGAAAGGGTACAACTTTACACAAAGGTAGTCAGAGGGATTCGTGATCTCAAATCAGAGAAAAAAGGCTCCCCAGCACGGGCTGCCACAAAAAGGCAGTCGAGGCAGGGGTAGCCAGATTATACTGTAGGTGTTTTAATGTTCGTCGAATTACGAAGAGGCAGAGGAAAAATGTAAAAAACGTAATCATGACACTGGTCCAGTGTCGGTGAGGTAATTGCGGGGAGCAGTCACGCAAACGGTGTCAAGTCGCAATATTCTGACAAAGTTAAAATCAAGTGTGCGCATAGTGTGGAAGACAATTAGTAGGATAATCCGTGTCCATTTGAGCAGCAGCACTACACGGGGTAGATGAAAGTCGGGACACTGATATAAATGCAAGATAGTACGAGTGGCAGTTCTGACTCGGTAGGAATGTATACTAGCAGCTGCAGGAGCGCAGGCGCCTGTATGTTTTAAAACGCAATGTTTGAAGTGTAAAAACATTCGACCAGGAGTTGTGTCGAAAAAATAGAGTAAGTCCCTCGAGAGGGAAGTGGGATTGGTAATAGTGAGAAGGGAACTACAATAGACTGCATAGGGGAAGGCCTACGGTACGCCTTGATACTGCGCGGTAAGGGGCGCAAGCAATTTCGATTTGCACCCCGGGGAACTGCCCATGCTGGGGGCGCCCAACCAATGGGGTTGTCGTAGGACAATCGTTTGATGAGTCACCCATGGAGACCGTTTAGGATAAGGGTCATTAATGTGGAAATGATGAGGATCCCCATCAGCTCTGTGGTAATAGGACAATAGAGCAGGTGAAATTCCAGTGTGTGGTTAGGGAAGAGAAGGAGATGCCCCTAGCCTCACAGGGTGTGCAGAATAAGCGGCAAGGTAGCCGGGAACCCCCTTTAGCAGGCAGGGCAGGATTGTCGCCCCTAGACACTTGGGTAGGATATTGGAGCGATCCGCGACTGTGAGGCAGAAAGTATTGGTAACATCAGGAAAGGCGCCTATACAATGGAGAAAGACCGATGTAGACAAACAGGGGTTGAGCCATCTGCTAAAGGGCACAACCTTATCCTGGCGGCTATTTGCCCGCTCGAAGCGGAGTCCATGATAAACAAGGTGGATCTCTTAAGATAAGGCTGAATGAAGAGTTTAGAGAGCGGAATAAAGTACACGAAGAGTAAGGTTATTAGTGAAATGGACCCATGTCGGGCCGTGTGAAGGTGGGGCTGCATGTTTCCAGCTCAGACTGCACCTCCCCATCAGGTCATGTCTGATCGAGTGATTTTAGATATATATTAGGTTCTGCTGACCTAGAGCAATGAGAGAAGTGGTGCGTGTAGTGGCGTATGTGTTTCCAGCCAGCTCGGTACAAGATATGATGATGACAATTATGGAGCGGGGCCGTTCTCACTGGGAGCCGCATGAGCAAAGCAAAACTCTGGGCAATTGGGAGATTTGCGGTGGTACGAAGTTGGACCATTTCCCTGAGGGGGCTTGTTGCCCTGAATGAGGCGCAGAACGAGAGGTGCAAGGACGATCCTGGCCTAATGAAGAACCTGCTTGTGAGAGGGGCCGTGTGCTCTAGCCAAAGGAGTGTGCGCAGGTGCTGCGGGCATGTTGGAAAAGAGACAGAGAGAGAGAGAATCTCAAAAAGCTGGTCAGACAGATCAGGACAGAATTTGGCTGTGCAGCAGTCTCCTACGTGAAATACATAAAGATTTGATGAATTTGGGGGAGGTAGCAGCCTTTAAAAGATACCCCTAGGAGAGGATTCATAGAGGAACCTGGTCACCCTGCCGTTCTTAGTGCGAACCTGTGCGTCGCCAAAGATATGAACAGATGAATTGGCGAGGAGTACTCGCAGTTGAGGAGACTGAAGGATTTGGGCAGGAGCTGAGTATTGATCCCTGTGGGAGGCGATTGTATGTATAATGCCTTCAAGCAAAAGGCGACGGCAAAGTGCTGCCGATACTGTAGGTGCGGTGGAGGACAAAAGAGAGCGTTGGCCAGGAGTGTAACAGAGAAAAATGAAAGGCAGGCGTGAGCGCCCACAGTGCAACAGAGGGGTCGGGAACCTTTAAGTTTGCAGTGGCGGTGGCACCATTTATTATTTGGAGATGACGTGACGAATCCTGGTAGCAAACCTCAGGGAGCATGAGAGTGGGGAAAGTCCTGGTAGCCAAACCTCAGGAAGCATAAGACTTTGGAAAGAAGATGGGGCGCAGAGCACGGCAGTGGAAGCGTAGTGAGTGAAATGCCCTAATGGAGAGATGAGGCCAGAAGATGAGTTACTGTGTCCTGGTAGAAAACCTCAGGGAGCTGAAAAACCTTAAAAGAGATGGAGCGTAAGGATCCGCGGATCTTCTATTCAGCAAGACCCAGTTGAATTCAATGCAGGCTGAGTGAAGGACAAAGCTAAGACGACCTCAGATCCGGCGGTGACCATAAAGTGTGTAGGTTTGGGAGGAGACGATGAAGGGGTGTGACCATGGCGTGGGGAATGGAGAGCGGGGTGTAGGATAGGGCAGTACAATCGGCAAGAGGAGTCTGTAGTAGATTTCAATGGGAAGGTTTGGTACTGACTGGCAGTTACAGGTTGCATGTTCAAAGCATTGGAGAGTGTAGCCTCAGACAGGTAGACTGGCTGGCATCTTCACCCCGCATGGTTGCCAATACCCGCTTTAGGGACCGGAAATGGCAGCGTCTGTGGCAGCAGTTGCTCAACCCTCCCTAGCCGCAAAGTTGAGGTGGGGCGGAACGAGTAGCAGGAGGAACTTGCGTTAAATGAGCGTCCATCATGCTTTAGCGAAAGAAAAAATCTGTGGACTCGGGAGAAGAGATAAAAATGGGTGCGTGAGAAGGGGCATTAAAACTTGGAGGGCATAGACGGAAGAAGGAGTAGGTGGGCCCCCCCCTCGTTCTTGGCACTTTGTGAACACGAAGGGAAAAGGGATGGCCTAAACACCCATGCCGGTGGACAAAAAGATGAGTGAGCGGCCGCGAGGAAGAGAGATGGGCCAAGCACCCTGCTGTGTGCTGAGTAGCACGTCCTAGTTGGAGGCCTGAGGCCTGTGACCAGCGGGGGAAAAAGAGAGAGACAAAATAAGTGGGCTGGGGGATATTCGGGCAGTGGGACGGCCAACCACTGGACATACAAAACGTTGTAAATGAAAACGCACAATATGGCGATACGGCAGTGCGCATGTTGTTGGTCGGGACGTTAGAGTTAGAAAGGTACAACCTGTCAGAGAAGATGTGGTTAGAGGCATGATTCATATCGACATCCCAGTAACTGAAGAGGACCTGTTCATCGAGCAATCCCCTGGAGTAGGGCAATGACGCTTGAGAGACCCATCGGTGTAGTGGTGGCGCGGTAGTTGAGGTAATGGGGTGGCGGAACGTCCGCAGGCGAGCAGCCCCTTCTAGACTTTGCGATCCTGCCAAGAGTGAGCGTTCGCGCCAAAAGTCAGCTGGCCCCGCCCAACCTGAGTTTTCGCGCCAAAAGCAAGAAAGCCCGCCAAGAACTAAGGTGACCCGCCCAGAGAAGGGTGACCCGCCAAAACTAGGGTGAGCACGGGACACCCCGGGATTTACCATCTTAGGATTCCACAACCGTAGTGTTATTAAAATAAAAGCTCAACCATCCCTTCCTGCGCCCCCTCCCTACATCTAGGTATTCCTTTCCAAGTATAAGAGTAATTAAAAGTGATAGTGGGGGAACAAGTGGTATTTAATCCTAAAAATCAAGACGAGACTATGGAGAAAAATCCCAGACCATTAAGTGATCAATCCCAAACCGCTAAGTGTAGGGAACAATACTCACGTACACCGACAGCAGTAAAACTGCTTTCGGCTGCTGGGCGGCTTTCCACGGTCCCTCTCCGTCACTCAGGCTGACGGCGCCGGTCCACTGTACACCGAGGTCTGGGACGAAACATTTGCTGCGACACCTCCGTTCGCCACGTCTGTTAAAAATCACTGCACTCACTCACTCACTCCCTCTCTCACTGGGCCGGCCCCACACAGGTTTTCATCCACATACATGCCAATCCACGCATACTGTCGGTGTGTCCGTACTCTCGTCTCAGCCTGTCGCAGTCCCCTGTCCCCAGTTTTAGTGATATGTTTGGCAGGGGCGTCCGAAATGACTGGGGCTGTGGTGGAGGTACAGTGGCCCCCTTGCCACTGCGGGTTGAATGTGACTAACAGCTTCGTCTTCCACCCCGGGGATTTTTCGGCGGTCAGTGGTGCCCAATCAGTAGGGGGTTTCCCTAGGGCTATTGTTTGCCGCAGTGAATATTGCGGCGAGAGTAGGAGACCGTTTAAAATTTTGTTCATTAGCGCCGTAGTTGTGAGGGTCTCTTTTAGTTTGGTCAATATCAGGTCTTTTTTTGTTTTGGGCGGGCGCTTGGTTAAACACTTGATCCAGTGCTGTCTTGTGCACTGTTACACTGTCCAGTAATAAATGAGCATGCCAAGTTACGTCTGTGCCAACCGTGAGGTGCCACCAGGGCACTCCGGGGCGTAATGGTCGAAAGTGGGTCATTTTTGGTGGTCCAAAGTTCAAGTCCCCCATGACGGATCTCACCTGGTGGGTACCGCTTTAAAACCAGTGCGTTTTTCAAAAGCCTGACCTTCGCGTGGCAGATTTCTGCTCTTAACAACCGGGCTAAGGCAAACGCCTGTGCAGGTAAACCCTATCCAGGAGATGAGATCCGCCCTCTGTCCCCTTAGGATGCTAGCAGCGAGTGTGTCTATCGGTAGTTGTCAGAGATAAAGTGCTTACTAAAAAGAAAGGATCCAATCAGTCAAGTGCAGTCAGCGCTGTATTAATTAATTTCAGAAAGCGTCCAGGCTCCGTAAGCCACGCTTTTACCTTAACTCAGAAAGCTGCGTCCAGGATCCGAAATCCACACATAAACTTTACTGAAAAATCCGCGTCCAGGATCCGAAATCCACGCGTAAAACTCAAACTCAAAAAGCTGCGTCCAGGATCCGAAATCCACGCATTAACTTAACTCAAAAACCGCGTCCAGGATCCGAAATCCACGCGTAAAACTCAAACTCAAAAAGCTGCGTCCAGGATCCGAAATCCACGCATTAACTTTACTCAAAAACCGCGTCCAGGATCCGAAATCCACACGTAAAACTCAAGGTCAAAAAGCTGCGTCCAGGATCCGAAATCCACGCATTAACTTAACTCAAAAACCGCGTCCAGGATCCGAAATCCACGCGTAAAACTCAAACTCAAAAAGCTGCGTCCAGGATCCGAAATCCACGCATTAACTTAACTCAAAAACCGCGTCCAGGATCCGAAATCCACGCGTAAAACTCAAACTCAAAAAGCTGCGTCCAGGATCCGAAATCCACGCATTAACTTAACTCAAAAACCGCGTCCAGGATCCGAAATCCACGCGTAAAACTCAAGGTCAAAAAGCTGCGTCCAGGATCCGAAATCCACGCATTAACTTAACTCAAAAACCGCGTCCAGGATCCGAAATCCACGTGTAAAACTCAAACTCAAAAAGCTGCGCATTAACTTAAGGCTAGCCATGGATCAATTGGTCACTTCAGTACCGCGAAAACAGGCAGGTATTAGTGAAGAAGTGAGAAAATAGCTTACCAGTATGAACTCTGCAACGTTGCTGCCAAACTGATTTAAAAGTACTGTTTGTGTTGGTGAGGATCAGGGAGCAGACAAAGACTGACTAACTGAAAAATTTTACCTACTGGAAGCCTTTGCTTTAACAGGCGCTTCCTCACCTTTTAAAAGTTCGGCCGAAAGTTTGTCTGCCCTCCGGTCCACCAACGTGGCCAACTTGCGGTCGTCTCTTTCCCTTCCCACGGTCAGGCTCACCATCTGTTGAGACGGAAACCGAATGGTCTCGTCTCTACGTGTTCGTTGGAAGGAGAGATCAAACCGGCTAGAGTTTGGAGCAAAAACACCGTTTATTACAGAATCAAAACTGGTACACTATACAACGAATTCAAAAGCATGCAAATTCATTGGAGAAGGCGTTCTCCCTCTCCCTTCGGATCTGGTGCAGTTATACTTCGCGCTTCCTCGAGTTCCCGGTCAGGTTCCCCTTGTTCGGCTCTTTCATTGGTCGGTTCACCTGTCTGTGAAGGGATTGGTGTCTCTATTGGCTGCCCCGAGATACCTGTCCCACTCCTGCTGTGCCGAACAATGGGTAGACATCCTGGGTTCGGCAGTTTCCGATCTTGTAAATTAAAAGTTTATTGTTGGAAGGGTTTCCTCATTGCCATGCGTCTGGCTGTCTGGGCGTTCACAATAGTTCTCCATAGTTGAATATACAGATATTATCATTTAACATAGGACCCGAATGAGTTTGACGTCAGCGGAGGCATTAGCAAGTACTTTATCAATCAAGTGTGGTATCGGTGCGATTTACACTATCCGATAGTTACCGGTTTCCTTTATTAACAATGAGAGTGTAGCAGGATGATCTGAAACTGACGGACATGTTCTAATCCCCCAGGAATGTGGCCCCAGGCAGGCAGTCCTGCAGTGGCTGGGTTTACTTTACATGGCTGTGTTTTAGCTGGTATCTGACAGTGTCTGCTTTAATAATGGTGCTCCCCTCCCTAGCCCCAATGTAGGTACCCCGATAGCAGATTCTCCCCAACATAACCCATCGAGTTCACTAATCTCTGAACAGTATCCTACCCAGACCCACCCTGTCCCATGGCTAATCCACCTAACCTACACACACTAGGTTCAATTTACCATGGCCAAACTACCTAATCTGCAAAAATCTGGACTATGGGAGGAAACCAGCACACCCTGAGGAAACCTGCGCAGACACAGGGAGAATATGCAAAATCGACATAGTCAGTTGTAATAAAACCTGGGTCCCTAGCACTGTGAGGCAGCAGTGCTAACCACTGAGCCACCTTGCCACCCTTGCTTTCATGAATCTAATCATGGCAAGATTTACCACAAAGCCAGCTAACTGTAACTGCTCAAATAAGTTGTCTAATTGCATTACATGTTCTTCCCTGATTTTGCTATATGTTATGACTTCAACGAAATAAACAACTGACTAAGGCATACGAATGAAAATTTTATTCTTAATCCTTTGGAACATAACTGGGCATTTTAAAACCAAATGGGAAGACTGAACATTGATCTAATCCATATGGTGTAATAGAAGTTGTTACCTCTTAAGCTTTTCATGTTAACAGTACTTTGCAGTACCCCATCAACAGATCAGTCTTAGCTGGGAATGAGGCACTAGGGATATAATCTTCCAACTGAGGAAATGGACGTGAATCTGTTTCCATTAATGCATTTACTTATCTGTAATCTATGCAGAACCTAGGTGACCGAATTTAGTTTAGGAACTAATCTGTGTGAACTCTAACTGCTTTGACTAGGTTCACTGATTTTCTTGCACATATTGATTCTCTGTTTACATCTGATCTTGCTTTTCCAGGCTTAAATGATGTTATTTAATTGGTCATGATTCAGGAACAGGAGCTGGTCACTGGGGACCTTGAGTCGGTCCCACCATTCAATGAGATCACAGCTGATCTGTGACCTCACTCCATGCACCTGTGTTTGGCCCATATCCCTTAACATCCTTGCTGAAAAATTTATCTGTCTCATTCAAAAATGCCATTTGTGAAGAGAGTTCCAAATGTCAGCCATCTTCTGTGTTTGCAACTGTTCCTAACATCTCTCCAGAATGGTCTAACCCTAATTCTCAGACTATCCTCCCTAGTTCTGGAATCCACAAACAGTGGAAATAATTTATCTTTATCAATCTTGTCTTTTCATGTTAATATCTTGAAGACTTCAATTAGATCATCCTCTAACCTTCTAAATCTAAATTTAAATCTGCACTTGATTGTGACAGTTTAAAGATCAATGCACCTGAACCCCCAAGTCTCTTTAGGCATCCATTATATTTGACTTCATACCATTTAGAAAGTACTCAGATGTACCCTTTCTCAGTCCAATATGATAACCTCAAACTTGATTACATTGCTCTCCATCTGCCGTAGTTTTGCCCATTCACATTGTCTATTAATATCCCTTTGTGAATTTATTCCCTCAGATTGACATAATGTCAGACTAACTGTGTACATTCTAATATACCTCTACATTTTTAAAAAACTTCCTCAGTAACCTTACAAAATCTTCCCATTGTCCTTCCTCTATGTGCAAGAACATGGAGCCTAACAGTATTTCAGTGTTGGTTAATCAGATTTTATGAAGTTCACGCTGTGAACAGTCTACATTTCATTCTACCTCCCTCTAACTGATTCTATCAAGCTCCACCACTCTTACGACCTGACATACTAGATCCTTCTCACCTTCCTGTCGACAATGATATCGCTTTAATATGTTTATGGCACATAGTCAGTCCTTCTTCCTATGATCATGGATATCTGCCAGATAAGTCACATTATTCACCCTTTTAATCTACGGACCACTGAATCTCACTTTCAGATGTTCAAGTTATAAAGATTATAATGCTAACACTCCATATCCTGTTTGAAATGTTCTTGTTATAGCGTATTTGTCTGTTACATGTTTGCCAATGAAGTTTTCAAATGCTCCAGTGAGTATCTCTAGAAACATGGGCATGTAACCCAGCATTGTTATCTTTCTGTTTTCAAACACATTTCCTACTCAATGTTGGTGGACCTCTTATATCACAAGCAGCATTCAGTTTGAATAGATTCACTTTAAGAGTCTCTGGTAATAAATAACAGAAAAATTCAATCCTTTGTCCTAACCCTCTCAGTTACCTTGACAGTATGACGGGATCTCTCCAAAGTTCAATGTATTTGTGAGTGACAGACAATGGACTTCAAATGTTACAACTCATAGAGATATACTGCATGGAAACAGACCCTTCAATCCAACCTGTCCATGCTGACGAGATGTCCCAACCCAATCTAGTCCCACTTGCCAGCACCGACCCATATCCCTCCAAACCCTTCCTATTCAAATGCCCATCCAGATGCCTTTAAATGTTGCAATTGTACCAGCTTCCACCACTTCCTCTGGCAGCTCATTCCATACACATACCACCCTCTGTGTGAAAAAGTTGCCACTTAAGTCTCTTTTATATCTTTCCCCTCTCACCCTAAACCTATGCCCTCTAGTTCTGGACTCCCGGACCCCAGGGAAAAGACTTTGCCTATTTACCCTATCCATGCCCCTCATAATTTTGTAAACCTCTATAAGGTCACCCCCTCAGCCTCCGACACTCCAGGGAAAACAGCCCCAGCCTGTTCAGCCTCTCGCAATAGCTCAAATTCTCCAACCCTGGAAACATCTTTGTAAATCATTTCTGAACCCTTTCAAGTTTCACAAGATCTTTCCGATGGGAAGGAGACTAGAATTGCATGCAATATTCCAACAGTGGCCTAACCAATGTCCTGTACAGCCGCAATATGACCTGCCAACTTCAGTACTCAATTCTCTAACCAATAAAAGAAAGCATACCAAATGCCTTCTTCACTATCCTATCTAGCTGCGACTCCACTTTCAAGGAGCTATAAACCTGCACTCCAAGGTCTCTTTGGTCAGCAACACTCCCTAGGACCTTACCATTAAGTGCATAAGTCCTGCTAAGATTTGCTTTCCCAAATTGCAGCACCTCGCATTTGTCTGAATTAAACTCCATCTGCCACTTCACAGCCCATTGGCCCATCTGGTCAAGCTCCTGTTGTAATCTGAGGTAACCCTCTTCGATGTCCACTACACCTCCAATTTTGGTGTCATTTGCAAACTTAATAACTGTATGTCTTATGTTGGCATCCAAATCATTTATGTAAATGACAAAAGGTAGAGGACACAGCACTGATCCTTGTGGCACTCCACTGGTCACAGACCTCCAGTCTGAAAAACAACCCTCCACCACCACCCTCTGTCTTCGATCTGTCTTCCATGAGATCTAATCTTGCTAATCAGTCTCCCATGGGGAACCTTGTCGAACACCTTACTGAAGTCCATATAGATCACATCTACTGCTCTGCCCTCATCAATTGTCTTTGTTACTTCTTCAAAAACCCAATCAAGTTTGTGAGACATGATTTCCCATGCACAAAGCCATGTTGACTATCCCTGATCAGTCCTCGCCTTTCCAAATACATGTACATCCTGTCCCTCAGGATTCCCTCCAACAACTTGCCCACCACCGAGGTCAGGCTCACTGGTCCATAGTTCCCTGGCTTGTCCTTACTACCCTTCTTAAACAGTGGCACCATGTTTGCCAAGCTCCAGTCTTCTGGCACCTCACCTGTGACGATCGATAATACAAATATCTCAGCAAGAGGCCCAGCAATCACTTCTCTAGCTTCCCACAGAGTTCTAGAGTACACCTGATCAGGTCCTGGGGACTAACTCACCTTTACCCGTTTCAAGACATCCAACACTTCCTCCTCTGTAATCTGGACATTTTGCAAGATGTCACCATCCATTTCCCTACAGTCTATAACTTCCATATCCTTTTCCACAGTAAATACTGATGCAAAATACTCATTTAGTATCTCCCCCATTTTCTGTGGCTCCACACAAAGGCCGCCTTGCTGATCTTTGAGGAGCCCTATTCTCTCCCTAGTTACCCTTTTGTCCTTAATGTATTTGTAAAAACCCTTTGGATTCTCCTTAATTCTATTTGTCAAAGCTATCTCATGTCCCCTTGTTGCCCTCCTGACTTCCCTCTTCAGTATACTCCTACTTCCTTTATACTCTTCTGAGGATTTACTCAATCCATCCTGTCTATACCTGACATATGCTTCCTTCTTTTTCTTAACTAAACCCTCAATTTCTTTCGATATCCAGCATTCCCTATACCTACCAGCCTTTCCTTTCACCTTGACAGGAATATACTTTCTCTGGGTTCTCGTTATCTCATTTCTGAAGGTTTCCCATTTTCCAGCTGCCCCTTTACCTGCAAACATCCTCCCCCAATCAGCTTTCAAAAGTTCTTGCCTAATACCATCAAAATTGGCCTTTCTCCAATTTAGAACTTCAACTTTTAGATCTGGTCTATCCTCTTCCATCACTATTTTAAATCTAAATGAATTATGATCGCTGGCCCCAAAGTGGTCCCCCACTGACACCTCAGTCACCTGCCCTGCCTTATTTCCCAAGAGTAGGTTAAGTTTTGCACCTTCTCCAATAGGTACAACCACATACTGAATCAGAAAATTGTCTTGTACGCACTTACCAAATTCCTCTCCATCTAAACCCTTAACACTATGGCAGTCCCAGTCTATGTTTGGAAAGTTAAAATCCCCTACCATAAAAACCCGATTATCCTTACAGACAGCTGAGATCTCCTTACAACTGTTTCTCAATTTCCCTATGACTATTAGCGGGTCTACAATACAATACAATCCCAATAAGGTGATCATCCCTTTCTTATTTCTCAGTTCCACCCGGATAACTTCCCTGGATGTATTTCCGGGAATATCCTCCCTCAGCACAGCTGTAATGCTATCCCTTATCAAAAATGCCACTCCCCCTTCTCTCTTGCCTCCCTTTCTATCCTTCCTGTAGCATTTGTAACCTGGAACATTAAGCTGCCAGTCCTGCCTATCCCTGAGCCATGTTTCTGCAATTGCTATGATATCCCAGTTCCATGATCCTAACCATGCCCTGAGTTAATCTGCCTTCCCTGTCAGGCCTCTTGCATTGAAATAAATGCAGTTTAATTTATTAGTCCTACCTTGTACCCGCTTGCCTTGACTGTTTGACTTGCTTCTGTTCTCAACTGTACCAGTCTCAGATTGATCTGTTTAATCACTATCTCCCTGGGTCCCACTCCCACACCTTATTAGTTTAAATCCTCCCGAGCAGCTCTAGCAAATTTCCCTGCCAGTATACTAGTCCCCTTCCAATTTAGGTGCAATCCATCCTTCTTGTCCAGGTCACTTCTACCCCAAAAGAGATTCCAATGATCCAAAAATGTGAATCCTCCTCACATACACCAGTTCCTCAGCCATGCATTCATCTGGTCTATCCTCCTATTCCTGCCCTCACTAGCTCGTAGCATTGGGAGTAATCCAGATATTACTACTCTTGAGGATTTCTTTTTAAATTTCAGTCGTCTCTGTAGTCTGGCCCCTCTCCCCCATGAGAACATTCTGCACCCTCTCGGAGACATCCTTGATCCTGGCAACTGGGAAACAACACACCATTCTGATTTTTTGCTGCTGGCCACAGAAATGTCTGTCTGTACCTCGGACTACAGAATCCTCTAATACAATTCATCTCTTGGAAGCCGACATACCCCTCATTGCATTATAGCCAGTCTCAATACCAAAAACTTGGCTGTTCGTGCTATATTCCCCTGAGAATCCATCACCCCCTACATTTTCCAAAACAGCATACTTATTTGAAATGAGTATATCCACAAAAGACTCCTGCACTAGCTGCCTACCTCTCTTACCTTTCCTGGAGTTAACCCATCTATGTGACTGTATCTGAGACTTTCCCCCTTCCTGTAACTGCCATCCATCACATACTGTTGCTGTTGCAAATTCCTCATCGCTTCTAACTGTCTCTCCAACCGATCCAATCAATCTGATAAGATTTGCATCCAACAGCATTTATGGCAGATATAATTCGTCATAACCCTTAAACTGTCTTTAAACTCCTACATCTGACAAGAAGTACATATCATTGTACTAAGGGCCATTTTTGCTCTTTCACAATTTACAGACCCAGAAAATAACACCGTCTTATTCCTCTTCAAAACACTGCCCCAGGTTAAATTATTAGTTTAGGCTTATATTTTAAGAAACCACTCTACTCACTACTGCAGCCTTTCTGCTTGACACACTTAAAACAACGATTAACTTGTCTGATTCTGTGCAGTGAACTTTACCCAAACAGGTTCTTCCAAGTTCAGTTGTGAATTTCACTGTTTGTTAATTTTCCCAGACGCACTCCGATGTCCAGTGATACATGAATTCAAACCAGCAAAGGCAGTAACTATGCAGGTTTTCTCTCTCTCTCTCTCTCTCTCTCCTGCACTGTCCTCACCATGTGCTTCCTTTGTCTGTTCTTCTCCCTTTTAAAACTGCTGTTGTTTTGACTTTTTTTTCCAAAGTTCCAAAATAATGCAACAGCGTATGAAACAGTAATTGCTGTTCCTGGAATTCGAGGAAATCACCTCCAGCACCTGAAATATCTCAAAAAAGGAGCAGCTGTTACAGCCAGAAAGTTTTCTGATCCTCCATCTTAGATTACCCAACTGTTCTTTATCCAAATTACATGCTGTGTGCAAAAAATATTAAAAATAAACTTGGAACCTTGTTCTGACTATATTTCCAATGGTGGTCTTCAACTCAAAGTTTTCAAGTAAAAAACGAGTTAAGTTTTTCAACATTAAATCATTTATGTCACCCATGAAAATAAAAATTATGAGGACGCCCATGAGGGAGAGTACAACAATGTCATTTTACTAACAGTGAACAATCCCATCTTCAGTCCTCATGTCTCTTTTTATTTGCATGTGGAATGCATGGGTGCTATATGCTTGGTCAACATTTATTGTGCCTCCCTAACTGCCCTGAAGAATGTAGTGGTGTGTTGCCTTCTTGAACCTCTGCAATCTTTGGGATGTATGAACAGATACAGTGCTATTAAGAAATGGAGTTCCAGGATTTAGATCTAGCAACAAAGAAGAAACAGTGATCCATTTCTATGTCAAGGTGATATGTAACTTGGAGGGGAACTTGCAGGTGGTGAAGTTCCTGTGTGCCTTGTCCTTTAATGTGGTAAAAGTAATGTGGAAGGTGCTGTCAATGGAGACATGGTGAGATATAGCAGTGTATCTTGTCAATGGTGTTCACTTCTGCCACAGTGCATCAATGGTGGGTTGAATGAATGTTGAAGGTATTAAATAGGTGGCAATCAAACAGACTTTTTTGTCCTGAATGGTGTTGAGCTTCTTGAGTTTTATTGGAGTTGTACCCATTTAAGCAAATGGACAGTACTCTGTCACATTTCTGATTTGTGCCTTGTAGGTGGTGATGGGCACTGGGGAGACAAGTTGATTACTTACTTCAAATTTCAACTCTCTGACCTGCTCTTGTAACTATGGCTTTTATATGTGCAGTCAAATTCTGTTTCTGGTCAATGGTACGTTCTAGTGATGAACATTGAAGTTCTTGACCAAGCACTGATTCTGTGCCTTTGTCACCTTGCTTCATCAACTGAAGTTGGTTGGCTGGATGGGTGGTTTCAGTTGTTCATGACCAGCAGGAAGCTTCCTTGCCTATATTTGACCTGATAGTATGAGATTCCATGGGGACCTGAACCAATGTTGAATACACCTTGTCAACTGTATTCCACTGTTCTACTACCTCTGATAGGTCTCTTCTGTTGGTGGAATGGTGATGTTGATGTATGGGACATTTTCTATAAGGTATGACTTTGTGAGTATGACAATGTCAGACTGTTGATGGACTAGTTTATGGTGCTGATCTCCAAAGTTTAGCACAAGCAGCCAAATGTTTTTAAGGAGGACTTGGCAGTATCAATAGGGTTGTGTTTGCCATTGTAGTTTCTTTGCCTAGATTGATGCCCGGTGGTATGTCTGATTTTATTCCTTTGTTTAGACTTTGTAGCAATTTGATACATGAAGTGACTTGCCAGTTCAGAAGGCAATTAAGAATCAGCCATATTGCTGTGCGCCTGGAATCACCCATTGTCCAGGGCAAGTAGGATGACTGATTTGCTTCCCAAAATGAAGTTAATGAACCCAGATGGGATTTTAGTAACATGATTAGACCAACAATAGAGTAACTTTAACCCTAGATTTTATTGAATTTAAATTTCACCATCTGCCTTGGCTGGATTCAAATCCACATCTGGAATGTTAGCCTGTGGTTTCTGGATAATTAATCCAGTGACATTACCACCAGCCCTTATCCTGGAAGAAAGATCATTGATAAAGCAGATGGTTGGGCCTTGGACATTACCTTGAGGAAACCTTGCAGTGATATCCTGGGCTGAGATGATTTCCAACAGAGGTATGACTTCAACCAGTGCAGCATTTTCTCCCTGATTTCCTCTGACTGCAATTTAGCCAGGGCTCTTTGATGCCATTTCCTACAGAGCTGCATTATTTTCTCAGCAGCCACGACAAGAAATATTTCCCTATTTCTTCAGTTTGTTTTCAAAGAATTATTAAATTGAAATCCTCTTTGGAAATGACAGAGCCATTAGAAATACAGCTGCACACAATATGATGCATGATGTTAAGGTCAGCTTGACAGTGGTCTCTCCACCCACATTAGTATTATTAATTTTCATCAGTGGATTGAATCCCATGTATATTAATTTTCAGCAGCTGCCTTGAATCCCACATGTATAATTGGAAATTTTACATACATTTTTTTTTGCCTCATTTGTACACTCCAAGAGTGTTGCAGTTCTCAGCTGCATCAGTATCTAGGTCAATTACAATGCCCAGCACATTTATATCCTCATTGTCATTATCCAGCTTTGAATGGCTATGCCTATTTTACAGCTTACTCAGAGAGGGCAAGACCTCTTGAGTTCTCTTGCAAGGCCACAGAAATGTTATGCTGCACTAGCAACAATCTCAGGCTCTGGGAGCTGATACATGAGTTAAACAGCAACTGACTAAGGTAATCACAACTTCTAATATGCTCCATATCCCTCAGTCTTATTGGGTTGATTAAGCTTTCTCTCCAAAGCCGCATCCTCCCATTATACAGTGTATGTTGCCTGTAAGTGATAATAAGTGAGGAAGGAGTGAGTGGAGGGTTGTATCAGTCAAGATCTTTGGCAAATCCTTTGAATTCTTCCTTTGTTTCCCTTGCCCCCCACCCCGTTTGAGAACACTTGTCCTATCATCTGTACCGTTGCAAGTGATGTAGGAACATAATGGAGTGAGGTAAATCAAATGGATTAAAGTATTACTTCTCTTGCTATTTCAATAACCTTAAGGGCAGTTTACAGTTGAAATAAAATTTAAGAGGAAACATTCACTGAACATTAAAATTTTTCTCTTTAAAATTTCATGACCACACTGGCAGTCATAGCTCAGTGGCCTTAGTCAGAAAGTTGTAGATTCAAATTACACTTGACAAATTTGAACTCAAAATCATGGCTGGCACTACCATGCAAGATGAAGAAGTACCATTTTTTTGGATGAGGTTTTAAGCAGAAGTCTTGACTACCTTCTCAAATGAATGTAAACCTAGAAGGAAAATCCTGTAAAAGTTGATTCATCTTGTACATTTCAAAATGGCATTCCAGTATGAACAGTCCATTCATTTCCAATTATTACTTTTATTAAAACTAAGTTCTCCCTCTTGGAATGAGCCCATCGAACTATTCCAACAAAGAACTGGGGAGTTCTCTTGGAGCCTGGCAAATATTTATAACACAGCCAACATTTGTTATCACATTGCTATTTGTGAGAACTTGCTCTGCACAAATTGATGCCTCATTTCCTGCACTGCAACAGTGACAAGGTTTAATAAAACTTAATTAGCTGTAAAGCACTTTGAGATGTCCTTAAGTAATAAAGTGATTAAATCAATTCAAGTCTTTTTCAAACAAGAATTGGGCATTGTCCGTACATCTCACATTTAAAACTTTTTCATGCTAATTTGAAAGATTTGAAAGGGTGTGGCCATCACCCGTTTAACAAACATTAGTCTTAAAGTTAATAAATACATGTGACCAACATGTCCAGCCAGTTTTGAGTGATTAAATGCCTCAATACTGTGCGAGTTGGCTTGGGAGAGATTGCTACTGTTTGACAATGTTTCTTGCCAATAGAATTGGAGGATTTTGGAAAGGCACTGCTTTAATACTTTTCCTGAACTTTGACATGCCAGCTGTAGGTTGTTGAAGGTTATAAAGCATATTGTAGTGTGGGAATTTTGACTGCCTCATAAACCATGATCATAATTTTAGATTTATTGTAGCTCCTCATCCAGCTACAATAAAGCACACTTTAGAATTTATATTTTTCTCGATGGATATATTTTTAACACAGTGATACATTTGCAAACAATACAGTTTCATAACACTGAAGTATTTGATTAGACCGTCAACATTCATCATTTACAGATAATGGTAAAAACAGAGATTGGCTGCATTTGAACTACATAGTTAATTCAGAATGACAATGAAATTGCAATGAAGTTTACCATAGAATCATAGAATCGTAACGAAGCAGGAGGCCAATTAGTCTACTGAATCTGCAGTGGCTGTCTACAACAACAGTCCAGCTAGTTCCATGCTTTGTCTTTCCCTAGTAGCCCTGCAAATTCTTTCTGTTCAGTGCATATCTAGTTCAATTTTGAAAGCAATAATCGGATTAGCCTCACTCACATTCTCAGACGGCATTCCAGATCCTAATCACTCACGTATAAAAAGGGTTCCTCTCATGTCTCAGAAAGTTTTTTTGACCAACAGCTTAAATAAGTATCTGGCTCTTGATCCTTTTGCATAGATTCTCTGTTCCTATTCTAGACATTTTATGAAATCTCAAATCCTTTCTTGACTTCTCTTCCACAGGAGAAGAAACTTACATTGTCCAAACAATTTACAGAATTGAAGTTCCTTATCACTGGAGGTGTAAATCTTTTCTATATCTCTTCTAAAGTCTTCACATACTGACTAGAGTGTGGTTCCTATAATTGTACACAATACTCTATTTGAAGGCAACATAGTATTTTGTAAAGGTAAATCATAACGTCTTTGATTTTGTACTCTATACCTTTTAATTAAGCTAAGGATCTTCATGTCTTTTTAACCACTTTCTTAACCTACCCTGTAAACTTGAAAGATTGGTGCTCATATACCCACAGGTCTTTGTAACTTTGCACTCCCTTGAGAAATAACCCTATATTTTATATTGTAACTGTTTTGGTCTTCCCACTAAAATGTACACTTTTCTGCATTAAATTGCATCTGCCATGTACATTCCATGAATCAGTTTATGCCCTCTTGCAGTTGACCACTATTTTTGTCATCATTCACAATACTTCTAAGTTTTGTGTCTTGACTTTGTGCTACAGTGTAAATGGGGGATTGTGAGTTAACTACTTGTCTATTGCAATTTTTATTTACTTGAAGCCATGAATAATAAATATGAAATGAATTTAAGAATATGGCTAATAAACACAGTCCTGCTTCTCCCAAGACTTCAGATATGTACGTATGCACTATCAGAGCTTAGCATAATGTTGGAAATCATGTTTTTCTGGTCTATCACATTAGGTTTGAGGTTAATCAGCTAAATAGCAGTTTGGTGAATGTGATTCATTAATGCCTCAAATGGGATAGGAAATAGACACTTTGTACAGCTTTGACTTTAATAATTTGTGCACATTATTTCCTTGGATAAATGACAAAATTCTATACAATTCTGCTGTCCATTTTAAAAGGTATTTATACAAAATTAGTATTTTTGTTTAAATTACTACACTTGTGGGTGACACGGTGGCACAGTGGTTAGCACTGCTGCCACAGTGGTTAGCATTGCTGCCTCACAGCACCAGTGACCCGGGTTCAATTCCCGACTCAGGCGACTGACTGTGTGGAGTTTGCACATTCCCCCTGTGTCTGCGTGGGTTTCCTCCGAGTGCTCCGGTTTCCTCCCACAGTCCAAAGGTGTGCAAGTCAGGTGAATTGGCCAAGCTAAATTGCCCGTAGTGTTAGGTAAATGTAGGGGAATGGGTGGGTTGTGCTTCGGCGGGTCGGTGTGGACATGGTTGGGCCTAAGGGCCTGTTTCCACACTGTAAGTAATCTAATCTAAAAACTTACATACATACTATCTCAGTATAAAATAGTAAAATCTATTTTTATGCTGAACTCAGAAGGGTAAGGCAAAAGAATGATGGCAAATCTGAATGAATAGAAAGGTTGGTGGGTGCAAAAAGAAAAGGAATCAGACTTGAAAATGTAATGGGATGCAGGACAGAGTAGAGAGTTGAAGAGTTATACAGCACAAAAACAGACCCTGCCCAATTCGTCTGCACTGACAGATATCCTAAATTGTTCCAGTATTATTTGCTAGCATTTGGCCCATATCTTCAGCTTATTTCATATAAGCACCACCCACTATGTGAAAAGCCTATGCCCTTCAGTTTTGGACTCCCCCACCCTGGGGAAAGACCTTGGTTATTTACTTTATCCATGCCCCTCATGATTTTATAAATCACTTTAAGGTTATTCCTCAGCCTCCAACACTCCAGGGGAAGTAGCCCCATCCTATTCAGCCTCTCCTTACAGCACAAACCTTCAAGCCTTGGCAATATTCTTATGAATCTTAACCCTTTCAAGTTTCACAATGTCCTTCTTATAGAAGGGAGACCAGAACTGCAAGCAGTATTCCAAAAGTGGCCTAACCAATATTCTGTCCAGCTGCTATATGACCTCCCAACTCCTATACTCAACACTCTGACCAATAAAGGCAAGCATACCAAAGCCTTCTTCACTATCCTATCTACTTGCAACTCCACTTTCAAGGAACTGTAAACCTCCACTTGAAGATCTCTTTGTTCAGCAACACTCCCCACGATCTTACCATTAAGTGGATAAATCCTGCCCTGATTTGCTTTTCAAAATGCAGCACCCCACATTTATCTAAATTAAACTCCAACTGTCACTCCTCAGCCCATTGGTCCATCTGATCAAGATCCCATTATACTCTGAGGTAATCTTCTTTGCTGTCCACTACACCTCCAATTTTGGTGTCATCTGCAAACTTACTAACTATACCTACTATGTTAACATCCAAATCATTTATACAAATGACAAAAAGCAGTGGCCCCTGTATTGATCCTTGTGGCTTTCTCTTTGTTCAGTTGGTACTTTAATTTCTCTTTATTTGTCTTTATTCCTTCACTTCTTGTCAAACAGTTTGATTAACTTGATTTTTTTCTCATTTTGGGTGTAAGATGATTTTGGTACATTAGGATTCGGGAGAAGTAAGCCACTTAAAATGCATTTCAAATTCATTCATCCTCCAATTTACATATTGCAAGCTTCCATAAATAGCAATGAGTTAATGATCATTATCAAATTTGACAGGATTGTATGTTTAATTCCCCTGCTTTTCTTTGAAATTGAGCATCTCCAAATCAAGCCTAGGATTGGTTTAACTTCTGAAGTGAAAGACAACATTTCTTGTAGCATTCAGTGCTGCATTTCCTTAGATAGCTGTTGCTTCTTTTACCAATTAGCTTAAATCAGTGTTCTCTGATTCTTGATCCTTCCACAGGTGGAAATAGTTTTTTCTTATTTATTCTGTCCATACTCTTCCTGGTTTTGAATGCCACTCTCTATCAGATCTCCTCTTAATCTTTTCCAAGGATAAGAAACATATTATGAAACTTGAAGGGGTTCAGAAGAGGTTTATAATGATGTTTTCAGGATTGGAGGGTTTGCGTTATAGGGAGAGGTTGAATGTGGGGCTTTTTTTCCCCTGTGGAGTGACGTTTTGAGGATAATAAAATCAGGAGGGGCATGGATAAGGTAAATAGCCAAGGTCTTTTTCCCAAGGTAGAGGACTCCAAAACTAGAGGGCATAGGTTTAAGGTGAGAGGGAAAACATTAAGGAATGTTAAAGGAATGAGATACCAAAGGAAGTGGTGGAGGCTGGTACAATTACAATGTTTAAAAGGCATCTGGATGGGTATATGAATAGGATGGGTTTAGAAGAATTGAGGCAAATGCTGGCAAATGGGATGAGATTAATTTAGGATATGGTTGGTATGGACAAATTGGACCGAAGGGTCTATTTCCATGCTGTACTTCTCTATGACTCTAACATTTGCTTGACTAACCATATGCCACACCAGCTAAGTACTTACTGCTGGCATTACTCTGCTGACAAACTGAGCTCCCAGTTTTTCCCTCACTCCATACACTGCTGCATTCTGGCTAGCCCCATTTGAAATGCTCCTATGCATTTTCCATTACTCAATTTTAACCCACCCACACATCACCACAACTTTTCTTCCATTCACCATCATCATAGGCTGACATCTTTTCTTTCCTCCCTTACCTTACCATCATTCAATTTTGTGGGAAGAATTTATGCAACTTGGAGAATAATCAGACAGAAAATCATATTACGTCAAAGTGTATTTTTTTTTGTAAAAATTGCATTCGAACAGCTATATTAAAAAATTGCACGAAGCGTCATTAAAAAATTAAGAAAATACTTCATCTTTTGTAAAGAAAGCCAAGT
Source organism: Hemiscyllium ocellatum (assembly GCF_020745735.1). NCBI lineage: Eukaryota > Metazoa > Chordata > Chondrichthyes > Orectolobiformes > Hemiscylliidae > Hemiscyllium > Hemiscyllium ocellatum. The sequence continues at coordinate 38,426,951 of NC_083415.1, forward strand.
ACTCACAGTGTTGGATGGACAGGGTTAAAGAGTGAACATAAGAACATGAAAAATGGAGCAGGAGTAGATTATTCAGCCGTTTGTGCCCACTTCACTATTCAATGAGATTGTGGCTGATCTTCTTCAACATCATTTTCCTATATTATCCCCATATCCATTGATGTTTTAAATATATAAAAATCTATCTTCCCTGGCATGGGGATGGGGGGTCCAGAACTAGACGGCATAGGTTGAGAGTGAGGGGGAAAGATATAAAAGAGACCTAAGGGATAACCTTTTCAAGCAGAGAGTGGTACATGTATGGAATGAGCTGCCAGAGGAAGTGGTGGAGGCTAGTACAATTGCAACATTTAAGAGGCATCTGGATAGGTATATGAATAGGAAGGGTTTGGAGGGATATGGGCCAGATGCTGGCAGGTGGAATTAGATTGGGTTGAGATATCTGGTCAGCATGGACAGGTTGGACTGAAGGGTCTGTTTCTATGCTGCACATCTCTATGACTCTATAACTCTAACAATCTCAATTTTGAATATACTCAAGGAGAGAGACTTCGCAGCCCTCTAGGGCAGAGAATTGCAATGATTCATTATGCTCCAAATGAAAAAGAATCCTCCTCACTTCTTTGCAATAGATCGGCTCTTATTCTGAGACTGCATCCCCTGGCTATAGAGTTGCCAATTAGGGGAAATATTCTTCCTGCATCAACTCAGTGGGGCCCTCCAAGAATTTTGTTTGTTTAAATGAGATCACATTTCATTCTTCTAAAGTCCAACCCAGGAAATGGTTTCAATTAGGCCCTTCAGCCCAACAAGACCACACTGATCCACCAAAGAGCAAACTACCCAGACCCATTTCCCTCTGACTAATGCACCTAACACTATGGGTAATTTAGCATGGCCAATTCACCTGACCTGCACCTCTTTGGACTGTGGGAGGAAACGCACACAACACAGGGAGAACGTGAAAACTCCATACTGAGTCTGGAATGGAACCTAGGACCCTGGTGCTGTGAGGCAGCAGTGCTAACTACTGAGCCACTGTGCCAGCATGAACTTTGTTGCACACCTTCTTGTAGAAAAAGGCAAATGTGTTTAGATAGAGCTATACTATTGCACCTATAGATTCATCCATATGAAAATTGTTCTGGGTGGGGAAATCAGGAAAAAGAAGAAAAGCAATTTTCTTCATATCATGTAAAATTTTTCAGAGACATTGAAAGCTCTTTGCATACAATACATTTATCTGAAGTGATGTTGTATAGGCTACCATTGCAGCTAATTTATATACAGAGCTATTCCACAAACAACAGTTGAAGAATAATTAATGACAGTTATCAATAATGGTACGTTATGGAGCAATATTACCCAGCACACCAAGAGAAATTCCTGTCCGTGGATTGTGTTATAGCTTTCCTAAAACAGCACAAACACTACTTTACTGCAATGTTTCATCCAATACCTCAGATCTCTATCAGTGTAGCACTTTTTCAGTAGTCTCTTGATTGTCTGCTGAAATCTTAGAATGATTGAGCAACTTAATTAAGATTGAGAACATGATGGGTTATGTGTCATAAACTGGGCTTATTTTTTTCACAGCAAAAGATGAATATTTCATTTAATGGGAGATTCTATTTGTGGGTTCCTCTTCTGATTTCAAAAGCTCTGTCACTCTGATGACAGAAGCAAGTTGGAATCATTTCACTTGCACTTAAAAAAAGAGACGGGTTTGTACACCTATAGTGATTCTTACTCCTTTGTGATAGCAAATTAGTCGATGGAAATTTAGCAGGTTTGGCAGTATCGGTGGAAATGGAAAGCGAATTAACATTTCAAGTCCAACACGACTCTGGAAACATTAACTCTGATATTCTCTCCACAGGTGCTGCTAGACCTGCTGAGTTTCTCCAGCAATTTCTATTTTTATCTCATATTTCCAGCATCCACAGTATTTTGCTTTTGATCTATTTAAGTTACAAAAAGTTAATTATCTGCAGTTCTTAAGTATTACAGTTAAACAGCTAATTCTTGATCCATCATTTCCAGTTTTGCTGATGGAAAGATTGAAGTGCATGTTTTTTAATTGGAGGGAGAGTGGCCTTCTACAGAACTAACTTCTTTAATGTTGTGCCAAAGGTTTTGAGTCTTATGAAAGTGCTGACAACATTTGTTTGATACAAAGATTCATAAAAGCTTTGATCTCTCAATTCTCAGCTTTGTGGTAAGAGATTAGGAGCCTAATGCTCAGCTACAGGACAGGAAGAAGGTAAAATATCATCAACACTCAAAATTGCTGACAAGAACAAATGTATTGCTTATATTTTGGGTTTTTAGGGTTGGACAGTTTATATACTAAATTGTTATACAATTGCAAATTGCTTATTTACAGATTCGTAAGTATTCCTATTCCCAAATTGTATTCTAATTTTCTATTCTCCTCATTATGTTGGGTACACTTCTTCAGGTATTCCAGGATCTGATACTATTTTCCCTCCTGCTGATTGATCTCTTTCACTGATTAGCCCAAGCTGTGTTTCAATTTGGGGACATGCTACAGATTCTAGTGAAGATGCCACTCCTTTATAAGCAAGAAAGATAAAGAATTAAAGATAACATGAGCTACAGGCTCAAAACATTAATGAGATGCCCAAGTTGTTCTAGGTTGGTTTAAAATCCTGCAAGTGCAATGTGTCTCAGGCAGGTAACAATAAATCAAGTTCCCACAATTCTGAATCCATTGGATTTCTCCTCAGTCTCAGCTAGAAGGTGCAATTCACAGGTTCATTTTGTTGTCCTTTGTCTTCAACTATCATCTGGTGCCACATCGTTATTAGTACCGTTCAATCCCTCTGCACAAATGCTTGGATATGAGGAAGCAAGTATCACAGGGAGGTAATTTTGAAGAGAAAATAAAGAGTGTGGAGAATCATGTTTCAGAGAGTGTTATGTATTCTGTTTTTCACCATCCTCTTTCTTATCTTCATTGTAGTTACAACTAAAAAGGAAGAAATGTCTTCCCTGCTGTTCTTCATAATTTTCCTCTCCTTCATTACCTTGTACTCACTTCTTTGCTGTGATTGATTGATTGGCAGGAATTGAGGCTAACTGTTAACAAAAAATGAACATTATTTCTTTTGGGTTAAAAGCAGGAGAATGGTGTGGGAGGGTGGGAAGTTGTTTCTAAGTTAAAGTCTACAAAGAATGCTGGGGTGAAAATATAAGTTCTATCATTGATCCAGCACCAATTTCTGATCTTGCCATTTCTAACTGGAAAAACAGGACTAGCCTCGTTTGCCTCCATATCCTTATTCTCAAAAGTATGTGAGGGATTAGGGATAGGAGTGTGCCCTCCTGAGACCTACCCTTGTAAAGCGTCATCTGTGAAAAGCAGCTGGAAGAAACAAAAGGAAGGTTTGCTATTTATGTGTGTGCTGGGGTGCATGTGCTGTTGAAGTAAGAATGTTGGAATATCAATCTATTAATTACCTGACTGATTCTCCAAGCTGGCTATTCCCTATTTTATGAAACTCTCGTTTGTCATTTTTATTTAGCTTTCAATTCTGAAGGATTTTCTCGTGGGAGTCAGATGCATTATGTGAATGCCCAGCATTTTTCCCATTGAACCTGAAGCTCAATAGTTTAGATTTAAAAAATCAGTTTCTCACTAAGGGACACAAAAAGTGAGAAGATATAGAGTACTTTTATTTGTGTTTCACATTTGCAGTCGGTTGCTTTAGTGGTGGGGAGGAGGGAATAAGAGAGAAATGAATGGTTTATGCTGTGCCTCACTCCCATCAAATATAAAATGTTTTTGTTTGTGTTTGGCATTTGTAGTTGGGTGGTGTATTATGTGGGGGGACAAAAAAAACCTGAAAGGTTTACACCTTCTCCTAAGTCATTGTATAATTATGCTTGCGTTTCATATTTGCAATTGGTTGTTTTATTATTAGAAGAGGGGGAAAACAAAACAAACCTGTAAGGTTCACCCTGCCTTATGACACAGATATTGACTATTGCTGCTTGTGTTTCACGTTTGCAGCTTTAAGCGCAATCGGGGGTGAGAAATTTGTTTTCCTTCTCTGACGAGGTTGAGAGGTGGGGCTGGCTGAGGGATGCCTTCCCTGGGTGTTCAAGCTGAGAGACGTTGCTGTTGACTTTGCAGCTTGTCCCTGTGCTGGGGGAGGGGTATATCACGTGCCCCGGGCTGCTGACGTGTGCACGGCTGACGTGTGCAGAGGGCGCCGGGCTGGCTGTTTGGCTGCTTTCCTCCGGACTTTCTCATTTCACCGGAACTGCAGCGCGACCTTCCCTCTCTCCATGGACGCCCCCAACCAAGGTACAAAACCCTCGCCGTCCAGACGCGCAGATGGCCCTAGTGCCTGTTTGTTTATGTATTTATCACTATTATTTTGCTCTTCGCTCGCGCGCTTTACTCTCGGCTGCTGCCCCAGCCGGAAATTATAGTTTCAGGCATCAGACACAGGAGGAGGGTTAGGCCAAGGCTCAACTCACAACAACCTGCCACATTAATCGCACTCGGGATGGCTGGAGGTGTTCGCTGGCAGCGGCAACTGATCAGTAAACTCTCCATTTCTTTCCCACCTTACTCCGCCCACCTTCAGTAGCTCTCTTCTGTCGAAGTTTAGTGGAGAAACTAAAACAAGGTGCAGGTTGTTGGAAGATCTAAGTTTGTTTTGTTCCCCGACGCAGTTTCGATCGTGTTTGAATTCATCTTTCCTTGCTGTGGTCCTGTGTTTTATTTGTCCATTGTGTAAAATGGAGATTTTGTTTATAGGCAGACAGGAACATCTTATTCCTGCCATAGACCCAATCTTGTAAAAGTTGAGCCTTTGTTCAATGATCCGTTTTAGTGATCTTGTTTTGATACAGGGCTTTGGCTTCACAACGTTGTTGATAGCAATGCAGCAAAATCAAGCTCTTAAAACAGATAATTGTGTGACTACACAGGCAAACAATCTACAAGCATTTCTTTGAACACCCCACGATTTAGGAATACCTTTTTGCGCATTCTTTCATTTTTAGGAAAATAAATGTAGATAAATTTGGTTACAATCCATCGAGTGACTTATCAGTTAACTGCCTGAACTATGTGATGAAATACTTAGATGATTGAGGTTAGTATGATTGGTCAGCCTATCCAATTGAAACAAACAAAATGAATGCTTGTTTTAATTATAACATTTTAACTTGTAGGGAAATAAACTTAGAGATGCTGCTATTTAATGCTATACTAAAATTTAGCTGTTCTAAACCAATACTTTGCATGGAGTAGTTTTTGCAATGTGTTGAGTCTTGCAATTGTGGCATTGTCCCTCTTGTATAATGCTGTTCAGCTTGTGGAAAAAGAAGTTCCATCTGCATATGTAATTTAATTTTTTTGTAATATACAGAATTTTCAAAGTATATTAAATATTAAAGTTTGTGAACCCATTAATGTAAGACAGGTATTATTGCTATTGAATTTGCTCTGCATTGATTCATGATCAATTCATTCCAATCTAACTGCAAACGTACTCTCACATTGAAAAGTCTGTGTTGTCAGCAAGTCAGAACAAGCAGTGACTCATCTTATGACCATGCAAGATCAATAGGAATCTGCTTCTTTGTTAACAATGGAATTCTGAAAGTTGGTTCCTTTTGTGCATTTGCACTAGAAGTGGGAAATAATTGTAGTTATTCGTATTGGAGACTTTATTCCAGTTAGTGAAGCTTCACATGGAACATAACTAGCCTGCTGATAGTAAGTAAATGTTCCCATGTCAGGTGCATTATGAAGTTAAGTTAGCAGTTGTGCTCATTTAGAGTACCTGAGATGGTGCAGTTGGGCCCATGTTTGATGATTTCTTCCTAGCACAGTAAAGCAGGCATCAATATCAAACAACAAGAAGCTCGGATGCTGTCTTTAACTTATTAAAACTGACTGGATTGATTGAACACTATTCTTGAAGCGGCAACTGTTTCTTGAGCTCTCATTTCAACAGGCATTGAAAAGGAGTTATCAAAAAAAATCTGACAACTGAATTTAGTTTTCAAAGCGTCCTTGAGAAAGTTAAATGCAATTGTTACAAAAAAGCCTTGAAGGCTTTAAAATAGCGCTATTATCTTGCCACAGTTTAGTATGGTGGCAGTTGTAACATTCAAACTGCAAAGATTGCATCTTGTAGAAAAGCTGTGACAACGCTGAATAATATATACAACATTTTCTTCAGCTGTGAAAAGGAAATTCCCAAACTGGCAATGTGACTTGGTTTCCTAGTATTACACACAATGCCTTTCGAATTGAAATCAGTGAATGTAAGTTATCAGATTTTGTAGAATATCAGGAATTTATCTTTTTTTAATTTGACTTTTTTTTTACAATTTATGCCTTGCTCTCCTATCAGTGTTAAATCATTCAGGCTAGCAAACAATTAGGGGAAAAAAAGCCACCATGTATGATTTCAAAGCTGCCTAATTGCTTCATCCTCTCATACAAGTATGCATTGTTTCTAGCGTGGGTCATAATATTGCAATATGAAATAGAATTTCTTGACTGACTGCCATTCTTAATTCAGATTTGTTGTGACAAGTTTCAGTCATGAAATTGTGAAACTGACTTGGATCTGTTTGTCTGATTGGCTTGTTGTGGTATGGGTGGCACCTTTACTCATTTAGATGCTTAGCCACAAAAAGTAAAGCTGTAAAGTGTGATGCTTAAATTGTATAATGAGATGTCTATAAAATTGTGAACCATGGAAGATTACAATTCATATTTTGACCCTTTTATACTCTCAATCATTTGAAGGAAAATTTATCTCTTTGAATTTAGATCGGTTTCATCAACCTGTTCCAACGTTATAACACACCTCTTGAGCAAGTGGGACTTGAACCCAGGTCTTCTGGCCTAGAGGCAGAGGCACTACCACTGCACTATCTTATTCCTGATGAAGGGCTTATGCTCGAAACGTCGAATTCTCTACTCCTGAGATGCTGCCTGGCCTGCTGTGCTTTGACCAGCAACACATTTGCAGCTCTTGTATTTATATAGACACATTATTTGTGTGTGGTACATTGTTGCAATTCTAGTTCATTTTTGTGTATTATGCTTTGTGTGTGTGTAAAAAAAAAATGGTCCAACTTATTTGATTGTCATTAATGGATAATTAACTTTTGCCTTCAGTCTTTTTGTATACAATTTTCTGGAACTTTATTCTGTCAGTGGATCTGTTTCTTTTCACACTTTTAGCAAAATATTAATTCAATAACATTTATACTGCCATCTTCTTCCCTTCCACTCCCAAATGTAAGTTTTCTACTTGGTCGCCACCTGTGTACGAATGTCTAAAGAGCAGAATAATTGCTACAAGTTTTTGTACTTGGTTCAGTTTTGTGGAATGCTGTCCAGTTTTTCTTTTTGCAGCAATTGTACTTGGGTTCATTATTACAGCTCGAGTCCTGTTGCTAGTTGTTTACTCGTTTGTTTTTGATTACCTGTGACAGATATCAACCTTAACTCTCCCAACAAAGGTCTGCCTGGAAACATGACTGATGTGCCTGTAAATACTCCTGCAAGTGGGGATGGAGTTGGTGTACTATCTGAAGCTGAAACAGAGGAGCTCAGGAGTGAACTTGCCAAGGTACAGTTTACAATATGAAATAAACACAATTCTAGTGTCTAAGTGGAGATGTCATGTCACAATGTAACTTTCTTTCAGAATTTTTTTTTCCTGGGGTGTGTTTTTTAATTCGATTAATATGACCAATGGGTAAAGGAAATGTTTTGTCATTAGACTAGCAGTTTATTAAACAGGTAACTAAGGGTGAAGATGTAATGCTGTATAAAATATTAATTTGACATTTGTCGTGCCTTGTTGCTCCTTGCCTGGAAATGTGGAGACGGCATTTAGATTTTTTTAATAGTAATTTTGTACAGGGATATTGGCAGTAGATAATAGAGCTGGTGCAGGCATGATGGGCCATATGGCCTGCTTCTGAACATGAATAATTCTGTGTGTTTCAATAAATTAATTGGATTTTACTGCCATTTTAACTGAGAGGTAAAGTAATGTGCCTGAGGTAACTTTCTCTCTGGTTTTGAGTAAACTAAAATCAAGTTCAATATGTGAACACCACAAAAAGCCTTTAGAAATATTTACTTGAGATTTTCTGCAATGGAATCATCCCTTCATTGTTTTGTTCATTGCCCTTTATTGATTTACTAAATGGGTTTTTTTGCTATGCATCGAATTTTTAGGTGATAATCAAATATCAGCGTAACTATTTACCAGAAAATTGAGTACTTCCTCTTGCTGACTGGGTTGTGCAAGATGGTTGTTTGTATTTGACAGCTTGCAAGTTCGAGTTGGCTATGTTTAAGTTGGGTGTGGTACAACCCCACCTAATGGCTTTTCCTCATTATGGAAGGGCAGAAACACACAATTAACACCTCCCATATCATCCTAATGATAGTTAAAGTCAAAATGTCAACGTATGTTTGAATCATTTTAAAAAACATTGCTGGATCTGTGACCCTTTGATCTGTTAGCCTTTGTGCACGATTGCTGCTTGGGCTGTTTCTAAAATATAGAGAACCCAATGATGGCAAAAATATTACCGATATTCATGGAAGAATGCATTTTTCGGATTTTCTTTTATGGCACTCTCTCAGATTGGCATGTGCACAAGAAAGAAATGTTTTCTTTTGAATTCAAAACCTGCATGCAATTTCAATGTTGTGTTGTGTGCAGTTTCTAGTTTCTGATAGGCTGTTCTTCAGTTGGACAGTCAAAATAAAAATTATTCATCAGGATTCACAAAAATCTTGTTTTAATCAGCAACAACTCTGATCTTATCTGTTTGATTACTTTTCCAATTTCCAAGTATAATGTGTGGAACCAAAAATTAAAAGGTATTATTGACTATATGTTCAAGTTCCTTGGTCATAATTTAAATAATTGCTAGTCATGTCATTCTAGCTGCCTGAGGATTTGGAAAATGAGTTATAGAACAGTGCCATAGATTAGTAACCAGGATAACCTTTGCAATAACATCTTGTGGAAGAACATTCTTGATTACCATAGATTGCTTAATCTACTTAATAGATTGAAGTACATTTTCAAACTTCAAAGAATTCAAAAATGATTGAAGACAGTGAATGATTGTGTGGGCGGCACAGTGGCACAGTGGTTAGCACTGCTGCCTCACAGCGCCAGCGACCTGGGTTCAATTCCCGACTCAGGCGACTGACTGTGTGGAGTTTGCACGTTCTCCCTGTGTCTGCGTGGGTTTCCTCCGGGTGCTCCGGTTTCCTCCCACATTCCAAAGATGTGTGGGTCAGGTGAATTGGTCATGTTAAATTGCCCGTAGTGTTAGGTAAGGGGTATATGTAGGGGTATGGGTGGGTTGCGCTTCGGCGGGTCGGTGTGGACTTGTTGGGCCGAAGGGCCTGTTTCCACACTGTAAGTAATCTAATCTAATCTAATCTAATCTAAACAGTGTTTAACCTACTTAATTCTGATTGCCATGTTATTTAAAAAGGATATTCATAAATTTGAGAGGGTTCAGAAAAGATTTACCAGGGTGATGTTAGATTCTTTTCCTGAGGTTTTTCACATGAGATGCAACTGACACACGTCAACTTCTGCAAACAGTTAATGTTTGTTAAAGCTTGTGCAAGCTAGGTGACCTTTATGATTGACTTAGCAGGCCTGCTAAGTCGAGTTTGAAGAGGCCCCGAACAGGAAGCACGTCTTTATCCGAGCCAGTTGGTAATACTCATAGATACTTTAGTCACTCCCTCTCAGTCACATGTCATTCAAGACATCTCCTAGCTACTCCCTCACACTCACATGTTGCCTACCCCAGGTACAATAGTAGGATGAGGTCATTCTCTGAGACGATGGAAATGTAAATGCCCCAATCCTGGGGAATCGTTATGTAAACTATTTCCTGACTCAGCGATTCCCCAATGCAGTCTAGGTGTGATGTGTCCCAGATTCAGCGGATGGCGATGAAAGGATTTCTGCATGAAAGGGACTGAATGGTAGTTTAATTTGATAATAGTAGGAGAGTAGTAACAAGTGACTGTTCAACTGAAGTGGGAGTCATCGGTATTTCTGCATGAATGTTGTCCCCACCCTTCCAGAAGGTTCAGTCAGTGCAGTTAAAACCTTTTTTTTTTAAATATTACATTCATGTCCAGCGAAAGTGTCCAATTTAATCTTTTAACATTACATTATCGGGAATGGAAGGTTTGGATTACAAAAATATGCTGGAGAGGCTGGGACTTTATTTCAGTGGAATGTAGGAGGTTGAGGGGGACATGGATAAGCTTATTAACCAAGGTCTTTTCCCTATAGTTGGGCAGTTGAAAATTTGTGGTCATATTTTTAAGGTGAGAGGATGTGAAGGGCAACATGTTATTACACTGAGTGGTTAGTGTAAGGAATGAACTGGAGGAAGTGGTGAAATCAGGTACAGTTGCAACATTTCAAAGACAACTTGAATAAGTTCATGAATATGCAAGGTTTGGAGAGCTATGGACCAAATGCAGGCAGATGGAACTAGTTTATTTTGGCAACATTGTCGGTGTGGACCAGTTGGACTGAAGGGTCTGTTTCTCTGTTGAATGATTGCATAACTGTGTTTTCTTACCATTGCAGTAATCAACTATTCTTTAGTGAATCCAGAGTTTATTCCTCATGTGAAGTGGAAGATGATTTCTGGTGCTGAAACTGCTAACTATGATGAAGGAATCCTTAAGATAATTCTAAATCCTGCCCCCCCCCCCCCCCCCAACCTTCCATTTGTTCCCATAGTTATGCTTTATTTTTATTTTTAACCTTTTGAAGCTTTATTAATTTGAAAATTTTAGCTTTTTTCTGCAGTAGATGTAGTGGCAATTACAGCAACCTATGTGGTGATATTACATACAGTAAATTTCTGGTTTTATACCTGATCTGTTCTGCATTAGGCTGATAGTGCGCCTCTTAAGCTGGGGCAGGCTTGAGACCAGGGCAACAGCGATTCAATTCAGATTTTGTGCTTGATTGCTCCATACTGAATTCCTACTGAACTGATTTTGTGCACACATCAGGTGAGATCTGAAGACCAGCCAATCTGAATTGATTCTCCATCATCTAAAACTCAATCTGCTTCATACGTGATAAATGATCGACTGAATGAGAAAATGCCTGGTTGCTAGTACTTTCTCAACTTTATTCAAGTATGAATCACTTTCTCAGGGTGGAGACAGGAAGGAACATAGACACAGCAACTGTTCCCTCGGCTAGTAACAGGATGGACCTGCAGCAGTACTTTTTTTTTCCCTTTCCGTTTTGGCCCCCCGTGTCATTAATTAACTCACTGTGGGGAGCCGCACTGCTCTTGGAGATCTGAGAGACTTTGTTTTATTACGTGGAAGTAACTTTTTTCTCCTCCAACTAATGTATCCATCTCAATAGGTGGCTTTAAAATTGGTCCGTTGCTGTTTTTAAGAGGGGGAGTTAAATGGAATTTGATGTAGATATTAGAGAGGATGTGTGCTTTTGTGTGGGGGTTTGTTGTAGGAAATGGATTTTGAAGAATGTTGTGAATTAGTATTGCATTGAAAGTACTGTTTATATTTTTACCTCTGGTTGTGATTGTAACTGTCAAAGTCTTCCCTCTGAACCAATCCATTTAGAGAAAGGCCTGTGCTGACTGAATATCTCTAGAATGATTTGTACAGCTGATATTAGTATGCTTCAAAATTAATTTTTGCAGTGAACGTTGATTTTACCAGAAATTCACAAATATTCAATGTACACTGTTCATTTTGTAGCTGTGGGACTACTTTGAGTGATTTCCAAAACCACTCTGCACATACTCTTCATTGCGAGGATTTGTTGAAAATGTTGCTTCCTTATCTGTGGTCAGAATCTGTGTACAACCTAATATAAGGATTGGTAATAAGCACTTTGTCAGTTTGTGGAGAATATGTATGTTTCAAGTTTATACAAAAAAAAATGGACTTCACTACCTTTTAGTAGGAAAGCCTGCTTACAAAAATGTGTGCACTGAAAAAGTACCTGATGATTTGAGAGTTGAATCTCGTGGGCTTTTTCTCTCTAGGTTGAGGATGAAATAGCAACACTTCGACAGGTGCTAGTTGCCAAAGAAAAACATGCTTCTGATATCAAAAGAAAGTTGGGATTGACACCGTTCACTGAGCTCAAACAAAACTTAAGCAAGAGTTGGCAAGATGTACAAGCATCAAATGCGTGAGTACTTGAAGATAGAACTGCAATTTGTTTACCATTATTTATGAATAGTATCATGATATCTTACTCTGAGCATAGTCCATGTAGAAGATATGTGGAGATTGCTTGCTGGTGACTGGTGCCCTGCTCTCTCTTCCCCTTTTGAGACTTACATTTGTGAATTTCATGACTTACAATGGATAAGTAAACTAAAGTATTCCTAACAATTGAAACATCTTTAATTACAGTTGTACATCAAGCTATTTCATCTTGTCTGTACAGTGAAGAATTTTTTATTCTGCTTCCTGAATGTGCTTAAACCCCTAACTTCCAGAGGAGCATCCACTCCATCAGTGCTGATTCTTATGACCTTGACTATCACTTTCAGCTTTCCAAAATGAGGTTGCTGGAGTGATGCTAGTTTTGGAAATTTTAAACTTCTATCCTTTATCCACAAGATTAAAATTCTTGAAGTCAGTTGTGGATTTCAGCTTTAAGGGTAATGAACAAGGTTAATGTGTTGTGCAGTTTCACTTTAGAATCTGCTCGTGAATACAATTATTCACAATTTCTTTCAGACCAGTGAATAGGCTGTATATAGTTTTGGGTGTAATTTATTTTCTTTCCTGTTTCTCCTAACAATTATCGTAAAGTATAATCCTCAGTAACATGGTTTCCCTGAACTCCTTCATCTGAGAAGGAGAGCACATCACTCTACGAAAGGCCATTTTTGCTCCTTCACAATCTACAGACCCAGAAAATAGCACTGTCTTAATGCTCTAAAAAAGCACACTACTCCAAGCTAACTTAACACTTATGCCTTATTTTGAAAATTTAATCGAGACAGATCTCATTAAAACATAATCAAGAAAGAACACGCTCTACTCACTACTGTAGATTTACAAGGCTACAGTTCAAAACTATGCGCATATCTGTTCCTTTTGCTGTGAGCTTTGCCACACAATCCTGCAAGATCAGTTGTGAATTTCGCTAGACTTACTCCGATTTCCAGCGATACATGGATTTAGCAAACACAGTAACTGAGCAGTTTCACTGCTGCCAGTTTGCACTGTAGATTTTTTTTCCTGTTTCACTGACCATGTACTGTCTTTTGTTTGTCATCCCTTCTAAAAGTGTCGTGGTTTTGACTTTTTTCTCCGAAGTTCCAAAATAATGCATAAGCATACAAAGCAGTAATTGCTGCACCAGGAATTTGAGAGTTTACTGAGGATTATGTCTACAGGAAATGTCTTTGGCTGTGAATCCTATCAGATGGAATGGATTGATTGGAGCAACAGTTAGAGGCAATGAGGAATTTCCAAGAGCCAGGGGTTGTGATGGATGGCAGTTACAAGAAGGGAGAAAAGCAACAGATAAAGTCAAATAGATGGGTTAACTCCAGGAGAAGTAGGCAGGTAGTACAGGTGTATTCTGTGGCTATCCCCATTTCAAACAAGTATGTTGGTTTGGAAAATGTAGGGGTTGATGGACTCTCAAGGTAATGTAGCACAAGCAACCAAGTTTCTGGTATTGAAACTGGTCCTAATGTAACAAGGGGTACATCAGGTTCCAAGCGATCAATTGTGATAGAGGACACTCCAGTCAGAGGCACAGACAGATGTGGGGGGGTGGGGGTAGGGTACCCAGGGAGATAGGAAAGAGATCATCCTGAGACTGGTACAGTTGGGAAAACGATTGAGTCGGATAGGCAGGGACACAGCAGAGAACAAGGTACGACTGATAAAGCAAACTGCATTTACTTCAGTGCAAGAGGCCTAACGGAAGGCAGATGAACTCGGGGCATGGTTAGGGACTGGGATATCATAGCAATTACAGAAACATGGCTCGGGGGTAGACAGAATTGGCAGCTTAATGTTCCAGGAGACAAATGCTATAGAAAAAGTAGAAAGGGGGCCAAGAGAGCAGGGGGTGTCTTGTTTGATAAGGGATAGCGTTACAGTTGTACTTGGGAGGATATTCTTTGTGTCGAATCCAGAGTGTGTGGAAACAAGCCTTTTGGCCCAATCCTATATTTACCTGACTAATGCACCTAACACACACACGTTCTTGAATGATCGGAGTAATGTTGCATGGCCAATTGACCTAATGTGCACTTCTTTGGATTGTGGGCAGAAGCTGGAGCATCCAGAGGAAACCCACACAGATGCGGGGAGAATGCACAAGCTCCACACACGGTCGCCCATGGGTGGAGTCGACCCTTGGTCTTTGGAGCTGTGAGGCAGCAGTGCTAATCACTGAGCTGCCCATGTTCCTGGGAATACCTCCAGAGAGGTTACTTGAGTGGAACTGAGAAATAAGAAAGGGATGATCCCCTTTATTGGAAATGTATTATAGACCCCTAATAGTCAGCGTTGAATTGAGGAACAAGTTTGTAAAGAGATTTCTGTTAACTGTAAGAATACCATGGTGGTTAGGTACGGGATTTTAAATTTCCAAACATAGACTGGGATTGCCATAGTCTTAGGGCTTAGAGGGGGAGGAATTTGCTAAGTGTGTACAAGAAACATTTCTGATTCAGTATGTGCATGTACCTACTAGAGAAGATGCAAAACTTGACTCTTGGGAAATAAGGCAAAACAGGTGACTGAGGTGTCAGTGGGGGAGCACTTTGGGCCCAGTGACCATAATTCCATTCGATTTAAAATAGTGATGGGAAAGGATAGATGAGATCTAAAAGTTGAAGTTCTAAATTGGACGAAGGCCAATTTTGAAGGTATTAAGCAAGAACAATGAAACACTGATGAGTCTCCAGAGACAGTATATTCCTGTTTGGGTGAAAGGAAAGACTGTTCAGTGTAGAGAATGCTGGATGATGAGAGAAATTAAGGTTTTGGTTAAAAGAAGAAGGAATCCTATGTCAGGTATAAGCCAGAGAGATAGAGTATAAAGACAGTAGGAGTAAGAGGGAAATGAGGAGGGCAAAAAGGGGGCATGAGAGAGCTTTTGGAAAATAGGGTTAAGGAGAATCCATAGGATTTTGATAATACCTTAAGGGCAAAAAAGGTAACTTGGGAGAGAATATGGCCCTTCAAAGATCAGTTAGGCAGCCAATGTGGGGGGAGATACTAAATGAGTATTTTGCATCAGTGTTTACTGTGGAAAAGGTCACAGAAGATATAGAATGTAGGGAAATAGATGGTGACATCTTGAAAAATGTCTATATTACAGAGGAGGTGGTGCTGCATGTGTTGAAATGCATAAAAGTGGATAAATCCCCAGGACAATGACAGGTGTACCCTACAACCCTGTGGGAAGTGATTGCTGGGCCCCTTGTTGAAATATTTGTATCATTGATCATCACAGGTGAGGTGCAGGAAGACTGGAGGTTGGCTAATGTGGTACCAGTATTTACCAAAGGTAGTAAGGAAAAGCCAGCAAACTATAGAGTGGTGAGCCTGATATCAGTGGTGGCAAGTTATTGGAGGGAATCCTGAGGGACAGGATGTACGTGCTATTTGGAAAGGCAAGGACTGATTTAGCATAAGCTCCATGGCTTAGTGCTTGGGAGATCATGTCTCACAAACTTGATTTAAGTTTTTTTTGAAGAAGTAACGAAGAGGATTGATGAGGGCAGAGCAGTAGATGTGATCTATATGGACTTCAGTAAGGCATTCAACAAGGTTCCCCATGGAGATTGGTTAGCAAAGCTAGATCTCTTGGAATACAGGAAGAACTAGTCATTTGGGTACAGAATTGACTCAAAGGTAGAAGACAGAGGGGTGGTGGAGGGTTGCTTTTCAGACTGGAGGCCTGTGACCAGTGGAATGCCACAAGGGTTGGTACTGGTCCACTACTAGTCATTTTGTATATATGATTTGGGTGTGAGCATAAAGAGGTATAGTTAGTGAGTTTACAGATGACACCAAAATTGGAGATCTAGTGAACAGCGAAGAAGGTTACCTCACATTACAACAGGTTCTTGATCTGATGGGCCAGTGGGCTGAGGAGTGGCAGATGGAGTTTAATTTAGTTGAATGTGAGGTGCTATATTTTGGGAAAACAAATCTTAGCAGGACTTAATGGTAAGGTCCAAGGGAGTGTTGCTGAACAAAGTGCAGGTTCATGGCTTCTTGAAAGTGGAATCGCAGGTAGATAGGATAGTGAAGAAGGCATTTGTTATGCTTTCCTTTATTGGTCAGAGTATTGAGTACAGGAGTTGGGAGGTCATGTTGCAGCTATACAGTACACTGGTTAGGTCCCTGTTGGAATATTGCGTGCAGTTCTGGTCTCCTTCCTATCAGAAGGATGTTGTGAAACTTGAAAGGGTTCAGAAAGGATTTACAACGATGGTGGCAGGGTTGGAGGATTTGAGCTATAGGGAGACACTGAAAAGGCTGGGGCTGTTTTCCCTGGAGCTGAGGGGTGACCTTATAGAGGATTATAACATCATGAGGGGCATGGATAGGAGGAATAGACCATCTTTTCCTTGGGATGGGGTTGTCCAGAACTAGAAGGCAGAGGTTTAGGGTGAGAGGGACAAGATATAAAAGGAACCTAAGGGGTAACTTTTTCACACACAGGGTGGTACATGAATGGAATGAGCTGCCAGAGGAAGTCGTGGAGGGTGATGCAGTTCCAGCATTTAAAAGGCTTCTGGATGTGTATATGAGTAGGAAAGTTTAGAGGGATATTGACCAAGTGCTGGCAAATAGTACTAAATTAGGTTAGGAAATCTGATTGGCATGGACAAGTTGGACCCAAGGGTCTGTTTCTGTGCTATTGATCTCTGACTCTGAGGAGACGGTTGCTGTCGAGAATAGAGGTCAGTAAAATGAAAGCTTTTTTTGTTGTCTAGGGAGTTTACGTTCAGTCTGAGCTGCTTCCCTTCATGAGCATGACAACTGGTTTCTTTTTGCTTTTTGTAAAAGGGAGGCATTGGCAGCATGAGACCTTGGAAATGGCTAATGTGTCATGTGCATACGTTTCTTGTAATGTGAAGGATGAATGTGAACGATGAATGAAATTCCGCTTCCTTTTCTTTATTTTTGTCTGTCCATTATGTTTTTTTCCACGTAACAAAGGTGTTTTTGTTTGCTACTGGCATTGAATAATTCAGCTCAAATTATTTAAACAATACCCCTTCCCAAGAGTTTGTATGATTGATTGAGTTTTAAGCTGCTAAATTATTTTTCTCAAGTTTTGGTATAGTAAGTCCAGCAGCATGATTTATGTACATACCTAAAGACACAAATATTGGACCCTGTGGCCAAAATTGTTTTATCATGTTATTTAGTAAATGCAGCAATTTCAGGAATACTGCTATTGATAAGTACATTAACTGTTCTTCAAATTGTTTTTCACTTTGATAACGAACTAGGAAGAATAGCATGTACAAATAACCTGTTGAGTGGATTCTGTGCTGTACTTTGTGAAATTCTTATTAACTTTGAACTGTTTAATTTGCTGAATAAGAGGAAGATGAGCTTTTATGAATATACCTTTGAATTATTTCATCAAAACTCATCCTTTGTATAGTTATGTGGGCAATTTAAAAACAATTGATTTCCAGTTGACAAAGGATCTATTTATGATTTTATGCTTTTCATGAAGTACATTGCGTCATCTTCCATTCCTTGGTTGTTTACAACAAACCTATATTGTTAGATTGTGTAGTATAGCAGCTTGGTAGTTTAAATTATGTGCATCAATCAGACCTAAATAATTGAATATGTGAAGAAAAGTATGGCACCATTATGATATCCCTATCTTTGTGCCAAGAGGCTTTTGTTCAAGTCCCACCTACTCCAGAGGTATGTCATGACACTTCTGAGTCGGTTTGATTTTTAGAAAAAAAAGACATCTGTAAGGTTAAGTTCTAGGCTGTTGTAGTGTAGTGGCTGTGTCCCTAACTCTGAGCCAGAGGATTGGAGTTTATGTCCCATGTGCCTCTGAGGTATGTATAGCATGTCTAAACAGGCTGGTCCAAAAATATCTGCAGTTTAAATAATCACATGGGGAAAGGATCACAGTGTCTTGAAGATTTAGAATTATGAATAAAATTCTTAAAAGTAAAGATTAGATGCCTTTGCCCCATCTTTAGGGTGCTAACAAGCTGGGACCACTTGTTTTGTGTTGGGGGCATTAGTATGAACGGTGCTTGGTTAGTTAGCATTGTGAAACCACCATTTTGCTGTAGCTACTTGAAACTTGAATGATACTTGAATGTTTTTGCTTTTCTTTTTTTCATCTTGATTTGTGAAGGTTTTCCATGTCCTTGTAATGGAGCAAACACTAGCTCACAAGGAGTAATTTCTGTGGCTGTTCTAATTTAGCTCACTTGATTTGCAAATGATCAGAGTAACACCTGCTCTGGAAATGTACTTGAAAATGTGCTACATTCCCAGTAGACTCAACGAATTTCCAATGTAATTTAGGATTCTTAGAAACACCAAATCTGCTCAGACATTTTTTGCTTTGTCTGTGTTCTGTAAAGCGCCTAAACAAAATCTTTTGGGTAGACAGTTGCAGTCTTCCCCTACTCGATCTGAATAAATCCTTTCACAAACTTTTTATGGCTTATCATTTGTTTTTATTTGTTTCAAATGCAAATTATTTCAGTTTCATTTGTAGCTATTTTTGATTGCATTGAGTTTGCTGTTGTCTTTTTTTAAGAATACATTTTTGTTTTTCTACTCTTTAACTGTGCAGTAACTTGGTGATTCAATGAAATGCTAGCAACTAAGTTTCATTCAGTGTGTCCTGAAGATTTGATTGACTCACTGTCCAGTACTAGTATTCAGACAAACACTGAACTGATGAACTATGTATCTGTGCTGGAGGAATCAGAAATAGTAGGATCTGCCGACATTTTCTTTTCAATCTTAAGCCATTTGAAAGTGAGTTTTGAGAAGATTGAGGTTCTGGATGTATGTTTACTTGCTGAGCTAGAGGGTTCATTTTCAGACGTTTCGTCACCATCCTAGATAATATCAGTGTCTCTGGATGAAGCACTGACAGTGAGGAAGAACAGCACTTCGACTGGGACGACAAATCCATCCTTGGACAAGCCAAACAGAGACATGCTCAAGAATTCAGAGAAGCATGGCAGTCCAACTCGAACTGTATTGACAAACATATTGACTTGCATCCTATTTACCATTGCCCTGAGGAAAAGAACAGGAAATGGCATCACCAACCCAAGGAAACCTAAACATATAAACAGAAAGTGGACCATGCCATCAGTGCCTCATCCACAAGCTCACTGATGTGACCTAGTATGGTGGTGATACATCTGAAAATGAACCTTCCAGCTCAACGAGCAAACCACATCCACATTTGAAAGCACAGCATAGAAGTGGACCAGTTAGCTGATTATGCTTAGGCCAACATTTCAGATTTGACCTAGGGATTCTGATTCTCTATTCCTGCCCTTCTGCTCTTGTACTGAACATTGAACACGGGTATAACAATTCAAATGTCTTTTTCCCTCAAAATAATGGACTTCTAAGGGTAACTAATTATGTTTTATATTTGGTTTGTTAAGAAATAAGATAAACATGATGTATCAACTTCAAACTATTAACAATTGCTGCTGTTGTGACAGTGAGATTCATCTCGCATTTGTCGTGAGAGTTCATAACTCCCAACCAAAACAGTTGAGACATTAAAATTTTTCTAAACTATAGATTATCATTCAAGTTTTTAAGAAAGCCATATGATAATTTGTGCTGGACCCAATTTTTAGTGTATAGTATACAACATGATTTAATTGGTTCAATGCCAATACCTGCGCTCCTCTATGATGCTAATATTGGATCTTTATAATGTTGGAAATTTGATATACTACAATACTTAAAAATTTAATTTAAGGGTTGAAATATTTGGGCAGTCTGCCTGAGGCAGCTGTGCAGTGACCCCAAGTGGTAATGCAGACTTGAAATATGGTCAGTGTGCTGCAACATTTGGAGCACAGTATCCCTCAAGATCCTGTCAATATTGAAATGTAATATAAGGATGTAGCTGGAAACACTGAACTTGATAATTTTTGGTTACATAGCTAGAATTGTTTGGGAGTATACATTTTCATCAGGATTTTGATCATTTACTGAGTGCCTTTTCAAGACAACAGGATCTCTGAACTGCATGGTGACAGTGGGGGAGAAAAAGGTACTTGATTGTACTGTTAGAATATAGAAAACTTTGCAGTCAATTTGCACACAGCTCCTCTAAACAACAAATTATAGCGTTTACGTTGATCATGATTAGCTTGTTTTAATGCTGTTTCATTGTTCAAAGTGCAGTGTTTGTTATTTAGAGCTTGTTGATAACTGGACATAAGAAATTTCGTTATATGAGGCGATCTAGTGTTTGAACTGACCTCTTCAATTCTGTCTTTTTGGAAAAGCGAGAACAAGGAAAGTTGACTTTGCTGTAACTTTAGTTTAATGAGTAAAAATGAATGAGTCATTAATTTTTAAAAAGGTTTATGGATGACCAGATTGCTAGAAGCCTCTGTCAATATTGGTCTAGATATGGCTCTCTAGCCAAGAGTAAATGGGAATTATCCTAGCCTTCACTGTTAGTAACTTTCCAGGAGAAAAGGCAACCTGACAGCAGCATGGTGTGAAATGTGCATGTTTTTGCTGAGGCTACTTTGATCTGGTATGTATGGGGTAAATAGATGGGTAACTCGACTGCTGTCTTCCGATAACTGACCGCTATTTACAGGATGCATCAGGAGTGTTGTGGAATACTTCCCACTTGATCGGATGAATGCACTTCCAGAAGCTTGATATCATCCTGGATAGGACAGCCCACTTGGATTGGCACCTCTGTTAGAGCTTTTCACATTTACTCCCTCCTGCATTGTGTCCGAACTATAAGATGCACTGCAATACCTCATTGAGATTTCTTAAACAACAGTTTCCAAACCTGCATACTCTGCCACTGACAAGGGCAAGGGCAGCAGATAGATGGAACCACCACCACCACCATTGCCATTTGTTCTCTATTAGATAGTACTAGGTCACTATTCCTTCACTTGTTGACTCAAAATCTTGTGATTCCCTTCCCCCACCGAATGGCCTGCAGTGGTTTCAGACGGCATTTTGGTGTGAACAATTAATGCTGACCTAGCCAGCAATGCCCACCATCCAGTAAGGGAATAAACTAATGAAAATACTGAGACTGTTTCAGAGTGCTCTTATGTCAGTTCTTGACGAGACAATTACTTTAGATGAATCTCCTTAAACAGTCTGCTGTCATTGTATTGAAATTTTGAAATACATTGTCTATTCAGACTGTAACCTGTGGTAAAGCCTGTGCTGTGAAAAAATATGACTGAATTGTACAGAAGAAAATTAATAGAAAAAAGGAAATAATTTGCTTTTGTTACTCCTTTCATCTTTTTAGGTGAAAGAAAAGAAGCAGAAGATTTTTGCGTGGCAAGCTATTGCAAACACCACAAGGATAGGTGACTAGAAAATATGTTTAGGTAGTATTGTTAGGTTGGGGGGTTGGGGGGGGGGGGTGGTTTGGAGGGGATGGTGGAGAGAGAATATTTAGTAGATACAGCGTGATGATAGTTTAAAAGAAAAACTAAGCAGCATGAAACGCAATTAACACCCTATTATTGAGTTTGAGTAAGTTGTATCAAAATGAAAGCCAACGTATTTGTGTAGGTGGAGTTAATTAAATTGACCATCATGCTGCTTAGCAGTTTTAGCAATGACATTTACTGAATGACTTCAGTTCATTGTTAAAACTGAGATTGGATATGTGTGAAAGATTTGAAAATAACATTAAGGAAGGATGTATAAACTGAATTGAGAGGAATGAAATGTTAAGAGACCTAAAAGTTGAAAAGAAAGGCTTGCATGTAAAGAGAAGGGCTTTTCTGTTCAATTTTTCATGATTGTGCTTAAAATGGTATTTGTGAGCATTGAAATATAAAATTACGTCAAGTCACTGAGCCCCAGTGTTAATTATAATAGAGCAAATGAGTCTAAGAGGTTGGAAAGGTTACTTGAGTGGGATTTGTTTCGCCGCCAGACTTTTTGGCCACCTTAGATTTAATTGTTTAAATAATGTAGTCTGTAGATTGGGATGTTGTGTATTTTTTTTTGGGAAATATTGAGTGAAACCAAATCTGTTTTTGAAGTGCTCTGCTTTTGTTGAATTTATTTTATTTTTAACTTTTCTAATCTCCATTCTTCTCTACTTTCACCTGTTGAAAGCTTAGTAACTCTCAGCAGTACATTGAAAAGACTTAACTGCAAATAGTAAGGGCGGGATGCTCCTAGCTCTCAAATTATTGACTGAGAAAACCATGCTCTCATTGAGGAATTTGAAGTAGCACTTAGCTTGACTGGAGGTTTCACAAGATACAGTGATGTTAGGTTAGTTTCCTTACTGCTTGGAAACAGGGCCTTTGGCCCAGCAAGTCCACACTGACCCTTCAAAGAGTAACCCATCCAGATCTTTTCCCTCTGACTAATGCACCTAACACTATGGACAATTTGGCATGGCCAATTCACTTAACTGCACATCTTTGGACTGTGGGAGGAAACTGGAGCAACTGGAGAAAACTCATGCAGACACGAGAGAAAGTGCAAACTCCACACTCCAAAGCTGGAATTGAACGTGGATCCCTGGTGCTGTGAAGCAGCAATGCTAACCAGTGAGCCACCATATGCTGTTTGTAATGAATGCTACACATATGGTGATATATTCCAGTATATCAAACATTGTACAGAGGCTGAAAGAAAGTTTGAAAAGTTAGTTCCTCATCTTTTATTCTAAACTATTCAGCACAGCTGTTCAAAAATACCTGGTAAACTCATTTAAACATGGATCACTAGGCTCCCTATTCCTTTGAACATGGTCCTTGAGCAAAAATATTGAGTTTAATAGATATTTTTGATTTAGGCCAAAATGTATTTTATATCACAAAACTATTTTTAATGGGCGCACGGAGTATCTTAAATCCTGTATTATTAGAAATTGAGGACTGTGGATGCTGGAAGTCAGAGTCGAGTGTGGTGCTGGAAAAGCACAGCACGTTAGGCAGCATTTGAGGAGCAGGAAAATTGACGTTTTGGACAAAAGCCTGAGGATGGGCTTCTGCCCAAAACGTCGATCCTCCTGCTCCTTGGATGCTGCCTGATCTGCTGAGCTTTTTCAGCACCACACTCGAGTCCTGTATTATGACCAGGTAAATAAAGGTAGCAAGACTTCTTGCTTTACCAACTCCTCTTTTGATCACAACACACAGGTTGTAAAATGAAGATTATAGGCCCATCAATTTAGTGAGTGCCTAAATGTTTTTGTGATGTAACCACCAAACATACAAGCAGTTTGCTTGTGCTTTTTAAAAGATAATATTTATTGTATACAATAAAATAGCCATAAAATAAATGGCATTAACTTTTATATACTTCACACATGTGCAAATGCAGCACAGTGTAAGCGTAGATTAAGTATTTTAAGTCCAGTAAAATTTGGACTGGTGTGGGATCTTGAAGGCTAGTGATTTTTGTCTAGTTTTAGGTGAAACTCTGGTTCTTCAGGGTTTGGTGATGACGCACTTTAAATTTGTATTCTGATTTATTATTCTGGAAATTGCACCTGCTGAGTTGAGTTCTTCAAAATCTCTGTGACATGCATAGTCAAAACAGCAGACTGGATTCAAAATCTTGTAAACTAGATGGATAAAGGGGAATCTTGTTCATAGTGAACTTCATCTCCCGTTCTTTTTCACTGGTATGCAGAGAAAACATGTGCTTAAACACAGGGTTTGCTAGATTGTGACGTGGATCAGTGGTGCTGGCAGAGCACACCAGTTCAGGCATCATCCAACAAGCAGCGAAATTGACGTTTCGGGCAAAAGCCCTTCATCAGGAATAAAGGCAGTGAGCCTGAAGGGTGGAGAGATAAGCTAGAGGAGGGAGTGGGTGTGGAGAGAGTAGCATAGAGTACAATAGGTGAGTGGGGGAGGGGATGAAGGTGATAGGTCAGGGAGGAGAGGGTGGAGTGGATAGGTGGAAAAGGAGATAGGCAGGTCGGACAAGTCATGGGGGCAGTGCTGAGCTGGAAGTTTGAAACTAGGATGACGTGGGGAAGTGGAAATGAGGAAGCTGTTGAAGCCCACATTGATGCCCTGGGGTTGAAGTGTTCCGAGGCGGAAGATGAGGCGTTCTTCCTCCAGGCGTCTGGTGGTGAGAGAGCGGCAGTGAAGGAGGCCCAGAACCTCCATGACTTCGGCAGAGTGGGAGGGGGAGTTGAAATGTTGGACTACGGGGCGGTGTGGTTGATTGGTGCGGGTGTCTCGGAGATATTCCTTAAAGCGCTCTGCTAGGAGGCGCCCTGTCTCCCCAATGTAGAGGAGACCTCATCGGGAGCAATGGATACAATAAATGATATTAGTGGATGTGCAGGTAAAACTTTGATGGATGTGGAAGGCTCCTTTTGGGCCTTGGATAGAAGTGAAGGAGGAGGTGTGGGCACAGGTTTTACAGTTCCTGCACCTGGTGGAAGAACGCCTCATCATCTACCTCAGAACACTTCAACCCCAGGGCATCAATGTGGACTCCCCTCCCCCCCCCCCCCACCACATCTCATCCTAGTTCCAAACTTCCAGTTCAGCACTGTCCCCATGACTTGTCCGACCTGCCTATCTCCTTTTCCACCTATCCACTCCACCCTCTCCTCCCTGACCTATCACCTTCATCCCCTCCCCCACTCACCTATTGTACTCTATGCTACTTTCTCCCTACCCCCACCCTCCTCTAGCTTATCTCTCCACCCTTCAGGCTCACTGCCTTTATTCCTGATGAAGGGCTTTTGCCTGAAACGTCAATTTCGCTGCTGGTTGGATAGTGCCTAAACTGCTGTGCTCTTCCAGCACCACTGATCCAGAATCTGGTTTCCAGCATCTGCAGTCATTGTTGTTACCACCTAGATTGTGACGTGACCCTCACTTCAATTGCTCAATGACTCAGTATTGCGGTGGCTTGTGGATTTTGTTTCGTCAAGCTTAGATGATCGAATTACATCTGGATGCATTCTTCTGGTAGAGGTCCATTATCCAAATATTAAGTGTGTGGGGACAAACCAATTGTCAAGTATCCAGGTTAATGTCAGGATTCCTTGCTAATTAGGTAGTAGGTGGTCCCTATCTATACTCGTCCAAGATAATTGTTCATGGGAAAGCAATGCAGACGATTGTCTCCATTTGACTACTTTGGAATGTAGAAGGTACAGTGATGCAAATGTATAGCCATCGTTTGTGATTTCAAATCACTGGAAAGTGGCATTGATATTTTTAAAAGTTGAAATAGTAGTTTCCAGTAAGTAAATTTTTATAAAGTTAAAATCTGAGTTTTATCAACTTCTCCAAATCTTGAGTATTACTTGACACAAATTTTGAACAAGGGAAGAATTGCAAATGTGGTGGCTTAAACTAGCTCCCACTTAGAGGCCAAGATTCAGATGTAAGTTGTCAACCGGGACTGTCAAACTCCAATCTTTGAAATAATAATACTCTTCAGCATTACAGCTTTATTATAAAGTTTTCCTTTTTCCTGCTTTCAAAATAATTATATGATCTGCTGAATAAATTCTCTTTATCTTTATAGCTATAAAGGAGCATCTGAAAAAGTTGAAGATTTGAATAAGACAATCACTCAGTCTGAAGTGTGAGTGATCTTTCAATAGTTAAGAAATGGGTGCAAGTGAGCTGTGATAGAATTGTTGGTGTTTGTGTTCAGAGAACCTTGTTTACTAATCACACTGCAAACTACTGCCTGAAATTAACATTTAAATGAGTTTTAAAAAAACACATCTTATCCATTCAGCAGGTATTCACTGTTCAATGAACGCTGCACTGGCATGTTAACCTTCAACTTAAAGACAAGATTGAAGTCTCTTTGTATATCTGCACTCTGTACCATTTATTAAATACTCTGCATATGTTATTCCTACCAAAGTGGACAAGCTTAGTTTTGCACACTATCTCCCATCTGTCATGTTCTTGCACATTGACTAAGCCTGTCCAAGTCCCCTTGAAGCTGCTTTACATCTTCCTCAGGACAAGCATTCCCACTTTGCTTTGTATCACATGCTAATTTAAAAATATTACTTTGCCCACATCCAAATTAAGATATATTGTGAATAGCTAGAGTCCAACTACGAATACTTGCAAAACCAAACTAGTCACAGCTTGCTAATGAGAATGGCCCATTTATCTCTACTGTTTTCTGGCTAATCTTTTAGCCAGTCATTAATCTGTGCTCATACATTACCTCCTATCCAAAATGCTTTACTTTTTCTAACCGCATCCTCTGTCTCAAAAGATTTCTGAAAATCTGGATCTCCTTTATCAATTTTATTCAGAATGTCATTCTGCTTTTGAAAACTACCTGCTGCTTGTCTTTGTTTCTGCTGTTTTCTAGTTTTCCAAGTTTTTTTCAACTTCCTTCCAGTTTGGGATGTTGAGCAGGTTCCAATCCACCTGACCATCTCGTTTAAATCCACTCAAACATCACTTGCAAATCCCATTGTGAGGAAATCAGTTCCATTTCTACTAAGGTGTAAATTTTGCAGTTTGTACGGGTACCATCTGCCCTGAATCAATCCCAATTTGTCAGAGTATTCAAAGAGAATCCCAGTCCTGCGCATCTGGACATGCTGTGCTGAAGAAGAAGACTAAAAGAAAATGACAAGGAGGGGAACTAAACTTCTGAGGCTTGTCATGTACCTTTTTAATATGGCTAAAATTCATTATTAAATCCTAAAATCCTGGTTTGTGACTTGATAACTTCTGGGCAAAGTATCACATAACTAGTGCATCTAAAAATTGACCTTTTCACTGTATCACTAAAAAGTCATGCAAATTGAGGGTCAAGCTGTACTATGTACAAAAATTATAATTCAAGGAGCATCTTACAACTTCTCTCAGAGCATTCCAAAGTGCTGCATTTTAAAACAAAATTACTTTTGTAGTGTAGTGACTATTGATGTGTTAGTCGACATAAGTTGTAAGCAATACATACTGAAACTGCATTTGCTCTCTTGTGAAAACATCACCATGTAAGGTTTCACTTCACTTCTGTACACATGTTGAGGCAAAATAAAAGCATACAAATGATCACGTGTTCAAATGTTTTTAGATTAACAAATTGCTCCTTTGACATACCCACTAAGAAAAGATTAGCTGTGCTAATAGTAATCACATGTCCTTTAGGATTGTGTGAAAACATGGCTTAAATTTACTCAGACCACCCATACTAAAAATGGTGATTTCCATTTTTTGAAATATCTTGTAATTGTAGGTTATTAACCTTGCCAGCACATCCAATTTGCCAATTTTCTGCCAATTTGGCTTGCTTGATGGCAATTCTCCCTTTTGAGCTCGGAAGGTCAAGCGCCAAACCAATACTTGAGCACTTCTTCGCATTGAGCAAATGTTGAAGCATCAGGAGGGGCCTGGCTCACCCTTTAATTAAGATGTTAAGTCAGACCATTAGCACTGACACTTTTTGGTAGATGTTTGACATCTTTTGATACTGCCCACAAAAAGATGGAAGAATTGTTCTTGCCATCATTATTCCTTCAGCCACCTTCATCTGAGCAGATTAACTGGTGATTTTCATCTGTCTCTGATTTAAGGATCACATGCATAAAATGGTTACATCGTTTACATATGTAAATGAACTGCTTGATTTTTAACTGACCCCTTGAGGCATTTGGGAAGTTTTTAAAGAGATGTGTAAGATGCTTTTGATTACTTTCAAACTAGGATGGCTAATTGGCAACTTCTGTAATAAATAAGTTTCTCTGAAATGCAAGTTTACTTCTTGCTTGGTAAGGTGTGTTTCTATTGTGTTAAACCGGCAATTAATATTGAAGGAAATTTATCAGGGTGAAATGGGAAATGTGATTCATGTTGGCTCAGTTTACCTTAAGTTAAATGTATAACTGGATGATGCAATTCAATTAGGCAAATGAAATTCTGTTCCCGATTGACGCTGTAGTGCAAAATATTAAGATTTAGATTTGCATTGTGCAAGCTCTTGGTAATTTTAAGATATCCGGTTTTAAGATTTAAAACATTTGATACTAAGGTAAAATTATTTGAATATGACGCTCTTGTGCCGTTACATAAACTACGGGAGCCTGTATCCGTTATCCATGGACGACCTATGTGGTCACCAATCCAGTGTTGCAACACTTGTCTTCAATTGCTGACATTGCAGCAGTAGAAGAGTGCAACCACAAAGTTGAGGCTTGCTGTAACATGAGAATGGTTACATAGTTTGCCGAGAGCCAGACTGTAAATGGGGTGGACATGAATCTCTTAAGGCCAGGATGAGACCCAATCGCATAAGGCAGTATAATTTGCTGTGCTGTGCTTGCCCTGTGTATCCAAGTGCTGATGTCGTGACACTTGTTCATGTTAGGATGTCAACACCTGAAGGTATCAGAGCTACTGAGCTGCAGCTTGCGTTCTGACTTAGTTTTTAAAATGGCTTTCTCTTCTCTGCTGTTGGAAGACTTGTAGAATCTTTTGTGATTAATTTCAGTGGTGCTGCTCATTGAATCAGAATTGCACGTAAGAAACTCGTGATGCCTGCATAATATAAACATTTTTCTTATTGTTTCTTTCAACAGCACCTGGCTGTTGCACCACCTGAGAGGCACAAATCAAGCCTTTACTAATTCACATGCTGAATGCAAGTAGTTAAAATTTTCTAAATGTTAAACCATAAAAAAGAGGAGCAATTGGTGCAGTATGATTGAAATTTCAATTTAAGGTAACTTGCATTGTTTAAGATGTATACAACTGTTAAAACCTGTTGAATAATGAAAATTGAAAGGTACCTGGAAATCTTCTGAATGAAGGGAATGTGAGCTGGAAGTATTATTGATTTTCTCGTGTTTCCTGCTGATCTCTCAGGCACTCAAATTTGTGATCCACACAAATTATTGTACAATGTATACATTCCTGCTCGGTGTAATAGTAAGTTTTGTTATCTTGTGTGGAGTTTTATCTCAATACTTCGGGTGTCTGCCTGATTAATATAGTCAAATAAGTCCACATTTTCTCCACTTTAGGTTCTTGAAGACGACTGCCATTGCTTTCATTCTTTCTCTTTATCTTAGATTGTGTATTGGAACATTTTCTTTATTAAAATGTTAGACAAGTAGTCTTTATTTATTGTTAGACACTTTTGTTCCATCTCCATATGTAGATTAGTGTCTACCCTCTGGAATGTGGATATTGTTTTGCATGTTTCAAATGGATCTTTAAGTAGGACTGAAAAGTTGACGTTGATGTCCATTCCCTAATTCACTTGGGGTGCCTTTCTAGCTTTGCTGATCTCTAATTTAGGTTCTAGATCTGGAAGACTATCACGTTGACTCTTCAGTTTGGGGCTCATTCTTGATTCCTCTCGATTGGTGAAGGGAATGGAGAGAGAAAGAGAGAATGGAAGCGGTCATGACTCCCAGCAGGTTCCATGATTAGATCCATTTGTATCTTGAATGCTTTTGGAATAGCCATGTTTCAAAGCACCCAGGTAGCTTTCCAAGCTATCTACTTAAAATTAGTGTGCTCAGACTAATTGCACGTACTTTTATACACACTTACTCTGAGTATTTTCTTCATCAGAGAATGACACGTTATGTATATGTCCTATCTGGGCTGCTGGATAATCTTGCCCGAATTTGGAATAATTTATGATGGAATCAATAGTAATTAATCTCAAATTATTTGTGTATTGTCTGCATTCTTCTGGGAAGCTTTGTGAGATCATTTGTCGTCTTTTCAGGCTGATGGCTATGGTTGAACAACTTTTGCTATTAGGTTAACTGGAAGTTGCTGCTGTACACTGGGCTTCCCCCAATTTCATAAAATTGAATCTAACAGAGCAATTGATTTCCCATTTGCAGAAATAATTTTGTTTACTCAGCTTCAGATACTTCAAGATTTTCTGGACACTGAGGCTAAATTAACAAGTATAAAAGGCAGTCACACTCCGTTCATGTCTAGCTTGTATCAGAATTTGTGTATTTCACAAATATTGCCATTTTCCAGGAGAGAAATTATTGATGCCTTCTACTTCGCTTGGTCGTAAATGTTATCATCAGTTGCAGTTGAAAACATGTGAGCTTAATTTTGGCAGGAATATGCTTTACCTCTCTCAAAACTCTAAAATGATTCATTTATAATCCCACTGAGGTTTTTTTCTGTCTGGAGGATCAACTTTGCCCTTAAGACTTAACTCTCTGTGGAATTGTGTTCTGAGCAGAAATTAACTAACTTTGACTTCATAGCTTTGCAATTTTTGCTGTTATTTGAGGTTTCTTTAGTCAAATCTGCTCAGTTATTTGACTGTTCTCCGTGTTATTCTCTTTTTCTTCAAACAAAATACTGACATTAGAAATAAAAACAAAATGTAGAAAATATGCAGCAGGTCAGGAAGTATCAAGGAATACAGAAATAGTGTTTGTTTCAAGTTGACCTTCATCAGAACTGAACAGTTAAGTGGTATAAATTGTTAGATATTAACTAGATGAAATGGGGTATGGTAGGAAAATAAGGAAGTTCTCTGATTCGGAAGCAAGACCGGAGGCATTTTATGACAAAGCAGTTGGTTGTGCAGAGTTAAAGGGAGTGGTAATAGGACAAGTTAAAGATTAAAAATAACTCACCAAACTTATCCCACTAGAATTCCTCTCGTTGGCTTTGCATTATCAGCTCTTCTGTAATGTCTCCTGCCTTCCATCTCATCATAAAAGTTCCTCCTTGTTCTTTTACAATCTTCCCAATTCACTGCTTAAAACCTGCTGGTAAATAAAAGCCAGGGCATTATAGACCAGTGAGCATGACATCGGTGATGGCGAAGTTGTTTGAGGGAATCCTGAGAGACAGAATTTACATGTATTTGTATAGGCAAGGATGGATTGGGGATAGCCAACATGACTGCATAAGAAATCATACCTAACAATCTTGATTGAGGTTTTCGGAGAAGCAACAAAGACGATTGTGGGCAGAGTGGGTGGATATGATCTAAATGGACTTAGTAAGGCATTCAACAAGGTTCCTCATGGTAAACTGGTTAGCAAGGTTAGATCATATGTAATAGAGGGAGGACTAACTATTTCGATACAGAACCGGCTCGAAGATGCAAGTCAGAGTAGTGGTGGAGGGTTGATTTTCAAACTGAAGGTCTGTGACTAGCAGTGTGCCACAAGGATCAATGCTGGGTCCACTGCTTTTTGTAATGTACGTATATGATTTTGGATGTCAACATAGGAGGTATGGTTAGTAAATTTGTAGTGCACAGCAAAGAAGGTTACCTCCGATTACAATAGGTACTGGTACTTAGATGGGCCAATGGGCTGAGGAGTGGCAGATGGAGTTTAATTTAAATGAACGTGAGGCGCTGCATTTTGGAAAAGAGCAGGACTTAATGGTAAGGTCCTGGGGAGTGCTGCTGAACAAAGACTTTGGAGTGCAGGTTCATCGTTCCTTGAAAAGTAGAGTCGCAGTTAGATAAGATAGTCGAGGTATTTGGTATGTGTACTTTAATTGGTCAGAGCATTGAGTACAGGGGTTAGATTAGATTACTTACAGTGTGGAAACGGGCCCTTCGGCCCAACAAGTCCACACCGACCCGCCGAAGCGCAACATACCCCTACGTTTCCCCCTTACCTAACACTACGGGCAATTTAGCATGGCCAATTCACCTGACCCGCACATCTTTGGACTGTGGGAGGAAACCGGAGCACCCAGAGGAAACCCACGCAGACACGGGGAGAACCCACACAGTCAGTCGCCTGAGTCGGGAATTGAACTCGGGCGCTGTGAGGCAGCAGTGCTAACCACTGTGCCACCGTGCCGCCCAGTTAGGAGGTCATGTTGCGGCTGTACAGGACATGGATTAGGCCACTTTTGGAATACTATGTACATTTCTGGTCTCTCTGCTATCAGGAGGATGTTGTGAAACTTGAAAGGGTTCAGAATGGATGTTGTCAGGGTTTGAGCGATAGGGATAGGCTGAGGTCATTTTCCCAGAGTGTCAGAAGCTGAGGGGGTGACTCGATAGAAGTGTACAAAATCATGAGAGGCATGGGTAGGGTAAATAGACAAAATCCTTTCCCTTGGTTGGGAAGTCCAACATTAGACAGTATAGGTTTAGGGTGAGAAGGGAAAGATTAAAAGGGACTTAAAGGGCTGTGTGTATGCAATGAGCTGTCAAAATAAGTTAGTACAGGAGGCTAGTACACTTAGAACATTGAAAAGGCATCTGAATGGCTAGATGAATAGGAACCATTTAGAGGGATTTGGGCCAAATGCTGGCACACTCTACTCGATTTATGT
This sequence comes from Hemiscyllium ocellatum, assembly GCF_020745735.1. Classification (NCBI taxonomy): domain Eukaryota; kingdom Metazoa; phylum Chordata; class Chondrichthyes; order Orectolobiformes; family Hemiscylliidae; genus Hemiscyllium; species Hemiscyllium ocellatum. The sequence continues at coordinate 38,459,531 of NC_083415.1, forward strand.
AGGCTATCTAGTCTGCATAGATGAGTTGGACTGAAGATTTTGTTTCCGTGCTGTATGACTCTAACACTTCTAGCTTTCCCGGTTCTGGTGAAAGGTCATTTACCTGGAATAATGTTTCTCTGTCCACAAATGTTACCTAGCCTGCCGAGGTTCTCAATTTCCTATTCTTTCTAAAATCAAAAACTTGTGTTCTAAATACTGTGCTTAGAAGTGAATACTGACATTGCAACAGGACTTTGATCAGCTGGAGAAGTGGACTGAGAAATGGCAAGTGGGGTTTAATATAGTTAAGTGTGAGGTTTTACATTTTGGAAAGTCAAATAAAGATAGGTGTTGCATGTTGAAGGGTATAGCTTTAATGTCATCCTGTTTCCCCACTCACTGCCCTTTTCAATTGAAGCAAAATACTCAGACACTGTATAGTTTTACCTCCTTCATCTTTTATTCCGGGCTCTGGGGAGAGAGAACGATTGCCCATGTGTACAGGGACATGGGTTCTTGGTCTTCTCTGGAATAGCAGTTTCTTCATGAGTTATGAACACTTTACAGGGAGGAGCATCCAGATAAGGCAATATATATATTGATTATTAGACTTGTTAGAATCAGCGAGTGTCAGTAGTAAAGATTAAGCCATCTGCTGTTACACAATCAATGTTTTTAACCTTAACTGACTTCACATAATGAATAATTTTCATCTTGTTAACTGATGTTACATACCAAATGCTACCTCATTTTGTTAAATGGCTCTACATAATGAATGCTTTTCCACCTTGTTAACCATTACCCTTGCCTCCAGCACCCCAGTATCCTAAGAACTACTTAGCTGATCTGAGTCATGCTCTTGTTTCACAAAACTCAGGACTTGACTTTTTTCCCTAACTATTAACATTCTCACTAAGGAGTGTAATGGAACAGAGTTCTTGGAGTTGAGGTTCATAGTTCTCTGAAAATGGAGTCCTAGGTAGATAGAGCAGTGAAAAAAAGGCTTTTGGCATACTGACCTTCATAGGTAAGAGCATTGGAGTATAGAAGTTGGGAAGTTATGTTGCAGTTATACAGGATGTTGGTGAGGCTGCACTTGGAAGATTATGTTCGGTTTTGGTCACCTTGTTATTGGAAGGATGTTACTAAACTGGAAAGAGTGCAGAACAAATTTACAAGGATGTTGCATGGACTCCATGGTCTGACTTATAGGGAGAGGTTGGACAAGACATGACTTCTTTCTTTAGAGCGTCGGAGACTGAGGGGGGAGTCCTTTTTATCATGAGAGATTATGAGTTGGGGAATCGAGGACTCGAGAGCACCAGTTTTAAGGTTAGAGGGGAAAGATTAAAAGGAACCTGAGGAGCAACATTTCTGCACAAAGGGTGATACGCATATGGAATGATCTGTCAATGGAAGTGGTTGAGGTGGGTACATTCCAAATGCCTTTTAAAACATTGTTACAAATACATGGATAAGAAAGGATTATATGGATGTGGGCCAAGTGCAGCAAAATGGGGTTTGTGTGGATGGAACATTTTTGGTTGGCATGGACCAGTTTGGGACATGTGCTATAGGATTCTGACTCTGTAATGGGTGCACTTCCAGCAGCCGTCTTTGCAGTTGGCATTTCTGATAAATGTATTTTTGGCACAACTTGAAATGCACTTTCTAAACGATTAAACAAATGAAGACTGAAGTAGCCCTGCTAGGATGTCATTTATTTGAAACTGAGGGTGGCATCACTGCCTTTGAGCATTTTCAGGATTCAGTATATATCAAATCGCCTTAATTTGACTAGGTGACAAATCCTCTAATTTCAGATAACAGGTACACTATTTGTTCATGTGTTTCATAAGGAGATTACTCAGTTGGAGCTTTGTGGTTTGTTCATCGTGTCTATGACAAAGAAACTAGGCTTTTAGCCCAACTGGTCTTTGCTGGTGTTTCTGCTCCACTTCAGCCTCCTCTCTCCCATCTTCATATAACTGAATCGTAAATCTGACTTATTACTTGGAAGCTGAAGTCTGTGTGGGTTAAGCGAAGAATAGAGTCATAGACTTCATGAATTAGCAAACAAAGTATTGAGGTTTATTTCCAAAGGGGTAAAAATAAAAAGTAGAGAAGTTCCATTGAATCATTGTTAGACCATACTCAGTGGTATGTTTTAGTTCTGGTCATTTCAAAGGAAGGGTGTTTAAGCTTTGAAGCAAGTACAGAAAAGATTTACAGGATAATAGTCGACATGCGAGGATGTAGATTTTCTTTATTGAGAAAAGGAGAATGTGCATAACCTGATAAAGGTCTTTTAAAATAAAGGTTTTGATGGAATGGGAGAATGGCTGGCTGTCTTTGAGCACTTTGCATCAGTCTTCAAGAAGATGCTGCCTAAGTCATAGGAAGGGACGTCCTTGAGATAAGATATGTTAGAGGAGCTAATTACACAGGCATTACTGAAGTTGATTAGTTAACAGAACTAGATGAGATCCATTCCAGTACAATGAATGAAGGTGGAAACTACGGAGGTACTGGCTGTAATCTTACAATACTCATTTAGGTAGAGGTGGTGCCAGAGGCGCTGGAATATTGCAAATGTTACACTTGTTCAAAAACTATGCGGGGTAAGCTCTTTGCAGGTCAATTTGTTTTTTCCACCATCATCAAGGCCTTAGTGGTTTATAAAATCATGAGGAGCATGGATAGGATAAATAGACAGTCTTTTCCTTGGGGTGGGAGAGTCCAGAACTAGAGGGCATAGGTTTAGGGTTAGACAGGAAAGATATGAAAGAGATCTAAGGGGCAACTTTTTCACGCAGAGGGTGGTACGTTTATGGAATGAGCTACCAGAGGAAATGGTGGAGCCTAGTACAATTGCAACATTTCAAAGGCATCTGAATGGGTATATGAATAGGAAGGGTTTGGAGGGATATGGGCCGGATGCTAGCAGGTGGGATAGATTGAGTTGGGATATCTGGTTGGCATGGACGAGTTGCACCAAAGGGTCTGTTTCTGTTCTGTATGTCTCTAACTATAAAAGTTAAGCTTTTAGCTTATTATGGATCAAAATGAACTTCTATTTGGATAAATTTGAATTAAAGAATTTTCATCAATAGGATGTAAGCACCATGCCAGGAAATACTAGCATTTGTTGCCCATCCATATTTACCCTTGAACTAAATGGCTTACTATGCTCTTCAGAGGGCAATGAAGAGCCATCCACATTACTGTGGGTCTTTTTTAATCACTTACAAGACGTGGTTGTTGCTGCTGGGCCCGCATTTATTGCCCATTGCTACTTGCCCTTGAGAATGTGGTGATGAGCTGCCGCTGTGAACTATTGCGTCCACGTGCTCTAGGTTACCTCACAATGTCCTCAGGGAGGGAATTCCATGATTGGACTCGGCGTCAGTGAAAGAATAGTGATATATTTCCAAGTCTCAATGGTAAGTGTCTCGGAAAGGAAGTTACAAGTAGTAGTGTTCTCATATATCTGCTGCGCTTGTTCACTAGATGGAAGTGGTCATGGGTTTGGAAGGTGCTGTCTAAGGATCTTTGAATTTATCCAGTGAACTTGCAGATAGAACACATTACAGCTGGGCATCACTAGTTGGGGGGGGGGGGGGAGAGTAGATGCTTGTGGATATGGCACTCAAACAGGTGCTTTGTCGTGGATAATATCAAACTTCATGTGTTGTTGGAATGCAAGTGGGAAGTATTTTGTCCTGCTTCTAACTTGTCCATTGTTGGTGTACAGGAACTGGGGAGTCAGGAGGTGAATTCCTTATCACACTATTCATAGCCTCTGACCTGGTTTCATAGCCACATAACACTTTGTTTAGAGTGGTGAGTTCAGTTGAGCCTCTGGTCAACGGCAACATCAAGGATGTTGGTAGTGGGGAATTTGGTGATTGTAATACTATTTAAATGTCAAGGGTGGTGGTTAGATTCTGTTACTAGAGAGAGTAACATTCCTGTTGCACAAATGTTATCACCTGTCACCATAAGCATGGATCGTGTCCCTGGTCTTGTTGCATGTGAACAGACTGCTTCAGTATCTGAGAAATTGTGAATGATGCTGAATGTTGTGCAGTAATTGGCAAAAATACATACTTCTGACTGTGTGTGCAATGGAGTGAAGGCCATTGATGAAGCAGCTGAACATACCACACCACCACAATGTGGCTGACAACTTCAACTCATCCTCCCACTCTGCCAAAGACGTGCAAACCCTGGGCCACCACCTCTGCCAACTCCAAGCCCTTCAACACATGGAGAAAGAAGGCCTCATTTTGCACCTTGGGCCTCTCCAACCACATGGCGTCAACATCGATTTCATCAGGTTCCTCGTTTTTCCCCCACTCCCAAAACCTCATCCCAGATCCAACTGTCCTACCTGACCACCTTCCTTCCCACCTATGCTCCACCCTTCCCACCGATCTATTACCATCATCTTCTCTTCTCTCCTCCCCACCCCCCCAAACCTGCATCTACCTATTGCCTTCCCAGCTATCTTCCCGTGTCTGACCTCCCCCACCCCCCCCCCCCCCCCACCCCCCCATCTCTTCGCCTACAACCTGATGAGCTTGTGCCCGAACCATTGATTCTCTTGCTCCTCAGATGCTGCCTGACCTGCTGTGTTTCTCTAGCACCACACTTTTTGACTGTTCAATATTGTAGCCTAACAGAGTGTGCAACTTAGACTCCAGGTGCAAGGCTTGTCTAGGAACTGTTGTTTCATTTTTATTCATACTGTATATTACATTTATCATTTTCATCTACTGTCTGAAGGTGATTGGGAAAGGAATCAATTGGATGAAGATTTTTGGTTCAACTTGGTAGTATGTGTAATAATTATTGAATAATTTTTCATTTTGTTTTACCTTTTGTATCTTTGGTTAAAATTGAGCCTAGATTATTGGAGATCTCAAATCCATACTTAGTTTCACATTTTTGGTATAACTGACAACTTTTAAAATCATTTACAAGAACCTGCAAGTTAATTAGCATTCACTGGTGGTAGTTTGTATGAAGTACCAATCAACTGTAAGGGATTGCCTAAATAGGGAGCAGTCACTATGTGGGTCAAGCATGGGAGCAGTAAGCATCTCCATCTTGGATCCATCAGACTCAGTCATTAAGACTTGCCGGCCAGTTTTGTTAAAAATATGACTGTTGGTGAGATCCAACACTGGACCTGCTGAGTGAGTTTAGCCTTGTACAAGCTACAACAGTGTATATTTGACAACCATGACTTATGCAAGCTAACAACAGCCCGAGTATAGAGTGGATCCCCAATTTAGGTCTGACTTCCAAACATTTGTACTTAGTTCTGTAATGGAGTTGTGTTTGTATCAGTTTAAAGATCTGACGTACTGAAGTTTCCTTGTATTACAAACAGATATTTCATATTGTCCTGCATCGTGTTCCGAATTCTGTACAAATCGGATGGAATATTGCATGCAATTCTAGTTTCCTTCCTACCTTTTAAGATGTTGTGAAACTTGAAACGGTTCAGAAAAGATTTACAAGAATGTTGCCAGGGTTGGAGGATTTGAGCTACAGGGAGAGGCTGAACTGGCTGGAGCTGTTTTCCCTGGAGCTGAGGGGTGAGCTGATAGAGGATTGTCATCCCATACCATTATAAATGTAATCTTTTTTCAAAAAGCAAAGGAACAAAACAAGAAATGAAATATTGCTCTGTTTATAACAGGTTTACATTTGCTTTTCCACCAATATTCATGGCATTTGTGGGACAAAATTTCACATTAGTGGTTTGCCAAGAAGAGTAATTTGTCTCTGATCAAGGAAGATTTGTCTTTGTGTTCCATCAATTGATGGAATATATAAAGCATAGGAGCAAAGCACCTGCTTAGGTTGTGGAACCATAAAACAACAAGGTATTGGAGCAGAATTAGGTCATTTGGCCTATCAAAGCTGGTGCACCACTTGATTGTAGCTGATATGTTTCTCAACCCCATTTTCTTATCTTCTCCCTGGAACCCCTGTTCCCCTTGTTTATCAAGAGGAGAAAGTGAGGACTTCAGATGTTGGAGATCAGAGCTGAAAAAATGTGTTGCTGGAAAAGTGCAGCAGGTCAGGTAGCATCCACAGAGCAGAAGAATCGACATTTTGGGCATAAGCCCTTCAGGAAGGGCTTCCTGAAGAAGGGCTTATGCCCGAAACGTCGATTCTCCTGCTCCTTGGATTCTGCCTGACCTGCTGCGCTTTTCCAGTAAAACATTTTTCAGCTCTTGTTAATCAAGAGCCTATTTGTCTTAAATACAATCATTGACTGGGCCTCCAGAGCCTTCTGCAGCAGTACGTTCCACAAAGAAACCAAGGAATTGCGAGTTGCAGAAGCAAAACAAGGAAATAAAGTGGATCAAGGCATGGTGCTAGTACTAATTTAATCTTGGTTTTGCTGAGTGACACATCCTATGGTTTTGTCACAATAAATTGTTGAATAGTAAACTAATGTAATGCACAGCCATCCATATTCATACCCTTTTTCTGTCTTTTTATTTTACTTTACGCTTCTCTAGACTTTGACAGTAATTTATTTTTTGCCTTCTCCAATCTGCTTTATATAACCGTTCACTTGTACAGAAATTTTGTTCATGTTTGTCTTGAGCTTTGCTCCATATGTGATTTCTCTCCTTATAGGTACTATATCGAGAAAACTACCTGCAATACTACTAATAGGCTTTTTATCCCTTCTGTCACCAGTTACTGACAGAATAAGATATCATATTGTAAGATTCCAGTTTGTAGCCTGTATATATTCTGCTGAAATAAATAGCTTTACTTGAATTTTTGTAAGTAAATCTAATGTTTTGCATAATATCCAAACTCTTTTTAATTGCAGGTACAAGAAAACGCAAGCAACACTTTCCACTGCTGGATCAAAGACCTCTAGTGCCATTTCCAGTGTTGGCTCAGCTCTTAGTAAGACGCTGGGGGAAATTAAGTAAGTTTGTTTTAGATAGTCTGTTAGGCTTAACATTTTCCTTTTAAGGAGTCAGTTATAATAAACTGCACCCAGTCATGAAATTGTCTTTTTGTAACAGTGACTTGAAAGTGTATTTTCAATCCTTTCAAGTGAGGGTATTAATAATGGTTTATGTGCTCCTCAATTTTAAATCTTGTACCCATCAGCCATGAAACTTTAATCATCTTCAGTTGCAGGTTTATGTTTGGCTTGTGCCTTCTGTCCACCATTAATGTGAAATACAAATAATTTTTAAATTAGCTGAAGCCTGGTGAAATACACTCTGCAAAAATCATTCAAAATTCATCTTAACTTGTTATCAAATCATAGCTAGCCTTGGCCCTAACTAAAAATCTAATCATTTCTCCCTGACGTTCAATAGCAATATCATTGTTGCATCCCCCGTTAACATTCTGAATCTACCAAACACCAGAAACTGAACTGGACAAGATGTAGAAACACTTGTGGGTAAAAGAGCAGGTCAGAGTCTTATGAAATCTGTGGCATATACTTCTGAGCTATCCAAATAGCACAAATGAGGATGGAATTGAATACTCTATGCTGGTTGAGATGAGTGCACTTGAGACACTAGACTCCTTCCCAGGCACAACAACTCCACTAATGGTAGGCCACGAGAGCATTGTTCAAGATGCACTGCTGCAACTCACATTGGCTCTTTGCATTGCACATTCAAACCTATAAGTTCTACCACCTAGGAACACAAAGGAAGCAGCTGTATAGGAGTACCACCACCATTCGCATTTCCTCTAAGACACCAATCTGGCATCCTTGTTCTTTAACTGAAAAAGGTGGCTCACTGACACTTTCTCAAGGGCAATTTGTGAGTTGGAGCAGCACTCTTCAGTACTGCTGCCAGATGTTAGTGACAGTACTTTCTGTATGAACTGCATTCAGCATTAACTCATACAGTAAATCAAGTTGGCTGAAGACCAGGATCTGAGCTGAGGATTTCAGGAAGAGACTGGGATGCATTATCAACCTCTGCCTGAAGACAATGCCCACTGTGGCAAATATTTAGCTGAGTCCTTCAGGGCTCAGCAAACTAGCTGCAAAGTACTCAACCACCATTGGACACTGAGACCCCACCAAGATTCTCTGCTCTTAATGGTGCTTCTGTGGCTTTCGACATGGAGTTTTGACTCATCAGTCAAAGGTGGTAACTTGAAGGGGGTTTCCTGCATTTGACTTGATACAATGCAGCTTCAAAGAAATTGAGTCCCTTTCAACGTGCTCAGCATCACACCCTCTTGATTATATACCACTGTGCCTCTACCTTTGCATCTGTCCTATCAGTGGGAGAGTTGATGGAAGAGTCTGGAACATGATCTATAATGCATGATTCACTAAGTATGACTGTCAAATTATTGCTCTCCCGATTTTGCCATATCTCGAGATCACTGTTCTGGTACCTAGATTAATAGAATGGATGATGCATTGGTTCTGTTCTGTCAAATTTTAATACCACTGAGTGGCTTGGAGTCCATTTTGGAGGACTTTTAAGAGTCAACCATATTGATGTGGGTCTGAAGTCAAATTTTGACCATCATGATTCTGTATGGGACATTCCCTTCTCTGAAGGAAGTTAGTGAATCAGTAAAGCATAGACTTGTCCCTCATTCCGTGGTTCCATCATCCCACTATATATTCTCAAATTTAAATTGTGTGTAAGATGTGGCTCTCTATTTACTAGCTAGAAAGCCATTTTAATCAACATGTTGGATTTTAGTTTATTCGCCCCATACTGTTGGGTTAAATGTCAAAGATATAAATAGTTCAATAATGTTTCAGCCGTGGGGATGGAGCTATTGGGAGGCGCCCATGATTGAGACTTAGTTTCTATTCATTGTTAACATTGATCTGTGATTTTTTTTTTGTTTTAAGTTCTGTATTATTCCTTTAGAAATGATGTAATGGTTATGGCCACTAAATGTTTCATGCGTCTAACACAGTCTTGCATTGTCTTGTGTTCAAATTCCTCAATTCTGACTGTAACGTCAAACTCACTTTGCGTGAACTAGCCTAGCTAACAAGTGGCTTACCATACTAAAACTGATTTTATTTGTATCCAGAGTAAATCAATGGTTTAAAGTACTGAACACTTTCGTGGTGAAGTGTAAACAGTGGTAGAAAATTTGAAAAATGGTCTCTATTCGCGTTAAGTTCTTGATGAGGAAAAAGCAATTTTTTGATTTGAGAATATTCATAATGAGTTGAATTTGACCAAGACTGCTTCGAAGACCGTTCATTCTTTTTGATAATTTCTGAACTCAACAAATAACCTGACTATTACTTTTACGTTACCAGAAAATGTATACAAAGGTGTTTAGGCATCCATTAATATAGTGATAATGAAAAGATAATACAGTATTAGGAAGAAAATATCAATTTCATGTTTTTCCTTACTTTGATTAGGATTGCAATCTTATTAATTTTATTTGTCTTGCTCCTTGTTTCCCTGTGCTTTTTTTTTCAGTGGTCAAGTAACTGTGATACCTTTTGGGCATCTTCACATTGTGGACACTTTGAAATTTAAGACCTAATGCTTGGAGGGTGCTGGATACAAAATTCTGTTCTACAGCTATGAATTTGTGTTTTCCTGCTGGCACTCCAGAGATTGCCCTCAGTGATTATTTTAATACAATACAACTTTAGAATTAAGAAAAAACTATTTCCTCCCCAATTTCCAAAACTGCACTTCAACAAAAGTAACACTGAAACAGTACTAATGTTGAAACACTCAGTTTTTAATAAGTTAATCTGATTATATATTTTGTCTGCATCCAGTCAGGTACAGATTTTAAGAAAACCTTTTTTAAAAATGAAAAAAATCCACTCTAAAGTGCACATACTTTTGTGGTTTTTTTAAGCTTCTCTGTGTGATTTTTTTTTGTGTGCTGCTTTGCATGATAAAATAAATCATATTTGGATTTTTTTCTGACCTTAGTTTGAAACTTATAGCTGCATGCATTTTGTGTGTTTTCAGGACATTCTGATCCTCTTTGATTTGTTTTTATGGATGAATGTTTCCATTTCAAACACAAAGTATATGTAATTCTGCAAAAAATTGATAATTTTCCCATATGTAACATTCATTCTTTTTTAAAAAGCCTCTATTATATTCTATATAAAAGTTAGTATCAGAAATGTTTTTCTCAAGCAGTGAAATTTCTCAACAATTATTGATAGGCTATAAAAACATCAACTTACAATGAGTAGAAGGTGGCAGAAGATTGATCGAAAGACTTGTGTTTAGGACCCCAGGACGGCTGCAAAAGTCTGTGGAAGCAATGGCATGGTTGGAATTATAGAATAATACTAGGGAAAAAGTCCATCTATCCTATTATGCTGGCTCTTTTGAAAGCAATATGCAATGAACCCTATTGTTCTGATACTTTCCCGTGTTGTTTATTCTGCTTTCCCGTGTTGTTTATTCTGTTCTGTCACCCTGCAGACAAAAGTAGTCCAGATCACAGCGACTTGCACCATTTTTTTCCAACTCATCTTGCTTTTGGCTGTTTTGGCACTTGCCTTTGTATCTATTCTCCAGGTACCAACTCTCCAGGAAATCAAATCTACTTTTTCAAAGTAGTTCATGATTTAAAATATGTAATTTCTGCACTGTTACCTCTATATACTTGAAATCTTTTAACACTAGTGCCCATTGTAGTTAGTTTTTGTTTGCATCCCGTCTAAGATGTTTACACCTTTCTGAAAGTATGATGTCCAGAATTGATCTCATTACTCCATGGCCTGAACGAAATGTTTTAGCATAACTTTGTTTTTTATGTCATATATCCTTTTCTGTGCCTTAACACCAAATACAGAGATCAACAAATATTTGATGCTGTTCTCTTTTCTTGTGTTCCTAGCAAATTTTGTTTCTATGCAAAACTTGTGCATTTAACTCCTTAGATTTAATTTATTATTAAATCGCTTACATATTACTTCATGAAATGGCCTCTTGGAAGTCTGCATATACATTGTGTTACTACCCTTAACCTTCTTCAATACTTCAAATAACTCAGCTAAGTTCCAAATACATGATTTGCAATTAACAAGTTTGCTCTAACTTTCATTTATTAAACCATATTCTTTCCAGAAATCAAATCATTTTTTTCTAGAATGATAATCTCCAGAAATTTCTCTTAGCACTGGCTTTACTTTGTTTGGCCTGCGGTTTCAAGATTTATTCTTGTCCCCATTTTTGGTAGGAGTGGTGATGTTTGCAATCCTCCATCGTTCCCACCTCTAAAGACGTTTCAACAGTTGTGGCCAGATTTTCTGCAATTTCCACTGTCTTCCTTAGGCATCTCACCTGGATAGAGTTATTTTTCTGTTTTGAGCCAGTCCGCATCTTTGTTTATTTTTGTCCTCCCTAATTTTACAACCATGTCCTAATGCCCTGTGTCGTTCTCTTATGTGTGATACAAAATACTGATCATGCTTTCTGCCTCCAAAGCAGTTATCTTTGTCAAGATCCCTGATGAGCCCCATCCTTCGTTTTGGCTACACTTTTTTTTAAAACTGTGTGTGTACAAAACATAGGTTTTCTTTTGTTACTCCCTGATATATTTCCACATGTTCATTGCGTAACACTACTTTTTTGTTCAATTCTTTTCTAAGAGTAGAGGAAATAGGAGCTTGGGTCGGCCTGATCCTGCTGCACCATTCAGTAAGATCATGGTAGATCTTTTCATGGACTGAGCTGCACTTAACTACCTATTCACCGTAATGCCTAATTGCCTCCTTTTGAAGTTAGTAACAGCTTTTATGATCAATCAGTTTTGGTTTGACACCACAGCTCTCTAGAAATATGCATGTCATCACAGAGTTATTCACTGCTCAAGGTTGATGTGATGTTAGCATTGCTTGATGTGTCCACATTTCAGAGCAGAATATGAGCACGTAGTGCAGGTATTGCTTTTGATTTAAGTTTTTGTTCTAGTGTATTTTTACATCAAACTAGAACTATTTTACTGAATGTAGTTGATCTTTTCTGGTTTTTAAGCCCCACAAATCATCTGCAAAATGCTATCCTAATATTAGAGCTGTCACAGACTGAGAACTTTTTAACTCATTTTCACTGTTTCACTACAACCGCCAAAAGCTCTTTGGCTGATTCAGAGGTATAGTCCTGATACTACTTAATCCTGTGTTATCTGAGGCTTTGTAACTTCTGTCTCGCAAATTGGTAATGTTATTACCTTTCATTCTACCTGCTGTGGCTGACCAATCTTTCCTTTGTTATTGACTTGTTTCAGGTCTCACCCTTTTTCTCAGTCCTTTAGGTAGGTAAGATGAATATGTAGCCTGTTCTGAGGCACAGACTCAAGTCTGACATGAGCCTTTTTATTCAAATTGGTTAACTTTTTCTTCATCATTGACTTTTCAAAATTAACTTGTGTTTAAGGGTGCATTCACACAATGACCATATCGTTAGTATGAAGGATTGCTCTGTACAGCAGTTCAATATAAATTCAGTCAGAGTTTGATTTTTAAAGTCTGACCCAACATCAGAATTTGGAAAAAGAATAGGTTATTCACGGTTTTGAACCTATTCTGTCATTCAGTCAGATCATGATCTCTGCCTCAACTGCATGTTTCTGTCTTTTGAATCATATTCCTTGAACCCCTTTTGGCTGGAGATGGGAGGAAGAGATTTGCAGGTTTCCACCCCACTGCTTCCTGGTTTCACTTAAGTGTTGGCTGTACAGAGCGTACATCCGTACATCTGCTTTTACCTGGATTCGCCCATCAGAAGAAATAAGTCTCTGATCTCTCCTCACCTCTTTCCCGTGCCCAACCCCCCCCCCCCCCTTCCCAAACAAAAATCTTTTACACTGAAGGGACTATGAACAGTAATAAGGAATATAATGGAGGGACAAAATGTGGCATTTTTGTTTATCTGTCATAGAAGTATTTATTTCTCTTTTTTGAGTTAATAATTTAGGATTTAGTTTCAAAAGCTTTAACACATGAACTGTTTTTGTCACAGCTACATATTGCCTTCGTAAAATTTATGGTTATTAATGTTACTGTAGTGAGACAGTGATGCATACTCTACTAATTAATTGTTTAATAACTTGCCCATTGGGCAAACATTTTCTTTCTTATAACTTGGGGTATTTGTTTATTTCTTAATGCTTCCAAGTAGCAGCTACTCCATACGCCATTCAATAAGCATGCCAGCTATGAGGTAATGTATTACTGTATTAATTTGATATCAAAAGTTTTTTATCTTTTCCTTTGGCTGCATTGCTGGCAATACCTGTCCTTTTAATTACCCACAATGATAGTATGTTGGTTTGTTACAAGTTTTATTGTTTCTTTATATTACTTTCAGGTTTAACATTATTATTGGTTGTGTTTTACCACAGTTGTATTGTTTTATGATTTCATATCAAATGTCATTCAGTTAATTCATTGGATAGCATGGTTTTGTTGAATTGTCAACAGTCCTGAACCAACTAATTTGGATTAGTTGTCCAGTAATTTTTTTTTTTGCTTTCAGGGAATCACCCACCTTCAAGTCATTTGAAGAAAGTGTTGGAAATCTAAAGGTATGAAAGAAAAGTAAATCTGCCAGCATCATTTTTAAACCTTTCCTTCTAATGTAGGACAAATTCAGTTTGAGGAAAATAAGTTCTTGTAAGCCACAATCTCCATTTTTTTTTCTCATTAAAACAAAACAAATTTGTCCAAAAAGTACTTGTCCTTCATTACATATTTATAGTTATCCCACTTGTATATTCTAATTAAGCATGTGACCTGTGACCTTCAGCAAGCTTTCAACTGTGACAAAGAGCACACTTCTATGGGATAAAATCTTAACTACTACCCCCATTTTCAAGGTCTGTGCCTTTTGCAAAATGATCATTGTCAAGTGTTGAGTGTGCATGGAACAGTGGGCATCAATATCCTTCAGGAATATCCTCCTAACATGATGCCAGATATAAAAGGATTTTCAGTGACTGTATAAGTCAAATTCAGTTTTCATTACATTGGAATTGTGGGCTTTTTAAAAATGTTCACATTCCTTTGGTTTATAGTTACTAATTTGTGATAAAATACTACTAAAAATTTCTATTTTTACTTTTCAGGATTTTACCAGATTAGGGGATCTATTTAGGCCAATTTTTCAGTGAAATCTGCTCATCAGTTTACATAAATGTAGCTTCAAAAGTAATGATTTTATATCCACTCAAGCCCCTGAAAATAACCTGTTAGAGACTTATTTGCCTTGATATGCATAATATTATACAAACATTTTGGACTTCATGCTCATAATCAGTGTGCTTTACACACTGAGTATTTGGGTGTTACCATTTTGTTAAATGCATCTCTCGGATGTTTTTCTTTTATAAGTGTGGTCGTGCCTGCAGTTACATACTTTTAGATGCAATTCTTGTATCCAAAGTCACTCGTGGTTTGAGAGAAATTTTGTGTCCAAATTGTTTGCATAGCATTACTAGTTTAAAAAAAAACAAGGAAATCTCTTTGGGTGCAGTTAGAAAAAGAATCTCCAAATCTGTCTTCTGTGAGCTTAGGAAGGCACTTATCCAAAGTACTGAATTTACTGAGCTGCTTCTGTTAGATGAGCTGCGATGTAGGCTGGAGATCGTAGCTGTATCTGAAGCTTGAAACAGGCTAGTGAATTCTGCATACTTACTATCACTGTTTTGAATAAACTTGAAAAAGTTGTAAAAGCGAAACAAATAGAATTTCCAAATGCATTGAATAGCTGTTTTCACTTTATTTTAAATATACTTCAAACACTACGTTAAATGGAATGCTTCTCCTTCATACCAGCTGGTAAACAACAAGAGGACAATAAAGACTGAAGTACTCAGCTGAGCACAAATACATTATTTGGTAGCCCCGACTCAAGTGAGATGTTTAATTTGTGCAAGTAACATTACGATTGAAGCGTGAAGCAAATTTCCTTATAGGGTAAATGATAGTATGAGAACAACATTGATTGTAATTTGCACTGAATGTTCCTTGATAGAAGAATTACATTTTTGTTAAAGCACAAGACTTTACTTTCCAACTTGACTTTTCAAGTTACTTTCTGAATAATTTTATTTGATAACTACTCCGTATTCGAGATGTGAATATTTGTTTCATGAATTAGTAACAGTCGAGTTTTTCTGTGTTTGCAGTTGTTTAGCGGCAAAACTTAGCCAGTATTTCTTTGAAGGAAAACAGCAAGATCAGAGGGTGAGTTAACCAAAGGTGCACATGTTCATATTTCCTAGGTTACTAATAGCTGAGACAGTGGTAGGACCTGATACTCCAATATCTTCTGCCAGGTAACACATTCTAAGCCAAGATGTAGGAAGAGGTTAGAACTAGAATTCATTCATTTTTGGCATTAATTTATCAAGTCAGGGATAGACAGCTTCATTAGCTGTTCCTGGAAATGCAGTGGAGCAAATTGCGTACTTTTGCAAACCATCTGAGTCTGTAAGATATTGTTGAATTGGTCATCAAAAGTGGTACTTTAAACCTTCAAAAGCTTCAGAAGCTTCAGAAATCTCTGGGGTTAGCATTGAAACTGTTTTGACCTAATTCCAAATTTAGAGTCTTGGAGTAAGTTTATTATATTTGCTTTGTTGTCTTTTGTGGTCTTTTTATTCTTCCCTTCCAATATTTTCTGAAATCTTCTTAGCCAGAGACCTCAGTGCAGGTCTGTTTTCAAGCTCTAGCAGTGCAACTTAATAGCAGATTGGATGGTCCTGTGCATTTTCAAGAAATGATAACGAACTGACTATTTTTATAATGTTTTGTGAAATGAAAACTAGAAACCGGCTAAGAGAATTTTAGTCTCCTTTATGAAATTTCTAACCCTGTACTGTGTCACCAGTGCAATCTTTTATTTAAAAACCCAGCTCAAGTTCATTTTTAGATTTGGGTTTATTTCAATGGGCAACACCAAAAGTAGGATAATGAAATCATATTCAGACTTGACTACAAAATTATTAATTATGTGGTCATATTCATTCTTCATGTATGTATGTTTTCAGGATTTCTGGATTTACTTTTGAACCTCTTGTTGAATCGGTTATTGTTATAACCGTTAGAGAAAAAAATTCTAATTATGTACTCTTGGTCAATTTATCAGCGTTCCATTGCTCAAGCAAATTGAAATATACATAATGGCCTCCAATAAAGAATTCCCACTTTCAGCAGGATCCTGAAGGTCTGCTGTAACATACAAAATGGCCACCAGCTTTCTGCACAAATCTAAAAGATAGTGGTTATTTGCATGTATGTTGCCACCTGCTGGTTGATTTGTGTTCCAGATTCTATAATGAGGTTTTATGTTTCTATGAACACTCCAAACTTTAGCATAAATACCTTGAGATTATTCTAAATTTTTAACACTCAGTTAAACACGAGGAAAATGTTGTACTTGCACGAGCAGCATATAAGAGTTTTCACTCTATTTTGAGTCTGCCCATCCCTCTCAATCACCACCACAAACTAGTCCAAACGTTGAAACTATAAACTGCTGAATTTTACAGCTGAATTAATTGCAACAAGATTGTTGCCAGATTGAGTGTTATCTACTGCCATCCCCCACATAGTGTGAATTTAGGATCATTTTAGTGTGATTCCCCCGCAGGTGTGACCTACAAATACTTTTATCTAACGTTACATGTAACGGGGTCTAGCAGAATCTTTTCCTGTCTAGCCACCAGGATGCTGTTGATCTTGACTATTGTAACCTCATAAAACTAGTTGTTAAAAACCACAAACAGGAAAGGAACTAAGTTTGTGGCTGAGAATAATCAAAATTAACCCAAGTGGAAATGAAACTGGGTCAGGAGATATGAGGTAAAACATTTTGTTGAAAAAAATTAAGATTAATATAGATTAGAGCTGTTATTAAATAAAAATAAAGTAGAGAATTGAAGCCAAATGGAATGAAATAGTCTCGAACCGTCTGTGCATTTTACAAATGCTTCTGATTTATTATCTCACTTTAATACAAAAAGGGCTGCCAAACACTTGATTTTATCATCTTGACTCTCCTGTGTAAAATGTACTGGAGAAATGGGTCTTTGGATTTGGTACACATATTGAACCCTCCATAATTTGATTTTAATTTTACACTTTAAACACTGGAGTTTGATAGGTAAAAACAATGACTGCAGATGCTGGAAACCTGATTCCGGATAAGTGGTCCTGGAAGAGCACAGCAATTCAGGCAGCAAACTGGAGTTTGATGTTTACCTATGCAAGTGGGAGAAGGAAAGCTTTGCTAGCCAGTAGATTGCTTCTCTGGTGGGTGGAAAAGTGCAAACTATGGTTCGGAGGTTGAATTGGTAATATTCTCCCTCTGAGTGTGGGAGCAGTTATTGTCTGTCAATTATTTAGTTTTAGACATCTTGGGCCACTAGGAAAAAATTGTGTTTGCATTACCAGAGTATAAACCCTGTTTAGGAGAAAGTGAGGACTGCAGATGCTGGAGATCAGAACTGAAAAAGTGGTGTTGGAAAAGTGCAGCAGGTCAGGCAGCATCCAAGGAGCAGGAAAATCGCCGTTTTGGGCATGAGCCCTTCTTCAGGAGAAGAAGGGCTCATGCCGAAACGCCAATTCTCCCACTCCTTGGATGCTGCCTGACCTACTGCGCTTTTCCAGCAACACTTTTTTTTTCAGCTATAAACCCTGTTTAACCTACTTTTTCTTCTGCCTATTATGACTATTTTTGACCACCGATGGGATAGGAGCATAGTTATAGTTTTAGTATGATGTCATTTAATGCTTTTGTTCTTATTAATTTATAGTATCAGATTTGCAAGGTTTTGAGTGAACATAAATCTATTAAAATCTTTCAACCAGCTACAGATTTTTTTTAATAAAGGCATTAAGTTGGCAAAATTCAGTCAGAAGTGTTTGTTCTTTTGATGGTAAAATTATATTTATGTAAAAACAATTAAATCCTTGTCCTCCTTTACTAATCTATAACAACAAAAATGCTGTTTCAAAAATTAAACAAATCCACAGTGACACTTGCTGGCAAACTTATGTAGTCACAGTCGTAAGTTTTTTTTCAGTCAACCTTCGGTGGATCAAATACTGCTGGGACTCTTGTAATGAGCTCCACATAACATTACATGGTTAGGTAATGTCCATGTTTATAGCATCACTTAGATGAATTTGAGACCCACCTACCATTTTTGCTATGTAATTGGTCCAGGAGAGAATATAGGATGGGAATGTGTGGCTAACTGAAACTAGCAATTGGTCAATGCTGAGCCAACAAATTGTTCTCTGGAGAGGCTGATAGTTCTTTGCAGGTTTAAGGTTCAAAGTTGATGACATTAAGGCTACTGAAGATTGTGTATATTAAACAAACAGTGTGATGGCATAGAGGCAGTAGAAGAGTAGATAGATTTTATGATGGAGAAAGCATGGTGTCATCAGTATACATTGTGTCCAATGATGCAAACAGAACAATCCTAGTAAGTCAGTCAGTACCAATGGGTACCAAAGTGGAGACAAAGCTACTGGACACTGAGTATGGTAAACTCCTATGTTTGCTTTGAAGCTAAAAGTCATAATGAGTTTGCAGTTTGTTTTCAGTGTCTCTGGGAAATAAGCCAGCTAAAGGAAAATAGCATCAATACCTGCACAGAAATTTTTGAAAAGAAAACCAACTGCACCTATCTGAACAAAGAACTGCTATGTGGAGACTTACTACTATTTTGAGATTTACATAGGTGTTGTAAAAAATATTTGGGGCAAAAGGAACAGTGTGAATTTGGATCATTTTCTGGTGGCTGGAATGTCTAAAGAACTCTTTTCAATCTTTTTTGTTTTGTAATATACTTTATATATTTTTGAGTAATTGTTTTATTCTTTATCACTGATGGTATAGAATTAAAATATTACTGAAAAAGACACTTGCACTCAGGGCATTTCACTAAAATACAAACGCTTAAAACAATTTCTGCATTCTAAGAAAGGAGTCAGTTGTATAGGATTACAATTTATTTTCTAACCATCTGGTTTCAAATGTGTTAAAAGCCCAACTCTGACTAATTGTTTACCTTGGTGTTATTGATAGCGTTTATCCATAAGACAAAGATAAGCGTTCAAAACCCAGTTCAGGACTTGGGACATATAATCTTGAATGTCGCATTGTGTTGTTTTGAGATTGCAATATCATAATTGTCATCTGCTTATTCAGATGAAAATGAAATATCTGTTGGAAAAGTGAAGCAACCTTCCACTGTCCTAATATTTAACTTTCAGGCAAGATTGTTGGGAATGAAGAAAACCACTTATCTCCTCCATAGTGTTATGGACCGGGACAGACCCCTTCAGAATGTTTCAAGAAAGTAGCCAGAGCCCATCACCCTAACTTTTCTACTTGTTTTAAGCAGGTGTAACATGGATATTTCAGGAGGGATGCAGCTGGTCAAACCACTTAGTTATAAACCAGACAGAATTTAGTTACAAGATTGCTGAATGAAACACAAAAACAAAAGAGAACAGAATACTGAACGGGCAGCATGGTGGCTCAGCAGTTAGCACTGCTGCCTCATAGCACCAGGGACCTGGGTTCGATTCCAACTTCGGGCCACTGTCGGTGTGGAGTTTGCACATTCTTCCGTGTCTATGTGGGTTTTCTCCCACGATCCAAAGATGTGCAGATTAGACTGGCAATGCTAAATTGTGTTGGGTGCGTTAGTCAGGGGTAAAATGTAGGGGAATGGGTCTGGATGAGATACTCTTCGGAGGGTTGGTGTGGACTCGGGTCAGATGGCTTGTTTCCATACTGTAGGGAATCTAATCTAATCATAACCTATCTGAAAACCCAACAGATGGAGTTTAATTCAGATAAATGCGAGGTACTACATTTTGGGAAAGCTAATCTTAGCAGGACTTATATACTTAATGGTAAGGTCCTAGGGAGTGTTGCTGAACAAAGAGACCTTGGACTGCAGATTCATAGCTCCTTGAAAGTGGAGTCGCATGCAGATAGGATAGTGAAGACGGTGTTTGGTATGCTTTCCTTTATTGATCAGAGTACTGAGTATAGGAGTTGGGAGATCATGTTTCGGCTGTACAGGACATTGGTTAGGCCACTGTTGGAATATTGCATGCAATTCTGATCTCCTTCCTATTGGAAAGATGTTGTGAAACTTGAAATGGTTCAGAAAAGATTTACAAGGATTGCCAGGCTTGGAGGATTTGAGCTATAGGGTGAAGCTCAACAGGCTGGGGCTGTTTTCCCTGGAGCGTCGGAGGATGAGGGGTGACCTTATAGAGGTTTACAAAATTACGAGGGGCATGGATAGGATAAATAGACAGTCTTTTCCTTGGGGTCGGGGAGTCCAGAACTAGAGGGCAGAGATTTAGGGTGAGAGGGGAAAGATATAAAAGAAACCTAAGGGGCAACGTTTTCATGCAGAGGGTGGTTATGTGTATGGAATGAGCTGCCAGAGGATGTAGTGGATGCTGGTACAATTGCAACATTTAAGAGGCATTTGGATGAATATATGAATAGGAAGGGTTTGGAGGGATATGGGCCGGGAGCTGGCAGGTGGGACTAGATTGGGTTGGGATAGCTGGTCGGCATGGACAAGTTGGATTGAAGGGTCTGTTTCCATGCTGTACATCTCTATGGCTCTGACTCTAGATCATCCCAGCGTAATTCTCAATACTTGCAACAGTCCCCAGAAACCCCCCTTGGCACAAGAGGAAAAATCAAACATTGGGCCTTAACAGGAAAGATGTCAAAAAGGAGGATTAGCATGGACTTGCAACTTTTACAACTCCCTGACTGCTTGCAATAAATAGCCAACCTTCCACAAATCAAATCAAACTAGAGAAAAGTGTAGCTGGAGAACTGGCCACTCTCCTTTCACTGCACAAGTGCTCTTTCTAAAAACTTAAGTCTTTTGCCTAAGGCTATCTGACAACTACATTATTAAACTGACCCTAAAACCCATCATAAGTCAGACTTTTCTGAATGGATGCTTTTGCGACACCTCTTGTGGGGAGGGAGACAAAAAGACAAGGACAGCATAACCTTGTTAAAGGAGCAACATCATCACAGTAGAAACATGGGAACAGGTATAGGCCACTCAGCCCATCGAGTCTGCTGCACCATTCAATTTAGATCATGCCTGATCATTATTTCAATGCCATTTTCCTATATTATTCTACTGAGGTCATTAGTCTCCAAAAAATGTCAATTTCTGTCTTGAGCATGCTAAGTGACTGATGCTGTCTACCTCCAGAGAGCTGTAGAAATAAAGATTCACCACCCTCAAAATGAAGAAATTCCTCTTTATCTCAGTCTTAAATGGCCCATCCATTGTCTTGTGATCGTGTCCCTTGATTTAGATTAATCAGCCAGCAAAAATATCTACATCCACCATGTCATGTCAGAATTTTGTAAGTTTCAATTGAATAACCCATTATTCTTTGAAACTCTAGAAAATACAAACTGAGAGAATTTATCCACTTATTTCAGCACCAAACTGTTTTCATATTCATTACACCTTCTACAAATCTTTGATCTATTGACTCCTCTTTGCATGGAAATGTTTGTCATCAACCCTAAAAATGTGTTGCCAGTTTGAACTACATTTCCTCATCCTCCTTCTCTTGCATCATTTAAAGTAATGTGCCAAATTTGCCAGTATTTTAACAATTTTTCTTTGATTCAAGACATTTGATGGTTAGGATTAGCTTCATGGTTTATTTAAAATCAGTGCTGCACGTCGGACTCTAATATCTGTTTCTAACTTAGCAGCCAAAACTTGTATGTAATATTCCGTGTCATCTAATCAAACTTTCTGTGACTTTTATTTTTGTCTTACTATGTAGTTCGATATTCAGTTGACTTTGACTGTTGTTCAGCATTGATTGGACATAGTCTCTGGTTTACCTCAATTTCCATTGCTAAGGTGAAGTCAAAATTATGAAAAATGACTAGTTCAGCTACTTTTTAATGAAACTTTTAATTTTGCCTGAACAATATTGTAGTGATTTTCACAGTCTGCTTTAGATTGATACCAGGCGATTGTTGGGGAGGATCTTTGTCCTGCTAAATCCATGCTGCTCGTTAGTTTATGTACTGATTGTTTTATATGCAACCAATTGATGGAGCTCCTAGACTGTTCTCCCACTTTTCCAGTATAGTCATTAAATGCTGGAGAAGCTCTGTGCATGGTAGCATCTGTGGAAAGAGAAACATTTCACATTTTGAGTTCGATATAACTCTTTCATCAGTTTGGGGTTACTAATGTCTGTGCATATTTTGAGTTTTATAATGCCATTTATATTTTTTGAACATTTTGAGATGAAAGTTGTTGAATATCTCAGCTTGCAGAGGGGGCAAGTTGCTGACTACCTTTTTGATTAATTGAAGAAAATAACTTCATTCTTTTTGTATTTACCCTAGTAAACTTTCCCTCCAGGACTTGTAGAAATTACTTTTCTTTATTTACTTCAAGTTTATGGAGTATAATATTTTAAACTGAGCTTGTAGATATTCAGAATGTATCTATCCTACATGTTCAGAATGTCCTACATATTCAGAATTATATCACTTCTCCTTGAGGACAGATTTACTTGCCTTTCATTATTGTAGTTTGTGGAACCCAATGGTTTTGATCCACATTGCCATCTTCTATATCAAGGAATAATTGGTTGTGAACCACTTTGGATACGTTATGAGCCCTATGTGAATACAAGTTTGAATTTTATTGGCAACTTCTAGCACACTTGTTTCAAAACATTTTGTCAAATGTTGCTTCTGATATTGACACAATATCGTTTTCTGACTCTTTTTCAGGCTAAAGTCATTGGGAATGAAAGTAACAACAAAGATGGCTATCATACTCCTACTGCTTCAAGCCCAACTACAGAGGAAAAACTTTCACAGGACAATGCACCTTTCTGAACAAGAGCTGTTCTCTTCATACCTGACTCACTGAATCCCAAATCTACACAAATTGAATTTAATGCAACTGCAGTCATCATGTTAATGTGCATATCATTATTTGAAACCCATTTAATGAAAAGTGCATTAAAACTGATCTCCTAGAAGTCTGATAACCATTTTGTAATATGTAAAGCTTGAACACAAATGTGGCTGTCAGAATTCTTCTAGTAAATTTGAAACAGCATCAAATTCTCTTTATAAAGCGATTGTCGCCATTTGAAAACTAGCTCTGACTACCTTTTAAAACATCCATTTCAACACTTGGCACACTACTATTAACTCAGATTCATATCATATTAGCCTTACTTTGCTTTAATGCCACTTTTATATGTATGGGCCAACTCTGGGATGCAAGTGGATAGAATTTCCAGTACTATTTAAGCTTGTATAGAATGACTATTTACCACAACAGACGTTCTTTCAGGAGAGCTTATTTGGACAGGGATGACTTCTGCTTCTGTTGTACGTCCAGCTGCTTTAAACTTGTATATTTAGTACATTTGTTAGTGACTGAAGCAAGCTGAATTTTTAAAATATTAAAACCAAAATTCTGATTACAGGTTAGGCTTAATATCCAGTGGGCGATAAGGGATATAAATGTGAAATTTTGAGTTTTAATGGAATGACAGTGTAGGTTTTAGTGTAGAGTGTTTTGATGCATTTGAGTAATTATCTGGCCATTTCTAGTTTCAAGCAAATGGTGTGGGGGTTGTTCTGCTGTTCCATGTATGCAAGGATATAATTGTACATTTCCCTTTCTATCACTAGAATGCTCACAATTAAACATTGGTTATTAAAGCTTTCTGAATTTCATGTGTTTTCTTTCCTGATTGTCTGTCTGATGCCCCTTCACCTGCCCTTTTATTCTTCCCTCTTACAATGTAACTTTGAGTGGACAGTACAAAATTCAGATTTTTCTTCTGGAGATTTCACCAACAACTGTAGCCCTACCAATTTTATTTTTTTTTTTGCTTTCAGTATAGGGTGTGCATCCTTGGGGAGGAAGTTGCTAGTATGAATTTCATGAACTGAATGGTCTGTTTCTATGATGTATCATGACTGCCGACTTATGCCGTGAAAATGGAAACTGGAATAATTCGATCTATTACTTAGTTTCTGCACATATTTATGCTGTATACTGAACAGTTATGCTTCCATTTTATAATTTTTATTTGTTTTTACTGTGTCATTCTACAAAAGAAAATTAATTCAATGCTACTAAAACGTAAACTTGCGTAACAGTTCAACTTAGCTGTTAGTCATCAGTGTAATTATCTTTTAACAGTAAAATTGTGTTAATTATGTTCTGAGTTACTGCTACTTTAGAAAAGACCAAGCAACGGGAACATAAAAATAGGCCCACTTGGGAAACTTTCCCTAAAGCTTCCTGCCTAACCTTGACCGAAACTTGACCAAGATGGCTGATGTGTCGTCAGCTGCCTAAATGGCACCACACTGTGCATGTCTATCCATGGCTATCTATTGTTATTGCTTGAACTTTCTTCCACAAATCCTATTTCTCCTTATCTAATGGCTGGATGTTTTTTAGCCCAAACTTCAAGTTAATTGCTCAATAAGTAGTGTCTAAATTAAAATATCATCCTCTAACTTGGAAAGATCTGGTGAAGATTTGGAAAAGACCTGTACCTGGATTTTTTTTTCTTCCATTGGACATTGAATTTATGGACTTCTCAAGATCAAATTTCTGTACTGGCCACACTGGAATAATTCATATTGCTCTGCTTCTCAGTGTTCTGAGCTTCAGAAAAATCTGGAAAAAATTTAGATCTCATCTCAAAATTGACTTCGTAATACTGGATATGAAGAGTATTCTTCTGCACTCGACTACACTGCATGCTGTAAAATGCAATTTTGTCTCTTTTGCAATCTTTAACTTTGAACAGTGATGCAAATGGACAATTCAGTGACTTCAGTCCCCTGTCAAACTTCAGTCCCCTGTCAAACCTCTGACTGGCTACTCATAGCATCAGTCTGTTTCTTGTCAACAGAAAATCTCTCCTGTTCAATAGCCTCCCAAGCCCACAACTGTAGATATTTTAAACCAACTTGTTCAGATACATGTGGGTGCTGAACCTAGAATATCTGGCCCACAAACTACAGCTATGTCACAAGCTTTCCACACCCCTTGAAGATATGTGCTCCTCTAATTCTGGCCTGTTGAGAATCCTTATTAATCATGTCACCATTACTGGCTGTTCCTTCAGTCACCTGGCCCTATACTCAAGATACTCCTTCTTAACCCTTACACCTCTGTACCTTGCATTCCTCAAAGACCCCAAAAGGTAGTAATCTCTGGATCACTAGCACTTACTCACTGCTGAGTATATAAGTGGAAGTTTAGTCTGAATAAATGTTTCTGAAGAGATGGTGCAAGACCGAGAGCTTTAGATTTCTGGGACACTGAGACTTTTTAACAGATAAGGCATTTACAAGGCAGACAGTTTGCATCTGAAGGATGATGGGACCAGCATCTTTGCAGGGACATTTGCTATTGCTGTTGGGGAGGGTTTAAACTAATTTGCAAGCCATTGGAATCCAGAAAGAAGATTCAGTACAGGGAAATGAACAGCCAACATTGAGAGATAGTCAAGAAGACAGAAATTGTAGGCCAGTTGAGGCATAACACAGCTTAGCAAGGCCAGATGATAATTATTTAATTCAAGGAGTCTTGACAAACAAGGCAGGTGAATGGAGGGCATAAATTAAAATATGGCCTTATAATGTAATTGCTATCCCTCCTGATGAAGGGCTTATGCTCGAAACGTCGAATTCTCTATTCCTGAGATGCTGCCTGGCCTGCTGTGCTTTGACCAGCAACACATTTGCAGCTGCATCCCTGAAACATGGTTGAGTGACAGGCAGGATTGGTGGCTCAGTATTCTGGCAACTGGGGTCTTCATGGAAAAGTATATAGGGAGGAGGGGGTGTCACAATATTGACTGTTGGAATCAATTACAGCTGTTAGGAGAAATGGCATCTTAGAAGGTTCTTCAAATGAATCCATATACGTAGAACTTAAAATCCAAGGACAAATAATCTCATTGTGAGGAGTCCACCATGTGCTTTCTAATGGCCTACAAGAAATCCAAGGGAAAATATGTAGGCAAATTTCAAAAGTGTAAGAGAAATAAGATAGGGATAGGGGATTTCAACTTCCCCAGATTTAGAGGAAATGGAATTCTCAAAATGCATCCAGAATAACTTTGTAAGGTAGGGCATAGAAGGTCCTACAAAAGGGGTAGTTTGGATTTAATTTTACATAATGAAGTTTTAGTTTGAAGTATTAGCGAGAGAGCAGCAATAGCTTTGTTAGATTAAAATTGTTACGGAAAAGGATAAGGATGGGCCTGAAATAAAAGTTCTAAATTGGGAGCTCACCAGTTTTAATAAAATTGGATATGATTTGGCCAGCGTGGACTGGGACCAGATACTTTTAGGTAGATGTGTCTCAGAGCAATGGGATACATTCAGGAAGGAAATAGGGAGACTACAAGGGTGAGCACGTTCCAATCAAGATAATGTGAGACCAATAAATCCAGTGAATCCTGGATATGGAGATATATAGGATTGGATAGAGAGAGGAGCAAAAAAGAAGGTTAGTGTATACTGAGGGCTGAAAACAGCAAAAGCTTCAGAGGAGCACCGATTGTACAAGAGGAAACTTAAAAGGGAAGGAGAGCATGGCGGGGTGGGTGGCATGGAAGAATAATGGCAGGTAAAGTAAAGGAAAATCCTAAGTTATTTTTCAAGGACACTAAGGGTAAAAGGATAACTAACGAAAGAGTGTGTCCAATTCATGTCCATTGTAGTGATTTGTGTGGAGCTGGAGGACTTAGGTAAGGGGACTAACTTAATATTTTGTGCGAAGGACCATGTAGGTATAGAAATCATGGAGAAGGACTGATATAGTTAGATCACCCAAAATCTCTCATCTATCAGGCTGTTGAATGAGACAAGGGAGGAAATAACAGGGATGCTAATTTTTAATTCCTTGCTGGCCACAGGAGAGGTGTCAGAGGACAGCCAATATGGTACTATTATTCAAGAAGACAGGAAGGTATAAACCAAGAAATTAGAGGGCGTAAGTGAGGACTGCAGATACTGGAGATTTAGAATTGAGAGAGTGGTGCTGGAAAAGCACAGCAGGTCAGGCAGCATCCAAGGAGCAGGAAAATCAATGTTTCGGGCAAAAATCCTTCAGGAATGAGGCTGGCAACCTCCAGGGTGGAGAGAGAAATAGGAGGGAGGGGGTGGGGCTGGGGCTGGGGGAAGTTAGGTAAGAGTACAATAGGTGGATGGAGGTGGGGTAATGGAGATAGGTTGGAGGGGAGGATGAAGTGGATAGATCATTAAGGTGGTGCTGAGCTGGAAGGTTGGAACTGGAAAAAGGGTGGGGGGAGTGGAAATGAGGAAACTGGTGAAGTCCACATTGATACCATGGGATTGGAAGGTCCTGAGGCAGAAGATGAAGTGTTCTTCCTCTAGGCATCTGGTAGTAAGGGAGTGCTGATGGACTAATTTCAATGTGGGGCAATTATTGGAAGCAATTCTGAAGGACAGGATGAATCTGAGACCAGAATTAATCAAGAAGATTCAGCATGACTTTGTTAATGGAGGTTGTGCATGATCGACTTTATTTTTTTTGGAAATGTGATTCGGTAATTGTTGTTGAAATAAGCAAAATGCAGACTTGGTGCATCAAATTGCTTGGTTTTAGGTTGTATCAGTAATTTTACATCTGACCTGCGATTTGGCCTACATAACTTAAGCCTCTTAAAATTATTGTAATTTCTTTTAATGTGTGAATTTCTTTGAACTTTATGGGCTTGCAAGTTGGAGAAGAACTGTTTTTAGAATCATTGAATGGCTCCAGCACAGATCAAGGCCACTTGTCCTGTCATGTCCTTGCCAACTCTCGGCAATAATAATTCTCTTGTCCTTTCTGCATAGCCCAGCATGTGTTTCTCTTCAGATACTTAAGCAACTATCTTTTGAAAACCACAATGAATCTGCCTCCATCACTCTTTTAAGGTTGTGCATCCCAGATCCCAAACACTCGCTAATTGAATAAGTACTTCCTCGTGCCACTCATTTTTAATTGCCAACCACCTTAAATTAGTCCTCTGGTTCTCCATTAACCCTTCTGCCAATGGAAGCAGTAGTTTTAGCTAACCTGTCTAGATCCTTTATGATCTTGAACATTTCTATCAAATCTCAATTGTCAATAAAGAGAACACTCTTGCTTCTTGAATTTAATGTCACAACTGAAAACTCATACCTTAAACCATTTTCATAAATGTTTTCTGTGCTTGCTTGCTCGCTCGCTCTCCAGCCTGCAGAGCCCTGATCAAATGGCAGTGCCCAGAATTGGACAAAATACTTTGAAGATCAAGCCAGTGTTAATCCAGTCTTTTCAAACACTTTCTCAACATGCCCTGCCATCTCTAAAGATTTGTGCACATATGCCATCTCTTCCTGCAACCATTTTGGACTTGTATTCTTTATATTGCCTTTCCCAGTGCTTCCTCCCTAAAATTATCACCTGCATCTTTCTGCATTGAAAATCATCTGCTTGGTGTTGTTGCATTAGCCGATCTATAGCCTTTTGAAATCTACCAATATCTTTCCTGCAATTCACAAAACTTCCAGGTTTGGCTCTGGTGCAAATTTTGAAGTTGTGCTCTGTATATCCAAGTCTAGCTTATAAATATATAGTACAAGAAAAGCGATCAGGTGAATTGGCAATGCTAAATTGTCCATAGTGTTAGGTGTATTAGTCAGGAGGAATGGGTCTGGGTGGGTTACTCTTCGGAGGGTCGGTGTGGACTTGTTGGGCCGAAGGGCCTGTTCCACACTGTAAATAATCTAATCTAATCAGTGGTCCTAGTACCAAGCTTTAGGGAACCCCATAATCTACCTTCCTATAGTCTGAAAAAGAGCCATTCACTACTTTCCTGTCATTCTGCCAACCTAGTATCTATGCTGCCACTCACTATCCCTTTTATTCTGAGTGACAGCATCATTTGCACGTGCATTGTGGAGTACTTTATCAACAACTTTTAAAAGTTCATGTGACAACAACATTATCCTCATTAATCCACTGATCTCCTCAGATTACTTAAACACTAATTGTTTTAACAAACCTGTGCCGTTTCGCCTGGCTGTTTGACAGATAATTTTGCCTTGGATTATTGTTTCTGCATTTTTCCCTGTCGTCACAGTTGAACTGACTTATTGTGTAAGACATTGCACCGTTTGCAGTTCTCCAGATGGAAGGTACCAATACTTCTTTAATTCTGTCTGCATTCTTGGATACATCCTGTCCAGTCCTAGTACCTCAAAATTTTAAGTGCAGGTAGCCTTTATATTACTACCTCAATCAATTTGTAGCCTCAATTCCTTCCACTTTCACTTTCACTGTAAATTTTGGCAGCATCTTTTTTTCTTAAAATATTCTCAATCTTTCCCTCTGACTTTGTAAATAGATAGCCTTTTTCATCTAATCTCTCCTCTTACCACATTTTTATGCCTATAAAACAACATTTGAATTCCCTTTTATGTTAGCTGCTAAAATTGAGAATTCAAGTAATTTGACATTTCTCATTAGTACCTTTGGATGATACTGAGTAAGAAAGAGTGATTCAGGTACTCCCTTTTAAGAAGGTAGCAATACTTGTTGAGTATTCTTATGAATGGCTGCTATAGTTACCCTTTATCCTGGTTTTTAAAATTTCTGGTTCCTGTATTATTTGTCACAAATGGCTTTTATCTATCAATTTACCTTGTGTTTTGAAGGTACGGTTTAAAGCTAAATGTATATGTGTAATTAAAATAGCCAAAATTGACATTAAGTAAAAGATTACATGCCAAATATTCAATTATTCTCTTGTGCAGCATCAGCTCATTTCCTCAATTACTATATGTTGTTGCCATGCCAACAATGTTGTCTATGTATGACTGGGAAACACATGCTAATTCCTCCAACAGCGCTCAGATTTTACAAAATGCTACAACATAGAAAATCCATCTAAGAATCTTCTGCTTAAAAAATGTACCTAATACGGTGTAGTTCTCCATTATTATCATTGTATTAAAATGGCTCCAGTAACTATGCTGTTAGTTGCTAAGGAAATGTTCTCAGCCTTGATTATCAAAGAACACAGACCAGTGGGAGTTGAATTATATTTCCTGACGAGGAAGTGGGCCATTCTCCTCAAATAAATACCAGAGATTGAACTGTGCCAGAGGAAGCAAGTGAAAAGGCTTATTATTCACATTACTCTAATCAACAGAAGATGAATACCTGGGAAATTCTAAAATGATATTTGAAATGTCTAAATTATAACAAAAGTAAGTCCTAAGGCTAGAAATGTTCTGGTTCAGAATGTCCCTAACAGCCCAGAATAAACAATAAATTAAATATCTATTTTGTCATAGCCAATCCATTTCCAGCAAATGTACTCTTTACGTTCTGCACTCATTAAATGTGCACAGTTTGCATCACTCAATTTGGACCAGTGTGACACATTAGATTTAGCATATTTATCACTTTTTATTTATTATTACATTTCTTAAGAGTAATTGCTCCATTTTAGGTACTCAATGCTTTCTTCACCTGAGTGAAGTTATCTCACTATACTCCAACTTCTCAGAGTGGTATTTACTGCTAGCAATTGCTATCTTTTCCAGCAGCTGGAGACCCATCAAGAGCTCGACAGTGTTTGTTTTGGGGAAGACTGCCACTCTTACCCGCCTTAAATGGACAATAGCAGGTTGACTTGACAGCCAACACCTTGCTAGTGGCAATCCCACTTTCACTAACATCTGCTGAAGCTGGCAGCTATCCAATGCAGGTAGTGCCACTGGAAAATATTGCAGCTGCTGGTATGCACCTTCCAGAGACTGGAAATTGACAAGAGACCCAGGCCACAGATGTGAGTCTGGTGGCTCAGAGCATTGACATCAAGTCAATCACACATCACGTGTCTTTGAACAATTGAGCAGTTTTTAGAGCCTAGAAGAGATTGATCCAGGGTTCTCTTTTTTTTGGCAATATGCATGACGACTGCCTCTTTAATTACTTTTGAATACCAGCCATACTGGTTTGAGGCTCTTAAGTGGGCATAACTTTCTTAGGGCATCAATTGGCAGTAATTCATGAGCCTTCCTATTCCGGATTAATTGAGCAGTGGGGGAAAGGCAGCAGTGTCTCACTTTGGCATCTTCCTGCTGAATTAATTGTCTTTGCCTCCAACTTTGCCTCAGGAAAGGGCAGTAAATTCCTCCCAGATTAAAAAATCCTATTGTTAGTTTAAAAGATTAAAGGCAGCAAGGATTAGGAAATCTGTTTACTTGATCTGGCTCATCTTTCTGATCTTATCCCATCATGGCACTCATAATTCTGAATGATGACAAAAAAATTATCTTTGTAATCCTCAAAACAAGACCATACCTATTATTGTTCAATTGTTACATGAAGTTCTTCTTGATCAGCAATCCTGAATTTATCTTTTACTGATATGTTGCTTTTCAGCCTTTTTGTAAAATTATGGTATACTTAGAACTGAAACATAATGGTTTTTAAACATTTTTTGTTGAAGCGGGGATATAATGTTTGAATACAAATACAGCACAAAAATGTGTCACACTATCAGCCAGGTGACAATTCTAATTTGGCCGTCAGCATTATTGGTCTCATATTCAGGATTAACCAGCAAATGTTGTTCACATGTATTGTCAGAAACTGTGACCGGCTCGACACACCATGAACCTGCCAAGTAGTCAAATGACTTGCTACAACTAATTTTGAGCAAGTTGTCCAGCTACATGATGAAGGATTCTTTCATATTTGCAAAGATATTGGAGGACTTTGATATCAACAACAATGCAATGTCCTTGTGCTCATTTGACATTGCTAGTCAGCTTACCAGTGTACCAGTCAAAGAAACTGTAGACACTGGCACTGCAGCACTGTATGATAGCAATCTAGTCCCATTACCAATGTGTGAATCAGTATGCACTGAACTCAGAAGCTCAGCTGTTGGGTTCAGTTTCAACAGCACCATGCCCAAATATATGGTATGGCCTTGGGGTGCTTAGTTGACCCAGAAATCATAATTTTCTTTTTTTGAATTCCAAGAGAAACTTGCCTTTAAGGACACCTAATCGTCTACTCTTTACATTTTTCTGATATGTCTGCTTGCTACATTTCAATTTGCAGCTGCATGTAAGAATTTCTTTACATGTTTAATGGGCTCTATCATTATGTAAAATTCATGTTTGACATGGACCGGTCAGATGAACTCCCTTTCCAAACTGTCCAAGTTGAGAAATTGCCCAGGGATCCTCTGTTACTGTTTACCGCGAACCTACCTTCACTGGTCAGAATACGTATTGGGATTCTTACAGTTCCACTCACTATGGATACTACACATCTCTGGAACAAGTGGGACTTGAGCATGACCTAATAGCTGAGAGGGAGGGATGCTACCAAAAGAACTCTTACACTCAATATAAGATGAGGCTGATTTGCTTCCTCAGTTCTATAATTTATGATCTTCCAGTTTTTGATACTTTGAACAGGGTCCCTTTGATGCCTGACAGCTTTTGTATTGAGTTTAAGAATTTCAGAGCTTGCCCACCTGCCTCCATACCTGTTAATCACCCTTCTGCCCCAGGTCCTGTCTGGTATGGGTTGCTGACAGCACAGCCAGCCATTTTCAAGTACTCACAGTCTCCAATATTACTTCTTCCCTGGGCTCCGATCAACAATCCCTTTTTCTGCTTCACTTTTTTTCACACTCTCTAGGCACTGTCTTCGATCAAGTTGGCTCAATCCAAATCCCTCCCAACCAACATAAATATCACAATTTCCCAGTTGCTTTCAGTTCTGATAAAGAGTTACTGAACTCAAAGTGTTAGCTGCGTTTTTCTCTCCACAGTTGCTGCCAGACCTGCTGAGCTTCTCCAGCACATTCTGTTTTCTTTATTTCCCTTCCCATTTGATCATTTTCAAATGCTGTCCCTCAATGCAATTGTTGTGAAAAGGTGGTGTCATGGTAATGGCTTTGGTCTAGCATTCCAGAGCTTTGGACATGGGTTCACAGTCCAATACAACAGCTGGAGGAACTTGAATCCAATTAATAGTTTTGCTACTGCAACCTAGTCCCAATAATAGTGATCATAGATATGACCCAAGCCTTGTCGAACTCAGAGTACCCTTGAGAGGTAAGATATCAGGAAAAAAAATTGAACAACAGGTGAAGCTGGCAGTAGTAATGGGAGGCAGCCTTCAAAACAAACAAACATTCTGCCTATCGCAAATGAGTCATGTGGTATTTCAATTTCACTACTGGTATGATTCCAGGTCTGTAGGCATATGTCCAAAAGACTGGTGGATCATATCAAACAGCATGTCCCTTTTGCTGTTTGCAATGACAAAGGTACTGATCGTACCCAACCAACCACCCTTGTAAAACTTGCAATATAGTTTCGAACATTAGATGTGAATCTCTTTTGAACAATATTTGCTGATAATCCCAAATGTGTGAGGATTTATGCTGTCATGCAATTTAGATTGTCAGTTGAGTTTATGTTGTACTATAAACTATATATATTAACAAACAGCATCCTGTTTTCTGCAGACAGAAACAACATGTACACACACTTCACCTGTTTCAATTCTGAAAATAAGTAATAGCTGGTTCTTTTCTCAGGGCAGTGCCTTGACCACTTAAGAGGTATCATGCCTGAATTGTAATTTAAACAAAACCTAGCTGTTAACTTTCAATCAATATTAATGGGTGCGTCCTTTGTAATGCTTCTACCAAACAGCACTGTTCCCTTGAATGTGTATTCATCAAAACTTGAATTCTGTACTACCAAAAAATTATTTTCCAATTTCTTTATTATCTTCAAATAATCAGGTCTAGTTGAAGTTCCAGCACTGGCACATATATACTGGACCAAATAGCTTCCTCAGTTCTATAATTTATGATCTTCCAGTTTTTGATATTTTGAACAGGGTCCATTTGACACCTTACAGCCTTCGCATTGAGTTTAACAATTTCAGAACTTGCCCACCTGCCTCCATACCTGTTAATCACCCCTCTGCCCCAGGTCCTGTCTGGTATGGATTGCTGACAGCACAGCCAACCCATTTTCAAGTACTCACCGTCTCCAATATTACTTCTTCCCTGGACGACTGTCAACAATCCCTTTGTCTACTTCTCTTTTTTTCTCTATGTCGAGACACTGACTTCTATCTAGCTGTCTCAATCCAAACCCCTCCCAATCAAACCTCCATCATCAACATAAATATCACAATTTCCTAGTTGCTTTTAGTTCTGATGGAGGGTCACTGAACTCGAAATGTGTTTTTCTTTCCACAGTTGCTGCCAGACCTGCTGAGTTTCTTCAGCACTTTGTTTTTCTTTGTTTCTCTTCCCCTTCACTCATTTTCAAATGCTGTCCCTCAATGCAAATGTTTTGCAAAGGTAGTGTCGTGCTAATGTCACTGTCTAGCATTCCAGAGCTCTGGACATGGGTTCAAAATTCAACTGTACAGCTGGAGGAATTTGAATTCAATTAATAATTCTCAACTGAAACATAGTCCCAATAATCGTGATCATGGAAATATTCATTGATTAACATTAATGCCCATCTGGTTCACTAATGCCCTTTAGGGAAGAGAAGCTACCATCTGGTCTGGTCAGACTCTAAATCTTGATCCTTAACTGTCTCCTGAAATGGCCTAGCAATTCGCACAGTTCAAGGTCAATTATAAATAGGCAAGAAATACTGGCCTTGATGGAGACAGCTACATATCATGGAAGCATGAAATTAACAACAACTTTTAAATTTCTGATGGAAATTGAGGGGCATGGATATGATATATAGACAAAGTCTTTTCCCTGGGGTGGGGGAATCCAGAACTAGAGAGCATAGGTTTAGAGTGAGAGGGGAAAGATATAAAAAAGACCTAAGGGGCAACTTTTTCACTCAGAGGGTGGTATGTGTATGGATGGAGCCCGAGGAAGTGGTGGAGGCTAGTACAATTGCAAGATTTAAAATGCATCTGGATGGGTATTTGAATAGGAAGGGTTTGGAGGGATATGGGCCAGGTGGCTCAATTGGGTTAAGATATCTGGTCAGCATGGATGAGTTGGACCAAAGGGTCTGTTTCCGTGATGTACATCTCTATGACTCTAAATCATTTTTCAATTCCATACAGCTGAAAAGATAGTTTAGTATTAGGATAGGGTTAAATCCCATTTTGTTTGATAGTGGGAATCTTGAGAAGGTAGAACTGCTTCATTTATTGGAAGATCACTGATGGTTTGGTAAGCAATTGAATCCCAATCTGATTATTTAAAAGCTTTCTCTTTTATTTCTTATGACGGGGGAAATGTACTACAGGCTTTATTAGCTCCTGAAGGCAAAGATCCTGAAGGAAAAACTATATCAGATAAACATATGACTGAAGTATCTTAACATCAGGAATATTGCCAGGTGCACAAAACTACCATTTAGTCGTCAAACATGGGAACAACTAAAGCATTAATAATCATTTGATCTCTCCTGATTGCAGGCTTCTTGACAAAGCAGGAATTTGTAAGGATAAGAGGTAACGGATCACTTCTGCAAAAATAGTTGCAGATTTATTGGAGTTTGAAATTACAGAGAAAATAGAGCAAAAAGTTCAGAAGTGAAACACGTAACTGTAAACATACTGTATTGGTTTGAAAGATGATTTGAAAGATGGTTCTAATTTGAGTTACAAAAATGTATTCCAGTTTTGATGAAATAATTGAGGTGCTTTTGCTTCCTGATGTTGAGATTGTGAAGAGATGGATTTATCCTATTATTGCAAATGAGGAAGGAGTGACTCAAATGAGAAAGTCAGAAGAACGAATAATGAGAAGGCTGAGTAAGAGAAACAGACCACTTATGGGATGGAAATAAGTCTGCAGGAGAAAGAGCTCAGAAAACTAGTAAACACATTTCGGGAAGAAATGGAGCAATTGGAAAAGCTGCGATTTAATTCATGAATCTTCAAAGTTTTGGAGGCAAATTTGATTTCAAAGGTGATGAACTTAGGTGAGCTTGCATAGGTGAGGCTTATATTTCCTCAATAAGGATTTACATCGAATTTCTGCAGTGCAGAATTAGGCCATTCGGCCCATTGAGTCTGTAGCAACGCTTTGAAGAGCATCCCACCCAGACCCAGAACTCCCTCACCCTATCGCCATAACTGTTTATTTACTCTGGCCAACCCACCTAGCCTACACATCCCTGGACACCAAGGAGCAATTTAGCATGGCAAATCCATCTAACCTGCATATCATTGAAATGTGGGAGGGAACTGGAGCACCCAGAGGAAACTCAAGCAAACACAAGGAGAATATGCAATCTCCACACTGACAGTTGCCTGAGGCTGGAATTGAACCTGGAACCTCAGTACTGTGAGGTGCTGCATTTTAGTTCAAATAAACATGCATCCACATAAAAACATTGGAAACATGTTCAACTTTTTAAATAATTTAACTTTAAAATTCATCATTTATAATATATGATATCCCTATCTTTGGGCTTGATTACTAACCATAAGAACATTACAAAATATTGTTATTGACAAAATAGGCATAGAGCTTTCACTTGCTGTCTGAATAGCATTCTTCCTGATAAAGAATGAAAAAGAAAAGAGAATCTACGTTACTATAATGCCCGTTTGGAAGATGTCA
Source organism: Hemiscyllium ocellatum (assembly GCF_020745735.1). Taxonomy (NCBI): domain Eukaryota; kingdom Metazoa; phylum Chordata; class Chondrichthyes; order Orectolobiformes; family Hemiscylliidae; genus Hemiscyllium; species Hemiscyllium ocellatum. The sequence goes on from NC_083415.1 coordinate 38,496,255, forward strand.
CAAACTGCTTCATAGCTAAAGAAACATTTACTGTTGTAGGATTGGCAAACACAACAGCCAGATTGGACACAGTAATGTCCCACAGGCAACAATGCGATTAATAACAAGCAAATTTGTCTTAGGTGGTGTTTGTTAAGAGCTAAATGTTTTCCGAGGGAATGGAAGCATTCTGATCTTCTTGAGAGGTAGGATCTGTTATATCCTGAAAGATCAGATATATCCTCAAACTTGAGGATTCCAATGCTCAATAAATGGAGTTTTAAATTCACTTATATTGTGAAATATATAAGTTTGAAAATATAACTTTTCCTGAAATACGAATAAGGGACTAAATCTGGAATACTCAGATCAATATCAAAAACACTTCTATTTTGGTCTTGCTTTGAAGATTGGTAATGGTGTGTTGTGCTAGCACATTGCTAACCTGAGGCTTCGCTTTGCCAACTTTTCACAAATTTACTGTTGTGTTGCTGGGATAAAAGAGAAGTTTTTTATTGCAAATCCTGGGAATTTGCTTATCAATGATGATCTCCCCAAATCTGAACTATACTTGAGTAATAGCATATTTGGTTTTATCAGTGAATGAGATCCATCGAAGAGAGATCATGTCTGTCTGCACAAGAAGTTTAGGACAATCAGAGAATTATCCAGGTGCATGCTCAATTTTAGAGCAGGCCAGGCAGTATCTATGCAGGAAAATAGATTTAACCTTTCAGATCAATGACTAACCTTCATCAGAACTGAGAAAAGATCAACTTGAAATGTTAATGCTCTTTCCCTCCGGAGATGCTACCAAAGCTCCTTCCAGAGTTTTCTGTTTCTATTTCAGAATTCCAGTGTCTGCAGTATTTTACATATGCACAACTTCTTAGTTAATGGCTAGTTCTGTAGTGAAAATACAAAATATATCCATACAAATTGGAGCCAAATTTACAGTTTACTAAATTTGTATTTGTAAAGTCATTAAAAGCTCATTTGCAATCTTGAATAGATTAAGTGATGGACTTCAATTGTTCATTTATTCAACATCACATTTTTACATCACATTATTAGTTTAAAATGATGGTGGATATTTTTCATTTGATGAATTTTTCAGTTTGTTAAGTAAATACAGCGGCAATGACAATAGAAATCTATTGGTGGAATTTACCCAGCCCCTGACCAATCTGGGAAAGACTGGAAGAATGAGATTTGCAATGACAAGGAAGAAAAGTCCAATTCTCCACCCAAGGTTTGATCAGTGAGGAGAGGATCTCACTAGTGAGCGGTAAGAGGACTATTACGTGCATTAGCATCTCATACTTACTTTACCCCACCACAGTCTGTACAATTTCATATTCTCCCAAATCATTGAGAAAATCTGGACAGTGACAATTCCCAACAAGAGAGTCAGAGCAGGGGCCTGGTGACTCCACCTCAATCCTTGTTCCTTAGGGCCTCCAGCTTTGCCAGCAGACCCCACTGCTACAGGAGGCACTCCATGGGCATTGAGTGCCTGCATCTTTCATCCACTGAGGTTGGCATCAGACACACACCAGCCTTACCACACATCATCTCGATCCATTTCCAGTTCATTTATAATACAATTCGCCTCTTCAATACTGTACTTTTCAGCACACCAACACCTTACCCTGCAATGCTGCTGCCAGTACATTTTGCTCAAAGATTCCTGAAGAAGGGCTTATGCCTGAAATGTTGATTCTCCTGCTCCTCGGATGCTGCCTGGCCTGTTGTGTTTTTCCAACACCACATTTTTCAACTCTGGTCTCCAGCATCTGCAGTCCTCACTTTCTCCCATTTTTCTCAAAGGGTCAGGTACCCACCTCATGCATCAGAGCAAGGTGTGACTTAGAGCTCCTTGTTTTCTTTCTTAATGTAAAATCAATTTGCACCTACTTCGATGATCATAGCATCATTGCCTTGTCTTGATTGAAATTTCCATATAAGCCAGAGCTTACAATCTCACAGGATGTCTGCCTTTCATTGCCTTTTAGCGCAGTCACAAAATCAGGCAGCTTGTAATATTTGTCAGCAATGATCATTCAAGGGGAAAACAAGTTGTTATACAGCACTGCTATGGAAATATCACACATGCAGCATTACTCAGTAAATACACAGCATGTGCTTCAACCATATGGCTGTGTTCCAAAGTTTTCTAGAGTAGTCCTCAGTCAAATCAAGGCGGACCGTATTCAGTTGGGTGTTCTACCATAATGAGCCAAGGACATCGTCTGATCTTAGTCCAGGAGTTTGGATATAGCCAGTTGGGCACTTGGGCTGATTACTGTCAGGAGGTTCAGAGCATTACAATTTGGGGGGAGTGGGTTCAGTGGAATCTATCCACAGATTAGTGGTAAGTCAGTCGGGAGCTGCACAGATGTCACTCATCTGCAAGGCTGTCTTTCCAAGTCAGCCAAAAGACCACAGCCAGTCCTGGAATCTGTTTATTGAAAGGGGGGAGTGATTTGATGTCAATATTGTAGAAATGCTAGGGAAGTCAACTGGGGTAATTGGAGACAGCATGCTGGGATGCAGGGGACAGAATAATTATGAGGGGAGAACAACTCAACACATGAGGCTGGGAAACAATTGAGTATGGGAGAGCCTTGGGTAGTGCAAGAGGGGGAGTCATTGACGATCACGAGTACCCTGTCTTCATAGGGAGACGCTACATGTTAGGCATGACTAAGCTGTATTCCTTGAGATTACTGTGTAAATTGGGGAGATAAGCAGTTATGCAAAAGATTCAAATAACGATAAAACACTGCAGGGGCTGGGAAAAACACAGAGAAAGCTGGAGCAATTCCGTGGGTCTGGCAGTATCTAGTAGAGAGAAACAGAGTTAACATTTCAAGTTTGATATGACTTTTCTTAAGAGTTAAATAAAAGCATTGGATAGGGAATTGGAGATGATCAAAGCCAATGAGGTTGACAAGGCAGAAAGGAACTTAAAGAGTTGGGGATATCAGCTAGTCTGGGAGGTTGAACCTGTGACTCACTCTATGAAGAGCTCCCTGTGTTGCCCTCTCCTCATCTCAAATCGCAAGCACACAAAATGAAAAATGGTCCCCACTACACCTGGAGTAGGCAAAGTATAAATTTTATTTTCTGAAGAGGAGGGGTGAACTCAGATTTCTCCAGTTTCCTCATTTCCCCTCCCCCCACCTTGTCTCAGTCCCAACCCTCGAACTCAGCACCACCTTCCTAACCTGCAATCTTCTTCCTGACCTCTCCGCGCCCACCCCCACTCCGGCCTATCACCCTCACCTTTACCTCCTTCCACCTATTGCATTTCCAATGCCCATCCCCCAAGTCCCTCCTCCCTACCTTTTATCTTAGTCTGCTTGCCACATCTTCCTCATTCCTGAAGAAGGGCACATGCCCGAAATGTTGATTCTCCTTCTCCTTGGATGCTGCCTGACCTGCTGCGCTTTTCCAGCAATACATTTTCAGCATTTTCATGAAGAAGCAGGATCAAGTTGTGAGTGATGTGATGGTCTTCAAGGAGCAGTAGTATCAAATAGACATTCTCACAGTGAAGACATCTATTATCATGTAATTCTGATTGTGAACCCTCATGTATTGACCAATTCTTTTGACTAAAAACCCTGGCTGCAAGTAATCTTGACCACATCATCCAACACTACAAAGATTTAGTAATGGCATTGAGGCACAAGTAATGTCAGGTGAGCTGGAAATAATCCTAGTTCCAAAATTCATAATCACCGTCAAAGGTTCAATAGCCTGCACAAGTCCACAAGCTGTTCATGTCACACACTTGATTATAAGTGCCCACACAATTAACCTATGTAATGCTGCTTTCCTTGAGTAATGTAGGGGTTGGAGGTGGGAGGGAAGTTCTCATATTTGCAACTACACATACAATGTCTTCCTGTGTGTGTGCCACATTGCTTGAGCAGCATACATCTGAATCAAGTTAAGGAAGTGCAAGGTCCACGTGGAGGCATTTCATTGTCTTCCTCGTCAGAGGCTTCCATGTCTCAATGTTTTGAGGAGGATGTTTACATATTATTTTGTGTGCTGCAATCACATCTGGTGCAGGTGGGGGAAATGTGTTGAGATGCCTCAAGTGAATGAGGCATGCAGTGGGCCTAAAAGGTCATCAGTTTGGTGATTGGGGGTGGGTGAGAGTGAATAAGCAAAGATGCTGCTTGTAATTGTGAGAGGTAGACCATGAACCCTGATGGCAGTGGGTGCAGTAACTGAGGTATAGTAAGTGTGAGGTAGCAGAAAGAAGATATTGGCACTTACCCTTACAGAGTGCAGAAGGTCATTAACCTTTTTCCTGCATTGCTAAGCATTTCTCTGGACTGTAGATTCCACATTGACACTGGTAGCAACTTCACACCAAGCTGGCACCTTCGGGGACATTCTTCTCTGGCAGTTCTGAGGAACGAGAATGGTTGTTCTCTCTACCATCAGGTGTCTAACGGAGAAGTCAGATGCTAACTTCCCTTTGTTAGATCTGTCCTTTCAAATTGTGCAACGACACATTGTGAACATTAGTTCCTGGTTTGCAGCATGTGATTTGGTGCAACGTTGTGATTTAAATATGATGCCAGTGAAATGAATCCTGGAAGTTCCTGGCAGTGTCGAGTACTCCCGTTGCTGGTGAATGCCAGATTTCATGAGAAGGGTATGCTAGAGGCATGTTGCAAACATAAAGATGTCAGCAGCAGGGAACTGCATGAGAATGTTCACTAGTGTTACTAGAGACAAGCCCTATATAAAACTTCTAGAAATTCATGTAAAGCCGATTGCTGGTAAAAAAAAATCCCTGTAATTATACACATTTCAGTATGGGTACTTCAGCACATTTTTCTGCTTTTGGCTTATTTTGGGCTCTCCTCACCACTTCATTGTCAACTGCAGAATTTTCAATCATGACATTCTGGAATGTTTTTCCCAAATTCCCTGCTCTTTGCCTTCTAGTTGATCTTTCTGTTCTCATGCCTTTAACCCTTTGATCACTATTGACTAATCAGTGTTGTCTCTGTGCTTGGAGTGTTTTGTGACTGGGGTATATTATAAGAACTGAGCTGGTTGTTACACCTCCCTCTCTGATTGGAAGGCGAAAAGAAGTTCGTTTAATAATGATTGCTTACAATTTAGTATATGCTAGTTTTTTCTCAATGCAGTCTGCAACAATTCTATTAAGATAGCAACATAAAGAAAGGGTATGTTATTAAGTGATACTGTTTTATACGATGCACTTAGGCAAGTTCAATAGTTGCAGCTGTGTTTAAATTTTGTGGAAAATGTAGTTTTGCAATGATCCTTGGGCACAATAATTGTGATCTAATAGTTGCATGTTGCTGCTTCATTATGCAAGAAAAGTCTGATAAACATTTTCTCAGTCTTTCCCATGTTGTAGTTTCTAATAATCCCAGAGGAATTTGTAGAATGTGCCAGATGGAGCCTGGAAGTGATTAAAGATGATAACAAGGTGACAGGAATGGTGTTGGTGAAGCTGCAACTACTTCAGTGAAATCCACAATCTTTGTTCTTTAATTAATTTTGTTAAAACGGAGGTGGTAGAGAATATGTCAACTAATTTTCTGCATTGGGGTAAAAACAGTGACTACAGATGCTGGAAACCAGATTCTGGATCAGTGGTGCTGGAAGAGCACAGCAGTTTAGGCAGCATCCAACGAGCAGCGAAATCGACGTTTTGGGCAAAAGCCATTCCTGATGAGGGGCTTTTGCCCGAAACGTCGATTTCGCTGCTCGTTGGATGCTGCCTAAACTGCTGTGCTCTTCCAGCACCACTGATCCAGAATCTAATTTTCTGCATTGCCTACTTTAGTTACCTCTGCTACTTTGAGGTAAATGGTAAAATTAGTCAGTATGCCAAGCTATAACTATTCTATCTTTGTCATTGGATTAGATGTTTCTAACTGGGTCACTGGAACTGTATCAATCATTGAAAGAGGGTCCCCTGGGTAATGTGCCAGTATTTGCATAGGGTGCTCTGGAATGTGCTAAAGTTCAGAGGACTTTTCCCAAATAGAAGCGTGTGACCATTGCGTAAACAGTTGAATTGTGAATATCTGAAGCTGTAATGCAGAACTATTGAAAGTTGTAGCTTTATCATACATTAAACAAAATGCAATAGATTAGAGATAGCTTTTGCAACTTCAAGACGTTCCAAAATCCATTGCAGACAGCAAAGTTCTTTTGAAGTGGAGTTGTAATTCCACTAGGTTTAAGTCAAACAGTTTTATCAGACTGAAGTTGCTTTTAAATTGGGTTTATTACAGTATTCGGATCATTGGTTCTTGTATGCTTCCCCAGCTGGCAATAATCCCAAAGTCAGCTAGACCAAAGTCTGGGCACTTACCCTTCTTGCCTTTAGTTGGCCTTAATGAGTCCAGCAAATTAACCACAGTCCAGCTATTGTGAAGACATTCATCAAAGGCCAGAAGTCCTAACAAACTAAAAACAGTAAAATCATACACACAGAGTCATTCAACATGGAAACAGACCCTTCGGTCCAATTAGTCCGTCCTGACCATATTACCAAGCTAAACTAGTCCCAGTTGCCTGCGCTTGGCCCATATCCCTCCAACCCTTTCCTATTCATGAACTTTTCCAAATGTCTTTTAAATGTCAGAACTGTACCTGCATCTACCACTTTCTCTGGCAGTTCATTCCAAACACTAACCACTCTCTAAAAACATTGCCCCTCATATCCTTTTTAAATCTTTTTCCTCTCACCTTAAAAATACGCCCCCTAGTTTTGAACTCCCCCAACTTCGGGGAAAGATCTTTACTATTCACCTTACCTGTACCCTTCATGATTTTATAAACCTCAGTAAAGTCATCCCCCAACCTCCCTCGCTCCAGTGAAAAATGTTCCAGCCTAACCAGCCTCTACAAATAACTCAAACCTTCCACTCCCGGCAATATTCTGGTAATTTTGTTCTGCACCCTCTCCAATTTAATAATATCCTTCCTAGAATAGGGCGATCAGAACAACACACAATAGTCCAGAAGAGGCCTTACCAATGTCCCGTATAACCTAAAGATGGCATCCCAACTCCCATACTCAAAATTCTGAGCAATGAAGGCAAGCATGCTAAAAGCCTTCTTAACCATCCAGTCTAGCTGTGATGCAAATTTCAAAAAACCAGCTGATGCTGACTCCTTACCCACACCAAATGGACTACAGTGGTGCAAGAAGGCAGCTCACCACCACCACCTCAAGGTCAGCTATGGATGGGTCATAAATGCTGTTCAGTCAGCAATGACCAGATCTCATGATTTTTAAAAAGTGCAATGGTACTGTCTTGACAATCCCCATGCTGTTTGCAAATGTGACTTCATTATAACATCAGAAACAACTTTGTCGATCTTTCTTTGAGGATCATACACCAGTGTGTTCAACTCCACTGAGAGGTGACTCATGCACAACAGCAATGTCTAAATTAAACTAAGGATGGGGAGTGAACATCTAAAAGCAACTATGGTTACAACATCATTGATTTTAATAACAATGAAGAGAGGTTGTTTTGATGTAAAAAATAATCTGTACAGCCATTCATTCAGTTGTTTTCACTGAATTATGTGAATTAGCACAAAAATGTCATGACATATTTGTCAAAAAATGAATGACTGACAACTAGATGATTTAGCAAATAATGTGGACGAATGTGGATAAAAATATATCATTAATTTGTTATTGACGAAAGAAAAAGCCTTGCATTTACGCAATACTTATTTCGGGATTCTGTTCTGAATTCAGTATAAACAGGGTGAACGGTAGTTCCAGAATTTAGGTAAAGCTCAACTTTGCATTATAGCTGGCTGATTATTCTAAGCCTCTGACTGGAAACCGCATTCAAAGACAGGATTAGCTGATTGGATGCCGTGCAACAGGAAATCAGTAATCTGATCTTCCACACTACCAGGAAACTTACCATAATTTCAGAAAAAATCAGAACCTTACTCCATGGCATATGAAACAATATTTTTATGATTACCACATAGTGTACACTCTAGAGCACCTCATTTTCCCAAAAGCTACATATAGATTAAGGTTATAAGCTTTTTCACCACAGCTTTCATATGGCCTGGATGTCCTATTTGAAGTATTTTCTAATGCAGATCTATGTTATCCAGAGTTTATAAATAAGATTGGCTATCCTTACAACGCAAGCATGAATAAAAAACATCAATCATGTAAACAATAACAGATCAGTAATCTCTCCCAGGCTCAACTTTAACGTCTTACAATGATGTAAGCATGCTGTTCATGCCTTGATACCATTGTCCATCAATGGTGGTCAGATTTTCACCCTATAAAATTGGAGCACGCATGCAAATCTATTCAGAGTTTATATTGTCCATCAATGGTATATGATTACAATTTAAACAATCTATCTTTGGGAAAGTAAAACTTAGAAGCAAACTATAGTGCTCGATACAGAAAATGTCTCAGTTTCTAAAATCTTGAGGTGCTGCTATCTGGGCTGGTGGAGAGGAGTGCAGTCCTTTTCCCTTCTGAATGCCAAAGGAAACCCTGCCAACAGACCCAGCAGGCTGAAATGGAAGGTGGAAGACGGCTCAGTGATGTGCCCCACATCCATGCAGATGCCCAACTTGGACTTGACTAGAAGCTCTAATTGTGGCCAACAGCCTGTAGTGTAATTGGATGAGTGACTTGACTGACTGTGATTATCTACCCCTTCACCCCACTAACGACTCTTCCCTTTGACTGTCTCACATGGTCATTTATAGAAACATAGAAAGTAGGAGCAGGAGTAGGCCATTTGGCCTTTTGTGCCTACCCAATCACTAAGTATGATTACGGCTGATCATTCAACTCAGTACCATAGAGTCAGAAGGCAAGCATGCCAAACACCATCTTAACCACCCTATCAATATGTGATAAAAACTTCAAAGAATTATGTTCCTGAACGCTTTTGTCTCTGTTCTACAACATTACAATTCTGTTCCCTTTGACCCCTTTAGGACTAAGAATTTGGTCCTTCTTGAAAGCATTCAAAGCTTTAGCCTTGACAATTTTCTGTGATAGAGAACTCCATAGGCTCACCACTCGCTGTGTGAAGAAATTTCTCCTCATTTCAGTCCTAACTGACCTGCCTTGTATTCTCAGACTGTGACCTCTGGTTCTGGAGCACATGCTGCATATTTGCTTGAGCCACATGCGGTGTGTTTACCCCGTAAGCTGCTGACACATGCTGCACTTCTGATTTCGATGCAGCAAAGTGCCATACAGTTCCATGACTATCTGTCTGACTGATAGATTGATGATTCAATGTGCTCCACTATGATAGGCTGCCTGCATCTCCCTCTATGTAAAAAGAAAGCACTGAAATGCAAGAAATTTGCATTATGTTTGAAAGTAATGTAGTTCAGTTTGAAGCAAGGGTGCTAAAATTGAGTAAGGGAAATTATAAAAACATGAGTTACAACTTGGCGGAGCTGGATTGGGAAAGGCATGACTGTGTATAGGAAGTGGACATCTTTAAAGAACTGCTACATAGCTTACAGCAACTATATATTCCTTCAAGGTGCAAAACAACAACAGAGTCAGCCAACCATGGCTCACAATGAAAGGTAAGGAGTGCATAAGACAAAAAAAAGTCTTATAAAGTGGCCAGAAATAGTAATAAATCTGAGTACAGCGGAATGCTCAGAATACAAAGGAGGACCAAAAAAACTGATATAATTACAATCTAGCAAAAGAACACAAAAGTGGACTATAATCTTCTACGTGTATCAATTTAGGAAACATTTGGTTAAGATAAATGTGGGCCCATTAAAAGAAAAGTTAGAAGGATTTATAATAGGGAATAAAAAAATGGTAAGGAGCTAAATTATTATTTTGTGTCTGTCTTCACTAAGGGAGATATAAGAAATCTTCCAAAATTTCAAATTCAAGTGTCGAGGGAGAATGAAGATTTGAAGGAAATTAGGACAATTATGAGAAATTAATAGGGTTGAAAATTAATAGGTCCCTGATGGTTTACATCACAGATTGTTAAAGGAGGTGGTTATAGAGATAGTGTGGAACGTAATCATCTTCTAAAGTTTAATTGATTCTGGCATAATTCCTGCAAATTGAAAGGCAGAAAATATCACCCCAATATTTAAAAAGAGCAAGGGGTAAAAAAGGGAACTATAGACCCATCAATCTTACATTAGTACTAGAGAAGTGTTAGAATCTATCAGAAGGAAAATGCTAAATAGACACATGGACAAAAGTGATCTGAATGGGCAGAGTCAACTTCAGTTTGCGAATGGAAAATTATATTTCTCAATCTTGTTGGACGTTTTTGGGAAAATTACTAGCAAAATGATAAAGCAGAGTTGATGGTTGTCACATATTGGATTTTCAGAAGGTTTTTAATTTGTATCCTCCAGAGGAGGTTGTTTAGCAAAGTTAAAGCATATGCTTTGGGAGGTAATGGACTGGCATGCATTAAAGACTGACTAACAGACAAAACAAAAAAAGAGTAGGAATAAATAAGTTGCTCTCACATTGGCAGGCTGTGATGAGCAGGGTATGGCAAGGATCAATACTTGGATATAATATATCAATTATTTGGATGTATGCATCAAATGTAGTATTTCCAAATTTGCAGCTGACACAAAGCTAGGCAGAAATGTGCATTGTGAGGAAAATGTAAAAGGTTTTCAGGAGGATTTGGGCAGACTTAGTGATTGGATAAGAACATAGAAGATGGAATATAATATGGAAAAATGCAAGATTATCATACATGTTTAGAATAACAAATGTGCAGAGTATTTCTTAAATGGCAAGAGGTTGAAAAGTGTAAATGTGCAAAGGGACTTGACAAGAGATCAATGAGGCCTACCATGCAAGTGCAGCAACTATTAGGAAGACTAATGGAGTTTTGAGAAGTTTGTAGCTCAGGTTGAGGTTCTGGATGTAGGTTTGCTTGGTGAGCTGGAAGATTTGTTTTCAGGCGTTTCATCACCTTACTAGGTAACATCTTCAGTGAACCTCTGAATGAAGCAATGGTGGTGCAGCCCACTATTTATATGTTTGAGTTTCCTAGGGTCGGTGATGTCACTTCCTGTGGTTACATCATTTCCTATGGTGATGTCATTTCTGGTTCTTTTTCTCAGGCGGTGGTAAATGGGATCCAAGTCAATGTGTTTGTCGATAGAGTTCTGGTTGGAGTGCCATGCTTCTAGAAATTCCCATGCATGTTTCTGTTTGGCTAGTCCTAGGATGGATATGTTGTCCTAGTTGAAGTGGTGTTCTTCCTCATCCACATGTAGGGGTGCTAGTGAGAGTGGGTCATGTTGTTTTGTGCCGAGTTGATGTTCATGTATCCAGGTGGCTAGTTTTCTGCCTGTTTGTCCAATGTAGTGTTTGTTACAGTTCTTGCAAGGTATTTTGGAAATGACATTAGCTTACTTGTCTGTATAAAATGACATGATTCACTTCACTAGTTTCCTTATGTACGGCTGGGGAAGGACACCATTTCGACTGGGACAACACATCCACCTATCCTCAGACAAGTCAAATAGAGACATGCTCAAAATTCCTAGAAGCATGGCATTCCAACCGGAACTCAATCAACAAACACATTAACTTGGATCTCCTTTACCAGCCCCCCTGAGAAAAAGAACAGGAAATGACATCACCATAGGAAATGATGTCACCACAGGAAATGACATCACTGATCCTTTTGAAACTAAAACATATAAATAGAAAGTGGGCTACACCATCAGTGCATAATTCGGAGGCTCACCGAAGATGTTGCCTAGTATGGTGATGAAACATCTGAAAACAAACCTTCCAGCTCAGCGAGCAAACCTACATCTAAGACTAATGGAATTGGTCTCCTTATTTCAGAAAAGATATTATTACCACAGAGATAGTGCAACAAAAGGTTTACCAGACTTGTTCCTGGGACGGTGAGACTAACCTATGAACAGTGTTTAGTTACATGCTGCTGATAATCAAAGAATGAGAGGTGATTTCAATGAAACTTACAAATTACATACATAAAGGGTTAGGCAGGATAGATGCAGGGAAGGTATTTGCCCTGTTTGGGAAGTTTAGGACCAGGGCACGCAATTTAAAAACATGGAGGATGCCATTTGGAATGAAATGTTTTTACTCAGAGGATGGCGAAACTTTGTAATGCTGTATCCCAGAGGATTGCGGAAGTTCAGTCTTTGAGCAAGTTTAAAATAGAGTGACACATTCTAAATTGTCAATGATACAATTGGTTAAAGGGATAGTGTGGGTAAAAGGCTTGGACAGGTTTGATCAGCCATGATGGAGCAGCCTTGATGGGCTGTTTGGTCTGCTCTTGGTCTTACATTCCTAAACCGCAGAGACTGGCAGCCTGTAACCACCTGCTAAAGCCAGTGATGATAAGAAAGCAGTGTGAAAAAACAGAGGCTGTCAGATTACATGCAAGTGCTAAAGTGAGAGAGCACTCACTTATCAGGTATCATTAGATGTGTGTGTTTGTGTCAGTGCAGAAGAATCCTATTAGTACACACAAGGTGCACAGTTGTCCCTGCTTGCATAGCATCTCAATAGCAGCATGCAGGCTCTAAGTGTTTGTCAGCTTCAAAATAAAGTATTGATGACCTAAAGTGGGTCTGAGTTGGTCTGACAGCAGGCATGATGGCATGATGAAGCTCATGGTTTGTTAATGTGGAACTGCATGGGTGAAGGGTTGAGAAGGATGGTTGCCCTTAATCATACAGTGCCATTACTCAGAAGGAGCAGTGGCATGAAAGCCTAGCGTGCATTCAATGAGCTGGTACAACTCTACATTACTTGGCAAGAATCTTTTGCCATTTTGTTTCTCTGTGGAGGAGATGAGAGGTGTAAATAGAGTGAGTTGTGGTTTTAATGAGATGCAATTATGTGAAAATCACAGTTAACCCCCAGGAGTAAGATTCAGAAGTTGCCATTTAAGGCTTGAGGAGAAATCAGGAAAATTTATTTTGACATTACCCACCATTGCTGTCATCACACCTACGAGAGGAAAATTCCACCCATAGGATGTACAGCACAGAGGTCTGAAGATCTATGGAGGCGATGATATGCTCTCCATTTTCAGATAGTGTGAGCATTCAATGTCATCGCCAATAATAATTTATATTGTTACACATTTGTGCAAATATTTGCAATATTCATACCGACCTTTGTAAACATTTTAATGACATAATGTGTCAATTCATTTATCAAATATTAATAATTGAAATGTCATGTGCAGATAAAGAATTTTCAGATGTGCAGCATTGCTTTACAAATCCATTAAGCTAATCGGAGCAATCCTTTATGAGTCTCCCTTTTGAAAGTGATGCTTTGCAGGCTTCCAGCTCAAAGCACAGCGAAAGAGACTACATAATGCGATACAGAGAGTGTTCAGACTTCCTGACATTTTTATTCCCTAGAGCTGTCTATTCAAAGGAAAAACTCACTTTCAGGCAATAGCTGCATGCAATATGCAACAGCCTGTAAGCAGAATCATTTTGATTCCTTTTTCACTGTGTGTAAGAACAGATAAGAAATTCATCCACTAATTTAAAAAAAGGTGGTGAACCATAGTACCTGCACTGTGACTTTACATCAGCTCTCACTGTACAGTTGATTCTAGAAAGAAATAATCCGAATCAGCGCTAGTAACTTATGCAGCAGAATGTAAAACTGCCCACAGTAGATATTATCATCACCAGGCTAATTGTATTCTCTGTTAGATTGTGTTTGTTATTTTGATGGTTGCTAGCTACCAGACACACTGCCCCTGCTGGTAAGGGATGATGCTCTTACTTCCATGTTCAGCCATAGAGACTCGTTCATATGACATGACATGGGTAATGTATATGATTTATATCACTGCTCCCATAGTCTTTAAGCGTAACCCGAGATGAAATGAGTCATGGAGTCGTATAACAAGGAAACAGACCCTTAGGTCCAACTTGTCCATGCCGACCAGGTTTCCCAAACTAAACCAGTCCCTGCATTTGGCCTAAATCCTTTTCTACCTCTCCTATTCATGTACCTGCCCAAATATGTTTTAAATGTCATAACTGTACCTGCGTCTACCATTTCCTTGATCACTTCATTCCACATATGAACCACCCTCTGTGTGAAAAGGTTGTCCCTCAGATCCCTTTTAAATCTTTCTCCTCACACCTTAAAAATAGGCCCTCCAGTTTTGAACTCACCTACCAAAGGGAAAAGACTTTTGCTATTCACCTTATCTGTGTAACTCATGATTTTATAAACCTCTATATGGTCACCTGGCAACCTCCTATGACACGGAGAAAAAAGTCCAAGCCTATCCAGCCTTTCCTTGTAATTCAAATCCTCCAGTCCTGGTAACATATTTGTAAATTTTTTCTGCACACTTTCCAATTTAATAATATCCTTTTTATAGCAGGACAACCAGAACTGTACACAATACTCTAACAAGTGGCCTCACCAACTTCCTGTACAAAAGCCACAACATGACATCCCAACTCCTATACTCAATGCTCTGACCAGTGAAGGTAAGCATTCTAAATGACTTCTTCACCACCCTGTCTACATCATTATTCATCAGTGTCTTGTCTGAGAATTGATCAATGAAGAAGAGGTCAGATAGCGTACCAACCTTGTAGTCAGACAAGCCCTTAAAGTTTATGTTGAAAGCAGACCTTGACCTCCCTCCATTACCTCTTTGTAAAACATTTCCAATGCCTTGATGATTTGCTCAATAAATTCTGAATAATACGACAAGATGGTTCCTTGCCATGTAATCAACTATATCGGAAAGGCAATGAATGGCATTTGCTGCATTTGAGGACTGGCAGGGCCAGAATAGGAAAGTAAAATATATTGGGGGAGACAGTATGCTCAGTAGTGAGGAACCAGCTCGTTACTGTTTCTGAAATTGTATCTATGTATCCTCTTCAAACGGAAGTTGTTGATTTCCTCGCTTGTCTAAACTTTAGAGATAAAGAGCCCAACATCATAAAATCTCTTGCCCAACTCCACCACAATAATAACACAAATCTTAACTTTTAGTTTTGCTTATGACTAACACCAAAATAGATAAGTTGTCCCATTAGAGATCAGCATTTAACTTTCTGTTTAAAAGAAGCTGGAGGAATTGCCAAATTAGTTTGTTTCTTTGAACTGCTGGAAATTGTTTAACTACAGTCTCATGATTTTGTGGTGTATGTGCACAATGTTGGTTTTGATTTTATCCTTAAAGTTATCTGTTGCCAGTTTAATTCATGGAGGATAAACATTGTTGATTACATTTAAACAGTGTGTAAATTCATTATTGCGAAAATATAACATGGAAGGGGAAAAACAGCAGCTTAGTATTATTTTGCAGTTTAAATCTATAAGTGTGTGTGTATGGTCAGACATTTGCTATTCATTTGAGGTAGGATGTGCCCATAACAGAACTGCCCTTGTGGTGTTATTTTGGTTCTGAACAAACCTTCACAAACCTAACAAACAAACGTTGGTTGTGAACTAGCCTCAGTCACAGACTGAGGTCTGAAATTTGCCACAACTAGTTTGGAATGTAGGAATTTCTCAGTATTAGCTTACCAAAAATACAATAAAATTCAATGCCCCTTTTGTTAGCCAATCACAGTCTGGGAAGGCTCATACATTCAGCATCTATGATTCTCATCATATCAGCTCTGAAAAACTTATCTTTCACCATATGTTTAGATGCTATGGTTTGTAATTTTGTGGACATTCAATTCAGTAATTTTTCACAAAATCTAACCAAAAACTACAAAAATTTCAGAATTTCTAATAAGCAGCTTTGGGCCTGAGGCATATGGAGCGAGAGGGAAGCAAATAGTTTCAGTCAAAAGGAATTTCCAGCCAAGATATTTCAAATCTATTGAATCAAAAAGGATCTCTCTCCACTATACGAGTGGGATAAACTGTTTGGTTGACGGGTGTTTTCCAGTTTCTGACAATAAAGTTGTTGCGTATGTGTGAGGACTAAAGCTGTGATGTAAGAAAACAAAGAATCGTTCTCATGAAACGTGAAACCAACATGTATCGAACAGCATGTTCTCACATTGAAAATGAACTGGGTAGAATTCAGTTAGTCCTGTGGGGATGATATATCATGTAACAATGAAGCTTGTGTTCCAAATCATGTTTCTTTTCTTGTGGGGTCATATCTGTCAGTGTTAAGATAAGGAAATTAAATTTATAGCCACTCAACTGGTCATTTTTCTTTTGATAGAGCCCTTGTATTTTCACTGTAAAGTGACATTTCACAATGATTGGATTTATGTAAACTAAAACATAAAATACATAGTAGCTATAAAGTCCAGAGACAAGATTTTGTTTTGGTAAATCTTCCTTATTCTTTACACTATTATTGCAGCTGAGAAATTGAAGATTAGCATGCATCTTATTATACTCCAGACGTTGTAGAGACTGTGGGATGGTAGAAATAATAGATGCATAAAGAAATAACATAAAGTGAAGATTGGTGGGCAAATGACGAGCAAACTGTGCTGTTTAATGGAAAACTGTTAGATGATATAAACATAATTTCAGTAAGGCAATGGAAAATGGTGAATGAACAACAGAAGCTATACATAATTAAGATGATGAAAAGATAAACTATATTGGACAAGTTTACAGAAACAGAATGTTGAGTAAATGAATTTAATTAAAGTTAAGAAAATAAAGTTGGAAATACTGAATATTTGAAGTGAAAGAAAGAACTTGCATTTTTACTGCAGTTTTTAATATTCTATTTAAAATTTGTGTGTAGCAAATCCAGCGAAAAAAATTGAGATAAATAATAATTTAGTTTACTTTGGTGGCATTGGTTGGAGGATAAATGTTGATATTTCCCCTCGAAAGCAAAACCTTGCAGATGCTAGAAATCAGACAGAAAAAAACAGAGAACACTGGTAATAATTTTCAAGTCTGGCACCGTCTGTAGGGAGAGAAATAAGGGCCAATGATTCAGGTTGTGATGAAAAGTCAAAGTGGCTGAATGAACTGACCATGGTTCTGTGGTGCAGGAAGCGATTCAATGGGAGCAGCCAAAATGAATGCAGTTTGTAATAGGGCACAGGTAGTTAGAAGGACCGATACTGTTCTCTGCAAGTAAAAGCATGAGTCATAATGGCTATGTTGCCTGTCCAGTGCATCTCTTTCTGGCTAGAGGGCCCTTTGATGTGTATGGGGAAGGATCCACTTGGGAACCAATGAAAAAGCAAGGACTCTGAAAGTGGTTCTGTTGAGGGAATATGAATGTTAGGATGATACAACGAGGATGCTAAAATTTATGGATAGGTTACGTGAACAGGCAACAAGGTGAAAAATGGAAGACAGTGTTCAGAAGTGTGAAGTTACTCACTTTTGGTTATAAAAATAAAGAAGGATTTTTTTAAAAGGGCATAAAACTTGTAAATGTTGATATTTAGAGAGAGTTGGGTGTATTCATGCAAACAACACACAATGTTAGTATGCAAATATAATCAACTAGAAAAGCAAATGGCATGTTGACTTTTATTGCAAGAACACTGGAGCTTATTGACTGCTAATTCAAGAAGAGTGAAATACAGGGGTAATTCTTTTTCCTGCATGTCAGGGCTCTGGTGAAACCACACCAAGAATACTGTGTAAGAGTTTGGTCTCCTATTTTAAGGAAGAATGTACTTGTGTTGAAGGCAGTACAACAATTATAAAAAAGTCACTGATTGATCCATGGGATGAGAGGATTGCCCAATGATGAGTGGGAGAATAAACTGGGTGTTTAGAAGAATGAGAGCTGTTTTGTTTGAAACAGGAGTATGAAGGAGCTTGACAGGATGGATAATCATTGTTCTCCTGGTTGGGAAATCTAAAACAAGGGGCACTGCTGTAGGCCAAGGTGCCTACATTTTAGGATTAAGGCGACAAGAAATAATTTCACTCCAAAAGTTGTGAATCCTCAACCCTCTGTGTTAAAACAGTACAGAGGATGCACCATTATCAGATATTTAAGGCTAAGAAAGGCATATTTTTTGACTTCTCATGGAATCAAAAAAGAGGGAGACCAGGCAGGAAAGTGGAATTGAGCTCAAGATCAGCTACGGTATACTGAATGAATCAGGCTCGACCGTTTATATTTCTCATGCCACCTGCTGGGTATTTTGAGCATTTTCTGCTCCTCTTCATAACGTGCACCTTGGTTGCAGATAGACTGTCAATTTAACGTCTCATTTATGAATTAAATTGATGGTCTAGGTTCTGAACCCAGACCCCAGTACACTGTCAAATAAATTCATTGCACGCGAATATTGTTTGCTGCAATTTCATTGTTTCAAAATCTAAGACTGGTCTTTAAGATGAAATAACATTTGGGCAGAGCGTTTTGCAAAACAGATAATGCACGTAGCTTTTCCTCACAATGCAACTTAAATGCAGCTATCTACATTAATTACTTTCAGTTTGACCAAATGTGCAGCAGCTTCTTTTCTTCTGTGTATATTTGAAAAAGTGAATGGACCATTTGCTTATTAGATTACAAGCTCACGTCATGTGGTATGTGCTGTAATAGAGTAAAGCAAATTAAATTGGTAATCAAATGGATCACAAGGCTTCAACAGAACTAGAAATATGATCTTGTAAGTACTTTTTTGGTACATGCTTATATCTTTCACCAACAAGATGGACTAGAAATTTGGTAGCTCCCAGTTTAGGTATGAAGGTATATACAGCAATATCAAGCAAATAAACCAAAGGACCAGTGGACTTAGATCTCCTCTATATAGCCTAGACCTGCTCCTTTAGGTACAATTTCTTGCTGGTGTTCCCCAAAAACACATATATTCTAGGATGGAAAATGTTATTAGAAGACTATAAGGTCATTTCCTGATCAGTTCCAAAAACTGATATCATCAGATGGGCCTTAGAATTGTCTCTTAATACTTCCATTGCAGCTACTTCAACCATTTCAATTTTCTAGATTTAGCAACTTCTTTTGTGAGGTAGTTAGGTCTCAGGTGTCTTTGCCTCTTTCCTCTTCTGAACTTGAAGCATGATTTTAGAATGGGAAAACTTGGACATAATCTTATTGGCATTCAGCTTATATATTTGCTTTTAAGAATCTTGAATACTTAAATAACTTTTTCTGTGAACCATCTCTTCTTAAGATTAAGCACCATTGTACTTGAAAACCTGTGAAATAGAGGGCAGCACAAAATGATCATGTAAATGTAAATGTAACTGAAGAATCAGATGAATATTTTGAGAATTGAGTGAGATCATCATTTGTGGTAAACATTGAGCCAAACTCCAATCTAGATGATAATTAGTACATTTTATTTCCTTCCATTTAAAGGTGTGTGTGTGTGTGTGTGTGTGTGTGTGTGTGTGTGTGTGTGTGTGTGTGTGTGTGTGTAATCTACGC
This sequence comes from Hemiscyllium ocellatum, assembly GCF_020745735.1. NCBI lineage: Eukaryota > Metazoa > Chordata > Chondrichthyes > Orectolobiformes > Hemiscylliidae > Hemiscyllium > Hemiscyllium ocellatum. The sequence continues at coordinate 38,515,676 of NC_083415.1, forward strand.
CCTACAAGCATTACTACTAAAATAGAATGAGTGAGCAGCCTGCAAGTAGAAAATAATGTTAAGAAAACAAAAAGCTTTGTCTCTGCAATCTTAGCCTAAAAGGCACAAGTTGAAAAGTGAAGATGTGCCAGCATTTCTTCCCAGCTTGAATAGCTACTCAGGTGAAGAATGCTGGACCCTTGAAGGTTAAACCATTTCAGCTACTACTTTGTTGTTTTGCAATGTTTTTCCCATATAATGACTACTTATAAGACAGCTTTCGAAACCATTAACCTAAGTGAATTCTCAGTGCTGAGTGACTGAACCAAACTGGTCCTAAATCAATAACATTACATGAACCTTGATAGTGGAAGGAACATAGGACCTAGGAGCAAGGCATTTCACCTTTTGAGTCGGCTTTACCACTCTATCACATCATGACTGATGTGATTGGAATCTCAATTTCACTTTCCAATCTACACCCAATTATCTCTGACGCTTCTATCTATCAAAAATCTATCTAATTCAGTACACCCAGTGTCCACTGTCTTTTGGTGAAGAGGGACCCAAAGAGGGAAGTATTTCTCTGCATATTTTTTGTATTCGTAAATGGTGACCACCCAAATTCTAGTGGCCCTCTATAAGAGAAATCATTGTCTCAGAATCCACCCTATCCAGTTCTCTCAGGGTCTTTTTTAGATTAGATTCCCTACAGTATGGAAACAGGTCGTTCAGCCCAACAAGTCCACACTGACCCTCTGAACAGCAACCCACCCAGACCCATTTCCACCACTCCCCCTATAGTTTCAATAAGATTATTTATCCTTCTTCTAAACATCATTGGGAATAAGTTCCACATGTTCAATTTTTCTTCATAAGAACTTATTCTTAGGAATAAGTTGAGTAAATCCTCTCTGAACTGCTTCTAAAGCAAATATTTTTTCAAATAAGGAGACCAAAAGTCTACATAGTACTACAGGTGTGGTCTCAACAGCTCCCTGTGCAGCTGCAGTAAAATGTCTGCATCTTTATATCCCATTCTATTTGCAACACACAATATTCCATTTGCCTTCTCAACCACTTGCTGTATCTGCAGACTAACTTTATGTAATTCATGTAACAAAAACCCAAAACCCTCTGTACCCATCACGTCCTGCAATCTTTCTTCATTTAATTAGATCACTGCTTTTCTATTCTTCCTGCCAAAATGGACAAGTTCATATTTACCTTTGCCAACCTCCATTCTCTTATCCTTACATTTAGCCTAGCTATATCCCTATGCTTTCTTTTACCCTTCTTGATACCTGACCTTCTGACCTATCTGGGTATTTTAACAAATCTAGCGACCATACATTTGGACTCCTCATCCCAGTCATTGTTATAAGTTGTAAACATTGAAGACCCAGCACTAACCCCTGTGGAAATCTAAATACACTATTCTATCTTCTATCCACTATAAATGTTGTTATTTCATCAACAACTCTAATAGATTAGTTAAACACAATTTTACTTTAACAAAACTATGTTGGCTCTGCCTGATTACATTCTGTAATAACTCACATGGTAATGGATTTCAGCACCTTCCCTATAGTTGATGTTAGACTAACTGGCTTACCATTTCTACTTTTTTGCCTCCCTCCTTTCTTAAGTAAAGGTAATACATTAGTTAAGTTTCAATCTGCTGGAACTTTTGCAAAATCTAAGGTATTTTGGGAGATATAAAGTTCTAAACTAGAATATATCTGCTATCTATGCCACCACATTATTTTACTTCCCTAGAATGTACCTGGTCATAAGTACTTAAACTTTAGGACCAATCCTTTGCTAAGCTCTATGGGATCATGTTCAAGTAATGACTGAAATGGATGAGTGGCGAAAATAGCCTCTTTATTCAGCAATGACAGCAATAGAATCTCAAAATACAGTTCTTACAAGAGTTCCTTTATACACAGTTCTTATATATATTAAAATCTCATTACTATAGTGTTACATTGTTTATCTATAGTACACAAAGATTTAAAGGGCTTCTGTCCTGGGAGACTGGAGATGGGTTAAAATGTGTTAAATGCTGGCTGTTACTTCTGATGCTGCTGAAAATGTGTTGCTGGTTAAAGCACAGCAGGTCAGGCAACATCCAAGGAACAGGAAATTCGACGTTTGGTATCCTTCCATATCCGCCACAAATTCACCTACACCTCCACACACATCATCTATTGCATCCGCTGCACCCGATGTGGCCTCCTCTATATTGGGGAGACGGGCCGCCTACTTGCAGAACGCTTCAGGGAACACCTCTGGGACGCCCGGACCAACCAACCCAACCACCCCGTGGCTCAACACTTTAACTCTCCCTCCCACTCCACCGAGGACATGCAGGTCCTTGGACTCCTCCATCGGCAGAACATAACAACACGACGGTTGGAGGAAGAGCGCCTCATCTTCCGCCTGGGAACCCTCCAACCACAAGGGATGAACTCAGATTTCTCCAGTTTCCTCATTTCCCCTCCCCCCACCTTGTCTCAGTCGGTTCCCTCGAACTCAGCACCGCCCTCCTAACCTGCAATCTTCTTCCTGACCTCTCCGCCCCCACCCCACTCCAGCCTATCACCCTCACCTTGACCTCCCTCCACCTATCACATCTCCATCGCCCCTCCCCCAAGTCCCTCCTCCCTACCTTTTATCTTAGCCTGCCTGGCACACTCTCCTCATTCCTGAAGAAGGGCTCTGGCCCGAAACGTCGAATTTCCTGTTCCTTGGATGCTGCCTGACCTGCTGTGCTTTAACCAGCAACACATTTTCAGCTCTGATCTCCAGCATCTGCAGACCTCACTTTTTACTGTTACTTCTGATAGGATGTCTGTCCGGTCCACTTGCATAATTAGGAAGTGTTAGCTCTTTTTTCTTTTAAATTAGTAAATGTTAGGAAAAATACTAGGCCTATATGCTCTACATAAGTTATGCTGTGGATGTACAGGTGTTAGACTGGGGTAGACAAAGTTAAAAAAAAACACACTCCAGGTTATAGTCCAACAGGTTTATTTGGAAGTACAAGTTTTGAAGCACCGCTAGCTACCTGACGAAAGTTTGTACTAATCTAGTGTTGTGTGATTTTTAACTAAATAAGTTAGAAATCGTAATAAAAGAATAAAGGATATTAAACTGATTACTGAAACTGTGTGGTGAGATTTATTTACTATTTACCAGTACGAGCTTCATTCATTCATGCAAGTTCATGCAAGCACTGTCTTGTAAGTTAGTTTCTTATAGGGAAAGTGACCCAGTTAAAATGTATTTAACAGATACTTAATCTGTTCAGGTCCAGGAGATGGTTGATAAGGGCTGATTAATATTATAATGTTTCATGGCAACTTGATGGGGATGGTATTGTTTTGTATGCTGAAATGGTGTGGAAATGCAGTAATGGTTTTGAACGGATTGTTTTTAAATTTGGATACTGCAGAACCACGGTTTTATGAATGAAAGGATGAAACCATCTTATAGTAAATACTGGGTTAGCAAAGGGTTATGAATGAATGAACTGGAACCTAGTATTAATGAATATAGCGAGCTGGTGAGCCTACAACACAATATCTCATTACACAATATCTCACAGCACTTTCCTTGGTGATAATGAGTATTTTATGTTCATCACTCCCCAACACGTATTGATTTTCGATTATTCTTAGTGAAGTTTTCAAAGTCTTCTACTGTGAAGACAGGCTCAAGATACCTATTCAAAGTCTCTTTCTTTGTTTTCCAATATCAATTCCTTGAAGACACTCTCTGGAGGATGAACCCTAGATTTAGTTATTATTTTCCAATAATTGTTGAAATCCTTACTATGTGTTTTATATTGCTAGATAGCTTTCTCTCATCCTCTTATGTTTGCCTCTTGATTAGTTTTTTAGTCATTCTTTGCTGATTCTTAAGATCTGTCTAATCCTTTGACCTACCACTAAACTTTGCAGATTTGTGCAGTGTTTCTCTCAACTTAATACTACCTTTAGTTCCCTTAGTTAGCCACAGGTGATTTACCCTTCTCAAATAGCCTTTCTACCTCATTGGAACAAATCCTTTGCTAAGAATAATTAAATATATCTTTAAAGGTCTGCCACTGCAACTCTACAGTCTTACCTTATACCTAATTTCTCAGATCACCTTAGCCAATTCTGCCTCATACTGTCATAACTATTTTTATTTAGTTTCAAAACACTAGTCATGGACTCACACCTCTCCCTTTCAAACTGAACACGAAATTTTATTATGTTGCGATCAATGTCACTTGGAGACTCCTTTACCATGAGGTTATTAAATAGTTCTGTCTCATTGCACATTAGGTCTAGGATACCCTGCCCTGTGGTTGGCTCTAGGACATACTGTTCGAAAAATTGTCCTGAAAACACTTCAAATGTAAAGCAAAGGAGCGTTATTGGATTTACAAAGGACAAGTTGGAGAATTGAATGCCATTCTGGGGAATCCACTTTGGAAAGACACTTTCAAACTAGATTACTTCAATGTTCTGCTTGCTGAGTTGTCCAAAATATAGCTCACCCATCAACTCTATCCTGTGAACCTATACTGGCTACCTGTCCTATGTTTAATGCTCATCTTCAATACTGTTATGTCATCCTACTTCAGATACCACTTCCAGCCTTACTTTCTCTCCCACATTTGTCAGACCTATTTTGCTCTCATGCCCACTATTGATGGTGGGGATTTCAAGCACTTCAGCCTTTTCTGTAGAAGTCCTTTCTCAAAGCTATTTGGAACAATTTGCATTTAAACAGCATTTTACACATCCGCAAGCCATCTCAAAGCACTTACAAAAATAAATCATTGATGTCAGCAAAGATATCTATTGTACTTTTAGCTAAGAAATGCTAACTTGAATTTTTCTCAAGTCATGTTGGTTTTCCAAAATAAATTAATTTTGTTTTTTTATTGTTCCAGCATCACTTTCACTGGACATTTCAATGTATCTGCTGCAAAGGAGGGCCTAATGATAAACTAGAATGTCATATCACGTTTTCTGTCACAATCTAACAACACTGGGACAATGGAATGCCTACAATTGTTCATTGGCATTGAGGCTTTTGGAGGTCTTTTAAAAGTTAAAAAGATGCCACAGGGATTACATTTATTACAGACTACTGGTGGCAGTCAAACCCTTAGAAGGTTTCTCACTATGAGGTGAGCAGACCTTTTACATGCTGAATGCATATGGGTCATGTCTGGCACATATTCTCCACCTTCAGGCCCCATGGGCTCCTGGTGAGGTGGAAACCATGCAGCAGAACCCTTAAAAATATATATTTGAAATGTTCCATGGGGTCAAATTGGCATACATTCTGCTGTAATATTGGTATAGTTGTAACAGGAGAGGCCAGTGTGGGTTTTAGTATAAGGCAACACATTGAGAAGGAGAGCAAATATAAAATATTAATTTTAAAAAAAATGCAAACTGGAGGTTTGTACGTCATCAATGGGCCAGGTCTGATGGAAGTGGAAGATTTACTTCCCTGTTGGACAAAAGTGCGGTTTTTGGATTTGTACGCTAATTCAGCAGTTTGCACAGTCACTTTTATAATGCAATCCACAAATTGCTTATTTATTGACTCTGTCTACAACAAAGTCTGCAAGGCAATTGTATAAAGTCACACATTCTCACCCATTTTGCATAATGGCTTGCATTATAACAAATAAGCATTGAGTCAAAGGATTCATGTCAACTTTTAACCTTTTTTTAAAGCCTGGCCATTTGTGAAAGAAGTAAACACAAAATATTTGTATGGAAGATTTTGTGATTCAAATAACATTAACTTTAATTTAGTGGAGATTACTTCATGTCAAAGACTACAAGATGGTGGTCACCTTTTGAGAGTGCACTCTCACTTACAATGATCATTTATAAGCCTTTGATTAATACTTGCAAACATGTTTGACAATGGTCATTTTTAAAATATATATTACATAAGCTTCAACAGTCTCAGAGACGTGCTATGGGCCATCTGCAGATGTTTGACTTGAGCGTCTGTATTTCTTTGCTTCCGTCATATGTTTTGGAATATGTCCTCAAGGAAACTTCATTAAAATATCCGGTTTCAGGGTAAGTTCGACACTAGTATAAGCCTGTTCTGTGCGTGTCTGTGTGTGTGCAGGGAACAGGTGATCTGATGCTGAGCAGATTCTTGTTTTATTTGCAGCAGCCTCATGCCAAGACAAATTGTGAAGGATTTATCACAATCTTGTAAAGGGAGCCAAGCTCTGACAACAGACTCAGCTTTAAGGGTGCAGGCCGGACAGCAGCTATATGGCCCATCTTGCACTACAGAGTGGATTGGAAAACATCTCTCTCCTGAAGTGCCAGCTATCCAGTGTAACTCAGGCAAGGACTAAGGAAATTTCTGACCTGATTGCTTCATCCCCAAGCCGTGCTTGATGCAGACAGTGGTTTCACCACCAAAAATGCTTTTCACTTCCTCCCACAAATTCAAGGAGTGCTTTTTGTCAGTCTGTATTTTTAAAAAATGACAAGGCGTCCAACTTTATCTCCCCAACCTCCATTAATACATTCCCTCCCTTGCACCCCATCATTATGTCTCCACTCCCGTCACTGTTACTGTGCTTTCCATAATCTCCGAGCTCCCAAACACCAAAACAACTCTTTGCCCCAGTTTCCAATACCATTACCTCCAATGGGCCATGTTTTCGACTGTTTCCAATCCTCACTTTTTTCCAACCCCCGTGGTTGACTGGATCCAAATAACAAGTTATTCTCTTTAACAGAAGTTTTAGTTCTGGGCTCAAAGTTAAAACATCTCAGATTTGAGAAGCAAATTTTCTATGTGTATCAGGAACATTTTAAGGGCTTTAGCAAAATATAAATAGGCTGTTGTCCTTTCAAGCCTTAGTTAACAAGAGAAAACATGTTTGGTGTCTGTATTGTGTTAACAACAGATTATGGACAGCTCCAGAGACTGAAACACGGAAATCAAAACTCTCTGCAGACAAATGCATTTCATGTTATGGACAGCAAAGAGAATGTGCTGTTACTCGTCTGAACAAGACAAACCCACAGCTGTATTTATACAGCGAATCTGTGCACAAAGCGTGTGTAATGAAAGGCAGAACAGCAGTGCTGTTTTCAGCAGAGGCCAGCAGTCACACGGCGATTGAATTTCAGTAGTTTCTCCATTGATGTGGGAAAATATTTCCTCTTCCTCCCGGCATTTGTACAGCAAGAGTGAACTCTAATAACTAAAGCTTGGGAGACATTGCTAAATAGATTGCAATTATGATAGTGATCAAGCAGTTACTCATACTGCCTTGATCAAGCCTTTTGGATATGACTGCTAGGAACTGAACTCTCAACATGATCTACAAATCACATTTCTGCTGCTTTAGATAACTAGATCCACCCTATTTCATATAGTCTTTGCAGTTGTTTGATAGTGTTAACATAATTTTGAAAAAGACACACAGATTCAAAGATAAACAAGTAGAAGCAATCACTCCAAACTCAAATCCCATTACCAACAATTTGAGTAAGACAGCAATCACACTGGGGAAATGCCAAATACCAGAGTGATTCATCTTATTGGTGTAGCTCACTTTAAGTCACTCACTTTCTCCCACAAAAATCAGTAGTAGAATATATTGTTTTGCTGTGAGTAACCAGTGTAGCTATTTAAGACTGTGAGATTTACTGCTATTTATAACTGAAATCAATTACAAGCCAACTACTCTTTGGTGGATTCAGGTAGCAATTAAAGGACAATTTATGTACCCGAGACATTTTTTCAAAGATTGACCAGTACTATGTCATACTTTGGCATAATTTTAAGGATTGGAAGGAGCTATCAGAAAATGACTATACTTCTTTCCATTTTCTAATGCTTTAAGGATAATATAGATATTTGCATGTGGGTGGACATATGACATTTGAAGAATGACCAATCAATACCCACTGGCAAAATCTCTTGTGCTTTGTTTAGAGGTTATCTGCACAGAATGGAATATGGTTGTGATGTTTGGCTCCTAACACATCCCTTAAAATATGTATATACATTGCAATAAAATAAAACAAAGAACTGTGGACACTAGAGATCTTCAGCAGGTCTGGCAGCATCTGTACATGGTAAAAAACAAAGTTAATGTTTCATGTCCAGTACTTCATCAGAACAAAGGTTCTGATGGGTCAGTGGACTTGAAATATTAACTGTCTTTTTCTCTCTACAGTTGCTGCCAGACCTGCTGAGTTTCTCCAGCAATTTCTATTTTTGTTATATTTTAACACATTGTTGGGTGACATTGATTTGATCTGAAAAATGTGAAAAGCGCAGCAGGTCAGGCAGCATCCAAGGAGCAGGAGAATCGACGTTTCGGGCATAAGCCCTTCTTCAGGAATCTCCTGCTCCTTGGTTGCTGCGCTTTTCCAGCAACACATTTTTCAGCTCTGATCTCGAGCATCTGTAGTCCTCACTTTCTCCTGACACTGATTTGATCACAATTTTTCATTTTTATTTAATTTTCATTGTAATTTTATTTTAATCATGGATATGAACCTGTGTAACTCATTTATATATGAAGACTGTATATTGCATATTTTGCATTCTATTTAAATGTGCAGTCCTCCCTCAATTTAAGTAATGCAGTTGTGCCTCCACTGTTAATCTTCCCAACATTTTGGTCTGGATTTCACCATCAGCAGCAAAGGCTCAGCTTTTGCCACTAATCTCAAATTAATGACTAATATTCAAATGTTCTCTAAGGCACTTGTTTTCCCTTTCCTAGTGCTAGTTAGCATCATATGAACAATTTGTTAAAAACTTCCCATGTTTTATTCCATAAGCCAGATCTTTGACCATTCACTTATGGATCTATAACCCTTTGTAGCCTCCTTATGCCCTCTTTAGAACCTACCTTTCTATTTTTATTTCTGTCATTAGCAAATTTGTCAATCATACTTTTGGTTCCTTTGTCCAAGTTATTTATATAAACTATACAAAGTTGAGGTCCTATCTCTAATCCCTTTATAACCACTATTATATCTTGCCAACCAGAAAAAAACTCTCAGTCTCCTGATAGTTAGCTAATCTTCTATCCATCTTCAATCTCTGCCAATAAGTTACCACCTACACTGTGAACATTTATTTTCTGCCATTTATAATCTTTGGTGCAGCACCTTATCAAATACCTTCTGGAAATCCAAGTGCAGTACATTCAGTAATTCCCCTTTATCTGCAGTACACATTCCTTCTCCAACAGTCCAGAATGAATTAGTTAAACATGATTAATTCTTCACAAAATCATATTGACTCTGTCTGATTGCTTTGAACTTTTCTAAGTGCTCTGTTATATCTTTAATAATAGATTCACTAACATTTTTCCCATGACAGATGTTAAACTAACTGGTCTGTCAGCTTCTGATTTCTGTCTTCCTATCTTTATTGAGTAAAGGAGTTAGTAAAGGAGTTCACTATCTTCCAATCTAATGAAACCTTCCCTGGATCCAGGAAATTTTGAAATTAGAATCAATTCACCAACAAACCCACTTCTTTTAAACACTTAAAATAAAGTCATTAGAACCCAAACATTTGTCAGTGCACAGCTCCAACAATTTAATCAGTACCACTTCCCTAGTGCTTATAATTTTCCTTTCGTTGTTCTCTCCATTCAACTCTGAAATTACAGCTACATCTGGGATGCCACTTATATCCTTTACAGTGAACACTGATGCAAAATACCTATTCTGTTTATCTGCCATCTCCTTATTTTCCATTTTAATATTCTAGATTAATTTTTTTAAAAGGACCAACATTCACTTTTCAACATTTTTCCTTTTTAAACATCTGCAAAATCACTTACCAAATGCCTACTCCAGATGTGTTTGCCTTAGCTCACACTGCCATTCAGGATCTCCTGAATCTCACAAAAGGGAAACATTACCTCTCCTTCTACCTTTAATGTGTTTAAATTAATTAGTTACTTTATTCCTTTTTTAAATTTTCATTTTTATGTGTCTTATGAATTTTACCCTAGTTCCTATACTATTTGAAACAATCCAAGGTGGCAGCAGAGTAAGAAGCGCCAGCCAGAGCTCGTCCACTCCATCCATTTATTTCTCATTTCCTTCTCTTTTATTCTCTTTATTTTTACCTTTTTCTCTTGGTGTTTCTTTTGGCCTCAGCATGGACCCAGTCAGGCATCCATGGCAGTGGCTCGGCCTGGTCTCTTGGCAGTACATGGCAGTACCTTGGTTCAACAATATCACGGCCCAGTCTCTTGATAGCTCGTGGTGGCACCTTGCCTTGGTCACTCGACAGCTTGTGACGGGGCTCAGCCTGGTCTCTTGTCAGTTTGTTGCGGTGTCTCGACCTAGTCCCTCGGTGACTTATCGTGGTGTCTCAGCTCAGTGTGCAAGTGGGTCTTGCCCAGGCCTGTTCTGGAAGCATTGGGGGCGTCTGGGGAGGCAGCAGCTTCAGCAGCAGTGATGCAGCCAAATTTGGGAATATCAAACGGTGAGGGAGGTCCCTGGTCTCTGTGGTGACTTCAAGAACAGGCAGCTGAGGTCAACCAGAGAGCACAATAAGCAGCGGACACATCAAGACTGTTGAACATTTAACTTAATTACTCTATTGGGATGACAGTGAATACCCTTGCCAACTTTTATAGATGTGCCATCGAGAGCATTTTGTCTAGATGTATCACTACCTGGTATAGCAACTGTACCATTCAAGATCGGAGATGGTTACAGACAGTGGTGAACTCAACCCATACAATCACAAAGGCCAACCTCCCATCTATAGAATCCATCTACCAGGCCCGCTGTCAAGGAAAGGCCGCCAGCATTGTCAAAGATCCGTCCCACCCTGGCAATGTTTTTCTACAACCTCTACCATCAGGGAGAAAGTATAGAAGCCTGAACAGATGCACCAGCTGGTTTTGCAACAATTTCTACCCTACTGTTAGAATACTGAATGGACTTAAAAACTCTTAACATTCGCCTGTACCTGTATTTTTATTTTTGCCGCTGTTTACCTATTATTTGCTATGTATGCCACTTAACTCTGTGATCTGCCTGTATTGCTCGTAAGATAAAGCTTTTCGCTGTGCCTTGATAGACGTGACAAAAATTCGATTCGATTCAATTCTATTTTCTAGTTAAATTAATAAAGACTTTAATGTTAACTATTATCTTATATTGTTATCTTTCTATTTATTCTATGAGGGTAATGTTAACTTTATTTCTCTTACTACTTTGTACCTAGGTTTTTTTTGTACCTAAGTACCTTAGAACCTAAGATAGCACTGTGTGTGGCAACATTATACACTTTTCATTGTACTCCTGTACTTGAGTACGTGACAATAAATCTATATCTAAATCTCAGGGATAAAATATATCTTAATCACTTACGGTCACTTACAAAACAGCCAGGAGCTTCCCCTGTAAGAACCAATTCCGAGGAGGATGAAAAGGTTAAAAAAAGGCTGAAGCAAATTGTCAATTTTATTCCCTCCCCATCCAATTCCTGTAATCACCAACCTCTCAAGTACTCTGTTCAATTCTGTGCAAAATCACACTGGGATGCCTGGTTTCACATGCTTGAAGAAAAATAGCTAACTGACTCCTGTCAAAAGAAAATTGTTTTTAGCTGCTTTTCTTAATCATTTAACTTCAACTGCCCATCCAATGGAAACCTTGCAAAACCCAGCAAAGGGCTGAGTAATTTTGTATCTGTTTAATACAACAGATTATTAAAAAGAGATGAAGACGTCCTTACTTTTTCATAAAAGTAACCTATTCTTTCTAATCAATCTGATTCGGAATGTTATTACACACCTCTGGAGCAGGTGGGGCTTAAACTCAGGCCTCCCAGTGGTAGGGACACTACCACTGTGTCATAGGAGGGCTAGGATTTCCTTACTTCCACAATTACCAGAATTTAGAACATCCAGCATTAGGGCTTTCCAGCAATTGTGATCATACCAAACAGGGTGAGCAGCCATAAACAAAAACAGAAATAGCTGGAAAAACTCAGCAGGCCGGCAGCAACTGTGGAGAGAAATCAAAATTAATGTTTCGGGTTCAGTGATCCTTCCTTGGAACACTGATGCTCTGACATTTTCATTTTAAATTAAAATATTACAAAGCACGAAATAATTGATTGGACCACACACATGTGGAATTTTTACCTAAATTGAAACATGATCAAATTTAGAAAAACATATTTTTATTATAACAAAGAAATTAGAAATATAGAATATTTTAGTTGCATAGAATCATACGGCACGGAAACAGACCCATCAGCCCACCCAGTCCATGCCGAACATAATCCCAAACTAAACTAGTTCCACTTGCCTGCATTTGGCCCATATCTTCCAAACCTTTCCTATTCATATATTTATCCAAATGTCTTTTAAACATTGTAATTGTACCCGCATCTACCACTTCCTCTGGAAGTTCATTCCACATACGAACCACCCTCTGTGTAAGCAGTTTGCCCCTCATGCCATTTTTAAATCTCTCTCCTCAACCTTAAAAATATGCTCCCTCCGGAACAGGCAACTACCATTAACTTAATCTGTACCTCTCATTACTTCATAAACTTCTATAAGGTCACCTCTCAACCTCCTACGCTCCAGTGAAAAACCCCCAGCCTATCCAGTCTTTAATTATAACTCAAACCTTCCACACCTAGCAACATCCTGATAAATCTCTTCTGAACCATCTCCAGCTTAATAATATCCTTCTTATGACTGGGTGACCAGAATTGGTCACAGAACTCCAGAAAAGGCTTCACCAATATCCTATACGACCTCAACATGACTTCCCAACATCTATACTCAAAGACTGAGTAATGAACGCAAGCTGATTAAATGCCTTTTTAAACCACCTTGTCTATATGTGACACAAACTTCACCTGAATCCCAAGACCCCTCTGTTCTACAATGCTACCCAAGGTCCTACCATTAATTGTTTAAGCCCTGCCATTTACCATAATGCAATACCTCACATTCAAACTAATTGAACTCCATCTGCCATTATTCGGCCCATTGCCCCTTTTGATCAAGATCCCTTTGTAATTTTATAAAACCTTCTTCACTGTCTACTGTGGCACCAAATTTGTTGTTGTCCACGAACTTACTAACCATGCCTTCTATATTCTTATCCAAATCATTTATATAAATGACAAACAAAACAGGACCCAGAACCGATCCTCATGGAACACCGTTGGTCACAGTCCTCCATTCTGAAAAGCAACCCTCCATCATCACTCGCCATCTTCTGCCATTAAGCTAATTATGTATCCAATTAGCAAGCTCATCCTGAATCCCATATGACCTGAAATTTACTATTTGGACTACCATGTGAAACCTTGTTGAAGGCTTTACTAAAGTCCAAGAAAACTATGTCTGTTGCTCTGCCCTCATCAATCTTTTTTGGTAGCATCTTCAATCAAATTTGTGAGACATGATTTTCCTTGCAAAAAACCATGCTGACTATCCCTAAACAACTTTTGCCTCCCTAAATCCTATCTTTTAAAATTACCTCCAACAATTTACCACAGGTCAGGCAACATCCGAGGACCAGGAGAATCTCTGTACAGTGATCAAACCCCACCACCCCGTGGCCGAACATTTCAACTCCCCCTCCCACTTTGCCAAGGACATGCAGGTCCTGGGCCTCCTTCTTCACCAAACCCTAACCACTCTGATGCCTGAAGGAAGAATGCCTCATCCTCCAACTTGGGACCCTCCAACCACATGGGAATAATGAGGATTTCACCATTCCTTATTTCCCCTCCCCGACATTATCCCAGATCCAACCTTCCAGCCCTCATGACCTGCCCTACCTGTCCACCTTCCTTCCCACCTATCCGTTCCACCCTTCTCTCTGACCTATCACCTGCCCCCACCTTCATCTACCTATCACACTCTCAGCTACCTTTCCCCAGCTCCACCCCCTCCCATTTATCTCTCCACCCCCTTGGCTCACAGGCCCTATTCCTGATGAATTCTGGATTAGTGGTGTAGGAAGAGCACCTTTGAAGGGCTTTTGCCTGAAATGTCCATTCTCCTGCTCCTCAGATGCTGCCTGATCTGCTGTGCTTTTCCAGCACCACACTCTGGACTTTGATCTCCAGCATCTGCAGTCCTCACTTTCCCCAACAATTTACCCACACCCGAAGTCAGACTCACAGGTCTATAATCCCCCTGTTTCTCCTTACAACCTTTCTTAAACAAAGGTACAATATTAACCACCCTCCAGTCATCAGGCACCTCACTCAAAGTGATAGATGATACAAATAGTTCTGCAAGGGATCTCGCAGTTTCCTCCTTTATTTCCCCTAATGTTATGGGATATATTAAATTAGGGCCTGGAGATTTATCTACCTTTATATTTTCTAAGACCTTCCAAACTTCACCTTCTGTAATGTGAACTGTTTTTAAAACATCACAATTTATTTTTCGCTGTGTTCTTCAGCCTCCAATTCTTTCTCTACAGTAAAAACTGTTCAAAAACAATGATGACTTCGTACACTATTGAAAACCTAGGTACAGCACATTACAACAAGATAGAACTTTTCCAAAGGTTTTCACAGCAACAAAAAAGTGTAAAAAGGTAAGTTTTCGTCAAGTCAGTTTCTGTTTGACTGTAGTCATGGCGAACACTTCATCGGTACATCCTATAGGGAAAGTTAGAGTCACTGAAAACAACTCATTTAAAATGTGTGGACTCAAAAATGTTTATGTAACTATCAGAGCTATTAGTTCTGCCATAATTAATATTGCAAACACATGCCTTTTTTTAAAGCCTACTAATTCTGAAAGTGAGGCAAGAACCCCCAATCAAAGGATGCACTCGCTGAAAACCGCAGCGGTGTTATGTACAATAACATGGAGTCGATGTTGTAGGAAGCTATTGTGACGATAGGGAGTACATGCTACGTGCACGTCTTTACTGTACTGTGGATCTGGAAGTTTTGACGCACTTATGCAGGATTTCAATTCTTTGTTGTTAATTTTTGATAACAAAATTCCAGGTCCACGTTTATAATGGATGCTGCATATTTAAATTGGTCATGCTACAATTCTACTTTTACTCTCGGGGTGCTAATCGAATTGGATGCGTATGTAAAATGACTTGTATTTTACCCAAGGTAGAATTATTCATATTAGGTTGACTTATTCAATTGCATGAACATTTTAGGGAATGTTAGCAGCGGTGACTGAGCTTGGGGTGGGGGGGGGGGGAAGAAAAAACTGTAAAGCTGGGGGGGGGGGAAGAAAAAACTGTAAAGCTGCAGAAACATCAGTTGTCGAGAACGGGAACTCTAGTATCAGGTTTATACCATCGATGAACGTTAATAGAGAATTGGACAACTAAGGAAAATTGCAATGAACCTGATGATGGAGTTTAACTATGACTTGATGCACTGGTCAAACAAATTCACTGATTTAAACTTGAGACCCTCTTAAACTTCAGATCACGCTATGGTCCAGGCGTCCAGTCGCCGCCGCTGAAGTAATCCTTCAACAGGCGCCTGTTAAACAGGAGTCCAAGTTAACAGTGGAATCGCTGCGGCTGCTCGACCTTCCCACGCCGCTCTGTGTCACACGTGTGGGGCATACAGCGTCGCTAGCTGGCGCCTCTTGTGTCTCAGGTTTCTCCCCATCAGTGTCAGGAAATCTGCCCTTTGAACTCTCCATCTCTGTTCTGCTGCTGCCTAATTTAAAATCTACTAACAGGCTAACAGGCGACAAAGGAGTTTTGGAATTAAAAATAATATTTTAATTTTGCCCGTTTTCCCTACGGTGGAGACATATGTTTAAGATGAGAGGAGAAAGATTTTCAAAAGCCACGGGGGGCATTCTTTTTATGTAAAGAGTGGTTTGTTTGGGAAGGAACTTCCAGAGGAAAGGGTGGAGTACAAATACAGTTTTCAATATTTAAAAGACATTTGGATAAGTTCATTAATAGGAAAGGTTTGGAGGGATTTGGGGCGAGCGCAGGCAGATGGAACGAGTTCAGTTTGGGATTATGGTCGGCATGGACTGGTTGGACCGAAGGGTCTGTTTTTGTGCTGTAATGACTGCCCGACACTATGACTCACCTTAGGGCCAAGTGAGACTTGAACCCTTGACTTTCAGGCACAGAGGTCTGACTTACAATGTTTCTGCCCTAGAGTTGAGAAATTGATGCTGGCAATATTGTTGTACACATTGCAAGTTTTAAAATCACAAATAACTGAATTTGCATAAAACTTAAAATATGAAACAAAGAATTGTCAAATGAACTTGCGGTGACCATTCAGGATTACTGGGTGATAAAGAATTCACAGTACATTGCAAATAGTGCAAAAACTCAGCCTTTGCCTCAAACCTGCTGCCTGTTTATTGAAAACAAATTTAGCTTGTCGTTGACACAAACTATTTGCCACAGTTCAGCTGTGCAGTCAAGTGAATGTCAGCAGTCTCAACCTCCACGTTAAGGTGACAGCTTTGCACAGCTTTTGGTATTGCACTGGTGTGAAGTAAAGCTTAGGAACCTTATCCCCTGGAGCTTTTAAAACACTTTTGCTATTTGGTACAACTCTCCCATTATGTTTTAAAAAGCCCATTTTCATTTTCAATGTCCACAAGGCAGCATGGAGGCAACAATCTGATCTGGTAGCTCACTTTGCTTAAATTGAATTCCGATCTTAAACCTGAAATATAACAAAGCTGTTAAACACCTCTGTTTTTCCCTAAAAAATTGGGCCCACATAACCAAGCTAGTGAACTGACACTCCTTCCTGACATGACTATGGATAGACCTACAACATATGGACAACAACTCACTGCCATCTTCCCAAACACAATTAGAAATGCTCACCTTACTATCAATGTCCACTGTGAACAAATAATATGCATATGTGCTGTGGAGGTGAAGAAGTTCAAAATATGTTTGTGGCATTCTTTCAGTTCAGATGTATATCAAATTTTGTAAATGCAGATTTGATTAACTTCTCCAATGGCCAATTTAGAAACTCCATTGCAGTTGTCTTAGAACATCGAACATAGAACAATACAGCGCAGACCAGACCCTTCGGCCTTCGATGTTGCACCGACCTGTGTACTATTCTCAGCTCGTTCCCCCTATACTATCCCATCATCATCCATGTGCTTATCCAAGGATTGTTTAAATCTCCCTAATGTGACTGAGTTAACTACATTGGCAAGTAGGGCATTACACGCCCTTACCACTTTCTGAGTAAAGAATCTGACTTTGACATCTGTCTTAAATCTATCACCCCATAATTTGTAGTTAAGCCGCCTCGTTCAAGCTGACGTCATCATCGCAGGAAAAAGACTTTCACCGTCTACCCTATCTAATCCTCTGATCATCTTGTTTGTCTCTATCAAATCCCCTCTTAGCCTGCTTCTTTCCAATGAGAACAGACCCTAGTCTCCCAGCCTTTCCTCATAAGACCTTCCCTCCAGACCAGGCAACATCCTAGTAAATCTCCTCTGTGTCCTTTCCAATGCTTCCACAACCTTCCCGAAATATGGCGACCAGAACTATACACAATATTCCAAGTGCGGCCGCACCAGCGTTTTGTATAGTTGCAGCATGATATTGCAGCTCTGGAACTCAATCCGTCTACCAATGAAACTTAATGCACCATATGCCTTCTTAACAGCACTATCAACCTAGGTGATAACTTTCAGGGATCTATGCACATGGACTCCAAGATCCCTCTGCACATCCACACTACCAAGAATCTTTCCATTGACCCAGTACTCTGCCTCACTGTTATTCTTCCCAAAGTACATCACTTCACATTTAGCTGCATTGAACTCCATTTGCCACCTCTCAGCCCAATTCTGCAGTTTATCCAAGTCCCCCTGCAACCTATAACATTCTTCCACACTGTCCACTTCTCCACCGACTTTAGTGTCATCTGCAAATTTACCAATCCATCCACCTAAGCCTGCATCTAAGTCATTTATAAAAATGACAAATGACAGCAATGGTCCCAAAACTGATTCTTGTGGCACACCACTAGTAAGCAGACTCCAGGCTGAATATTTTCCATCAACCACCACTTTCAGAAAGTCAGTTTCTAAGCCAAACTGCTAAATTACCCTCAATCCCATGCCTCTGCATTTTCTCCAACAGCCTACCATGTGGAACCTTATCAAAGGCTTTACTGAAGTCCATGTATACCATATCAACTACCCTCATCTACATGCTTGGTCACTTTCTCAAAAAACTCAATGAGGTTTGTGAAACACGACCTGCCCTTGACGAAACCATGTTGACTATCTGAAATCAAATTGTTACTTGC
The DNA here is from genome assembly GCF_020745735.1 of Hemiscyllium ocellatum. Lineage (NCBI taxonomy): Eukaryota > Metazoa > Chordata > Chondrichthyes > Orectolobiformes > Hemiscylliidae > Hemiscyllium > Hemiscyllium ocellatum. The sequence goes on from NC_083415.1 coordinate 38,533,991, forward strand.
TAGATAATTATAAATCTTCCCTCTTATAATCCTTTCCAAAACCTTTCCTACAACAGAAGTAAGGCTCACTGGTCTACAGTTACCTGGGTCATCTCTGCTGCCCTTCTTGAATAAGAGCACAACATTTGCAATCCTCCAGTCCTCTGGTACTAAACCTGTAGACGATGACGACTCAAATATTAAAGTCAAAGGCTCTGCTACCTCCTCCCTAGCTTCCCAGAGAATCCTCAGATAAATCCCATCCAGCTCAAGGGACTTGTCTACTTTCACTCGTTCTAGAATTAATGCACCACTTCATAACTAACCTCGATCCTTTCTAGTCTAATAACTCGTATCTCATTCTTCTCCTCTACAATATTCTCCTTTTCCTTAGTGAAAACCGATGAGAAATGTTCGTTTAGCACCTCTCCAATCTCCACAGGGTCCACACTCAACTTCCCACTTCTGTTTTTTACTGGCCTTATTCCTACCCTAGTCATCCTTTTATTCCTCACATGCCTATCGAAAGCTTTGGGGTTCTCCTTTATTCTATTTGCTCCATATTTCCATTGTCAGCATCCCCTGCATTTTGCTACCCCATTCTATGCATCCTAATTCTTGCCTAATTGCATTATAATTGCCCTTGCCCCATTGATAACTCTTGACCTGTGGCATGTACCTATCCCTTTCCATTGCTAAACTAAACGTAACTGAATTATGGTCACACTGTCCAAAGTGCTCACCTACCACTAAATCAAATGTCTGCTCTGGTTCATTACCAAACACCAGATCCAGTGTGGCCTCCCCTCTTGTCGGCCCTTTGACATACTGTGTCAGGATGTAGTTTTGATTGTTCCAGAACTTGTGCCTATTCCGAAACGTTCCAAAGGAATGCTCACTCTTATTTATAATCTTTGGTCTAGGCTAAGAAACCTTCACATTTATTCAGTCCCATGGAACCTGCACTTTCAGCGCAAAACTGAAATTAACAAAGACAAGTTCAAAATCTTTTCAGAGTCAGATAAGTAGGTTCTTGTCGACCACCACAGAATGGATTCGATGGGAAACTGCAAAATGCATAGGTGTTTTACAATTCCTATTACATTTATTATGCAATGTTATAACGAGGCAAAACAGATAAGGAGCAAAATTCTAAATACAAATTTAAATACTATATTTTTACCTCTTGCATTGATTTGGGCTGTTGGGCCTGTTTGTATTGCATGTCAGATTGCTGAATAAGATTGTAAGACATTCATTCGATCTTTAGGATTATTTCTGCTTGGTTTGATGTTTAACACGCTGCTGGTATTGCTACATGCACCTTAATATATACACGTACATAAAATTGCACTAAGTTGTATCACACAAGGCCTGCACACAAATATGTGTTGAGCATTGCTTCAAGATAACCAAGGTGATGCCTATGCTACTTGGTTTCTCTGCAATTATGTCCTGTATAAAAAAGAAAATAAAAAGAGTGACAGAGTAAATATATACAACTATTATTATTCCTCAATTAATTCACATTGGACAATGGCCTGACCTCATCATTTTGCTTCATTCTATGTTTTTCCATTAGAAATATCCATTTCTCTTTGTCTCCAACCAACAGGAGTCTGATTAGCTTTCCCACCAATATAGCCATACTTGCAAGGATTCACAGAGAGATCTCCATGTTGAATAAAAGCAAATTTATTCTTTGACAAAGGGTCAGTTAAACTCGAAACATCAGCTCTTTTCTCTCCTTACAGATGCTGCCAGACCTGCGGAGATTTTCCTGCCTTTTCCTTTTTGGTCTCCATGTTGATTGGTGGCTTGCCATGATTTTATCTATAGTGGTTCTAACTCTAATCTGATTCGTGGCATGGTGACATGACAGGTGGGTTCAGTTAATCTGGAGTTACCAGTCAATATTTTTTATTGGCATCTGTCTGTCTGACTTCCTATTCTGCTACCAGGAATGGCTGACCTTTCCACACAATGAGAAGTTCAGTTTATCCAATTTTGACTGATTGTGATTTCATTGTAACAGTTATTCTGAAAATCAAATTGTGAATGGAGGGCCACTCCATTGAATGTGAAAGTGGAAGGAGATATCAGGGCTGCAAATGTGTTGCTGGTCAAAGCACAGCAGGTTAGGCAGCATCTCAGGAATAGAGAATTCGACGTTTCGAGCATAAGCCCTTCATCAGGAATAAGAGAGAGAGAGCCAAGCCGGCTGAGATAAAAGGTAGGGAGGAGGGACTAGGGGGAGGGGCGATGGAGGTGGGATAGGTGGAAGGAGGTCAAGGTGAGGGTGATAGGCCGGAGTGGGGTGGGGGCGGAGAGGTCAGGAAGAGGATTGCAGGTTAGGAGGGCGGTGCTGAGTTGAGGGAACCGACTGAGACAAGGTGGGGGGAGGGGAAATGAGGAAGCTGGAGAAATCTGAATTCATACCTTGTGGTTGGAGGGTTCCCAGGCGGAAGATGAGGCGCTCCTCCTCCAGCCGTCGTGTAGTTGTGTTCTGCCGGTGGAGGAGTCCAAGGACCTGCATGTCCTCGGTGGAGTGGGAGGGGGAGTTAAAGTGTTGAGCCACGGGGTGATTGGGTTGGTTGGTTCGGGCGGCCCAGAGGTGTTCTCTGAAGCGTTCCGCAAGTAAGCGGCCTGTCTCACCAATATAGAGGAGGCCACATCGGGTGCAGCGGATGCAATAGATGATGTGTGTGGAGGTACAGGTGAACTTGTGGCGGATATGGAAGGATCCCTTGGGGCCTTGGAGGGAAGTGAGTGTGGAGGTGTGGGCGCAAGTTTTACATTTCCTGCGGTTGCAGGGGAAGGTGCCGGGGGTGGAGGTTGGGTTGGTGGGGGGTGTGGATCTGACAAGGGAGTCACGAAGGGAGTGGTCCTTGCGGAACGCTGATAGGGGAGGGGAGGGAAATATATCCTTGGTGGTGGGGTCCGTTTGGAGGTGGCGGAAATGGCGGCGGATAATACGTTGTATGCGCAGGTTGGTGGGGTGGTAGGTGAGAACCAGTGGGGTTCTGTCTTGGTGGCGGTTGGAGGAGCGGGGCTCAAGGGCGGAGGAGCGGGAAGTGGAGGAGATGCGGTGGAGGGCATCGTCGATCACGTCTGGGGGGAATCTGCGGTCCTTGAAGAAGGAGGCCATCTGGGTTGTGCGGTGTTGGAATTGGTCCTCCTGGGAGCAGATGCGGCGGAGACGAAGGAATTGGGAATATGGGATGGCGTTTTTACAGGGGGCAGGGTGGGAGGAGGTGTAGTCCAGGTAGCTGTGGGAGTCAGTCGGTTTATAATAGATGTCTGTGTTGAGTCGGTCGCCCGAGATAGAAATGGAAAGGTCTAGGAAGGGGAGGGAGGAGTCTGAGACAGTCCAGGTGAATTTCAGGTCGGGATGGAAGGTGTTAGTAAAGTTGATGAACTGTTCAACCTCCTCGTGGGAGCACGAGGCAGCGCCGATACAGTCATCGATGTAGCGGAGGAAAAGGTGGGGGGTGGTGCCAGTGTAGTTGCGGAAGATGGACTGTTCCACATATCCTACAAAGAGGCAGGCATAGCTGGGGCCCATGCGGGTGCCCATGGCAACTCCTTTAGTTTGGAGGAAGTGGGAGGATTGAAAAGAGAAGTTATTCAGGGTGAGGACCAGTTCAGTCAGTCGAAGGAGGGTGTCAGTGGAAGGGTACTGGTTAGTGCGGCGGGAAAGGAAGAAGCGGAGGGCTTTGAGTCCTTCGTGATGGGGGATGGAGTTGTACAGGGACTGGATGTCCATAGTGAAAATAAGGCGTTGGGGACCGGGGAAGCGAAAATCCTGGAGGAGGTGGAGGGCGTGGGTGGTGTCCCGAACGTAGGTGGGGAGTTCTTGGACTAAAGGGGACAGGACCGTGTCGAGGTATTGGGAGATGAGTTCGGTGGGGCAGGAGCAGGCTGAGACAATGGGTCGGCCGGGGCAGGCAGGTTTGTGGATTTTGGGCAGGAGGTAGAAACGGGCGGTGCGGGGTTGTGGGACTATGAGGTTGGAGGCGGTGGATGGGAGATCCCCTGAGGTGATGAGGTCCTGGATGGTCTGTGAGATGATGGTTTGGTGGTGGGAGGTGGGGAGATATCAGGGCTCATCCACAAGTTATTGAAGATACCAAATGTGCTCTCCCAATGCCTGTTGTTTGATCACAAAGGGATTCTGTGTTGACGTTGCTACTGGCAGCTGGAGAAAGGCACAGTTGACCTCAAGTGTTTTGAGATTAAGAGGACCTTACTGAGGGGACCACAGTACTGGCTCCATGTGGAAAGTGGTTGTTGCAAGTCATCAGTGATCACCAAAGACCAACTGCAAAACCCATCAGAAGGAGGGAGCTCCGTTCTGCCAACCAGGGATGAGGAAACAAAACCCGGGCTGGCTGTGCTGTCAATCAAAGAGGTTCTCAGGAGGGTTGAGACCTGCTGTCTGGCTGATAAACTGATACCGTGGGAAAGCTGCCTGGATTTGTAACCGCGTTTTTCGCCGAGACAGTTCTCAGAGCAGAAGGGCTTTGTATAAGAAAGCGAGCTGTTAAACTATGAAGAGATCTTTGCTATTGAGCCCCTCGGACAGCGAATTGGACGTTGAAGAGCATAAGTCAATGAATTCTTCATTAACCTGATTTATAATTTCGTTTTCTTAACAGTTAATGAAATGCCTCGAGATTAAAATGATTGAACAATCAGGCTGAAGAGAAGTATTAATGGCAATCTTATTTTAAATAGGAATATGAAAGAACCCGTGTTACCATCGACTTTGTCGCAGAGCCAAGCCAGAAAGAAAAGACGCGGAGTACGTTTCCAATCTTCTTGTAAAACTTTTGTTTTTCGCATTCTGGCTGCATTGTCGAGAATTATAACTCTATTGTAAAATAGCCTAAAGTTGATCTTTCCTTTATTTGTAGATTGTTGAGAAACGGCGCAGAGATCGGATTAACAACAGTCTGTCTGAACTTCGCCGACTAGTTCCCAGTGCCTGGGAGAAACAAGTAGGAGGATCTAACCTGATTGTACACAGAGTTCACCACTCAATGCAGATCCTGTTACTGAGTGTTGCGGGGTGGGGGAGCCGGACAAATTTAACAGTTTCTGAGCAGCTATTTCTGTAAAAATCTGACTGCACAAGATAATGTGTGCGCATTGGTTCGTCTAACGTCCAAAATGTACTCGCTCATTTTTCAGGGGTCAACAAAACTGGAAAAAGCTGAAATTCTGCAGATGACAGTTGATCATCTGAAAGTGCTGCACACAAGTGGCGGAAAGGGTGAGCGTAACGTTCAGTGTTTTTGTACAATGAAATTTGTTCCTTAAAGATAGAGGATCCGATGTGATATTTGTCCTTCAATGAGAATTTTGTTAATCCTCATAGTCTCTAAAATTATGGCGTTTTGTTATAGGCATTTTGTGAGGTTTTGCTCCAGACATGAGTTAAATCGGCGAGGCAGCAAGTGCATTTAGTGCAAAAAGATATACAGACCTTGAGTCCTTATTTTAATCTGCAGTCACATTGCAGTGTTGTGGAGTTTCTTCCCCCCCCCCCCCAACCTTGCTGGCGAAACCATTCATTTGGTCATTTATTCGTTCGTGAATATTTATTTTCATCCTAATTGCCCAGTATCTACAGTCACATATAGTCTAGACCAGGTAAAGATGGCAGATTGCCTTCCCGAAAGGAATTAATGAGCCAGTGGGGTTTTCGTGTGACAATCAACAACGGTTTTAACGGTGGTTACTAGACTCTTATTTCCCAGATTATTATTCAATTTTTTGAACCCAAGGTCACCAGGACATTAACTGGATCTCTGGATTAATACTCCAGTGATAATATCACTGAGCCATTGCTCGCCTTTCTTTGCTGTGTTAAAACTGACAGCAAATTCTCCAGGTGTCCAGAAGTTTTCAGTGCTTCTGTGGTTCACGAAGAGATACCACCCACCACATGACAGCAACCACTTCGAAATCATTTCACTGGACAGAACTTGCTTTCATACTTTTAAACTCTGTTAAAACGGCTTGGAAAATTAACACCTCATTGAATGAAACGCAACTATACTTTTAATTTGAATGCAAAATCCCATAACTGTTGCTAAACAATTTCAAAAGTTAGCCCTTGAATGCTATTCTTTTCTATTTGTGAAAAAACAATATTTCCATTATGTTAAAATTAATATTTTTAAAATACTTTTTAAGAATTGCATTTGATATTCCAGCACCAAACTTAAGCATAAAGATATTTTTCTCTTGGGAAAATGTAAATGGGGAGAAAAAAAGTCAGTGCATTTGAAGTCCTGTTTGATGCCAGTGAGAATATTTTAATGTAGTTGGTATTTATCCAGCTTGATGGCATCAGCGTTGCAAGATGCATGGAGATCCCCTTGACTTGACACCAAATTGAAACTGAAAGTCATGCCACAGAGATTCTTGGGCAACTCTCTTAGACGCAATAGATGATCACTGGTGCCTTCCTGCTGATCTTATTGTCTGGCTCCTTGCCATGCAAAATTATACCCTGGAATTACGACCCAAGTGGACCCCAGGCCCAGCGGTGTGAATATTGGACAGAAAGCAAAATTCACGTTGCTTGAGTTTCACAGAAACCCAGTGGTAAACCTGGATTAATGTGGTGCTTTTTAAAAATTCATCTGGAATTGAATGAAAGTTTCAGAGATTGTAAATATTCAGTCCACAATATCCAAAAGCTTAGTTTTCACAGTGAAAGGACTTCAACACGAGACAAAATATGTCTAATGTTGCAACCCTTTTGTTGATTTCGCATTACATTGAAGTATTCCAATCTCATTTAAATATGCCCAAACATAAAATGTGCTTCAATCAACATAAGCAGTTCTGCCCCAGGAAACATTTAATATTTTTTTCTTTGAATTTTGAAACTGAATTTTCATCCCTTTTCACTTTCTTTTATGCACAAAAAGCACAGCATGTTTGTGATGTTGGAACTTCCTTTTTGAAGTGACTCATCCTGATTCATTAAAATATATTAATGAAAACAGAAAATGCAAAGACCAGAGGGTAAAAAGATTTTATGAACTAAAAAATTGCAATGAAATAATAAGCAAAATAGCTTTGTTTCTTCTTAGACCTAATAAAATGGTCCTAATGTAGAGAACCCTCTGTCTCCCTTTAAAGAAGCACAATCTGTTTGTAAAAGAAAAAAAAGAGAAGGGATGGATTTAAAGTGAGGTCCCTATGAAGCAAGGGAGATGTAAGAAAGACTTTTTCCCATAGCATATGCTTAGGGCATGGAATGCACTCTCTGGGAATGTGGTTACATCGAGGAATTCAAGAGGCTATTGGATGGTTATTTCGATAGAAACACATTGCAGAGATATGGAATGAAATAAGCACGACAACCAGGCACAATGAGCTGAATGGCTTCCTTTTTGTGCCATAAGAATTCTGCGATTCTGTGAATTGGAGGACAATCAGAGTTCCAAATTATGGTGGACCATCATTTGGGTGTAGTGTTTAATGAATGGGCATAAAAGATCAAGGAGATGTGTATGTATTGCAGCTACATGTGTAAGTTACTCACTGTCCAGAATCTCACAATCATTTAAGCATGCAAAGTTCGAATTTTATTCATAAGCATATTATTCTTCAAATCCCCAGTATTAATATGGGCTACTGTTGACCAGAAATATAACCAATCCTACCGCATAATGTTGCTACACAACCAGGTCAGAGACTGGGAATTAGTGATGAGTAACTCAACTCCTTCATTCCCAAAATCTGTTGACTGTCTGCAAGGCACAAAGTGTTGGAATGCCCCTCCCCCCCCCTTTCCAGGATGAACGATACTGAAGAATTTGGATGCCATCCAGGACAAAGTGGTCTGCTTGATTGGCACAACATCCACCTCCTTCAACATTGACTCTACTCACCACTGACACAATGTGTACTATCTACAAGATAAACTGCAGCAAAATTCCTTCAATGCCTTTCAAACTCTTGGTCACTACCACCTAAAGGGTTAAAGGATGTGGATGTATGGGAACGTAACTTTGTGTAGATTGCCCTCTGAGCCACACACCATTCTGACTTAGAACTATATCGTCACTCCTTCATTGTCGCTGGATACAAATCCTATACCTCCCTTCCTAACACTTTCTCATAGCTTTCTCAAGAGACGTAGGGATGGACAAAAAATGCTGGTCTAGCCAGTGACAACCACATTCCAGGAACAGAAAAAGTAGAAATCTCTTTCCACAGAGATGACAGATTATGCTTCATTTGTGGTAGGTTTCCAGGCTTTAAATACAAATTACTGGATGAGGGATCTGTACATATTCCTACAAACAGAAAATACTTTCCGAACCAAGCAGCATAAGCAGGGCACTGCCAGGTTGTAAGTAATGTTGCAGTTAACATTTTAGTCTTGGACTTTTAGCTGAGTAAGTTTTCCGAATAAGAGACAAAATCCATGAAAAGATATCACACACAGTTATTTGATTATCATTTCTGTGTTAAGATTTGGCAGTTAATTGTGCAGCTTGCATGGAATCCCTATGCATGTACAAAACAAGTAAAACAATAATAATACTACCTGTAGGTATATTGATCTTGTATCTCAGATTTTAAGTCTTACTCAGTAAAATGTGTATTAACTGTCAAATAGCAAAATATTGACAAGCCCATTCATGAGAGTTGGCAACACTTTTGTGACAGATGATGTGAAAACTTACCATAGAAAGCAGGAAACATTCAAACCAGCTAACTGCCAGCACAAAAGTTCATTCTTGGTCATCAGTAATGAGATGGAAGCAGCATAAACAGGGCACTGCTGGTTGTAACTCATGTTGCAGTTACCACTTTAGTCTGAGACTGCTGGCTGAATTGGACTATCTACATAAATACTGTGCTATATTACAGGTTAGAGGCTGGGAAAGCTGTGGTGAGTTACTCACCTCCTGACTCCCAAAGCCTGTCCATTGTCAATAAAGCAGAAGTCAGAAGTACGATTGAATACTTTCCACTTGACTGGATAAGTGCAGTCCCAACAAATCAAGCTTGATACCATCTACTTAGATACTATCTTAGATAGACAAAGAAGTTTGTTTGATCAGTCCATCCACCAGTCCAAACTGGTGCACAATATAGGAGTAGGTAGACATGATGTATGATAGTAATTGCATTGTAACAATTCAGCAAGGCTGTTTTAGTAACACCTTCCAAACCCATGATCGCTGCCAACTGAAAGGACAAATCCAGTCGACATTGTCAATGAAAATAAAACAATGAAATGTTATAATACAAGTTATCACAGGATCATTTCCTGTTCTGAGCTGAGTTATTTGATCATTGTTACAATTGATTTCAGCACCCGTGGACTGTGAAGCAGAAAACCCCGAATTGTTATCTAGTGACTTGTGGATAGTACATAACGGTTTGGCATCACTCACTAATTGGGAATTTATCATATATCGTTTCAGACTCTGACATATTCTATATGTCGCTACGTAAAAATCAAGCCTTACCTTCTGACTAGAATTCAGACTGACCTGAACTGACTTTAGCTGATTTGAATGTTAAATTGTCTTAACATTAACTTAGGGGCACTTGTGGCACAGAGGTAGTGTCTCCCCACTCTAGGCCAGGAGACCCAGGTTCAGTTTTTTTTAATGAATTCTTGTTAGCTTTTAGAATGGTTGTTATCAAGTACTCAATGGGCAAGTTGACTTTTTCTAGATATTTCCAGTGATTACTAAGATATAAGAAACAAGAACTAGGAGCAGGATTAGGCTATCTGGCCCCTCTGGTCTGCTCCACCATTCAATAAGATCATGGCTGATCTTTTCATGGACTCAGCTCCATTTACCTGCCTGCTCACATAACCCATAATTCCTTTACTGTTCAAAAATTTATCTATCTTTGCCTTAAAAACATTCAATGAGGTAACTTCTGCTTCACTGGGCAGGGAATTCCACACATTCACAATCCTTTTGGTGAAGGGATTCCTCCTCAGCTTGGTACTAAATCTGCTCTCTCTTATTTTGAGGTTATGCTCCCTAGTCCTGGTTTCAACCACAGTGGAAATAACCTCCCTGCTTTGATCTTATTTATGCCCTTCATAATTTCATATGTTTCTATAAGATCCCCTGTCACCTTTCTAAATTCCAATGAATATAGCACCAGTCAACTCAATCTCTCCTCATAAGCCATTTCTCTCAACTCCAGAATCAAACTAGTGAACCTCCTCTACCCTCCCTCCAATGCCAGTACATCCTTTCTCAAGTAAGGAGACCAAAATTGTCTACAGTACTCTAGATATGGCCTCACCAGCACCCTGTACAGCTGCCACATAACCTTGCTATTTTTAAACTCTAGCGATGAAGGACAATATTCCATTTGCCATCTTAATTACTTGCTGAACCTGCAAACCAACATTTTGTGATTCATGCACCTGGGCATCCAACTCCCTCTGCACAGCAGCGTGCTGGAGTTTTTTTACCATTTAAATTATAGTCTACTTTATTATTATTCCTACGAAAATTGATGACTTCACATTTACCAACATTGTACTCCATCTGCCAAACCCTTGCCCACTCACTTAATCTATCTGTATCCCTCTGCTGACTCTCAGTGTCCTCTGCAGAGGTGAACTCATCATCTCTTGAAATGTGACTTTGCATGTGCTGCTTGAACTTTTCAGCCAAGGCAGCACAAAAGGCTACTTGATGAGATACCTGCTTCAGTCAGTTCTGAACACCACTGTCTGATTTGACCTGACCGAAATAACTCCACAGATACCTGTTAGGTTTTTGTCATGACATCAAGTCCTACCCTGGCAGCCGGATGACTAAATGCCAAATCTAGTCACATGACTAAAAGAACTGGAAATCACTGTTAGTTATGTAGTTTTTGACTTCTTTCATCAGTCTGCTTGTAACACCCGAAGAGTGAGCAGGTCCAGGTTTAGCTGAACACATGCCTCTGATCTTAGTCTCTCTCGAAAGTCTGATTCGTGAAAAGGAATTTTTTTTTGCTGTGGAGTGAACCAGTTCCCAGCTTACATCTACCAAACTTTCATTAGCAATTCAGCTGTGCCTGAGCTTCTATGAATTTGACTTGGAGTCATAGAATCATACAGCACGGAAACAGACCTTTGGTCTGACTTATCTGCGCCAATCAGGTGGCATAATCTGATGCATTCCCATTTGCCAGCATGTGGCATCTTTGTACAGCTAACTGAAAGAACCTGAATTGCACTTTGACTTATTGGACACTCTAATTGATGTGAACTAATTCTGAGATCTTTGATTTTAAGTGATTTGTAATTTGTAACTTCCCTCATTCTTGAACGCATGTGTTTGTGTGCATGTGAATGTATGTCGCATACCATTCCTCCTGGTTTTGAATGCAGTATTAAACCCTAATTTGATTTTGTCAGTTTTAAATTGGAGTTCACAAATATAGCTTAGGAAAGCACCATTGCCGATTTTTAAAAAGGTAAAACAAACAAAAGAACATTAAAAATCAACCCTCGTAATGGACAGGAGAGGAGATAGTAAAAATAATTACTTTCAGCTCTCTGTCTTTCCTGTTATAATCATGATTGCGGTACACAATTAACTGAGGTCCTGTCTGGCTGATCTGTTGACTCTGGTAGATAAAGTCATGGCATTAATAATCTCAGAAACTGTTTGGTTCATCTCATCCACCCTGTCTAGGGTTTCGTAAACTGAACTAGTCCCATGTGCCTGCATTTGGACCATATCCCTCTAGACATTTCCTATTCACACACCTACCCAAATGTCTTTTAAGTGTTGTAATTGTACCAATCTCTACCACTTCCTCTGGCAGTTCATTTCATGTACGCACCACCCTCTGTATGAAAAAGTTGCCCTTCAGGTCCCTTTTAAAATTTTCCTCCCTCACCTTAAACCTATACCCCCTCCTTTTGAACTTGCCTCCCCAGGGGAAAAGATTTTGGCTATTCACCTTACCTATGCCTCTCATGATCAACATTTTGCATTTCTCAAAATTAAACTCAATCTGCCACTTCTCAGCCCATTTGCCCAGCTATTCATGGACTTGTTGTTCTCTAAGATACCTTCTTCACTGTCCACTAAACCACAAGTTTTGGTGTCAACTACAAATATGTTAACCATGCCTCCTATATTCTCACCCAAATTATTTATAAAAATGACAATCAGCAGTGGATCCAGCACTGATTCTTGCTGCACATGACTGGTCAAACAGCAAACCTCGATCACCACCCACTGCCACCCAGCTTCAAGCCAATTTTGTATCCAATTAGCTAGCTCTCCCTGGATCCCATGTGATCAACTATACTAACTAATCTGTGATGTGGAACCTTGCCAAAGGCCTTGCTAAAGACCAGGCAGGCAATGTCTATAACTCTGCTGTTTAAAGATCACACAGCACAATGCGTAGAAGAACAAAAAGTGCTTCCAGGCTGCAAGTTAACATTTTCCCTGAACCAGTATCACCCAAAAAAAAATTACTGGTCATTCAGCTCAATTGTTTGTGGGTTGTTGCTTGTTCACATTGGCCATTGTAAGTTTAAAATGTAAATTGAGTGTGAAGAACTTTTCCGGCATGGTAATGTTATTTCCAATTTAGGTTTTTTTAGCGTAGTGGATGTGGGCATAGGATGGAGTGAAATTGCTTGCTACTCACGTGACCAGATTTTATGTACAGTTGAAGTAGGGAGAAATTAGATTTTCTTCTTTAAATTCTTTAAAAATATGAATTTCAGCTTGTCGAGCATGACACAGCAATGGCCAGAATGCAGCATTCCATTGTTAACTATGCAATGACACACCAAAAACTTGCAAGAATGTTCTCAAGAGTTGGAGAGTATAGTTATGAAGAATTGCGGAGGTCTCCCTAATTATTCATACGATCATTAACTTTAGTGGAGGACCAAATAGGGCTCTTCAGGATTTTAAAAGGTGAACAGAGCAAGATTATTTTGGTTGTTAAATAATTAGTAGTAAGTTTTAGACTTAGCATTATCTTTAGCTAATGAAGGGTAAAGTTAGAAGAAATAGTTTCACACAGAGTGATACTAGCAAATGGAATGCTTAACTAGAAGTGGTAATTGATGTAGAGTAACGTCATTTAAAAGGGAATCCATAAAGTTTTTAAAGAGGAAAAATAGAAAGGAAAAAGGCAGAGGGGCAAAGAGACTGGGGTTAGATCAGTTGAAGAGTGACAATGACAAAGGCATAAATGACTGAGTAGTCTTCTTGTGTGCTTTGATATCAATGGGATGCACATAATATTCATGAAAGTAGCAGCCAAATTTATGGTTGGGTTTAAGAACATGAAATAAAACTTTCATATTTTTGCTGAAGGTTATTGTCAAGCAAAGATAACAACATTTTAAAAATTAGAAGGTTGTATGTCTGTGATTTGTGATTTTCAATGGACAAATCTGTGCACCTGTCTCTATTCAACTCATGACTAGACAGAAAACTATCAATCAGATTCCAACAAAAAAACAATTATATAAGATCTAGTTGTTGTTACAATTTTCTTGACATCCACCCTTGATTCCTTCTCAATTCTCATACTTCCATACTGTTTTCACCTTGCAAATATTACTCATGCTGTGTTAGGTGGCTAATCCTTCCTGCATTCATTACTGTGTCCCTCCTTGTTCCGGCTTCTATGCCATACCTTTCTTCTCCCTCCCTTGAATCTTTTGTTCCTTTCCTGCTTTCTCTTCCTCCACAATATTCTTTTTCTTCAGTTCAGTTATAAATCTTGTGATACTCTCTCTAACCACCTTAGGCTATGCACATTTCTCACTCCAGCAATACGCTCAAATCCTTCTTGGCTTAAGTGTATGATTTGGTCTTTGGTATGGGTTTGCCACCAACAGGACATTTTATTAGATGTGACAACGTTTATGTTATCTCTTGTAGCAAATAACAGTGGGTGGTAAATGAAATACAATTTGGGAAAATGTGAGGTCATGCGCTTTGGGAGGAAGAACGGAGGCATGGATTATTTTCTAAATGGGGTGAAAATTCAGCAATCTGAAGTACAAAGAGACTTGGGAGTGCTAATCCAGGTTCCTCTTAACGTAAACTTGCAGGTTGAGTCAGTAGTTAGGAAGGCAAAGGCGATATTGTCATTCATTTCGAGAGGACTAGAATATAAAACCAGGGATACATAAAGTTCTAGTTAGACCACATTTAGAGTATTTTGAACAATTTTGGGCCCCATATCTCAGGAAAAATGCACTAGCCCTGGAGTGCGTCCAGCGGTAATTCACGAGAATGATCCCAGGAATGAAAGGCTTAACATTATGAGGAACATTTGAAGACTCTGGGACTATACTTGATGGACTTCAGAAGTTTGAGGAGGAATTTAACTGAAACTTACAGAATACTCAATGGCTTGGACAAAGTGGATGTTGGGAAGATGTTTCCACTGGCAGGAGAGATGAGGACCTGAGGGCACAGCCTTAAGATGAAAGGGAAGACCCTTTAGAACGGAGATAAGGAGAAATTTAATCAGCCAGAGAGTGGTGATTCTGTAGAATTCATTACTACAGAAGGCTGTGGAGGCCAGGTCTTTGAGTATATTTAAAACAGAGATAGATGAGTTCTTGATTGCCAAGGGGATCAAAGATTACAGGGAAAAGCAGGAAAATATGATTAAAAACCTATCAGTCATGATTGAATGTTTGAGCAGACCCGATGGGGCGCTTGGCCTAATTTCTGCTCCTATGTCTTATGGTCTTATGGATGTGTGTGTATTGTGGTATTAAAGAATCCAACAGACATGTTACAACTATTATGTACAAACATTCAAATTCTCAGGCATGAAAGTTTCTGGACTAATATTAAAATATTAGTTTACAAAATAGAAGAACGATAGAATCATACGATCCCTACAGTGTAGAAGTAGACTATTCAGCCCATTGAGTCCAGCAGAGGAGTATGGTTCTAGTAGAGTGTCATGCTTCAAGTGATCTGAGGTATGATAGTAATATGTCTTTATACCTTCAGGCCATATGCCACAACAGAATGATGTTACCAGAGCATATCTCATAAATGTGTACAGCTAAACTGATTGTGAGACATATCACGACAACAACTATCTCTTGTTCATAATGGTCAGAAACATTGGCTGTGAATGTGGCCTATTGTTTTCCAATGTTGGTTATAGTAGTGCAGTTTGCTGTCTTTTTACTTTAACTATTAGGAAAATAAACTGTGAACTTGTGTGTGGTTCTTTGCTGAGAAATCACAAAATTATCCCTGAGGTGGATATTCAGTATAAGCTTCAATTTCATAAATGTCAGTCTCCCTCCAGTACTTCAATTATTGTTTTTACTATATGTGAATTTTGACAGTGAACATCTACAGGCTAGTTAATTGCTATTGATCGTAACAATCAAACTGGGACTTCTCCTCAATTGATATACCCAGAACCTGGTGATGTAATTGATGACTTATTTCATCACTATGTAAATTGAGACTGTACTCTTAAAATGCCTGATCTTTACTGTCCCCTGCATAAATCTGGAAAATCAGTGGTAGAGTGTAGTTCAGCAACTTGTCACTGACAGTTGTAGTTTTAAATCATCCTGCCTTTCTATACGTTTCAGGGTTAAAATATTGTTGATACTTGCTTTTATTGCAGAAAGATGTTTTGCACAGTTTCTAAATTTACTCTTTTGTATTAATAGGTCATTTTGAGACTCCGATATTAACTACGGATTACGGGATTCTGGGATTTCGGGAATGCTTATCTGAAGTCGCTAGATATCTCAGTGTGATCGAGGGATTAGACCATTCTGATCCTTTGAAGGCTCGCCTGGTGTCACACTTAAATACATGTGTATCACAGAGAGAGGTTGTAACTGCTGAGAAAGGCCATCAGCTCTTGTGTACAGGATATCCTCACCAGTTTGTGCTGACCTCTCTATCTCATTTCAGTCCTGATGCTTTCGCACGCAGCTTTCCACCTTCAGAACATAATCATCGCAAGGAGTCGATGCTCAGCGGTGTTCATCTTGAACATTTAAATAAATTGTCTTCTCCAGGTTTTGTGGTCCCTATTCTGACAAATGCTGCAAATGTAACATCTTCAATTTTTCCAATTACTTCTCTGTCAGCTACACAATTCCCATTTTCCATTGATCCTCTACTGCCAGCTGCTTTAGTCCAATCTCCAGTGCAAACTGTAAAAAGTGGAAAACACTTCTGGACTACAGAAGTAGGAACTTTTTAGTTTGAATATTGGTTTATTATTTTTGTTGGTCTAGGGAAAAAATTCTTCAGGTGTCACATTAAAGTTTGCATTGTGCTCACAATTCCATGTACATTACATCATAGGGGTAACTACAGCTATGAGTAAAGTCAAACCTCATTATTATAAACTCAGTGCAATGGAAAACAGTTGTCTTTGCTGTACTTAATGGATTTATAACTGTACCTTGGCTGACAGCAAGGAAATATTAATTATAATGAAAATTTGCAATAATGAATTCCAATTGTACATAATTTATTATATATGTCTGGGATATGCTTAATTTTCTTATTGCATGAAATTATGACTCTTGAACTATTAGAGTTTGATAAAAGATACATTTAGAAGTGTTAAATAGCTTTGCAATTTATTACTATACACTACAAAGCAGCAAGTGTCCTGGTTTGATTCCTACCTGTGTTGAGTTAGAGTAGGCATTATGTTCCTTGGGCTAGCAAACTGGGAAGGGCAGCCATAGGGATAAGGTACCAGGGCTACTGGTTCCTATGAGACCACCTTGTTGTGCGAAACCAACTTTTAAAAAATGCAACAACATGTTAAACCAATTGTTTGGGCTGGTATAATTATTGTATTAAGAGACCGGAGTGTACATCACACATGACATTAACAGGGGCTCTACTATTGTGGATAAACAAATGCTGTGCAAATCTAATTGTCGAGCCCTTGGCTATCATATGAATTTTGAATCAAGGATACCCTCTAGTGTTCTAATCTCTTCCTGCAAGTTTCTCAATATGCCTTTTCTTATTTTGAGACTAAAGCTCAATATTGTAATGAATTTATTTTCTGAAAGCTTGCTATGTGATTGTTAGAATTGTCATTCCTTTCTGGGAAAGATTAACTTCAAAGTACATAATAAGTAATTTCAAACCTTTGGTGTCTATAGTGAATGTAACAAGGTCATCCAGTTGGACATAACAGAATGAGTTTCCTGATTGGGATTGTTAAACTGGTCCATTCAGGGACCCCTGGTTGACAGATATAAACAGAATATCAGAGGTTCTATTCACTCTGAGAGCTGGCTCTTAGGATGCTGGACCAGTGTCAAGTACTGTGCACATGTGAATAAAGGGTGACTTGGTGAAGGGATACTCGCCTCCGTGGAGTCATTTCAGTGGTGATGAAAGAAAAAAGAAATGTGCACACAACAGCTGTCTTTGGGTGGGTAAGCATTTCTAGCAATATGCAGTTATTTAGGAAGCTCTACTCGTTCAATCTTGCCATCAAAGACTGGACCCAGTATGTGGAAAGAATGCATTATTTTTCTGGGCAAATGACATTGGGGCAGATGAAAAGCAACATAATTCCCCTGACAACTAGTAGACCAACAGCTTTTTTAATTATTAGGAGTCTAACATTTCCCAAGGCACCAGATATTAAAACATTTCAAGAGTTGGTGGATTTAGTTAGGAATATTACGACTCCAAGCCTCCTTTAATTCTGACATGCTATTGGTTTTACTCAGCAGTTTGAGAACTGGGGAATCCGTGTCAGGATTTTTGACGAGATTAAGACAACTGGCAGATGCATGTCACTTTGGTTTAACCTTTAATGAGATGCTGAGTGACCACTTGATATGGGATTCATGGTGTAACCATGCAAAAGTGCATAGTAGTTGAAGGCCAATTGGACTTCAAACAGGCACTATAACTGGCTTTGATGTTAGATAGTGCAGCAAGGGGAGTGGATGAATTGCATGATATGTCATTGGAGATGCAGACCCTTGCCAGGCTGATTGAGCTTGGAGAACACCACCTGCGTAAAGGCAATTGTATAACCTCACTCAGGACGTATCCTAATCAGAGGGACTCAAGGTCAGTCCACAGCAAAACCCCCAAAACGAAACCAAGCCTCAGCCAAATTGCTAAAACTTTCTTCAGGATCTGGGCCGGCAAGCCATTGTAATTGCTGCCAATATGTAGACTTGAGAGATAGCAAAAGAGTCCCACTCGATCTAAATTGTGTAAGAGAGCTCACTGGCTGGTACCCGGAGAGTGCACACCCTGAAAAGCTCACCTACATCTGGTTTGGAACAGTTAAATTGCTTAGCAACATCCAAATCAGAATCAATCAAAATAAGCTTCTGGTTAAATGGTTACCCAATTCTAATGGAGATTGATACTAGCGTGGCTTTTTCCGTGATTGCAGAACCAGTCTTTAATAAAATTGGACTCCAACCCTTAAGTTTGTGTAAAACCTCAGCTAGACTGAGAGCCTTTACAGATTAAGGGTATAGCTTCTCTAACTCTGTGACTATGAGCTTACGACTATAACTTCTGTTCCAGTTTCATATAAAAAGCAGCTGGTTTAGTTCCAACTGATTGTAGTAAAAGGCCTGGGCCCAAGCCTGGTAGGATGACATTGATTGAGAAAGATTCACCTTGATGGTCTCAGCAGTTTCTGATTAGAAAATAGTTGCCTGAGTGAAGTCCGAATTAAATATCCAGAAGATTTTCAGAAAGGCCTAGAGGCTATTGAAGGCCACCTTACATGTTGACCAGGAAGTGATTCCATGATTCTGCAATGCTTGCCAGTGTCATTTGCCTTATGGGCAAACATAGAGGCAGAAATCAGCAGGCTGGAAAGTGAAGGAATCATCAAACCAGTCCAGTTTGCAGAATGGACAGCACTGGTTGGACTGATTGTGAAGCCTGACAGGTTGGTTCACTTTTGTGGGGATTTTAAACAAATGACAAACCACTTGCAGCTGGGTAAATACCCAATCCCTCACATCGAGGATTTATACGCAAAGCTGGTGGGGGGAGGGGGGACAGTGCTGTCTTTCACAAAGCTGGGGACATGAGCCATACATACCAGCAATTGCGATTAGATGAGGAGTCCCAGACGTATGCTACAATTAATACAAGTAAGAGTTTGTACCAATACAGAGGAACCTCGATTATCCAGTATTTGACTATCCGGCACGATCACATGGTCCCGATGCTCAGCTAAACTATGTTATCCGGAATTCGATTAACTAAATGAAATACTCCCCACTGGTGTCCTTCAGATAATTCTCCATATATAAAGTGCAATTTGGGGCATCATCAGCCTGTACCAGTTTTCAGCGGGCAATGGAGAACATTTTGTAAGTCTACTCCAGATCATCATTTACCTGGAGGCAGTGCCGATAACTGGAAAGGCCAATAAAGAGCAGGTAGAGAACTTGGACATAGTCTTTAGACATTGTTCCAAGGCAGGCATATGCCTTAGAAGAGAGAATTATGTGTTGCAGGCATGCCAAGTGACCAAATTGGGCTACAGAGTCAACAAGACTGGGTCACTCACGTTGGAATATAAATTGAGGGCAATCAAAGGTGCCACAGCTCCCATGTCTGTACTGGGGCTGAGGTCTTTCCTTGGAATGGTGAATTATTACCGAAAGTTCATATGTAACCTAGCCTCCATCCCTGGCACCCTTACATCTGCTATTGAAAAAGAGTAAGCCTTGGGAATGGTCTTTTAGTCAGGAGTGGCCTTTAGGGAGGTGAAGATGCATCTACCATCATTCAAGGTGCTGGCACACTATGATTCCAAGCAAGGTCTGACGCTGACATGCAATGCCTTTCCATAAGGTATCGAGATAATGTTGGCTCACAGATAGTCCAACGGAGAGGAGTGCCCCATCGTGTTCGATGCCCAGATTTTATCTTTGCAGAGTGCAGATACACCCAGATGGAGAACGAAGGTCTAGCACTCATCTTTGGTGTGAGCAAGTTCCACCAATACCTTTATGGATATAAATTTGCAATAGTAACACACCACAAATCCCTGCTAGGGCTATTCAGGAGGACAAGGCCATGCCACCCACAGCTTGAGGTTGAATTCAGTGGGGAGATCTGATTCGAAGTGTATAAAGTTACAAGTTGGAACACCATCTGGAAAGCCAAAGAGCTAAATTATAATAGTGGACACTTTTATAATTTGACTGACCTCATTCAAAATCACTACGTCCCTCCCCCTCTAAATCCAGGGATGTTTTCCCACCAAGTCCAATTCCTCTGACAGGCGATGTGTAACAAATGCACTGTAACTGAGAACTTTGAGCGGGGAACATCACTTTCATAATGATAGATTATACCACCGTCAGGTGCAAAAAGCCACAGAGGACTTAATTAACAGCCAGTTCCAGTAGATGTGAACTGAGTGCTGTGAGCACTCATTGACTGTAAATTCGTTGTTGCTTAAAAGGCAAGCAATTCCTCTTTGTTCCTAAGGGCAAATGCTGCTTCTATTTCTTTTCTCTTTTGTTTGCTTTGGCTTTTGCTAAATAAAAGATAATATTTTGAAGGCTTTCCAAAATGTGATGGTCTCACACTGATCAACAAGAGAATGTTGGGTTGCTCTGGGCTTTGGATGAAGAGTAGCACTCCCTTAGACAAGCTACTGAAATTGGATGAGGCTAAGGACAGGAAAGCTGTTTGATTTCGATCTTAACAAGCGATAGATGTAAGAAGATGCAATTATATTTACAGTGAAGTGTCAGCCGTACCACCTTTGTATCCTGAGAAGAATTTGTTTTTATTTGCCCTCACACTATGTGCATGGTGAAGGATAGTTCCAGACTGAGAGGTGCACAGTTGCGCTTGAAAATGGCTCTGGCACCTGGAATCCTGGGTGTTCCTAGCAGTAGTGAGTACTTCCACCTATGGCAAGTGAGAGAATGTTACAAGTTGGGCAATAGAGAGGCATGGTGCACAGACAATGAGGCGAGTTTGGGAGGATAGAGCAAGAAAACCTGATTGGCGTCATGGAGAGAAAGCCTCCGTGACACTGAACAAAATTGAGTCTGTTGATTTTTAATAGCATTCAGTTCAGTGTTTGTTGCTCAAAGAAAAATATTGCATTTAATTTTTTTTTGTGTTTGTGCGCGAACAGTATCATTGCTATATTGACAGCAATCATAGCAATTATGGAAACATGGCTCAGGGATGGGCAAGACTGGCAGCTTAATGTTCCAGGATACAAATGCTACAGCAAGGATAGAAAGGGAGGCAAGAGAGAAGGGGGAGTGGCATTTTTGATAAGGGATAGCATTACAGCTGTGCTGAGGGAGGATATTCCTGGAAATACATCCAGGTAAGTTATTTGGGTAGAACTGAGAAATAAGAAAGGGATGATAACCTTATTGGGATTGTATTATAGACTCCCCAGTAGTCAGAGGGAAATTGAGAAACAAGCTTGGAAGGAGATCTCAGCTGTCTGTAAGAATAATAGGGTAGTTATGGTAGGGGATTTTAACTTTCCAAACATAGACTGGGACTGCCATAGTGTTAAAGGTTTAGATGGAGAGTGTGTACAAGACAATTTTCTGATTCAGAATGTGGATGTACCTACTAGAGAAGGTGCAAAACTTGTACTACTCTTGGGAAATAAGGCAGGGGCAGGTGACTGAGGTGTCAGTTGGGGAGCATTTTGGGGCCAGCGACCATAATTCTATTCGTTTTAAAATAGTGATAGAAAAGAATAGACCAGACATAAAAGTTGAATTTCTAAATTGGAGAAAGGCCAATTTTGATGGTATTAGGCAAGAACTTTCAAAAGCTGATTGGAGGCAGATGTTTGCAGATAAAGGGATGGCTGGAAAATGGGAAGCCTTCAGAAATGAGATTACAAGAATCCAGAGAAGTATATTCCTGTCAGGGTGAAAGGAAAGGCTGGTAGGTATAGGGAATGCTGGATGACGAAAGAAATTGAGGGTTTGGTTAAGAAAAAGAAAGAAGCATATGTCAGGTATAGACAGGATAGATCGAGTGAATCCTTAGAAGAGTATAAAGGATGTAGGAGTATACTTAAGAGAGAAATCAGGAGGGCAAAACGGGGACATGAGATAGCTTTGGCAAATAGAATTAAGAAGAATCCAAAGGGTTTTTACAAATATATTAAATACAAAAGGGTAACTAGGGAGAGAATAGGACCCCTCAAAGATCAGCAAGGCGGCCTTTGTGTGGAGCCACAGAAAATTGGGGGAGATACTAAATGAATATTTTGCATCAGTATTTACTGTGGAAAAGGATATGGAAGATATAGACAATAGGGAAATGGATGGTGACATCTTGCAAAATGTCCAGATTACAGAGGAGGAAGTGCTAGATATCTTGAAACGGTTAAAGGTGGATAAATCCCCAGGACCTGATCAGGTGTACTCGAGGACTCTATGGGAAGCTAGAGAAGTGATTGCTGGGCCTCTTGCTGAGATATTTGTATCATCGATAGTCACAGGTAAGGGGCCGGAAGACTGGAGGTTGGCAAACGTGGTGCCACTGTTTAAGAAGGGCGGTAAAGACAAGCCAGGGAACTATAGACCAGTGACCATGACCTCAGTGGTAGGCAAATTGTTGGAGGGAGTCCTGAGGGACAAGACGTACATGTATCTGGAAAGGCAAGGACTGATTCGGGATAGTCAACATGGCTTTGTGCTTGGGAAATCATGTCTCACAAAATTGATTGAGTTTTTTGATGAAGTAACAAAGAAGATTGATGAGGGCAGAGCAGTAGATGTGATCTATATGGACTTCAGTAAGGCGTTCAACAAGGTTGCCCATGGGAGACTGATTAGCAAGGTTAGATCTCATGGAATACAGGGTAAACTAGCCATTTGGATACAGAACTGGCTCAAAGGTAGAAGACAGAAGGTAGTGGTGGAGGGTTGTTTTTCAGACTGGAGGCCTGTGACCAGTGGGGTGCCACAAGGATCGGTGCTGGGCCCTCTACTTTTTATCATTTACATAAATGATTTGGATGCGAGCATAAGAAGTACAGTTAGTAAGTTTGCAGATGACACCAAAATTGGAGGTGTAATGGACAGCAAAGAGGGTTACCTCAGATTACAACAGGATCTGGACCAGATGGGCCAATGAGCTGAGAAGTGGCAAATGGCGTTTAATTCAGACAAATGCGAGGTGCTGCAGTTTGGGAAAGCAAATCTTAGCAGGACTTATACACTTAATGGTGAGGTCTTAGGGAGTATTGCTGAACAAAGAGACCTTGGAGTGCAGGTTCATAGCTCCTTGAAAGTGGAGTTGCAGCTGGATAGGATAGTGAAGAAGGCATTTGGTATGCTTTCCTTTATCGGTCAGAGTATTGAGTACAGGAGTTGGGAGGTGATGTTGCAGCTGTATAGGACATTGGTTAGGCCACTGTTGGAATATTGCGTGAAATATTGGAAAGATGTTGTGAAAAGTGAAATGTTTCAGAAAAGATTTACAAGAATGTTACCAGGGTTGAAGGATCTGAGCTACAGGGAGAGGCTGAACAAGCTGGGGCTGTTTTCCCTGGAGCGTCAGAGGCTGAGGGATGACCTTATAGAGATTTACAAAATTATGAGGGGCATGGATAGGATAAATAGACAAATTCTTTTCCCTGGGGTCGGGGAGTCCAGAACTAGAGGGCATAGGTTTAGGGAGAGAGGGGAAAGATATAAAAGAACCTAAGGGGCAACTTTTTCACGTAGAGGTAGTACGTATATGGAATGAGCTGCCAGAGGAAATGGTGGAGGCTGGTACAATTGCAATATTTAAGAGGCATTTGGATGTGTATATGAATAGGAAGGGTTTAGAGGGATATGGGCCGGGTGCTGGCAGGTGGGACTAGATTGGGTTGGGATATCTGGTCGGCATGGACAGGTTGGACCGAAGGGTCTGTTTCCATGCTGTACATCTCTATGACTCTAAATGTTGAAACCTGATGACCTCAGATTCTGCATTCCCTCACAATCCCATAAGTATTAATTCAGGTTTAGTTCTGTGGATACTTTTGATGGTCTTTCTTATTTTGATGAGGAGAACATTGTTCAAATTCTGTGTAACTGGAGGCTTAAAATGGTCCGTTGTTGTCTTTGTGGATTATTTCTGAATGACTTTAAGATAAATCAGTATAAACCACTTGAGATATATGTTTACATATTGACACGCAATACCAACAAATCAATGTCAGTCTAAAAATTTCAGTTCAAAATGTACAATTTAAAGTTGGTTGTTCAAGAATAAAGTACTGATGAATGGATTAAAGTTCCACTTATATAAGAGTAAACCTTCTGTTCTTTTACAAATACACATATTCATCTTGTAGGGTACATTTTATAAATGCTTGGTACATTTGTGGAAGTGACCTATGTAAATCATGTGGTTAATTTGACTATTTGTCTTTAAATGCTTATAAAGCATTTTCTTCCAAGTAAAAATATTGTCGATGGTATTGTCTTGTTGATTTTGATGATTATGTCCTGTTGATTTTAATTCATATTTTTTGTCATTAAAATATTTTTACGTTTTTAGATTCCAGTCAGGGCATTTTGACATATACAATTCTGTCTTAGCATGTTCAGAAAGTGTTTCTATCCACATGAACCTTATTGCTGGAATTACAGAAGTAATGTTGTTGACAGTGTTCACACTCATTGATTTTGCTGTGAATTGAATTGAATTGAATTGAATTGAATTTATTGTCAGATGTACCAAGGCACAATGAAAAGCTTTGTCTTGCGAGCAATGCAGGCAGATCACAGTTAAGTAGCATAGATAAGTAAATAATAGGTAAACATGAGTCCATTCAGTATTCTAGCAACAGTAGGTAGAAAGTGTTACAAAACCGGCTGGTGCGTGTGTTCAGGCTTCTATACCTTCTCCCCAATGGTAGAGGTTGTAGAAAAACATTGCCAGGGTGGGATAGATCTTTGAGAATGCTGGCGGCCTTTCCTTGACAGTAGGCTGATGCGATAAATACTATAGATGGGAGGTTGACCTTTGTGATTGTCCGGGCAGAGTTCCCCACTCCCTGTAAGCGTCTCTGATCTTGAATGGTACAGTTGCCATACCAGCTAGTGATAAACCCAGACAGAATGCTCTTGATGGTGCACTTATAAAAGTTTGCAAGGGTATTTGCCATAATGCCAAATTTCCTCAGCTGCCTGAGGAAGAAGAGATGCTGTTGGGTTTTTGTAACCAGTGCGTTCACTTGAAGAGTCCAAAAAAGCTTATTGTGATGACCATTCCCAGGGCGTGACATTCTCCATTCATTCCACCTCTGCGCTGTTAATGTGTAGGGGGGCATGAGTAACATCCCGTCGAAAGTCAGTAATGAGTTCCTTGATTTTGCTGGCATTGAGAGCTCGGTTGTTCTCAGTGCACTATTTTTCCAGGTCTACCACCTCCCGTCTTAGTCTGTTTCGTCACCATCTGAGATTCAACCGACTATCATCAGCGAACTTGTATATGGCATTATTCTGGTATTTGGCGATGCAGTCATGGATATACAGTGAGTACAGTAAGGGGCAGGGTATGCACCCGTGGGAAGCTCCAGTGTTGAGTGTTAGTGAGGATGAAATATTGTCCCCAATCTTCACTGATTGTGGCCAGTAGGTTAGGAAACTGAGGATGCAGTTGCAGAGATTGGAACTTAGTCTGAGATTGGGCTAAGTTTAGTAACCAGTCTCGAGGGGATAATAGTATTGAAGGCTGAACTATAGTCAATGAGTAGGATTCTTACATAGGTGTCAAAATGTTCTAGGGAGGAGTGAAGGGCAAGTGATATGGCATCTGACATGGATCTGTTGATCCAATAGGCAAATTGGAGTGGGTCAAGAGTAGTGGGGATGTTGGAGTTGACTAATGCCATGACCAGCCTTTCAAAGCACTTCATGGCCACTGAAGTTAGGGCCACTGGGCGGTAGTCATTGAGACATGCTGCATGAGCCTTCTTAGGCACAGGGATAATGTTGACCCTCTTGAAATAGGCAGGGACAGTGGCCTGCTGCAGGGGAAGGTTGAAGTTGTCCGAGAAGACCTCGACCAGTTGGTCTGCACATACTCTGAGTGCACAGCCTGGTACTCCATCTGGTCCCATCGCTTTCCGTGGATTCACACGAAGGAAAACTGATCTGACCTCTGATGCAGTGACTGTTGGGATGGGTTCATCAGGATTTGTTGGAATAGGTGTTAACTCTCCGCCAAAATTCTGCTCAAAGCGAGCATAGAAGGCATTGAGATGACCCGGGAGGGATATGTCATTGTCTGCTATCTTGCACTGTCTCTTTTTAGAACCTGTGATATCATTCAGTTGCCGGGTGTCTGTCTGGGTCTCTAGTTTGAATCAGTATTGGTACTTGGCTGTCTTAATTGCTCTGCAAAGGTCATACTTGGATTCTTTATATTTGAGTTGTTCTCCTGATGTGAAGGCCTTACACCTGGTTTTTAGCAGACTCTGTATGTCCTGATTCATCCAGGGCTTCCTTTTGGGGAACACCAGGATTGACTTCCTCGGTACGCAGTCCTCCGCACCCTTGCTGATAAAGTCGGTGACGGTGGTGGTATACTCATCCAAGGTCCCTGTGGACTGTTTGAACATGGTCCAATCAACCGATTCCAGACAGCACTGGAGTTCATCCTCTGCCTCCTCCGACCAGCATTAGACCTGTGTCAACAAGAGCAGCACGGAAAATGGTCAGGCGCCAGCGTGCTGAGGTGGTGTGGTAAGAAAGAATGTTAGAAGTCTTCCTACCCATGTGCGTGTATCTCTCTCTCCGCAACTCCCCAAACACATGCAGAGCAACTGCCCTTGACTCTGCACGTACCACTTCAACCCAAGCCTGACTGCCGTTGTTGCCACTCCCAGGCAGGTGCATGTATGAACAGCTCCCCTCCCCCCGCCCAGGGAGAGGTGGTGCGCCTATGGGCATGGAATGGTCGGCAGGGTGTCGCGTTTGATGTGAGGCCCGATCAAAAGCTGAGGTAATGGGTAAAAGTAACAGCAATTTCTGGCATCGACAAGAATGCAGCTAATCAAAGGAACTAGAAGTAGCTGTCAGTAATGTCCTGCTCTCTGCAGGGAATGCTGATGTAAGTCTTTATACATTGAATCAGAAGAGAAGTCCCTGATTGTTGTGAATTTAAACTATCTGTACACTATTCTCATTGCAAGAACTAATTAAAGAGTGAGACTTGTTCAGTCAGAGGGAACTGAGTATTAACTTATATACTCTGTTACAATTATTTAAAAAAAACTCTCTAGACCCAAAAAACTAATTTTAAATATGCAGGGTCCCATTTCCTCAGAGGAACATTTAAAACTGCAATTAAAAAAACAGTTTTGATCTGATATTTAAGTTTCTTCCTTAATCATGCCCCAATCTTATATTATAATACGTAATGATTTAAATGTAATTTATATTTACTTGCTTTGCCAATGAGAACTCTTCAGTCTGATTTACCCCATCAAAACCTTGTCAGCAGCTTTCATCAAAGTCAAGAGTGAGTGCTGTTCCTTCACTGCTAACATCAAATTTTGGACAATTAACTGATCTGACATTATTTATTCAACTTATGAGTATGCCACTCATCTGTAATCATACAATCTGCAAGTTGGATTTGGTTTATAGATGCTATAAACCAGGTGAAGAGAGGTTGAATAGGCTTGTTTGATTGTATTGGGAACATGAGAACATCATTGCAAGTTCCTCTCCAAGCCACTTACCAGCCTGACTTGAAGGTATATCACCATTCATTAACTGTCGCTGGGTCAAATCCTGGAACACCCTCACTAACGACATTATGTGTCAACCTGCAGCACTTCAAGAAAGCAGTTCACCTGTCGGTGTTCCTCTGTTTCAGTGAAATTTTCTTTTTCAGCTCGCAACTGCCTTTGTAAAAGAGGTCCGAAATGTGTGCCCAGTTGGTGAAATTCAAATTTTAGTAATGACACATCTTCAGAACACAGTCAACATGCCACAGAACAATCAATAATGCTGGCCTTATTTCAACAGTGAGTGAAGTACAACTACCTTCAGAAATTGTGACCTGTTCAGTGTGCCGGTATTAATTTATGTATTTTCTTTCCATAAGGATCTTCATATTTGCAGCAAGAGTCCATGGACCTTGCACACAATGAATATGCTGCAAAGTGCACCTCAGAAGTGAACTGTGTTTAGCCCCAGAGGAGGGAGGATGGAGAAGATCTTAACTGTGACATTTAGTCGTATGATCCTTTGAGTCAACCATTAGAAATTGAAATCTCTTTTAAAAACATATCAGTTTTTATGAAGATTGTAACATGTATTGTGCACTTGTGGACAACTAACATGGATATACCTCTTGCCACAGATCTATCCAGGACGCTGTAAGTTGGCAGTTACTGATAATGTATGACTATCAGGTTCAGCATGGCATGAGTCTTCCTCTAATTGTTTCAGACTTCTGCCATTACCTGAGGCAATAATCAGAGCCTCATTGCTATTCAACATGTCAAGGCTATGTGGCGAGTGGTGACTCCTATAAGTTTCATTCCTCTCTGCTGCTCCACTTTTTGTTATGCAGCTGCAGGACCCTCAGCAGCTCATTGTTACTGCCTATTATTGGGGCTGATGCCATGACAGCTACTGGTGCTGCTGTTGCTGAACTCTAACCCAAAGGATCGAGGTGCCACCCATCCTATGTAATTCAGAAAACCCTTGAAATGAAAATATAAATTGTCAACAGCAAACACTGTGAATAAACCCCTTCTCACAAGAAAGTAAAAAGTAAACAAGAGTATGGCATATTTTGTTGCAGTATTTTGATTAGCCTTAATTAGCTCCCTGAATTTTCTCTGCGTTCTCACATTGCTTTCACTACAAGTTTCAGAGAAATCCATGGCTATTATGTTAAGATAAAAACTGCATTGAAATATCCCTCTAACTGAACACATTATCAGAGAACCCATCTCTCACAAGGAGGTGTGCAAGCAGCTTAATAAATGCTGGATTAATTGTGGAAATCAAGAAAGTGGAGCTTACCTTTTGGCTGTTTTTAACTACCTCTCGATGGCAGTCCTCTGGATTAAAACTTCCCTCATGTCTTTGCTTTGATTTCCTAGTTTGTGAAGTTGCCTTTCATAATGTATCTGATTGATGTCCAAAAGCAATATTTGTTAACTTTGTGCCTTTTATATGATATAATGAATATCCCAGTAATATTAAAGTTAGATGATTTAATTATTTTTGTGTGTGGGAGAAAGTGCAATTCATCTTCATTATAATGAGAAATACAGGTTCTGCGGACTGGATCAGGTTTTGCAGTCAATATTAATATGGCATATTCCCAGATGGAATGCAACAGAACTTAGATAGTTCCCACACATTGTGCAATATTGTCTGGCTGAGAAAATGTGTAAAATTATCAAATATTTGCTGATAGAGCTCTGTAAATTTAAAAACAACTTCATATCACAACTAATCATGGGGACAAGCATAATGCCAGCAGAAAGTGAACTGATATTGAATATTTGCTTTAGTTGACACCTGCTTTAACTTCACTCTCAGACTAAAAGCTGAAATCTTTCAATTCATGTATTCTCACTCAAACCATGGTACATTGTTATGCAATTATATTGTGCTTCCTTGCCACCAGTAAACACATTTTTAGATTAAAGTTCTCAAACTGACAGTTCACAAATAAAAAAAAAACTTTTCTGGCATATGTTCAAGAACTTTGCTTTTAATTTTTTGTATTTTCTTTGCTCAGCCTCAATTTTGAGAACTATTCCATCTTTTTTGCCAATCATGAGCCAAATAAAGCAGGACTGTTATAGGGCAAGACATCAGTGATTTAATCCATGAGAGGGTATTTGACAAGCATGGAGCCTTGCTGGAAGTGAATGAGATCAGGTACGTTGTCTTTCTGTTTCTCTCCCTTTCTCCTTGCTTCAGCAAATGTTAGGAATTCTCTGTCCCAGAGAATTGTGGAGGCAAGATCACTGGAAGTATTTAAGGAGGAGGTAAATAGATTTTTGAAATATCAGGGAGTAATAGAGTTATAGAGTCATAGAGATGTACAGCATAAGCAACTCATCCATGCCAACCAGAAAACCTAAATTAATCAAGTCCCATTTGTCAGCGCTTGCCCTATATCCCTCTAAACCCTTCCTATTGACGTACCCATCCAGATTTCTTTTAAACATTGTAAATGTGAGAGCTCTAAGGAGCTGGCACAAAAGAGGAGCTGAGGCCTCTGGAAAATCAGTTATCATCTTATAGAATGGGGGAGCAGGCTCTTATTTATTCTACTCTTACCTTCATTTCTCTTTCCTCTGTCCAGGTATTTCCCTTCCACTTGCCTTGAGTTTTGTTTCAGTCTCGGCTCCTTTCCACTCTCTTGCTGATGTAACAACGCACATGGTGAGATCGTTGCTGCATCACAAAGGGTGGAAAGAAGGAGGGCTGGGCAGTGGACATAATTGCAGATAGCAGGGGAAGGAAGGCTGCAGTTTCAGCTGCTTAAGAGTGCAGGTATGTCAATGCTCCATTAGAAATACACAAAACATTATATGAAGAAAGAAACAGTGCATTTAAATGCACACAGAAAATCAGGATCACCATTGCAAAATACATCTCTAATTGATACGATTATCTCTCTATATATCACAATTGGCTTTAAATTACTGGACTACATAATTACACTATAATGGGAACACTATTTTAGCATAGAGTCATAGATATGTATAGCACAGAAACAGACCCTTCATTCCAACCCGTCCATGCTGACCAGATATCCCAATCCAATCTAGTCACACCTGCCAGCACCTGGCCCATATCCCTCCAAACCTGTCCTATTCATACACCCTTCCAGATGCCTTTTAAATATATAATAATTTGATGCTCAAGCAATTACGCAATTTTCAATTAAGCAATTATTCCTGCTGGGTTCCATTTAACATTGAATAAATATTTCACATTTATTTTCAGTCATTCCTTCCTCCATAAAACATTTGCCTATTAAATTAGCAAGTTGAAGGACATAACATTAGTTAGCACGTATCGGACGTAAATCAGCCATCTGGCCTAACTATTCTATGAGAATGTTAATGTTTCGTACCAACCTTATTGCAACCATCTTCATGCAATGCTATTAGCAGATCAGAGATCAGATCGAAAGTGCATGTTGAGAGGCAGATTAAGTTATTTTGAAGAGACTGTGCATATAGCTGTCATACTTGAATCACTAATTGTGGGAAAAATTTTGCAATTGAAATATTCTTGATGTTTTAAACCTCAAGCCTCGAGCAATCTAAATACAATTCTGCTCCGAAAATTCTCCCAAGTTTGATGAGTAAGAGGTTATTCTTGTAAGGCTTTACTGGTGATGAAACATGATGAAACCCTAGATTTATATCCCTCATAGATCTGCAGTCACTTGTACAAGGTTTTAAGCTGTCAATGGAGTCTTGCGAAATTATAATTTATTTGCTATTTTCTTCTAATAGTGGCAGCATTGTAGATTTTTTCTGTCATCCTGACTATGGAACATGGGTCAGAGAATTAGGGCAATATTGCTATTTTATCTCTGGCAAATGCTGCCATCAAGTGAGACTCCTTCTCATTGTATCAATAGATCACCATTAGATTACCAATAGAAAACAGTGTGAAAGTACACCATCTCTGATTCCCTGTAACTAAATATGACAAAGAATCAGCAATGAGCAACTCTAAAGGAACTAACTGAATAACCAAACATGGTAGAAAAAAAATGATTGACTTTTTTGTGTATGCTTCGCAGAAATCTGCAATAGTGCTAATCATTGCTCAATATCTTTGGAAATGAATAATTATTACCATCAGTACTCAGTTTATGAAGCAATTAAATGAAATTAGGTAATTAATTTAGGCGTTACTTTCCTCTTATTTCTGCAAATCTGTCAGAGTGCTTTAACAAAGAAACATCTGTCATTGCG
This sequence comes from Hemiscyllium ocellatum, assembly GCF_020745735.1. Classification (NCBI taxonomy): domain Eukaryota; kingdom Metazoa; phylum Chordata; class Chondrichthyes; order Orectolobiformes; family Hemiscylliidae; genus Hemiscyllium; species Hemiscyllium ocellatum. Next base: position 38,565,953 of record NC_083415.1, read on the forward strand.
ATAGTTGGTTTGGAAAAGTTACACCCCACAGCAGGAAAAGTTGAATTAACAGATGATACTGACACAAAATCTCAAAATCACTTTACCGCTTACATTGCGATATAAACATATTTTGGCACCTTAAATTGGCATAACTGATTACGTTTTCAAGTAAACTGTGTGTAGTGACATCACTACTGCATCTGGCCTATACTTTTCAGAAATTTAAGATAAAATTATTATAAAAGGAAAATAATTTTAGAAGTACAAACTGGTTCTTGGTACATAGTATTATAAAGTTTACTTCCAGACACGGAATAATTTTAGGGTAAAAAATGAGGTCTGCAGATGCTGGAGATCACAGTTGAAAATGTGTTGCTGGTTAAAGCACAGCAGGTCAGGCAGCATCCAAGGAATAGGAAATTCGACATTTCGGGCATAAGCCCTTCATCAGGAATGAGGAGAGTGTGCCAAGCAGGCTAAGATAAAAGGTAGGGAGGGGGACTTGGGGGAGGGGCGATGGAAATGTGATAGGTGGAAGGAGGTCAAGGTGAGGGTGATAGGCCGGAGTGGGGTGGGGGCGGAGAGGTCAGGAAGAAGATTGCAGGTTAGGAGGGCGGTGCTGAGTTGAGGGAACCGACTGAGACAAGGTGGGGGGAGGGGAAATGAGGAAACTGGAGAAATCTGAGTTCATTCCTTGTGGTTGGAGGGTTCCCAGGCAGAAGATAAGGCCCTCCTCCTCCAGCCGTCATGTTGTTATGTTCTGCCGGTGGAGGAGTCCAAGGACCTGCATGTCCTCGGTGGAGTGGGAGGGAGAGTTAAAGTGTTGAGCCACGGGGTGGTTGGGTTGGTTGGTCCGGGCGTCCCTGAGGTGTTCTCTGAAGCGTTCCGCAAGTAAGCGGCCCGTCTCCCCAATATAGAGGAGGCCACATCGGGTGCAGAGTTGGTTGGTCCGGGCGTCCCTGAGGTGTTCTCTGAAGCGTTCCACAAGTAAGCGGCCCGTCTCCCCAATATAGAGGAGGCCACATCGGGTGCAGAGTTGGTTGGTCCGGGCGTCCCTGAGGTGTTCTCTGAAGCGTTCCACAAGTAAGCGGCCCGTCTCCCTAATATAGAGGAGGCCACATCGGGTGCAGGGTTGGTTGGTCCGGGCGTCCCTGAGGTGTGTACATCTTCCGCCTGGGAACCCTCCAACCACAAGGAATGAACTCAGATTTCTCCAATTTCCTCATTTCCCCTCCCCCCACCTTGTCTCAGTCGGTTCCCTCAACTCAGCACCGCCCTCCTAACCTGCAATCTTCTTCCTGACCTCTCCGCCCCCACACCACTCTGGCCTATCACCCTCACCTTGACCTCCTTCCACCTATCACATCTCCATCGCCCCTCCCCCAAGTCCCTCCTCCCTACCTTTTATCTTAGCCTGCTTGGCACACTCTCCTCATTCCTAATGAAGGGCTTATGCCCGAAACGTCGAATTTCTTATTCCTTGGATGCTGCCTAACCTGCTGTGCTTTAACCAGCAACACATTTTCAAACGGAATAATTTTAGGCTATTTTCATGAAAGACCTCGGCTGCTATTGGCTGTCAATCTAACACTTTGATGCTGCAACAGTATCACTTTATGACATCACGTGTCTTTAAATCAGGTCTATCAATTTTGACTAACACACTTATGGTACAAGTATCAAGTTTCTCAAAGGCAGCACAAGGTCGAAGACTTTATTTCAAGCAAGACAAGGTATCCTTAAAAGTTAACCGTTAATAATTCAAAGAATAATTATATTTATATACAGAACCAAAATATTGCAAATTGTAATCTGAAGTAAAAACAAAATGTGCTGCAAATATTGTATTGCTCTGGCTGCATCTGCATGACAATAAAACCTTTAATGTTTCAGCTTTGTGATCCTTTGTTAGAAATGGAACCATTGATAGATGCAAGTATTTTAAAGCAGGGTAAGGGGTGGGGAGACAAAAATGAGAGAAAGGATTGGAGAGATTAAATGACAAGAAAATATGAAGGTGCAAGGTAAAAGTGGGAACCAAAAGTAATGGGACATAAAATAATATCATGGATAACCAAGTTTTCTCTTGAATACCTATTTCTATCACATTCTCAGGCAGTGCATTCCTGATCTTAATCACTCACTGCACAAAAAAGTTTTCCTCATGTCACTTTTGCTTTTTTTTTTGTCTGATCCTGAAATTTGTGTACTTTGATTTTTGATCCTTGATGGAAGCACTTTCTTCCTATCTGCTCCTAAATGCTGAAAGGAGATGTGATGGAGGTGTTGAAAATCATGAAGTGTCTAGACAGAGCAGACAAAAGGAAACCATACCCAACAGCAGAAGGGTTGTGAATCAGAGGATACAGATTTTGGCAAAAGATCCAAAGGCAATATGAAAAAAAACTTTTATATAAACAACATCAGAATGCATGCATTTGATGGGTGGTGAAAGTAGATTTACAGGGAATTAGTTATTAACCAAAATAGAAAAACATTATAGCTACAGGAAAAAGACAGAGGTTTGGGTGAGACGAACTGAGTTGCCCAGAAAGAGCATTGGTGGTGACAGAACAGGCTAAATGGGGTCTTTCTATTCTGTAACCATTCCATGATTCTGTTAACTTCAGAATGCCCCATCAGCATTTATTTCTATTTTTTCTCCCTTTTGCATTGTAACTAATTTTCCCACAGATATATTCAATTAGCAAGTTTCACCTTCTCCAGTCCTTCTGATTTGTCTTACCTTTTTGATATTGGTGAATTTATTGATTTTTTTTTCACTGTGCAATTGAATAAATGGGGTACAACAGAAATTTTTTTTAAAAAAAAACATAAACCAAAAAGATGCCTCCATTGCTTTCTGGAGATGCAACCAGACCTACCAAGAATTTATTGTTTTATTTCAAAATGTTTATAATAATATTAATGTCTTCAATGGTTACTTTGTTTTCTATAGTTTAAAACTGAGGAAAGATAGTGATTATAATATCTCTGAAAGAGACTCCCATTGATAAAAGCTTGTGTGGGGAAGGGTGGTCTCCATCTCTGTCATAGTGAATTTGCTGACCAATCAGCACACTCTCTCCTGCCGGGTGAATTGTTGTCATTGGTATTCTTGCGATGGTTCTGACCAGTGCACGAAGGTCAATATTGTTTCCCCTCAGCAGTATTCACCTTCCATATTAGCAAGCGATTGATCATGGTAGTAGACAAGCATTCGATGTTGGATAAAAGATTACATTGTTCTAATTGAATTTGATCGTATTTGAAAATATCACACATCGAGAGAAGAAACGATCCTTTGTCTATTACATAATTGTGCAATAATCAAATACGGGTTTGTCTACCCATTTAGCAGAGCTCCCTGGTGGTCTAGTGGTTAGGATTCGGCGCTCTCACCGCCGCGGCCCGGGTTCGATTCCCGGTCAGGGAATGCAATTTTTTTCTTGTGTTTTCATTTTAAAATTATTTACAAAGTATTAATACGGACCGTTAATCTGATTGTGAAAAATACGTTTGCTTCACAGATTCCGACTAGCATGGTCTTAATAATTTTAAGGTGCTGTAATCTGTAGTAATTTCATCCTTTCTTGTTTATATTGAAATATCTTCATTAAAATGTCTTCAAAATAGTGGTAGCAAATTTAAATGAACTTTAATATACTCTATTCGAAGGTGTAACCGCCAATTCAAATTAAAATAAAATATCTATTCCCTGACCGGGAATCGAACCCGGGCCGCGGCGGTGAGAGCGCCGAATCCTAACCACTAGACCACCAGGGAAGTTGAGGGTACACTTTCACTCTGCATACTGGAGGCTGATTACGCCGATGTTGTCAGTTGTTTTTGTGTGGATCACGAAGGTGATTCTCCAGGCACTGATTGGATGAAAGTCAGGACGCCACCATGGGCAGTGTGTGCCTATTGGACGACCCCCATGATTGACGTTGAACAACGGTTTTCGGGCGGGGCGTTGCGGGCCTGGTTCTATATCAGGCGCGTGGAGCCCACGGTCCTTAACATTGACTTTTGAGTGGAGTACGTGAGGTGGTAGTGCTTCGTGCCGGTTTACGATTTCAAATGGGCCCTGTTGCCTAGCGTTTGCTTTCTTCAGTTATTACACTTGGAATCCTGTTTGGTGTCGAAGGTAATAGATAGGGGCGGAGGAGGGTGGTGGTGTTGTGTTGTGTTGTGGTGGGAGAGGACATCCTGGGGCCGGTGACTTCAATCCTGTTGCCCTTTCTCCATCGACTATCAGCCGGAGCCTGGGCTGTTGGTGGCCGCGGTGTGTATCCCTCCCCTCAGCCCGTGAGGCCTTTAAGCCGCTGGAGTGTCCACAGGGTGCGGTTCCCATTGCACTGTTTTCACTGAGTGAGTTACTCTCTCCCCAACGGGGGGTGCTGGAGCTGACTGTCATGTTGTTAACTCAGCTGTTTCTCCCCACTTGTGCCCCCCTCTGAGGTAATGTTGTTTGCAGCCTCACATTACTACAACAATACTGAGGATACTGAAAATCTGAAACAAAAATTGCTGGAAAGTTCCTTCAGAATTTCTGGATTTTTTTTTGTTGGTGCTACATTTGTCAGATTGTCCTTTTTTTTTGATGTTGACAACTCACTTGTGATAGTTTGACAGTCATTTTTGAACGTATGGGTGCTGTTAATTTGGCAGTGACTTACCTAAAATAGGTGACACTTCAATAATTTAATCCCCTGAATGATGCTTGGCAGTCTGTTAGGTTCAGAGAATGCTATTTGGGCCAAGAATCTGTTTATAACTTACAGGGTGTTACTGGGGCTGTCCAAAGCCTCTTCAAATTGGCAGCTAAACCATAATGTTGTATCTACTAAAATAATAAATTGCCTTTTTCTATTTTTCACATCTGTTATACTACAGCTTTTATTCAGTAAGATGTGTTAAAGAAATGCTAAAGTAGCAGCAATTAATTCTTAAACAATTCAACCTTGGTTTTTAATTCCTATTCTATAAATTGAGAATAATTTTAGGTCTGTAGTACTTGATGTTTTACTTTTGAGCAAGTCTGTTATTTTTAAGGCAACAGTTCAGATATAACCGGGAGAGAGGTGGAAACAGTCTAAACATAACTAAATTCTGTGTACTGTTTTGATTAAACTGGAATGAAATCCAAACCTAATCTACAAACTTCCCAATATATTGTTAAAACACTCCCATATGATCATATGTCTTTGTGCTACATATTGTCAAAGCTATTCTCAAACTTTGTCCCTTTATGTAAACCTGGTTTTGTGATGAGATTTTCCTTTAAAATTTGATTACCTTTTTGATGTGAAAGGCTTTTACTTAATAAAGGTGACCTATCCTATTTACTAGTATGTGGTTAAGATCAGACATTTCTCTATACTAGAATTGCACTGTAACTTTCAAGAACTTGTTGAACTACCAGTTGTGATGTTTTTGCTACACTGCAAATCTAAATATAGTTTTTAACTTCCTTTTGCTACTTCAAGGGTAACCATCAGATACTAGTTTGAAAGATTGCAATGGCATCCATTCCGTCAACTGGCTCTCTTACAGCAACCCATGACTATTACAGGAGTAAGTAATTCTATGAATAACAATCCTTTTGGGGTGTTTGCAGTAGGAGGATCTATTGAGTTACAGATAGCTGATTGGTTGATGTGCTCTTTGTGGGTGTTTTCCAACAGAAACAGCTGCAAACCTGATGAGTAACAACTTTCAGTAAAATTCAGTAATTTTTTTTCTCTTCAGCATGCTTACAAAATTTGTGAATACTTTTTGCAGTATTTTATCTATAAACAACAATGAAAGACTTTATTTTTGGTATACAGCAGGATTGAGTTTATAATTAGATTTTTTTTTGCTTAGCATGTATATGAAGGTGCCCATCAAATTCTAATTCTGATTGGGGCCAATGATACAGTAAGATTTATATATTTTTGACCTTTTACTTATCATGCTATATTCTATAATTACTATTATTTAAATAACTGATCAACCCTTTTAGGGATGGGGTCCTGAAAGGATTTTCTTTGTTCTGCAGAGGTAGACAGCACAAGCTTTTGAAAATTTTGTTTGTGTTTTTTTTAATATAATGGTGTTTCTTTAGATTTTAAATCTTTCAGTTCCTTTGCAAATTGGGGATGCTAAATGGGTTAATAATTTCATAAGTAATTTTGCAAACTAATTTTAGCTTGCTAATTATAATTAGCAAGGGACAATTCTATTAACAAACAAGCACAGTAACTTTATTTAAGATTGAAAGCTGTACTTCCAAGCCATTACTTAAATTTGAGGGTCCTCTCATTCCAGAGAATGAGGGCTCTGGAAATAGAGGGACCTGTGCTTTTCCAGGGTAATCTGTACTGTTCCATACTGGTTTTTTTCTTCTTGGCATAGCTGTAGTGATCATTCATCTGAACTGTTTTGTTTAGTGCAGGTTGCTGCTGCCTTTCAGCATTCAGGGAAGGGGACGAGCACATGTTATGAGGTGTTCAAGTTTTCCATGTTCTAAATTGTTTGTAAAATACTGATGTATGATCGATAACTTTAAGTCGAAACTTCTAATTTCAGGACGCCTTGGTTCTGCTTCCAGTAATAGTTCCTGTGGTAGCTCAGAGCACATGGGAGAAGTGATTCCACACCATCCAGGTAAGAGCACTTCCACTCCATATGTTTTAAAAATGCAGCTCATCTTGTCTTTGTAACAAATCTCTTTGGAAATGGTTTGAACTCCATATAAGCAAACAGTTAAGTTTAATTATGCTACCAAACTGCTTTTACCCAACTAATTTCTCATGCTGTTAATCTGATTTCATTGAAGTTAACTTTTGTATCAGGAAACAATTGAACGTGTAATTTGGTTTTTTAATCTTTACATGCTACCTTTTGTTATGTTGAATTATTATCTTTGACTAGTGATTATTTTGGCCATTTTAAAAATCCAAATTAAATATTTGGCACCAGGGGTATTGTTCAGCAAATGAAATAAAAATAGTATTAGAAAAATGCCTGATTGGCAAGAAAGAAAATATTTTTAAACTTATAACCTCTTGTGTCATAGAGCAAGCTGAAATTCTGGACTACTAAGAGAATGCATATTGAACACAAGATTGTTCATGTCGAAGCAAACCTTGAGTTTGAAATTGTTTAGTTGTTTAATTGCATTGTACATTTTTTTTGTCATTAAACTTTTTTTATACACCAGTTTTGTTGAGTATTAAACATTATTTTAAGACACTTTCTCTTCAAAGTGACAGAGGATTGAGGGCAGAGCAGTAGATCTGATGTATGTGGGCTTCAATAAGGTGTTTGACAAGGTTCCCATGGGATACTGGTTAAAGTTAGATCTCATGGAATACAGAAGTGGGTTTCAGGTAGAAGACAGAAGGTGGTGGTGGTGGGTTGTTTTTCAGACTGGAGGCCTGTGACCAGTGGAGTGCCACCAGGATCAGTGCTGTCCTCTACATTTTGCCACTTAGCTTTTTATGCTCGCATCCAAATCATTTTGTGTATGGTTAGTAAGATTGGAGATGTAGTGGACCGTGAAGAAGGTTACAACAGGATCTTGATCAGATGGGCCAATGGCTTGTGAAGTGGCAGATGGAGTTTAATTCTGATAAATGCAAGGTGCTGCATTTTGGGAAAGCAAATCTTAGCAGGACCTTAATGGTAAGGTCCAACAGGAGTTGGGAGGTCGTGTTGTGGCTGGACAGGACATTGGTTAGACCACTGTTGGAATATTGCATGCAATTCTGGTCTCCTTCCTATTAGAAAGATGTTGTGAAACTTGAAAGGGTTCAGAAAAGATTTGCAAGGATGTTGCCAGGGTTGGAGGACTTGAGCTAAAGGGACAGATTGAATAGGCTGGGACTGTTTTCCCTAGAGTGTCTGAGGCTGAGGGGTGACCTTCTAGAGGCTTACAAAAGTGAGGGGCATGGAAAGGATAAATAGTCTCTTCCCTGGAGTGGAGGAGTCCAGAACTAGAAGGCACAGGTTTAGGGTGAGGAGAAGATATAAAAGAGACCTAAGGGGCACCTTTTTCAGAGGGTGTTAAGTGTATGGAATGAGCTGCCAGAGGAAGTGGTACAATTGCAACATTTTAAGAGGCATTTGGATGGGTAAATGAATAGGAATGGTTTAGAGGGATATGGGCTGGGTGCTGGTAGGTGGGACTAGATTGGGTTGGGATATCTGTTCAGCATGGACAGGTTGGACCAAAGGGTTTGTTTCCATGCTCTGACTTTATAAAAACAATAGTTTTATAGCAACAGTTTGCTAATTTTGTATTTGCAGGATTACCAAAGTCTACAGCGGGCCAGTGGTGGATCAGTTTTTTCTTTGGAAAAACACAAAACCATCCAGTAATGACCACTCTGTCTGAATCCTCTGAGAGGTGAGCACTGTACAATGTAACGGAAAATGTCAATGGAAGATAATTCCAAGTAATCAAGAAACTCATTATGTAACAAACACTAAAGTCCTCTGGGAAGGAAAAAGTGAGGACTGCAGATGCTGAAGGTCAGCTTCTTCAGGAATGAAGAAGGGCTCATGCCCAAAACATCGATTCTCCTGCTCTTTGGATGCTGTCTGACCTGCTGTGCTTTTCCAGGAAAACATTTTCAGCAGTAAAGCCCTCTGATCAACTTGAAAGCCCTTTTTATAAGGGTGTTGGTATATAATGACTAATAGTGCAATAATTTTCTTTTGTTTCTAGTGGCAAGATCAACTGTATACTGCCTCAAGAAATGGCGAGGAAACGACATGCCAGTGAGCCCAGCAAACCTTCATCTTAATCTGGTTTCAACTTTTGAAGAAGATGCTAGGAATTTCAGGCGTTCCCAAACATTAAATTTTTAAAAATAAAGGCTGCTTGAGTTTCTAACTATATATTTTTAATAAAATCCAGTCCTCATTTTTTCCATTTTTAGTGAGGATTGTTTGTTTAATTGAACATCTAATAATAAAAACTTTAGCAGCCCATCTGTCTAGTTTTCCATTTACTTTTTTTCTTTTTGCTAGATGCCTTTGGCTTGTCATCTAATCAAATCATAGACATTTGTTATCTGGTCAGTAGCTTTCTCTACCTTTTTAGGTAGCAAGTGGCTCAAGTTAGCAACTGCTGCCACTGAGTGCCAAGGACCTGGGTTCAATTTCAGCCTCGGGTGACTGTCTGTAGAGTTAGGCACCAGCAGGATGTGCTATGTGGGTTTCCTTCCACAATACAAAGATGTGCAGGTTAGGTGAATTGGCTATATTAAATTGTGACTAATGTTCAGGGATGTGTAGGTTAGGTGTATTGGTCAGGGGTAAATGTAAAGTAACAGGATATGGGGATGAGTTTGGGAGGGTTGGTGTGGACTTGTTGGGCTGAATGGCCTGTATCGACGCTAGTATTCTGCTTTCACTGACTCTTAAAATCTCAATTCATACCATTGGTTAGCAATTATTTATCCAAATTTAATTTCCTCTTTCTTTTAAAGCAATATGATGTAAATGCATGTGACAGTCATCTGGTTGTTGAACAAGTATGCTGAGGCTGCTAATGCAAAATGTAGTATTGTCAGCATACAAATGTCTAACATCATCCCTCAGTTGTGAAATTGAGACAATAGAATGCCTGATCACTTAGCACAAATGGTGAAGTCAAAAGAGCCTTGGATATTTGGTTTCTGATCCAGTGCTGTTGGGGAAGCTTGAAGCTGAGTGGTACAAGATAGCTAGTTGACTACCATAAATGAGAACTTGTGTACCTTAACTTGCAGCACTGTACATTTTCACCTTAAAGGGACCTATGTGTTCATAGCTTCTCTTTACTGAGGCACAACTTTTAGTGTATTACATGCTGTGCAGCCTCAAGGATATATTGGGTACCAGCTACATAATAATAGTTGTTTCCAGAATGGGTGGTTTAATCTTTAGTGTTTTTATCATGTGGCTTTCAATTCTTCATGTATTAAGGCCTGCTATGCTTTTGATTGGTCTTCATCTTTGAGCATGATGCCCTGCCAATGTTACAATGATATAAAATACTGATATTTCATTTCCCTGGTTGACTTGATACCTGGGACTGTCATAGCCTGAACTCTCTTGGGAAAAAAAAACTAGTGGTACTGGAAAAGCACAGCAGGTCAGGCAGCATCCGAGGAGCAGGAAAATTGAAGTTTCTGGCAAAAGCCCTTCATCAGGAGCCCTTTTGTCTGAAATGTCCATTTTCCTGCTCTCTGGATGCTGCCTGACCTGTGCTTTTCCAGTACCACTCTGATCTGCAGTCCTCACTTTGCCCAATTATAGGTCACTGGTCAATTCAACAGCCCTTTCTTCCTCTGGGAAAGCATGCCTTGTTTTAAAAAAAGTTGAAATGCCATTTCATTGACTTCTTGCAAAGAAACAACAGTTATTCACAATCTTTCAAACCCAAGTCAACAAAAATGTTTAAATATGAAGTCTTTGTAATAGTTGTTCCCAAATACTCCTGTAGCTCCTAGGCCAGTGTAACACTAGAATAGGTTGATTTTTGGCATGCTCCATGTAGTGTTAGCAGGATGATTGTACCCTCAAAATATGATCAATATTCTTAATGCTTTGGAGGCCACTTCATAGTTAGCAATGTATAATAAATCTCCCGATATGTTGTCCAAAGTGCCTTTTCAGGCCATAGGCTCTTTTTAAGATGAGAATCAAAGACTTCTGAAGTAAATCCGAGCCCATATTGTCACTTTCAACTGAAATGAGTTGGAATATACACTGCAGGTTCTCATCAATTCAATAGGCAACGGAGCTGAAGATACCAATGTAAGTTTAAAATTAGTTTTATAGCGCAAAGAGCCTGCTGTCCTGGGACTGCAGTTTGAAAGAGAAGGCAAAATCGGATGTAATGGTGTTACAGTTAAAGGTAATTGAGGGCATGAGAGAGGAACTGACAAAAATAGACTGGAAGCAGAGCCTAGTGGGGAAGACAGTAGAGCAAAAATGGCAGGAGTTTGTGGGTGTAATTGAGGACACTGTACCGAGGTTCATCCCCCAAAAAAAATTAGCTGGGGTGGGATTAGACTTCCATGGCTGACAAAGGAAGTCAGGAAATCTATTAAAGAAAGAGATCCTATGCAGTGGGAAATCAGAAGATTGGGAAGGCTACAAAAACAGGATAACAAATAAGGAAGGAGAGGATCAAATATGAAGGTAGGCTAGCCAGTAATGGTAGAAATGATAGTAAAAATTTCTTTCAATACATAAGAAACAAACAACAGGCAAAAGTAGACATTAAGCCACTTCAAACTGATGCTGGAAGCCTAGTGATGGGAGATAAGGAAATAGCAGGAGAACTTAACAAGTACTTTGCGTCAGTCTTCACAGTGGAAGACATGAGTAATATTCAACAACTAAAGGGAGTCAGGGGGCAGAGTTGAGTATGGTTCTCATTACAAAAGAGAAAGTGCTAGAAAAGCTCAAAGGTCTTAAAATTGATAAATCTCCTGGCCCCAATGGGATACATCCTAGAGTTCTGAGGGAGGTGGCTGGGGAAATAGTGGAGGCATTGGTTGAGATCTTTCAAAAGTCACTGGAGTCAGGGAATGTCCCAGATGATTAGAAGATCGCTGTTGTAACCCTCTTGTTCAAGCAAGGGTCAAGACAAAAGATGGAAAATTTATAGGCCAACTAGCCTAAGTGTGGTTGTTGGTAAAATTCTAGAATCCATCATTAAGGATGAGGTTTCTAAATTCTTGGAAGAGCAGAGTCAGATTAGAACAAGTCAACATGGATTTAGCAAGGGGAGGTCATGTCTGACAAACCTGTTGGAATTCTTTTGAAGAAGTGACAAGTAAATTTAGACCAGGGAAACCCAGTGGATGTGGTCTATCTAGACTTCCAAAAGGCCTTTGATAAGGTGCCACAAAGGAGGTTGCTGAGCAAGGTGAGGGCCCATGCTGTTTGAGGTGAGCTACTGGTATGGATTGAGGATTGGCTGTCTGGCAGAAGACAGAGAGTTGGGAATAAAAGATTCTTTTTTGGAATGGCAGCCGGTGACAAGTGGTGTCCCGCAGAGTTCAGTGTTGGGGCTGCAGCTGTTCACATTATATATTAATGATCTGGATGAAGGGACTGGGGACATTCTAGTGAAGTTTGCCGATGATGCGAAGTTAGGTGGACAGGCAGGTAGTACTGAGGAAGTGGGGAGGCTGCAGAAGGATCTAGACAGTTTTGGGAGAGTGGTCCAGGAAATGGCTGATGGAATTCAACATGAGCAAATGCGAGGTCTTGCACTTTGGGAAAAAAGAATAAAAGCGTAGACTAGTTTCTAAACAGTGAGAAAATTCGTAAAGCCAAAGTACAAAGGGATCTGGGAGCGCTAGTCGTGGATTCTCTAAAGGTAAACATGCAGGTTGAGTCCGTGATTAAGAAAGCGAATGCAATGTTGTCTGTTATCTCAAGAGGGTTGGAATATAAAAACACCGTTGTGCTACTAAGATTTTATAAAGCTCTGGTTAGGCCCCGTTTGGAGTAGTGTCCAGTTTTGGCCCCCACACCTCAAGAAGGACATACTGGCACTGGAGCGTGTCCAGCGGAGATTCACACAGATGGTCCCTGGAATGGTAGGTCTAACATACAAGGAATGGCTGAGGATCCTGGGATTGTATTCATTGGAGTTTAGAAGATTTAGAGGAGATTTAATAGAAACTTACAAGATAATACATGGCTTGGAAAGGGTGGATGCTAGGAAATTGTTTCCGTTAGGCAAGAAGACTAGGACCCGTGGACACAGCCTTAGAATTAGAGGGGATCAATTCAGAACAAAAATGCGGAGACATTTCTTCAGCCAGAGTGTGGTAGGCCTGAAGAATTCATTGCTGCAGAGTGCAGTGGAGGCCGGGACGCTAAATGTCTTCAAGGCAGAGATTGATAAATTCTTGATGTCACAAGGAATTAAGGGCTACGGGGAGAATGCTGGTAAGTGGGGTTGAAATGCCCATCAGCCATGATTGAATGGCGGAGTGGACTCGATGGGCCGAATGGCCTTGCTTCCACTCCTATGTCTTATGGACTGACCTCTTCTCCCCCAATCTGTACTCTTCACTTTCTCAACCCACTTAGGGTTCAATCAAATGGTTGACCTGAAGATATCTGTGCACTCATGTACCTCACGAGCACAGTGCTCAGCCTCTATTCTGAATGTGAGTGAAATGCAGGCATCAAAGAGTTAAGTCAATTAGTAGTCATGCTCAATTATTTGAAACCTTCTGAATGTGACATTAAACTGCAGCCCAAGTAAACAAATGTTAAAGATTCCATATTTAAGGGAGAACATGCAGTTCTAGTTTCCTGCCAAACATTGCCACTTCAAACAACACAGAATTAACCAGTTAACTGGTCACTGTGGTTATACACCTTGCTGTACACAAAATTGCTTCTGCATTCACCCACATGACAAAGGTACAGCGTTTCATTCCTTCTGAAGTCTTTTTAAAAGTTATGAGAACATTACAAGCTTCTTTTATAAATTCTTACCTCTTGTCATTGACTAGTGGTTTAAAGAAAGCATAATAGTAACATGTTTTTATTTGAATGTTGTCAAGGATTCATATTATGACATACATGTCTGTGTACACACATGATTGCATAACAGCTGAAATACTACATTGCTTCTTTTTATATACAGGGTATGGGAATCTGAAGTATCTGAACCAAATGTTTTTTGGATAGCTCAAAATCTTCTGTTAATACAGTTATATAAAAACTTTTGATTCTGTTTACAAATTTATAGCTAAGATTATCTCCTAATGATTGGAAATGCTGGAAACAGAATTCTCTTTGCGTTTTGCTAGAATACCTAAATGGCCTACTTCTACAGCTCTGAGACTGTAGAATTTGCTTGAATTCTCTAAGTCCTTTTCTTTGGTAACATGGGTGCTTCACATGAATGGCTCAATGGTGAAGGACTTGCAAAATTATTTTTTTCTCGGAAGTTCATAACGTGATATTGTGACCATTATCCTGATTGTTATATAATTACATTTGTGGGAAAGTTTGGTCAACAGAGGACAGAACTTGAATGGGATGCCTGCCATGGTTGATTAGTCTATACTAATCAGGAAAGATTATGCACACAGTTGTGCTGTCTAATATGGCAAATCACATATGGCAAATTGACCACAAATTTTCTTCTTAGAGCCATGCAGTACTGAGTTGCTTTAAAATAGCAGTGGTGGGTTTGATTATAATCAATAGATATACTCACCAGACTGCTATTTGTCTTCTGTCTCTGAGCAAGGAAACATGATAAAAGGTTGATTTCAGATAGTGGTCATGTGCTGGTCGGATTGTGACTATGTTTACCAAAGTACAATTCAGTTGTCAAGTAACTGGTGTCCTGGAAACTGAAGGATCACTTGCTCAATGAAACAAGAAAAACAATTCTCTGTTTGTTCCCCTATCTATTCCTCTTCCCTTTAGTGTGCCTCCCCTTTTAATGTGCTTCTACATGACAATACGTTTCCATTTGTGCACTGCTTTATGAAGCACTGAAAGCTCGGCCCACCTTCTTAAAGATAGCAGTCCAAACCTCTGGAAATTTCCTTGGAGAATCTAGTGGCATGGGATGCTAATTGAAGAACTGTTTTATTTAGCTGGTAATTAGTGGGTTTTTTGTAAAATGGTTGTATGATGGATAATACTGCATGACTGCCAATGAGGATTGAAATGCTTAATTTCGCTTTTCTGCGTATTGATCAACTCTTTCCATGCTCAACCCGTTTCTCATCTCTAATCAACAATCACAGAACTCACTGCACAACAGCTGAAACCTCCACCTCCCATTCAACAGCGGTGGTAACCCTTTACGGTAGGGCCACACCGAAATTGAGGGAATTGCCGTCAGGGCAAGAAAAGGTTTAGGAAGAAGGACTGTGGAGAATAGTCACTTTAATGAAAATACAGAGGGTTGGAGTCACAGGGCGAGATATAAAAGTTAAAGGCAGCTGAAACTAAAGTACAGTAGTGAAATAAGCACTTTCATGTGCTTGTTATTCTAGTGTGTCCTTCAGACCGACAAGAATTCCCCTCTGCGCTTACTAACCTTTGTTCTAGATTCAATAATTTTGTAAACAGCTGGTTGTGCGCATGCATGGCGCCGTCACATTCTGTTCTTTAAAGCTGCTGAATGTGGGAATGAAGTGGAGTTGACAGAAGTGAGCTGAGGACTTTAGGGAACAGTCCAACAAGCAACAGTAGCTTGTTGCTGGGCCAGCTTCCAATCACTATTGGCTGGTCGAAGCAGGCTCTGTATCTTAACCCAATCGCAAAAGACGGATTTAATGTAAACTCAGCGACTTTCTTAGACTGAAAAGTAAGCAAAAACATTCAGGAAGGGAAAAGAAATATTTTTCAAGTAATAAACGGCAAATTGGAAAACAAAAACAACTTTTTTTTCATGTGGGTGAGATATTTCTGAAATACTGGGGGAAAATAATTGTGTGGAAACCTTCAGGTTTAATCACAAATCGTAACCAGATTTTATACATTTAGTAACGAAATGACATAATCATAAGTGTCTGAAAAAAGGCATATTCATATGCACATGATAGTGACTCGTCCTTGAGTTAGGGAGCTGTGCTGTTATAGATTTTCAAAGTCAGAAGTCACAGGACAATAGATTATGTCCTGGAGAAAGTATGTTGTTAAACTTGAAAGGGTTCAGAAAAGATTTAAAAGGATACTGCTGGGTTTGCGTTATGGGGAGAGGCTGAATAGACTGGAGCTGTTTTCTTTGGAACGTTGGAGGCTGAGGGGTGACCTTATAGAGGTTTATAAAATCATGAGGGGTATTGATTGGGTAAATAGACAAGGTGTTTTCCCTGGGGTGGGAGTGTCCAGAACTAGACAGCATAGGTTTAGGGTGAGAGGGGAAAGATTTAAAAGGGATCTGAGGAGCAACGTTTTCACACACCGGATGGTGCTTCTATGGAATGAGCTGCCAGAGGAAGTTGTGGAGACGGTATAATTACAACATTTAAAAGGCATCTGGATGGGTATATGAATAGGAAGGGTTCAGAGGGATGTGATACAAGTGCTGGCAAATGGGGCTTGATTAATTTAGGATATCTGGTTGGTATGGATGAGTTGGAATGAAGGGTCTGTTTCCATGCCCTGCAGCCCCCTGACTCTGTGATGCTAAGTGACAAAGGAGCAGTGTTGGTTATAGTCCAACAGTTTTATTTAAGATCACAAGCTTTAGCCGAGTGCTGCTCCTTCGCCACCTGGTGTCTGTGACTTATGACTATGTCCACACCAGTCCAACACTGACACCCGCACATTGTAGAGTTTCAAGTTCAGTTGCTCCTTACATTTGAGTCACAGAGTCTTACAGGATGGAAACAGACCCTTTTGTCCAACTCATTCACGCCCATGCTGACCAATTTTTCCAAACTAAACCAATCCCATTTTCCTGCATTTGGCCCATATCCCTCTAAACCTTTCCTATTCATTTACCTGTCCAAATGTCTTTTAAATGTTGTAACTCTACCTGCATCGACCATTTCCTCAGGCAGTTCATTCCACAAACAAACCACCCACATCAAGTTGAAATTGGATTTTAAGTTTTGTTATTGGGCATTATTGAAATTGAAAAATATAAACATCTCTTGCCCAGACTTAGTCATTTCCTCCACCATGTTCACAATCTAAGGTCGGGAGTTTACAGTTCACTTCAGACCGAGGTTCCCTCTGTGCTTGACACACATCCACTCCAATGTTTTGTGCATGGTGATAGGCATTGGCAAGCTGATCATGGCATTGTCTTCCAGTTCTGGAATTTGCTGATGAAACAGTCCTCCGAGGCCTGTGCAATTTGTATAAAAAGTAGGAATGCTGCTTATGTCTCCATTGCAGTCACTATCATGTCCATGAAGACAACTGGATATGTGCATACCAGAGATGGCATGGTTCTGATAATGTTGGTGGCTTTCTGCATATTCATTTGAGTTTATCAGTTGATCTAATAAACCTGCCCGCTGTTCCTGTGCCTAACTATGAGTTTTGATGAAGTCACTAATAGATGAGAGCATGGAAGCATCGTCTGCCTGGAGCTGAACAGGTACCTGGTCTGTCGGTTCTCTGTGTACCGGTGACCTGGGCCATCTCTTCCTTCACCAGCTGCAGACAACATGTCAGTAACATGCTGTCTAGGTTGTACTACACAGGAGCACAGCACGAAACCAGGCCACTGACAAGCTCTGACTGTTGCTGTGCCTCCTTTGGCTGACTGCAGGAATAAAGGACATCCCTCCTCTACACCATTCAGTGAATCAGTCCATTAAGCAGGGAGCTAATTTAGGTCCTCCGGTATAACAGGAGAAAGTGAGGACTGCAGATGCTGGAGATCAGAGCTGAAAATGTGTTGCTGGAAAAGTGCAGTAAGTCAGGCAGCATCCAAGGAACAGGAGAATTGACGTTTTGGGCATGAGCCCTTCTTCAGGAATGAGGAAAGTGTGCCAAGCAGGCTAAGATAAAAGGTAGGGAGGAGGGATTTGGGGGAGGGGCGTTGGAAATGCAATAGGTGGAAGGAGGTTAAGGTGAGGGTGATAAGGTGAGGGTGATATGCCGGAGTGGGGGGTGGGCGCGGAGAGGTCAGGAAGAAGATTGTAGGTTAGGAAGGTGGTGCTGAGTTCGAGGGTTGGGGATGAAAGATCAGTCCTCGGCAGAGGCCTCACCTTCATTCCCCTATGTTCTTGGATTAACGAGTTCAACACACAGCAAGACATCGAACAATTCTTTCCACCGCCTTCGCCTCTGCGCCTACTTCTTCAACCAGGATTCTCGCCCACCCTCTGACGACCTGTTCTCCCGCCTCCAATACACCCCATCCACCTGGACACCCCATCCTGGCTTCTTACCTGCCCTCGATCTCTTCATAGCCAACTGCTGCAGCGACATCAACCTCTCACCCTTGGAGCGTGCAGCCCTCCACTCCCTCCGTTCCAACCACAACCTCACTATCAAACCGGCAGACAAGGGGAGGCGCAATCGTAGTTTGGTGCACCAACCTTTACACCGCTGAGGCTAAACACCAGCTCGCGGACACCTCCTCCTACTGCCCCCTTGACCATGACCCCACCTCCCACCACCAAACCATCATCTCCCAGACCATCCATAACCTCATCACCTCAGGGGATCTCCCATCCACCGCCTTCAACCTCATAGTCCCACACCTCACACCGCCCGTTTCTACCTCCTGCCCAAAATCCACAAACCTGACAGCCCCGGCCGACCCATTGTCTCAGCCTGCTCTTGCCCCACCAAACTCATCTCTACATACCTCGACACGATCCTGTCCCCTTTAGTCCAAGAACTCCCCACCTACATTCGGGACACCACCCACGTCCTCCACCTCCTCCATGAATTTCGCTTCCCCAGTCCCCAACGCCTTATCTTCACCATGGACATCCAGTCCCTGTACACCTCCATCCCCCATCATGAAGGACTTAAAGCCCTCTGCTTCTTCTTTTCCTGCTGTACCAACTAGTACCCTTCCACTGACACCCTCCTTCAACTGACTGAGCTGGTCCTCACTCTGAACAACTTCTCTTTCCAATCCTCCCACTTTCTCAAAACCAAAGGAGTAGCCATGGGCACCCCATGGGCCCCAGCTATGCCTGCCTCTTAGTAGGATATGTGGAACAGTCCATCTTCCGCAGCGACACTGGCACCATCACCCACCTTTTCCTCCACTACATCAATGACTGTATCGGAAAGATGTTGTGAAACTTGAAATGGTTCAGAAAAGATTTACAAGGATGTTGCCAGGGTTGGAGGATTTGAGCTATAGGGATAGGCCGAACAGGCTGGGGCTGTTTTCCCTGGAGCGTCGGAGGCTGAGTGGTGACTTTATAGAGGTTTACAAAATTATGAGGGGCATGGATAGGATAAATAAACAAAGTCTTTTCCCTGGGGTCAGGGAGTCCAGAACTAGAGGGCATAAGTTTAAGGTGAGAGGGGAAAGATATAAAAGAGACCTAAGGGGCAACTTTTTCACATAGAGGGTGGTACATGTATGGAATGAGCTGCCAGAGGATGTGGTGGAGGCTGGTAAAATTGCAACATTTAAGAGGCATTTGGATGTGTATATGAATAGGAAGGGTTTGGAGGGATATGGGCCAGGTGCTGGCAGGTGGGATTAGATTGGGTTGGGATATCTGGTCGGCTTGGACAGGTCGGCCCAAAGGGTCTGTTTGCATGCTGTACATCTCTATAACTCTACGACTCTATCTCCTCACAAGTTTGTTTCTCAATTTCCCTCTGACTATTAGGGGGTCTATAATACAATCCCAATAAGGTGATCATCTTTTCTTATTTCTCAGTTTCACCCAAATAACTTCCCTGAATGTATTTCTGGGAATATCCTCTTCAGCATAGCCATAATGCTGAGATCCTGGCACCAGGGAAGCAACATACCATTCTGCTTTTTCTCTGCTGGCCACAGAAACGTCTGTCTGTACCTCGGACTACAGAATCCCCTAACACAATTAATCTTAACAAAAATGCCACTCCCCCTCCTCTCTTGCCTCCCTTTCTATCCTTCCTGTAGCATTTGTATCCTGGAACATTAAGCTGCCAGTCCTGTCCATCCCTGAGCCATGTTTCTGTAATTGCTATGATATCTCAGTTCCATGTTCCTAACCATGCCTTGAGTTCATCTGCCTTCCCTGTTAGGACCCTTGCATTGAAATAAATGCAGTTTAATTTATTAGTCCTACCTTGTCCCTGCCTGCCCTGACTGTTTGACTCACTTCTGATCTCAACTGAACCAGCCTCACTATCTCCCTGGGGGTCCCATCCCTCCACGTTACTAGTTTAAGTCTTCCTGAGCAGTTCTAGCAAATTTCCCTGCCAGTGTATTAGTCACCTTCCAATTTAGGTGCAATCTGTCCTTCTTGTACAGATCACTTCTACCTCAGAAGAGATTCCAATGATCCAAAAATGTGAATCCTTCTCCCATCTGATAGCTCCTCAGCCATGCGTTCATCTGCTCTATCCTCCTATTCCTGCCCTCACTAGCTTGTAGCACTGGGAGTAATCCAGATATTACTACCCTTGAGGACCTCCTTTTTAAATTTCTGTCTAACTCTCTGTAATCTTCCTTCAGAATCTCAACCTTTTCCCTTCCTATATTGTTGGTTCCAATGTGGACAATGAAATCTTGCTGGCCCCCCTCCCCCGTGAGAACATTCTGCACCCTCTCTGAGACATCCTTGATCCTGGCACCAGGGAAGCAACACACCATTCTGCTTTTTCTCTGCTGGCCACAGAAACGTCTGTCTGTACCTCGGACTACAGAATCCCATAACACAATTAATCTCTTGGAAGTCGACGTACCTCTCATTGCATTAGAGCCAGTCTCAATACCAGAAACTTGGCTGTTCATGCTACGTTCCCCTGAGAATCCATCACCCCCTACATTTTCCAAAACAGCATATCTGTTTGAAATGGGTATATCCTCAAAAGACTTCTGCCCTAGGTGACTACCTCTCTTACCTTTCCTGGAGTTAACCCATCTATGTGACTTTATCTGAGACTTTCCTACCTTCCTATAACTGCCATCCATCACATCCTGTTGCTGTTGTAAGTTCTCCATTGCTGTGCTAAGTTAGCTAATTAAAGCAAAATACTGCAGATCATATATATCTTAAACAGACACAGAATGTTGGAGAAACTCAGCAGGTCTGGCAGCATGTGGCTTGGAAATAAGTGTTTGTATTTTGCAAATTGCTTGATTCTACATTTATTAATTTAATGGATGTGCTACCGTTCAATTTCAATTCCAAGTGAGTATCTTTCTATGTTGGGTATCTTAATTTATAAAACCTACCTCTATATTCACTGTACATCTTATCTTCCATTCATATTGATTGGTTTTTTGAAGATAGGAACACTTGCTTTTTAAAATATCCTGCAAATCCTGCAGTCTGAGCAGCAGCACTGACCATATTAAAGGGAAATGAGATGAATTGGTGTGAGTTGTCATAGATTATGTCAACAACAGCTTTGATACATTTCTAGGTCAAAGACTGAGATACTATATAAATCCCCAATGCATCCTTGGAAGCAAACAGTTGTATAAAAGTTTAGTGCTGCTGTCACCTTGACAGCCACTATAATAGCATGACCACCCACATCCAGTTTGCAGGACCCACTCCAGCAGTTAGCATGGTTCTGTGACAGTGTCCCGGGACATCCTCAATCTGCATTGATGCTACACTTTGCTTATCTTTAGTTCCTGTCCTTGAACGTGTACCAACAGACGAGCTCCTTCTTGTCTCAGTTCTGATACTAATGTCTCACTGACTTCCTCCACTTCACACTTTCAGCCAGATGTTCACTTTCTTGTTATTTTTTTTCCTGTGCCAATTAACCCGCGGTTCAGCTGGGAATCACTGCCGAGGACCTGCTTCTTTGTTTAGCACCTTTGTCCTGATATTTCCAATACTGGCCTTCCTTCCTGTTGTTTCTATGACATGAACCACCAAAACTGGTTCTTCCCCCTCCCTTTCTATGTACCTTTCTCATCACTTTGGGATATTTCTGACTTTGTAACTGGGTCACTCTTGAACTAGACTGCAGTCCATATTATCCTCCTTATTACCAAATCTGTTATTACTTTAATCACAAAATCCTGCTCTTCCCTTACAACTCCATACTACCCTTCTGGACTTTTGTTTTATCCACTCGTGGGTTGTGGGGATTTAGTTGCTCTTGAGAAATTGCTCTTGTAGTCTATATGCTGTAGGTAGGCTTATAATGGCCTTAGAGAATGATTTCAGGGATTTTGATCCAGTGACAGTGAAGGACGGAGGGATATGGGCCGGGTGCTGGCATGTGGGACTAGATTGGGTTGGGATATCTGGTCGGCATGGACGGGTTGGACCGAAGGGTCTGTTTCCATGCTGTACATCTCTATGACTCTATGACTATGACTGCACCTTGTGCTATGGTGTCTTGTCTGATGTACTGGTTAATGTCCTACACTCAGTCTTCTTCCACATCCCTTTCTGGTGAGGAACAGTTTCTACAGTTATTTATTCCTGCCTCTATGTTCTCCGTACCTTGCTGTCAGTCACATGTTCTGATTTACTGTATGCAGCAAAACTATTCTAGAATAAACTATCTCCTCTTTGTGTTGGCATGTCTGTAATTCATGTTCTAGCAGAAAGTCATGTGGAGGATGGATACAGTGGATCATTGTTGGCTGACAGCATGATGACTAAATTAACTCTGTAAATACCTCTCATATAAAATTGCAATGCAATAAAATATGTTACCAGTATACTGGATAGCAAAATTTAATTGCTTTCACATATTTTAAATGTGAAATTTCCAGAATTTTACTATAACATATAATTGTATAATATATAATATTCTAATTATATATTATAATATATAAACATAAAATGACATATAAAACTTAACTTTCACATTGCAGCTGACAAACATAGCAAAAAGATTTAAAGGGCAAGCATAATTTCAAATGCTTCTGCCATATGAAGCAAATAGTTTTGACAAGTGCTTAGAAAAATATTGTACTATTTTTGTACAGTGCTTCTATACATAAGCTGTTCTTTATGCACCTCCTTCAATTGAAATAGTCCATGACGAATAACCTCATAACTTTATTGTGCAGTTTTTTTCTGATGAATCAATGCCATGTGCTGACTTTTAGTGAGCATTAAGAAATTTACAAATAAATACCTCTTGTAAATGTGCCAATATACTTTTAAATTGCGTAGGGACAGTATTGCTTCAACAAGTTAAGAAATAAACTTGTACAAACTAAAACATGGTCAAGTTACATTCCTGTTGTGTGTGCTCACTGGGTTTAGACAGAATAACAGCTTACACAATGGAAACAGAATAGAAGTGTGTTGTACTTACTGCCCTTGCAGTTTAAGCTTTTTAAAGACAAACAAAAACTTATTTCTTTTTTTCATTTTTCAACACAAAAAAGAAGGTTGCTATATTAACAAAAAAAAATTGCTTAATTTTTGGGAATTTTCTCAAATGAGCTCCCTTCCTGTCACTAACTTTGCAGAAATGTCATAGAAACCTGGATTACACATGTAACAGCAAGGCTACTAATGTAATCTTGATCTAATTGTGGGCAGTAATGTGGCAACTTCCCAGAAAATGTACTAGTTGAATTTGAGTTTCATGCAAGAATGAAGCAAACATTGGTTTCTCTCCATGATCTCCAGAGAGTTATCTCATGTAATTGTCCACATTATTGATGTGCCATGCTTCTATAGCATCGTATTCATTCTATTGTGCGTTCAATGCCATACCACTGCCAGGCCCTTTTGCAATTTCCACTGCTGGAACAATGTTTAAAGTCCAGCTGTACACCAGGTCAGTTGCTGACATCCACAAACAACCCTTAACAGTAATGGGAAGGAAGTAAAGATGAAAAATATCTGAGGGCACATAGGTGGCATGGGTGATACATTATTGGAAATAAAAGTTCTCATTTATGAATATATTGTCACTTCTCATCATTATCTGTCTGATTGACTGTCATCGTGGCTATAGCTACATGAGCCTACACAGTAGTGCCACACCATGTTAAAATGTTGAACAGGAGTGCTGCTCCTTCCCTACTGCCCAGCACAGCAATGACATCTTGTCAATTTTGAATGTGGAAGT
Organism: Hemiscyllium ocellatum; assembly: GCF_020745735.1. NCBI lineage: Eukaryota > Metazoa > Chordata > Chondrichthyes > Orectolobiformes > Hemiscylliidae > Hemiscyllium > Hemiscyllium ocellatum. The sequence continues at coordinate 38,589,623 of NC_083415.1, forward strand.
CTCTCGTGTTGTCAAGTCTTACAACGGTTGAAAATTTAACTTTTATAAAGCAGCAGGAAAAGTGAAGGAACAAAAAAAAAGCTTTTTTTTGGAGACTAAGCAGGGGACTGCTTGACTTTCAACAAACCACACATTTACTGTCAATGAATGATGACTTAATCCAGCTCAGGTCTATTCAAAGCAGGTATCAATTGTCTGGTCTGAGTTCAGCCTGACAATGCACTGCTCTGTCATGCTGAAGGTGATGACCCTCCTACTCACTATTCTTATCTTTCTCCTTGCAAGGCTGCTGCTGCTGCTACTGCTATCTCAGATTTTCAGGACGCATCATATCCCCTCCTGCTCAAGTTGTGCAAAACATAGCATGAAACAGCAATTCAGTACATTTTGTTTGCGCTGTACAACAAGGCCTTCCCCAGATCGACCCAAGCCAGGAGGCCTATACTCTACTCTATGAGGACTCTGATGGAAGAATGGGCTGTATTTTTATTATGCAGGGTGTTGTGAAACAGAGTTATCAGGCATGGTTACAGAGGGTAACCCCCGTCTTCCAGTCACCATCTCTGCAGGGCATCTGGCCCTACAAATGAAACAGAAACCCGACAATACAAGGATACAGCCATCATGATAGCTTCCAGGGTACAGGGTGGCATTTATTGCCCATTCCTAGTTGCCCCTGAGAAAGTGGTGGTCAGTTGACTTCTTGACCCATGTACTGTAGGTACATTGATGGAATGGAATCCTTTTCTGTAAATGAATCCGGGTGGGTTAAGATCTGGCGTTGCTAATGCAGCATGTGCTCTGATACAGTTTGTAGACCATGAGCTGCCACACAGGTTCCTAGTGGATTCTTGGAGACAGCCAGTTGCAGAAATGGTCCAGCACGGTTGTCACTTTGATGATGGCTGACAGGACAGAGTATCTACACCTTCAGGTCACAGATCCCACTCCAGCAGTTGCCATAGTTCTGTAACTATGTTCCAAGACGGCACGGTGGCACAGTGGTTAGCACTGCTGCTTCACAGTGCCAGAGACCTGGGTTCAATTCCCGCCTCAGGTGATTGACTGTGTGGAGTTTGCACATTCTCCCCGTGTCTGCGTGGGTTTCCTCCGGGTGCTCCGGTTTCCTCCCACAGTCCAAAGATGTGCAGGTCAGGTGAATTGGCCATGCTAAATTGCCCATAGTGTTAGGTAAGGGGTAAATGTATGGGTGGGCTTCGCTTCGCGGGTCGGTGTGGACTTGTTGGGCTGAAGGGCCTGTTTCCACACTGTAAGTAATCTAATCTAAAAGACATTGTCATAGAATCCTTAGAATCCTGTAGGGATTCCAGTGGGCAGTGACAAGGTGGCTTGCTTATCTGGAGGACATGGCATTGAGGATGATATACCCTGGGCCTTTTTATCTCCTCCATTTTCTGTGGGCACCTTCTGGTGTGATTTATTCATATGGAGCTGGTTATCAGCTGCTGGAGGTTGCAGTCGGTCCAGGGCTTGCTTCCTCCTCAATTTATCTCCATCTTTGTTTCATTGCAGTTGCAGGGACTTTGACCCCTGCTGACTCATTCATCATGGTTCAATGCACCAATATGGGGAAAATCAGAAAAGGGACAGAGCCTTGGCAATGTGAGCAGCCAACATGTACATCACAAACAAATGACAGTTCAGCATAACCTTCCTTACAGTGGGCCATGGGGAGCTCCAACAATGTGTGTGTGTGTGTGTGTGTGTGTGTGTGTGTGTTGGGGGGGGGGGGACAGTGTGGGAAGCATGGAATGCCTTTACATGAAGCTTTGATATAAGGACCTTATTCTGATGTATGCAGCAGCAGAAGCAATGTTGTGTAAATATAGGAGTTTGGAAGCAAGTGTAGAATTATGAAATCTCATTCTATCCTCCAACTGACCCCACTCCATGTCATATCATCCAAGAAAGGCAGAATTTCTTATAAGAGTATGTTGGCAAATACGAACAGTTCAAGACGAGAAGAAATCAGCTCCATGTCCTTGAGCAACCTATGAGACTTTGAATTGTCTTTGTCAATTGTGGCCCACAACATGACATTTTTAAGGTCACCTGTGATTATATATACATCACAAAGATGACAATGATATGTTTGTCGTGACCTATGAATTCATCCACAGTTCTTTCAGTTTTCATGACATGGTCAAGATTGTTTGTGTCCAGGATTTGTAGCCGATTTAGTGGATGACTGCATGTGTTTCACATGCAGGATTCTATGATTACAAATATCTTTAACCTGTATTGTGGAAGTGCCTGGCTAATGCACTCACCCCTTGAAGGACCTCACATCATTCACAGGCACAGACTGTGTCCTGAGACAGTAAGAATTATTTACTCCACCCATTCTGGGTGTGATGACAGCATCTTTCATTTCCATTGTGAATTTGTGATTTTGATAAGGCTGGAAGGCAACGCAGTTTGCGCTTTGCAGAGAAAGTCACAAATTCAGCTTGGAATCTAGATGACTGCTGTCAAACCCTCATGTTCTTTTCTTTGCACTTCTGTCTGACCCCATCAGTTCTTCCACATAATTCCACCCAACTCTGCCATTTAAGTCTTCATCTCCCAACATTACCCCTGAGCCCTGGAAAAAGAGAGGACTGCAGATGCTGGAGATCAGAGCTGAAAATGTGTTGCTGGAAAGGCGCAGCAGGTCAGGCAGCATCCAAGGAGCAGGAGAATCGACGTTTCGGGCATGAGCCCTTCTCCTGAAGAAGGGCTCATGTCCAAAACATCGATTCTCCCGCTCCTTGGATGCTGCCTGACCTTCTGCACCTTTTCAGCAACACGCCCTGAGCCCTGGGCCTACAGCTCAGCTATGCCAACTATCATGATGCACTGACTTCCTGTCAAAGCTAAAGTGGTGGTAACCCATTTTAGACACCCTTCCCCTAGTAATCCATGTTCTCCAATGAGCTTTCATTTCCAACCCTTACATGTTGAGTTTCCCTGTCATGATTATAATTCCGTCTGCACCCCATCATACTTCCTCCAATCCCATAAATGACTTCCACAGAAACATTTTTTATCCTTTACTTCAGTATTCTTATCTTCCTCACCTTCACTTCTCTACAACCCTTTCACATTCCTCTCTGTCTGCATTTTTCTTCCCTTCTGTGGCTCTATCTGTCCTTTTGTATCTCATTACCTTTAATTCTTCATTCTTCAGTTCCCCTGTATTTCCCTCTTTCATGTTCCTTCTGCTTTATCCTTCAAATTTGTGTTTCTCTCTTTCATTCTCTCTCTTTGTCTCTTCCCTCTATGTTGATATGCTCCATCCCTCCTGTCTGTCCTTTTTATTTCCTTCCCTTATATCTCTCCTATTCTTCCTACATCTTTTTTGTCTCATGTGTGTTTTGTGTATGTGTTCCTGCCTTACTCTCACCTTTTCTTCTGGACTGTTCTCTGATGTTTGGTTCACTTTCTATCTCACTGGATTGATCTTTCAATCTTTTTTTCTGATTTTTTTTGTTATTTCTGGTTGACACTTTTCTCTCAGGGATAATGTTGGGAGATGAAGAATTAAATGGCAGAGTCGGGTGGAAATATGTGGAAGGACTGATGGGGTCAGCTGACCCTTTCTGAGGGTTCACACTGTCCTCTTTCTTGGCTCATTCTCTAATGCACTTTGCTGTCTCATTTGTTTTCTTTTCTGTTGCCCTCTGTCTTTTTCTATTGGTTTATTTTCTAATCAGGCTCATTTTCAATTATCACTGGCACCTGTTACAGTCCTTCAGGGTCAAGGTGTCCATTGTGATAATATATTTTGGAATTACAAGAGTAGCTGAGAACAATTTATGTCTGGGTCAACTGGGTGTAATTGGGCAGCAGGACAAAATGCCACAAGAAATGTGATCCTAAACAGAACATCACTAATAATAGAAGCAGACCTCCTGGACTATAAATTATTAGATCATGATCAATTTTTCAATTGGTGGTGGATATTGTTCAGCAATATCAACTATTCTGAAAAGCTTCGAAGAACCCAGTGAAACATACATGCTTGTTAGTCTAAGTCACCTGGCTACATAGGAGCAGGTTAATTGTGACTGTGAAATGGCGTATTTTAATTTTCTAGTTATTCAGTGGGCAATCCATCTAGTGTTGAGGGGAAAGACAGTGAAAAGTTTGTAGATATAACAGATATGATATAAAAATACAGCTATTAACAAGAAAACCAGGGGCAATCAGGTACATGGCCTGGTTTTTTAAATTAATGACCCTAAAATAGGTGTTTTCTAACCAACCTGCTCAGAGATGTTATAACATAACTCTGGAGTCGGGGACTTGATGTCAGGCGCCTGGTCCAGAGATAGGGATGCTACCACTGCACCACAAGAACCTTAGTAATAAGCTGTACATATTTTCTAATCACCCTATTCAAAGATGTTATTACACACCTTTGGAGCAGGTATGACTTGAACTGGGCCAACGATAGGGACATTACCAGTGTAGCACAAGAGCCCTAGTAATGAGCTGGTATCAGATTTAACCATGCCGGTAGTATCTGGGCAGCATTGATTCTATGAGATTTAAGTTGATCAATCAATTCAAAGCAGATGAAAAACTAACTAAAGTACCACATTTCTAGAGGATTAGGTTTGCAATGATTGGAACTTGGCTGTGGTAACAGTGGCAAAGAAGGAACATGAAATATTTCAAAACTATTCTTACATTAAAGAAAGCCATATGCATGTTGAAAGAAGGCACATCTAAAACAATGCCACTTTGGCTCATGTTTAAATGCAAATTAGAATTAAGCAGAAATATTTGAAGAGCATAAAGAAAATAGTTCTCAAGTTTATAAGGACAGATAGTGGTCTCAAACCAAAGACAGCTAAAGGGCAGCATAGTGACTCAATGGTTAGCATTGATGCCTCACAGTGTTAGAGATTAGGTTTGATTCCAGCCATGGGTAACTGTGTGGGGTTTAAATGTTCCCAATATGCAGGTTAGGGTGGATTGGCTGTGCTAAAATTGCCTGTAGTATCTGGGGTTGTGCAGGTTAGCTGGATTAGCCATGGGAAATGCAGGATTATGGGGATAGGGTGGTTCTGGGTGGGATGCTCTTCTGAGGGACAGTGTGGACTTAATGGACCAAATGGTCTGCTTCTACACTCTTATGGATCCTATTTAAAAGTCTCAGAACAGTCAATGCACATTGGCAAAGTGAATAGTTGTAATAATAGCAAGGTCTTTTTCAACTACTTCAATGGAGAATTATTAAAATTTCAGTTGAAGAAGGCCACAAAATGTAAAGTGTAGACCTGTCAGCCCAACATGTCAATGATTTAACAGGAGCCTCCTCCTTCTTGCCTTCATGTATAAAAAAAACTCCTCAAGGCAGTGCGGACTGCTAACATAAGGCAGAAGTTTAAAAGGTGACTTTGTTCCTTTGTTGATTGGATCAGTGATGGTGACAATAGTTTGTTTCAGATACAGACTGCTCATTATCCTTGCAGCCCAGCTGCCTGACTGGCTTGATGCCTGGAAGAATTAATTCCAATGACAACATCAGCAGTTGAAATACTGTGAATGTTTTTCTGGTGCTTAAAGGTCAGGCCTTTCAAATATCCTATTATATTCTCTGTAATATTTTTCGTAAGTCCCTCTTCTTATTCATATTTTGCACTATATGTATGTAAATTAAAGTATACTAAGAAAAGCATGGAAACTACAAAGCATAAATGTTGTTTGAGAAACAGTGAATATGTATAATAAATATAAATAATTATAGAGCGTATACCCAAAAACAGAAACCAGAGAATGAATCCAAATTGGGCCTCAGGCCTTATGTTCCGAATAATGGCATGCTGCAGCCATCAGATCATTCACCAAATGGCATCTTCTTAAAGGTTTTAACTCTAAGCAAGCCTTAAGTAAGGTTAGAGCACGGATTGCAAAGTGGAGATGATAAGAACAGGCCAGCAGTTGCTCAGAGTATGGCTGTAATCCAAAGGGAATTGTTCTCATCTTCTTAGCTCCACATTAAGCTAAATGATAAAAGAATTTATTACTTCCTCGGTAGTCCCCATTGATTTCTGTAAGCGCCTCATTGAGTACTGGAGCATACAGAAGGCATGCTCTGCCCTTTTCTTTTCAAGGTTGTCATTGGAGGATATTGTTGAAACAGGCTACTGGTCTTTGATTAGGATTACATAGGGGATTGAATGCCTGTTTTAGGCTGAAGTCCTGTGAAATAACTCCATGAAGGCCAGTATCCAGTCACCAAGTCGCCCTTTATTTACAAGTTCATGGTATATGACATTGACACAGCTTGCTCAAAGCTGGCTCCTAGAATGAACAGAACCCCTGACATCCCTGATTATATCTGTCAGCCAAGACTCCCTGATTGAACCTGGTTAACAGCTCCAATCAGGGAACTCATACTTGACCTGGCTGACTCTGTTATAATCACTACACATGGTCAGCTGCTAATTTGGGAGATTATCACCAGACATTTACCTCAATTCTACCAAATAATATAATTCCTTTTATCTTATATTCCCTTATTTGCACAGTCCTCCGTAAAATTAATTTGCTGTGGGTTTAATCCAGGCCTTAGGTATCAATGGTCTGCAGCATCAATTTGCACAGAAATTGCTCATCACATTATACAGTGACTATAATGGGGAACAGAGAGCTTATTGGCACATAGAAATGCTTTCATGAGCCTAAGATTACCATTGAGTTGTTTCTTGTGCAAAAAATAAAGAAACATCCAGATGTAAATACAAATTATGAAAAAAAATTGTCCAATTAACTTTATTCATATCCAGTTAAATCTATTCATCATGGGCTCTGCCTCAATTATTGATTTCCTCATTAACACTCTTAAAACTGAAAAAAATAGTGAAACTCCTCCTATCCTGGCTAAGCATCATGCATATGTTAAGGGGGTACACCCACCATCCCCTTAGTCCTCATCCCAGCTCCAGCTGATTTTTTTTTGTTCCTGAAATCATATGGGTTGTCACAGCATAGATAAAGCTCGAGGAATGTATATCCCTATTGATCAAATTGGTGATACTCTCACTCTTACCCGATCCAGACCAGTCTGCAGTACTCCATGACACATTCACCAGCCCTGTGGGTCACCAGTGGAACTGAGAAGGGAGAAGAAATCTACTGTGAGAAGCTAGGATTCATCCTACTTGACTCCAGATTATCCCATCCACTGGCAGCATAATAGGTAGGGAAGATTATGCTGTTTGGAAGTTGCTAATGTTATTCCTTACTTTTATTTAGACAACAGCAGTATCCCTGCACTTGATGGTATGTGAGTCTTGGTTTTTGTCAACTGCAGCCAAGCTATCTGTACCTGGGCAAGAGGATTTGTCCTTACATTGGGAATACTAAAACTTTAGTGGACACGGAAGTTAGCATCGTTCCCCAAGGAGCACAGGCTGATCTATATTAGAGAGAGATAACTAATTGAGTTTAACCTGAACATCACCAAGCCTCAGGCAAAAAATAAGGTTGAGAACACAGGACCTTGAGTGGTCTCAGCCTGAGCAGGAATTAAACCCATGCAGTGCATTGCAAACTGAGCTGTCTGACCTCTGAGATCCAGGAATGGGTGCCAGCATTTCAGTTTCAACACAGCAGCAGGTCAGGGCGGCTGGATTAGTAATTGCAGCTTCAGGAGAGCACCTTCCTGGGGAAAAACACTGCCATTGCAGTGAAGTGGTGGGTTAATTGATTCATGTTTTGAAAAGTATTAATTTTGGATAAAGGGATTAATTGAGAAAGAGCAGGACTAGTGAAAGTCAGGGCCAATATCATAAAGCGATACCAGTAAGCAAAATGGAACAAGACAAGTGTTATAAAGTTAACATAAAGAAAGTAAGTTTAAAACTAAGTGAAAAAGTAAGTAAGATGAAATAAGTTCCAGTTTAAGACATGGCAGCACAGTTTGATCGAGTGGAAGGTATGACCTGTAAAATCAGGAAGAGGTTGTGGACTCTCCCAGTGTCCTCAATGGCCACATGTCCAGGAAGTGAGTACAGTTGCAGAATTGTGAGCTTGGGAGTTTCAGACCATGAGCAGCAGCTGAAGCCAATGTGGCATTTCTGTAACACTGAGAGACACATTGATGGAGTATTCAAAAAGGTGGTCACGCCACAGCTTAAGGACCTGGAGGAAGGAAAGGAATAAATGTGGGAGTATGACAAGAGTGGGCACAATCAGAGCCTATTAGAGAGGAATACCAAAGTATGAGGAATATTTGGAGAGACAATTAGCACTAATTTAGAGATCATAAAGTCAATAGATGAAGTAGGAGTAAGAGAGTAAATGATGAGATGTTAGTCAGAGTTAATGTGCAATTATGTGAATGCACAAAGTACAGTAAATCAGATTGGGGAGTACAGGCACAGATTGTTTAGTGGAAATATGATGTTATTGGCAATAATGGAGACCTAGCTCAAGGAAGGGTAGGACTGGGTATTAAATTTCCTGAGTCCTAGGTGTTCAGAAAAGATGAAAAAAGAAGGAACGGAGGAGAGGTGGCATTATTGATTAAGGAGTGCGCTGCCGTCTTGGAGAAAGAGGATGTTTTGGAGATTCAAGATAGAAACACTTTGCCTAGAGCTAACAAACAAAAAGATACAATTGCATTGTTGAATATTACCTATAGACTGTCAACTAATGGGAATGACAAATCTGCAGGGACACGATGGAGAAATGCCAACATTATAGAGTCGATATATAATGGGTACTTAATACTCAAATATAGACTGGGATACTCACTGTGTAAGGAGCAGCAATGGGTGTGTCCCTGGATCATGTGTAGAAGAGTTTCCTACTACAGTTTGTGTCCTGTTCAACAGTAAAGGATACACTGTTGCTGGTAATAAGGTGTTATGGACCAGAATAAAATATTAAGTTAGCCTACTTCCTAATCTTTCTTATTTTAAAGGCAAGTGTAAGGCATTATGTTCGGGATGAGATTTGATTGGTCAAACAACTCAACGTTAAGCAAAATGCACTTTATTTTTGCACCACAGTTAAGATACAGACAAAATAATAATGAAGGCAAAGAAGTGGCTTAACTGTAGCTCAACTGAAATGTTTAATAAAATAATAGATTAAATTAGATTACATTCCCTACAGTGTGGAAACAGGCCCTTGGCCCAACAAGTCCACACCGACCCTCCAAAGAGTAACCCACCCAGATCCATTTCCCTCTGACTAATGCACCTAACACTACGGGCAATTTAGCTCAGCCAATTCACCTGACCCGCACATCTTTGCACTGTGGGAGGAAACCGCAGCACCCGGAGGAAACCACAGGGAGAATGTGCAAACTCCACACAGACAGTCACCCAAGGCTGGAATAGAACCTTAAGTAATCGAATATTAATTACTACCAATTAACTGTTCCAATATAGTAACATCCCATAAATATGCCCTTGCTAAAGGCAAATTCGGTAAAATAGATTGTCTCTCATGAAGAGAATCCCAGCTTTTAGCTGAAACAGAGAGAGGACGAGAAGCTTCCACATCCAGTTCAAGATCCCAGCAATTGCAAAAAGTGAAAAAATCCTGTTTCTGTGGGAGGTTGACCCGATCCATTCAGGCTGCTGCTATTATTCCAACTTTTTAAAGAAAACCAAGGCCCCACAAGCTGTTTACTCAACTGGCTTTGAACAGACTACTTATCATCTCTGCCTCAACCTTTATTTATAAAATAAAGAACAAAATGCATTTCTTAAATCCGTAGTATTGTCACAAATGTGGAGGAAATGATTCAAGTGTCAACGGGGGAGCATTTAGGAGATAGTGATCATTGTATCGTAAAGTTCAGGATAACAGTGGAGAATGACAATGCATTAATTCAGATTAAGAAAAATCAATTGTTGAAGAGCTAACTCCAGTGGGGCAAGAACAGAGCTAGCAGGATAGACTGGAACGAGAGGTTGACAAGATAAACTACAACTGAATAATGGGCTACATTTAAAGTGGAGACTGCTCTGGTAGTGTCAAGTTATATTCCATTAGAAGGAAAATTGAGGACAAACATAGAACATAGAAAAGTACAGCAGAGAACCGGCCCTTAAGCCTACAATGTTGTGCCGAGGATTATTCCTAATCTTAAAGAAAATAAGCTAACCTATGCACCCCTCAATTCATTGCTGTCCATGTGCATGTCCAGCAGTCACTTAAATGTCCCTAATGACTCTGCTTCTACCACCAGCATTCACAACTCTCTGAATAAAGAACCTACCTCTGATGTCTCCTTTCTACCTTCCTCCTAACACTGTAAAACTATGACCCCTCGTACTAGTCAATCCTGCCCTGGGGAAAAGTCTCTGGCTATCGACTCTATCCACGCCTCTTATTACTTTGTGTATCTCGATCAGGTCACCTCACTTTCTCCTTCTCTCCAGAGAGAAAAGTCCAAGCTTATTCAACGTCTCTTCATAAAACAAGCCTTCCAGTCCAGGCAGCATCCTGTAAACTTTCTTTGCACCCTCTCCAAAGCTTTTGTATCATTCCTGTAATAGGGCAACCAGAACTGGACACAAATATTCCAACTGTGGTCTCACCAGGGACTTGGAGAGCTGCAGCAAAACCTTTAGGCTCTTAATGAAAGCCAAAACACCATATACTTTCTTAACAACCTTATCCACTTGGATGGTAACTTTGAGGGATCTATGCAGTTGAACACCAAGATCCCGCCATTCCTCCACTCTGCCAAGAATCCTGTCTTTAATCCTATATTCATCATTCTAAAATGCTTCACTTTGCATTTATCCAGGTTGAACTCCATTTTCCATTTCTCAACCCAGCTCTGCATTCTGTCCATGTTGCGCTGAAGCCTGCAATAACCATTGATACTATCAACGGTACCTTCAACCTTTGTGTCATCCACTCCTCAACCTCCTCATCCAAGTCATTTATAAAAACCACAAAGAGTAGAAGCCCAAGAACAGAGCTGTGTGGGACACCACTAACCACTGACCTCCAGATAGAACACTTTCCATCTATAATCCATCAGCCAACCAATTCTGAATCCAAGCAGCCAAATCTCCCTTTATCCCATACCACATCTACTGCTTGACCTTCATCAACCTGTCTTGTCACCTCCTCAAATGACTCAATAAGACTTGGTCTCCAAATTTGAGGAAGGACATTCTGGCTTTTGAGGGAGTGCAGCGTAGGTTCATGAGGTTAATTCCCAGAATGGTGGGACTATCTTACATTGAAAGATTGGAGCGACTGGGCTTGTATACACTTGAGTGTAGAAGGATGAGAGGGGGATCTGATTGAGACATATACAATTATTAATGGATTGGACACCCTGGAGGCAGGAAGCATGTTTCTGCTGATGGGTGAGTCCAGAACCAGAGGACACTGTTTAAAAATATGGCGTAGGCTATTTAGAAGAGAGTTGAGGAGAAACTTCTTCACCCAGAGAATAGTGGATACATGGAATGCTCTGCCCTAGAAGGTAGTGAAGGCCAAGTCTCTGGATACTTTTAAGAAAGAGCTGGATAGAGCTCTTAGAGATAGTGGAATCAAGGGTCATGGGAATAAGGCAGGAACAGGATACTGATTGTGGATGATCAGCCATGATCATAATGAATGGTGGTGCTGGCTCGAAGGGCTGAATGGCCTACTCCTGCACCTATTATCTATTGTCTATTGTTTATTGTCTATTTGTGAGGCATGACCTGCCTCTCACAAAGCCATGATGACTGCCTTTAATGCATTTCCAAATAGTCATAAATCCTATCCCTCAGAATTCTTTCCAAACCTTGCTGACCACAGACGTAAAACTGACTGGGATGTCCGTATTCCCTTTCTTGAAAAGAGGAACAACATTCACTTCCCTCCAATCCTCCAGTACGACTCCCGTGGAGAATGAGGAAGCAAAGATCTTTGCCAGCAACTCAGCAACCTCCTTTCTCGCTTCCTAGAGCAAGCTAGGATAAATTTGATATGGCCTTGGGGACTTATTAATCTTAATGTTTGCCAGAAATTCCAGCACATCAACTTCATCAATCTTGATCTTTCCAAGCCTATTTCCCAGCTCCTCAAAGTTCTCATTCACAACAAGGTCCCTTTCCTTAGTGAAAACCAAAGCAAAACCTTATTTACAGCTTCCCTTATCTGCTCAGACTCCACGCACAAGATCCCTGCATTATCCCAGACCGACCCTATCTTCTCCCTGAAAATTCCCTTATTCCTCATGTATAAGTAAAATGTCTTTGGGTCCTCCCTAGTCCTTCCCGCCAAGTCTTTCTTGTGCCTTTTCCGGGCTCTCCTCAGTCCATTTCTGAGTTCCTTTCTAGCAAGCCTGTAATCCTCTAAAGCTGCGTTAGAGCCTTGCTTCCTCCACCTTACTTAAGCTGCCCTCTTCGTTTTGATGAGAAGCACCTCTGTCCTCGTCATCCAAGGCTCCTTAATCTTACCTCTTCTTGACTACTTCAGAGGAACAAATTTATGCATCACTTGCAACAACTGCTCCTTAAACAGTCTCCACATGTCTGCTGTGCCCTTTCTGTGGAACAATTGCTCCCAATCTGTACTGCCCAACTCCTGTCTGATAGTGTCATAATTTCCTTTTCCCCGATTTAATATCTTCCCATCGTAACTGCTCCTTTCCCTCTCCATGGCTATGGTAAATGTGAGGCAGCTATAGTCACTGTCATCAAAGTGTTCTCCCACCGTGAGATCTGGCACCTGTCCTGGCTCATTGCCGAGCACCAAATCCAAAATGGCCTCTCCCCTCGTCGGTCTGTCTACATACTGAGTAAGGAAACCCACCTAAGCACACCTGACAAGAACAGCTCCATCCAAACCATCTGCACTAAGGAGATTCCAGTCGATATTGGGAAAATTGAAATCACCCATAACAACAACCCTGCTACATCTGCATTTCTCCAAAATCTGCTGGTCTATCAGTTCTTCAATCTCCCTACTGTTATTGAGAGTTCTGTAGAAAACCCTCAATGAGGTGGCTGCTCCTTTGCTGTTCCTAAATTCCACCCAAACTGACTCATACTGAACCTTCCTCAACAACTTTTGTTTTTGTAGCTGTGATGCCCTCTCTAATTAGCTATGATACACACCTCCTCTTTTTTCATCCTCCCTGTTCTTTTTAAACGTTCTAAACCCTGGAATATCTAGCAACTGTTCCTGGCCCTGTGAAACCCATGTCTCTGTTATGGCCACAACATTACAGTCTCAGTACTGATCCATGCTCGAAGTTCATCATTCTGATTTTTGACAAATCCAGACAAACAAATCCAGAGCTCCCTGACGATTAAGGAGATAGAAATTAAAATAAAGAAAAATTCTGTACGCGACAGTCTTAGATAGAAAATACAATTGAAAGCCTAGAGGAATATAGAAGGTTCAGAGATTAAGTGAGAAGGCATATTACATAAAGAAAGAGGGGCAATGAAAAATGATTGGCCACCAAAATAAAGCAAATCACAAAATCTCCTAAAGACACATCAATAGTAAAAGAGTATAAAAGGAGGGGCACGATTGATTAAAGATTAAAAAGAGAATTTATATCTGGAGGCAGGTGCAAGGCTGAGATGTGAAACAAATGTTTTGCATCAATCTTTGTCATCAATCTTTACCATGACAGAGATTCCTCCTGTATCTCCCTTTTGCAGTATTCTGGTACCTCAGTCTTGGCAGCTTGTGAACTTCAAATAGATTGGATTTGATTTATTTATTGTCACATGTAGATTCAGGAGATGCAGGAGGAATCTCTGTCATGAGAAAATTTCAAAAGTGACAATCAAGAATGGATGGGTAGACTGTTGGCTCTTAAAGTTGTTTTTTTTTTTTGTTTCTTTATTTTTCTCTCTTTATATTCTATGTTTTGGTTTATTTTCTGAGTTTTATGATGCTGCTGGACAGTGGCAACGCTATACAACATTTTTGTAACAAAATACATGTGACAATAAATAAATCAAATCCAATCTATATGAAGTTCACAAGCTGCCAAGACTGAGGTACCAGAATACTGGAAAAGTGCAAACATTATAGTCTTGTTCAAGAAAGGTTGCAAGGATGAGCACAGACATTACAGATCAGTCAATTTAACTTCAATGGTGTACAAAGTCACACAACACCAGGTTACAGTCCAACAGGTCTAATCTTAACAACAATCCATCATTAAGGTTGAGATTTCTAAATTCTTGGAAGTGCAGGGTCAGATTAGAATAAGTCATCATGGATTTAGAAAGGGAAGGTCATGCCTGACAAACCTGTTAGACTTCTTTGAAGAGGTAACAAATAGGTTAAACCAGGGAAGCCTGGTGGATGTTATCTATATAGACTTCCAAAAGGCTTTTGATAAGGTGCCTCACAGGAGACTGCTGAGTAAGGTGAGAGCCAAAGGTGTTCGAGGTGAGCTACTGGCATGGATTGGGGATTGGCGGTCTGGCAGAAGGCAGAGAGTTGGGATAAAAGTTTCTTTTTCAGAATGGCAGCTGGTGACAAGTGGGATCCTGCAGGATTCAGTGTTGGGGCCGCAACTGTTCACTTTATATATTAATGATCTGGATGAAGGGACAGGGGGCATTCTGGTAAAGTTCACCAATGTTACAAAATTAGACAGACAGGAAGGTGGTTCTGAGGAGGTGGGGAGGCTGCAGAAAAATTTAAACAGTTTAGGAGACTCACCCAGGAAATGGCTGATGAAATTCAACGTGAGCAAGTATGAGGGAGGTCTTGCACTCTGGAAAAAAGAAGATGGGCATGGACTATTTTTTAAAAAGAGAGAAAATTCATACATCCATAGTACAAAGGGATCTGGGAGTGTTAGTCCACGATTCTCTAAAGGTTGATTTGCAGGTTGAGTCCGTGATTAAGAAAGCAAAGGGGGTTGGAATATAAAAGCAGTGATGTGCTTCTCAGATTTTATAAAGCTCTAGTTAGGCCCCATTTAGAATACTGTGTCCAATTTTGGGCCCCACAACTCAGGAAGGACATACTGGCACTGGAGCGTGTCCAGTGGAGAATCACGCGGATGATCCCTGGAATGGTAGGCCTAACATACGATGATTGGCTAAGGATCCTGGGATTGTATTCATTAGAGTTTAGAAGGTTGAGGGAGTTCTAATAGAAACTTACAAGATAATGCATGGCTTAGAAAGGGTGGAAGCTGGGAAGTTGTTTCTGTTAGGCGAGGAGACTAGGACCCATGGGCGCAGCCTTAAAATTAGAGGGGGTCAATTGAGAATGGAAATGAGGAGACATTTTTTCAGCCAGAGAGTAGTGGCCTGTGGAATCCATTGCCACAGAGTGTCTTCAAGGCAGAGATTGATAAATTCGTGATCTCGCAAGGAATTAAGGGCTATGGGGAGAGTGCGGTAAGTGGAATTGAAATGCCCATCAGCCATGACTTAAATGGCAGAGTGGACACGATGGGCCGAATAGCCTTGCTTTCATTCCTATGTCTTATGGTCTTATTTTGGAGTGTAGCCCCTTTGAAAAGTTGTGGTTTCAAATAAACCTGTTAGACTATAACCTGGTGTTGTGTAATTTCTGACTTTGTCCACCCCAGTCCAACACAGGCACCTCCACTTCAGTCATGTGGAAGCTTCCAGAAACAATTATTCAGGTTAGTTAGTAGTCATATGAAAAATGGTGGGTTGATTAGGAAGAGTCAGTATTGGATTTCTAAAGGAGAAATTCTGTTTAACTCACTTGCTGGAGCTTTTTGAACTGTAAACATAAAGGCTTGATGAGGGTAACACTGTTGTTGTGGTATATGTGGACTTTCAGAAAGCATTTGACCCAGACTTCTGATTGACTGAGTGACAGAAAACAGAGGGACAAAGTCCTCTAAGGTGGTGCGGTGACTCATTGGTGAGCACTGTTGCCTCACAACACCAGGGACTGGGCTAAGTTCCACCCTCAGGTGACTGTGTGGAGTTTGCATGTTCTTTCTGTGTCTGCGTGGGGTTCCTCTAGGTGCTCCAGTTTCCTCCCACAGTCCAAGGATGTGCAGGTTAGGTGGATTGGCCAAACTGAATTACCCAAAGGGTCCAGGATGTGCAGGTTAGGTGGGTTAACCATGGGAAATACAAGGTTACAGGGATAGGGTTGGGGCTGTGTCTGGGTGGGATGCTCTTCAGAGGGTCAGTGTGGACTTGATGTGCTTAATGGTCTGCTTCCACACTGTAGGGATTCTATGGTCAGTAGACATTTTTGCACTAGAGGCATGTTTGTTGTGACTTTTCCTTATATTATGACCTAGTTCTTGGTGTGCAGGAGACACTTTGAAAGTTTGCAGATGACACAGAACTTGGAAGCATTGTAAACTGTGATGAGGACAGTGTCGAATGCCAATCAATGTTGATGGAGCTGGCAGATAGGTCAAATAGGGTTTAATGCGAAGAAGTGTGAGGTGATGTATTTTAGTCAGAAGTAAATTTAAAGATAATATAAAATAGGGAGTACAATCTTAAAGGGGATGCAGGACTGGGGAGATGTGGGTGTAAATGTGCTCAGATCACTGAAGGTGGGAAGACAGATTTAAAGTGATTTGCAAAAGAAGCAAATGCAAGGTGAGAGATAATAAAAAAAGCATTCCAATAACACTTCCAATAATATACATAAGAATGAATCATTTGCACTTTTTTTTAGTTTTTGTCATTTAGGGTGGTTTTGTGCTCCTAACATGTACAGTAGAAACATACAGGATTCTGAAGGGGCTTGACATGGTAGATGTCAAGAAAATGTTTCCACTAATGGGGAATCTCACACAGGGAACATAGTTACAGAATAAATAAACATGCATTTGAAACTGAGATGCAAAGGAATTTCTTCTCCCAGAGGACAGTAAGTACCTGGAACTCTTTACCTGAGAAAGGTATTGCAAGTATTTAAAGAGAGGTAGGTATATTTTTGAAATATTGAAGAGTTGAGAACTAGAAGCAGGCATGAAAGAGGAGTTGAAGCCTGGGGCAGATCAGCCACAAATGAGGGACAGGCTTGAAGGGCTGAATGGCCTACTCCTGCTCCTATTTCACATATTATTTGCTAACTTATAAAAACAAACTGCTATCTTTGGGCTTGCAAGATGACCTTGTACAGCTTTGGACCTTGAATATCTAATTTTGGACAGCATCACCTTGGCATGATGACTGCAGTATGGGCAGCTGACAGGCAACAGCAAGTGCACTGGCAGTGGTGAAAGTATGAATGTTTCCTCTTGAGAGAGGACAGCAAGTGAATGTATCACAGGATCACTGCCAATTTTGCTCAGCAATCATTACACACTACTCCTGTGCAGTTTTGCTGGCCTGTGTGACAACCTACAGGCTCCTTTCAGCATACATCCTTGAGGCCAGCCTACTCCACCAGTTTCTAGTTAAAACCATTTTCAAAATTATTTGCTGAAAAATAAACCAGCTGATCTTTGTTTTTTTTGGGGGGAGGGGGGGCATTTAACACTGAGTATGTTTTAAATGAATAGAATAGGACTTCTGTTTTTTAAAAACGTGGTTACATGAGTGCAAATGTGCAGATAAGGGCAGTTTGGAAAATTCATCAAGGTCTGAGAGAGACATGATCTTTCTGCCTGAAAATGGGGCGGCATGGTAGGATACGCTAATTTTCAGCAGTACCTCAGTTAGGTCAGGCAGACCTTCAGTTAGACAGGCAAGGACTTTGTTAATGTATTTAAATCGTGATCAAGTGAAGCTGTCGCGTTTCTGTTGCACTGAAACGGCTGACAAGTGCAATGTACAAAAACAAATGCAGTTACCTACATCCAGTTGGTGCATCACCGATACTGCTTGTTTTTAAGATATTTGGGGATTAAAAACTGAATACAGTGTTTGATTTCCCATGACCTTGTACACGGAGTGAAAAACAATTGTAACCTTCAAATGAAGTTGATAGCAATGTCGTGGCACAGCAGTCTTCATTTTAAAATCATTCATTTTCGTTTATTTTTAATTTTTTGCTATGAATCCCTGTATTCGTATTTATAAAGGAAAATTCCTTTGTACATTTGACACTCCACAGTTGCATTGCGTTGTTGCTGGTGGCGCTGCCTAGATAAGTTTGCCAGTGGAACTGGTGGCAATGAAATGAGGAAGTGCTTGTGCAGACAGACGTGAAGCTCAACCTTCAAGATATCAATAAAATCTCAGAAAATATTTCACAAAATGGAATTTGCTGTAATCTGTCACTTTATTTCAATGTACATGATGTTATCTCTAACCATATCAAATACCTTCAATGCAATAAAATAATGAATCCTCGCTATCTTACTGTCTGCTGCGACAAGAGTGAGCAAAAGTATATGCAAGTATTCACTTGCGAGTATTATAAGCAGTCAATTCCTAGCCAATAAAATATACTTGTAAACTTATTATTTTGTTCCAATTAATGCTGAGAATTTTTTCTCATTTTGTTACTTTTGTTCAGGGTATCTTTCAGTGCTAAAAGCACCACATTTGAAGAATGGTGTGAGGAGCTGTCCATTTATTGTTTTGCCGAATGAGAGAAAATGAAGACCCAGTGTCCAATTTCCTGTCCCCATTCCAGACTTACCTCAATTTTCTGGCAAAATAGACCCTACTGAGGAATGCCACCTGGCGGCAGCCTTGTGTAGTTCAGCACAGCTGAGCCTAAGCTTGAGCCTGCTGCAGCTATTCAGGAAGACCACAGCTGATCTTCCACGACATCAACTCCCCTTCATCAAACTCACGGTACATCTGTTGATGTCCTTACTGGCCCGAAATGTACTGATCACAGCTTTGGATGTACTCAATGACTGAGCACTGTCAGCTCTATGGGTGACATTATTTTAAAATTTCACTAACCCTCAAGGCAAAAGGAATTTGCATTTCAGTCCAAAATCGCTGTGTCGCTATGACATTAACTCTGCAACAAGGGAACCAGCTTCTTAGTGTCTAACTTCATAAGCCCTCCAGTATTTTAACACAATGTTTTATTTATTACTGTCATGTGGACTGATGGCATAGTGAAAACTGTTGTCGTACATTCTTTACAGGCAGATCGTACTATACAAGTGCATCTGGATAACAACAGAGTGAGCGACACAATGTTAAAGCTGCCGAGAAGGTGCCCAGAAGGTGCAGAGAACGATCAACATTAATATTAAAGTTTGATAATAGTGGGGAAGAAGCTGTTCTTGAATTTGTTCATGTTGGTATACAATTTTTTATATCTTCTACCCCATGGAAGAGGGTAGAAGAGAGTATAACTGGGGTGGGAGGGGTCTTTGATTATGTTGGTTGCTTCCCTGAGGCAGCGGGGAGTATAGATGGAGCCAATGGATGGAAGGCTGGTTTGCGTGATGAACTGGGCTGTATTCTCAACTCTCTGTAGTTTTGTTACCTTTGGGAAGAGCTGGCGCCATACCAAGCTAGGACGCTTTCTATGGTGCATCTATAAAAATTGGTAATAGTCTTTACAGACAGGCTGAATTTCCTTAAGTCTCCTGAGGAAGTGGAGACATTGCTGTTCTTTCTTGACTTGTGTCAACATGGGTGGACCAGGTCAGTGGCGATCGACACTCTCAGGAATTTGATGTTCTCGACTATCCCCAACTCCGTACCTTTGATACAGACGCGGGCGTGTCCTCCACTCTGCTTCCAGAAGTCAGTGACCAACTCCTTTGTTTTGCTGATGCTGATGGACAGATTGTTTAACGGCAGAATGTAAAGGCAACACTCTCTTTTCTGTACTCTGTCTCATCATTGTTTCAGATCTGACTATGACAGTAATTTTGCCAGCAAACTTGTAACTTGAGTTGGTGCAGAATTTGGCCACACCGTCATTTGTGTATAAGTACAGTAGGGGTCTGAGTACACAGAGCCTTGCAGGACACTGGTGTTGAGGATTATTATGGAGGTGTTTATACCTATCTTTATTGACTGCGGTCTGTTGGTCAGGAAGTCGTGAATCCAGTTACAGTGGGGAGAGCAGAGACCTATTTCCCAGAGCTTGGAGAATAGTTTGTTTGGAATTATGGTGTTGAAGACAGAGCTGTAGTCATTAAGTAGGAGTCTGACATCCAGGCCGTAGTTTACTGAGGAATGCTGCATGATGTTTCTTTGACACTGGGATGATGATGTTGGTCTTCTTAAAGCAGGTGGGGACTTCAGATCAAAGTAAGGAGCAGTTAAAGATGTCTGCAAATACTCCCGCCAATTTCTCCACACAGGGTCAGAGTGCATGGCTTGGACTCTATTTGGGTCAGTTGCTTTCAGTAAACTCACTCTCAAGAAAGCCAAACTACCACCTACAGCAGTGACCGAAGGTACAGGCACATCTGAGGCAGGTGGACAGGTGATATTGTTTCACTTCTCTTCTGTTCAAAGTGAGTGTAAAATGCATTGAGCTCATCAGGTAAGGACGTGCTGTTTCCCATGATTCTGTTCAACTTCACTTTATAGCCCATTATGTCATGTAAGTTTTGTCACAAATGACAGGTGTCCATATGGTTAATCTGGTCTCAAGCTTACTTTGGTATCACCTCTTGGTGTCCCTGATGGCCTTATGAGGGTCATACCTGACTTCCTGTATAAGTCAGGGTTGTCTGACTTGAAAACCTCAAACCTGGACTTCAGCAGGGAGTGGAACTTCTGGTTCATCCATGGTTTCTCGTTGGGGAACAGTCAGATTAACATCTTCAGTATGCAGTCATTTACACACTTACTAATGAAGTCAGTAATGGTAGTGGCATACTCCATCTATCAACTCTTGAGCAGTTCCATAGAAGCTCTTCAATCTCCTCAGACCAACCTGCACTACATTCTGCACTGGGTCTTCATGCTTCGATATTTGCTTGTAAGCCAGGAGGAGGGATGCAGTGTTGCGGTCTGATTCTCCAAATGCAAGTGGAGGATGGAATGGTAGTTATCTTTAATGGTTGTGTAGCAATGGTCAGGGATGTGCAGATCTCTGGTGGGACAGGAGAATTGATGATATTTTGGAAGCACATTCTTGACATTGGTCAGGTTGAAATCACTGTCTACAATGAACAAGGCTTTGGGGTATTTCATCTCAAGTCTGTTTGTATCATTGTATACATCATCATGTAATGTGCACTTCACTTCCATATGGGCTGGAATGTAGACCACTGTCAGGATAGTGGAGGTGAATTTGCGTGGCAGGTAATACGGATGGCATTTCACTGCTAAATATTTTAGGTCGCGGCAACAGTGACTTACGAGGGTCACCATGTCTGAACATCACCAGGAGGGGTTGAAGTGGAGACAGACCTCACCACCTCTTGCCTTGCTTGTGGACACTGAGCAGTCAACTCAGTGAACTGAGTATTGATTCAGTGAGCAGGCTATAAAGCACAGTCTGGTGCAGCAGAAAAAAGCCATATGGCTGTAAAGCAAAGCACACAACAGTCCCTCAATTCTCAATTTTATATGTTTTATATTATAGGAAAGAGTTGAGCACCATATAGGTAAAGTGCCAGTGAGTAGATGTAGGGTGCCAGATAAGTTAGGTTTGGATGCGGAGGTGAGGAAGAGGATGATGAGACTGATGGTGGTTGGGGAGGGGCCTCAGGTTGGTGAGCAGTGTAATGAAGGTTGGGGTCAGTAAGCAGAAAAGTGAGGAGTGGAGGAGGATCAGGGTCTTTGGAAGTGGGGGGAAGCAGGGAATAGGTGAATGGCAGAGGGGATGCCTGGTCCAAGGATGGAATGTGTCAAATCCCAAGCATAGTGGGGTATTGGTCCAGTGATAGGGGATTTTGGGTGCCAGTGTGGAGAGCAGTGACATTACAAGGGTTTGGGTGGGGGAGGTGAGTGTAATTGGGGTGAGGGAGGTAAGTTGTGGGTTAGTTGAATAGTTAATGCTGCTACTAAAGTCCATTTGCCAACCAATTGGCACACCTGTGTCATGCGTGTATAAATGTTGCTTTTACCCCTTGAATTGGTAATCTTATAAAATGTTCTGATGAGTGCTTTGACAACATGTGACATTGTTTCAGCAAGTATTCAAGCTCTGTACTACCAAATGATTATCTGTAACAGCTAATTGTTAAATGAAAATGATTAAAAACTTGCCTTTGAAAAGAAAGCTGAGGAAATGGTAATACAGGAGAGACCACAGCTGAACTGCAGAAAGAACAATTTGACAAGCCAGGCTTGAAGAAGTCACAAAATTAGGGATTGGTAAAACTGAGGATTGGCGAAGCTACACAGGTGTTGAAAGGAAGTTTGAGGAATGAGAGCCAGAAATTATAACACTGAAATCAAACTTCTGTGCATCATTTCTGAACTAATTTAATTTAACTTTCAGAAGGCAATGATTAAGGTGCTGCATGTAAGCGTTATAAATAAGATAAAATCATTTATTAAATAATCTCTCAAAAAAGATTGATTTCCGATTTAAGCTATCAAATAAGCAACCACAATGTTTCAATCTATTTGAATCACTCATTGTGTGGAACTTAAACATAACTTTATTATGGGAATTCCCAAAAATAGTAAAAACTATACAATATTAAGGCATTCAATGAGTTGTGGCTTTATGTACAATACCTCTATCAAATACTGAAGATAAAACTTTGAGGTATACAATAATAAACGTTAATTATACTGCATTAAAGAAAAGCATTTTGATGCAATATCTAGAAATATTATCAAGCTGAAAATGAATAAATATTTCACAGATTCTCAATGTTCTGTTTACTTTAAAAAGTTAACATAAAGGACATGGTTGGCTGTATATAGTTAATGCTGTGTGAGAAGATCATTCCCAAAGCAATGACAGCACCGTATTACTGTTAGCAATCTAGAGCCCTAGATTAATTCTCTGGTAATATCAGTTCAAATCAAGTGCAACTGGTGTAAATTAATATTCTACATGTAACTCCACACCAACAGGAATATGGTTGGCCTTGAACCAGCCCCTGGAATGGCCTAGAAAATCACTAAGATGGAAGAGGATTCACCAGAACCTTCTCAAGTGCAATTAGGGATAGGCACCAACTGCTGGCCTTGACACTCATCCATGAAGGAGTAAAAACAAAAATCACAACATGGCACATTCCTCATGAAAGACATTCATTTATAAGCAAAACTGAAAGCAAGCCACATTAGGGTGAATTATCAAAACTTTGGTGGGTATGTCCGAAGGAACATGGTGAAAAGGAGGAAGGAAAGTTAAAGGAGGATTGAGGAGGAGATTCCAGAGTTAGAGTGTAGGACCAACTAACATTGTAGACACTTGAAGGGTGAGAATTTCTCACAGGGAAGGAAGAACACAGGAAAACCTAAAAGTAAATCACCAAAATCGGTCAGTCATATTTGTGCATCTGTCAATGGGTTATTGTAAATATTACTAGCGAATGGATGTAAATTATCTGGGTGCAGACTGCGAGAAATGCACTAATAACCAATATAAGTATTGTAACTTCTCCAGTCTGAGACAAGGAAATATAGAAGCACCAGTTATCTGGAACTTTTTTCTGCAAGTCCTTCAACTCACTGACCCTCTGCTCCCAGAACTGCACAAGCCCATGACCCACTGGGTTAATGCTGGCAAACAGCAATATGCAGACAATGAGCCCAAAATGCTCTTTAAATTCAGGTCAGTCTGTATGTCCTTCCTTACTATGATCTGCCTGTACTGCTCGCAAACAAAGCTCTTCACTGTACTGAGGCACATGTGACTACAATAAATCAAATCAAATATTAAATCAAAATACTTCAAGCAGCAAGTGTCTAGTGGGCCTGGGATATTTGTGAGGAGGCAGGAGGTAAATGTATCTCAGTCTCTGATTTACTGGAGTGTGGAAAGAACTGGCAGAGTGGCATATTAGTTAGGAGAAAGTGAGGTCTGCATATGCTGGAGATCAGAGCTGAAAATGTGTTGCTGGAAAAGCGCAGCAGGTCAGGCAGCATCCAAGGAACAGGAGATTCGACGTTTCGGGCATGAGCCCTTCTTCAGGAAAGAAGAAGGGCTTTCCTGAAGAAGGGCTTATGCCCGAAACGTCGAATCTCCTGTTCCTTGGATGCTGTCTGACCTGCTGCGCTTTTCCATCAACACATTTTCAGCGCTGGCATATTAGTTAGCACTGCTGCCTCACAGCACCAGGTACCTAGGTTTGATTCCATACTTGGGTGTCTGTTTACATGTGGTTTTAGTCTGGGTGCTTTAATTTCCTCCCACAGTCCAAAGATATGCAGGTTAGGGGTATTGGCCAGACTAAATTGCCTATACTGTGCAGGCTAGGTGGATTAGGCATGGGGAAATGCAGGTTTGTGGAAGGGGGTGCATCTGGGATACTCTTCAGAGGGTCAGTGTTGTCTTGATGGGCTGAATGGCCAGCTTCCTTTCTGTGGTAGGTCATGTAGCTGAGTGGCAGCTTCAAATCTGGCTGTGTTTCTACTGTCCCCTCCAGCTGCTGCATTGCCAATTACCCCATTCTGGTGACTCTGTTTTGAAGGCACTAACATCAAAATTGGCAGACGGGGATTGATTATTCTGTGTGTATTCATTAGTTAAAACTTAAGATAACTTTAAATATTTTCAAATATATTAATACATTGTGATTTACAAACTTTAAATGATGTTCACAATGGAATGTGTTGCTTAACTGCTGAAGATGCTCAAATTATCCCACATCCATGTGTGTTGCAGCATCAGCCCATATGTTCAAAACATGGATCTGAAACCATGCACCGTCATGTCTTAACATAGTTTTAGTATGTTTTATGTTTTGGGTTCAGACTTGAATCCAGTTCACACACTTGTTGTTCGACATTCTAATTTATTCTACAATCCAGAAAATTCCAAAATTCAGAAATGCCTTGGTCACATGCTCTCCAGATTGAAGAAGTTATTGTGTATTAGAAACAGCTTCTGTGTGAATTAGAATTGTTTATCCAATAACTGGAATATCACACCTGACTTGTTTTGAGGAAAAAAAAAGGTATAAATTAAAATAAAATATAAAAGTAGAATATTGTGGCCAGTGGAAATCTGAGGTAAAGGCAGAAAATACTCTAAATGTTCAGCAGTTCAAACAGCATCTGTGGAAAGAGAGAGAAAAATAACATTTGATCTTGTTTTAAATATAAGATAAAATTAATGCGTTTGGATCGAATATTTAAGTACCAACATATTTTAAGAGAACAATGTATGCATAACGTTTTTTGTAAATACTTTTGGACCAAGCTGACAATATGACATGGTGTTTATATTCTAAGATTTTGATGCAATGCTATGCAATTTGAATAGATAGAACATTTTAACATGAGAAATTTTTGAAAAACACAAAATTACTCTGAATAACACACGAGTAAAGACATTGGTAAACTAAGAATGACTTCACAGTATTTAACATTACTTGTGAACCACTCTTATGTAGATTCCTGATTGTAGTGCATTTGGAATTTGTTGTCTGTAGCATTGCAAAATTATTTGTGATAACAAAAGTATACTTTATAACCGTTTTATATAGCACCTTTAACAGAGCAAAATAACCCAAGGCACTTTATAGCAATATTGCCAAATAAAATTTGAAATGGAATCACCTAAGGATTTAATAGGGTAGATGATCAAAAGCTTGATAAAAGCAGGTGCATTTCAAACAGCATTTTAAAACAGGAGAGGCAGAGAGGTGGAAGTGTTTAGGTAGTAAATTACAGAGTTTACAGCTGAGGCAGCTGGTGTTACATACAGCAGTGCTGCAGCCAGTGATGCCACAGAAGATCTAAGAGGCCAGAATTGGAGGCGCGCAGATATTTTGCTCAATGTGGGAATCAATGTGAGTCAGTGAGAGAGAAAACAGGACCTGATGCAATTTAGCATAGAGATGGATTATCTCCAGTTCCCAGATAGTAGAACACAGAAAGACTAGTGGGAGTGAATTAGAATAGTGATTGTTTGTTGGTAATAAAGGCACAAGTGTGGAGTTTCACCATGGTTGCACAGTGGCTCAGTGGTTAACATTACTGCCTCACAGCGCCAGGGATCTGGGTTCCACTCCAGCTTTGGGTGGCTGTGTTGATATTGCACATTCTCCCTGTGTCTGTATAGGTTCCCCTGGATGCTCCAATTTCCTCCCACAGTCCAAAGGTGTGCAAGTTGGGTGGATTGGTCATGATGAATCGCCCATAGTGTCCAGCGGTTTGCCGGCTAGGTGGATGAGCCACAGTAAAATGTGGGGTCAGCGGGTATAGTGAGGACCTGGTTCTGGGGACTGCTCTTTGGAGGGTCGGTGAGACTCGGTGGGTTGCATGGCCTATTTCTGCACTGTAAGGATTGTACGGCACATTCTATGAGGCAGTGATGGAGTTGAGTAATATTGGCGAAGTGGTGCAAATGGTGATGGTGCAAATCTGTAGTTGAAAACTCATGTCAAGTTAAATATAATACCATAGTTGTGTGCATTCTCAGAGGCAGTTGTTAAAGAGGGGAATGAAGAAGGCAGTTAGGGAAGTCACTTTGTCACAGGAACTGAAGATAACTGCTTTCATCTCCCATGACTTAGTTGGAAAAAATTTCTGCTCATCTAGTACAGATTGTCAAACACTGGTGGTGTTGAAAGAGAATATGGTGTGTTGGGGTGTTGACAGCATGTATGCAAAAACTAATAATGTGCTTTGTGATAATATTACTTTGGGACAGGATGTTGATGAGAAATAGCAGAGGCCTGAGACAGATCCTTAAGAGGCAGGGTGTCTCTATTCCTGATGAAAGGCTTTTGCCTGAAACATCAATTTTCCTGCTCCTCGGAGCTGCCTGACCTGCGGTGCTTTTCTAGCACCATTCTAATCTAGACTCTAGTTTCCAGTATCTACAGTCCTTGTTTTTACTTACAGATCCTTAAGAGACATGAGGCAATGTGTCGGAGCAGGAGGAGAAAGTACTGCATGCAATTCTCTGGCTATGACACTCCGGCCTACCATCCTCACTTTGACCTCCTTCCACCTATCACATCTCCATCGCCCCTCCCCCAAGTCGCTCCTCCCTACTTTTTATCTTAGCCTGCTTGGCACACTCTCCTCATTCCTGATGAAGGGCTTATGCCCGAAACGTCGAATTTCCTATTCCTTGGATGCTGCCTAACCTGCTGTGCTTTAACCAGCAACACATTTTCAGCTAAAGAAGAATGGAGCCATGTGAATGCTGTTTCTCACAGCTGGACAAAAGTGGAGCGGTATTGGAGGAACATAGAACGTAGAACATAGAACATAGAAAAATACAGCGCAGTACAGGCCCTTCGGCCCTCGATGTTGCGCCGACCAAAGTCTACCTAACCTACACTAGCCCAATAACCTCCATATGCTTATCCAATGACCGCTTAAATGACCATAAAGAGGGAGAGTTCACCACTGCTACTGGCAGGGCATTCCATGAACTCACAACCCGCTGAGTAAAGAATCTACCCCTAACATCTGTCCTATACCTACCATCCCTTAATTTAAAGCTGTGTCCCCTAGTAACAGCTGACTCCATTAACAGAAAAAGGTTCTCAGTGTCTACCCTATCTAAACCCCTAATCATCTTGTACACCTATATCAAATCTCCCCTAAACCTTCTTTTCTCCAATGAGAACAGCCCCAAGTGCCTCAGCCTTTCCTCATACGATCTTCCTACCATGCCAGGCAACATCCTGGTAAACCTCCTCTGCACTCGTTCCAATGCCTCCTCATCCTTCCTATAGTATGGCGACCAAAACTGCACACAATACTCCAGATGAGGCCGCACCAGAGTCTTATACAACTGCAACATGACCTCAGGACTCTGGAACTCAATTCCTCTACCAATAAAGCCCAGTACACCATATGCCTTCTTCACAACACTATTTACCTGGGTTGCAACTTTCAGAGATCTGTGTACATGGACACCAAGATCCCTCTGCTCATCCACACTACCAAGTAGCCTACCATTAGCCCAGTAATCCATCTTCTTGTTACTCCTACCAAAGTGAATGACTTCACACTTAGCTACATTGAACTCCATTTGCCACCTTTCTGCCCAGCTCTGCAACTTATCTATATCCCGCTGTAACCTGCCACATCCTTCTTCGCTGTCCACAACTCCGCCGACTTTCGTGTCATCTGCAAACTTGCTCACCCAGCTTTCAAGCCCCTCCTCTAGATCATTTATAAAGATGACAAACAGCAATGGTCCCAAAACAGACCCTTGTGGAACACCGCTAGTAACTGCACTCCAAGATGAACCTATTCCATCAACTACTACCCTCTGTCTCCTTCCAGCCAGCCAATTCCTAATCCAAACCTCTAATGCACCCTCAATGCCATACCTCCGTAGTTTTTGCATTAGCCTACCATGGGGTACCTTATCGAACGCCTTGCTAAAATCCATATACACCACATCTACTGCTTTACCCTCGTCCACCTCCTTAGTCACCTTCTCAAAGAACTCAATAAGGTTTGTGAGGCACGACCTGCCCTTCACAAAACCATGCTGACTATCCTTGATCACATTATTCCTATCCAGATATTCATAAATCCTATCCCTTACAATTCTCTCTAAGACTTTGCCCACAACAGAAGTGAGACTCACTGGCCTATAGTTACTCGGGCTATCCCTACTCCCCTTCTTGAACAAGGGGACCACATTCGCTATCCTCCAGTCTTCTGGCACTATTCCCGTAGACAATGACGACATAAAAATCAAGGCCAATGGCTCTGCTATCTCCTCCCTAGCTTCCCAGAGGATCCTAGGATAAATGCCATCAGGCCCAGGGGACTTATCTATTTTCATCCTTTCCAGTATTCCCCAGACCTCTTCCCTACATACCTCAAGGCCATCCATTCTAATCACTTGTGACTCAATATTCACATCAGCAATAGTGTCCTGTTCCTGAGTGAATACTGATGAAAAGTATTGATTTAGTGTCTCTCCAATCTCCTCCGCCTCCACGCACAACTTCCCACTACTATCCTTGACTGGACCGATACCTACCCTAGTCATCCTTTTATTCCTGACATACCTATAGAAAGCCTTTGGGTTTTCCCTAATCCTACCAACTAAGGACTTTTCATGTCCCCTTCTCGCTGTTCTTAGCTTGCTCTTTAGATCCTTTCTGGCTACCTTATAACTCTCAATCGCCCCAACTGAACCTTCACGCCTCATCTTTACATAGGCCGCCCTCTTCCCTTTCACAAGGGATTCCAATTCCTTATTAAACCACGGCTCCCTCACAAGACCCTTTACTCCCTGCCTGACTGGTACATACTTATCAAGGACACCCAATAGCTGTTCCTTGAACAATCTCCACATATCATTTGTGTTCTTCCCTCGAAGCGTATTTTTCCAATCCACGCATCCTAAGTCATGCCTCACCGCATCATAATTTCCCTGCCCCCAGCTATAACTCTTGCCCTGCAGTGCACACTTATCCCTCTCCATCACTAAAGTAAAAGTCACCGAGTTGTGGTCACTGTCCCTGAAGTGCTCACCTACGTCCAAGTCTAACACCTGGCCTGGTTCATTACCTAGAACCAAATCCAGTATAGCCTCACCTCTTGTTGGCCTGTTTACATATTGTGTCAGGAAGCCCTCCTGCACACATTGGACAAACACCGACCCATCTAACGAACTCGAGCTATAGCTTTCCCAGTCAATATCTGGGAAGTTAAAGTCCCCCATAACAACCACCCTGCTACTTTCACTCTTCTCCTGAATCATCCTTGCAATACTTTCCTCTACTTCTCTCGGACTATTGGGAGGCCTGTAGAAAACTCCTAACAGGGTGACCTCACCTTTCCTATTTCTACCTCAGCCCAAACTACCTCACATGGCAAGTCTTCCTCCATCGTCCTTTCCACCGCTGTAATACTATCCTTGACAAGCAATGCCACACCACCCCCTCTTTTACCCCCATCTCTGACCCTGCTAAAACATTTAAACCCTGGAACCTGCAACAGCCATTCCTGCCCCTGTTCTACCCACGTCTCTGTAATGGCCACAACATCGAAGTCCCAGGTACCAACCCACGCTGCAAGTTCACCTACCTTATTTCTTATACTTCTGGCATTGAAGTATACACACTTCAAGCCACCTTTCTGCTTACAGGCACCCTCCTTCGAGATCGATGCCTTGTTCCTAACCTCCCTACACTCAAGGTCCTGTACCATAAAGCTACAGTCCAGGTTCCCATGCCCCTGCAGAGTTAGTTTAAACCCTCCCAAAGAGCACTAGCAAACCCCCCCCCCAAGGACACTGGTGCCCCTCAGGTTCAGGTGTAGACCATCCTGTTTATAGAGGTCCCACCTTCCCCAGAAAGAACCCCAGTTGTCCAGAAACCGGAATCCCTCCCACCTGCACCATCCCTGTAGCCACGCATTTAACTGTTCTCTCTCCCTATTCCTCGACTCTCTATCACGTGGCACGGGTAACAAACCAGAGACAACAACTCTGTTCGTTCTAGCTCTGAGCTTCCAACCTAGCTCCCTGAAAGCCTGCCTGACCTCCTCACCCCTCTTCCTACCTATGTCGTTGGTGCCAACGTGTACCACGATCTGGGGCTGCTCCCCCTCCCCCTTAAGGACCCAGAAAACACGATCAGAGACATCACGTACCCTTGCACCTGGGAGGCAACATACCAATCGTGAATCTCTGTCACCCCCACAAAACTGCCTATCTGTGCCCCTCACTATTGAGTCCCCAAGAACTATCGCTCTACCTTTCTCCACCCTTCCCTTCTGAGCAACGGGGACAGGCTCCGTGCCAGAGGCCTGAACCTCGTTGCTTATTCCTGGTAAGTCATCCCCCCCACAAGTATCCAAAACGGTATACTTGTTCTTGAGGGGAATGACCGCAGGGGGTCCCTGCACTGGCTGCTTCCTCCCACTCCCCCTGACTGTCACCCATCTCTCTATAACTTTCGGAGTAACTACTTCCCTAAAGCTCTGATCTATGACCACCTCTGCCTCCTGAATGATCCGCAGTTCATCCAACTCCAGCTCCAGGTCCCTAACACGGTCTTGGAGGAGCTGGAGATGGGTGCACTTCTTGCAAGTGTAATCAGCAGGGACGCTAATGGCTTCCCTCACCTCATACATGTTGCAAGAGGAACATTGCACTGCCTTCGCTGCCATCCCTCTAAAAGGTAAACTTTAAAAACTAGATCTAAAGAAACAAACAAGCAAAATGCAGAACTTACCTGCTTACCACAACGGGTCTTATTATTAGGTTAGAGGAGGAGGGCGGGCGGGAGCCTCTACCCCTGTAGTGCCTCGGGTTCCTCACCTGCGCGCATATATAAGAAAAAACCCTTCCCAGGTAACCTAGCGCGACACCAGCTTCCGGGTCCGCTAGGCGCTTAAAAAAACTTTAAATTTTAACTGTTAAAAAACACTAACTGGACTATACCCGCGACTTCAAAAAACACCACCAGACAGCCGTTACCTGCTCCGCCGAGAGAGTGAGGGAGTGAACGTGGTGTGTCTGACTGTGACAAAGGCTGAAGACAAGTCGAGGAGGATGAGAAGGGATGGACGGTTTAGAATTGTCACAGTCACATAGCTGAGAGCTGTTTAGGTACAGTGACAGTGAAGAAACCTCATTGTACATTCCAACATGAAGCTCTGAGCATGGATTTGAGGGCTAACAACAAATTCAAGGACTTTGAATAGGAAAGTTGTTGATGGGTAGTAACTTATAAGAATGCAGGTGTCAAAATATGACTCATGAGGAGTGGAGCAATGAAAGCAGATTTGACGGAAGGTAGGACAGTACTATGGCTAGAGAGAACCATTAACAACAGCAGCTAACCTGGGAGTCAGGAGGAGAGCTGTACAATCAGCAGTTTCAAGGACATATAGTCATGTAACCAAGATGTTAGTCTCCTGAGTAGGGAGAGAGACAGGATAATGAATTGAGATGGGGGTTGAAATTAGTGAGGATGAGCAGTCATTTGGTTCAGAGGCTGAGGCAAAAAAAACAGTGAGAGTAGTTTGGTGAAAAAATATTTTGGGATTTGGGTGGTTGTGAGAGAATGAGTGTTTTAAATGAGCAGTAAGAGAGATAAAAGAAGGTGAGATGCTCAAAGAGGAAAACGTGTCAGATTGAGGACACATTTGGAATGCACACAATTACACATAAACTCCTGCATGAACATTGACTTACACTCATGTAAATATGTTTACCAATATAGACATATTCTGTACATTGTGCTGAGATTTTAGTTTGAGAAAACTACTGGTGAAACAGCAAAGTAGCACACTGGGGCTGGTCATTCTACTGGTTTCTTTGCTGATGCCAAGTTGGTAAGATACAGCCTATAATTGTCTCCATGCCCACTCCCTTAATTCCAGCCAATTTCCAAATTTTAGACCCATTCCAAAGGCAGTTACTTAGTGCTATTCCCAGTTGCGTTGGAAAAACCACCTCAGTGGAAGTATGAAAGTTATGGCTGGTGCTAGAATCAGAGTAGCCTGGACTGTCGCCTTTGATGCAAACAAATAAAGTGTTTTGTTATGGTTGGAATACTTAACGTTTTCAGTCTTTACCTTACAGCAATATTATATACCAGTTGATTAAATTTTAATTATAACTAATGATCATTTATTATGTGTTTTGTTTAACTTTACTCAAAGAGGAAAGTGTGCCTCTCCATAAATGTTTTGATAAGACAATTCCTTCAAGAAGCAAACTTCTTTAATTTCTCCCAAATGTCACAGTGACTACTTAGTAATAATGATTTAATAAAGATCGTTTTATTTTCTATAGCTTTATAAATATGAACCATGTGAATTTTGATAAGAGCAACAAAATATTATAGCAGTTATTTTCTAAAATGACAGTGATGTCATAAAAATCTAACCCATCAGTTTATTGTCCCTGGATTAGTTTATTAGTTTATTAGCTTAATTTTGGGCTAGGAATTAAGAATACTTAAAGTTCATGGGCAATACTAAGGCAGTCATTCAACAATATGATATTTTAAAGAATATTCTTATTTTTAATTTCAACAGAAATGTTTAATGTTGGTGGAAAAATAAATATTACCTTCATAATTGTTGAAGGACACCAACATTTGTACTAATGCCTTGAATGACGGGCGATTTTGTGCTTTTCTGTTCCAGCACTGAAGCATTACTTCATACAATTTTCTTGGACATTCCTCAGGACAAGGCATTCGGTAATCTTTAGAAACCATGCTCACTACTTCTTGGTTGTTCATACCTGCAGCAGAGTGATTATTATTAAATAGATTTAAAATTAAAAGTATATTTTCCTAATAATTTTCAGATGTGCAGATTTTGTACAACAAAACTGAAAGCCTACCTGGGTAAGGTGTTTTACCACGAGTGACTGTTTCATAAAGAAGAACACCAAAGGACCACACATCAGATTTCACAGAGAAATGGCCAAATTCTATAGCTTCAGGGGCGGTCCATTTATATGGAATTGTAGTTGATTGAGACACATATACATCCTCCTAGATTTAAATAAAATAGTAGAATGTTACATATGAACAAGAACAGACCATTCAGCCTAGCTCTAATCCATCATTGGATTCTAGCCACTGAAAGAACATAACTTTATTATAATTGGATTTCATTCATGCCAAGCAGTATAATTTAAACATTAAATCAGTGATATAAAACTTCTCACACATGGATGTTGCATCATTTAAGTGCAAACATTGCTCAAGGGACATGGAATCTTGTAACAAATATTTAGTATCACACTCTAAATGTTAATATTTCAGTGTCTGTTAAGTGAAATAAATTCCAGTAAACAATTTTGAAAACTTGTATTTTCCATATTTAGTTGCTTATCTGATTTTCCATCTGAAACACTGCTCTTTAGCTCAAATTACCAAGTAAGTCATCAACAACACACTCCAAAGTTTCAACAATTCAAAAAAATTTGCTTTGAAGTACTTTCTGCCCCTGTTAATGTTTTACCATCATTTTATGATTGTTTACAGTAAAGTTAGCATCTAATTATCTGTAACATTAGTAGCCAGTGCATGTTGTGTACATCAAGGAAGTAAGGTCATTTGCAATTCCACTTTTCTACATTATGAGTAATTAAAACTTGCCTAATTGTTGAATCTGTGCAAAAAAGTCATTGTTCATATATGCCAGTTCTTTCTAACTTAAATGGAGGGGTTCAAACTGAAATTTAACAATGTTAAATTCTAATTTTATAATATAAGTTCATGATCTCCAGAAAAAAAACGAAATGTGAAAGAAAGAATAAGTTAACAAACAAATATGCATTCTCAATATACACCATAACACTTTATAGCCAATCATTCACTTTTGAAGACACTTATAAAGTTTATTTTCTGACTATTTAGTTTCTAAACTAGTTATATGAATAATGAACGATTGGTTGACATGGATATTTCTGAATTGATAATTATATGGAGTTGTTAGATGGCAGTAGCATTCAACAGCTTCCAGTTGAGTCTGTTTTCTGAACCAAAGAAGCTTGCTGCTCCCAAGCTGTTCCCATTTTGTTCACAACTTCTACCAACTTTTCAATAAGTGCCGAGTACAAGGATGATTACATGTACAAAGACAGAGAGCCTTGACTGAACAAATGTCACTTACATCAACTATCAAAGAACAGTGAAATAAAGAGCAAAAAGCATCTCTACAAATCTAGCAAAAGACCACATAAGGAAGGACGAACAGATGGATACACACACACACACACACACACACACACACACACACACACACACACACACACACACACACTTAACAGAGGAGCAGAGACACTGAGCTTGTAACCATGAATGCAGATTCACAACCTGTTATTTTAGTACCACAATAAAAAAAGTCTATCATCAGTAACATATCAATTACTACTTAATGTTTATTTACATTGATAACTTGGATCTAAAAATTCAATGGAAGTTGATAAAAGCTGCACAAAACTGGGAAGGGTACTGAAATTGAAAGAGACAGCCAAAAATTTATAGAATGCCTTCAACAAAATATTTGAACGAGCAGAACAATGACAAATGAAAATTTAAGATGAAAACTGTGAAGTATTGTACATGAGAAATATTGGTGATACTAGTGTGCCATTAATGGAAATATACAAATGACAGATTATTAACTTTAACTGGTCAACAAGGAGACTTAATAGAAACAATGATAAACATGTCCAAGCAGGACAAGTGTTATATGGAATCAAACTTTACAATTCACTGATCAAATGACACATCAAGTACTGTGTCCATTTCTGACTGCAAAGAAGCAATGGGCTATTCAAGTGCTCAGAAGAATCAAGGTAATAATATCTGGGGATCTCATACTTCAAAGACTGCAGAAACTTTGGCTTTCAATCCTTAGAAGCGAGTAATAGGAAAGATGGTTTTATGAAAGCATGTTAAATATTTAAGGGAATGTCGTATTTCTTTAAATTATCTTCATGAATGATGCAAAGGGACAAGCATTCACAAATCTTAAAAGATAATTTTAACATCAATATTAGGTAGATATTTATCATATGAAAATGAATAATTCTTAGAACCAATTTCTGGTCCTAAGCTTTGAAATCACTTAAGAAACAAATTGAGATAAACATAGTATGATGCAGGGTATTACTGATTTTGCTGAGCCTTAAGCATCTTGTGATGAAGCAGAAAATTCCAGAAGGTACTAAGAATTCACCATGTGAAACAGATCAAAGGTCAACTCTGTTGCATGCTTTTGAATTGAATGTAATTAGTTTTATAGCCATTTCTGTTTTAATGGTCTACTCATGCTCATTATAGTCTAAACTCTAGAGGAGATCAACAGTCAGATATCCTTTTTCTAACATGATTAAATTTAGCATTATGCACAAATGATCCGAAAGGAAAATAGTATTACCTTTACCAAACGGGCTAATCCAAAGTCAGCAATTTTGCAAATGCAGTTTTCTCCAACAAGTACGTTCCTTGCAGCCAAATCTCGATGGATATAGTTTTGGGATTCCAAATACGACATTCCCTCTGCTACTTGGACAGTCATGTCAAGTAGTTGGTCCATATTTAAATATAATCCTTCTTTGCCTAACGTTCATTAAAATGAACAGTAGTAAAGTTGAAGAGAAAATAAAAATTGATTTTGACAAAAAATATAACTTTATTGATTCACATTTTGTATAATTCTCTCCATCAGGAAAGTTTACATCTGAATATGCTACTTATTCAAGCAACAAACCTCTTATTATTTCATGGATGTGTGTGACAATAATGACCTTGCACTACATTTCTGCACACATTAAGCATTTAGACATAATACTGAAAAATGTAATTAAAGCAGGCACTGTTATAATTTACCAAATTTCAGAGACTGGTTGGCTTTGGAATTAAAATAATTCAAAATTAAATATATCAGTTGAGAGTCTCCCAAGAGAACTTTCATCCATTTGACCTTTCTCAACTGTGTAAAATCAAAGCTACAAATGGCAATTAAATTTATAAATATGGAATGATATCAGCACAGAAAGAAGTCATTCAAGTGATTGTGCCTATACAGGCTCTTTGAATGAGTTACCCAATTAGTACTGTGAGTATAAGTTGTTCTAGTGAGACTGAATTACTTTCAGTAAGTATCGGAGTTAAGGAAGGAGTACATTATGAGCCCTCAGAGGAGATCTAACAAAAGCAAAGTTCAAGAGTTCCAACAATCAAAGTCAAAACTGGATCAAAGGTAAATAACAAGAAGATTAGCTGGGTGGCCAAAGACATTTTTGCTGTTTGAAATACTTACTAATGCCCTTATAGGAATTAGAAGTGAGAATGCTAAATTAGCTGCAGACATGATGCTGCAAGAGAAAATATTTCATAGACTGGTTGAGAAATTATTTTAAGATTTTAATGCACAATGTTTAGGGGTGAACCTGGAGATGAATTATTTGATTTTGCAGGCACACTTTCAAATTATATTAGGCAGCCTTGTAGCTGTTTTGCCATAAGACTGGTTTGTGGACACTCAAATTTTAAAATTAAAAACAGAAAATGCTAGAAGGTCAGATAGCATCTGAGAAAATAGAAAAGCAAAGTTAATGTTTTAGATTAATGATCATTCATCAGACCTAAAAAATAACTCTACTCCTCTACCCACAGATGCTAATCCGAAAGTTTCCAACAACTTTTGTTGTTCTTTCAGATTTTCAGAGTGTGTCCCATTTTGCTTCTGTTACAGAGTGCTAAATTTTCCCATTTTCCTCTCCTCTACGCAGAAAAGCACTGTAGCTGGTAACCTGTAACTGAGGACTAAAGACCTGTGTACTAAGAAAGCAATGTGACTCACACAGAGGTTGGCAGCCCGTAAGATAGTATTGAAGTTAGCGTGCAATGTTAAGTGGACAGAAGTTGACAGCCTCCAAGCACTCAGAAATCAAGGTAAGAGCCATAAGATGCATGTGTCTATATCAACTCAAAAGCATCCTATTTCGGTGCAGGAAAAGCATATTTGTCCCTGCATACTAAGTGACATGGCAGAAGCATGCAAATCATAGGTGTCCATTAGCTCCAGTGTGAAGTGTTGAAGGTGTCTGACTTGCTTCAAGAACAGTCAAGATGAATCAACGAGGATAACTGTTTGCTGATGCCAGTTTGTGTGGTTGAAAGATTAAGAAGGATTGTCACCACACAGGAACATGCAGGGTTGCCTGATGAAGCAATTGAATGATGACTGGGACAAGAATTCAACAGGTTGCAGATATCAGGTAACCATTCTAACCAATACATCAAGTTTTTGAGCCATCATATTTCTCAGGAGAGGAGAGGAAAATTGGAATCAAGACCAAAGTCGGTGCATTTGATGGGAACAAAAAGGTAGTCAATACTCATGGGATAGATTCTGAACTTGTCATTTAAGCTCTGAGGGGTAAATCAGATTAATTTTATCAACCATCAAGAATTTGATTTTGTTATTCGCATCAATTTTGCTACCTTTCTCAGCATTACACTTACAACACTAAGGAGGCAGAAACTCTACCCAATGTCACTTTTCTGGTTGGTAAGAGATAGTATAAACTGTGTCAGGGCTCACAGAACTACAAAAATGAAAGCCTTCCCTTTTTGTCCTTTGAGTAATAATCTTCAATATGGTCTCTTGTAATGAAGTAATGAGCAACACAAACAACCTTCCACAATTTATCTCCTTGTAAGCTGTCAGAATTTTAAAGACCCTGTCAGACGTGAAAAAAATCCCTAATTTTCCAAGCTGTAGCTATAATCTGAAATTTCACAGGTTGATCTTTGTAAATATGGTGCTTTCTGAGAACTTTGTTCTCCTGATAATAGTATCCTTTAACAGTATTCTTTACGTTAGTGATAGTGGTTTTATACTTCTGCAGTGGTCATTTCAGCAAAAGTGTTTATTGTTATCTTGAAAGTTGTATGTTGCCATCTTTCAAGTAGTTTGTGTCATTCTCCTTGATGACAATGTTGTCTGGTTTGCTTCAGCTCTTTTGGAGGTATCAATATCAAATCAAATCAAATCAAATCATATAAAGTTAAAAGAGAAAAAGTATAACATAGCAAAGATAAGTGGGAAAACTGAGGACTGGGAAGCTTTTAAAGAGCAACAGAGGATTACTAAGAAGGAAATACGCAGAGGAAAAATGAGGTACGAAGGTAAACTGGCCAATAATATAAAGGAGGATAGTAAAAGCTTTTTTAAGTATGTGTAAGGCAAAAAAATGGTTAGGACTAAAATTGGGCCCTTGAAGACAGAAACAGGGGAATATATTACGGGGAACAAAGAAATGGCAGAAGAATTAAATGGGTACTTCAGATCTGAGTTCATTGAGGAAGACACAAGCAATCTCCCTGAGGTAACAGTGGCTGAAGGACCTGAACCTAAGAGAATCTATATTTGCCAGGATTTGGTGTTGGAGAGACTGTTAGGTCTGAAGGTTGATAAGTCTCCGGGGCCTGATGGTCTACATCCCAGGGTACTGAAGGAGGTGGCTCGGGAAATCGTGGATGTGTTGGTGTTTATTTTTCCAGAGTTCGATAGATTCAAGGTCAGTTCCTGAGGATTGGAAGGTGGCTAATGTTATACCACTTTTTAAAAAAGGTGGGAGAGAGAAAGCAGGAAATTATAGACCAGTTAGTCTAATCTCAGTGGTGGGAAAGATGCTGGAGTCTATTATAAAGGATGAAATTACGGCATATCTGGATAGTAGTAACAGGATAGGACAGAGTCAGCATGGATTCATGAAGGTGAAATCATGCTTGACTAATCTTCTTGAACTTTTTGAGAATGTAACTCTGAAGATGGACGAGGGAGATCCAGTAGATGTAGTGTACCTGGACTTCCAGAAAGCTTTTGATAAAGTCCCACACAGGAGGTTAGTGAGTAAAATTAGGGCGCATGGTATTGGAGGCAAAGTACTAGATTGGATTGAAAATTGGTTGGCTGATAGGAAACAAAGGGTAGTGATAAACAGCTCCATTTCAGAATGGCAGGCAGTGACCAGTGGGGTACCACAGGGATCCGTGCTGGGACCGCAGCTGTTTACAATATATGTTAATGATATAGAAGATAGTATCAGCAATAACATTAGCAAAATTGCTGATGATACAAAGCTGGGTGGCAGGGTGAAATGTGATGAGGATGTTAGGAGATTACAGGGTGACCTGGACAAGTTAGGTGACTGGGCAGATGCATGGCAGATGCAGTTTAATGTTGATAAATGTATGGTTATCCACTTTGGTGGCAAGAACAGGAAGGCAGATTACTACCTCAATGGTATCAATTTAGGTAAAGGGGCAGTACAGAGACATCTGGGTGTTCTTGTATACCAGTCAATAAAGGCAAGCGTGTAGGTACAGCAGGTAGTGAAGAAGACTAATAGCATGCTGGCCTTCATAACAAGAGGAATTGAATATAGAAGCAAGGAGGTGCTTCTGCAGCTGTACAGGGCCCTGGTGAGACCACACCTGGAGTACTGTGTGCAGTTCTGGTCTCCAAATTTGAGGAAAGACATTCTAGCTATTGAGGGAGTACAGCGTAGGTTCACGAGGTCAATTCCTGGAATTGGGGGATTACCTTACACTGAAAGACTGAAGCGACTGGGCTTGTATACCCTTGAGTTTCGAAGACTGAGAGGGCATCTGATTGAGACATATAAGATTATGAAACGATTGGACACTCTGGAGGCAGGAAACATGTTTCCGCTGATGGGTGAGTGCCGAACCAAAGGAGACAGCTTAAAAATACGGGGTAGACCATTTAGGACAGAAATGAGGAGAAACTTCTTCACCCAGAGAGTGGTGGCTGTGTGGAATGTTCTGCCCCAGAGGGCAGTGGAGGCCCAGTCTCTGGATTCATTCAAGAAAGAGTTGGATAGAGCTCTCAAGGATAGTGGAATCAAGAGTTATGGAGATAAGGCAGGAAGAGGATACTAATTAGGAATGATCAGTCATGATCATATTGAATGGCGGTGCAGGCTCGAAGGGCTGAATGGCCTACTCCTGCACCTATTGTCTATTGTCTATTGTCAAAAAAGGTCTTCAATAAAAGAATGACCAATGACAAGAGAATATTTTAATATCCCAACATAAAAGTGAGTTGCACCTTGAGCTAATAGATTGTAATTCAAAATTCCCAGAGCACAATTTCATTTGCAGCTCCAACCTCAATGGCTGAATTTGAAGAAAGACTCTCATTGCTCGACATTTCAACAGCACACTCAAAATAAATCCAAAATACTGAACAGGCAATAATATAAAAGATGTCTACTCAACTTCGTAAATAGTTTAGCAAACTGCCATTTTTCATTAGCTCTGTTACAATGTAATAAGGATCTGTTGTTGTGCATACTGCATAAAGAGACATTATATATGGATGATGCAACCTCTTCATAACCTGTGTCTCTGCCTGGAAGTCTTTCTGATTCATTACATCTGGAGGAAAATATAAAAATAAATTTGATGAAGCATAAGCATTTTTGTTTACTACATTTTTACTGGTTGTGTGTTATGTTCATAAACCCTTCCACCAGTTTTTGGTCAAATAGTTAAATGCAGTGATTTCTTTTGAGAAGCTTAAATAAATTTTATTTTAGCCTATGAGAGCTGTAACACCATCTTTTTGAGAAAGGAAACAAAAACCCTCCATTAGTGTAAAGCAGAAGTAAAATTTAGAACAATATGGACTGAAAGCACTGCTAGGGAAGATACCATCTGTCTTTAATTTCTGATATAACCTTTGTAAATATGATAATGGTGTTATAAAAGGTATCGAGGGAAATCTCTCTTGTTATTGCTGTGTTGTAACTAATACTTGGGAAAGCATGAAACAGCTCGGGTAATTTCCTCTTTTGTTCTTTCTCTATCTTTTCTGGAACTGGAAAACTGTTGCAAGGAGCATCATTATCCAATTTGGAAGACTGCCTCCAGTGTGCTAACCTATCAACAAAATGGGATATTATTAAATATGTGATAGCCTTATTGAGCTAACTGGTTAACTTGTGACCTAGACATAAAGTTTAGTCTAAACTAATGCTGAATACTTTCCATTGACTTTGCTATTTGAACAAAATATCAATTTGCAATAAGAAGAGCAAAGCTGAAGTTGCATTGTTTCCTTTGTCACCTCATGTTTAATTCTATCAGGTTATTAATATACAGCATTCATGAATGTATCACATACTCTTAGTGTTGGATATTCAAATGCTGTTTTTCTAATAAGGGAATGTTGTTTCATGATTTATACAGTTATTGAGATCTACAGCACTGAAACAGACCTTTCAGTCCATCTTGTTCATGCCCACCAGATGTCATAAATTAATCTAGTTCCATTTGCCAGCATTTGGACCATATCCCTCTAAACCCTTCCTATTCATATACAGTACGCATCCCGATGCCTTTTAAATGTTGTAATTGTATCAGTCTCCACCACTTCCTCCGGCAGTTCATTCCATACACGCACCACCCTCTGTGTGACAAAAATGCCCATTATGTCCCTTTTAAATCTTTCCCCTCCCAACCTAAATCTATGTCTTCTAGTTCTGGACTACCCCACCTCAGGGAAAAGACCCATCCATGCCCCTCAGATTTTATAAACCTCTATAAGGTCACCTTTGAGCCTCCAATTCTCTAAGGAAAACAGCCCCAACCTATTCAGCCTCTCCCTGTAGTTCAAACCTTCCAATCCTACAACATCCTTGTAAATCTTTTCCAAACCCTTTCAAGTTTCACAACATCTTTCCTATAAGAGGCAGATCAGAACTGATTGATTTCCTTTCTAAAGTTTTTTTTGCAAGAAGTTATTACCCTCTGTGTTGGTTACATGCATCTTTGTAGGCAATAGGTAATGTTAATATTGACTAAAGTTTGAACTAATTCATGGATTAAAGTTCATTCAAGTCAAATAAGACCATAAGACATAGGAGTGGAAGTAAGGCCATTCAGTCCATCGAGTCCACTGTGCCATTTAAGTCATGGCTGATGGGCATTTCAACTCCACTTACCCGCACTCTCCCCATAGCCCTTAATTCCTTGCGAGATCAAGAAGTTCTCAATCTCTGTCTTGAAGACACTGAATGTCCCAGCCTCCACTGCGCTCCATGGCAATGAATTCTACAGGCCCACCACTCTCTGGCTGAAGAAATGTCTCCTCATTTCTATTCTAAATTGACCCCCTCTAATTTTAAGGTGGTGCCCACGGGTCCTGGTTTCCTCGCCTAATGGAAACAACTTCTAAGCCATGCATTATCTTGTAAGTTTCTATTAGATCTCCCCCCAACCTTCTAAACTGTAATGAATACAATCCCAGGATCCTCAGCCATTCATTGTATGTCATTCCAGGGATCATCTGTGTGAATCTCCACTGGACCCACTCCAGTGCCAATATGTCCTTTCT
Source organism: Hemiscyllium ocellatum (assembly GCF_020745735.1). Taxonomy (NCBI): domain Eukaryota; kingdom Metazoa; phylum Chordata; class Chondrichthyes; order Orectolobiformes; family Hemiscylliidae; genus Hemiscyllium; species Hemiscyllium ocellatum. Next base: position 38,632,438 of record NC_083415.1, read on the forward strand.
GAGGTGTGGGGCCCAAAATTGGACAGAGCCCCAACTTATTCAGCCTCTTCCTGTAGTTCAAACCCTCAAATCCTGTGACATCCTTGTAAATCTTTTCTGAACCCTTTCAAGTTACACAACATCTAAATGGGGCCTACCTAGAGCTTTGTAAAGTCTCAGAAGCATATCGCTGCTTTGATATTCCAACCTCCTGAGATAAATTACAACATTACGTTCACTTTTTTAATCACAGACTCAACCTGCAAGTTAACTTTGAAAGAATTCTGGACTAGCACTCTCAGATCCCTTTGTAGGCAATAGGTAATGTTAATATTGACAAAGTTTGAACTAATTCATGTATTAAAGTTCATTCAAGACAAATAAGACCATAAGACCATTAGACATAGGAGTGGAAGTGTTTGGCTTTATGAATTTTCTCACCATTTAGAAAATAGTCCAGGCCTGTGTTCTTTTTTGCAAAGTGCAAGACCTCGTATTTGTGCATGTTGAATTTCATCAGCCATTTCCTGGACCAGTGTCCCGAACTGTCTAAACCTTTCTGCAGCCTTCCCATCTTCTCAGTACTATCTGCCTGTCTGCCTAACTTCATATCATCAGTGAACTTTGCCAGAATGCCCCAGTCCCTTCATCCAGATCATTAATATATAAAGTGAATTGCTGCAGCCCCAATACTAAACCCTGCGGGACACCACTTGTCACTGGCTGCCATTCCAAAAAAGAACCTTTTATCCCAACTCTCTGCCTTCTGCCAGACAGCCAATCCTCAATCCATGCCAATAGCTCACCTCGAACACCATGGGCCCTCACCTTACTCAGCAGTCTCCTGTGAGGCACCTTGTCAAAGGCCTTTTGGAAGTTTATATAGATAACATTCACTGGGTTTCCCTGGTCTAACCCACTTGTTACCTCTTCAAAGAATTCTAACAGGTTTGTTAGGCACAACCTTCCCTTACTAAATCCATGCTGACTTATTCTAATCTGGCCCGGCCCTTCCAAGAATTTAGAAATTCCATCCTTAACGATGGATTCTGGAATTTTAACAACTGAGGTTCAGCTAATCGGCCTATAATTTTTAATATTTTGTCCTGATCCTTTCTTGAACAAGGGGATTATAACAGCAATTTTCCAATCATCTGGGACTTTCCTTGACTCCAGTGACTTTTTAAAGATCACAGCCAATGCCTCTGCTATTTCCTCAGCCACCTTTCTCAGAACTCTATGATGCAGCCCATCAGGGCCAGGAGATTTATAAACTTTTAGACCTTCTAGCTTTTCTAGTACTTTCTCTTGTGTAATGCCTATCATACTCAACTCTGCCCCTGACTCTCCTTATTTGTACACATTCTACAAATGTTTGCACACTATAAAGGCATTAGGAAAATTTGTAGTTGCTAAATTATGCAGAAATGCTGCACTGACAATGAAGTGGTACGACTCAGGGTGATTTCTCCTGCTTAATTTAAAACTAACCACACAGATAAGATTTATCCCGTGCAGTGTTCTCTAAAGATTTGAGTGGCCAAGAACCATGTGAAGTAGAACAAACAACTTTATTTCTTAAAGTATAACAGAGAATAATTAACTAACCACTATTTACAATTTCTTTCTCTAACCTATCTTTTACCTTCCTTTCTATAATACTAGTCTGATAAAACTCCCAATTAAGATTTACAAAACAACACTTCTTATCTCAAAACCAGGCAGCTGGAGGTTCTTGTCTTTGGATCTTCCTGTGTTTTCTATTCTCCTTGTTAGAAATTCCTGCACCACTGGTTACTGATCAAAAAGGTACTTTTAAAAAAGATATTTTTTCAAGCAGTCTGTTACATTCTAGGACTTAGCAGTTCTCCTCTCAATTGTTAGATTTCGCCCTGGTCTTACACGCCAGAGCATTGGATTCTCAATATACTCAATTCAAACTGGATTAGAGTTTGATATTTTTCTGGGTATAATTTAAACTGATTGGCTGAATTCGAATTTGTTTCTATCTCCAGGCAATGAGCTAGTCGCGTTGTTGGACCGAGTGTTACATTATTACCTTATTGAGAACACTTGGTGCTGTGACTGGTAGTTCTGCTGCTTTTAACTCTCTTAAAGATACACCCACATCTTCATAACTGAAGTATTATTAAGGATATAGCAAGCAACATTTTGCAAGTGAAAAAATGTCAGTGTTATGCAAATTAACCAGTATATTCCATTATGAAAAAGTTTGTCAGACTGAAGTGCCTGGAGTGTGGAGATTGGACAGGATTCAAAATACCCAAAAGGATATGTAAGTATATGCCATCTTTTATGATATTGATTGATCTGGCAGGCATAATTTAACTTGAGAAGTAAGTGCGGAAGCAAACACCAGAACATACTAAAAAACATTGAAGCAGGGTATACGAAGTAACGGAGGAAGAAATTTAAGTTGCTATTGAAATGAGAGAAGATAGTGTTCGAGCAAGTTGAATGTCCTCTTGAGTTACCTCCAGATCTGAATTGGTCATAGAGACATAGAGTCACAGAGATGTACAGCATGGAAACAGACCCTCCAGTCCAACCCATCTATGCTGACCAGATATCCCAACCCAATCTAGTCCCACCTGCCAGCACCTGGCCCATATCCCTCCAAACCCTTCTTATTCATATATTCATCCAAATGTCTCTTAAATGTTGCAATTGTACCAGCCTCCACACTTCCTCTGGCAGCTTATTCCATACACGTATCACCCTCTGCGTGAAAAAGTTGCCCCTTAGGTCGCTTTTATATCTTTCCCCTCTCACCCTAAACCTATGCCCTCTAGTTCTAGTGACTCCAGGGAAAAGACTTTGTCTATTTATCCTATCCATGCCCCTCATAATTTTGTAAACCTCTATAAGGTCACCCCTCAGCCTCTGACGCTCCAGGAAAAACACCCAGCCCCAGCCTGTTCAGCCTCTCCCTATAGCTCAAATCCTCCAACCCTGACAACATGCTTGTAAATCTTTTCTGAACCCTTTCAAGTTTCGCAACATCTTTCCGATAGGAAGGAGACCAGAACTGCACTCAATATTCCAACATTGCCCTAGGTTTTACATTGGAAGACATTAACAATTAAGATGCCCATTGTATATTTGCCTCCTGATCTATATGATGATTAAGTTAAAACAGTGCTTTTAAAGGTCAAAAAGGTCAGGCGGAAATACATTTAAATTGTTCCCATCAGAAATGGCATTCTTGATCATGTTGCACCACATTCAAACTCTCTGATTGAAATTGCCAAGAGTAACCCTCTTGGATACTGAATCTTTTTTGAAATTTACACATTGGTTTATTCTGAATTTCTTTATTGAGTGCATGGCAACATCAGTGGCATTCACAATGAAAATATTAGTTACAGAAACTCAATAAACTGGCCCTCAGTAATTCACTTCCACTGCTACTGGGTCCAATCCATCTTCCGCAGCTACACTGGCACCACCACCCCCCTTTTCCTCCGTTACATCGATGACTGTATTGGCACTACCTCGTGCTCCCCCGGGGAGGTTGAACAGTTCATCCATTTTACTAACACCTTCCACCCCGACCTCAAATTCATCTGGACCATCTCACACTCCTCCCTCCCCTTCCTAGATCTCTCCATTTCGATCTCGAGCGACCGACTCAACACGGACATTTACTATAAACCAACCGATTCCCACAGCCACCTAGATAACACCTCCTCCCACCTGCCCCCGTAAAAACGCCATCCTATATTCCCAATTCCTTCGCCTCCGCCGCATCTGCTCCCAGGAGGACCAATTCCAGTACCGAACAACCCAGATGGCTTCCTTCTTCAAAGACCACAATTTCCCCTCAGATGTGGTTGACGATGCTCTCCACCGCATCTCCTCCATTTCCTGCTTCTCCGCCCTTGAACCCCGCCCCTCCAATCACCACCTGGACAGAACCCCACTGGTCCTCACTTACCACCTCACCAACCTCCAGATACATCATATCATCCTTCGTCATTTCCGCCACCTCCAAACAGACCCCACCACCAAGGATATATTTCCCTTCCCTCCCCTATCAGCATTCTGGAAAGACCACTCCCTCCGCGACTCCCTCGTCAGGTCCACACTCCCCACCAACCCAACCTCCATTCCCAGCATCTTCCCCTGCAACCGCAAGAAATGCAAAACTTGCTCCCACACCTCACCCCTCACTTCCCTCCAAGGCCCCAAGGGATCCTTCCAAATTCACCTGCACCTCCACACACATCATTTACTGCATCCGCTGCACCCGACGTGGCTTCCTCTACATTGGGGAGACAGGCCACCTACTTGCGGAACGTTTCAGAGAACACCTCTGGGATACCCACAACAACCAACCCAACCACCCCATGGCTGAACACTTTAACTCCCCCTCCCACTCCACCAAGGACATGCAGGTCCTTGGCCTCCTCCGTCGCCAGACCCTGACCACACGACGCCTGGAGGAAGAGCGCCTCATATTCCGCCTAGGAACCCTCCAACTACAAGGGATGAATGCAGATTTCTCCAGCTTCCTCATTTCCCCTCCCCCCACCTTATCTCAGTCCCAACCCTCGGACTCAGCACCGCCTTCTTGACCTGCAATCTTCTACCCAACCTCTCTGCCCCCACCCCCTCTCTGGCCTATCACCCTCACCTTAACCTCCTTCCACCTATCGCATTCCCAACGCCCCTCCCCCAAGTCCCTCCTCACTACCTTTTATCTCAGCCTGCTTGGCACACCTTCCTCATTCCTGAAGAAGGGCTTATGCCCGAAACGTCGATTCTCCTGCTCCTGGATGCTGCCTGACCAGCTGCGCTTTTCCAGCAACACATTTTTCATGCTAAATTGCCCCATAGTGTCCAGGGATTTACAGAGTAAATGGATTAGTTGTGGGAAATGCAGGGATACAGTGATAGGGTAGGGGGCTGGGTCCAGGTGGATTGGTCTTCAGAGGGTTAGGGGTGTGGATTCGAAGTGCTGTATGGCCGTATTCCAAACTGTAGGGATTCTATTCTATGGTTCCACAAGTACCTGGATTTCTCTATAATACTGTTACTCATGGTGATTTACAAATTGATGACTGAAGATCAGGTGCTATTTCTGAATTCTAATATTTCAGGTTAACCAAGATAATTTTACTAAGTTCTTCCTTATCATATCCCTGTAGCTGAGTTCTCAGTTTCCTGTGCTAGAGGTAGTTATTATGGCTTCTATGGCCTCATTCCTAGAATACCTTCTCCATCTGGTTTATTTCACTGGCAGTTGCACAAATACTCTGCATTATTCACTTTGCTCATTGATCGGAGAAGAAGTTCCAAAACTGTCCTAACTGATCTCACAGGCAGAACTTTACCTTTGATGGGCATGGGAGACCAGTCTGACATCATCGTGTTGTCATGCCACTTTGCCAGTGAGGGGAAAGCTGGGTAAACACGCCATCTTGTTTGGAGCCTAATTAGGTTTTGTAAACGATCAATTAAGAGTCTCTTATCATATCTGCTGGGGCTTCTCATTAATTATTTAAACAAGGCATTGACAAACTAAATCAGCTTTTCAAAATATTTCCTTTGGTGATTGTTAATCGTTTTTGGAGGGGTAAGAATGGTTTGTGCAGGTCTAATCATACATAAGTAATCTGTTGGCACTTACTAATGAAATTAGATCATACATTTTTTCAGCAAAAACTTGCAAATAGATATACAAGTTTTTCCTTTTTGAAGCAATGAAAATTTAATTTATTAAAATATCCAATGGACAAGCTTTTAGTGACTATGTCACTTTAAATTAATTTGAAATATTAGACGAATATCTTTCAGGTAACACAGAGCACAAGAGGCCAGAAAAATGAAAGATCTCAAAGCCTTCAAAATCAGTATAATTGTTCAAGACAAAGAATAAACTTAACTAAAAACCAATAGCATTGTTAAATATCATTCCAGTGTACAAATGAATTGATATTGGAGTTTTAAGCAACTCGCCCAAGGCAGCTAAGAGTGCCCAATAGATAGTAATGATCAGGATCTATGTACTAATGAGGTAACAAAACCCAGGTCTACAAAATTCAAGTAAGAGTAACACAAAAATACCTACATTAGCATAAATAAGACAATGTTGCCTACACTATAAGGTATGAACTGATGGCCTCAGAGAGACTCTTGGGTGGCTCAGTGGTTCCTCACATCGCCGGGGACCTGGGTTTGATTCCCATCTTGGGTGACTGTGTGGAGTTTCCTTTGTGTCTGTGTTGGTTTCCTCCCATAATCCAAAGATGTGCAGGTCAGGTGAATTGGCCATGCTAAATTGCCCATAATGTTGGGTGCATTAGACAGGGGTAAATATAGGGTAGAGGAATGGGTCTGATGGGTTACTCTTCAGAGGATTGGTGTGGACTTGTTGGGCCAAATAGTCTATTTTCATACTGTAGAGAGTCTAATCTAAAGACCCCTATACTAACTGAACAAACCAATTTCATGTTCAAACTTGTTTCAGGGACATTCTTACCAACATGGACCATTTTGATAGCGACTGGAATGGTTTTATTCCAATATCCAGCATATACTTCTCCAAAGTGTCCAGATCCCAATTTCTTTGTGAGTGTGAATTCTTTCCTTGGTCGCTCCCAGTCATCCATAGTCAAATAGGACAAATCTCTTATATTTGGTCGATGTTTCTTCAAATACAAAGCAAATGTAAGATTGGAGTAAATGTTTCCTTCAAGTGTTGAAACGTTTTAATTGTCAAAATAAAAATAGATATTTAAATCCTCAGCGATCGTTTAACATTTTCATGAGCTAATTGGGATATATTTTTGCTTGCAACAGTTCCTGAAAGAGCACATATATGAACATTCTAGATTCCCCTCTATTTCATTGCAGAATCTGTCCATTTAAATTGGTCAGAAGCAGTGGCTGGGCATGAAAAATATGCACATTAAAATCAACATTTATGAAGGAAAACTTTTTTATTTGAAAAATAATGACGAATACTTTATTTAATCAATGTGTTAACAGTCTATGCAATGGTTTTTACAGATGTTTTTAAAAACAACTACCCTCATCATTGTCATGGATACCAGGAGCAAGGAGAATAAACTGACTTTCAGCTTCATGCTGCTCATTTGCAATTTTACTGGAATCTCAGGTCTGGTGGGAACAGCTTCAACTTTAGGTTAATAGGATATGGATTCGGGTATCTTCCAGATTAATGGGATGTGGATTCAGGTACCTTTTCGGTCTGTTGACTTATTTTGGTGACTAATTCAGCATTACAAAAGAATTCTACATTCTTGAAGGTGATTTCTTTCAGTTGAGAAACTAAACCGAAGTGTCTGCTAAGTTGAATATGAAAAATTTGCTGGCACTTCACAACAAGTAAGTTTTACTCACAGAACAATCTTAGCAACAACCAAGATTTGGATTATGCAAGAAACTTTGCACAGGTATTCCTTTCTAATCTTCTCAGAACTGAAATGAAGTGGCCTACTTTTTACTGTGCACTGGATATTAGCTGTGCTTGCTTATATGTAGGATTGCATGGACCTAACAAAATAGTACCTGAAAAATGTGAAATGGAAATTAATTGAGTGTGATGAAATGAGATGGAGCCCAGTCTGTCTAGAGCAACATCAGGGGCAACACATGTGCAATTTCCTGACACATCAAGTTCCTTGTTGGGAACCTGCAATCAGAAATTTTTACCCACAATATCAGGTGGCTCAAATGTTTTATATGAGCTCAAATGCTTTATCCACAGCAAAGTGATTTTCCCACTTTTTTTCTTACAACCAAAGCCGTACATTGTTCTCTGACTTGAAACAAAATGCTTGAAGATTAAAGAAGATAAATCTTGATACGTTTCACTTAAAATTAACTTACTTTCTGAAAAGGTGCAGTTAGTAGGAGGTTTGATCGAAGGTAACTTAATTTGTAGTATTCCACAAGTTCTTTAAGACTGGAAAATTGTTTGTTTGCATTCAGGCAAAACGTCCCAGCTTTATTTTGCATGATTCGATAGTGTCTTATAATGTCTCCATCTCGTACTGAGGAAGAAAGGATAAAATGGGAATGCTATATGATATAGTAAGTCAAAGAGGATTATGAGAACTTGGTCAGATAGTTTAACGTAACTCATCAGAATTCCAAAAACCAAAATAAATGAAAACACTTTTTTGGTTACAGGCACTGCAGAGTTCTAGATACAAATTCCAAATAAGCCCTCCCATTTTCTTACTCCTTGGATTGAGACCAAATAACTGAACCAGTGGATAAAACAAAAGAATAGTGTTAGGAAACAAAGTTGAAACATTGCACCCATTTCAATCAACAAGTGAAGCAAATTTACAAAGTTTCTATTGAACCTGGCATGCCACAGGTTTTGGAAGGTAATCAAATAAGGCCATTTTATAGGTGTGAAAAAACAGATTGGTGAATTTTTAAGTGAGCATCTGTAGATCTTAACACAAATTGGATTGCAGAAGTGGTGAAAAATGAATATAGGGTTAGAAGAGACTGCAGAAGCAAGGAGTAGAGGTAGGGTTTGGATTTAGTGTGGCCTTGGAAGCATTTAGAAATAACTTCTGGTGCATAGCAGGCTGATGAATGTTAGTATGGATGTGAAAATCAGACTGAATGCTTAGATAGGGTTTGTATTGGACACAGTTTATGTAGAATGAAACTCAATAAGGAGAACTTTAGGGGAGGCCTTTGGCAGAGATTTTAATGGGACCAAAATATGGATGGATAGAGATGAGTAATAATTGGAAACCAGATGATGGTTGAATGAATGAATGAAAATAAGCTCATAATCAAACAGGGTAATATGACTGAGCATTGTTAAGTGTAATCTGAGTGAAAGGCAGGCGAGGTTGAATTTGATGAAAACGTTCATCAAAGGCCAGGTGTTAGACTTGGAGGTAGGTGAGCACTTCGGGGACAGTGACCACAACTCGGTGACTTTTACTTTAGTGATGGAGAGGGATAATCGTGCGCCGCAGGGCAAGAGCTATAGCTGGGGCAGGGAAATTATGATGCAGTGAGGCATGACTTAGGATGTGTGGATTGGAAAAACAGGCTTCAAGAGAAGAACACTAATGAGATGTGGGGAGTGTTCAAGGAGCAGCTACTGCGTGTCCTCGATAGGTATGTACCAGTCAGGCATGGTGTAAAGGGCCTTGTGAGGCAGCCGTGGTTTAGTAAGGAATTGGAGTCCCTTGTGAAAGGGAAGAAGGCGGCATATGTAAAGATGAGGCGTGAAGGTTCAGTAGGGGCGATTGAGAGTTATAAGGTAGCCAGGAAGGAGCTAAAGAGGAGCTAAGAGAAGCGAGAAGGGGACATGAAAAGTCTTTAGCTGGTAGGATTAGGGAAAACCCAAAGGCTTTCTATAGGTATGTCAAGAATAAAAGGATGACTAGGGTAGGTATCGGTCCAGTCAAGGATAGTAGTGGGAAGTTGTGTGTGGAGGCGGAGGAGATTGGAGAGACATTAAATCAGTACTTTTCATCAGTATTCACTCAGGAACAGGACACTGTTGCTGATGTGAATATGGAATCACAAATAATTAGAATGGATGCCCTGGAAATATGCAGGGAAGAGGTTTTGGGAATATTGGAAAGGATGAATATAGATAAGTCTCCTGGGCCTGATGGCATTTACCCCAGGATCCTATGGGAAGCTAGGGAGGAGATAGCAGAGCCATTGGCCTGGATTTTTATGTCGTCGTTGTCAACGGGAATAGTACCAGAGACTGGAGGATAGCGAATGTGGTCCCATTGTTCAAGAAAGGGAGTAGGGATAGCCCTAGTAACTATAGGCCAGTGAGTCTGACTTCAGTGGTGGGCAAAGTCTTAGAGAGAATGGTGAGGGATAAGATTTATGAACATCTGGGTAGGAATAACGTGATCAGGGATAGCCAGCATGGTTTTGTGAAGGGCAGGTCGTGCCTCACAAACCTTATTGAGTTCTTTGAGAAGGTGACCAAGGAAGTGGATGAGGGTAAAGCAGTAGATGTTGTGTATATGGATTTTAGTAAGGCGTTCGATAAGGTTCCCCATGGTAGGCTAATGCTAAAACTTCGGAGGTATGGCATTGAGGATACATTAGAGGTTTGGATTAGGAATTGGCTGGCTGGAAGGAGACAGAGGGTAGTAGTTGATGGATTATGTTCATCTTGGAGCGCAGTTACTAGCGGTGTACCACAAGGATCTGTTTTGGGACCATTGCTTTTTGTTATCTTTATAAATGATCTAGAGGAAGGACTTGAAAGCTGGGTAAGCAAGTTTGCGGATGACACAAAAGTCGGTGGAGTTGTGGATAGTGAGGAAGGAAGTGGTAGGTTACAGCGGGATATAGATAAGTTGCAGAGCTGGGCGGAAATGTGGCAAATGGAATTCAATGTAGCTAAGTGCGAAGTCGTTCACTTTGGTAGGAATAACAAGATGATGGATTACTGGGCTAATGGTAGGCTACTTGGTAGTGTGGATGAGCAGAGGGATCTTGGTGTCCATGTACACAGATCTCTGAAAGTTGCCACCCAGGTAAATAGTGCTGTGAGGAAGGCATATGGTGTACTGGGCTTTATTGGTAGAGGAATTGAGTTCCGGAGTCCTGAGGTCATGTTGCAGTTATATAAGACTCTGGTGCGGCCTCATCTGGAGTATTGTGTGCAGTTTTGGTCGCCATACTATAGGAAGGATGTGGAAGCTTTAGAACGAGTGCAGAGGAGGTTTACCAGGATGTTGCCTGGAATGGTAGGAAAATCTTATGAGGAAAGGCTGAGGCACTTGGGGCTGTTCTCATTGGAGAAGAGAAGGTTTAGGGGAGATCTGATAGAAGTGTATAAGATGATTAGGGGTTTAGATAGGGTAGATACTAAGAACCTTTTACCGCTAATGGAGTCAGGTGTTACTAGGGACATAGCTTTAAATTAAGGGTGGTAGGTATAGGACAGATGTTAGGGGTAGATTCTTCACACAGCGGGTTGTGAGTTCATGGAATGCCCTGCCCGTATCAGTGGTGAACTCTCCTTCTTTATGGTCATTTAAGCGGGCATTGGATAGGCATTTGGAAGTTATTGGGCTAGTATAGGTTAGGTAGGATTCGGTCGGCGCAACATCGAGGCCGAAGGGCCTGTACTGCGCTGTATCCTTCTATGTTCTATGTTCTATGTTCTATGTTCAGTATTTTTAGCAATTAAATAACAATGGTTTTGTTCTTTGTAATGTTAAGCAACAGGACATTCTAGTCATCCATGACTTAACATTGAGTAAGCATTAGATAGGATAACAACACCAAAGAATCAGGTGGATGATGGAATGGTCAGTGCACTTGTCAAGTTGAATATCATCAGTATTCAAATGGAACTGATCCCATGCTTACTGCTGTTGCTGAGGGCAGCATGGTCAAGATTAGAAGACTTCTCATGATGGACCTTTAGCTGCATTAAAAATGAAGACCCAGAAGGAGAAATCATTCCTGGAGATGATTTGATTTCGTTGAGTCAATTAGGAATGGAAATGTGGAATGTTACACAGGTGCAGCAGAGAGGAGATGCAATATTGTGGGCAACAGGTTGAAGATAAAGCAAAGACTGAAAAAGTTAAGAAGGAATATTAGGCTTCCACAGAAGTCACAAAGGTACTGGGGACTTTGAAGGCATCTGTAAAAACCTGTGGAACTTGTAAGGACTTGGTCAGGAAGTGGTGCAAAACGTATGCATTGAGGTGACTGGAGGCATGAAGAGGAGAGTTTTTAACGGATTTGTTGTCACTTCCTAATCTCACTGGCTTTCTCTAGAATATAGGTTTATTTCTATTTATATTTGTTAAACAATAGAAAGAGAAACTGGAGTAGACCAGTTAACACTTCTTTACTGATGTTAATTGAGAAATAAATATTTGGCAGGCTATTGGTGAAATTTCCTGTCCTTCTTTGAAATAGTGCTATAGGATCTTTCAGATGCCCCTGTGGGAGCAGATGCGTCATCTGGAAAAACAGCATTTCCAGAAGGGCAGAAATTCCTCAGTCTTGTACTGGAGGGTCAGCCTAGCTTTTCATGTTCAAGCTATAACTGACAAAAGCAGCCTTTGTGACTTTAATTTACAAAAATCAATAGTATAATCAGTTCTATAGTGCTGTTATCCTGTCTAACTGCTTCCTTAACATTAGGTCGTGGATGATCAGATGTCCTGTTGTTTTACATTAAAAAGAGCAAGACCATTGTTCAAATATTGAAAATGTTCATCAATTCAACCTTGCCTGCCTTTGACTCAGATTATGTTTAACAGTGCTGAATCTTATTGCCCTGCTTGATTATGAGCTCATTTTCATACATTTGCTCAAACATTTGCTCCCTCGCAAGGGTTGCTGGAGAAAGCAAGTCAGGCAATCCAATATCAAAGCTTCATCTAGTTGCTTGTAATGGTGATTGGACCTCAGAGTTCTGTGCTTTGTATTGACTTCTGAAACTGGTAATCGGTGGGTAAGCACACCAACCAGCATGTGAGGAACCTTGGGTGTTGTGATTGGGTGGTTGCTCAGTTTAGAGCAAGCGTTGCTCAACATAGCTGGCCAAATTCACCATCAGAAACTAGGTTGGATCTTCTGTCTAGTAGCTAAAGAACATATTAGTTGATTATTGGAATAGTTTTTGGTAATCTGCCTGAGGACCTTCTGCCCCCAGTTAGGCATAAAGCCCTTTACATAAACAGCAAATAAGACAAATCGGAGTGAAGCACCTCGGCTTTGAGGGCTAGAATAGGAGTTGGCAGCAGCAGGTGGCCCAGAGCTATAGGTTGAATGCCTGCAGTAGACTTTTAAAAATAAAAAAAAACGTTCTCATTCTATTCAGGGAGGAAATGAAGCTGTTGATTGTAGAGTATTCCTGCACAGGAAATCTGGTTCAGGTTTAACCACAAACTGACTGGATGTGCGGTTTCACTTGTCATGTTGCAAATGATCAGTTGTGAAACTCAAACCATTACTCCACAGTAAAACATAAAAATAACACAAGCAGCTGCAGCTACATTTTTCTCAATATATAATACAATAGATTAGATGATAGTTAAACCTAATGGGTTCAAAGAAGATGCTGCCTATTTGTATAAATTGCTTACCAGATAATGCATATATGTTTTCTTGATTTTCACTTTCACGGATAAGAAAAGACCCAGTTATGGTCTTGCTGGAGAGAAGAATCATTTTTGCTTCTGACCGGCTTAGTTTCCCAGCATACCAACTACCAAAGGGAAGAGGTAAATAGGGTACAGTGAAAATCAAGCCATCAACTTAGATACACCACCTGCATTGTGCTCTTTGTAATATTGGGACTTTATAGTTTATCATTCCTGAGATAAAACTTCGAATTTCCAATTTTATTCGGGTTGAGGACTGCAGCGTTTTAAATTATTTTTGTGAAATCCAAACTATGAAAAGCTCCAATTTCTGATATTTGTATGATATTGCATAGACTGACTTAATGGAGTATACATCCTAAAACGGAAAGCACATTATATAAACAAGAACGCTAATTTATGTAATTGGAAATATCCTGTCAACCTGATGCCCTCTCTCAATAATTAATTACTTAAGAACATAAGAAGTAGCTTATATGACCTCTCAAGCTTGCTGCCATTCAACAGGATCATGGCTGTTCTACCTCAAATTGCTTGTTGAACCTGTTTGTTATTTTTCAATAATTAATATATAAGGACACCCATGCCCCTCAGAATGCAAACATTTCCAGTCTTCCAGTATTCATTCAATGTTTAAAAAATAAGCTATTATTTTTGAAACTAAATTGGACAACTTTGTACTTTTCCATGTAGTATTCGGTGCTGTTGCACTCATCCAACCTGACCATATTCCTCCACAGCCTCTTTGCAATTTTTTCACCACTTTCTTTCCATCTAACTTTGACATTATCAGTAAACCTGAATGTGTTACACTCAGCTGCTTCATCAAAATCGCTAATGACACTTAACTAATTACAGTATGACAGCCTGAAATTGTCCTGTTTATTTCCACACTGTTTTCCATCTATGAATCCGTCCTAATCCACATGAACATATTACTCCAATCCCATAAAGTTTAACTTTGTGTGATAATTGATTGAATTCCATCTTGTTAAAATCTACTTAAAAATCAAAATAATCTGTATCCATTTGTTCCACTTCATTCATCTCACTGCTTGGCTAGCTAATGACTAGCTAAGTAAGTAACTGATCCATATGAAACCAGGAAAATCCCAAGTTCAATCTTTGCCCCCCTCCAAGATTGTTCTGCAGTACCCAGAAATTGAAGATTTATCTCCTGAACATTGCTGTCACAAGGAAAGTCACAAGGGCTTTGTTTTGTTTGATAGAGATACCGAAATCAGGCTGTTGGAGTGGGGCAGTGCCATTGAAGGTGAATGATCTTGTGATGAAGCCTCTAAGAATAGGTCCAGAATTGGTACACTGAACAAATGCTTTTTCCTAGCCATATTGAACATCAAAAAAAAACTTCGTCGGATATGTGGAACAGTCCATCTTCCGCAGCTACTCCGGCACCACCACCCCACCTTTTCCTCCACTACATCGATGATTGTATTGACACTACCTCGTGCTCCCACAAGAAGGTTGAACAGTTCATCCACTTTACTAACACCTTCCACCCCGACCTCAAATTTACCTGGACTGTCTCAGACTCCTCCCTCCCCTTCCTAGACCTCTCCATTTCTATCCCGGGCGACCGACTCAACACAGACATTTACTACAAACCGACCAACTCCCACAGCTACCTAGATTACACCTCCTCCCACCCTGCCTCCTGTAAAAACGCCATCCCATATTCCCAATTCCTTCACCTCTGCCACATCTGCTCCCAGGAGGACCAATTCCACTACCGAACAACTCAAATGGTCTCCTTCTTCAAAGAGCGCAATTTCCCCTCCGATGTGGTCGCCGATGCTCTCCACCGCATCTCCTCCACTTCCCGCACCTCTGCCCTTGAACCCCGCCCCTCCAATCACCACCAGGACAGAACCCCACTGGTCCTCATCTTCCACCCCACCAACCTCCGGATACATCGTATCATCCTCCATAATTTCCGCCACCTTCAGACAGACCCCACCACCACTAAGGATATATTTCCCTCCCCTCCCCTATCAGCATTCTGGAGAGACTACTCCCTCTATGACTCCCTTGTCAGGTCCACACCCCCCACCAACCCAACCTCCACTCCCGTCACCTTCCCCTGCAACCGTAAGTAATGTAAAACTTGTGCCCACACCTCCCCCCTCACCTCCCTCCAAGGCCCCAATGGATCCTTTCATATCCGTCACAAACTCACCTGCACACACATCATTTACTGTATCCGTTGCACCCGATATAGTCTCTTCTACATTGGGGAGACAGGCCGTCTACTTGCGGAACGTTTCAGGGAATACCTCTGGGATACTTGCACCAACCAACCCAACCGTCCCGTGGCTGAACACTTTAATTCCCCCACCCACTCCACCAAGGATATGCAGGTCCTTGGCCTCCTCCATCGTCAGACCCTGACCACACAACGCCTGGAGGAAGAGCGCCTCACCTTTCACCTAGGAACTCTCCAACCACACGGGATGAATGTAGATTTCTCCAGCTTCCTCATTTCTCTCCCCCCACTTTATCTCAGTCCCAACCCCCGGATTCAGCACCTCTCTCGACCTGCAATGTTCTTCCCGGCATCTCCGCCCCACCCCGTCTCCAGCCTATCACCCTCACCCTCACCTCCTTCCACCTATCATATTCCCAGCACCCCTCCCCCAAATTCCCTCCCCCCTTCCTTTTATCTCAACCCGCCTGGCACACCAGCCTCATTCCTGAAGAAGGACTTATGCCCGAACCGTCGATTCTCCTGCTCCTCAGATGCTGCCTGACCTGATGTGTTTTTCCAGCACCACATTTTTCAACTCTGGTCTCCAGCATCTGCAGTGCTCACTTTCTCCCAGAATTGGTAGCCCTAGTGACTTAGCTTTGACAATAAGGACCCTACGAGGTATTCATGACAACAGTGGCTAGCTTTCAAAGGTACTTAATTAGCCACAAAGTCTTTGCAATGCCCAGAAATTAATTCCTTTACTGCAACAAGATAAATAAACAGATGTTCTCAAGTCGTATTGTTTTCCAGTGGTTCATGTTGAAAATGTACAGGGGTGAAAGTTGACAACCCCTGAAAACAGCTACAGGAATTGCAATGAGGGATTAACCTGCACATACTGTTTCTGATGCAGACAGCACACCAATTTTACTTACAGTGTGGAACCAATGGAAGCAATGCTGTTGAATTGCTGTGCACATCAGAAGATCCAAAACTAAGAGAAGCTGGCAGCAGTTAAAGGTAGCCTGCACTAGTTTAAGAGGATGGATTCATTGTCGCTGCAAATTCATTTTACAACAGTGAAGGTGAGACAGTGTGAAAGTGGACGTCTGTGAAGGTAAGACAGTGTCTGAGCGGGCGTCTGTATAGGTGAGACAGTGTGCGAGCGGGCATCTGTGAAGGTGAGACATTTAAAAGACATTTGGGGAGGAACATGAATAGGAAAGGTTTATAGAGATATGGGCCAAACACAGGCAAGTGAGACTATTTTCATTTAGGAACTTGGTCAGCTTGGATGAGTTAGACCAAAGGGTTTGTTTCTATGCTAGATGACTCTATGACTCATTCATAACATGCATAGTTTAATTTTTGCCTAATAAATAAGAAAAAGTATTAATGTGTGATATGATAAACAGACCATAACAGGAAGGGATAGAGTGCCAATCTAAGAATAAACAAACAGAGAAGACTAGAAGCTACAAAAAAACAATATTAGGATAAAATTAAAGACTCTGCAACTTTTTACACAGTTTTTAAAACAAAACAGATGAAAGTAGTGTGCAAACAGATTGGTAAGCATTGGAGAGACATGGCTAAAAGATGTCAAGAAATGGGACCTGAAGGTTGAACAGTACAGTTCATACAGAAAGGACAGGAAGTCAGGAAAAGCTGGAAAGGATGAAGTAGTCTGGAATCAATGCTGCACAGGCTTTTTTCTGAGCTTGGAGCTCATTCTCCCAAGTACGATACTGACCAAATCTATTAGAATGTTTGTGTACCTAATGATGACATAACATTCAATGAATGATGTGTCAACTTCCACTGCAACACAAACAGCAGATAATGAATTTCTACATGCTCAAATAAAGCTCAGACTCTTGTTAGATCAGCGCACAATCATGCAAGTACAGACAGCAATCATCCATGGGTTCCTCAAATAAACACGTTGACCTCGACTCAATATACCGACCACTGCAATGAACAACCGGAACCAGCAAGTGGAAGCAACAGGAACGGAACCAAATAAATTCCAGAAGGATGCAGTACAGCAGCGATTCACAGAAGGCTCCAAAGCACTGAAGATATCACCTAAACAGGGGGCTAAATGTCTGCGTATCAACTTTCCAGTTTGGTGAACATATCGCACTACGGCAACAGGCACCCAAGCTACAAATATTTATGCAAACCTTGAATATAGACTGCTCTCGGGCATGTTCAACAAGTAAGCACAAAAGCTACAATGGCAGCCATCATCATTGAGCAAATACAAATGCTCAAAGATGCATTCAGAGTCACATAACAGTTCAACAATCTGGATTTCAACAGATTATACAGATTACTAAGGGATTGTCTTGGGGGAAAGGACAGATCTTTCCACACCTGTATGACCTTACTGTGGTCCAGCAGCCAGTCAGACCCAAACTGAGATGGTGAAATCTGAAGCTTGGGTCTTTGGAACCCAGAGCTGTTCAAGGTTGTCCTCCAAGGCCTCCACTGAAATTTAGCAGCATAACTGCTGGGATAGCTCTGGGTAGGGCAACTTAGACAGGAACAAGCACACAACAGACAGGCACTACAGAATGCATAAGTTTTGGTGTTTGCAAACAATATGGAATGCTTTTCATTTGTAAATTTTGTTTGGAAAGTTTATTTTGTGTTGGCTATTATTTTCCTCTTTGGCCAAGCTGCCAGTACCATTTTGAACTTCCAAGGTCATGTGTAGTGATCGAAAGCTGAAGCTAACACCAAATTTCAAATGAAATATTTAGAATCCTGTTGTTGGCAGGATTGAGCTCTGCTTATTTTATGCCTCCTTCCTATTCTGTTTTGTTTTATAATATTACTTTTAAAATAGATCCAACAGACTAATCAAAATAATGGACAATGAAACTGCACAGTACACAGTTGTCTTTTGCTTGTACCATCACCAGTGGTCACATTTGTCTGTAGACAAAGAAATAATAAACTGCATGATGTGACAAAATTTCAAAACCATAGATATTTATGGCACTGAAAATGAGCCACTAGATCCAATTCCTACTCCTATTTCTTATGTTTCTCAGAAAGCCATTCAGTCCATCATGTCCGTATCATCAGAAGGAGAATTATCTATCCAAATCCCACCTCTGGTACCTAGTCCAGAGCCTGTAAGGTATGGTACATCCCTTCTAATTCTATCAGTTATTTTAAATCTGTGTCCATGGTTACTGACATCTCTGCTATGAGGAATGGTCACTTCCTAATCACTCATCGTAAACATGTCAATTAAATCAGCCCTCTGCTGTTTTGTTCCAAAGAATGCAACCCTAGTCTCTTCAGTCTTTCCTCACAGCTAAAATTATAATTCTTCTCTGGACTCTAATGCAAGGCTGTGATCAAAGTCTACTATTCATCTAGTGATGGCCTAGCTAATGTTTTAGACAGACCTAGAATAACTTGTCTGCTATTATACTCTTGGCCTCAGCGAGTGAGTGAAAGTACCTTGCATTCATTTCAACCACCTTTTTAATTTTTTTTTCATGTGGCAGACTAGGCCAGCACTTGTTTCTAATTGCCTTGGAGCCAATTGTGGTAAGCCACCTTCATAAACTGTTGCACAGGTACACCCACAGTGCTGTTAGGAAGAGAGATCCAGGAATAGGATTCAGTGACAGGAATGACCATATAGTTCCCAGGTAGAATGTTGTGGAGGGGAACTTGCAGGTGGTACCATGTTTCTGTTGCCTTAGCCCTTCTAAGCGTGGAGGTTACAGGTTTAGCAGGTACGGTTACAGGTTTAGCAGGTACGGCCATTGGAGTCTTGGTAATTTGTTGCAATACATCCTACATATGGTACACCCTGCTACTAGTGTGCGTCAGTGATGGAGATAATGAATGATGAACGTGGTGGATGAGATACAGATTAATTGAGCTGCTTTTTGGAGTCTGAACTCCTCGCGTATTCTTGGAGCTACAATCCTCCAGGCAAATGGGGAGATTTCCACCACACCACATCCTCGCCTACTCTATGCAGTGATTTGTGGATACAGCGGTCCCGATGTTCATCTACACTTCAGTGCCCAGTTGTTGTGTAATTCCATACCTTAGTTTTCCTTTCCAAGTCCTCGCTTCTCCCAATTAAATTCTATCTAGTGCTTCTCGGAGTCCGACCACTACTACACTGACAGCTACAATCTCCAGCTTTCTGCTTCTCTGTTCGTCACACTGTCAGTCTCACCTGCAGCTTGGAGATCATAACCCCACAATTAAACAGCCCCTCTCAACAGCAATTAGAAAATTAAATTGAACAGCAATCAGCACTGTCAGTGTCGCTAATACAACCCACAATAGACAGCTTTACACAGGTACATGCAGCGAAAACTATTTGAAATCACTTACGGCTCAGTGGCCACACTTTCTTTCTTAGCAACATAATTATAAGGAATATATCCCGTGCAGTTACGGCCTTTGGAACGAGTTCTTTTTCTTGCAAACAACCAAGCTCCCGATGAACGGCCATCCCCCTCCAGGATTTCAAGCTCATCCCCAGCTTGAAAGGACAGTTCCTCACTTGTCCTGGCGCGAAAGTCGTACAGAGCCGAGTAAACGCTGCCCCAGCTCTCCCCCGGCTCGGACACAGCAGAATTTCCAGGCTCCGGCAAATTTTTCCCTCCGTCATCCTCAGAGCTCGTCGCCCTCGAGGCGAAGATTGCATTCCACACGGAACTTAAACAGGGGCAGATCCTTTGCAAGGTTTCGGCCATGGAGGTTTATCGCTGTCTCAAACTCTCTCACTGCTCCCCCCCGCTCCCCACCTCCAGGGACGATTGGTGATGTTCCACTTGTCACATTCTCGAAAATGTAAACTTCAGACCTTTTTCCATCTCACTTCCTCGTTGCTTACATTGATGTAATCAGAGTGTGTTTTAAAAGAAGACAATGCCATTTAAACCACGCCTTGTGCTGTGTCCGTACTTTGTTCGGGGCAAAAACGTCGAAAATATTTTACTAGTTGGGAATTTGCAAGGCCACGTGGAGCAGCCGAAAGCTGATGCTAACACCAAATGTCAAATGAAATATTTGGAATTCTGGTGTGGGGAGGACTGAGCTCTGCTTATTTTATGAGCGTGAAGACCGGATGGAATAAAGAAGGTGAGTTGTAGATGTTGGCAAAACTGTTAGTATCCCTGTGCCCATTCACTGGGTTAATCCGTTGGCAGAGCAGAAGAACAGCACTCTGGCCCCGTTATCAAATTTCCCAGCTCCCCACATCACCGTTTAACAGCAGAGCTCCTGTCTACGCCCCATTGCAGCTTCCACTCAGCTGCGCTTCACCGCTAAACCGCGAGGTTAAAGGATTAAGTCCCACTTCAGTACCTACACATTCACTTCCTCACCAAGTTTTTTTGGTGTAGTGGTAGCATCCCTATCTCTGGGCTTGAAGGTCTGGGGGCGACTCTCCCCTCTGGATGTGATAGCATGGAGGTGTGTCCTATCATATCCAAACGGATTTATTAAAAAAAAGTCATGGCTTTTATTTAGTGGGGTGTGGTGGTGTGGGAAAGGATTTGTAGGGAATGGGGCAGACCACACTATGTCCCACCCCTTCCCCCGTGATTCTCTAAACACAAGTCTCTGAGTTTACAAGTTTCACTTTGCTGTGATTACCATGCACCAGTATCAGTTGCTTGTCCCCCTTTTATTTCTTATGGTCATTTCTTTTAAAAACTAAACTCACCAGTCGTGATCAATGCCAAGATTTTTGTGTTTACAGCAAAAGATATTCCAGACTGCTGAGTGATTTGACAATCATATTGCCATCCTCATGGAATTATAGGCTTAGAATCACTTGAAGCATCTTTACATTAAAGAAGAAGGAAATGAAAGGAAAGACTGCACAGTATCACCCTCATCTGTCAGTCCAGCTTCCTGATCCTCCCAGATACCTATAATCCTGGTGCAGACTCCCCCAAAGTGCAGGGTCCTGGGCAGTTGCCCTGATTCATCTGACCATAGGGCCAGTTCTGCTGTTACTCCAGCACAGTACTGAGGGGATGCTGCACCCTCAGGGGTGCTGTCTTTACGATAAGATATTAAAGCAAGGTGCCATCTGCCTACTTTGGTGGATGTAAAAGATCTCATGTTGACAAACAAGAGGCTGGAAGCACACAGCAAGCCAGGCAGCGTCAGGAGGTGGAGAAGTTAACACTTCGGGTATAACCCTTCCACAGGACTGAAGAGTTGTGAAGATGGGTTATACCAAAACATTAACTTCTCCACCTCTTATACTGCTTGGCTTGCTGTGTACTTCCAGCCTCCTGTTTGTTGACTTTGGATTCCAGCTTCTGCAGTTTTTTTGTCTCTCTGTAAAAGATCACATGGCAATGAGTTATCTCTGATATTCCAGATTATCTGGTCATTATCGCATTGCTGTTTGTGGGACCTTGCTGTGCATTAAATTGCATTGCAATAATGACGATATTCAAAAGTATTTCATTGGCTGTAAAGCACTTTGAGACATCCTGTGATAATGAAAAGCATTGCACAAATGTAAAACTTTTTAACTTTTTGCCTGAAAGTACCAACTCAACAATGCGGTCCCAATATCATTCCTTTGTCATAGAAAATGGCGAAGTCTGTGCCTTAGCAATGGTCGTGTTCCATGACATTTATTGGTGCATTCTTAAAATGAAAGTTGCGATGGCTAAACCCCCTGAATAAGGAGTTGATCGTTTAGGAATGAGGTGAGGAGAGATTTCTTCAAAAAGTTGTGAATCGTAGGATTTCTTTCCCCAAATGGTTGTGAATGCTTCAACACTTATCCATTCCAACCTTGAATATATTCAGAGATTTGATCTCTCAGGAAATCAAAACAGCTGGCAGTTAGACAGGAAGGTGAGGGAAAAAAGTGATTGCATTGAGAGATGAATCAGGCTTGAGGAGCAATGTTCTGAAGAAGTCATATTGAACTTGAAACATTAATTTTCTCTCCAGAGATGCTGCCACACCTACTGAGCTTATCCAGCATTCTATATGTTTGCTTGTACAGTAATGTGGTCTACGTCTATTCCTAAAGACTTAATATTTAACATAGTGATATAGTGTAGCACTGATAGGGCATACTGTGCGTGGGAGAAAGGATGAGGAGGTCTGTAGCTGGTTGCCTTGTTTATAATGACCAAATACTATGAAACATTTTGGAAAATGACATATGCAGCAATGCTGACCAGTGATGTTGGCTAAAAGATATGAGCCTGGGAGCATAACTGTACTAGGCTTGACTAAGCTATGGGAAGCCAATACCAATTTTGGACGATGTTATCTAGAAGGGCTTTACAGGGTTACTGGGTGTGCCTTTGTTGTTTGGTTCTATGTCTAGGATAATGCTAAATGACTTCCTTGGTTTTATTTTTGTTGCTATGTTTTTGTAGCAGTTCATTACAACAAGGTGTCTTGCTGACCATTTCAGAGGACAGTCATGGATCTAGAGTTACATCTGAGCCAGATCAATTAATGAATTTAATAGCAATTATTCAATAATGTGTCACTTGCTAGGCACACAATGTGTACTGAGGTATTGTAGAAGTAGTGGCAAATATTTATTGAAGAACATTAATGAATCAGTTTTCTTTTTATATGACTTGAAATGATGATCATTAAGTGTGAGAACTGTGTGTTTTTTGTTTTTGTGTCCTTAAAAAATGTGGGCTGCAAAGAGAAAAAAAACTGCTTTTAAAATCAAAAATCACACAACACTAGGTTATAGTCCAACAGGTTTAACTGGAAGCACACTAGCTTTTGGAACCCTCCTTCATCAGGTGATCAGGTTCATCACAATCACCTGATGAAGGAGCGTCACTCCGAAAGCTAGTGCTTCCAATTAAACCTGTTGGACTATAACCTGGTGTTGTGTGATTTTTAACTTTGTACACCCCAGTCCAACACCGGCATCTCCAAATCATGACTTTTAAAATCAGGGATTCACCAGAATGGCTGCAAATGTTTTGTACAAATAAATCCATGTTCTATCACAAATTCTGGCTTTGTGACTTGTGTTCCTGCAATTGCAGAGAACTGAGTAGATTGGAACTGGAAACAAGTTACAGAGACACAGTCACACAGAGGGAGAAGGACAACAAAGGAGCTGGCAGGTAGACAGGAAGGTGAGGGACAGCAGAAGCTGTCTGTTCTATGTCTTGTCACTTAATTCACTCATCTAGCAACTCAGTATGTTAATGATCAGCTCATCCCTGAATGATGGTCCACTTTCATAGGCTGATACTTAAGCTTTGGGGCTTAGTTGGTGATCTGTTACATACTTACATGTATTTCCTGATGACAGGAACTGTGTAGCTTTTAGTAGCTGGCCAGATCACTGTAACTAATATGAATCTTTAGATTAGATTTGATTCCCTACAGTATGGAAACAGGCTTTTCGGCCCAACAAGTCCGTACCAACCACCTGAAGAGTAACGCACCCAGACCCATTCCCCTACCCTATATTTACCTCTGACTATGGGCAATTTAGCATGGCCAGTTCACCTAACCTGCACATCTTTGGATTGTGTGAGGAAACCGGATCACCCAAAGGAAACCCACGCAGACACAGGGAGAATGAGCAAACTCCACATGGTCACCCGAAGCAGGAATTGAACCTGGGTCCCTGGTGCTGTGAGTCAGCAGTGCTAACCATGGTGCTGCCCCAACTGCAACAAACTATATCAAGTCCAGCACTGAGAAACTGCACCCAGACCATACTGCCTGATGCATAACAGTACCACTAGCAAAACAACCTTTATTATCTATCAAAATTAGAATTTTGAACAATTTTTTGCAGACTAAGTAAATCTACTTTTTCTCTATATGGAACTTAGCAGATTCCTTCTATTGCTTTAAGGAGGAAACTGGAGTTGTGTCTCCAGACAACCAGAAACATATATTTAGATTATACCTTTAATGCCTCAAGGCACTTTGCAGGAACATTGTCAAACAAAATGGTACAAAATGACATAAGGCCACATTAGCATAGGTAACTAAATGCATTGTCAAAGAAACACATTTTAAAGAGAATCTTAAAAGCAGTCAGGGCATTAGAAAGGAAATTCCAGATCATAAGACCCAGGCAGCTGAAAGCAGAGCCATGGCTGGTGGAGAATTGAAAATACGTGCTGCAGGCCAGAACTAGAAGACTGCTGGGAAAGTGATCTCAAGTTAACTCGGTGAACTGGTGGCTGACAAAAATGATAATAGCTTTCAACATGCAAGAGTCTGAAAACCAAACTAATAAATAACTTGCGCTGCTAGAGTCATTGCTTATCCAATACAGACTTCATTCATTGGGATAATATTCCATTTTCAGGTCTGATCAGCTAGTCAATCATTAATGTGCTGGAATTCTGAAATTAATTCTGAAATTAATCTAAAAATATTGCATAAATCCTGGTTTCCAAAGAATGAGCTTTAGCAGTTGGTATTTTTCCATATTGCATATTTCATAATTTAGGAACATTTAATTCAATCAAACGTTTTATATCAATTGCAGTGAAACTGTTGCTATTTCAAAACAAATATGAAGCAAGATTTGATAGTTATTTGGCTGTCTGACACTGGCATTGTTCACAATCTACTTTTAGTTCCACAAACCATAATAACTTGGCATATGACCAGGATTAAAGACACTATTTGTTATTTAGCGAAGAAAATTTATGAATAATAATTGTCATATGGCATCATTGGCTTTTTTTCAGTTGTGTATAAGGCAATACAAGTAAATATAACCTTTTATTTGCTTTTTATTTGCTTTATTGTCTTATACACATTACTGCCCAGCATAGATCCTCTCTAGAAGAAAAATAAGCAATGACACAATTACAGAGCTTTGGGACCCTGTTTTTACGATGATAATGGGTTTGAAATTAATCAAAAAATGGAAAGGTGTCAATTTCAAGGAGTTCCATGGAGGGTATCTCTCTTTGAACTCTAGTGAATTATTTCATGCAATTTTGTGCTGCTGTCTTCTGTACCATGCTCCTACATGTGCACACCAGCTGTGGAAGTATTCACTACTGCCAGGATCGTCCAGAATTTGCACCTCCAGCATCATATTTAAATCCTAGTTGTTCACCAGGTCAAATGCTGCCAGCCATGAATAGCCCTACAGTGTTGAAATGCAACAAAAATCGCCCCAGAGTTTGAAACACAACCATCTATTTGAAGCATATTCAGTGTGCCTGCTGTGTAAGCTACTGGCACATGCTGCAGGTGTGACATTGACATCACGTGGTATCGTAGGGGAACCTATCAGCTCCCATAACTGATGTCATTGTCTGCAAATATGACATGTTACCTAACTTTATGCCTGTGTTTTTAAAAGACAAGGCAAGAAAGAACTACTGACAGGCTGTAAGTTTTGAATGAGGCAGCAATGTTCATAAAGATATAGTCAGGTATGAGAGAGATGTTGTGAGCGTCCAAGTACGTAAAAGTTAAATGAGCGTTAAAAGTTCTGAGATGCACCCTGCTCCAATGCAGGAGATGGGGCATATTGTGGTCTGGCAGCAGTATTGTGCAGCAAGGCATTGGTGAGCTCCAAAGTGCAGTATTAAAGTGGCACAATATTATAAACGGTTGGAGAAATGCTGATGTGGTACAGTTGCTATGTATTTGATGTCAACCTCTGCGGGATAAAGGAAGCAGGTTTTTTTTCTCCCCAGTTTAGTGTGCCCTGACATGCTGGGGAATGCTGGCCAAGGTGGAGGGCTGGAAGAACAAGTGATAAGCTGGAGCAGTCAGGTACCCGCTCTGACTCTTATATCAGCAATTGTTAGTGTCTGGTTTCTCCCCTCTGCCTGGGAAAATAGCAAATGGCACACAAGCAAAGTGAAATTAAGTAATAATGATATGTAAATATATGTAAATAGATCATAATATATGCCAAATCTCAGCATTCACTAGCAAATTTCTCATCTTTCAATTAAACACTTGGCTGGAAAATTGGACTTTAGTTGTCAATAGTAAGAATTTCACATTTTTGTTCCTGCCATATTTTACCAACTGGTGTGCTATTACAGATGTCATTTAGCAGCTGGGGAGATTCTGCCCAATGACTTTTGACCCCACAGTAAATGTTTCTGGTATTGAAAGAAAAACATAACTCTGTGGCAGACAATAACTGCAAAGAGGTTTTCAGTTGCATATTTATTCACAATTCAGTCAGAAGCAGGATACATTGATAAATTAAACAAAAATCACAATGAATCAGATTATATGGGAACATGTCTTGAATAAAGAAATCCAGGCCCAAAAATTATGTTCTTTATTCAGATATTTACAATTGAGCAGTCTGAAAATTTTCAAATATCAATAACAGGAAGTGCTGGAGAAACTCAGCAGGTCTGGTAGCATCTGTGGAGTGGGAACCAGAAATAACATCTCTAATTTAATAAACTGTTCTGCAGAATTATTCAGAATTTCAAGCCTGCACTGTGCCACAAGGATGAAAGATAATTCTCAGTCTGCTATTTTAACAGAAACAAAGGCCTCAACCTTTTAGGAAGCCATGCACTTGGAGTAAACTCAAAGATGCTATGAAGGAGAAAGCCATGTATTGTATATCTGGGCAGCAATGCCTACAGCACAAGGACACATCGCAGCAGAGAGCCAGTAGGGACACTTTGCAGTTGGTGGGCTTCAGTGGTGATAGGAGGAAGAGGGAGAGACTGCATGGGGCAAAACGACAATCAAGGAGAGGGAAGAGATGGCAGTCAGAGGGGGAGCGAGATAGTGGTCAGAGCAAGTCAGTGATTATGGAGGTGGAATCAGATGAGCTTGCTGGGCTTGATGTCAGGCTTGGGGGATGATGGTAGAAGAAACTGCTCTGCTTTGCCCACAAGCAGCACTGTAGCTTTTTCACTCCAGCCCTGTTTGTCTCCTTTTGACCCTCAGGTTTCATGAGACCCAGGAACTGACAGTCATTAAAAGTGAAAAGTTTATTAAACTGAAGGGATGCTTTATCATTAACATCTGCTAGCAACCATTTGGCTTGATGAGAGCATATTGGCCATCAATTTTCCACCAATCATTCACATCTTGTCTCTTAAAACATGCAGGTGGGTTGGAAATTTTAAAAAAATTAACTTCTCATCCATTCCATTTTGGGGGTGAAAATTACCCCCATTAATAAGACATTTTAAAATAAGTCAGTTAATATTTTAGTTAAAGTAGTAAATCAAGGAATCTCATACAGACAAGTCAAATGCCTTCCCACTAATAATGCCAATAATACTTTCTAATCTGTTTCTCCTTTAAACCTACAATTGATTGGCTGTAAAAGTAGCAAATTAGGTTATTTTTATGGTGAAAGAATTTGTAGAGGCCTCAGACAGGGGAGAAGATTATTTTTACCAAGTTTCATATGAAATTTCAGGAATTGGAGGCAAGACCCCATTTCTGCAACACCAAGTGAGACTCCCTGCCAGGAACTCAAACACTGGAAAGAAATAACAAATGCAATGACATGATTATTTCACCAGTTCAAATGAAGTACAAATTTAATGTCATTTTTATAATATCTTACAAGAATATAATCACCTAAATGGCAGCCTGCTATAAAAAACAACTCATGTTGAACCCATACAAAGTTTTATTGATATTTGTAAAATAACACAATATTGTTCAGCAAAGCAGTTGCTCTCCATTATGTTGTTCCCAACTACTTAAAATAACCTCCTACTAGTAATTAAGCAATTACCTCACGTACTTCAGGATTATTTCACATGATTGATTCAGCCTTGATGGCTGCAAATTTCTGGGATGAAGATGACAGATATCATAGATCACACTAAGTGCCTAGTAAGTGAAGTATAGAATTTCTGAATGTAATCAGGAACAAATTTGGACAGTCTTACAAGCTGAATGTTCCCTTTAGTTACTGTGATCTAACAACCTTTCTTTTCCATTTGCATAGCACAAATTCACTTTGAAATGATGCTTAGCACAATTTGGAATAAAACAGATCCCTAATCCTCCACAAACACAAGTTGAATGCATATCATACCTTTAATGCCATAGACTGCTCAACAATTCTTCACAGAAGTGTTATCAAATAATATTTGGCTCTCATCTTAGGGAGATAAGATGTTATTAGGGTAGATGACCAATAGCTTGCCCAAGGAATGTGTTTTAACAAGATTAGCAAAGGAGGAAAGACCAGAGGTTTAGGGACTGAATTCCAGAGTTTGGAGCCCAAAAGCTGAATACACCTGGTATTGGTCAGAGATTAAAACTGAGGATACTTAAGAGATTGGAATTGGAGAAGTGCAGATATATGAGATTTCAGAGATGGAGGAGCAGAGATTGGGAACATTGAGGCTATGGGGAGATAGGAAAACAAGGAAAAGCAATTGTAAAATATAGGCTTTGCTTAACTGGGAGTCAATATCGGTCAGCAAGCACATGACTGATGAATAACTGGGCTTGGTTCAATATAGGCCACATGTAATAGTGTGTCAAATGGCCTCGATTTTAAGAAATGCAAGAGTTTAGCCTGGAGTGCAGAAGAATAGTCAAATCCATAGGTAACAAGGGCCTTGGGAAGGTTTTTGTAGCTGACAAATTGAGACGATCAGGAAATGGAAGAGGAGGAAGCAGATGATCTTAGTCATGCCATTCATATGTGGTCAGATTTTTTTTTAAAAAGGTTGTGAATAATCTAATTTGACCAGGAGAGACTTGTTCGTGCCTGGGGAGGTTTCTTAATTTGGAAAGTTAGATGCATAGCAGAAAGGAGGATATTAAGTGGAAGGGGGAGAGGTAGAATAAGATGAGATTCTTAAAGGAGAAATAAGTGGAAAAGAAGTAAGTAATCTAAGCAAGGAGTGACTTGTAATAAAATCTATTGTGCTGGTCTGAGAAGTGCCAGTGGCAAAGGTAGAAATACCATAATATTGGATCCCATTTTCACTTTTGATAGACACTGGGCATTTAAAAAAAATATTCATTGTTTTTGTGGGATATGTGTGTCTCTGATTGGGCCAGCATTTATTGCCAGGCCCTAGCTGCTATTGAGAAGGTGGTGGTGAGCTGCCTTCCTGAACCGCTACTGTCGACTTGCTGTGGGTTGACCTACAATGCCATTAGGGAGGGAATTCCAGGATTTTGACCCAGCGATAGGGAAGGAATGGTGATATTGTTCCAAGTCAGGATGGTGAGTAGTTTGGAGGGGAACTTGAAGGTGTTGGTATTCCCATGTGTATGTGCTGCCCTTGACCTTCTAGAAGGAAGTAGTCATGAGTTTGAAAGGTGCTGTCTGAGGATCTTTGGTGAATTTTTGAGGTGCATCTTGTAGGTACTAGTTAAGTGGACTGCTTTGTCCTGGATGGTGTCAAACTTCTTGAGCATTGTTGGGGCTGCACTCATCCAGGCAAGTGGGGAGTATTCTATCATACTCCTGACTTGTGCTTGGTAGATGGTGGACAGGCTTTCGGAAGTCAGGAGGCTAGTTACTTGCTACAGCTTGATGGTAATGGTAGATTGGGAGATATTCCAGGCCATGAGATTACAGATTGCATTGGAGTACATACCATCTATGTAAATGACCACTTGGGGGGCCCAATGGGGGGGCCCAGTCTAGTTAGTGATCACGCTTTGTTTGCCTCTGATAATTGAACATGGAACAGCATTCAAAGACAGCTGACCAATCAATCAACTGCTGGGGGAGGAAAACCCAACAGCGAGAGTTGAGATATAAGTCAAAGCGAAGTGAGAGAAGGCAACTAATCAGGGTGGAGCATTGAAAGGTCCAGAGTGGTCTTCCTAATTTTTGCAAAATAAAAACATTCTGAATACTCATCAATATATTTCCAGTGTGGTTTGCAGGAATCCATTCAGGAGCTACTTAAAGGATACTCTGTGCCAAATACTAACAAATGGAGAGTCGGGGTGATGCAAATACCAGTCTTCTTATATGAAAATTGCCCTGAGATTCTATGTACATCCTTGGAGTTTGACTTGTGTGTCATAATGAGCTGCACACCTAAACCAATGAGGTAGATCCACCATGATGTTGAATGGTAGAGTGAGCTCAGGGAGCTGTTTGATCTAATCCCACAACCATGGTTATGCTATGGCGCGGAGTGTATTGGGAATGGGACACTAAATTTAGTACATTGATTTTCAGCACACTACTCTCCTACTCTCAGTCAATGAAAGAAGTGCTTAAATACTCTTGTATAAAATTAGGCTAAGACTGTTAATAGAAAATTATTTTTTTTGTAGAATGCTGCTCCTGCCACAGAAATGTGCTAAATGTAGAATTTTCTCTGTTGTGTTTCAGCTCTTTCTTGAACTGATACTCTTGATAAATGAGGCTCCAAGCTGGGAACAGAGTATAGAATTTACTCTTGAGGGCCTATTTATATAAGTTTGGTCTATCTGAAATTATGAAAAATAAACATTCGCTCTGTCAGTTACATGTGATTAAATACATGCAAAAGAAAAAGAATGCAGTATAGAAAGCAAGTGTTTTAGTGGATTCTTAATTTTCTTCTTTTGAAATGGTTTACAAGTCTTAAGCTTCCTTTAGTGGGCCCCCAAAAATGTAGACCTGCCTGGAATCTGCATACCCATTCGCTGATTGAATTGGCTGCAAAGAAAGAGGCTTTTTGAAAGTGACATGAAGTCAATATTTAAGCTTGTTTGATGCCTACAACAGTATTGCTACATTCAAATAAAGAAGTAAAAATACTTTCAGGTCAATATGTAAGTTAGCTCAGTGAGAGTCTCCAGTGAAGTGCTAGTGGTACATCCTGCCTCTCTATATCTAGGTCTTGGTTTCTTAAGGCACATGATGTCATTTATGGTTCTTTTTTTAAAGGGAAGGTAGATAGGATCTAAATCAATGTGCTTATTGATGGAGTTCTGGCTAGAATGTCCAAGAATTCTCGTGTGTGTCTTTGTTTTGCCTGTCCTAGGATGTGTGTGTTTCCCAGTTAAAGTGGTGTCCTTCTTTGTTTATATGTATGGAAACTAGTAATAGTGGATTGTGTCTTTTGGTGGCTAATTGGTGTTTGTGTAGGTGGTGGCAAGTTTCCTGCTTGTTTATCTGATGCAGTGTTTTTTTACAGTTCTTGCATGTTTTTTTGTAAAGGTCATTAAGGTTTGGAAGTTACAGTTTGGATGACAATCTTTTGTTCTCTATTTGAACAGAAATGCTGATTTGTTTTATTTTAACAAACAGAATACCATCTGTGCTAAAATATCCGAAAAAGGAAAAACACAAATAGATTGCTCGTTAATCTTAAGAGTAATTTCTAACCTAATATAACTTTAAGGAACTAGACATGGTACATGAAAGTCACAAATGTTTTAATGGTACCAGAAAGGCTGTGCTCAGTAACAGATTGTTTAAAAATGTTTCACAATGCAATGATTGATGTTGGTTAAAATTCTATTCTCTTTAAAGAGATTTTAGATTCCAGATGTAAATTTGCTGTATTTTTTTTAAAGCTTTCAATACTTTTCTTACAGTGCTTAATATTTACTGGCAGGATATTAAGCTGACTGTTTGACAAGCACTTAATGCATTTGTACAACATTCCTTTCTCTGCTGGCATTTTCTCATTTTGTCAACAGCTCTGTTGGAATATTGCACAGAAGAATATCACGCGAATGCCATAAATGTTTTTCCCCATTTTACCAACTGTAGTTTTGAGGTAATTATTTCACTTATGTATCCTATTTTAACAAAAGTTTTAAAAAGTCCATTGCCACAAAATATTGTTTTAAGAATTGATTCAAACACAGTTCCATCCAGCATTACACCAGTAGCAGCAATATTTGTTGTGTCTGTACTGAATTTGGCCTTAATTTTTGTAATAATATGCAGCATACAATGAATTCAGTTCATCAGAAAGAGTACTAAATGAGGGTCGGCTCGCCTCGGACTCATTCCAGCACCTAAGCATTATTCCATATACATCTTGGGTACAGTTTGATGGACAAGGCATTCTATATCCACGGTTTATTTGATCCATGGCTTCTGCATTTGTCATTCCTGCAAAATTAAATTAAATTATAAGAAAATGAACTGTTCTCTTTGCTATATGCTTTAGAATTTTTAATTTACTTACGCTCATAAGGATCTTTGCCATATGTCACTATTTCATACAGAAGAATACCGAAAGACCATACATCTGATTTAATTGAATATCTCTGGTAGTTTGCAGCCTCTGGTGCTGTCCACTTTATAGGCATTTTAGTCCCAGAACGGAGATGGTATATCTCATCCTGTCCATTGAAACAAGGAATTTGTTAGAATTATGACTAATTATTTTTGATACAATAATTAATTAGCAATGATTTATACACTAAGGTAAACAAATTGAAAATCACAGGATAGGGGTACACAATTTTCTGATATAGTCAGTAAATAAGGTTCCATGCTCGGGAACATTGATCTGTACAATTTATCTGCTTGAATGGATTAGCCTCAGGGTTAAAACTTGGTGAAAGTTGTACATTTTGTGACTTGGATCTACTAGTAGGACAAAAACTTGACACAAAGGAAAAACAAGCAGTTAGAAAGGCAAGTGACTCTTTTTTGCCTTAATACAAGTGTTATGACCAGTTCCTGGCAATCATCCCCATTTTGGATGAAATGCCCTCAAAGAGTTGTGTACCTGCTTGATAAGGAGTGCACTGGCTCTCTTTTTAAAATTAATTCTTCTCTCGGCTGGTTACCATAAAGTTAATTTGAATGGAATCCCTTCCCTTGTGGATACCTTTTCCAGCTCAAATATATTTATGGCTTAAAAGGAGCCAATTTGTCCAGTCTTTTTGAGTTAAAGAAGAGTGGGTTTTATTGCTGACTGAAACATGAACATAGAAAATAAAACATTATACATATACACAAAGATTAGAATTGAGAGATGAATCCCAAAGGAAAATGTGAAAACAAAATGCCTTGGTCTTGGCTTGTTCATGATCATGAAATGTTGTGTCCAAAAGGTTGGTGGTTCCATTAGCACTGTCTTTGGCAGTTCAGTATTGTTTGGAGATGTTTAGTTCAAAATTTAACTAAAAGAGGTTTATCCGGTTTCCTTCAATGGGGGCTTTGATGAAGAATTATTTTCAGCAAGGGAGGTTTCCGTAGTGTACTGGTTATCACGTTTGCCTAATATGCGAAAGGTCCCCAGTTTGAAACTGGGCAGAAGCAATATTGTTTAGAGAACAGACAAAGGGAGCACATGATGAGGACAGTGCAGGAGAGAGAGAGAGGAAATCTGCACAGTTATTGCCTTTGCTGTTTTGAATTCATGTGTCACTGGACATCGGACTGCATCTAGGAAAATTAACCAACAGTGAATTTCACAACTAATCTTGGAGGAACCGGTTTGGGCGAAGTTCACTACACAGAATCAGTATAAGTTAATTGTTGTTTTAAGTCTGTACAAGAGAAAGGCTGTATTAGAGAGTACAGTGGGTTCTTTCCTGATTATATGTTTGTGGAGATAAGTCTCTTGAATAAACTTAAAATATAAGCCATAGCTATTAATTTAACCTGGTGCAGTGTTTTGTAGAGGAATAAGGCGGTGTTATTTTCTGGGTCTGTAGATTGTGAAGGAGCAAAAATGGCCTTTGCAGTGATATGTACTTTTTGTCAGATGTGGAGTTTAAAGAGAGTTTAAGGGTTACTGCAGATTATATCTGCCATAAATGCTATTGGATGTGAATCTTATCAAATCGAGTGGATCAGTTGGAGAGACAGATAGAAGCGATGAGGAATTTGCAACAGCAACAGTATGTGATGGATGGCAGTTACAGGAAGGGGGGGGGGGGAAGTCTCAGATACAGTCACATAGATGGGTAAACTCCAGGAAAGGTAAGAGAGGTAGGCACCTAGGGCAGGAGTCTTTTGTGGATATACCCATTTCAAACAGGTATGCTGTTTTGGAAAATGTAGGGGGTGATGGATTCTCAGGGGAACGTAGCATGAATAGCCAAGTTTCTGGTATTGAGACTGGCTCTAATGCAACAAGGGGTACATCGGCTTCCAAGAGATCAATTGTGTTAGGGGATTCTGTAGTCCGAGGTACAGAGAGACGTTTCTGTGGCCAGCAGAGAAAAATCAGAATGGTGTGTTGTTTCCCTGGTGCCAGGATCAAGGATGTCTCAGAGAATGTGCAGACTGTTCTCACGAGGGAGAGGGGCCAGCAAGAGACCATTGTCCACACTGGAACTAACAATATAGGAAGGGAAAAAGTTGAGATTCTGAAGGGAGCCTACAGAGAGTTAGGCAGAAATCTAAAAAGGAGGTCCTCAAGGGTAGTAATATCTGAATTACTCCCAGTGCTACAAGCTAGTGAGGGCAGGAATAGGAGGATAGAACAGATGAATGCATGGCTGAGGAGCTGGTGTATGGGAGAAGGATTCACATTTTTGGATCATTGGAATCTCTTCTGGGGTAGAAGTGACCTTTACAAGAAGGACAGATTGCACCTAAATTGGAAGGGAACTAATATACTGGCAGGGAAATTTGCGAGAACTGCTTGGGAGGATTTAAACTAGTAAGGTGGGGGGATGGGACCCAGGGAGTTAGTGAGGAAAGAGATCAATCTGAGACTGGTACAGCTGAGAACAGAAGTGAGTCAGTCAGGGCAGGACAGGGACAAGGGAGGATTAATAAATTAAACTGCATTTATTTCAATGCAAGGGGCCTAACAGGGAAGGCAGATGAACTCTGGGCATGGTTAGGAACATGGGACTGGGATATCATACCAATTACAGAAACATGGCTCAGGGATGGACAGGACTGGCAGCTGAATGTTCCAGGATACAAATGCTACAGGAAGGATAGAAAGGGAGGCAAGAGAGGAGGGGGAATGGCATTTTTGATAAGGGACAACATTACAGCTGTGCTGAGGGAGGATATTCCCGGAAATACATCCAAGGAAGTCACTTGGTTGGAACTGAGAAATAAGAAAGGGATGATCACATTATTGGGATTGTGCTTTAGACCCTCAATAATCAGAGGGAAATTGAGAAACAAACATGCAAGGAGATCTCAGCTATCTGTAAGAATAATAGGGTAGTTATGGTAGGGGATTTTAATGTTTCAAACATCGAATGGGACTGCCATAGTGTTAAAGGTTTAGATGGAGAGGAATTTCCTAAGTGCGTACAAGACAATTTTCTGATTCAGAATGTGGATGTACCAACTAGACAAGGTGCAAAACCTGACCTACTCTTGAGAAATAAGGCAGGGCAGGTGACTGAGGTGTCAGTGGGGGAGCACTTTGGGGCCAGCGATCATAATTCTATTCGTTTTAAAATAGTGCTGGAAAAGGATAGACCAGATCTAAAAGTTGAAGTTCTAAATTGGAGAAAGGCCAATTTTGATGGTATTAGGCAAGAACTTTCAAAAGCTGATTGGAGGCAAATGTTCGCAGGTAAAGGGATGGCTGGAAAATGGGAAGCCTTCAGAAATGAGATAACAAGAATCCAGAGAAAGTATATTCCTGTCAGGGTGAAAGGGAAGGCTGGTAGGTATAGGGAATGCTGGATGACTAAAGAAATTGAGTGTTTGGTTAAGAAAAAGAAGGAAGCATATGTCAGGTATAGACAGGATAGATCGAGTGAATCCTTAGAAGAGTATAAAGGATGTAGGATTATACTTAAGAGGGAAATCAGGAGGGCAAAAAGGGGACATGAGATAGCTTTGGCAAATAGAATTAAGGAGAATCCAAAGTGTTTTTACAAATATATTAAATACAAAAGGGTAACTAGGGAGAGAATAGGACCCCTCAAAGATCAGCAAAGCAGCCTTTGTGTGGAGCCACAGAAAATGGGGGAGATAGTAAATGAATATTTTGCATCAGTATTTACTGTGGAAAAGGATATGGAAGATATAGACTGTATGGAAATAGATGGTGACATCTTGCAAAATGTCCAGATTACAGAGGAGCTAGTTCTGGATTCTTGAAATGGTTAAAGATGGACAAATCCCCAGGACCCGAGAACTCTGTGGGAAGCTAGAGAAGTGATTACTGGGCCTCTTGCTGAGATATTTGTATCATTGATAGTCACATGTGAGGTGCCGGAAGACTGAAGGTTGGCAAACGCGGTGCCACTGTTTAAGAAGGTAAAGACAAGCCAGGAGACTATAGACCGGTGACCCTGACTTCGGTGGTGGGCAAGTAGTTGGAGGGAATCCTGAGGGACACAATGTACGTGTATTTGGAAAGGCAAGGACTGATTAGGGATAGTCAACATGGCTTTGTGCATGGGAAATCGTGTCTCACAAACTTGATTGAGTTTTTTGAAGAAGTAACAAAGAAGGTTGATGAGGGCAGAGCAGTAGATGCGATCTATATGGACTTCAGTAAGGCGTTTGACAAGGTTCCCAATGAGAGACTGATTAGGAAGGTTAGATCTCATGGAATAAAGGGAGAACTAGCCATTTGGATACAGAACTGGCTGAAAGGTAGAAGACAGAGGATGGTTGTGGAGGGTTGTTTTTCAGACTGGAGGCCTGTGACCAGTGGAGTGCCACAAGGATCGGTGCTGGGTCCTCTACTTTTTGTTATTTACATAAATGATTTGGATGCGAGCATAAGAGGTACAGTTAGTAAGTTTGCAGATGCCACAAAAATTGGAGGTGTAGTGGACAGCGAACAGCGTTACCAGATGGGCCAATGGGCTGAGAAGTGGCAGATGGCATTTAATTCAGATAAATGCGAGGTGCAGCATTTTGGGAAAGAAAATCTTAGCAGGACCTCTACACTTAATGTTAAGGTCCTAGGGAGTGTTGCTGAATAAAGAGACCTTGGAGTGCAGGTTCATAGCTCCTTGAAAGTGGAGTCGCAGGTAGATAGGATAGTGAAGAAGGTGTTTGGTATGCTTTCCTTTATCGGTGAGAGTATTGAGTACAGGAGTTGGGAGGTGATGTTGCAGCTGTATAGAACATTGGTTAGGCCACTGTTGGAATATTGCATGCAATTCTGGTCTGCTTCCTATCGGAAAGATGTTGTGAAACTTGAAAGGGTTCAGAAAAGATTTACAAGGATGTTGCCAGGTTTGGAGGATTTGAGCTATAGCGAGAGGCTGAACAGGCTGGGGCTGTTTTCCCTGGAGCATCGGAGGCTGAGGGGTGACCTTATAGAGGTTTACAAAATTATGAGGGGCTTGGATAGGATAAATAGACAAAGTCTTTTCCCTGGGGTCGGGGAGTCCAGAACTAGAGGGCATAGGTTTAGGGTGAGAGGGGAAAGATATAAAAGAGACCTAAGGGGAAACTTTTTCACTCAGAGGGTGGTACGGGTATGGAATGAGCTGCCAGAGGATGTGGTGGTGGCTGGTACAATTGCAACATTTAAGAGGCATTTGGATGGGTATATGAATAGAAAGGGTTTGGAGGGATATGGGCTGGAAGCTGGCAGGTGGGACTAGATTTGGTTGGGATATTTGGTTGGCATGGACAGGTTGGACCGAAGGGTCTGTTTCCATGCTGTACATCTCATCTCTATGACTAATAACTAAAGAGACACATTCTTTCTTTTTACCTAAGTGCGAAGTCGTTCACTTTGGTAGGAATAACAAGATGATGGATTACTGGGCTAATGGTAGGCTACTTGGTAGTGTGGATGAGCAGAGGGATCTTGGTGTCCATGTACACAGATCTCTGAAAGTTGCCACCCAGGTAAATAGTGCTGTGAGGAAGGCATATGGTGTACTGGGCTTTATTGGCAGAGGAATTGAGTTCCGGAGTCCTGAGGTCATGTTGCAGTTGTATAAGACTCTGGTGAGGCCTCATCTGGAGTATTGTGTGCAGTTTTGGTCGCCATACTATAGGAAGGATGTGGAAGCTTTAGAACGAGTGCAGAGGAGGTTTACCAGGATGTTGCCTGGAATGGTAGGAAAACCTTATGAGGAAAGG
This sequence comes from Hemiscyllium ocellatum, assembly GCF_020745735.1. Taxonomy (NCBI): domain Eukaryota; kingdom Metazoa; phylum Chordata; class Chondrichthyes; order Orectolobiformes; family Hemiscylliidae; genus Hemiscyllium; species Hemiscyllium ocellatum. The sequence continues at coordinate 38,670,665 of NC_083415.1, forward strand.
CTGAGGCACTTGGGGCTGTTCTCATTGGAGAAGAGAAGGTTTAGGGGAGATCTGATAGAAGTGTATAAGATGATTAGGGGTTTAGATAGGGTAGATACTAAGAACCTTTTACCGCTAATGGAGTCAGGTGTTACTAGGGGACATAGCTTTAAATTAAGGGGAGGTAGGTATAGGACAGATGTTAGGGGTAGATTCTTCACACAGCGGGTTGTGAGTTCATGGAATGCCCTGCCCGTATCAGTGGTGAACTCTCCTTCTTTATGGTCATTTAAGCGGGCATTGGATAGGCATTTGGAAGTTATTGGGCTAGTATAGGTTAGGTAGGATTCGGTCGGTGCAACATCGAGGGCCGAAGGGCCTGTACTGCGCTGTATCCTTCTATGTTCTATGTTCTATGTACCTCATGTGCAAGTGCCTCCATTGGAGTTTCTCAGGTGTTTCCCTTCACAGCACATTTTAGTTCAGTGAAATCTGAACCCCCAAACCAGCACAGCATTATGGCAGCACCCAGCTTTCTTCAGATTTTAAGGGAGGATTTCTTCCCCAGATTGGGGCCTTACATTTAAACCTGAAACAATTAACACCCGGGAAGCACAAATCACAGCAGGACTCATGCACTTAATGGTAATTTCTGAGAAGTATTGCTGAACAAAGAGATTGTGGAGTGCAGGTTCATAGTTCCATGAAAGTAGAGTCGCAGGTAGATAGGATAGTGAAGAAGGTGTTTGGTATGCTTTCCTTTATTGGTCAGAGCATTGAGTATAGGAGTTGGAAGGTCATGTTGTGGCTGTGCAGGACATTGGTTAGGCCATTTTTGGAATATTGAGTGCAATTCTGGTCTCCCTCCTATAGGAAGGATGTTGTGAAACTTGAAAGAGTTCAGAAAAGACTTATAAGGATGTTCCCAGGGTTGGAGGCTTTGATCTGTAAGGAGACGCTGAACAGGCTGGGGCTGTTTTCTCTGGAGCTTCGAAGGCAGAGGGATGACCTTAGAGAGGTTTATAAAATCATGAGGGGCATGGATAGGGTAAATAGACAAGGTCTTTTCCTGGGGTCGGGGAGTCCAGAACTAAAGGTTTAGGGTGAGAGGGAGAAGATTTAAAAGGGACCTTTGGGGCAACTTTTCATGCAGAGGGTTGTGCGTGTATGGATTGAGCATCCAGAAGAAGTGGTGGAAGCTGGTACAATTACATTTAAAAGGCCTCTGGATGGGTATATAAATGGGAAGGGTTTAGAGGGATATGGGCCAAATGGAACTAGATTAATTTAGAATATCTGGTCGGCAAGGACGAGTTGGACTGAAGCGTCTGGTTCCGTGCTGTACATCTCTATGACTCTATGACACCCTTTTGGGCTGCTAGCTATTTCATGGATGAGCTCACAACCAACATTTTAGTTGAAGGGCCAAGGTATAGAGTATCTCATAAAATGTAGCCCAATCTGTGTCTGTCAAGATTATACAAGACTCTTATATTGTGAATGTCCAAATTTCAGTCACTGATACAATCACCACTAACTTAAACAAGCTGACTTGCCAAATTGTATGCTCAGTTCTATGTTTACAATCCTTTTTGTGAAGAAAGTTAAGAATCACACAACACCAGGTTATAGTCCAACAGGTTTAATTGGAAGCATACTAGCTTTCGGAGTGTCGCTCCTTCATCAGGTGGTAGTGGAGGGCTCAATCTTCCGGGCATCCTTGCCTGCAACCGGATGCTGGGAGGCATGATACATTGGGGAAACCGAGCAAAGGCTACGACAACGGATGAACGGGCACCGCACAACAATCAACAGACAGGAGGGTTCCCTCCCAGTTGGGGAATACTTCAGTGGTCCAGGACATTCAACCTCGGACCTTCAGGTGACCTACCTTCAAGGTGGACTTCGGGACAGGCAGCAGTGAAAAGTGGCCAAGCAGAGGCTGATAGCTAAGTTCGGTACCCATAGGGAGGGCCTCAACCGGGAACATGGATTAATGTCACATTACAGGTTAACACCACTATACACACACAGATACTCCTACACACACACACACACACACACACACACACACACACACACACACACACACACACACACAATCTCACACACACAGGCACTTCTTTACACACATACACACGGACACACATATACACAGACATGCACACACACCCTTACAGACACACACACTCCCACACTCATACATGCACCCCCTCACAGACTTAATACACTCTGCACTCACTACACACATACATACACACTTTGTCACACTCACAACCAGACACACAGACAAAGACCCACATATATTTTGTGGGGTGAATTTGTAATTGCAGGGTTACATTGTACTTTACTCAAAAACTGCATACATTCATGTAGAACTCTGAGCTCAAAAACTGCATGAACTCATGTAAACTCCATCATCTCACTTTTTAGATTAGAATCAATCTAAACATCATGGCATAGACAGAGAACACAGGGGGCCAACACCTTCAACATATTGTCTAGCTGTCACCATTGTTAACAGCTAACCTGAGAATGCAACTTTTTAAAAAAAGGTTTTGTGAGTTACACTTGAAAGAAGTGAAACTATCATGATATTCTAACAGATGAAAGGCTTAACAGACAATCAATGATTTCAGTTACATCACACCGTAAGTTTTTGCTATAAATTCTGTGTGTTAGGATTGAGCCCTCCACTACCACCTGATGAAGGAGCTATGCTCCGAAAGCTAGTGTGTTTCCAATTAAACCTGTTGGACTATAACCTGGTGTTGTGTGATTTTTAACTTTGTACACCCCAGTCCAACACCGGCATCTCCAAATCATTTTGTGGAAAAGTGAGCCAGTTGGTATCTTTTTTTTAAAATGGGTACATATTAGAAAATTCAGAAGACAAACATGTAGTGGAAATATCAGAAAGAGTTGTCACATAGTTGATTGAGTGTGTGTGTCCTCAGTGTTCTTGTGTATGAGAATGTAGATGCAGCAATATACTTCATTGACTCTCACTTGGCCCTGCCTTTTGCCTAGGTAAAAACAAGGACTGCAGATGCTGGAAACCAGATTCTAGATTAAAGTGGTGCTGGAAAAGCACAGCAGTTCAGGCAGCATCCGAGGAGCAGTAAAACCGACAATTCAGGCAAAAGTCCTTCATCAGGAATACAGGCCCTTCCTTTTGCCTAATCTAACTCAGCTACATTATCAATACAGGTCCACGACCGGCTTTGTGCACCGAAATAGGCGTGGAGCACAGGTGCAGGCATAAGAAGCTCTGCATTTCTGGAACAGGTTGACAGACTTTGAAGAAAAAAAACACCCAACTGTTTGTGAAGTGTTTATTTCATTGCCAGAACACTATAAGGACATAAGCAAGAAACTACTGAAACTTTCAATACTATCCAATTTCAAGCATTATCAAAGAGTGTCCTGTTCTATAAGTTCAGCAGGTGTTTACATTTCATCTTTGAAACAGGTGATGTAAAACAAAATCCTAATAAAACTAGTTCCATCATTGGATTGGAATGTCTGAATGTCACTTACCCGGATTAGTCTTGCTAATCCAAAGTCTGCGACTTTGCAGTTGAGCTCTTCTCCAACCAGAACATTTCTTGCAGCCAAATCCCGATGGATAAATTTATGTTGTTCTAAATAAGCCATTCCATCAGCCACTTGGCTAGCTATGTATACATGGTGAGTTGTTGTTAATGATGCTCCTTCATCACCTAGAAATTAAATACACATATATATCTCTGCTTTGTACTTCAGTTTCTAAAGTCAGCTCTTCACATGTGTTTAGTTAACAAAGAGTGTTTATTAACTAAACTGAGTTAGAATCCAATCAAGAGTAATGGCAAAATCATCGTCTCTGCTTAAAGTAAGGGGCTAAGCTTAAATGAGGTATGTTATTACCAAGATAAGGAGATATGAATTGCATTATCTATTTCTCCCACTTCTGATTTCACCAAAACACAGTCTAGCTTTGGAATTTAGACTGGATGTGCTTTGACAATTGTACAAGCTGCCCACCATTTACAATTTAAGGTTATGAAGAATTTGATTAGACATGTTTCCTTGGATTAAATGAAGAACAAGGTAGATTTATTAAAACTATGATCTTCCTTGACTAAGAAAGACTAGGTAACATTGGTACAGTCATGCCCCTTACACACATAGCCCCCTACGCCCTCAAATCACATAGGCACAAATAGGTTACAAATGGTTTACGATAAATTGAAGTTAAACAAGGGAGTGTACAGTGTCAAGACTATGGGTCAGGATTCCAAAATACTGCAAATATTTTAATTTATCTTTTCAAAGATTTAAAATTTTAAGAGAAACCTGATATAGCTAAAAATCACCACGATATAAGTTGAATAGCTGCCTGGAGTGAGAAAGACTCATGGAATGGAACACTTAAAGCTGCAAAGCCAACTTCAAACAACGATCCTTCTAAGGGGAAGAGACATGTGAAAACAAACTGATCTATCATCTCTTGGTGCCTACAAAGATAGCGGGGACCTGATAACCACCTATACGTTATGTTCCAACTTGCAGAGACATTTTGTGTGTTTTTCATTTTGAAGAATACAGAAAGTGTTAAAAAGCCAGTTTCTATTTTACTGGCATATGCTAGTGTTGTTGAGTGTATGCCAGTTGGTTAAGGTAACCATATGTGCTAGCCGAATTCAACTGTTAACACGCTGAGCATGTTACAGTTGAAGAACTATCTCCTAGTCACCTCCACGATGCAGGAAAGGTGTCTCTCACTCTGTGTGCTAGACATCAGCTAACCAGCAAGCTAGACAAAAGGAAGAGGACAACAGAAGGACTGTCTCTTGTCCTGAACATTGAAATTCTGTCATGGTCAAAATGAATCAAAACTACAGAATATCAACTAACTTACAAAACTAAGAATCTTGAAATTTTTATTTCCCAATGTCACCACTACAGTACCTTCCACTCCAACAGACATGAAGTTCAATAATCCACTCTTCATTAACAATTCAGAGACTTAAGTTTTTAAAATTCTCTCTTTCAGGGCTAACCTCTTATTTCTAATCCATATGGGTGTTGTGTTACCAATTCTTCTTGCATTTCTTTATTAATAAACTCACTTTTTATTGATTGACAAACATGGGTAACTGGCTCCCTTTGAAACATAATTCTTTTGTGTCTGGGACAAAGGTATCCATGTGGGAAAAAATGTCTTAGTAAATTAACCTTGTGACCAACTGACTTGGCTGGTGTACAGGGGAAACTGTTCATCCTTCCTCATTTGGGAGCTTAACAATTGGAATTACTTCATCTGGAACCATAACAAATTGGGGAATGTTGCCAGTTGTTCTTCTGGATGTAGTTTTATAGAACAGCTTCCCATATTGTAATCTGTCTTATTCAGCAATCAGAATCATAGAATCCTTACACTATAGAAACAGGCCATTTGGCTCATCAAGTCCACACCAACCCTCCAAAGAAAATCCCACTCAGACTCAGCCACACTGTCCTTGCAACCCTGCATTTCCCATGGCCAATCCACCTAACCTGCACATATGTGGATTGTGGGAGGAAACTGGAGCACCCAGAGGAAAACCATGTTGACTCGGGGAGAATGTGCAAACTCCACACAGACAGACCCCCAAGGCTGGAGTCAAACCTGGGTGTCTGTTGCTGTGAGGCAGCAGTACTAACCATTGAGCAACCAAACCATGGATTTCTCTTGGTTTTGATTGCTTTTACTGAACCTGGCAAACCATTCCCAAAGGGGGATGGAGATAGAAAGAGCAACCTCTCAGTTTGCCTTCAGTACAGCATTATCTCAGTTTCACTCTTTCTCACTGAGGAGCCCTTGCAACATTTTGCTCATTTGCAAATGCTGGAGATAATCTATCAGTTCATGTCTACAGCAGTTACTGCTTTGAAATGAGTAGCTGCATTTTGATGCAGATAACCATGGAATGCAGTTGTGAAATTTGTCAGTCTGGCCATCCATGGATAATTTAAAAAAAATCATAATTGGCTGTAGGTCAGCTTTTCTTTCAAATGGCCAGCCATAAAAAGGAAAAATTAGCAATTTATCTTCTAAATAAAACCACAACATCTTCTGTGTTAACCTGGTTTCCATTTTGGGGGTTAAGGCATTTAATCTATGGTCTGTCTGACCTTTGACAGCACTTAAAAAGCTTCAACAGAAGAATACTGACTGCATGCTACTGTTGAATGGGACATTTAGTCAGCAAACAATCAAGCTGATAACATCAGTCATTTTGAGAAAGCTGGGCATGAATTTGACAAGAAAATAAATTGAAATACAAAGGTCAGTAGTATATTTTTGAACTCTGGAGTTGAACACTCAAGAGACCAAATTCATCTTTAACAAATCTTACATAGTTTTGTGTTCCTATATAGGCTGCAAATTCAGCAAAGCAATGTTCAGAAAATTGTGAACATTAATTTATTTGACAGAAAATCATAAGCAGTGTTTTCCTGAATCTCTAATATCTGCTGCCGATGGGCAAGACTTTGTTTTAGCAGTGCAGACTTGTAATTACCCTCCTTGTACCTGGAGGTTTCTGGGAACAAATCTGTAACTTGCTTCAATGAGTACAACTCACGTGAGATGGGGAGAAAAGTTTCAAACAAAGATAAAAAAAATCTTACTTCTGAAAGATTTATAAAAGAGCATGTTTTATAAAAGCATTTTAACAACTGATGTTTCTTTCGATTGCACCTAAGCTAACACATTTTCTAAATATATAGACACATAAGGACATTTTAGACTCATTTTAATGATATTATTTTCCATCTTGAGTACATTTAAGCTGGTTTGCCCATTTTGTCACACTCAGTTCTGGCTGGAAACTGTTATGTTCTAACTAAATTGCAAGCAACTTATTCTGTATACATTGTTTTATCTATTTTGGAAACATGCTTGTTTCGAATGAACTGAGTGTAGTAGCTGGATTCCGAGAATGAAGAGCTGAAAACGTGTTGCTGGAAAAGCGCAGCAGGTCAGGCAGCATCCAAACAGCAGGAGAATCGATATTTCAGGCATGAGCCCTGAACAAGGGCTCATGCCCGAAACGTCGATTCTCCTGCTCTTTTGATGCTGCCTGACCTGCTGCGCTTTTCCAGCAACACATTTTCAGCTCTGATCTCCAGCATCTGCAGTCCTCACTTTCTCTTCCGAGAATGAAGACTCTTGCTTATAACATTTCATCAAGCTGCCAGTACCTGCTGTAATTCCAGAGGCAGTTCCTCTGGTTCCACAACAACTATCTTTAAAAGTTTGGAAAATGTACTTCTTTCTGAAGATTTCTGTGAGATGAAGGCCTGTGCCTACGCTACTTATGCTCAATCAGTCAGTTTGAATGTTTAAAATAAGTATCAGGCCACTCACACCATTAGACACTGCCCTCTGCAATTTAAAGTGGCTATTATCGACTGTGAGGGCTTGGTACATGTCCCAATAGTTAAAGTGATATCCCATTTGGTGATGTCAAGGCAGTGGATAGGACACTGTCTCTAATTCAATTCATCACACAAAACAAACATAAGGGTAAGGGATAGAAAAGTAAAATGAACCCTCTGATTTCAATTCCTGGTAAGTATTAGAGCATGCAACAGATTAATAGATAAATGATTATAGAAATTTACTGAACTAGTAAGGCAGGAGAAAATGATAGTGTGGTGCTAGAAAAGCACAACAGGTCAGGCAGCATCCAAAGAGCAGGAGAATCAATGTTTCGGGGATGAGCTCTTCATCAGGAATGAGGCTTGTAGGCCGCGGGGCTGAGAGCTAAATGGGAGGGGGGTGGGGGGAAGGTAGCTGAGAGTGAGATAGGTTGCAGAGGAGAGTGGAGCGGATAGATGGGAAAGGTGATAGACAGGTCAAAAGGGCGGTGACGAGTTGGAGGTTTGGGATGGGGATAATGTGGGGAGAAGGGAAATGGTGAAACTGGTGAAATCAGTGATCCCTACGGTTGCAGGGTCCCAAGGCGGAATATGAGATGTTCTTCCTCCAGGCCTTGTGTGGCAAGGGTTTGTCAATGGAGGAGGACTAGAATTGGCAGAGTGGGAGGGGGAGTTGAAGTATTCAGCAATGGGGCGGTGGGGTTGGTTGATGCAGGTGTCCCAGAGATGTTCTCTGAAATGATCCACAAGTTGATGTCCTGTCTCCCTGATGTAGAGGAAACTATATCAGGCATGATGGATACGGTAGATGACATTGGTAGAGGTACAGGTAAATTGTGGAAGGATCCTTGGGAGCCTTGGACAAAGCTGAGGGGAACATGTGTGTGCAGGTTTTGCACTTCCTGCGGTGGCAGGGGAAGGTGCCAGGAGTGGGGTGTAGGCTGGTGGTAAGGATGGTGGGGGTGGGGGGTGGGTGGTGGGTGTGGATCTGATGAGGGGGTCACAGAGGGAATTGTCACTCTGGAACGCTTGGAAAATCCCAGATGGCCTCCTTCTTCAAAGATCACAGTTTCCCTTCACACATGGTCAAGATGCCCTCCAGCACAATTCCTCCACTTCCTGTACCTCCACCCTTGAACTCACCCCTCCCAATTCAACAAAAACAGAAACACTTGGTCCTCACCTTCCGCCCCACCAACCTCCATATACATCACATCATCCACCGCCACTTCCACCACCTACAAAAGAACCCATCACCAGAGAGATATTTCTCTCCCCAACCCTAAGAACGTTCCAGAGAGACCATACCCTCCGCGACTCCCTGATCAGATCCACGCTCCCCCACCAGCTCATACCCCATTCTTGGCACCTTCCCCTGCCACCGCAGGAAGTGCAAAACCTATACCCACACCACTCCACTCACCTTCATCCAAGGGCCCAAAAGATTCTTCCTCATCTGACAGAAATTTACCTGTACTTCCACCAATGTCATCTACTGTATTTGTTGCACCTGATGTTGTCTCCTCTAGATCGGGGAGGCAGAACATCAACTTTCGGATCGTTTCAGAGAACATGTCTGGGACACCTGAACCTGCCAACCCCACTGAGCCGTGGCTGAACACTTCAACTCCCCTCCCACTCTGCCAAGGACATGCAGGTCCTGGGCTTCCTCCATCACCAAACCCTTACCACCTGATGCCTGGAGGAGGAACGCCTCATTCTCCACCTTGGGAGCCTGCAACCACATGGGATCAATGTGGATTTCACCAGTTTCCACATTTCCCCTCCCCCACATTATCCCAATCTGAAGCCTCCAACTCGGCATCACCCTCCTGACCCGTCCATCACTTTTCCCATCTGTCCGCTCCACCTTCCTCTGCGACCTATCACCTTCTCCCCCACCTTCAGCTACTGATTGCATTTCCAGCTACCTTCCCCCATTTGTCTCTCAGCTCCCCCCAGCCCACAAGCCTCATTTCTGATGAAGGACTTAGGTTGAAACATTGATTCTCCTGCTCCTTGGATGCTGCCTAACCTGCTCTGCTTTTCCAGCACCACACTGTCAACTCTGAACCAGGAAGGCAGCTCTTTCTTCTGAACAGATCAAGTTGCATGATGTTTAATAGCACTAATATACAAAAATCTGGATAATATGTGCTGACAGTTGTCAAAGCAAATGTACTGCAATGGCTCATTCCTTTGACACCCTAATGTATTTAATTCAGTTCCATGGTTTTCAGTCTACTTAAATATTTGTACCATATAAGAGGTGCTATGTAATGTCATTTTTTGTAGAATATTCATCAAAGATTCAATTCAAAGCAGCTATATGTTTTATTCATTCATGGAATATTGGTATTGCTTGCTGGGCCAACAATTAATCCCCATCTCTAGCTGTCCTTGGGAAGGTGCTGGTGAGTAGCCAACTTGACCGCTGTAGTTCAATTAGTATTGGATATTTGAACAATGCCATTAGGGACGCAGTCCCAGACCCAGCGTCTTTGAAGGAAAGGCAAACTATTTTCCAAGTCAGGATGGAGTGTGGCTTAAGGGAGAACTTGTTGGTGGTGTTCTCATTTATCTTTCTCCTTGTCTTTTTAGATGATCATGGATTTGGAAGAGGCTTGGTCAAGGCCTGAAGTTTATTTTGTACATTGTAAACAGTGTTGCTACTCAGTGTTGGTGGTGAAGGGAGTGAATGTTTGTAGATGTGGTGCCAATCAAATGGGCTGCTTTGTACTGGATAGTGTCAAACTTCTTGAGTGTTGTTGGAGCTGCATTTATCCATTAAGTAGCAGATATTTAATCACACTTCTGACTTGTGCTTTGGAGACAGTGGGCAGGCTTTGCGGAATCAGAAGGTGAGTTATTCGTTGCAGGATTTCTAGATTCTGAACTGCTTTTGTAGCCACAGAACTTACATGGCGAGTCCAGGTCAGTTACTGGTCAATGATAACCCCTGAGAATGTTGATAATGGGAGATTCAGTGATAGCAATACCATTGAATTGTCAAGGGGTGATGGTTCGATTCTGTCTTGTCAGAGAAGACATTGCCTGACATTTGTGGGGCATGACTATTAGGCCGCTTTTGGAATATTGCATGCAATTCTAGTTTCCTTCCTATTGGAAGTATGTTATGAAACTTGAAAGGGTTCAGAAAAGATTTACGAGGATGTTGCCAGGGTTGGAGGATTTGAGCTAAAGGAGGAAGTTGAATAGGCCAGGGTTGTTTTCCCTGGAGGCTGAGGGGTTACCTTATAGAGGTTTATAACATCTTGAGGGGCATGGATAGGATAAATAGACAAAGTCTTTTCCCTGGGGTGGGGGAGTCCAGAACTTGAAGGCATAGGTTTAGGGTGAGAGGGGAAAGACATAAAAGAGACCTAAGGGGCAACCTTTTTACGCAGAGGGTGATATGTGTATGGAATGAGCTGCCAGAGGGTGTGGTGGAGGCTGGTACAATTGCAACATTTGAAAGGCACTTGGATAGGAATATGAATGGGATGGGTTTGGAGGGATATGGGCTGGGTGCTGGCAAGTGGGACTAGATTGGGTTGGGATAACTGGTCGGCATGGACGGGTTGTACTGAAGGTTCAATTTTTGTGCTGTACATCTCTATGACTGTTACTTGCCATTTATCAGCCCAAACCTGGATATTATTGAGGTTTTGCTGCATTTGGACATGGACTGGCTTCAGTATCTGAGGAGGCATGAATGGTGCTGAGTATAGTGCAATCAGCAAGCATCCTCATTTCTGACCTTATGATGAAGGGAAGGTCATTGATGAATAAGTTGAATATGGTGGGCTTGGACACTGCTTTGAGTAATTCCTGCAGCGATATGCTGGAGCTGAGGTATCTGACTTCCAACAACCACAGCCATATTTCTATGTGCCAGGTATGACTCAAACCAGCAGAGAGTTTACCCCCAATTCTCATTAACTCCAGTTTGTCTAGGGCTGCTTGATGCCACACTCAATCAAATGTGACCTCAATGTCAAAGGCTGTCACTCTCACTTCACCTCTGGAATTCCACGTTTTTGTCTATGTTTGAACCAAGGCTGTAATGAGGTCAGGAGCTGAATGGCCCTAGCAAAACCCAAACTGGGTGACACTGAGAAAATTATTACTGAGCAGGTGCTGCTTGATAGTACTGTTGATTACAGCTTCCATCACTCAATAGCTAGATTGAATTTGTCCCACAGCTGTGTAATTTTCCATGTTGTTGCATAGATGCCAATATTTTCACAGTACTGGAACAGCGTGGCTAGGGAGAACAGCAGTTTCGAGAGCACAAATCTTCAGTATTATTGCTAGAATGTTGTCAAGGCCCATAGCCTCTGCAGCATCCCAGCTCTAGTCATTTCTTTGCATCATGCAGAGTGAATTGAATTGGTTGAAGACTGACAGTCTTAAAACTGTGGACCTCTGGATAAAGCCTTGAAAGATCATCTACTTGGTACTTCTGGCTAAAGACTTGCAAATCTTTTGTATTGATGTGCTGGGATCCCCCGTTATTGAGGATGGGCATATCTGTGGAGCCTTCTCTTCGAGTAAGTTGTTTAATTGTTCATCACCATTCATGACTGGACATGGCAGGACTGCAGGGCTTATATCTGAACTACTGATTGTAGAATGGATTAGCTCGGTCTGTCATTTGCTGCTTACAGTGTTTGGCATGCAAGTAGTCCAGTGCTGCAGCTTCACTACGTTAACACCTCATTTCTACAAATGCCTGGTGTTGCTCCTGGTTTGCCCGCCTGCACTGTCCATTGAACTGGTGCTGATCCCCTGGCTTGATGGCAATGGTACAGTGGTGGATATATGCTGGGCTATAAGGTTACAGATTGTGCTGGAATACAACTCTGCTGCTGTTGATAGCCCACAGTGCCTCATGGATGCCCAGTCTTGTGTCACTAGATCTGTTTGAAGTCTATCCCATTCAGCACCGTGATAGTGCTAGATGTGATAGAATGTGTAAAGGATATTAGAATTTCAGATGGTATTTGTTTTGCCCTGCAACACTACATGGAATCTTCTTTGTCATGTAGATGTCTCATGGGCACAAAGACATCCACATACCCTCCTAGAGCGAAGGCCCACTTGATCTAGTGCCCATCAGTCACTCAAGTAGAAACTAAAGGGCTTCCACCAGACTCCTGGGATGGAGTAGCAATCAGGGACAAAGGGAAGGGTTGTTTTGGGGAGGTGTGCAACTCTGGATTCCGAGGGGAGGTGGGCCAGAGGGGTCAGAAGCAAGGACATGGGTTGGCCAGCTGTAGCCACCATCTTTTCCCTGGACATGCCCTTGATCAATCAGAAATGACTGCAGGTCAATACCTCATCATCCAAATGGTACACATCCTGCACAGGTTTACCTGGCAGGTGAGTTCCATGTTATTGCCCAACTTGGAGCTATGAGAGAAATTGTAGCTAGGCAGGAATAAACCATTAATGGTCCTTAAGTCACCATTAATTAATTGATCAAGGCATTCCCAGCCAGAAATTACTTCGGTGGAAGCAGAAAGGCATCAGGTATCTGTTTCAATGCAACCATGTTCTAGTCCTCCTGACTCTTGCCTCGTCTCCAGTAGTCTAGAAGATTCCACCCAGTGTTAGTGTCATTTAAGTCGAGTACTGCATTTACTTGAATTACCACTGAATCTTTGTATACAATATCACTTGCAAATAAATTTGTCCAGTAGCTTTATTCTTACACATTGACCTGGAATTGTGATCTTAATGCATTCTGCAATAGAGGGAGAAGGTGATGAGGCTTCCATTTGGTTCTTGATGCAGTACATACAGTGAGTCTCTTACAACGTTATTCCCCAAATGGTATAAGACTGTATACTTCAATGTATAAAGGCGTTCTAGTTTAGAAAACTCAATCAGAACCAGGGACCCCTGATCACAGCATCTATACAACTGGAAGTAAACCTTTTGAAGGATGAACTTACAAATTTCATGATTCAGGCTTATTAAAATATTATATAATAGAAATATAGTCTTACTACCAGATCCCAGTGACAGGAATGAACTAGAGCTCCTTCCTTATTTTGTCAAATGGGGAAGTGTAGCCGGAAATCTCTTTCTTTTTTCAGTACTTAAATGCAGAGCGATGGTGTAACAACAATGCAACATCCCTAGCCACAGAAAGCTAAACTTGTTCTGTGACAAACTTAATCTCCAGCATTTTCCCAGTGTTTCCTGACCAGCCATATGCAGATTCAACACCACAAATATATATTTTCAGGCTCTTTCAACTATGCGTATTTTGACCATTAAGAGTGGGATCCTGTATTCAGGAGATTTTCACGTTCAATTTTCAAAGGCAAATTGAATTGAAGATGTAAAAGCATTTAGCATCATAATACATTTCTTTTCTTGACAATGTTTAGCTCATAGAAGTATGGTTCTAAAAATCCATTGTGGGTAGAGCACATTTAAGTAGGAAACCAGTCTCTCTGATATGTTGGGAATGTTCATCTGGGCACTCTTCAGGTGGGCATAAAATGTACATAAAAATGTGGCCTGAATTTTTGAACTCAAGCCAGGAGCAGAGTTGTGAAAATTTGGCAGGTATTAACCATTAGTGTGCCTGCTGACATCTGAAAGAAGACCCACAGGGAGCTGAGGTGGACTGTTTAAAAGACTGGAAACAAAATCAGAAACTTAGAATGAAGAACAGTCACTAGACTTGAAAAGTTAATTTTGCTTTCTCTCCACAGATGCTGCCAGCCAACTGAGTTTCTCCAACAATTCCTGTTTTTGATTCAGATTTCCAGAATCTGCAGTTCTTTATTTTGTTTTGTTTTAAAGAACTGTCATAGTGCTGTGGGATTTTATTGCATTGTTAAACAAAAAATGCACATTGGGGGCATGAAGGAATTATTACAATGTAAAAATAACAGTATACATTTGTAATTGCCTTGGGTGATTGTCTGTGTGGAGTTTGCACATTCTCCCAGTATCTGCATGGGTTTTCTCCAGATGCTCTAATTTCCTCCCATAGTCCAAAGATGTGCAGGTTAGGTGAGTTGGCCATGTTCAGTTGCCCATAGTTTTCAGGGATGTGTTGGTTAGGTGCATTAATCAGGGGCAAATGTAGAGTAATAGGGTTGGGGAATGGGACTGGGTGGGTTTCTCTTCGGAGGGTTGGTGTGGACTTGTTGGGCCAAATTGCCTGCTTCCACACTTAAGGATTCTATTATTCTATGATGAAAGCTCTCTGGCCCTCACCCACACGCAATAACCTCTCTAGGTCAACCCATGCTTTCCACATGCTTCCAAGTTCTCACACAGCTTTCATGCTAACCTCCACCTGACCCCATGATCCCTCATGCCCTCTGTACCAACCTATGCCCTGTCCCCCATTTTAGGTGGCCTTTTATACTTCCTATGCTGATGGTTAACCAATCCATTACAAGCCATGGCCCCACCTGTTTCTTTACACCCTTCATGCCAACTTTCATCATATCCTCCAGGGGCATAATTCAGAATCCATGGTGAGATGGAAGATCCAAGTGTGTATTGTCAAATTTACAATTATCAACAACACAGTCTGATTAAAAACTATTTCCTTAACATTTAACACCCATAGCTAGCTTAAACAAGCTGACAAATCATGGGGGAGAATAGTCTGTTTGGTTGTGGCAGTCTGCTGGAGGTGGAGGCTGTATTTGATGCTCACAATGTGGTCTCCTCTACACTGCTGTGACCAAATGCAGACTGGGTGACTGCTTTACTGAACACCCCTGAACACAAGAATGACCCTGGTCTTTCAGTTGCTTGCCATTTCAAACCACTATTTCAAAGTAATGCCCACATTTGTTTACTAGCCTGCTGCATTGTTCCAGTGAAGCCCGATGGTAGCCAGAGGAACAGAATCTCATTTTTGGCTTAGACATTTTACAGCCTTCACACATTGACATTGAGTTCAATAATGTCAGACTGTGAACATTATTCTCCATTTCCAATACTTTTTAGGTGCTCAGAATTGTCAAGTATACTGCGAAATGCATCCCAATGTCTTCTCAATCTTTGAACACCAGACAATCCAAACATCTTGATTAGAGTGGTGCTGGAAAAGCTCAGCAGATCAGGCAGCACCCGAGGAGCATGAAAAGTAACGTTTCAGGCAAAAGCCCTTCATCAGGAAATGTCCTGATGAAGGGCTTTTGCCCGAAACGTCAATTTTCCTGCTTCTTGGTTGCTGCCTGACCTGCTGTGCTTTTCCAGCACCACTCTAATCTTGACTCTAATCTCCAGCATCTGCAGTAGCCACCTCCGCCTAATTCAAATGTCTTGATAGCTGAACAATTCCAGTAATGTTATTCACTTTTTATGCATATTTTAAGACTTGTTATGGCAAATGTATACTGTTATTTTTACATTGTAGTAATTCTTTCTATTGTAGAAATTGGATGCAATTCAGAACAGGAGTCAAATAGTCTTTTTTTAAAGTCACATTCATTTTGTACTCACTTGGTACCATCCCATACAATTTCAGTAAAACATGAAACCCTTGACATTTTACTGGCAAGGACCCAAACACCAGCAGCAATTTGCTGTATTACTCATTCTTTACAATCCACCGACTGCAAAATTGATGACAGTACCTCACACTCTGCTTCGTGTTAGAACTCTATTTTGCTTTTCTGTTTCTCCGTTGCATCTGTTCTAAAGATGCTGCCTTTCACACAGGTGCCTCTGACATATCCTACATTTTCCTCAACAGAGGATTCCTTCCCACAGTGATTGACTCAGCTGTCAGCCATGTCTAAAACTATTCCATGCACTTATAGAGTCATACAGCACGTGAATAGACCCTTTGGTCCAACCAGTCCCATGCTGGCCATAATTTCAAACTAAATTAATCCTACCTGCCTGCTCCTGGCCCATATCCCTTCAAACCTTTCCTATTCATGTATCTATCCAAATGTCTTTTAAACATTGCAATTATACCCACATCCACCACTTCCTCTGGAAGTTCATTCCATACATTAACTACCCTCTGTGTAAAAAAACATGCCCCTCATGTCTTTTCTAATTCTCTCTACTCTCAGCTTAAACATAACCCCCCTAGACTTGAAGTCCCCCATCTAAGGGAAAAGACAACTACCATTAACTCTGTCTGTACCTCTCATTATTTTTTAAACTTTTGTAAGGTTGCCTCTCAACCTAAGTTCCAACCTATTCAACCTCTCTTTAAAACTCAAATCTTCCATACCCGACAACATGCTGGTAAATCTCGACTGAAAACCTCTCCAACTTAATAATATCCTTCCTATAACTTCTGCCCTCATCCTTTCTCCTTCCTCTAAGTACAAATATAGGAGGTTCCCCTTATCCTCATCTTCCACATCATGAACCTTTACATTCAAAGGATAAGCCTCCACCTCCAGCAGACTGCCACAACCAAATACATTATCCTCCCCTGTGATTTGTCAGTAATTTGTCAGCAGGAACTGTTCTCTTCATGACGCTTTGGTCCATTCCTCCCTCACTCCCACACATTTTTACTCCCTCCATAGCACCTTCCCATGCAATTGCACAAGGTGGAATATTAGCCTTTTAACTCCTCCCTCCTTAGCAGTTTACTCGGTCTTCCTTCATTCCTGATGAAGGGCTTATGCCCGAAACGTCGAATTTCCTGTTCCTTGGATGCTGCCTGACCTGCTGTGCTTTTCCAGCAACACATTTTCAGCTTCCTTCAATCTAGTCTACTGTATTTGATGTTCACAATGTGGTCTCCTCTGCACTGCTGTGACCAAATGCAGACTGGGTGACTACTTTGCTGAACACCTCTGCTCAGTCACAAGCATGACCCCAGTCTTCCAGTCGCTTGCCATTTCAAAACACCATCTCAATGTCATGCCCATATTTGTTTACTAGCCTGCTGCATTGTTCCAGTGAAGCCTGATGCCAGCTAGAGGAACAGAACCTTATTTTTGGCTTAGACATTTTACAGCCTTCACACATTAACATTGAGTTCAATAACTTCAGACTGTAAACATTGTCCTCCATTTTGACTACCCCTCCCCTCAAGTGTCTTGATTGCATGGGGTTTACTCTCAGGAGAACTGACCTATTTTCTGCAATTAATTAACATCTACCATTAATACCTATTCTCCTTCCATACCCTTCCTCTACTTCCATTTGCACTCACTCTGTCTTTTCCTCTGGGCACCCTTACCATTTGCTCCACTAGACCCGCTCTCTTTCTATTGCAGCATAGAATTACAGGTAGTCCCCGTTATCCGAAAGTACAGCAATCCCAGGAATCCTTTTGTAAGCTGAAAATGGCATAAAGCGAAGGTGCATGATTTAGATGGGAAAAAGTATCGCCGTTTTTTTGTAAAAGCGAAAATCCTCTTTGGATTCGTGAAAATACGAACAAATGTAGGTCTTTCATAAAAGCGAAATTGCATGAAATGAACATTTGAAAAGCGGGGGATACCTGTATCACTTTCCTAGTCCTTTTTGATTCCAAAGAGCAGTCCCACTGAACTTTAAACCTAATTCTGTTTCTCTCCACAGATTCTGTCAGACCGGCTGATTTTCTTCAACATTTTGTTTAACATCATTTCCCAATTATGCAATAATGGCTATGGCTAACTTTGAAGACCAATGTCACTCAGGAATTTTCCCTTCCCACATTATGAGTGACTAGAACTATATCGTTCAAATTTGGCTTGAAGGTAAGCGACAGAAAATGACGGTAGAGGGTTATATTCTAGCTGGAGGCCTGTGACCAGTGGTGCGCCACAAGGATCAGTGCTCAGTCCACAGTTTTTCATCATCCACATAAATGATTTGGACATAAATATAAGAGGTATGATTAGTAAGTTTGCAGATGACCTCAAATTGGTGTTGCAATGGACAGTGAAGAAGGTTATCTCAGAGATATCTCAAGAGATTGGCCAATGGGCCAATGAGTGACAGATAGAGAATAATTTAGATAAACGTGAGGTGTTGCATTTTGGTAAGGCAAACCAGGCAGGACTTATATATTTAATGGTAGGGCTCTGTGGAGTGTTGCTAAACAAGAAACATAGAGTTGCAGGTGCATAATTCTTTAAAAGTGGAGTCATAGGTAGACTGGGTGATGAAGGCAGCATTTGACTTGTTTACCTTCTTTGAATATAGGAATTGGGATGTCATGTTGCAACTGCACAGGACATTGGTGAGGCCACTTTTAGAATACTGTGTTCAGTTCTGGTCTTCCTGCTAAAGGATAGATGTTATTTGAGAGGGTTCAGAAAAGATTTTACTGGGGTTGAAGGATTTGAGCTAAAGGGAGAGCCTGAATAGGCTGGGACTATTTTCTCTGGAACAGAGGCTGAGGAGTGATCTTACAGAGATTTATAAAATCATGAAAGGTATGGATAGGGTGAATTGTTGAGGTTTTTTCCCAGGGTAGGGGGATGTCCAAAATTAGAGAGCATGGATTTAAGGTGAGACGGTAAAGATTCAAAAGGAACCTGAGGGGCAACTTTTTCACACAGAGGGTAGTAAATGTACGGAACAAGCTGCCAGAACAGGAGATGGAGGGGGGTACATTTACAACATTTAAAAGGCATCTGGATGATACATGAATAGGAAGGTTTAGAAAAATGTGGACCAAATGCTGGCAAATGGGACTATATCAGTTTAAGATATCTGGTCGGTGTGGATGTGTTGGAACAAAGGATCTGTTTCCGTGCTATATAACTACGATTTTATTATATTCCAAACAAAAATATTACAGATCAGATGATTAGGATTCTAAATTCATCATGATTAATATTAACTTTACACACTATGAGCAAGATAAGAGCAACTGTGTTATCTACTTCTTCAACCAAATAAAATTGTACTTAGAGATTATCTAATTTTAAAAAACTGTTTCTTGGATGATATAACATTTATTATTATGTAGTAAAATATGTGGCTTAAAGTTGTTTCATATAGAAATACATGTATAATCTTGCAGCATGAAATAGAGATCACTTAGTCAGTATTATGCTTGTGAGAGTTATCTGAAAGAGCGAACTATTTAATTTAACTCTCCAGACATTTTACTTTTTTCAAATACTAACCACGTAAGTATTCCCGGAGGTTCCCTTTAGTCAGGAGTTCTGTCACAATGTAAACAGGTTCCTCAATTGAACAAACAGCAAGTAGCTGGATTAGCTTTGGATGGCTGAAATTTTTCATAATTTGTATTTCTTTAACAAACTCATCCTCGATCATATCATCTGTGTAAATAAAATGTTGTATTCATTACATATCAACTGACATTTTTAGCCTTTTTTTATAATCTGCTCACTGCTGTGAAGAAGAGTTGGAAGTATAGTATGTGAAATGATGTAAGTGTTTGCTAACTTAGGTCATGAATGAGATCACATATGACTGTGAAGCAAATTCACTAATACACACATGCGCGCATGATCAAGCTTGGCAGAAGCAAAGGTGGAAGAAAAAAATAATGCTGGATCTGATTCTCAGACTGATGGACACCAGCAAAGCAAGTTCCCCATCCCTGACCAACATCAGCCCCCACATAGTGGGCTTTCTCACACTAAGTAAAAGAGTGGAAAGGACCAGATGAGGACCTCAAGAGGCCATTAATTGGATTGCCTTTGGATTTTCTGAGGCTGCCTGCCTTCAGACCTGCCCATGGGGAATATAAAATCTATCCTGTGGAGTTTTATCTCCAATTTGACAATGTTTCCTGCTTATCTTTTACCTCCAAGAGCTTACAGTCCTGAAGTCAAAACAGGTGACAAGTTTACAAAGTTTAGTAAATGAATTTGCACTCATTATCTTACTTTATATTCTGAGACTGTCAGTGAAACTTCAAATAGGTCACGGTTAATTGCATTAGTGTCTCAGCAAAACATCAGCACCTTTCTGTTATCATCTACAATTCATTTTCACACTACTGTCATTAATGCTAATTTGGCTCCACAGCTATCCATTCATATGATTGAAGAAACCCTTGAGAATTAAGCAAAACTTAAGAACTATACAATAGAAATTTCAATCAGCCAAGTTCACATTTGAACATTCAATGTTCTTCCATTACATTCCATTCATGCCATTTTTCTAACACAATTAAATTTTGTAAAATAAAATTTAAATTTTACACAAAGAGCTACCATTATTTTTTCACTTAGCCACAAGGCCATCTTTGCTCATGGATCATCCTTCTTGGGTGAATGTGGAGATCAGATGCTGACAGACTTTACAAAATGGTCAGAAAAAAAAAGACCTAAGAATAACTAAAGGAGAATCTACTGACATCAATAATGATTCTAGGAGCATAGAATCTATAAATATAAACAGAGAAGCATGTTTCTTCAACTCACCACTGCCTTAGAACAAACAGGAGAGGCAACGTGCAGCAGGACATCAGAAATCTGCTTTTGTGCCATCTTCCTGGGTTTTCCCTGCACTTCAGTTTTTCTTCAACTGCTTAGCTATCCCTAGTCAACTGTTCTTAATCAGCTTCAATAGTTTGCGGGAATTAATACACTTTGAATAAGAGACAATTCATCTAACTTCCCTGATGTTTGTTACACTGGTAAGGACCTTCACTTGCAAACTTTCTTCCATGTTACAGACCATCCTGATTTGGATATCAAGAAAATATTTATTTCAGTGTAAGGGTGGTCACCTGAGAGGGTGGTAATGCGTCTTGTTCTTGAATAACCATATTCCTTGTAGAGTTGTGTTCGCACTATGGTGTATGGAATTAGATGTGGAAGACTAGGAATGACAGAATAGCAATATTTATCCAAGTTGGAATGATGTGTGATTTGGAGTGGACCTTCACGGTGATGTTCCTCACATGACATTGCTGCAGAATCCATTTCAAAGGTCTTGGGAAAGGAATTCTGCCACAGTATCTTGGAAGTTTCTGCAGTACATCTGGTAGATTGTATACAGTGTAATCACACAGCATTGCTAATGAAGGGAGTGGACATTCAAATCAATGGTTGAGGTGTCAGTCATATACAGAAGAACCTCAATTATCCGGTATTCGATTATCTGAATATCGGATTACCTGGCAAGATCGCAAGGTGCCGATGCTTGGCTAAACCACATTATCTGGCATTCGATTATCTGGATTTCGATTAACTGAACGAAATACTTCCTGCATGTGACCTTCAGATAATCTAGGTCCTTCTGTAAACTGCTAAGTTACAAACTGTGTCAAGTTCCTTGAATGTTGTTGCTCTTCATCCATTCAAGTGAATGATGAGCTTCAATCATTGTCTTAAGATGCAGGAGTGATTTTGACACTTTTTTTTAGCTTATTCATTCATTCATGAAATTTGGGCTTCACTGGCAGGTCCAGCATTTATTGCCTCTCCCTCGTTGCCCTTGAGAAGGTGGAGATGAGCTGCCTTCTTGAACTTCTGCAGTTCATTTGGTGCAGGTCAACCAAGAATGCCATTATGGAGGAAGTTCCAGGTTCTTGACTCAGTGACACAAAAGGAACAGTGATATATTTCCAAGTCAGGATGGGAAGTGGCTTGAAAAGGAACTTGCAGGTGGTGGTATTCCATGTATCAGCTGCCCTAGTTCTTCCAGAAGGTCATAGTCATGGATTTAAAAGGTCCTGCCTCAGGTGCCTTGTTGAGTTTCTGAATGCACCTTGCACCTTGCAGTACTAGTGCTACTCACTTCTACTGATCATCAGTAGTGGAAGGACTGAATGTTTGTGGATTTGGCACCAATCAAATAGGTCGCTTTATTTTGGATAATATTCTCTAAAAGGTTCATCCACTTACCACTGAGTATCCGAGCTCTATTTCGAGACATTAATCGCATTGATGTAGCTGGTCTAGTTATGCTTTTGGTCAAATATAACTCACCATTCCTTTATCTATGACAGAATGATATGAACCCCTTATATAATACAACAGCAGAAATCATCAGCACAAAGACTGCAGTGATTAAAAGGAGAAAATTCACCACCACTACCACCTCACAGTAAATGCAAGTGTGTTACACACACTTCCGGAGGAAAAAATACGATTAAAAAACTGAATGGATATACCACATTTAAAGCATTTTGACCCTATCATATGGTGGTGATCTTAACATGCTCTGTCATAAAGAACAGATTGGAGGGGAAATATGTTTTCCAGTATGGATGTTCTTGCAAGGGCTTTTCAGAAACAACGAGAAATTTATTTCCCTTTGACATTATTATTTAATTGTATCTCCAACCTGATAAATTCTCTGTTCATTAATTACAAGAGTTCCTTCTATAATTTATGTGAACACCAAAAAAACAATTTGCAAAAGGGATAATTTGTTAATGTTAGACTCTTGGTATGGAGTCATGTTCGGCAGAAGCATAGGTTGGAGATAGACTTTTGGAATTTTTGAGTTGATGCTGGGATCTATACTGTGGTTCACCAGGCCCCACATTGGTTTAACACTGGGATTTGACCCTCAGAACATAATCTTGGTTTATGATCACATTAACTATATTCACTTAGAAAACTACATCTTATCAGAAAATATTCTGTTCCCAGAAGGAATGAACGAATTTTCAGATTTTAATAATCTATAGCTACTGGCTTTTCTTCAACAGTAACTGTGAAGTTTAATACTCTTGTGAATGCGTTCTGCCAATTGCATTTGTTCAGATTTACATCCAACCCTATCTTCTGAGCAGCACACACATCATCCAGTAAATATAACACAAACCTTTTTTAATCATTTTGATCGCCACATGTTGATTATTCTTCCAAACACCTTCCCAAACCTCTGCAAAATTACCTTCTCCCAGTTTTCGTAGCAAAGTCAATTCTTCCCTGGGTATTTCCCATTGATCGGCTTTGTAAATAGTCCGCTGCAAATAAGCCAAAACAGTAAGACAATTTTAAAATATGTTTTTAAATAGCACCTTAATTAAATATTTATTTTGAACAAGTGTAGACACCACGATTCTTCAATCAAATTCTAGGGCATCAATATTTTCTCAAGCTAATTTCAATTTCATAACATCTTTATCAGATTATTTTACATAAGTGGTCAAAGGCTCAATAAATGGAGTCATACCCTACCACAGAGATTGTAGTCTGTTTCAGTGCAGTACTTAGGGTAAGTTTAGTTGATGGAGATTGTAAGAGATAGGTTTCTCGAAAGTGTGCATGTGAATGCTTGATTCCCCTTTGCAGGAGTACAGCTGCAGCCTTCATAGACTAATATTGACAGTGCTGTTGCCAAATTAGCTTCAAGTGCAAGGTTCTGCCAACATCAAAATTCTTTTTCTCTGCCAAGGGAGTAGCTCTGCACCAGATTTGCATTCAGGGCAGGAAGGTCTCAGTGACCTGTGGTCTTTACAGGCCCACTGCACTTGAATCTCAGCAGAAGGACAGGGAGAGGTGGAGGGGAAGGATGGGGTGAGATGATAGGGCCAAACTTCTGTGTACTATCATCTCAAATCTTGCATACCTACTCAGGTAGAGGGATAAACATTTCATGTTGTTTCCCAAAGGAATGCAGAGATCTTGTATCTTAATCTAGCCTAGCCTATCTACAGAACATTGAAAGACAATATAAAAGAGGGGGCACAATTCTAAAAGGGATGCAGGAGAAGAGGAACCTGGGTATACATGTGCAAAGATTATTGCTGGTTGTAGGACACATGGGGAGAACAGTTAATAGAGCATGCAGTGCTGTTCTCAGCTTTACTAACAGGGGCATAGAGTACAAGAGCAGGGATCTTGTACACAACACTTGATAAACCTCAGTTTTGTGGGCCACATTGTAGGAAAAATGGGAATACATTGGAATGAGTGCTTAAGTGATTTAGAACAATGAGTAAATTCAGTTATGAGACTAGATTCAAAAAGTTAGGACGGTTCTCTTTGGCGAGAAGAACGTTGAGAGGAGAATTGATACAGGTTTTCAAACTCATGAGCTGGCTGGATAGAGTAGATAAGGAGAAGTATTTCTGTTTGTTAAAAATAGAACGAGAGGGGCATAGATTTAGAATGATATGCAAAAGAAGCAAAGGTGATTTCAGAAAAGACATTTTCACCTTGTAGTTTAGAGTATAAAATGTTCTACCTGGAATCTGGCAGTGGTGAATTCAGTTGAGACATTCAAGAGGGCATTGGATGATTATTTGGATAGAAATGGTATACAAGGAGAAAAAGCAGGAGATTGACATGAGGGAGTAGAACCAGCACAGGCACAATGGTCTGAATGGCCTCCTTCCACATAATAATTCTTTAAGAAAGTTTATCAAAAAACAGGCTACCCAATAATTCATTAATTTATTGTTACAGGCATATTTTTGTGCACAAATCGTCTGACATTATAACAGTAACTGTCATTCAAAATTTAACCACTGATTGTGAAGCATTTTGTGATGCTCTGAAGACATGAGAAAGTGCAAATTAAAAGAGACAACCACCTGATGAAGGAGCAGCGCTCCGAAAGCTCGTGCTTCCAAATAAACCTGTTGGACTATAACCTAGTGTTGTGTGATTTTCAACTTAAATGCAAGTTCATTCTTTTTGCATAAATTAAACTCTCAAGGCAAAATGTTCTGATAGAATATCTAAATTACAACAATATTGTATGCTGTACAAGTCAGCATATTGGGGAAATCATACAACTTTGAGGTCAGTTTAATAAGTCTATTTGGAAACACCCCTCCATGTTCAGTTCTGTTATTGCAGCTGTCTTGTAACTACAGATATCTTAACTTAACTTTCAGCCTTAGAATCGGAAGTAAATTATTCTAGCTAGGATGACTCTATCCTCAACTTCTGTATTTTAATGTTTCTGAAATAGGATCCTGCCCAGATTACCCTGAATAAAAACAGACATCAAAACCACAGATGTAACAGCACAGAGAAAACACAAAAGAAATTTCATAACTCCACAATGCTTATGACTTCTTGTATCATTAATCTTTATACTTAACATTGTGTAATGATATAGAGGGATTGATCATTGGCCATTGGCAGTTGTGGATCTTGCAACCCTGTGTAAGTAAGTTGGTAATGTTAATCAAAACTCATACTGTTAAGTGGAAAGAGAAATGTTATGTGCTGTTATATTCCTAATTTGTACCACAATTCTTTTTCTTTCTTACACTGTCTGTTCTGAATAAAACAATTCCTCAAGTTCATTTAGAAGTTGAAAGTATTGTTATTTGGTGGTTTACACAGGCATATAGCTTGAGTGATCACAGATCTGTTGACCAGGTGATCTGTGAATAGCCAGGTTGAGAGTGAATCAGCTCCAAGAGTTAACAAAATGTATTTTATGTGAAGAAATCAAACATTGCTACACAAAGGCAAGAAAAATCCTGATGAAGGGCTCCTGCCCGAAACATCGATTTTCCTGCTCCTCGGATGCTGCCTGACTTGCTGTGCTTTTCCAGCACCACTCTAATCTTCACACAACAAGCACAGCTAACTGTCAATTTTTGTTCTTAGAGCAAATTGTAGATCTGATTGGTCTGGGTGTTGCCATTAGATTGCAGAAGAGATTGATAGTCACCACCAACCCTCTTTTGATCCCATGAGAAAGGTACAGTTGTATGTAGGAACTACTTTTGCCTACATAAAACAGGGCCATGGATGTTATTATATGCAGCTTCTAGCTAATGCCAACACAACACACTGCAAGTTAATCTGATGATTTTAAATTGGTTTCAGTTGTAATTTCTTCGAGGAGAAAGTGAGGTCTGCAGAATTTGGAGATCAGAGCTGGAAATGTGTTGCTGCAGCAGGTCAGGCAGCATCCAAGGAACAGGAGATTCGATGTTTCGGGCATAAGCCCTTCTTCAGGAATGAGGAAAGTGTGTCCAGCAACTAAGATAAAAGGTAGGGAGGAGGGACTTGGGGGAGGGGCGTTGGAGATGCGATAGGTGGAAGGAGGTCAAGGTGAGGGTGATAGGCCGAAGTGGGGTGGGGGCGAAGAGGTCAGGAAGAAGATTGCAGGTTAGGAAGGCGGTGCTGAGTTCGAGTGATTTGACTGAGACAAGGTGGGGGGAGGGGAAATGAGGAAACTGGAGAAATCTGAGTTCATCCCTTGTGGTTGGAGGTTTCCCAGGCGGAAGATGAGGCGTTCTTCCTCCAACCGTCGTGTTGTTATGGTCTGGCAATGGAGGAGTCCAAGGACCTGCACGTCCTCGGGGGAGTGGGAGGGGGAGTTAAAGTGTTGAGCCATGGGGTGGTTGGGTTGATTGGTCCGGGTGTCTCAGAGGTGTTCCCTGAAACGTTCCGCAAGTAGGCGGCCTGTCTCCCCAATATAGAGGAGGCCACATCGGGTACAGCGGATGCAATAGATGATGTGTGTGGAGGTGCAGGTGAATTTGTGGTGGATATGGAAGGAACACATTCACCTGCACCTCCACACACATCATCTATTGCATCCGCTGTACCCGATGTGGCCTCCTCTATATTGGGGAGACAGGCCGCCTACTTGCGGAACGTTTCAGAGAACACCTCTGAGACACCCGGACCAATCAACCCAACCACCCCATGGCTCAACACTTTAACTCCCCCTCCCACTCCCCCGAGGACGTGCAGGTCCTTGGACTCCTCCATTGCCAGACCATAACAACACGACGGTTGGAGGAAGAATGCCTCATCTTCCACCTAGGAACCCTCCAACCACAAGGGATGGACTCAGATTTCTCCAGTTTCCTCATTTCCCCTCCCCCCACCTTGTCTCAGTCAAATCACTCGAACTCAGCACCGCCTTTCTAACCTGCAATCTTCTTCCTGACCTCTTCGCCCCCACCCCACTCCGGCCTATCACCCTCACCTTGACCTCCTTCCACCTATCGCATCTCCAACGCCCCTCCCTCAAGTCCCTTCTCCCTACCTTTTATCTTAGCCTGCTGGATGCACTTTCCTTATTCCTGAAGAAGGGCTTATGTCCGAAACGTCGAATCTCCTGTTCAGTTGTAATTTGTAGCACATATTATTTAATACCTGATTTCCAATAACAGAATCAAATCTAATAATCACCATACTGTTCCGAGGCTTGAAAGTATGGATTGGTTAATCCTAGTCCTGACTTCCAGATGAAAAACTTCCATTTTGTCTTGTTTCTTTCCCCAAGGCTTAATTTATTTTGAAGCAGTTTGAGATTTGTAATACTTTAAAGGAGTTACATGAAAGAAAGTTTTTATTCACATTCTGTAATCTATCAAGCATTAAATGCAAGAACTGTTGCATAGTTTTCAGATCACATACAGGTAATAATGTTACTTCAGGTACAACGCGTACACATGTCATTTTCGTTATTTACAGAAGGTGTTGGTTAAGCTGCCCTGAATGTATAACATTTTGTCCTCAATGTCATAACATTCTATATCGAAAGTCTTTCTATACAGTTTTCATTTACGAAGTGTGAACCCTCAATAAATACCTTTGCACAAGGTTTTGTCAACAAAAACCCAAGGGTCTTCCAATTCGTCTTGTAGAATGCCAAAAGATCATTAATTGTTGGAAACTTCCTGTTTTCATGAAGATAAAACATTCCCTCATCAGGTGAGGTAAATATCCGAAAGTGATGGACTTCATCATTTAAAGCTGTAGAAGAAAGAAACAAGTTTGAATTGAGAACACCACTTGGGCTGGATTTTCTGAGGAGTGGCGATCAGATGTGGAAAGCTGCTCCAATCTGCTTTGTGACATGAGATTCCAATCCCAGCTCCTTCAGTATTTCCATTCTGACAGGTCCCTCATAATACAAAACAGTCAGAAGGTTGCAAACTGCATTCCTTTTTCACAGCAGACAGCTGATGTATGGTGATATTTAAAAGTCCAGTAACACAGACGGTCACCTCAACAACTCATGTGAAAGAGCCGGAGAATCGACATTTCAGGCACAAGCCCTTCCCCAGGAATGAGGCTGGTGTGCCAAGCAGGCTGAGATAAAAGGTAATGGGGAGGGAATTTGGGGAAGGGGCGCTGGGAATACGATAGGTGGAAGGAGGTGAGGGTGAGGGTGATAGGCTGGAGAGGGGGTGGGAGCGAAGAGGTCGGGAACAAGATTGCAGGTCAAGAGGGTGGTGCTGAATCCAAGGGTTGGGACTGAGATAAGGTGGGGGAGGGGAAATGAGAAAGTTGGAGAAATCTACATTCATCCCGTGTGGTTGGAGGGTTCCTAGGCGGAAGATGAGGCACTCTTCCTCCAGGTGTCATGTGGCCAGGGTCTGGCAATGGAGGAGGTCAAGGACCTGCATATCATTGGCAGAGTGGGAGGGGGAGTTAAAGTGTTCAGCCACGGGTTGGGTTGGTTGGTGCGGGTGTCCCAGAATGTTCTCTGAAACGTTCCACAAGTAGGCGGCCTGTCTCCCCAATGTAGAGGAGCCCATTTGGGTGCAGCGGATACAGTAAATGATGTGTGTGGAGGTGCAGGTGAATTTGCGATGGATATAGAAGGATCCATTGGGGCCTTGGAGGGAGGTGAGGGGGGAGGTGTGGGCGCAAGTTTTGCACTTCTTGCAGTTGCAGGGGAAGGTGCCGTGAGTGGAGATTAGGTTAGTGGGGGGTGTGGACCTGACGAGGGAGTCATGGCAGGAGTGGTCTCTCCTGAATGCTGATAAGGGTGGAGAGGGAAATATATCCCTGGTGGTGGGGTCTGTCTGGAGGTGGCGGAAATGATGGAGGATGATACGATGTATCCGGAGGTTGGTGGCGTGGAAGGTGAGGACCAGTGGGGTTCTGTCCTGGTGGAGAATGGAGAGGCGGGGTTCAAGGGCAGAGGTGCAGGAAGTGGAGGAGATGCGGTGGGGTTTTAAAGCGTCTTCGACCATGTCGGAGGGGAAATTGCGGTTTTTGAAGAAGGAGGCCATTTGAGTTGTTTGGTAGTGGAATTGGCCCTCCTGGGGGCAGAAGCGGCGGAGGCAGAGGAATTGGGAATATGGGATGGCATTTTTACAGGGGCAGGGTGGGAGATTCAGCACCGCTCTCTTGATCTGCAATCCTCTTCCCGACCTCTCCCCACCACCCCCTCTCCGGTCCAGCACCCTCACCTCCTTCCACTTATCGTATTCCCAGCGCCCCTACCAAATTCCCTCCCCGCTACCTTTTATCTCAGCCCGCTTGGCACACCAGCCTCATTCCTGGGGAAGAGCTTATGCCTGAAACGTCGATTCTCCTGCTCCTCGGATGCTGCCTGGCCTGCTGTGTTTTTCCAGCACCACATTTTTCAATTCTGGTACTCCAGCACCTGCAGTCCTCACTTTCTCCAATTCCTGTGAAATAGTCATTGTGACATTAGGGTGCCAAGAGGGTAATATGCCAGGAGAGATGGGATAGAGTGTCAGGTATGCAGGTTGCTAAGTGACTAAGGGCAAGGTACCAGGTGAACGGGTGCCAAATCACAAGGTGGCAAGAGAGCCAGGTAAGTGTTGGAGTGTTTAGGGTAGAGGGTAAGTCAAGGTTGGTGGGAGATAGTAGGCCAGATGTCATGGAGGCGAGTGTCTAGTTCTGCGACTGGGATACAGGGTATTGAGTCTGGTGGCTGGGCAGGACTGGCAACAGGGGGAAGGGATGTTGAGGCCTGAAGTAGCAGAGGGGAGTATAGGCAGGGAGAATGCTGGGTACCATGTGTGGGAGAGGAAGCTGGTAGGGGTGAAATCAGATCCGGCGACGATGTTGGGGTGGCAGGTCAGGGTCTGGGAGAGGTGTAGTTGGGAATCAGTCGGCAATTAGATTACCTTTTTAATGGGAGGGGAATTATAGAGGAATTGCTCAGTGAAATCTTCAGTTTCATGGGTAATTCTCTCAGAGTCTGCTAAACTTCCAATTCTACGGGGTTGCCATGCACAACCCCCATCAGGCTACTGAAATGTCCATTTGAAAGATTATTAATCTATTAAATCTTGCCTATCTTTCATCCTTTATAACTGGGCTGACACAACAATAAGTGACAGGAGGGGAGAAAGTCCAGACTAATGATTACCCTGTAACCTTCTGCAACGGTGTTTGAAGATTTGCTGATATGAAGTTCTGATATCAGTTCACCCCCTTTTCCTCTACAAGTTGTAAAATGTTTCTCCACTGCCTTATTTGTCCATACATTCATCTCATCAATATCTGGGTACAAATTAACTTCCAGAGTCTTAATCTCTCCTTTTGAAAATGGATGAATGTTACTGACTTTTAAATATTTGTTACTAGCAAGTGATGGCATGACACAGAATCTTCATTTCAGTATCTGTGAATTGCCAGTGATGATCAATATTTTCTTAGTAATAACCTGACAATATTTTTCTTTAAAATCCAATCTTTAAAGCATGAAAATGCAAGCCTTGATTTTAATCATTTGTACATAGGGCATGTATGGGGTTAAAGTATTTGCAGAGGAGCACTTATTGGATCCACACTGTAGTGTCCACACACCATTTTAACAAGTAAGTTTCAATAAGAAATCCACATTGCAGCCTGTGACAGATGCTTTGTGAGGCAGAAGTATGGGTTTACTGACACTAATCAGGCTCCAAAGCTAATTTAACTTTGCTGTTGGACTTTGCTAAGGAAATGCGGTTATACAGAGAAAATATCCGGAAGAGGATGGGTTGATCAGTTAACTTAATAGCGATTGTTCAAACACGATGAGTGATCTAAAAAGGTAACTGAATGCAAGCCTTTATCTATTTATTCAGGGATTGCAACAAATATTGACATTCCTGGCAATCTTCAAATCCCATGAAAGAAGAAAACAAAATCTCAAGGTGGAGATGGAAGTCAAAATTAAGAAAGTGATGTTTTAGCTGGGGCCATGTTTAAACTCCATCTGGACTATCACATTCACTTTGGCTACTAAGTCTCAGGAACAATGTACTAACTTTGTTAATACAACATTGTTAACATTGTTAATACAATGTATTAACTCTCTTTACTCAGCGAGTCGTGAGTTCATGGAATGCCCTGCCAGTAACAGTGGTGGACTCTCCCTCTTTATGGGCATTTAAACGGGCATTGGATAGGCATATGGAGGAAAGTGGGCTAGTGTAGGTTAGGTGGGCTTGGATCGGCGCAACATCGAGGGCCAAAGGGCCAGTACTGCGCTGTATTTTTCTATGTTCTATGAAGTGGGTACAGTACAAATTTGTTACAATAATGCTGGGCTTAAAGGATAAATCACAAGGAAAGGTTGCACAAAAATGATATACAGTCCTTTGAGTTTAGAAGGTTGAGGGTGACCTAACTGAGATGACTAAAATAATACAATTCTTTTAAAAGGGTAAACACAGAGAAGCTATTTTGTCATGTGAAATCCAGAAGGTAACACAATCTGAAAATCAGAAATAATAGAAGACACTAATTTCTCTCTCCAGCATTTTCAGTTTGTATTTCAGATTTCCAGCACCTGCAGAATTCTGGTTTTGATCTTCACATTGGAATAAGACCATTTAGGAGTAATGGTGATGTGTAGATGTATGAAACTATGAGCAGAGAAATGGAGCAGAAGCAAGATGAAAGAAGGATGTGGAGTGATGACTGTAAATGTAGAGTGAAAAAGGAGTACTTGGTGGTGGTCATATGAAAAAGAGAGGAGAATTGATATGTGATGTAAAGAAAGCAAACTAAAGTAGCATTGAATGATAAATCCAGGTGTTGCACAGCTCCCATGTAATTGTACTCTGAAGAGTGTGATAGACAGGAGGAAATTTTCAACAATGATGAATGTCATCAGGCTTTATTGATTGAGAAGAAGACATGATGAGTCGTATTCACTGTTCCTGCTCATAAGGTCATTGCACTCCTTTCTGCATTGAACTCAGATCCTTATGTGGGATAATACTGGAAATGACCCTTTCATCCACCTTTGTCCAAGCCAGTGAACAGATTTGCAGAATCTGGGAAACAGTCACTCCATCTATATCCTTAATTCCTCTATTAGAGTGTCTGCAGTGGTGTATTAAAGTGAAAGTGTTGCCCTTGGTCTTATGTGCCTTGTCAAAAGGTATTTTTGAGTCTTGCAAGTAAAAATTACATTGGGGTTGCAACCTTGATTTAAATAGACCTTGGGACTCAAATTGGTAATTCTGTGCCTCGTGGGTAGGTAAACTGATTCACAATACAGTTAAGAGGTCAGCACATTAATCTTACTTGAGTGAAACGAGGGAGATAATGTAGGCTTTATATTGTCAATATCATTGGGCTCACTGGCTGCCCTGAGCTACAACTGTGACATCAAACCTTCATGCCTAACACCAATGTGATGAATGTGAGACATCAACAGAGAAAGGGGAAGAAAGGATAGAAAAAGACATGAATAGAAACAATTACTTTCCACATGCTAATTTTATTTGCTTCCTTAAAAAGAAATCTAGAAGTTATGGCTTCTCAGGAAAGCATAGCAAAGGAGGAGTGAATAGAAACTGGATGGGATTGAAGAGGTCTCACGCCTCTTGTTGACCACCCTTGGCAGGAGGAATACATGTGAAATAACTTAAAGATTGACAGGGAGATAATGGATTGCTGGGAAACATATTCTGGTTAAATTGATAGTTCAAAATGTAAGAAGGACAGGAATGAATACTTAATAGGAATGATGATGGCAATTGGAAAGACGAAAGAATGAAGTACACTGTGAGAAAAAAGCTGAGGTGAAAACGCAAGTGGCTGGGAAATGTAATGGAAAAGGCTTCACAAACCTCAAACAGGGCATCAAAAGTGCAGTCATTTGGGGATCCATCTCCCATTAAATCAATGCCCCACCAGCTACAATCTCCCACTAGAAAGAATGAAGGAAAAGTCAGAGGGAACAGTAAACACAGCAAAAAGCAAATAAAAATAAAGCATTATGGAGAGAAGAAACAATAAAAGATGAGAGAGGGAGAACTTTTAAGTCACAATTTCCTTTGTGTAAAACCACAATGTTGCTACCCAACTACAATGCAATTTTTGAAGAGCATTGTTGAAACATCTAATTTAATGTGATACAATCTGTCCATATTTTTGTTAATCCATTTTAATATTTTCATTGTAAACTTTTACATTTTATAGTGTAAATTTGCCACAGTGTTATTACACCCTCTCAACAGGCAGGTTACCCTTGAGGTGGTGGTGGAGAGATGCCTTCTTGACCGCTGCATTTTATTTTGTGTAGGTAGGCCCACAATGCAGTTGAGGGAGGAAGTGCCTGTATTTAGGATAGTGAAGAAGACTTTTGATATGCTTTCCTTTATTGGTCAGAGTACTGAGCACAGGAGTTGGGAGGTCATGTTGCAGATGTACAGGACATTGGTTAGGCCATTGTTGGAACATTGCATGCAATTCTGGTCTCCTTCCTGTTGGAAGGATTTGTGAAACTTGAAAGGGTTCAGAAAACATTTTTAGGATGCACACAAGTATCTGTTTCCATTTCCCATATGCTATTCAACTGTCTGATTTTGCCTGAAATCAAATTGAAAACCAATGAATAAGTATTGGAGTCAACTGCACAGATGCTGCTGTACGAGATGAGAATATGTCACCTCTGATAGCACAATGAAGATCTTTTCTAACATTTCTGCAATAGTTAACAGAGTTTAAGGTGCCGTTATTTTACAGACATGCACCATGTGAAGGCTCCATGGATTATAAATTAGCATGCAGACTTGGTCATTCAATAAAGCATCTTTTTACAAGACACCAACTCTGCTGTAATGTAAAACAAATTCTCATTCCAGCAGGGGTCAGCTCCCAGCAGTCAGAAATAAGAATTCTGGCTGATAGTTTCTGTCATTAGCTTGGAATGCTCACTATTACATTAAATTGGTCAATCTCAATCATCAGCAGGATCAAATCCGAGACTTAAAAAGAAATTG
Source organism: Hemiscyllium ocellatum (assembly GCF_020745735.1). Taxonomy (NCBI): domain Eukaryota; kingdom Metazoa; phylum Chordata; class Chondrichthyes; order Orectolobiformes; family Hemiscylliidae; genus Hemiscyllium; species Hemiscyllium ocellatum. The sequence goes on from NC_083415.1 coordinate 38,704,860, forward strand.
TTTTTGGGACATGGCCAATGCAGGCTAGGGCACCACTTATTGTGTATCTCTATTTGTCTTTTTGAACTGTTACAGTCCATAGGGGATCAACATAACCACAGTGCTGTTAGGATTGGAAATCCCGCAAAAGTGTAAGCTGGTTCCCAAAGGTGAATACCAATGCACATCGGCAATAACCCATTAAACCACTATTTACAAGTTAATTTTTATTGAAGCTTTGATTTACACTTGCCCATGTTTTGCATACCTGATATTGAAAAATCACTGCTAGTAGTCTCACTTCTACGAACCAGGAAAGTTCCATTTTGATTTTCTGCAGATTGCAGCAATTTTTCTGCATTGGCTCTTGATAGGCTTCCAAAATACCACCTGATTCAAAAAGAAAATCGCATTTTATTACAAACTACTAGCAAGTTCTCTATGGTATTGTTTATGGTGTGTTGGATGATATGTCACTTTATAACTTTATTGTCTCTCTGAAATCAATGTCATGGGAAAGGTTTTAACATTAATAGGGAGGGAGTACAGGAGAGGAGAAATGAGGACTGCAAATGCTGGAGCTTAGAGTCAAAATGTGTAGCACTGGAAAAGGATGCAGGTCAGGTAGTATGAGCGGAGCACGAGAATCGTCATTTCGGACATGAACCCTTTATCAGCATTCCCGATGAAGGGCTTATGCCCGAAACATCAATTCTCCTGCTCCTCGGATGCTGCCTGACCTGCTGTGCTTTTCTAGTGCTACACTTTTTGACTAGAATGCACAGTATATTGTATGTTATACGTATATAGAGAGCAAAGTTCATAAACCAGCCAATATTTAATTAAATGTGTGATTACTGCACATCATATTTCCTGACAATAGTTACCACTGAATGATAGATTCTTAAAGCACAGAAACAGGCATAAGGCCCATTAAGATTTTGATGTTCTTCTCCATGTAAATCATCTAATCTAATCTTATATTCCTGGATGCTCCCTTATCTTTTTATATTTCGGTTATATTGAGCAACCCCAATATCATAATTTTAAACTACTTTGTATTTTGTAACAGGAGTGTCTAAATGTATGCAGGGTTGCATTGTATATATATCAATAACAACATGCACTGATGCAGCATCTGTAATGTAGTAAAACATCTCTGTGTTCCACAGGAATGTTATCTGTCAAATTCCAAATTATCCAGCAAGTGATTTTATCATATGATGGGACACAAGGAGAATGCAGATTTATTTCTCTGTGCAGTATGAATGTGCTCATCTCGCTTGGGCTTTCTGTAGCCCTGCCGGGTGGGTTTTCAGCAGTTGGAGGCCCATAAACCAACTCGAGCAGGACAGCCCACTGCTTTGAAATAGAATAGTAGAGTCAAAGAGATGCACAGCATGGAAACAGACCTTTCAGTCCAACTCGTTCATGCTGACCAGATATCCAAATCTAATTTATTCCCATTCGCCAGCACTTGGTCATTATCCCTCTAAACCCTTGCTATTCATATACCCATCCAGCTGCCTTTTCATTGTTGTAATTATACCAGCCTCCACCACTTTCTCTGGCAGCTCATTCCATATATGCAACACCCTCTGCGTGAAAACGTTGCCCCTTAGGTCCCTTTCAAATTTTTCCCCCTCTCACCATAAACCTATGGCTTCTAGTTTTGGACTACACCACCCCAGGATAAGACCTTGTCTATTTACCCTATCCATGCCCCTCATGATTTTATAAACCTCTGTAAGGTCATCTCTCTGCCTCTGAAGCTCCAGGGAAATCAGCCCCAGCCTAATCAGCCTCTCTCTTTACAGCTCAAATCCTCCAACCCTGGCAACATCCTTGTAAATCTTTTCTGAACCCTTTCAAGTTTCCGATAGGAGGGAGACCAGAATTGCACACAATATTCCAAAAGTGGCCTAACTAGTGGCCACAACATGACCACTCGACTCCTATGCCCAATGCTCTGTCCAATAAAGGAAAGCATATCAAATACCTCCTTCACTATCCTATCTACCTGCAACTCCACTTTCAAGGAACTATGAACTTGTGCTCCAAGGTCTTTTTGTTCAGCAGCACTCACTAGGACCTTACCATTAAGTGTATAAGTCCTGCCCTGATTTGTCTTTCCAAAATGCAGCACCTCACACTTATCTAAATTAAACTCCATCTGCCAATCAGCCCATTGGCCCATCTGATCAAGATGCTGTTGTACTTTGAGGTAACCTTCTTCACTGTCTACTACACCTCCAATTTTGGTGTCATCTGCAAATTTACTAACTATACCTCCTAAGTTCACATCCAAATCATTTATATAAATGACAAAAAGTAGTGGACCCAGCACCGATCCTTGCGGCACACCACTGGTCACAGTCCTCTAGTCTGAAAAGCAACACTCCACCACCACCCTCGGTCTTCTACTTTCGAGCCAGTTCTGTATCCAAATGGCTAGTTCTTCCTGTGTTCCATGAGATCTAACCTTGCTAATCAGTCTTCCATGGGGAACCTTGTTGAACACCTTATTGAAGTCCATATGATCACGTCCACTGCTCTGCCCTCATCAATCCTCTTTGTTACTTCTTCAAAGAAGTCAATAAAGTTGGTGAGACATGATTTCCCATGCACAAAGCCATGTTGGCTATCCCTAATCAGTTCTTGCCTTTCCAAATACATGTAAATCCTGCCCTTCAGGATTCCCTCCAACAACTTGCCCACCACCAGCGTCAGGCTCACTGGTCTATAGTTCCCTGGCTTTTACTTACCACCTTTTTAAGTAGCATGTTGGCCAACCTCCGGTTTTCCAGCACCTCAGCTGTGACTATCGATGATACAAATATCTCAGTAAGGGTCCCAGCAATCATGTCCCTAGCTTCCCACAGAGTTCTAGGGTACACCTGATCAGGTACTGGTCCACTTTTATGTATTTTAAGACATCAGCAGCTCCTCCTCCGTAATATGGAAGGTGCTTACTTTTGATTGAGTCTGCACCAATGGGCCAAATGGCCTTTTTCTGTGCTGAGACACTTTGCCCTCCAGACTTTATGATATGGAAACTGGGTGGGTGCGGAAATGATCAGTTTACGTTAAGTGAATAATTAATGGTCAGTTCAGCTTATTAACAACCCTATTGACCTGACTAATACACCGCCTCTGCTATAAGATAATTGAGATGAGCAGTCGAGTTGCCACCTCTCCAGGATTGACCTGGGATCTCCAGGAATTGAACAGCCTGGAACACTGCTATGAGGGAAAACAATCATATGGAACATAACCTTGTTTTACTTTTCAATTTCTTTCAATGCTTTCATTTACCAGTTATAAAGATATTGCACAAAGTGAATGAAAAACAATTTGTATGAGTGGGATGATTGATCAACTGATAACATCTCCAGTAATAGGTCCAGGTGGACTTAGCAACCGGAGTAATCAGGCATGAGTGGACAACCTGATTTTATAGAAAAGGGACAGAAAGAAACGAGAGATTTGATTTGACTTATTATTGTCACGTGTACCAAGATCTAGTGAAAAGCATTGTTTTGCATGCTAACCTGACGAATCATATCATACATAAGTTTAACAGGGTAAAATAATTTAGAATATGGTGTTAAAGCTACAGGGAAGGTGTAGATGAAAATCAAATCTAAAATGGGAGGTCCATTCTTTAGTCTGATAACAGCAGGGAAGCAGCTGTTCTTGAATCTTGAATGGTCATTGTGGTGGGGTGTGATGGGGTTTGGAATGGGTGGCTTCATTGTCAGGATACCCTCCAAAGATGCTACCTACCCTTCCTCCTTAACCTTGTTTCTCTAAAACCCATCCAACCAATACTCCTGAAGTTGGCCAAACATTCCCACCCAATAACCCCAACATACCTCTCTAAGGATCCACTGAGCCATCTCTATGAGACTGTTTGCACTCCCAATGCCATTCATTACCAATCTCTTGCGTCTGCCAACCAACTTGATTGGCCAGCAACTCTAAAGGGGAGAGTTTCCTCTTGCTGAGGGGTGGAAGTTCCATTGTTCCTAAGTGAACCCACCCGCCACTTCATGGGGGTCGGTGGAAACATTCGATCAAACTGCCCAGGGTAACAGTGATGGTAGATAACCAGCTTGCTGAAAACAGTGGGAGTTCAGCAAAGCCCCAGAAGGTTACCAATCCTTATGGAAGTGATTCACAAACTTACAGACTAGGGCCAAGGGAAAAGTTCACAGTCAAACTCTGAAGAAAACAAAGTGAAGCTTGAACCAGCTCAAAGAAATGTCTGACTGTAGCAACAATGCTCTGGTGAAGCACCTTGTGATGTATTAGTATGTTAAAAGTATTGCAAAAATGCAAGTTGCCATAGTAGTGAAGAAAAGGCAGTATTGGTGATCTCTGTCTATAAAATATGGAATTGATAAAAAAATGATAAATTGTAGGAAGGTGGAGATGTTTATTTGTAGAACATTGTTCTTCATCGCATTTTATAAACTTGTATTGATTTTGCATGGCCCACTCATATTCTTTGAGTAAAAAGTGAGGTCTGCAGAGGCTGGAGATCAGAGCTGAAAATGTGTTGCTGGTTAAAGCACAGCAGGTTAGGCAGCATCCAAGGAACAGGAAATGCGACGTTCCTGATGAAGGGCTCTGGCCTGAAACGTCGAATTTCCTGTTCCTTGGATGCTGCCTGACCTGCTGTGCTTTAACCAGCAACACATTTTCACCACTCATATTCTTCATCAATTCCAATGGAGAAAGCCAGTAGGTACTCTCTGCTTTCCCTTGTAAGTTGGCAGAGCATCAGGTCTTTGTAAACAAATGTCTTGCTTACAAATTCTCAGGAACTATTTAACAAAATGATATACAATCTCAACATACCACATTGTATTGATTGCCTTAAAATAAATTAAGTTTGAACAGCAAGAGGCAAAAATTTCAGTCTTGTCCAATTCTAAAATGTAATGAAGTATTTCTATATTTTTACTGAAAAGTTGTGAATATTATTTTAGTCTATGTTCGGTAATGAGACTGACACTATAATTCAAAAGATTGGGGCAATTGTATGTTACTTGACAAGTTCAGCTCATTTGTACACAATAAAGCTACTCTTATATACATACCCCACTGAGAGTGTTGGATGTGAAGGTTCAGAATTTTGGGTGCAGCAGCTGTTGATAGAATCTGTTTCCTTGGGAGGAACAACAATTCTTTCAGCAAAGACAGAAATATTTGCATTTATATAGTATCATTCATGACCACAGCTGTCCCAGAACATTTTACAACCAGTGAGGTGCTCTTGAAGTGGTACTCACTGTTGTGATGAAGAAACACAGAGGCATTTTGCATGCAGCAAGCACCCAAAAGAAAATAGCAGTAGGTGTTGGCATAACCAGTGAAACCCATTTCTCATGAATGCATAAAACATGCCATTACACCAATACAGTAATCTATTTTTGTGTTGATGGTCAAAGGATAAGTATCAGTCTGGACAATTTGAGGTAACTCCTGTACCTATGTTTTTGTTTTTGCCACTGTTTACCTGTTATTTACTTAACTATGTGATCTGCCTGTATTGCTCGCAGGACAAAGCTTTTCGCTGTGCCTTGGTACATGTGACAATAAATTCAATTCAATTCAGTTCAATCTTTTCAGCCGTGAAAGTTCAAAGTATCAGGACCACCCTAAAGAGGCTGTCAAGAGCTTAAGTGATTGTGAATTAGTTTATTCAGTTTTTGAAGAAGCAAAAAGTTAGATTATGATGCACAAACCAAAAAGACAGGAAAAGCATTCAATCTGTGCCAGGTATGGACATTGCACTTCTCCCCGAGGACTAACAGATGGATAACATGGAGCATGTTGATCCATCTAACTTGTGGAGACAGCTTTGTGCTCAATAGCTGAAGTGTGAGGAAGGTCTTCTTCCATATGAAGATCAGGCTGTAACCCAACAACGACTGATACATGCCTCCAAGCGCCCGATAATGGACCTTTTAATGGGGCTAGTATTTTACCATTTGTCAGGGACTTCTTCAAATTTCTAATCAATTGACACACAACAGTTACCGAAGATCCCTGCCATTTCAATTTTTCTCCTCTGTCAGCCATTGTCCCCAATTAGATTCCTACACAACTGCAGGCCATTGAATACATTAATAAAAATGGGGCTGCTGATTCTACTTATAATAAACTGAAGTATCACCATTCATCAAGTTTCATGGAGGCTTTTACTCTGTAGGGCCTTTTCTCACATTATGGTTCCAAATGGGCCGAAGGGCCTGTTTCCACACTGTAAGTAATCTAATCTAATCTAACCTAATCTAAATGTGCCTCCTTAATGACCTATAGCAGCCCTATGGCAACATTCTTGTCAGATGCAGGGTTAAAAGGGATATTAGTCAAATGCTGGCAAATGGGACTAGATCAATTTAATAGATCTGGTCAGCGTGGACAAGTTGGACCGAAGGGTCTGTTTCCATACTGTATACCTCTATGACTCTTTGTCTGAGGGTCACCTCCTCCTTCATCACTGCCACCAAGTAATATTTTAGCTCTTTCAACTAATGCCATGCTGGAAGCCATTTGTTAAACCTTAACTGGACACCTTTGGAGAGAAGAGTGTAGAAGATGTCGTAATTTTGCGCATACCGGGATAGTGGTCTTTGCACCTCCTGTCTGACAGCCCTAACTTTGTACTTACATACATTACTTGTGGCTGGTGACTGGGTATGGAAGATCTCAGCAGGGCCCAGCTGGGAAAGTCATGTTGTCAATATTACAGTGCTGGATGATGCCCTATTAGCACTCTAGGTTCAGGAGCTTATTCACCATTCTGAATGGTGTGGGGTGCTGAACAGTGGCCATGTAATTGGGCTGCCTATTCCAAAATTTCAATCAGAGGGCGTCCAATAGCCTTTCTGAGCTCCTGGCCTGCACTTCAGCCCATTATTGTAATCAAGAATGACAATTCTACCCTTTGTCTGAGCCAGTAGGTCATGGGCTTAAATCCTACTCCTGATATTGAGCTAAACTGTCAATACTGAGGAGTACTGGATTGTTTAAGATGCTGTCTTTTGAAAGTAATGTAAAGTTGGGGTCCTGCCTGCTAATTTTGATGTCCATAGCATTTAGAAAAAAATCCAAAACTTGACCTAAGCCAACAATTTAATTTTTGGTTATAGTATTGCAGGAAGTCATTCTGTCTATTATATCCATACCAGCTCTCTGCAAAAATAACTCATCTGGTCTCACAGTCTTACTTTTTCCCTTTAGTCACATAAGACTTTTTCTTTAGATAAATGTTCAATTCTTCTTTGAATCTATAATTGAATCTACCTTCACAATACTGTGTGTTCCAGACTCTCACCACTTAGTGCATTAAAATAAACGGTTTTCTTCATGTCTCCATTAATCCTTTTGCCAGTGAACTTAAATCAGTGCCCTCAAGTCTTGATCTTGCAACACAAACAATTCCCCGGTCTACTCTGCTGAGACCCCTCTGATGTTATCATATTTCCCTTTAATTCTTTTTTCCCTGAGGAGAACAGACAAGCTTTTCCAATCCATGTGACTGAAGTTCGTCATCCCTGGAATTATTTTCATGAATCTTTTCTGCCTTCTCTTTAATGCCTTCTCATCCTTCCTAAATTGTGGTGCCCAGAATTGAAGAAAAAAATCTTGCCGGAGCTAAACCAATGTTTTAAACTTGTCACTTGCCTCAATTTGGGCATAAATATGCTGTTACAATCAGTTAAAGAACAAGTTTGACTGCATTTCAAAGCACCTCAATAAGTTTTTGTTTTACAGACATGACAAGACATTATATAAGTACAATGCTTCCCTTGGTAACCTTAGTACCCTCATGTCATGCATAGCACAACGAGATGCATATTAAAATTCCATTTACTCCCATTATTTGGGAAGGGGAGAATTCCTCTTATTGATATATATCTCAAGGTATAACAATGAATTGGATTGCTCTGCTAAAGTTTATTTCACATTAAAAAAGTTAATAGATGGAAGAGAGAAACATCATTCATTCTTCACCCTCTCAAACATTTTTTTGCATGTTTCTATTATTACTCATAAAAAAGGATCAGCCAGTTTTTCCACATTCTTGGAAGATTAAACATGGCCTTTCGCTGATTTATGGTAAAATACCACTGAACTAGCATTCCAGAGACCCACGATAATACCGACGGCATGGGTTCAAATGCCTCCACTGCAGCTGTTGGAATTTAAATTCAATTTATAATCTCAGTCACGGTGATCAAAATAACTATCCGCCATTATTGCAAAACCCTTTCTAATATCCTTTATGGGAGTAAATCTGCCATCCTTACTTGGTCTGTCCTGCTAATGCCTCCAGATTCACAACAATATGGGTGATTCTTAACTGTGCTCTGTGACTACTTTCTAAGCCTCTTAGTTCAAGATCAATTAGGGATGGGCAACAAATGCAGGCATTTTCTGTTATATTCTCATTCAATGAAAGAAAAAAATAAAATAAAAATCTGCTGCTACAATACCCATTTCAGGCTTGGTATAATGGCTGCATCTCAAGTCATCTGTAAATGGAGGCTGGAGAAGAGATTGTTGTCTTAAGAGGGTGTCTGCAACACAAGTCACTCTCAATGGGCGCCACCCTTCTCAATGTTTGGTGTCTTTGAATGAGGGAGCCCACAGATAATTGCACAGGTTTGTTTGTTATGCTCCAAGAGTAGTGTGCTTCTTGTAGCAAGGTTAATACCAGCATCATCAAAATGAAGCCTTCAAGGAGATATTAATTCCCCAGTTAACGGCCCCAATTGACAGCGGGGCAAGCCTTCTTAAACAAGAGAGGAGGCAGGAAGATGGTGAGGCCTCCATTTCACACACTACGATCTAACTAAATGCAACCCACTATCAGACTCGCAATGGGCGAGAGCATTAAATTCAACGTAATATCTCATGTGAATCAGTGATACTCACACTCTAATTTTCTATGCAGAGAATGTTTGTAAATATTGGTATAATCCTATCTGTAGATATTAATAAACTACTGGTGACTCCCCCAAGCACTGACCTGTTGTCAAAAACCTTTGTAGATTATGTCACATTCCCAACAACTTTCATATGTACTGATACCTCTCATAAATCAGTTAAATACTGAGAAATTTGAAGGTACCTCTTATAAACAAAGAAATCATAAGACCCCATTGTAAATATGGGAATACACATGTGGATCAACTTGCAAAGAGTAAAACATTCCTAGGAACTTTGTTGGGAAGCTATTGCGTATATTGTCATGATTTCAGGAAATCCTTAAAAACTGAAGATACATTCTCAGAATATTTCCTGGAAAACTGATCCATTACCTCACAAACATTGTAAACATCAGTACACTTCTGGAGAGCTCTGTAAATATTGATAAATTATAAGAGACCCTTATTCCTAAATTCTGAGAAAAAAATCAGAGTTTTCTCATTTATAGTATACCCAAATTATGCTGGTTTCTGGAACTTAAAGGAACTTATGCACAAATTCTCCTGCACATCTCAACTGTCTACACAGAAAATAAACAGCCGAAAAGCAATACAAATTAACTCCACTATTTGTGTGAGTTTACTCTTGTCTTCTGTCGATACATTACTATAATAAATATAGGAAATTCACTTCAACTAAATTATAGAGTCATAGAGTACTGAAACATAGAGCATTGAAACAGACCCTTCAGTCCAACTTGTCCATAACGATCATGTTTCCCAAACTGAATTAGTCCCACTTGCCTATGATTGGCCCATATCCTTCTAAATCTTTTCTATTCATGAACTTATCCAAATGTCTTTTAAATGATGTAATTGTATTTGCATTGACCACTTCCTCAGGCAGTTCATTCCACATACGAACCATCCTGGGTGGAAAAAGTTGCATGTGAATGACCTGATATTAACAAAAACGGAACGATATCACTCACTGAGAAGCTATTGAAAATTCTGGACAAAGAGTCAATAGTCTAAAGGAAAATCTATCCTCCAAATGACTTTTGCCACTTTTGTTTGTTCAGTTTTTATGAAGAGAAAATGTGCTGACAATTATTGCACTGCTTTTGTTACATAGACCACTTCTCTCCCCAGGAGTAGGTGGCCAAAAGACAACATCTTCTGACTTTTTTTCTTCATCCATACAGTTTCCGATCGGAGCCAAAATCCTTACTCATGACTTTCCTCATGAAGACTACCTCCACCCCTTTCTATCCACCTTATTTATACATGTTAAAAATAAAGTAGCTTGGAATATTTAGTTTTCAGCTTTGATCACAAAGCAATCACATCTCCGGAATGGATATCAGATCAAAACTATTTATCACCATTTGTGCTAATTAAACTTGCTATGAACACTTATACATTTAGATAAAGCACCTTTGCTGTTAATCTTTTATCGTTTGTCCTTGATGTGACATTATTCAATGCTGCACTGTTATTATTTAACACGGACAGTAAAATTGGGCTTTGTAGCAATATTGATGTCTGTATTGAGAGTCCAGAGGTGCTAAAAATCGTGGACTTGTGTAACCACAATAGCTGCAGAATGGCTGGTGGAAGACTTCTGAAATCCACTAGGGGCACTGCAGGTGGCCTTGCAGGACTTTCTGGAACAGCTTTGATCCTTCACACCACAGGTTTGAATATCACACCTTATGTGGCAGCAACAGACTGTGCTCGAAGGATGTCAGGCATCACTGGGGCGACTGACAGTGGAATGGTGGGAAGGCTTTCTTTCAATCATTTGCTGACGAGGTGATCCCTTGATGCCCTTGAAAAGGTGGTGGTGAGCTGCCTTTGTGAACCACTACAGTCCATTTGTTGTCGGTCATGAGAGCCATTAGTACAGAAAACTATCTGAATAACTGGATAGACATAGAAGAGCACATAGATACATAGCGCACTGGTAGGTTAGTGTTGAGTGACACTTGATTAAGGCTTTAAGGATTAAAATAAAGCATTTGAGTGGACGTTTAATTCAGAAAGACATATTCATTCAGGGTATATGGGTATTGCTGCCTGGGCCAGCATTTATTATGCATCCCTAACCTAGGTATTCTCCAGGTATTGCTACATTTGGACAGGGACTGCTCTCGTATCTGATGTGTCGCGAGTTTTGCTGAACACTGTGGAACTATCAGTGAACATCCCAATCTTTAATCTTATGCTGGAGGGAAGGTCATTAATGAAGCAGCTGAAGATGATTGGGTCTAGGACCACCCTGAAGAACTCCTGCAGAGATCCTTGGAACTGAGATGAGAACATAGGGAATATAGGAGCCATTAGCTATACAAAGAGATATGACCATGATAATGCATATAAAAATAGAAAATTGTCAATGTAACAGAGATATACTTGTTACATAGCACTAGCTTGACTAGCCTTACAATAGAAAGTATTTATCACAATTGTGACTGGTCCAAGCTTCTAAAGAGACGTCGATACAGTGATCCTCTTGTATGGTTTATGGTCATGGGACAAATGGTACACAAACTTTCATTTGTTGTACAATTTCTATCAAGCTTTATCTCCAAATGCTTAGGCCAAAATAAAACCTTTGCCTTATTTGAACCTGCAACCTTCTCCATTTTGAGTCCCATTTGAAGCTTTATGATAATTGGAATTGCAAACAGGGTGAGCTATTGATTGCCGGGAGGTTGGATGATCAGACATACTAAGAATGGGAGTAACTTTATCTATCACTATAGGCAGGGTGTTGGTCTTGCAACCAGATGAACTACCAATTAGATTGAAGTTGGAGATGGTAGCGTGCACGAAGAGAAAGGAGAGTGTGCTGTGTCCAAAACTACCATGTAGATTCTGTTAAATCAGCACCTCCAAAGGTAGATCAAGAGCCATTGTGTGAGAAATGCAGAATCACTACAAAACAGGACCGGTAAACAGCCGTGGAAATAAGGAGAAGTCACACATGGTGGTGGTTGCTGAGATTAATGACGTTTTTATTGTCTGGAAAGTCTTTAATGTTTGGAAACAATACACTTAGTTGGAAGCCTGTCAGAGGATAAACTAAATTTTGCTTGAATAACAGAACAAGATTCTGGAACAAAAGGGTTAGAATCCCGGGAAACTATTGGATGCACAAAAAAATCTGGTGGGATACAGACACAGGGATGAGAGAAAGGTTAGAAGTTACCTTGGGAGTACCACAGAGTCTAGAATGCTGTGAAAAAGACAAAAAAAAGGAAAATGTGTCCATGTGGTGTGTCAATGTTGGTGTTTAGTCTCAGTGTTAGATGCTAGTAAATATGAATGGGTGTGAAGTGTGTCTGAGCAAAGTTGTATTAAATGTATGCAAGTTAAAAGCAGCAACTCGACAATTATATAACAAAAATGAGAGATTGGGTGATGAGAAAGCATTGCTTACGTTGTTTGGTGGTAGAAGCATTCTAGGTTGGATACTAAGTAAAAACAGAAAGAAGTGAGGATGCTGTAAATCAGAGACAAAAATAGAAATTGTTGGAAAAGCTCAGCAGGTCTGGTAACATCTGTGGAGAGAAATCAGAGTTAATGTTTTGGGTTGAGTGACTCTTCTCAGGTGTTCTCCACAGATGCTGCCAGCCCTGCTGAGCTTCTCCAGCAGTTCCTATTTTTGTTTCAAGGTTGGATCCAGATTGTGAAGACTTTGGACAATCCTCTCCATGAAACAGAATAGTAGATAATCCATCGAAACAGAAAGTGAAAGTAGTCTTATCAAACAAAGTTTAAGCAGTTGGAGGAAAGGTACAGCCAGTTGGAATTATAATTGGGAGTTGACAGGACAGAGAATCTCTTGCAGACAGGAAAGGGTGAATGAGGAGCAGGATGATGCAGAAATGTAGAACAGATCAGGGGTCTGGGAAAATGCAGTTCCCTGATGGTATATTATGCAAACACATCAAGGAAAGAGGAAAAAAAGGCAAGAGAGATATTGTTGTAGCAGAGGTGAAACAAAGCTGTGCAGGAAAGGCTCAGAATATTTGCAGTCTCTAAGTATGTTACCAGAGACGACATTTATTATGTAACAGAATAATTGGTAGTTTTACTGGTAAGTTATGGCAAAAGACAGTGTCAATTGGGTGTTGATACCAACTGGGAAAAAAGAAAGCTCTCTCTCTAAGACAGATAAAAAAGGCATTGGAATGTTAGAAAATTCTAGACTCTGTGGTACTCCCAAGGTAATCTCTAACCTTTCCCTCACCCATGTTTCTGTATCCTACCAGATGTTTTCGTGCATCCAATAGTTTCCCAGGATTCTAACCCTTTTGTTCCAGAATTCTGTTCTGTTATTCAAGCAAAATGTAGTCCCATCCATTTCCAATAGACTGGAAAATCTAGTCTTACGAATAGGGAAACTGACACAAGGATAAGAGCTTTATGGCCACTTTCCTGATTGATCAAAAGGTGGAGACCCACAGTTTTAATGAGAGAGAAGAGAATAGGTTGTTGCTGTTGACCCTTCATGAGGGGAATCACTCTGCCCTGACAGAGGATAAGAAGAAGGGTTTAAGGTACCTGGGGAATGAGATGAAAACTTGGGTTTAAGGGGCTGTACATTTCAGAAGTAGGGACATATACCAACAAGTTCATAATATTTGCCAGAGACTGTGAAAAGCTGCTGCTGAATCTCTAATACGGTTTGAAATAGTTTTTTTGTTCTATTCTTGAGTGAAAGAGATAGACTGGTCAAATAGCCTTTGGAATTGAGTGGATTGCAGGCCAGTGTCTATATCGCTTAAACATGGTTTAGCATTATGTGGCCTGTTTTGTAATCATCTTAAAACAGTTTGCTATTTAGTTGTTATTTACCTTCCCTGAATGCATCTGCTCTTCTTAGAACAGCAAAGTACTGCAGATGCTGTAAAGCTGGAATAAAAACAGAAAATGCTCAATGTTTTCTGAAATAGTGTTATTTCAGACTTAAAACAAGCGATAGGAAAGGCAAGATTTGTGAACTGTGGATGGCAGGAGAAATTGTGCGACTAGCCAAGAGGAAAGGGGAAGCGTACATAAGGTACTAGCAGCTAAGAACAGAACAGGCCTTGGAGGAATATTGGGAGAGTAGGACCAATCTTAAACTAGGAATCATGCGGCTAAAAGGCGTAATGAAATAACTTTAGTGAGCAGAATTAAGGAGAATCCTAAGGCCTTTTATTCATATATAAGAAGCAAGAGGATAACTAGAGAAAGGGTTGGTCCACTAAAGGATACGGAAGGAAGGAAGATTGTGTGTCGAACATGAGAAAATGGGTGAGATTCTCAATGATTACTTTGCATCAGTGTTCACTGAGGAGAGGGACATGATGAATGCTGAGATTAGAGATAGAAGTGTGTTTACTCTGGATCACGTTGACATAAAGAGGGAGGATGTGTTGGGTAGGCTATAGGATATTAAGATTGACAAATCCTCAGGATCGGATGGGATCTATCCCAGATTGCTGAGGGAGGCAAGAGAGGAAATAGCTGGGACTCTGACAGATATCTTTGTAGCATCCTTAAACACAGATAAAGTACCGGAGGACTGGAAAGTTGCTGATGTTGTCTGCCTGTTCAAGATGGATAGTAGGGAAATTCTAGGTAACTACAAACCAGTGAGCCTGACGTCAGTGGTGGGAAAGTTGCTGTAGAAGGTACTGAGGAATAGGATCTATTTATATTTGCAAGAGAATGGGCTTATCAGTGATAGACAACATGGTTTAGTGCGGGGGAGATCATGCCTTACCAACTTATTAGAGTTTTTTTGAGGAAGTGACCAAGTTGATAGATCAAGGAAAGGCTGTGTAGATGTCATATACATGGACTTTAGCAAGGCATTTGATAAGATTCCCCATGATAGTCTAAAGGAGAAGGTAAAGTCACATAGTGTGCAGGGTGTTCTAGCTAGGTGGATAAAGAACTGGTTGAGCAAAAGGAGACAGAGCGATAGTTGAAGGGAGTTTCTTGAAATGGAGAAAGGTGACTAGGGGTGTTCTACAGGATCAGTGCTGGGGCCACTATTGTTTGTGATATACAGAAACAATCTGGAAGAGAGCATTGGTGGTCTGATCAGTAAGTTTTCAGATGACACGAAGATTGGTGGAGTAGCAGAAGGCATAGGGTACTGTCAAAGAATACAGGAGGATATAGATGGACTAGAGATTTGGACAGAAAAGTGGAAGATGTAGTTCCAACCAGGCAAATGTGAGGTGATGCATTTTGGAAGGTCTAATTCTAGAGTGAACTATACTGTAAATGGAAGAGCCTTGGGCAAAGTTGATGAGCAGAGAGATTTGGAATTCAGATCCATTGTACCCTGAAGGTGGCTGCACTGGTGGATAGAGTGGTCAAGAAGGCATATAGTATGCTTGCCTTCATCGGACAGGATGTTGAATATAAGAGCTGGCAGGTCATGTTAAAAGTGTACAAGACTTTGGTTGGGCCACATTTTGAATACTGTGTACAGTTCTGGTTGCCACATCACCAAAAGGATATGGACGCTTTGGAGAGGGTGCAGAGAAGGTTTACAATGATATTGCCTGGGATGGAAGGTGCTAGCTATGGAAGTAGTTTAGGATTGTTTTCATTAGAAAAAAGGAGATTGAGGGGGGGGGAGGCCTGATTGAGGTCTACAAAACCATGAAGGGTTTAGACAGGGTGGATAGAGATAAGTTTTTCCCCAGGATGAGGGATTCAATAATGAGAGATCATGGTGTTCAAGATGAGAGGAGAAAGCTTTAAGGGGGATACATGCGGAAAATACTTTACACAGAGGGTGGTATGTGCTTGGAACGTGTTGTAGAGGCAGTAGAGGCAGGCACGGTAGATTCATTTAAGGTGCGTCTGGACAGATGCATGAGTAGGTGGGGAGCAGAGGGATACAGATCCTTAGGAATTGGGCGATAGGTTTAGACAGTGAATTTGGATTGGCGCAGGCTTGCAGGGCTGTATGGCCTTTTCCTGTGCTGTAAATTTTCTTTGTTCTTTGTTCTAAAACATTAACTCTCTGTCTCTCTACACAGATGCTTCCAGACCTGCTGAGTTTCTTCTGAATTTCCTGTTTTATTACCTGCTATTCTTTTGTGCAAACAAACGACACATTCCATGTATGTGATGTTATTGTGTTTGAAATATGACTCAGGATTTAGAATCAAAGGGAATTCAAAATATTCAGAGTATTTGAAATGACTTTGCAATGGATTGGGCTGATCTTGGGGTTAAAAACATACTGCAAAGTTTTAGGATTCAGGATTCTGATTCTTACCATAGTCTCGAGATTAATTGATATATTTTAATTTCAGACGTTGTTAAATCAGATTTAGAAACAGATATATTTAAGTGATTTGAATTCCAAAGGGGGAGAAAAGGAAACTGAGAAGTTTGGAGAGATTTGATGATTAATCTAAAATCATCCAATAAAGCTACAGGACTGAGAATCATGACCTAGATTTAAAGATTCAAGTTACAGGGTCAGAGTGACAATGTAACTTTAAAGCTAAAACACATTAAAACATTATTCATAGGTGGGGCAGTCATTTTAAATTCCAAACTTGCATAGTAAAGTTGAAGCAGCTGCAATTCAAATGTGCAAGTAAAAAATGAGGTCTGCTATTCCTGAGATGCTGCCTAACCTGCTGTGCTTTGACCAGCAACACACATGCAGCAATTCAAATGTGGTCAACACGGAAGGGTCACAGTAGTTCAGAGAACCCTGAGACCCACAGACTGCTAGAATAAAATGATTGCTGTGTGTGGCCAACAATGTGTGCTTAAAAAGATTACCTTGAACATTGTTTGGTCCCAGATAATGATTTTAAAAACTAGTTTAAGCCAGGTCATAGAATCTGCAGCACTAAACTCCCAAAGGAAAAGAATTGCTTTTGTTGAAGCAAAGGAGACAGAGAGGCACATGTCCCTCTGGAACCTTAGCCTTTCCTGTTTCTCAGTTGGAGACCCAAACAGTTTAGCATCTGATGAGAAGGGAAGGCCACTGCAGTGGATACAGTCTCCATGTCTGGTTGTTGAGGGCGGTCTTGAATGAACCTTTTAATAGTGAGTTTTCGTGTGAATGCGGTGGATGAATGAATGATATGTGAAACAGCAGTAACTAACAATTATGTGTTATGAAGGTGTAGAGGTGTACTGTACCTTTAAGAGAGTTGAAAAGCTAGCAGAACTACCTGACACAGTAAAGTGTTCTGAACAAGGTAACAATGTAACATTTGGTCGAACAGCTAGAGTAGCTGGCTTGCCTGGAGACAAAAACAAATTCAAATTTGGTCAATCAGTTTAAATTATGCCCCAAGATACCAAACACCAATCAAGTTTGAATTTAGTATTTTGACAATATTAAAATCAATGAAACGATGTGATGTTTTGAGGTATAAATATCAGACATTTTGAACAGTTATCCAGAGCAGCAAAGAGAACTGTCAAGCGACCAACAAATACAGGCTGCCTGCAGAACAGCTCTCTCAGAAGGTACCTTTACCTCTCAGCGACCTGTGAAACAGAATCCCTAAGAAGAAGAAAAGAAGACAGAGGGAAATCTACAGAGGACACTCGGCAAGCTGACTGGTTTTGAAACGTGTTTTTTTTTGTTTGTAAATCGTAATCGGGATTTTTTTATTGGACCATTATTGTACAGGAGAAGGTAAAAGATAGATTTAGAGAAAGGAGTTGTAAATAGTTGTCAGTTAAATATTCTCTGTTAGACTTAAAAAAAAAGTTGTTAACTTTTACTTTAAATAATGACTTTTGGGATAGTTCTTTGCCTCTTGTATTTTAACAGATTATAGCACATGGTGAATCTTTTCTGTGTTGCTGGTTTAAATTAGCAGAGGGTTTCCCCCCGTGTCGTAACATATGGAACAATCTAAGTCTAAACATATGTATCCTTTACATCAGTTCTGAAAATATATCAATATAATCTAAACAATTACATAACATTTTTATAATCTGAATGTACACAATGAAATATCCAGCAATTATATTAAAATCTGAAAGTTGGATGCCAGGAAAGGGACAATGCCACCATTGTTTGTTCATCTTTTGTATAGTTTTCTTTCTTAATTGAAGTGTAATTTCTCCTGTCAGTATTGCTACATGTGTTTAGGGTGGAGATACAGATATGGGCACAAATAAAATAATTCAACAATTGTAATTTTGAGGTAAACCTATCAATTTACATTAAGGAAGAAGGTTCAAGATTGGTACTGGAGAATAATACTATGGAAGCAAATGGAGTTAAAGGTTTATCGGTCCCAGGACATGATTGGTTACACCTTAGGATATTCAAGAAAGTAGCAGTGGAGATAGTGGATGTACTGGTAGTAGCTTTTCATGAATTCTTAACAGATGATTGGAACACTGCCAATGTAACACACTAATTCAAAAAGGGAGAGAACAAAAGAAAAGCAATGACAGGCCAATTATCTTAACGCCTGTCATTAGTAAAATGTTAGAGTCTATTATCAAAGAGAATGTAGAAACACAAAAGTATAATTAAGCAGAGTCAGCATGGCTTCATGAGTGGAAAATCGTACCTGACAAATGTATTAGAAATTTTTATGGAAGTAACAAGCTGGATAGATAAAATGGAAGCAGTAGATGTAATATATTTGGATTTCCAAATGGCATTCAGTAAGATACCACGTGAATCTATTTAATAAAATAAGAACACATAGTTTTTGGGGTAGTGTTTTAGCATGGATAGGGCATTGGCTATCTAATAGAAGACAGAGAATTGGGATATGGGAGGTAATTTCAGAATGGCAACTTACAATCATGGAGTCTCACGGAGGTCAGTACTGTGAGGCCACATTCTTTGCAACTTACATTGACTTCAATGAGGAAAATGAATATACTACTGCCAAATTTGCAGATGACACAGAGCAAGTGGGAAGGCAAGTGATGAGAATGACAACTTTACATAGAGATATAAACAGGTTGAGTAACTGGACAAAAATGACGGAAACACATGTAGAAGAATGACAAGTTATGCAGTTCAGCAGGGAGAACAGTAGAGCTGAATATTATTTAAATAGAGAAAGACTGTAGAAAGTCCTTGTGCATGATTGCAAAATGTTAGCATTCAAGTTCAGCAGGTAATGGAGAAGGCAAAAGGAATTAATGCCTTTACTTCAAAGAGAATGGAGTATAAATATTGAGAAGTCTTGCTAAACCTATCCAAGGCACTAGTTAGAATGAATCTAGAATACAATGATATAAAACAAAGAACTCCAGATGCTAGAAATCTGAAACAAAATCAGAATTTCTGGAGAAACACAGCAGGTCTGGCAACATCTGTTGAGAGAAAGCAGAATGAATGTTTTGGGTTGAGTGATCCTTCATCAGGGTACAGTGATAATTTAAATGCATAAATCTGTAGAATACAACTATTAGTTTTGGTCTGTTTATCTAAGGAAATATATACTAGCATTGGAGGGAGGCAAGCGAAGGTTGACTAGAGTTATCCTAGGTGTGGAGGGATTTTCCTATGAGGAGACCTTATTGTAACAGACAAGATTTTTAACAGGGTGGGTGCTGAAAGGTTGTTTTCCCTTTGTGGGTGAGTCTAGGAGCAGACACCATAATCTCAAACTCAGATTGCTCGTTGAGAACAAAGATGAGGAGGACTTTCTTCTCATCTTCTCTCTTCTTGTGGTTTGTATTGAAGATTAAACACAAATATCAAAGAACTACAGATGCTAGAAATCAGAAACATCTGAAAAAGGGTCATTGGACCAAAACCATAACTCTGATTTCTCTCTACAGATGCTGCCAGACCTGCTGTGTTTTCCCATCAATTTTGGTTTTTGCTGTATTGAAGAATCCTGCAGATCAATGGCAGTATTCTACCACTAATTGAGTGTATTGATGTCCCAAACTTAAATGTAAAGATATTCTGACAGCCAAGCTTGTTTGCAAGCTACCCAAATACATACAATGAAATAAACTTGGACAGACGTGAACGGGAAAATGTGTCATCAAATGCTTTCAACATTTGAGGAGGACAGAATCAAATGCCTTCAGGACAAGCAAATGTAGCAGAATGCCAAAGACAAAAATCATCACTAACAATGGCTTCATAGGCAGTATTTGCAATCAATTATTCAAATCAGAGACTTGACCTAATGTCACACATCAGTAGACATCAACATAGTCTGAGACCAGTAGTCTCTTTCGCTGTATACACAACCAGCAAAACAACAGAAGAATCTATCACAACAATTGCTAGGATGTGAGGGACAATTGACACATTCAAGGAATTAAAATAAGCAGGTATTGATAAAAATTGAAGATTGGGTAATTTTCAAGGAGATAGAAGAGGTGATGCCCAAGAAAACCACTAACATAAAGGCCAGAAAGGAAGGTCATTGCAAAGTCACAATTGGAAAGCAGTGAATTTCTGCATGTGAGGAGCAGCATGCATTCAAATGAAGAATGTCGTGGTTTTCTATAACATACAACTATCAACAAGTTGAAAAAATTAACTGCAAATTCCATAAGATCAGGTTGTTAGAAAATGCAAAATTTATTCAAATGAACTGTAACGCTAGATTTGAAACACATAATTGGGAAATTGGGTAAAACTTTACGTAAATCCTGACTTGAGAATGCAGAATTGTGACACTGGTGCCCAAAGTCAGAAGCTGACTCAATTATTAACATCAGATGTCCTAATTTTAATCAGTTAAAAAAAATCAAATGAATACTGCAAGAAAAAGGGGAATTGATTATATAAACTCTGACTAGGATTTTTTTCTAATTCTTTGTGATGTTGTAAAATACACACATGGTGAAAAATAAAACTTGAGTTCAACTGATTGATTCTGTTGTCATGGTAGAGTGGTTAAGATGATGGACTTGAAAACAACTGGGGTTTTCTTATTCAAATCCTGCTGACTACTGTGGAGGTTGGAGGGCGGAAATAGGAAGGGAGTTTTTATCCCTCCTATTGGTTGAAGGCCAATCACAGGCGGTTTAGAGGGCATGTCAACAAAAATGTTGGGACAGCACTTTGGTTCAGTGGTTATCACTGTTGCCGCACAGCACCAGGAATTTGGCTTTGATTCCAGCCTCAGGAGATTTTCTATGTGGAGTTTCCCCACTTGCCCTGTGTTTATCTGGGTTTGCTCGCTCAGTCCAAAGATGTGCACTTTAGGTGGATTGGCCATGCTAAATTTTCCTCTAGTGTCCATGGATGTGTAGGTTAGGTGGATTAGCCATGATGAATGCAGAGTTACAGGGATAGGGTGGGGATGCTGGGCCTGGGTGGGATGCTTTTTGGATGGTCGATGCAGACTCAAATGAATTCTTTCAGCACTGTAGGGATTCTATAACTTCAATGAAATAACTTACTTTTCTGGCAAACTAAAAGAATACAGTGAATTTTTAAAAAAATTGTTAATTTCCATTACTTTTATTCTTATTCCCAGCACTTAATCATGTGTATTTATGCATAATTAAAAACCTTACGAATAACTTTCCACATTTAAGATCCCAATCATTTCATCTTATTATTATACATCTGAATGCAGCATGTGATACTGGATTATGTTTCCTGGGATTTAAAATTAATTTCAAATAACATTGCAATCAGGTAGGCAGACAAACAGACACACACACACAAACAAACAAACAGAACAAGTTGTTCATACAGTGATCAATGTCAACAGCATTAAAAAAAGGTTATCTGGCCATCATCACATCGCTGTTCATGAAAGCTTGCCACATGCCGATTGGGTGCCACTTTCACATAAAAGAATTACAAGGACTATCATTGTTGTTATTGATACAGTGAGAGACAACAGCACAATCAGATATCATTAATTTTCACACCTAATCTGTATTGGTCAATGCATTGAGTTTGGGAGTTAGGATGTCATGTTGTGCTGTATAGGATATTAGTTTGGAAAACTTTTGGAACAATGTGTTCAAGTCTGGTCTCTCTACTATAAGAAAGATGCTAAACTTGAAAGGATTCTGAAAAGATTTACAGGGATGTTGCTGGAGCTGGATAGTTTGAACTGGAAGGTGAGGCTGAAAAGACTGGGACTATTTTCACTGAAGTGTCAGAGGCCTCACAGAGGTTTATAAATCATGAGGGGCATGGTTAGAATGAATAGCCAATGTCTTTTTCCTGGTGTAGGGATGTCTAAAAGTAGAGGGCATAGGTTTAAGGTGAGAGGTGAAAGATTTAAAAGGGATCTGATGGGCAACATTTTCATGCAGTGGGTGTTGTGTGTATGGAATAAACTGCCAGAGGAGGTGGTGGATGCTAGTACAATTACAACCTTTAAAAGGAATCTATATGGATATATGAATAGGAAGGGTTTAGAGGGAAATGGGCTAAGTGCTGGCAAATGGGACTAGATTAATTTAGGATATCCGGTCGGCAAGGACAAGTTGGACCAAAGGGTTGGTTTCTATGCTGTACAACTCCATGACATTATAAAAGATCCAAGGACAGTGGAATTGTTAGTTTCTGAGCAGATCTGTAGGGCTAACTTACTGAAACAAATTCTGTATTTATTTTTCATCTACCCAATTCAGATTCTTTTTCATTTAGGCATGTTTATAGAGGAGAAAACTGTTTTGCTTCTTTTGAAAAATAATTCTTTAGCAGCTTATTTAATGTTGTGTCCATACAATTCATCTAACAATCACAATTCTAGAAATTTGCCTTAAAGTTCATATAGTCTATCATTCTATCATTTAACCTAATAATCCACAAGGCCTGTTCTTTCCTGTTGGAAAGGTTAACTCCACACCTATGTAGAGTTGTATGTCTGCAATGCTAAGGTAGCATTTTTTTCTAAAAAAGAAAGAGAAAGTTTAAGTGAATAAGTGCCCTGGATAACACTTTTTCTTCATAGTCGACACTTTCATTTAAGGTACTGGGATGGGTCAACCAAAAGACTTTCAACTGTGGATCTGGGTTTGAATTCAGTCTAGATCAATGAGATAAAAATCCCCTGGCTAGTGATTTGAAGTATTTGAGCACTTTCAACCTAGATACTGTTGAATTTGGATCTTGACATAAAACAAGCTCACCTAGGATGGCCTGTATATAAAATGAAAAACCCAAAATCAACCTTCTTTGAACATAACATTACTTCAAAAAAAAATTCAGGTGGTGATAACAGAATCATTCCAAATATTTTATTATGTTGCTTGTGTGACTTTACTGTCTCAGTACTGTGGCTTGCTCAGAATCAATTCTTTGAGGAGAAAGTGAGGACTGCAGGACCTGCTGTGCTTTTCCAGCAACACATTTTCAGCTCAGAATCAATTCTGCCAGTCTTCTATCTGACAATCTTCTATTGAACAACTGCAAATACAAATTAATTTTCATGCATCTGATACTTGTTTGAGAGACTTTGCAGTGTACACATTGGCTGCTGCATTTGCTTACATCACAGTGACTGTACCTCAAGAGAAGTATGCATTGATATTGTACTTTGATATAGTACTCTGGAATTTACCGATGGATGTAATAGTAATGTTAGATTCAAAGATGTGTCTGATACATTCCTATTCTATCCTTTCTTGTGAATGTACCTAGTCACAAATTAAGCATAAATGAAGGTCGCTTTCCATGGTCCTAGGAAAGGACCAAGTAGACAAAGAATAAAACATTCAAATTTGAAGAATTCAGTTTCAACTCATTTAACTATCATTCATGCACATTAGGCACATCATGTTCAAGAAGCTGCAGCTGGGAACATATTTAAATTTCTAAAGTGACATATTTCTTCCGTTAAGAAATCTGACGTTGCTACAAATGGAGACATGAAGATCCTTGGTCAAGGGATAGGTTTGAAAGAACTTTTCAAGGGGAGGACAGATTAAAAGGTTTCAGGTGAGACTTTCAGAGCTTAAGGGCTTGGCAGCAGAATTTACAGCAATTAATAGTTGATGAGATGTAGATGACAGCGGATATCTTGAGTTGTAGAGTTGGAAAAGGTTATAGATATAGGAAAGGGCAAAGACAAGGAAGGATTTCTAACTGGGCTGGAAAAGGGAGAAGTTCAAAGGCTAAGCTAAATTGCCCATAGTGTTAGGTAGGGGGTAAATGTAGGGGTATGGGTGGGTTGCGCTTCGGCGGGTCGGTGTGGACTTGTTGGGCCGAAGGGCCTGTTTCCACACTGTAAGTCTAATCTAAAAAAAAGAAGTGCAGATTCTGGAAATCTGATACAAAAACAGGAATTGCTGGAGCAACTCAGCACGTTTGGCTGCATTTGTGGAGAGCAATGGAGTTAATGTTTCTAGTCCAGGGACCCTTCTTCAGAGTGGTTCTGAAGACTCACTGGATGTAAAACGTTAACTCTGTTTTTGTTAATGGGACAAAACAATTTGATAATTCTTCAGACCATCTTACAGAATGAGATCTTGGCACACTCTACTTACAATGAGTTGTATTTATATAGCATTTTAACATAGTAACAACATCCCAAAGGTTTCACAGGAGCAGTTTTAGAGGTCATTTTATGCTGAGGTACAAAAAGATGCCAGGTCAAACATTTGATCCAAGAGGCATGTTACCCACATTTATACCCAGAGCAACCAGCTGTTAAAACTAGGCAGACACTTAGATCAGCAAAGGTTTGGGGGAGCTAAAAACCAAACTAACAAACCACTTAAGTAAACAAAGAGACTTTGATAATGCAAATAAAAGCTCAATATCTACTGAAACACAATAGGCTTCTATGTATTTACACTGTAGCCTTTCCCAAAATTTCATAGTATATTCCTCATTCCATTAATGTAGCAGTTTTAGAAATTTGAACATCTAAAATGATTCCAAAGCTGTGAATCAGTAAATAATATCAAAGAATATCATTGAATGTAACTCATTCTATTGCAATGACTGTGCCAATTACACACAGAATAAACCAGAAAGGAACACACAGCATCATATTATAATGTGTACTCTGCCTCTTGTAATGTGCATTTCTTCCAGCATATAAGCTGTGGAAAGTGTATAACAGTGATCAAGTACAATCAGGATGATAATAATCTCCTTAAAATTAAATTTGCAATTATCAATATTGAAATATTATTTATGCTTATGCATAAAAATTATTTTGAAAATTACCTTTATGTGTTTGAGAGGGGTGGGGGGTGTTGCTAAGGCTGAAGGTTCATCTCAGGCACCCAATATTCTTGCACCAGCCCTGTTTAGGTCCCAACATTGACTTTTTGAACTCGTGTCCAGTTATTGCACATCTATGACCAAACGCTGAAGGAAATTTCAGACTATAGTACATTCCCAGGGTCTACAGGGGAAACTCATGCACAAAATAGAGAAATCTAGTATGCAATGCAGCAGGTTCTCAGGAAGGCAAATGCAATGCTATTCCTTGGGATAGAAGGTGGGGGAGTCTCATTACTGTACAAGGTGCTGATGAGACCACATATAGAGTACTGTGAGCAGTTTTGGAAAAGATATACAGTAGAACTTCGATTACCTGAACATCAATTATCTGAATTTCGGACTATCCGAACAAGATTTAAAGGTCCTTTAAAAATGGCATTAAGCAACTCAGCATTCAGTTATCAATTAAACAGCATTATGGCGTGCATTGCCAGATAACCAAGAAATGTTCGATAATCGGCACTCATAAATTACAGCTTGATTATGATAGATCAGTTATCCGTTAAACGGCATTATAGTGTGCATTGCTGGATAACAGAGAAATGTTCAGATAACCAGCGCTCATAAATTACCGCTCGATTCCGGTTACCTGAACGATCAATTATCCGAACAAAATACTCCCTGCTCGTCTCATTCAGATAATTGACGTCCTACTGTAATTTTGTTGGAGGCAGTTTAGAGAAAGTTCACTAGGGATGATCCCTGATATGGATGGATTGTTTTACGAGCAAAGGCTAAACATGTTGGGACTGTACACTCACCTGAGTTAGAAGGAGGAGAGATGATCTCATTGAAATATACAGGGTTCTTAAGGGTAAATGCTGAGATGGTGTTTCCCCACATGGGAGAGTCTAAGAGTAGAGTGCATAGTTCAGAATAAGAGGTTGCTGCCGGACCTGCTGTGCTTTTCCAGCACCACTCTAATCTAGACTCTGGTTTCCAGCATGTGCAGTCCTTGTTTTTACCCAGAATAACAGGGTGCCGATTTAACGCTGAGAAATGGAGGAATTTATTTTGCAAACTTCTTAGTACAGAGAGCTGAGGGGGCAGAGTTATTGTGTACTTTTACGGCTGAGATAGATTCTTGATCAATAGGGGAGTTAAGGGTTAGGGGGAAAAGGTAGGAACATGGACTTAAGGAATATCAGATCAGTCATGATCACACTGAATGGTCTTATATGAGTGCAAGTTTTTCTTTCTGCCTAATTTATTTTAAAAACATGTACACAAGAGAAAATCGGGACATGTGGGAGATTTGCCAATAAAATTACTTACGGTTCATTTGCAAAGTTATCAACCACTTTCACGTAGTTGGTGGGAACCAAACCCTCGGCGGAACCGGCGGCTTTCTGTGCAAACAGATAGTCCCCTTCATCTCGGAGGACTCTCAGTTTCTCGCCCTGCTTCAGGGACAGCTCTTCTGGCGACCTGGCCTGGAAATCGTACAGTGCGGTGTAAACCAGCCCTGGTTTGCGAGGCGCCACTGGGGTTGGGGTTAAGACGGACAGTTTGGAGTCCACCAAGGGACCCGAGATAACAGAGACCTGACGCCGAGCTGCGGGGGAGGTCGCGGGCGGGGATTGGGGCCAAAGGCGGTCCCAGAGCACCCGCAGACACGGGAGGCAGCTCCGCAAGGTCTTTTCCATCACAGTCCGTCAGCAGCTTTTCCCAATGCACTTCTCCAGTTCCATGCAATTGCTCTGAAATGTTTTGCTCGGGCTTGAAAGAGAGAGAGGGGACAGAAAACAAACTGGGATAAGAATCCACTCATCCAGACGCGATGCTTTCACCTTGGACTGAAACCACATTGAACTACA
This sequence comes from Hemiscyllium ocellatum, assembly GCF_020745735.1. Lineage (NCBI taxonomy): Eukaryota > Metazoa > Chordata > Chondrichthyes > Orectolobiformes > Hemiscylliidae > Hemiscyllium > Hemiscyllium ocellatum. The sequence continues at coordinate 38,731,796 of NC_083415.1, forward strand.
TTTGCTGGGTTTTTTTTAGGGGGATGGGTTTACTCCCTGCAGGTACATTTCAGGTGGAACCAGTTTTCAAATGTCAGCGACAAGTATGCGGAAACCGCTCCAATCACTGCAACTCAGGTTCACACTCAAACTGGATCCCTTAGCACTGACATTAACTTTCCGCACATTTAAAAAAAAATACACCTTTTGGGGTGACTGTAATATAAAGCTCCAAATTCAGGGCCAATGGAAGTAGAAATAACAGTAGATGTCTTCAGCAGACCGAAAGTAAAACAGAATCCAGTACATGAGGGAAGAGCTGAAATTTCCTTTAAGAAATACTCCAGCGTCTCCCCTCAGGATTGAGAACTGTCTGCTTTTCTTTTCTGTCAGGGTTTTGGAGCATTTTCCCACTTTATTAATTCTTCAAGCTGCCCTTTCGACCTGCGTATACTCTACCTTTTAATCTATTCACGCTGTGCCTTTCATCCTTTGATTCCCGTCATGGTGTTACGTGCTGCTGTGACACATTCAGATCGCTGAATCTGAACTATCCACATCCTTTCTCCCCCAGCAGTTCATCCCTCCCCACCCACCGTTGGATAAGTGCTGCAGCTCCGATGAAGACTCATGGACACTCCAAACTTTGGCTTGCTTTCTCTCCAAGGACGCTGCCCGACCCGCTGATCTCCAGCAGCTTTTGTTTTCAGACACGACCACTGTCCGTTCAGCTTCCCTTTTGCTCTGCATTTAGAAGTCATTCATTTCTTTTCCTTGTATATCAACTCCAGCAAGCTCAAAACATCTACTGCTTGCTCCTTAAATGATGCTATCTGAAATGCATAACAGTTCTCATGAAGTTTTTTTTAAAAAATCACACAACACCCAGTTATAGTCCAACAGGTTTAATTGGAAGCACTAGCTTTTTAAAAACTGCTCCTTCATCGCGTGGTTGTGGAGGTTAAAATCATGCTCACAAAATTAATAACCAAAGGAGCCCAGTGTCATGGAGATGTGATGCAATAATCAATTTTAGGATTAAAATTTTTCACCTTTTAGAATGGATATGCTGGTTTCTGTTCTTGATATAGGAGGAGAAAGTGAGGTCTGCAGCTGCTGGAGATCAGAGCTGAAAATGTGTTGCTGGAAAAGCGCAGCAGGTCAGGCAGCATCCAAGGGACAGAAAATTCGAGGCTTCGGGCACAAGCCCTTCTTCAGAAGTATGTACATGTACGTGTAATCCTGAAGAAGGGCTCATGCCCGAAGCGTCGAATTTCCTGTTCCTTCGATGCTGCCTGACCTGCTGCGTTTTCCAGCAACACATTTTCAGCTCTGTTCTTAATATGCAAATCCCAGAATTTCCATTAAATTACATTCTCAAGATAGCTCAGCTTTTTAAATAGGTATGAAGTCTGTCTGTCTCACAATGCTATGTCAGACTGACAAACCCTCTATAATGGATTCACGCAGTTTTTGAGCAAAATAAAACGTAATTCTGCAAAAACAAAGTCACCCCATAAACTTGTGTGCACACGTGTAGGAGCACAGATTGTGTATGTATTTGTGTGTGCGCATGTGGGTGTAAGTGCACGTGATAGAGTATGTACAGGTATGTGTAAGCTTGGTTAAATGTGTATGTGAATGTGATGGGGTACACAAGAGGGTGCATGTGTTGATCTGAGTGCAGGGGTTGTACATTTGTATTTGAGAAGAGTGTGTGTGCGTATGAGCGCACACGTGAGAGAGAAAATCATGCTGTGGGATCACTTGCAGTGTGACATGAACCCAAGGTTCCTGTTGAGGCCATTCCCGTGTGGACCAAACTTTGCCTTGTTGGTAAAAACAAATAACTGCAGATGCTGGAAACCAGATTCTGGATCAGTGGTGCTGGAAGAGCACAGAGGTTCAGGCAGCATCCAACAAGCAGCGAAACTTTTGCCCAAAATGTCGATTTCGCTGCTCGTTGGATGCTGCTTGAACTGCTGTGCTCTTCCAGCACCACTGATCCACTTTGCACTGTTGCCTGTCCCAAAGTCCACCTTGCAGGATGGTCACCTAAAGGTCAGAGGCTGAATGTCCCAGACTGCTGAAGTGTTCCCCATCGGGGAGGGAACACTCTTGCCTGGTGATTATTGTGCAGTGTCCATTCAGCCATTGTCATAGCATCTGTTCAGTTTCACTATGAGAATGCCTCAGGGCGTTCTTGCACGTAGTGTATGACATTGACCATGTTGGCTAAGTCACAAGTACTTGCCGCATGCATGGTGGGAGGTGTCCCCACACGTAATGGTGTTACCAGTGTCAATACTTTGACATGTCTTGCAACAGCTGCTGTGGCAGGGTTGTTTGGTGTTATTGTTCTGAAGGCTGGGCAGTTTGCTACAAACCATGATCTGTTTAAGGTTTGGCAGTTGTTAAAAGGCAAGAAATGAGAGGCACAGGGATGTTCTTGATGAGGTGTTCTAATGAAAGTTCTAATGAAGTTCTAAAGAAAGTTCCTATAGCTAAACATGATTTGATTACAACACAAGTTAATATCATTACTTCTTATAAAGGTAAACATGTTTGTTTATCTGTAAGCAAATGTTACTCAAAAAAACCTAACTGGTGGTTTTCAATGAAACTCAATACACATATAAAGGTAGGGCCCAAGAAAATACTGAATTGTTTTTAACACAAGTGCAGACCTAAATCCAGATCCTAAGTATATTTGAAAGTTCAGTTAACATTAGCAGTAAAGGCAAATTAATTCTTGCTTGTTAAAAATGTTGCGGGTTGTATCGGCTGCTTTGGGGAATTTATCCCACTATCAAAATATGAGCAGAATTTTCAAAACAGATTATTGGACATAAATTAACCCGAAGCCTTTTCAGTAAAATGGACCATTAGCCAAGCAGGGAAAAACCACAAAGAAGAGCAGACCAATTATAACAATGTAGAGTTTACACAGCATGACATGGGAATGTGCTCCATTGAATGCTATCTGCAGTAGTTCTGAACAAGAGTCATATCAAATTTTAACTCTTTTTCTGTCTCCAGGGGTGCTTCCAGGCCCGCTGAGTTTCTTCAACACTTCCTATTTTGATGCCCTCTTTGTTTTTCATATTTGTAGTCTACTTATTTCCATAAATAAAAATAGAAGTTATAGCATGAAAATAAGTCCTTTGGTTCAAACAAGTTCTATTAGCACGAAAAAAACACAAATCATCTTTGCACATCTTGTTCCCTCAACCTATTGTATCCTTATTGTTGGGCGACATGGTGGTACAGTGGTTAGCAATGCTGCCTCACAGCGCCAGAGACCTGGGTTCAATTCCCATCTCAGGCAACTGTCTGTGTGGAGTTTGTACATTTTCTGTGTGGGTTTCCTCTGGGTGCTCAGGTTTCCTCCCACAGTCCAAAAATGGGCAGGTTAGGTGAATTGGCCATGCTAACTTGCCCATAGTGTTAGGTGAAGGGGTAAATGTAGGGGAATGGGTCTGGGTGAGTTGCTCTTTGGAGGGTCAGTATGGACTTGTTGGGCCGAAGGGCCTGTTTCCACACTAAGTAATCTAATCTAATCTTGAATGTTGATTTAGTTTCTTTCTCAACAACTGACTCTGGGTGAGAATTCCATAGTATCCCCAGCAGATGGAGGGACAGGTAGTATACAGGAAGCAGGGAAGCTGCGGAAGGACTTGGGCAGGCTAGGACAGTGGGCAAAGGAGTGGCCAACAGAAGACATTGTGGGAAAGTATGAGGTTATGCAAAGTAGGAAGAGGAGGTGTAGATCATTTTCTAAATGGGGAAAAGCTTCGGAAATCTGAAGCATAAAGGGATATCTCTTAAGACTAACATTAGGTTTAGTTAACAGTTAGGAAAGTAAATGCAATGTTAGCACTCATTTTGAGAAGGCCAGAATACAAGAGCAAAGATCTACTGCTGAGATTGTAAGAGATTCTGGTCAGACACATATAGAATAACGTGACAGTTTTCAGCCTTTATTAAAGGAAGAATGTGCTGGCTTCAGAGGGTCCCAGATGGGGTTTATAAAAATGATCCCAGGGATGAAGGGCTTGTCATATGAGCAGTTGAGGACTTTGGGTCTGTTGTCAGTGGGAATTTGGAAGGAGGAGGGGGGGATTTTGTTGAAATTTACAGAATATTGAGAAACCTGAATACAGTGGACTTGGAGATGATGTTTCCACTAGTAGGATAGACTAGGACTGGAGGACACATCCTCTTAGTGAGGGGACAACCTTTCAGAAACAGAGACGAGGAGGAATTTCTTAGATAGAGGGTGGTGAATCTGTGGAACTCATTACTGCAGAAGGCTGCAGAAGCCAAGTCACTGAGAACATTTAAGACAGAGACAGATAATTCAGATAATAAATCAATTAACAGAAATGTTACACAAATTCATCATGTATTTCCACACAAATATCAACAGGAATTTCTATTTTCAGAATTAAATTTGGATTACTATTCCTCAAAATACTAATTTAAACAAATAATGGAAATCAAAAACAATGACTTATACTGTTAGATTTGCATTTTATTATTTTAGAATACATATCATTGCCCAAAGGCTCACATCTTATGTGTTTCATGATCTTTGTCTTCATCACCTCTGACTTTAAAACGTTACTGGTAGGTGTTAAGTACAATATGTGAATTACCTTTTATACAGAATAGCATTATGCCTCCTTCAATCGAAAAAGGGTTAAAATTTCTTTAGAAATAGCATACTGAATCTGGGCTGTAACAATGTAGTGGTCATAATTATTTACATGATTTAATTTCAACAATCTCAGTTGCTTTTTAATTCTATCTTTATAAACTTTCTTTGTTACAAATAACTTAGTTCCACGCCCAAATATCATTTTAATTTATCTCTGCACTGATGGTGGAATCAGCCAGTACAGGCATGTCTTTCCTGTTGCAAAAAATGGCATGAATAATGCCACCTTGGAAAAACTAGTCTAAATTAACGCATGACTTCATTCAGGGATACAGTTGAAGAGCATTACTCATTCCACATGTCCTAAAACAGAGAAGGATTAAGGCTTGACCAGAATGGTAATTATGAGATGATAATTTGATTGCAACGTAAATCAAAACTTGTAATGTGAATTTTAGAAAAGAATTAACATCAAATACTGAAGACTCTGAAATGTCTAACTGCAGCAGCAAGCTCAAGTAAAGCACAATTATTTACGGTTGTTAAGAAGGCATACAGTGTATTAGCTTTAATTGGTAGAGGGATTGAGTATCAGAACTATGAGGTCACGTTTCAGCTGTACAAAGCTCTGGTGTGGCTGCACTTGGAGTGTTGCGTACTGTTCTGATTGTCGCATAATAGGACAGATATTGAACCATTAGAAAGGTTGTAGAGGTAATTTACCAGGATGTTGCCTAGTATAGAGGATAAGTGTTATGAGGAAAGGTTGAAGGATTTGAGGCTATTTTCATTAGAGGTGACTTAATAGAAGCATACAAGATGCTCAGAGGATTAGATAGGGTGGACAGTGAGAGCCTTTTTCCTCAGATAGTGATGGCTAGCATGAGGGGACATAGCATTAAATTGAGGGATGATAGGTATAATACAGATGTCAGAGGTAGGTTCTTTACTCAGAATAGTAGGGGCGTGGAATGTCCTGCCTGCAACAATGGTGAACTTGCCAACATTAAGGGCATTAAAATGGTCATTGGACAAAATATGGATGATAATGGTATAGTGTCGATTAGATGGGGTTTAGATTGCTTTCACAGGTTGGCACAACATCAAGGGCCGGAGGGCCTGTACTGCGCTGGAATGTTCTATGGTGCCAGCACAGCAGCATTTTCAGAACTAGCTTAAAGTGCAAAGGGCAAAAAGGTTTTCACCTTGAAATTGTCCAAAAGGATTACGATATCTGTTTCAGAATTAATATTATTGGTGTTAGGCATTTCATGCCTGCCTTTGTAGGAAACTGAAACACATGGGTATGATTGAGACAGTCAGTTTCTTTACACTCCTATGATATTTATTTTCCATTTAACATTATATCTATTTGGAACACTGCTTGTGCATGTTAGATAATTTCCCTAAAACTTGCTTAAAATTGGATTCTTAATTTCAGCTTAGAAATCTGCTTTACCAAAACACATGGTTAGGTTAGGGCATAAGGAGGATTATAAACTAAAACACACAGTTTATAGACAGGCTTTGAGTAAATAGGACAAATTTAAAAATAAAATTAACATCACCTTCATAATAATATTTGCATAGTCTCTTATTGGAAATGGATGTGGTTTGAATTTCAAATAGATGTACAAACCTCAAATTACAATGTTCACAGCCTTAATTACATGTTACAGTCAGCAATCTCAGCCTGGTATCTGTATAAGCAAAACCACTCCTGCAATCACTACATTATTGGAATATGAGCAAGCTTATCCATCTTTAAATAAATCAAACACTAAACATCATAGTGCATTCAGTACAGACCATAATAACATTTATACAATAGATGAGGAACACTATGTTGTGTGGTTCAGATGTCTTGACATGCAGAAAGTGAGGATGCTATGCTTTCACCCACCTGGGTTTTGTTCCAACCATTTTCTAGTGTCATCTCACATTGAGAGAAGGGAAACCAATAACAGCAAATGCAGTTCGTGGTGGACACCATCAGTGCCGGGCCTTGCCAGATCATTAGGTAATGCAACCGTCTCACCCTATGGTCCCTCTATTCCTCCTTTAACCTTGCAATCTCTGAACAGGTTGATTAGAAACCATCGAAAAGATGGCATGAGTTACTCCTGACTTTGAGATGGGCTTCATGCACTAGTGAGTGATTCTGCCTCATTTCTCACCATAATGCACATTGCTCAGACCCAGTGTTCCCAGTAAGCTACGTAGCTGCTCTGAGAATCCTTGCAAGGTGATCAGCATGCCGATGCTGTTTGCAGATATTGAATTCCACTTCCAAAAGTCACTGCCACGCACGGAACTCAGAGGTCCAGGCGGAAAAAAAAATTAGCAGCAATGCTGGTCGGATCCTATAAGATTCCACCCCAAATCAAAAACAACAATGAATATAACAAAGAAAAATATAAAATATATTCTGCCACCATGGCAAAGGAGTCAGTCTTTCAGAAAGAGCTACCCCAAAGTTTGTGCACTTTTCAAGAAGTGTGTATGTTTAAGCTGCCCCATTGAAACATGCTGCAAAGGTATCAATATAAACTATAAAATGGCGCTTTTTATCTTGCATGTTTGACATCATTCCTTTCTTTATAAAATCAATCAGTATCTTACCTTTGCAGAATTTTGTCTCCTAAATTTGTGAAATGCTGATCACTTGTGTTTGGTTTACCTGCTTTCAATCATCATAGAGTCACATTACATAGAAACAGGCCCTTTGGCACACCATGTCTATACCAATCAACAAATATCAAGTAACATTAATCCCATTTACCTTGCACCACCCTCAGTAATACAGTCACCTATGCCCTGGCATATTAGGTACTCATCCAAATGCTTCTTAAAATGTCTCCACCACCCACCTCAGGCACCACATTCCTTACATCTACCATCCTCTGGATGAAAAAACTATTTTTTTAAAAAAAGATTGCCTCTAAACCACTTATTCTCTGAATAACTGAGAATTTCATCCCAGGCAACATCCTGATGAATCTCCCCTGCACCCTCGCCAATGCAATCACGTCCTTCCAATAGTGTGGTACCAGAATTGCACATAGTATTCCATCTGTGGCCTAACCAAAGTTATAACAAAACTTCCTTGCTCCTAAACGGTATGCCCTGGCTAACAAAGGCAAACATTTCATATACCTTCTTCACCATCCGGTCTACCTGTACTGACACCTTCAGGATCTGTATACTAGTACACCAAAGTGCCTTTGTTCCCCTATACTTCTTAGGGACCCACCATTAATACTGTATTAGACCTTCCAAAATACATTCCCTCACACTGATCAGGATTAAATTTCATCTGCCATTGCTCTGCCCAATTCTATAGCTCCTCATGAGCATCAATACCACCAATTTTTGTGTCATCCACAAAGTTACTAATTATACCAATGTTCACATCTAAGTCATTAAAATATATCGAGAGTCAGAGAGACATACAGCATGGAAACAGACCCTTCAGTCAAATTTGCCCATGCCGACCAGATATCCCAACCCAACCCAGTCCTACTGCCAGCACCAGGCCCATATCCCTCCAAACCCTTCCTATTCATATACCCATCCAGATGCCTTTTAAATGTTGCAATTGTACTAGCTTCCACCACTTCCTCTCGCAGCTCATTCCATACACATACCACCCTCTGCATGAAAAAGTTGCACCTTAGGTCTCATATCTTTTCCCTCTCACCCTAAACCTATGCCCTCTAGTTCTGGACTCCCCATCCCAGGGAAAAGACTTTGTCTATTTATCCTATCCATGCCCCTCATAATTTTATAAACTTTTCCAGGGAAGACAGCCTCCCTAGAGCTCAAATCCTCCAACCCTGGCAACATTTTTGTAAATTTTTTCTGAACTCTTTCAAGTTTCACAACACCTTTCCAATAGGAAGGAGATCAGAATTGCATGCAATATCCCAACAGTGGCCTAACCATAATCCTGTACAGCCGCAACATGACATCCCAACTCCTGTACTCAATACTCTGACCGATAAAGGGAAGCATACCAAACACCTTCTTCACTATCCTATCTTCCTGCGACTCCACTTTCAAGGAGCTATGAATCTGCACTCCAAGGTCTCTTTGTTCAGCAACACTCCCTAGGACCTTACCATTAATTGTATAAGTCCTGCTAAGATTTGCTTTCCCAAAATGCAGCACCTCGCATTATCTAAATTAAACTCCATTTGCCACTTCTCAGCCCATTGGCCCATCTGATCAAGATCCCATTGTAATTGGAGGTAACCTTCTTCACGGTCCACTACACCTCCAATTTTGGTGTCTTCTGCAAACTTACTAACCTCTTATGCTTACATCCAAATCATTTATATAAATGATGAAAAGTAGTGGACCCAGCAGCGATCCTTTTGGCACTCCACTGGTCACAGGCCTCCAGTCTGAAAAACAACCCTCCACCAACACCCTCTCTGTCTTCTACCTTTGAGCTAGTTCTGTATCCAAATGGCTAGTTCTACCTGTATTCCATGAGATCTAACCTTGCTAGCCAGTCTCCCATGGGTAACCTTGTTGAATGTCTTACTGAACTCCATATAGATCACATCCACCGCTCTGTCCTCATCAATCGTCTTTATTACTTCAAAAAACTCACTCAAGTTTGTGAGACATGATCTCCCACCTACAAAGCCATGTGACTATCCCTAATCAGTCCTTGCCTTTCCAAATACATGTACATCCTGTCCCTCAGGATTCCCTCCAACAACTTGCCCACCACTGAGGTCAGGCTCATGGTCTATAGTTCCCTGGCTTGTCCTTACCACCCTTCTTAAACAGTGGCACCATGTTAGCCAACCTCTAGTCTTCCAGCATCTCATCAATGATACAAATATCTCAGCAGGAGTAAGGGTTGTAGGACTGATCCCTGTAGTACACTGCTAGTCACAGGCTTCCAGTTACAAAAACAACCCTCCACCATCATCCTTTGCCTCTGATCTGTAAGCCAATTTTGGACCCCATTTGCCAAATTAGCTCAGATCCCTACTTTTTGGAGCAGCCCTCCACTGGGGCACCTTGTCAAAGGGCTTACTGAAGTCCATGTAAACCACATTAACTGCACTACCCTTATTAATATAATCACCTTCTCAGAAACTCAATTTAATTAGTCAGACAGAATTTTCCTCTATCAAATCTGCCAATTAATCCTGTCCTTCAAAACATTTTTCAATAATTTCCCCACCACTGACATCAGATGTACTGGTCTGTAATGACCTGGCCTATCCCTGCTGCCCTTCGTGAACAAAGGAATCAAATTAGCTATCCTCCAGTCACCTGACACTTCACAATAGGGCAGCAAAGTGTTAAATATCTCTGTCATGGCCCAGAAATCTCCTTCTTTACCTCCTATGGCAATCTGAGATGCATCTTATCAGCCTCTGGAGGTTTATGCACTTTTAGGCATGCTAAAGCATCTAATACCCCCTCTTTATTATTCTTAACTTGTTCTAGGACCTCACCATTTCAATTGAAATCTCCAGCTACTAAATCTTTCTCCCCTGTGAATCCAAATGAGAAATATTCATTTAAGACCTCACCCATATCCTCAGGGTCCACACACACAAAGTTGCCACTTTGCTCTCTAATAGGTTCCACTCTTCACCAGGTAATCCTCTTACTCTTAAGAAACTTATAAAAAGCCTTAGGATTTTCCTTGATCCTATCTGCCAAAAGATATTTTGTGGACCCTCTTTGCCCTCTAATTCTTTTTTAAGCAAGTTCGTACACTTTGCATGTTTGAGGGGCCTCCTCTGTTTTTCATGCGTGTACCTGACATATGCTTTCTTTTTCTTTGTCAAACTTTCTATCCTTTGACATCCAGATTTTCCAGGACTTGTTGCCCTTGCCCTTCACTCTTAGAAGAACATGCTGGCTATAACTACTCATTATACTGCTTTTAAGACTCCCACTTTCCAAATGTAGACTTACCAGCAAGTAGCTGCTCCCATATGCTGTCTAATGATATTGAAATTGGCTTTACCCCAATTTACAAACTTAACTTCTGCACTATCCTTATCACTTTCCAGAATGACTTTGAAACTTACACAGTTATGTCACTATCTTGAAAAGGCTCGTCCGACACTTCAGGTACTTGAGTGGCTTCATTCCCTAGGATTAGATTGAGCATTGCCAATTTCCAGTCGGACTATTTATGTACTAGCACAAAAAAACTCTCCTGGATGCAATTAGTTATTTGCATTAGCATTTGGAATTGCAGACTTTGCAACAGCAAATAATTTATTGGAGATGTAGCCCTCTTAATTTATGATATTAGATGCCTCTTCATGTCAAAATGTTTGGATGGACAAATCTGGTCAAAAATTTATCACAAACCAATGCATCATTGTAAATTCTTCTCTTTGCTATTGAATTAAAAAATGATTAATATGGAAATTGAGTTGTATGGCCAGCCCACATTATGACAAAATATCTAAATTCCAAGATATGTAAGCTCAAAATTTATAATGTATTAAATAACATGCTTATGATTTCAACAGAAAATTAGAAGCTGCATTCAATCAAATCAATAAAACCGAGATCAAGGTAACATCTCACACTTCATTCAGATAAGGTTTGTGTGCGCAAGAATTTCATTGGAAGATTTGTAAAAAGAGCACTGTAATCAGGTGGTTTAACAAGGAAGATTTTTTAAACAGAGAATGTTGGAAGAACTCTGGTCTGTAGAGAGAGAAACAGGGTTGACGTTTTGATTGTGATATTACACTTCTTCATCTGAAGAATAGTGAGGCGGGAAGCTAATTTCCAATTTACCTCCAGAATGTAAGACCAGTCTTACCTTGTCTGGTTTTCCATCAGATTAACGCAAAGCTAATTCATGCCCTTTTCATAAAAGGCATGACATCAACAACACTGCATTTATTTTCTGACATAAGATTTTAAATTACCACCAACCTTTCCATTTGCTGAAGGAGAAAGTGACAGAATAGTGTTCAAACACATGCTGAGTTGAGTGGCTTCAGCTTCTGTTTTTTCAGCTGAAGATTTCAGTGAAAAATTATAAAAAAAGTATAATTACATAGAATCATAGAGATGTACAGCATGGAAACAGACCCTTCAGTCCTATACGTCCATGCCGACCAGATATCCTAAATTAATCTAATCCCATTTGCCAGCACTTGGCCCATATCCCTCTAAAGCTTTCCTATTCATATACCCAATCAGATGCCTGTTAAATGCCAGCCTTCACCACTTCCAATGGCAGCTTATTCCATATATGCATTACCCTCTATGTGAAAGAGTTGCCCTTAGGTCCCTTCTAAATCTTGCCCCTCTCACCTTATATCTATGCTCTCTAGTTTTAGACTCTGCCACCCAGGGGAAAAGACCTTGTCTATTTATCCTATCTAAGGCCCTCATGATTTAAAATCAGGTCATCCCTCAGCCTCCAATGCTCCAGGTAAAACAGCCCCAGTCTTGTCAGCCTCTCCTTCCAACCCTGGCAAAATCCCTGTAAATCTTTTCTGAACATAAAATACATATTTAGTAAATAAATGAAATAATGAAGCTTTCCTTGCAAAAGTTCACAATTCAAATTCTTTCCTACAGAAGAATACAATATTGGGAGAATAAAGTACTTGATTAAAAGAGCAAAAATACATGAGTTTTTAATTGAAGAGTTTTTTTCATCTTCAGACTGGAAGAGTACATACAGTGTCATGTAGAAAGTTTCACTTCATACATAAGTGAAATTACAACATGATGAACAGTGAAAACAGTTACAAGCCATTGGGCTAACTTTCCAAGAGCAAGCTGGTGCTGGGGACAGGACAAGTGCAATGCTGTGACTTTCCATACAGTAAAATCAAATGCCTTCGAGCTGGTATCAGCCATGGTCGTTGCTGGCAACAGAATAAACTCAAAGTGACCCTTAGACCTGGAACCAAGGCAAATGATTCTCTTATTTATACATTATATCATACATGGGTATATTTTCAACTTTGTGTTCATAGCTTTACGCCTTGACCACCAGGAATGTAATTCAAGAAAATAATGAACTCAATTGAGGGAAAAATCAAGGCTGACACTCGCTTGAGTCTTAAATGTGTGAAGGGTAGTTAAGAGTCCACAGATAATTCACCACCAACTATTAATACTTAAAGCAGCCAACTTAATTAATACATGTCAGAACGCAGGTCAGTTCTTACCACACAGTTGGTGAGCAGGTTGATGACACTTAGTCTAAGAAATGGGTCACCACCTCTAAAAACATTACTGAAAAAGTTAACGGTTTTCACCTTAACTCTGGTATAACAAGTTATATCTTCAATGATGTAAATCATTGAAACTCCAATGATGAACAAAGTGTAACAGTGTATACATAGCAACAAGTCCAACAAGTTTAAAAATCAGTACAATGTATAAAATCAAATATGTAATATCTTTCTAAATGATAAAAACTAAATATTTAGCACCACAGTGATAAGAAATCTTTTGTTCTGAGGTAACTATGAAGCACCTTTGAAGTTTGTATTGTTAAAAAAAGTTGTGTGTTTGCAGGAATCCCAAAATGACATTCACTATAAAGAGGATATGTTCTTTAAAACAGTGCACTTTGTAACTGGCAGACATGAGAAAAAAGTTTAAACACTTGGACTATTTCAACTTAACAGTCAATATGTCCATTTTGACCACAAAGGCAAAGTTTCTAGTCAATGATTGTAAGGTGGTGGGAAGGGAGTGGAGATGAACTGTAATAAAAATGCAGAATTTTCAAACAATCACAGATGTATTCAGTGCCTGATGTCAACAGAGATGATATAATCCGTTGATTTTTCTTTTTCATATTTTTTCTTTTACTGGCCATCTTTACTGGTGTCACTTCTCGCAGACAGGACAACATTCACCTTGCTTCTTTACTGGACTGTTGCAGTTCTGGGGGCAAGTTATCACCATGCATTTGGTCTCTGTACCCTGTAAGTATGAAGGGTTATTAAAAAGATTATATAAATGCGAATGAAGAATAAAAATCAGCTAGGGTCAGGTTTAGAGTAGTGGTTGAGTACACCAGCTGCAATGCTGGTATTCTACTATGTTCCCAATCCTCGCCAATTTGAAAGCAGCTACCTCAGCAAGTGTTCGGGAGTGAATTTAGGTTACTTTGATTAGATTAGATTAGACTTACAGTGTGGAAACAGGCCCTTCGGCCCAACAAGTCCACACCGACCCGCCGAAGCGAAACCCACCCATACCCCTACATTTACCCCTTACCTAACACTACGGGCAATTTAGCATGGCCAATTCACCTGACCCGCACATCTTTGGACTGTGGGAGGAAACCGGAGCACCCGGAGGAAACCCACGCAGACACGGGGAGAACGTGCAAACTCCACACAGTCAGTCACCTGAGTCGGGAATTGAACCCGGGTCTCAGGTGCTGTGAGGCAGCAGTGCTAACCACTGTGCCACCGTGCCGCCCACAGTGCAGTGCTCTGTTCTCACACTGGCTAAGATTTCTGCTTGGTGATATGACAGCCCAGACTCAGGACAATGTGATGGACTCACAGCAGGTAAGAGAAGCAAAGCTTTTCACGCACGTGACTCTTCCAGCACATATAACAGCTGTGGGGCCAGAGTTGCTGCCATAATCCACCCTCTAGTCTCCACTCCAGTAATATGACTGGGTGGCTGTGTCATTTTACAGAAATATTTTAAAAACCCAACCTGGTCACTTGGTGTTTGTGTCCTCATTCAGCTGCTGGGGCCATCGACCATCATCATCAGCAAGCCTGCCTTCCCAGACCCTTTAGTTGGCTTTGACAATGATAGTGAGCATGTCTAAGCACATTATGCGGGCTTTGGACATGGAACTAGACCCCCCCATGTGTGGAATTTAAAGTAAAATTGTGCCTGCAAGGAGGAACAGCCATGGATCCCCAGTTAGAGATGAACTTGGATGGGAGTTGTTCTGTGGCTGGTGGACGGCAAGTGTGGAGGGGCTGGCCAGCCAGAGTGGGGAAAAGTGGGCTGTTGGGAGCAAGGAGGGGTGGGGAGGGGACCGAGTGCTGAAGCAGGAGCCAGGGTGTGGTTTTCTGTGAGCCATCCCCCATCATTAGGTTTAGCTTGGCTACCTCTTAGATGATCAGTACCCTGCTGCTGCTGGTTGTTATCACTGGCCGTGAATTAAGTCCTCAGCTGTTCTCTAAAGAGGAAGGCAGCTATTCAACCCTTATTGAGAAGGTTGATCGGAGATTCAGTTAGGTGAGAGGAGCATTCTTGTTCTTGGTCAAATGGCTCCCCTAAATCTCCTTGAACTCACCTCTAAGGGGGCATTACATTTGTCCCTGTGTCTGGTTATCAACCCTGATTAAAAATTCAGTCCCACACTAACCTGCCATTTTATATATTAATTAGCATTTTCCCTACTCTTTTTTTTAAAAATGAACAATACTGAGCAACATTTATTTCTCACTGTCCCAACTGTCTTTGAGAAGGTGGTGGCAAGCTGCCTTCCTGACTCATTGCCATCCTTTTGCTGTAGGCATGCACACAATACTACTAGGAGGTGACATCCATGATTATGACCCAGCAACACTGAAGGCATAGTGTTATAATTCGAAGTCAGGATAGTGTATGGTATGGAGGGGAAACTGCAGGTGATGTTGTTCCCATACCTTTCTTCTTCTAAACAGTAGAGACAGCGGGCATGGAAGGTCCTACTAAAGGAGCATACAAACATTTGGGTCTGGGTGAGCTGGTTCAGTGAATTCTGTAGATGACACACTGCTGCCACTATGTCAGTGCTGGAGGGATGAATGTTGAAGGTAGTAGAGATCACCGGTGTTCAGAGGAATGCAAGGTGATCTTAATGAAACATGCACAATCTGAATGGAGTTGATAGGGTGGATACTGGGGGAGGTAGAAGATTGGGTCTACAGTTTTTGGATAAGACGCTTAAAACAGAAAAATGGAGAATGTTTTTCTCTTAGTGGATTGTTAGGGTGTAGAATGCTCTTCTCCAGAAGCTAATGGTAGCTGGGCCTTTTAAATTAATTCAAAACTCAGTCAGATAGATTTTTGATAGACAAAGGAGTGAACAGTTAGGGTGTGGAAATAGGAAAATGGAGATGAGACCACAACCAGATTAATCATGTTTTTATTGAATGGTGGAACAGGTTTGAAGAAGCATATGGAGACTGCAGCTCCTGTCTTATATCCCAAGTCAGCCCTCCCTCTTGCTGCTAGTCTGTCTAACCCTGTACTCTATTCTCCCACCCTACTGATTCTGCCAATCTCTTGGTCCTCCAAGTTTCCTGACTTTTAGCCCTATCTCAAGCCAGTGTTCTCTCCTCTCCTTGACCCTGTCCCTCCTGATTGATGGATGGATATATCACCCAATACCTACCTTTTTAAATAGCAGAGATAGATTAATTTAACTGTGGGGAGAATTTAGAAAGAGGTTTTTAATATTTTCCAGGTGTATCAACACAGGTAAGGACAACTTTTATTGTTCATCGTGAAGTGAAACTGACTGCTTCTAAGCCACCTCAGAGGGCAATTAGTCAGTACATTTAATTTCCCAGTTCCTTAAAGACAATCTCAAATTCTCAAACTGCCAAAGCAAATTTTAAATTTGTATTCTGAGTATTCATGTCAGCCTCCAAATGGCAAGTGTAGTAACAATCATTTCACTACTATACTAGTAATCCAAATGTATTCACATAAAATGTCTCTAATGAAAACAACAGTTTTAGATGGCACTACCATCACCTATTAACATGAGCATCATACAATGTGAAAGTGAGCACAACATTTTGTACATGCTTACGAGTGAATCAAGAGATTGAAGAATCCAGTCATATCAATTGAAACCTTCTAAAACAAATGACTAAATTTTGTTTGATGTATTTGTGTTTTCTGTTCCAATTGGTCCCTGTCGAAGTGGACAGTTCCCCTGTTCTACAGCACTAAGTTAACTTTCATCTTGATAAGTAACCTACTATTGAATTACCTCATCATGCACATGAAACACAATGGTGGTGCAAGTGCAGTAGCAAAATGACCACCATTTATACACCGTGCCCAATTTCTACTCAACCACGCAGCAATTTGCACTTTCGTAAAACGGAGAACACAGATCAAACACAATCATACTATACCAGAGCGATGTTTAATGATATAACTGGCAGTTTGATCATTTTACATCTTTCAGAGTTTCACTTCCTACCTTACAATGGCACAATGTGCATGGATCTTTCTGCCAATGTTCACCTTCACGTCTTATGTTCCCTGCCTTGTCAATGCAGCCGGTTAATTTCAAATGAGCTTCAAGCTTTTCTACCTATAAAATGACATATATATGCAGTTTAAAAAGTTCATTTGTTAAACTACTTGTCTTGATTTTTCCACATTTTCAGAAGCACTAACTTTCTTGGATGCCTACCACCATTCACACTATTAACCAGAAACTTAATTAATTTTACAAGAACTAAGGCTAATTTATTCCCTTCACATCGATCCCAAATAATATCAGTTGGCAATCAGTCTGAAAACAGAGGGTGGAATTAAGGATTGTCCTGATGTATATGGCCAAGGTTCAGTGCTGGCTAAGTTCAATTACGCTTAACAGCTGCACTGACTCATTGATGTGACTATACTCAATTTGAGTTTAAAATAAACAAAACAATTCTTTTCAAAATAAAACTAATACAAATGAATGCAAATAAAACTGAATGCACAGTACAGTGTCATACTGCAAAACCCCACCCTATCCCAGAATGAATTGTGATTAGAGGCTTTCTTGAAAAGTCACTTAAGAATTATGTAATTTTTAGCATACAAGGGAATACAGGACCATAAAAAGACCATTGTGATGCAGCTGGTTGCTCAGTTACATATTTGTGTTAGCTTTGGGTTAAATATCATCTGTATTGCAGGCAAAATAATTAACTGCTTTCAAATTCAGTTACACACACTTGGAATTAAAACCAGAAAAAGTACTTCAAATACAGCACAGCAAGCAGTAGCTTGCTCCTTTGGGAGAAGTCAGAACAAGTTATACATGAAGTCAGGGTGTGGACTGGATGAAGTAATGTCGTCCTAATGCCAATACTCTGGGTAAAATTTGAAAAGACAATTTAATTTCATGCCTGAAATCACAGCTGAAACAGGTTAAGTTGGAGAGAGCAGGTATATGTTGTCAATTAACATAATGGACATCAGTTTTCACTTTGGGGGTCATTGACAGTCCAGTTGCAAATTGGTGTCAAAAGTATGCAAGGTTTGAGAAGAGCTTTTTCTGTACTTCTGCTCAAACCCATTTGCATTTTGTTGAACACAAAATCTGTTGTGAAAGAGTGTAATAGTTTAAAAAAAATACATTCTATTTTTGCATTATGTATTCCTTGGTAATTTAACGAGACTTATTAATATAGCTGAAAATCATTTTATAAAAATAAAACACTTCTGATCAACATCTGGGTCATTAAGTAACAGAAAATGGCAAAATTACAGTTGTTTAGTGGATACATTAGTCAGTTTCTTAGTGAATTATTAAAAGACTTCTTACAGTTGGGTTAAGAAAACAAGCTTAAAATTAAAAGCCTCCTTGAATATCTGCAAACAGATACAATTAGCAGAAACATGGCAAGGTGAATAATGTGATGAGAGACATTGCCAGTTTTGTGGGTGGGGCTAGTATCTTGTGCAATTTTTTTTTAAGCTGAAAGAAAGACACTTTGTTGAAGCTTTTTGTCTTGCACTCATCAGGGTAATTAATAAATAGTACCAATTCAAGGTGAAAAGCAACATTTATTCTGCATGAAAGGGGTGTGTTAATTGGCTAATAAGTGGATTCTAATTGGTCAGGATGTTGCCATGGAGAATACACCTATTAATGGTGCTTTATAGTTAACTTTCAGGTATTGTTTAAATTTTAAACCAGGCTGACTGATTGGCAAGGGTTCTGCCCTGAGAAATGAATGAGCAAATGACTGTCACCGACTTTGTTGAGGTCAAACAGCTATAGTGCATTATTTGATGGTTCCGTTTGAAACATCAGTTTGAGTATAATTTTAGCCCAAAAAAAAAATGACGGGAAATTTTAATATGCAACTCACAGCGCCTGAGACCTGGGTTCAATTCCCGCCTCAGGCGACTGACTGTGTGGAGTTTGCACATTCTCCCTGTGTCTGCGTGGGTTTCCTCCGGGTGCTCCGGTTTCCTCCCACAGTCCAAAGATGTGCGGGTCAGGTGAATTGGCCATGCTAAATTGCCCGTAGTGTTAGGTAAGGGGTAAATGTAGGGGTATGGGTGGGTTGCGCTTCGGCGGGTCGGTGTGGACTTGTTGGGCCGAAGGGCCTGTTTCCATACTGTAAGTAATCTAATCTAATCTAATATAGAAAACGGACCTCTAGATCTTGGAAAAATGCAAGTAACAGTTATTTTAATGCCATTCCATTGAAAAAAACGTTTGTAGTGGAACCCAGAGATATTTGAGAGTCATACCTAGTTAGGATCCCATGGCAGCACCATCTATCTGGTGTAGTTTTGAAATTGAACTCAACAATGCAAGTTGCTATGTTAATAAAGTATAACAAATACTGATTTATGCAATGATGGTGGATCTAGATCACCAGTATATAATGCTGTAGTGGTTTCCTTGAGTGATCCATTGGTGAAAAGGCTAGTGCTGTCAAAAGACCACATAAATATTGCGTTGTTATCGATGTGCAAGTTCTATGTGATCTTTGCACATGTGAAGGTGATCATCCCTCCCAACATTTGCTGTTTGGTTTTGCAGGACAGTGCCCTGACCAGTCAGGGTCAACCTACCTGATTTAAAATTTAAATCAAGCCTGATAGTCATCTATCAATCAGTATTGAAAGAGACATTCTTCATGGCAAAGGCTTTACCAATCAGAGTCCACTTGCCAACCAATCCACACTCTCCTGTCATACAGGACAAATACTAGTTTTCCTCCTTGAAATAGTATTCTTGCTGATTGTCCTGATGAGTGCAAAACTTCAGAAAAACCTGTCTTTTCTCAGCAATACTGAAGTTCTCTACTACAAACAATTATTTGTTTTTCTTTTAAAGATATGTGAAAGATAATTTAATTTCATTTGCATTTGAAATTGAAGGTTTGTGCTGGAGGCTGATTTTTGGTGAAATATAATGAAAATAAACAACTAGAACCTTATGAAACCTCCAATGGTTTATTTAGCTTAGAAGCATTCCAGTGCAGACTGTTGGCAGGCAGGTCTCATTTTCCCTTTCAGAGTTTAAGTACCTAAATTAAATGTGACAATGTCAAATTTTTATTGGCAAATGTAAATAAAAAAATTAGTCACATTTAGGACAAACCAACAATCTCATTTCAATGTGTCTGCATGAAAAACATGCTATTGGAAATGGGAAAACATAGCTGGTTCTGTAAAGGACATTCTGCCAGAGTTGCCATTACGACAGTGTTGTGAATGCAAGGTTTTACAAGATAAATTAGTGTTGTAGACTGTCTCTTTAACTCAACAAAAATGGAAATTAGGGACCCAGGTTTAAACTGACTGAAAGCAAAAGTGCAACATATTCACACCTTAAAACAGAAGCAAGAGCAGCTGGGCTAAATGGAGACAGAGCTTCGGTCTCTGAGTGTTTAGAGAGAGTGAGAGACGGAGAGAGTGAGAGAGTGAGAGAGGGAGAGAGGGAGAGAGGGAGAGAGGGAGAGAGGGAGAGAGGGAGAGAGGGAGAGAGGGAGAGAGGGAGAGAGGGAGAGAGGGAGAGAGGGAGAGAGGGAGAGAGGGAGAGAGGGAGAGAGGGAGAGAGGGAGAGAGGGAGAGAGGGAGAGAGGGAGAGTGGGAGAGTGGGAGAGTGGGAGAGAGGGAGAGTGAGAGTGAGAGACGGAGAGAGAGAGAGTGAGAGACGGAGAGAGTGAGAGTGAGAGACGGAGAGAGTGAGAGTGAGAGACGGAGAGAGTGAGAGTGAGAGACGGAGAGAGTGAGAGTGAGAGACGGAGAGAGTGAGAGTGAGAGACGGAGAGAGTGAGAGTGAGAGACGGAGAGAGTGAGAGTGAGAGACGGAGAGAGTGAGAGTGAGAGACAGTGAGAAAGTGAGAAGGGATGGTCTCACAATGCTGCTGTTGGTGTGGTCAATAGAGTGGAGAAATGCTTTGCCAGTTTCCATTAGAATGTGGGAAGGAGGACAGTGTCTGATTGAAGAGTTGCATCTCATGCACCCTGAAGACTCTGAAAGATTGACCCTGGAGACACCAGGATAAATCACCACAGTGGACCTAGCTATTGACAGTCAATGTGAAAATTCTCCTGAAAATGAGGGAAGCACCTTTTAACTGTCATTTGATGTTACAACTTGAAGCAATGAGGATCTATGATCCCACTGATTTGTGGTCTATTTTTCTATAGTGACTAATTCTGTGGTGAGAAAATATAGAGGAAACTCGATTATCTGAACAACATGAGCAGGGAGTTTGGATAATTAAATGCCAGAAAACAGTTCAGCCAAGCATTGGGACTTTGTGATCTTGTTTGGATAATCAAATGCAAGATAATTGAGGTTCCTCTGTATACTGTATGTGGTGTGCAATCAGTTAAAACATTAATAATGGTTATCTTTTCTGTAAAGTATTAGTTGCCAACTAGGGAATGTTTAATTAATATTGCTTTTCACTTGTTTTTTCCAGTAAAAGTATTAAAACTTTAAATCTTGTTCCTTTAAATTGGTCCCTGTAAATTTACATATCTGAAGATTTATCAGTCTCCAAGCAGTTCATAACAGGAGGCAAAGCAGGGGGGAGCTTCACTGAGAATAAGATTATGTTTTACTTGGTCATGCTTGATGCTGATTTGCATGTCACAAAACACCTCACTTTGGGAAGCAACAAAAATAATTTACAAGAAAATTGGTCGGCTTAGAGTGTAAAGAAGAAGTGACACCTATTGTGCTAATTATTTTAGATCCTGCATGTAAAATTTAAACAGGAATATATTTTGTATTCTGGGAGTGTGTTATAATCCTACCTTTTTCCTTAGATTTTCTAGTTCAGCTCCACAGTTGTCAAGTTGTACAGAAGAGAAGTTGGAAACCTTTTCCTGTAATTTCCCATCTCTGAAAAAACTGAGAATACGTCAGAAACATGATATAAATTAGAAGAACTGGATTCAATGCTTCTGCCTATCAGGCTATATTATTTATGTATCTTACTTTTGTATTATATGGATTAGGAAGAGAGGCACTTTGAGTAATTTTTGTTTTAATTTATAAATTACATATTTATATTTCTGGGTCGCTGCAGCCTAGAATTTACCATTGACAATGTTAAACAAAAAAAATTAACATATTCTTACAGTATTTCTCCATTAATTATTTTAGTACAGGCATTAACTGACTTGTAATATGATCAGTTTTTGAATTAAGTCACACATGAATATAAACATCGCCATTGCTAGTATCTGGCCTTAGGTCTCCGTATTTAAACAAAACTAATTTGTGATCTTTCTTCAGATGAAGTGTCTCATCTCTTCTGCTTTTGTTATGACATTTGAACTGTGATTTCTCTCATTTCAGCATTCCCACTGCCATCTCAAAATCAGTTTCATCCTTCAGGAACTGGATTAAATTTGGAACAGTGATTGCAAGATGATGTTCAGAATTCATTCATCAAATAACTTCATTTTAGAATATAGTTATTGTAATTTATTAGTTTAAAAATAAAGAAGCATGCACATTTTGCATAAGAAGTTGAAATTAATTTCAATATGGCTAAGCGTGTGGTGGTACATTTTGGTTGGAAAAAAATAGTAAAAAACGAAAATGCCATAAGGTGTAGTTGGTTTACTTATTCAATTGCCATTCCATTCGGCTTTGTACCATGATCCTTTTCATTATTTACTCTCTCCTTTCCTCCCTACAGATCTTCCCTACAATCCCAGGCCCCCTTTCACTTGCTCAAAATTTATTATGTATCAAATTTTTCTCAGATTTGATAGCAGATCACTTGTTGGAGAAATGGCGGAGAGCTTTGTGAGAGAGGTAGAATGTTATTAAGTGTGTCTCAAGCATGTGCTTTGGAGGCAAAGGCACCAAGATGGACCTCCCTTTCTTGATGACGCAAAGGATCCTCCTTTATTTCAGTAAAACTTTAAACAAAATGCATTACAAGATTCAGGTATCAGAAGTTCTACAGCTGACAGTATACTCCTATACTGTCTAAGGAGTATAGTTCTCATTTTCATTTTAGATTTAAATTATAATGCTTGCTTCAATGTGTCACCAATCTTTGGCAAGGTCAGGACAGAAATTGAGAGTGTGGTAGATTTATGAGACTCCAGATCATTGGGTGCTGCATATTTCAGGGACAATAATACTAATTATCAAACAATTACTGGTTTGCATAATGTACCAGACATAAAATGTACAAACAAATAAGGGACAAAGTGGTAAGAAGTTCAGCTTTCTTTGTGACACTGAATCTGTAAAAAGAAACTGCGAGTATAAAGAAAAAATGCTGCAAATCTAAATATAACCCTTTCTCTTGGTATCTGATGTAGTATTGATATTTAAGAAGCAAGACAGAGCAGGGAACAGCCTTAGCATTGATGGTAGGAAAATATAACTGAATCCTTTACTGAAAGAGAAAATGGGAAGACATCTAGAGACCAAAAATATAATATTGAAGCAGTAACAAAGGCAAATATAATTCAGTAGATGCAATTTATCTAGATTACCAAAAGCTCTTCAATAAGGTGCCACATAACAAATCAATGAATGTACTTAGAACATGTGGAGTCAGGGGACAGGTAGGAGAACTGATAGCTCAATGACTTCAAGGCAGAAAGGAAAGGATGTAAAGGTGATTATTTAGTATGGCAGAAAATAGGAAGTAGGGGTCCTAGATGGATCAGTGTTGTGGCCACTGTCTTTGAATTTAAACCAACGATTTACACTGGAAATTAAAAGCCTAACCGCTAAATTTACAGAGGACACAAAAGCTTTAGTTCTCCCAATGATAGAGAGACACTGTCATTGTGGAACTGCTTCTGAAGGCCTGGCACCATCCCCCTCCACCTGCCATATGTGCTGGGGTGAGGCAGGTGGAGGGGGATGGGAATAAGATGTATGTCAAATTTGATTTGATTTATTGTTGTTTCATGTACTGAGATACAGTAAATAGCGTTGTTTGCATCCTCTGCAGGCAGATCGTACCATATGATACCAAGTAGCCATACAGAGTGTAGGGTAGGGTGGTGCAGCCACAGAGGAGAGAGATCAGAATTTACATTTGAGATGTCTGTCCAAAAGTCAGGTAACAGCAGGGAAGAAACTGTTTTTGAATCTAATCATTCCATGTATTCAAACTTTTATATCTTCAGTCCGGCGGAAAAGTGTGGAAGAGAGTATAACTGGAGTGTTCGGGGTCTTTGATTAGGTCAGTTGATTCCCTGAGGCAGTAGGAAGTATAGATGGAGTCAGTGGATGGAAGGCTAGGATAGACTGGGATGTGTTCATGACTCTCTGTAGTTTTTTCAGTCTTGGGAAGAGCGTTGCCATACCACAGTTTGATGCATTCAGATCGGATGCTTTGTATGCATTTATAAAAACTTGCTAGGAGTCTTTGTTAACATCCCAAATTTCCTTAACCTCCTGAGGAAGTAGAGGTGTTGGTGTGATTTCTTGACTGTCGCATCAACTTGGGTGGACCACGACAGATTGTTGGTGGTCATCACTCCCTTGACACTCTTAACCATCTCCATCTCAGCATCACTGATGCAAACAGGGGCGTGCCCTCCACTTTGCTTCCTGAAGTCAATGACCAGGTCTTTCATTTGCTAATGTAGATGGAGAAATTGTTGTCTTTACACTATGCCACTAAGTACTCAGTCTCTATCTTGTCACTGTTTGAGATCTGACCTACATTGGTGGCGTTGTCAGCAAATGTGTTAGTGGAGTTAGAACAGAATTTGGTAACAGTCATGAGTATCTAAGGAGTTCATTAAAGGGCTGAGTATGCATCTTTGCGGGGCACCGGTGTTCAGGATCGTCAAGGAGGTACTGTTGTCACCTATTCTTACTGATTGCAGTCTACTGGTCAGGATGTCAAAGATCCAGTTACAGAGACGGGACCTGGGACCTAGGTCTAGGAGTATGGAAAGGAGTTTGTTTGGAACTATGGTGTTGAAGACAAAGCTGTAGTCAACAAGTAGGAGCCTGACAAAGTATCCTTGTTATCCAGATGTTCCAGGGATAAATGTAGGGCCAGGGAGATGGTAAAAACAATGACTGCAGATGCTGGAAACCAGATTCTGGATTAGTGGTGCTGGAAGAGCACAGCAGTTCAGGCAGCATCCAAGGAGCAGCAAAATCGACGTTTCGGGCAAAAGCCCTTCATCAGGAATAAGGGTAGAGAGCCTGAAGCGTGGAGAGATAAGCTAGAGGAGGGTGGGGGTGGAGAGAAAGTAGCATAGAGTACAATAGGTAAGTGGGGGAGGGGATGAAGGTGATAGGTCAGGGAGGAGAGGGTGGAGTGGATAGGTGGAAAAGGAGATAGGCAGGTAGGACAAGTCTGGGCAAGTCATGGGGACAGTGCTGAGCTGGATGTTTGGAACTAGGGTGAGGTGGGGGAAGGGGAAATGAGGAAATTGTTGAAGTCCACATTGATGCCCTGGGGTTGAAGTGTTCAGAGGTGGAAGATGAGGCGTTCTTCCTCCAGGCATCTGGTGGCGAGGGAGCGGCGGTGAAAGAGGCCCAGGACCTCCATGTCCTTGGCAGAGTGGGAGGGGAAGTTGAAATGTTGGGCCACGGGGTGGCCCGGTTGAATGGTGCGGGTGTCCCGGAGATGTTCCCTAAAACGCTCTGCTAGGAGGTGCCCAGTCTCTCCAATATAGAGCAGACCGCATCAGGAGCAACGGATACAATAAATGATATTAGTGGATGTGCAGGTAAACTTTGATGGATGTGGAAGGCTCCTTTAGGGTCTTGGATAGAGGTGAGGGAAGAGGCGTGGGTGCAGGTTTATACAGTTCCTGCTGTAGCAGGGGAAGGTGTCAGGATGGGAGGGTGGGTTGTAGGGGGGGTGTGGACCTGAACAGGTAATCACAGAGGGAATGGACTTTGCGGAAGGTGGAAAGGGATGGGGAGGGAAATATATCCCTGATGGTGGGGGTCTTTTTGGAGGTGGTGGAAATGTTGGTGGATGATTTGGTTTATGCGAAGGTTGGTAGGGTGGAACTTGAGCACCAGGGGCATTCTGTCCTTGTTACAGTTGGATGGGTGGGGTCTGAGGGCAGAGGTATGGGATGTAGACGAAATGCGTTGGAGGGCATCTTTAACCATGTGGGAAGGGAAATTGCGGTCTCTAAAGAAGGAGGCCATCTGTTGTGTTCTGTGATGGAACTGGTCCTCCTGGGAGCAGATACGGCAGAGGTGGAGGAATTGGGAATACGGGATAGCATTTTTGCAAGAGGTAGGGTGGGAAGAGGTGTAATCCAGGTAGCTGTGGGAGTCGGTGGGTTTGTAAAAAATGTCAGTGTCAAGTCGGTCATCATTGATGGAGATGGAGAGGTCCAAGAAGGGGAGGGAGGTATCAGAGATGGTCCAGGTAAATTTGAGGTCAGGGTGGAATGTGTTGGTGAAGTTGATGAATTGCTCAACCTCCTCGTGGGAGCACAAGGTGGCGTCAATGCAGTCATCAATGTAGCGGAGGAAGAGGTGGGGAGTGGTGCCGGTGTAATTACGGAAGATATAATGTTCTACGTAGCCAACAAAGAGACTTGTCCTACCTGCCTATCTCCTTTTCCACCTATCCACTCCACCCTCTTCTCCCTGACCTATCACCTTCATCCCCTCCCCACTCACCTTTATTACTCTGTGCTACTTTCTCCGCACCCTGACCCTCCTCTAGCCTATCTCTCCACCCTTCAGGCTCTCTGCCCTTATTCCTGATGAAGGGCTTTTGCCCAAAACATCGATTTCGCTGCTCCTTGGATGCTGCCTGAACTGCTGTGCTCTTCCAGCACCACTAATCCAGAACCAGGGAGATGGTGCCTACTGTGGAGTTGTTATTCGCCAGCAGGCGAACTGCAAAGGATCAAGGCAACCTGGTGGGCGGTAGTTGATGTGAGCCATGACTAAGTTCTCGAAGCACTTCATAATTATGGAGATCAGAGCCACTGGGCAGCAGTCACTGAGGCACACTGCATTACTTTTCTTTAGCACCAGGATGATGGTAATGTTCTTGAGGCAGGTGGAGACTTCAGGTCAAACTAAGGAGAGGTTAAAGAGATCAGCGAATATTCCCACAAGCTGAGAAAAGAGAGGAAGAGGGGACGTATTGGAGGTGCATGGGTTGGTAATAGACTACGCAAGCTGGGTAGAGGCAACGCAAGATTGGTATGGATAGGGTGTTGTTGGGTGAAGATGAAAGGAATGTTTTTTGTTGTTTTTCTTAGTCAGCCTTGGACAAGGTGCCAGTGCACTGAGGAAGGCCTTTGTTCAGATTCCCTCTGCAATCAGTTGCTTCCACACTATTTAAGGGTTGCCAGCCATGACTCAGAAACCCTACCACCCAGTCCTTGGAACAAAAATCTATTTCCATGGCATTTTCTCCTGGTCAGGTTTGCAGGGCCAGGGAAGGTCCAAAAAAGTAAAAGTCCAGGCCCAGATTTTGCTGTGGTAGAATACTCACTACAGAGCAAGAATGGGACAAGTTACCACAGGACATTAACAAACTTGCAGAGTGGCTTTAATTGACCAAAGAATCCAACACAGTTAAGCACAAGGTATCAAAGCAAAATCTAAATTAAAAACAATGTACTGGAAAAACTGGCAGCATATGTGGAGAAAGAAAAAAATCTTTCAAGTCTGATTTGACTCCAGATCAGAAATAAGAGATATATTACATTTTATTAAGAGTAATAACTTACATACTGCTTGTAGAGTAACAATCTAAATGAGGTAGAAGATAAAAGGATCTTGGACTACTAACATACAATTCATTTAGAAAAGTGACTTACGTTAATAAGACCATTTGAGAGCAAACTGAAAATATTCATTTTCAGGGGCTAGAATTGAGAAGTAGGGAAGTTGTGCTGAGACTGTGTCAAACATTAGTTTGACCACTCATGGAACTTATGTACAATTCTGGTTTCTACATCATTAAAGTAAAGGGATATCGATCAGAGGATAAGATACGGAAACAAATACAAGGATGGCAGCAGAAAAGCAAGGTTATACACACCAGGACTGGTTAAATAGGCCGGACCTCTTTAACCTATGAGAGAAAAAGCTGAGGGGTGACCTCAGAGGTTTTTAAGATTTCATGGAATGTTTTGATGTAGAGTATTTCTAATTGCAAAATTAGCGGTCATTAATATAAAATAGTGACCAAGAAATTTAAGAGCATTCTGAAGTGGCGAGAATAAGCAACTCATTTTCACAGGAAACAGCTGAATGAAAGGGAGGTTAGGTACATATATCTGGGAGGAGGGAAGAAAGCCTTGTGCTAATAGCTTTAGAAAAAGGAGGATGACATACAGTGTGAGTCGAGTATAAATGCCAACACCGACTGGTTGGGCAGAATGGCTTGTTTCTATACTAGATTATCCTTTCTAAGAAAAATAATTTATCTTCAGTTCAGTGAAGCAATAAAATGATGCCACCAAATTAGCTTCAATTAGTTTGTGCTAATTTTTGTGACCTAACAATTCAACAACTTTATTATGCAATGTACAAAATGACAACTTCCATTAAGTTTTAAACCACATTGTGAATCACAACGTCCGTGCACTCAATGGGAATCTTCATTCAAGAAACATGCATCAGAGGTAAGAAATGCTGCAGCGCCAACTTTCCATAACACATTTGTGTGTTGTACCAATTAGATGTGTGCTATTGTGTCATGGGTGTTTGTATACTATTTCAAGATATCAAGACAAATGGGATGAAAATTGAAACAGATGATGACCAATTGAGGGAAAAGAAGAAATTAAATAGAACTAAAGGTAAACAAGACAACATACAACGCCTATGCTACAAGACAACAGCAAGTTGTAAATACTTAACACTAATTGAATCATTAGTCATGACTGGCACAGAAGTTAACTTGATTACTCATATAGCATTGGCATTAGACATAGCAGAACATGGAACTAAATTCTCTTCCAGAATTAAGATTAAACTAAGACTAATTTAAAATGAAGCACAACTGAAGGCTGCCATTTCGGTTACCTCTCACTTTGCGCAGTTGTCCGAATGTGATTTGCAGAGTTGGACTCTGGGAAGCTGAACTCTTCTGAACGCTTGTTGCGGAAGTTTTGTGACAGAGTATTGAATTGTCCCCGAGTTGTACAGTCTTCACAAATAAAGATATTGCAATATTATCAGTATCGAACAGTTGCAGTTCTCAGATGGCAATATCTTCAAGAATTCCTTCATAATTGGCAAAAATCTAATATTTCCAATCTGTGCATTTACTTTAGAGAGTATTTGACTTAATTACCTTATTGATTAAAAATCTGTCTACCTCAGCATTGAATATGCTTAATGACTCAGCCTCAACAGCCCTCTGCAGTAAAAAATCCCACAGATTCACTAACCTTTCCTGTGTTTTATTTCATCTGCTTTGCTTAATTTATCTCCATCTCTCTGCAGACTCTGTCATCCTCACCGTTTGCCTTCTGATCTATTTTGTGTCATCTACAAACTTGGCTATTCCTCATGTACTTTGCTCATTAAAGACATTAATATTTATTGCAAATAATTATGGTCTCAGCTCCGATCCCTGGGGCACTTCACTAGTTACATGCTGCCATTCCTGAAAATCCCAGCTCTGTCTTCTGTTGGTTAGCCAATCCTTTTTCCATGCTAATATACCATCTCTAACACCAAGGGCTCTTATCTTAACTAGTCTAATGTGTGGTACCTCATCAATCCTGCCCTCTGAAAATTGAAAAACCACGGCTTCTCCTTTATCTTTCCACTTGTTTCCTTCCTAAAGAATTCTAGCAAATTTGGCTCAGGAAGGGTTTCCCTTCATGAACTATGCAAGATCATTTCATGCATTTCTAAATGCTCTGCTCTTGCATCTTCCCAATAACAGACTGCATTAAATGTCTAATAGAAACTGTTCCATTTTTCATTCCCTTATTAAATAAAAACGTTATATTGGCATTTTCCCATCCTCTGGGACTCAGAATCTAAGGATTCTTGGAAGATAACATTGATTATCCCTGTAACTACTTCCTTTATTATCCTAGGATGCAGCCTATCATGTCCAGGGGCATACTGAACTTTAGCCCCATTAGTTTCCCTAATGTTTGTTCTCTCGTGATAGTTGTATTTATTTCCTCACCTCCCTTTGCTCTTGACCATTTAACAATTTTGAATACTATTAGTGTCTTCTACTGTGATGATGATGCCATTTCCTTATTATCCAGTATTATCTCCCTAGCTTCATCGTCTATAAGGCCTATCTTCATTTTGGCTTTTCTCTTTGTTTTAGTAGATATTTTGTTTTTGTAGGAAGGGGAGAAAGTGGAAAATAGTAACACAAGTTACAAACAAATCATTTGAATCTCTGAAAAACAATCTGCATCTCTATTGGTGCCAATGTGTGGTTGGGCAGAACAGTCAGCTAAATATTTCATGTTCAAGGCAGTGTTCCTTCAAGTTCGTCTGTGCGCAAATCTGTTTTGCTCTTGCCACTAGATGGAGACAAAAACGTCCTAGTGCTGGATCTGCTCCATCTTCCACTTGGCTTTCATCCACAAAGCTAGCAAATAGCTGACACTTTGTCCAAAATCATGTGTATGTTTGAAACTGGGGATTGTAGCTTTACACAATGTTTTAATTTAAACCTTGTCAAGCCAATGTTTACTCTGTAGTATAATCAAGTATTATTCCAACATTCCTTCAAGTTATTCTATTCAAGTCATAAATGTTTCTTGGTAGTGTAACACTGTCAGCACTGGGGCTGTATGTGAGAAGGAACAGTCACAAAGAATACATGAGCTGCTGTATGGTACAACTTCATGGATGGCAGAAGTTGACAGTTCTGCAAGGGATGAAATGAACTTTCTTACAAGCATTATAAATGATGATAATATTTTGGCTAATTAAGTGTCTTGCTTGTACTTAGTCATTTATTACAGTGAGAATTCTCAGTGTTACTGTGACTTACGTACTTTTGGACTAAAACAGCAAAACTGAGTCCTTTTTTCTTTTACTCAGATGCACAATACTTTCTAAGAGCATTTTCTTCTGTGTTAAAAACTCAATACATCCTTTGTCGTCACACTAAACAGAGACATATAAAACATTTTGGAGGGTGAAATAAGCTGAACCAATTGCAGAAGCTCAACGCTGCCAGTGATTGTGTTCTATTCCAAAATATGAATTCAGTATGAAATTTTTAGAATGCATTAACTGAATTCCACTCCCATTCCGTTTGGTACAGTTCCAACTGGACCATGGTCAGAGGTAATTGGACACCAGGGAGGTGTGACACAGTTCCTGTTTCCCAAGAAACAGAACTTAAATTGCCAAAACAATGTCATGATACTCACTCTAATGTATGCGCTTAATGATTTGGGTCTCCTCTTAATAAACTAATAAACAAACACTTAAGGAGTTGCAGGATGGAAACGATTTAAATTTTCAAAACAGATTGACAAATCTTTGTGGAGGTAAATATTTGGAAGGTTAAGGGCTGACCTAATTGAGGTCTTCAGGATATTAACAAGGAAGACAGGGTAGATAAAAATAAAATATTTTCACTGGTTGAGGATTCTAGAACCAGGGGGCATTGCCTAAGATTTAGGGCCAGGACATTCAGGAGATATATTAGAAAGTACATTCAGAGAGTAGTGGAGGTTTGGAACTTTCTTCCTGAAATAGCGGTCATTGCTAATAATTCAAGTGTTAAATTTAAATCTGAGAAAGACAAATATTTGTCTAAGCAAGAGTATCAAGGGATATGGGCCTAAGGCAGGCATATGGAGTTAGGCCACAGATCGGCCACCATCTTATGTAATAGCACAGCAGGCTCGAGGGGCTGAATGGCTAACTTCTGTTCCTATATTCGTAAAGATGGGCAATTGATTTTGAACTATATATCAGACTACTGAACACCAGAGCTTAAACACCGTGCAGAGAGTCCAGACATATACCTTTCTCATCAGTTTTATTTCTAATCTCACTTCACAAACTCCAAAATGACAGATTACTTGTTCCTCTATATCCACTCCCAGTCAAGTGCTCACCCAGTTATCACTTAAGATATGGTCATCACCAGTTCCTTATTTTAATATCACTGCCAGATCCTGAGAGATGATAACACTTCCAATATCTCAGTGATTGAGGGAGCAGGCCCAAGTGGCTGAGTGGCCTCCCCCTGCTCATATATCCCTCAAACATGCTGTCTACTGCAGGTGATTTCATTCTGCTTACATACATGAACATCTTCAAATAAACCAACAGAAGTGGCTGCAGAAAGAAAGGGCTTTTTTTCCCCAAAACAGGCTATCAACAAATAACCCAGACATTAAAAATTGGCCTGTTCTTGCCTCTAAATTAAAAATATTTTTCTTTTTAATTTACAAATAATTTTACCCATATCTTCAACTGGGGCACTCAGGGTGACCAGAGGGGAATGGTCAAACAGATGTCTTTCCCACTGCATGCTAGCACTGCCAGGGATAGTTCGGCCTCCCTGTAGTGACTTGCTAAAGCCCCACATATTGATACATTATTTGCTGACATCCCACTACTTCATGGTACTGTGTCAGCGGTACCAATAAAACATCCAGCCTCTGTTCGCTTTACTTTAAGAAAACAAAATCAAAAACACACCAGACAAACTGCAGGTGAACTTTACAATGAGACGACAATTGAAATGAGAGTTCACTTTTAACGAGTCTTACCTACACAGCAGTCTTGCCACATGCGGAGATCTATCTGTGGGATTTCCTTGCAGTTAACAAAGCCCTGAGGATAATTGGCCACTCTGAAGACATCTGGTTGAACCTGCTGGATGTTGTCTCCATTGTCACACATAATTCGTGCCAATGAGGCTTGTTTTATCTGAGTTAACTGGGCTGGAGTGAACACTCCCGGATTTTCATACCAGAATCTGAGCAAATACAAACAATTTTCCAATTGTCGCAACAGTTCATGCAATACAACATTGTTTGATTGAAAAGTCCCTGTTCCAAGTGGAAGATCCATAGCAAATAAGTATTCATTTCACTAATAATCGACTGGTGCTAGTGATATGATGGGTAATTTTGTAATATTTAAAATCGTAATATTTAATCCTAACATTTTTTGTTTATAACTACACAGGTAGAAGATTATAACCTCTTTACTTTAACAGTAAACAAACTTTACAGAATCAACATTTTCAGCTGTTGTGTTGGTGCAGCCAAAACTCAGAATTTGTTGGCTGTACCCAACTATTTATTATTATTTAGTTTATTAGCTTGGACTCCATCAAACATGGAAATCTATTACACCTCACAACACTCTAATGGTACTTTCAATGGTAATGCTGGGTGGGATGCTCTTTGGAGGATGGGTGAAGATGTGTTGTGCCTTATCGCTCGTTTCCACACTGTACGGATTCTATGATTCTATAAGATACGAACATAGATGTGAGGCATGTTGTGATGAGAACATAAGGAGTCTGTAAGTGGATACGGATAGGCTGAACGAAATGGCAAAGCTTGGCAGATGGTGTTTAATGTAAGAAAGTTTGAGGGCATGCACTTTGTTAGGAAGAATGGCTGCAAACAATATCCGAGTGCCACTGTCACTGGACTAGTAATCCAGAAAAGTGTGTAATATTCCAGGCATTTGATGGGATTTGAATTCAATACAAGTCTAGAATTAAGAGACTAATGATGACCACAAAAACATTGCTAATTGATGGAAAAACCCATCTGGTTCACTAATGCCCTTCAGGGAAGGAAATCCGCCATTCTTACCTGGTTTGGCCTACATATGACTCCAGATACACAGCAATGTGGTTGACTCTTAACTGCCTCCTGGGCATTAAATGCTGGCCTCGCCAGTGTAACCCACCTCCCAGAATAAGTTTCTAAAAAGTAGACAGGCAGGAGGCTGGAAAAACACAGCTAGCCAGGCAGCATAACGAGGTGGAAAAGTCGATGTGTCAGGTATAACCCTTCTTCAGGACTGGGGGTGGGTGTGGGGGGAGCTGCAAATAAAGGGGGTGGGCGGGGAGAGAGTGGTAAAGTGGGGATAGGCGAAGACGGGTTGGTCAATGAGAGGAATGAATCTGGTTGGTGGCAGGGAGGAGTCGAAGGGAGGGGAAGAGGCTGGGAAGGGAGTCAGGGGATGGGAAGGAAGGTTATTTGAAATTGGAAAACTCAGTGTTGAGTCCTCCTGGCTTTGGGCTTCCCAGGCAGAAGATGAGGTGTTGTTCTTGCAAATTGCTGTTTGGTTCATTGTGGCAATGGAGGAGGCCAAGGATGGTCATGTTGGAAAGGGAGTGGGACGGGGAATTAAAATGGGTGGCGACTTGGAGGTCTGGGTGGACCCTGCGGGCCCGGTTGAGATGTTTGGCAAACTGTTGCCTCAGAGAGAAGACAATATTGGGTGCACCTGATGCAGTAAACTAAGTTGGAAGAGAGACAGGTGAACCTCTGTCTCACTGGGAAGGACTATTTGGAGCTCTGGATGGAGATGAGGAGTGGTGGTGAACTGGCAGGTTTTGCATCTTTCCCGAATGCAGGGGGAAGGTACCTGGGGTTTCGGGGTGTTGCGCAAACCAAAGACTGTTGAAGGAAACGATCCTTGCGGAAAGCAGAGAAGGGTGGGGGAGATGTTCTTGGTGGTGGGATCTAGTTGGAATTGATTGAAGTGTTTAAGGATGATGAGTTGGATGTGGAGACTGGTGGGGTGGTAGGTGAGGACTAGGGGGACTCTGTCTTTATTGCGTTTGGGGGGGGAAGGGTTTAGAGCAGTGGAAGAGGGAATGGAGGTGGTGCAGTGGAGGGCTGTCTGGATGATAGAGGGAGGAAAAATACGTTGTCTGAAATAGGTGGGTATCTGGGAAGCTTGGGAGTGAAAGGTCTCCTTGTCCGAGCAGGTGCGGCAGAGGTGAAGGAATTGGGAGAATAGGATGGAGTTCCTGCACGATACTGGGTGGGAGGAGGTGTAGTCCAGGTAGTTATGGGAGGCTGTGGGTGTGTAGTAAACGTCCGTCTGGACACTGTTGCTGGAGATGGAAATGGAGAGGTCAAGAAAGGGGAGGAAAGTGTCCAAGTTGGACTAGTGAATTTGAGGGTAGGGTGTAAGTTGTGGACAAAGTCAATGAATTGCTCCAGTTCAGCCTGGGTGCAGTCACCGCCCCTTTTAATACCCCTTTCCACTCTCTTTCTGACATGACCATCCTTGGCTTCCTTCATTGCCCCAACAAACCAAACTGCAAATTGGAGGAACAACACCTCATCTTCCACCTGGGCAGCCTACAGCCCAAAGGACTCAACATCGGTCTTGTCAATGGCCCTCAGTCACTTTAATCAGGTTCCCTGTCAACCTTCTCTGCTCCAAAGAAAATAACCCAATTTACCTAGCCTCTCTTCAAAGCTAATTTGCTCCATCTCCAGACAACTTTCTGGTGAATCTCCTCTGCAATCCCTCCAGTATAAATCACATTTTCTATAATGCAGTGACCAGAACTGCACACAACACTTCAATTGTGGACTTACCAAAGCCCTGTACAGCTCCAATCTAAACTCCCTGTTACTATAATCTATGCAACAACTGATAAAGGCAAGTTTCCCATCTGCCTTCATTCCTGAAGAAGGGCTCATGCCCGAAACGTCGACTCTCCTGCTCCTTGGATGCTGCCTGACCTGCTGCGCTTTTCCAGCAACACATTTTCAGCTGCCTTCTTAACTACCCTATTAACCTGTCCTGCCACCTTCAGAGATCTGTGGACAGCACCCCAGGATCCCTGTGTTCCTTTGAACTTCTTAGTGTCCTGCCATTCATTGAGTACTCCCTTGTCTTGTTACTTCTTTTGAAGTGCCTCACCTCACACTTAACAAATGTTAAATTCCATCTGTCATAGATCTGCCCAGTTGACCAATCCATTTATATCCTCCTATAACCTAAGACCTTCTTCCTCACTGTCTACCATTCAACTGATCACCAGGTCATCCATAAATTTACTTACTAGGCCCCCCATATTTCTTCTATATCATTCATATATATCATGAACAATAAAGGAACCCAGCACTGATCCAGGTGATGTGCCATTGAACACCAGCCCCCAGTCTCACAAACAGCCTTCTATCACCACTAAGCCAATTTTGGATCCAACTTGCCAACTTACTCTGATCCCATGTGATTTGATGTTGTTTATCAGTCTCCTGTGTTGGACCTTGTCAAAGGTTTGAGTTTACAAGTAAAAAATACTTTATGCCATTTTTTTTGATCCCTTCAATATCCTTCCACAAACTTCACAACAGATTCAACAAACGTTCAAAATAATGTAAAATATAAAATGTGGCAGGCAGATAGACAGAAGCAGAATAGATCTAACTGAATCAATGAACAAACATAATAAATGTGTGAAGATTTTCTCATGGTCCAGAGCCCTCCAATTAACTCTGATGAATAATAATCCAACCATCAATTATTACTGGCATGAGAAAAAAAAAATCAACTAAGACCAACTTTTGGATGCCAAACACATAAATGATTTCCTTTAAGCATACGATTAAACAACATAACGTGTACATTTACCTGTCTCCATCTCTTAGTTTACGGAACTGTGTACTAAGCAGGCATAATAACACTGGTCCCACTCTTGTTCCAGGTATCAAATCTTCTACCATCAGGGCAGGCCAAAGGTCTATAATCCGTGGAGAACCATATAACCTACAACAGCAATAAAGTTAGCTATCTGTAAACTAATTAAAGACTTCTAAAATACGGTTGGTTCAAGTTACTCACTAACAAAACTGAACAAATGACCAATCAGAAATAATGTTTATTCAATAGCAAACCTTTACTTTGTTATTATTGATTGAAGGACAGTGGATGCATAGCTTACCTTTGACCTTTTTCAACAAGAATTGTGTTTCAAACTTTCCAGCAAGACAACTGCTTAACGTCCCCAATGTGAAGTTGCTCACATCTGACCTTAACTCAAGTCACCACTTCTGAAGATGTCATCACTTTCTTGATCAATTTTTCCAATGCTCTTTGTGTCACCAAACCAAGACCTACCCAATTTATCCATTATTCTACTATGTGCATTTCAAGGTTCTCCTTATCACACTCATTTTCTCTAACCCCAAATATGATACTAAACTCAAAAGACTTAGCTTTAATTACATCTTCCACCAAGATCTTACCGCCATGTCTTCAACTTGGCATCTCCAATCGTCTCTGTTCAACCTCTTCAGCTATTTTAGCTACCACATGGAAGCTCTCTCGAACTTTGATGATGTCATCACTACCTATCTTCCCAAACCATCTGTTTACTAATGTATCCAATCACATCTTGTAAGTTTTTTGATGATTGTGTGAATATAGATACCACACAAAGTGGCTTGGGACTTACAGATCTTTATCAATAAGAATTGTTTGGTTGTTTATTCTAGATTGAAGATTCAATTTTATATTTATCGAGTTTTATGAATCAAAAGTTGACATACTTTATTGTGAAATAGCACTTCCACCACAAAATGTAGTTGCAATCTGCTAGTATTACCATGTGTTCAGTACCATTATTGGTCAGCTAATACCAAACTTCAATGAAACTCAAAAACCAGAATAATGAAAACTGAAAATGCTGGAAATACTCAGGAGTATCTGTGGAGAGAAAAAGTGTTAACAGTTCGGGTCAATGACTTCAGCAAAGTATCAAGCTCAAATGATACCTCTTTTCAGCAAACTTCTAAACTATTTTAAACTAAGATGGCGACTAGACCTAGTTGCCTTATTGAGTTGGGCTCTATTGAGCAAGTTACCTAGGGATAATCAGGTTAGAATACTATCCTTTTGAGACTTTAATTGCTCCATTAACACTCAATCAAATGAAAGTCAACTCCATATAAAATGTAAAATCTGTCATAGATCTGACAATGAAGAATCCAATCACTAAAGTGAAACAAGGAATGTCAGTTGCTGGAAATCTGAAACCAAACAAAGAAAAATTGCTGGAGAAACTTAGCAGGCCTGGCAGCATCTGGATGGAAAACAGTTGATGTTTTGACTCAAACCTGCAGTTTCTGTTTTTGTTTCATATTTCCAGCAGTAGAACTCAACAACCAGAGCGGTTTTGGATTTGAATGTTTTGACTGACAGGATTTGATGAATGCCGCATACTCTGACAATAACTTGTTCCCTGCTGTACTTGTTTGTGAATTCAGAGAGATGAAAGAATCCACTTTCCAAAGTGAAGCAGCTTTGGGCAGTGAAGCTCCAATTTGTAGTCAACATCAATCAACAGGCAAAAACTGCCAACAATTTTCTCCACTTGACCCATCCCACCCAGGGTGCAATATGGACAATCCTGGTGAAAAATGGGAAGATACTCATTTGAAATGTTATGTTTGCGTAGCAATAAAGGTAAAGTCACCATAGTTCCAGAGGACCATAGGTATCAACATATCATAAGGACATAGGTCTGTTCTCTCAGAGGGAGATAACTGGTGGTAAGTTTAATCAGAGGGTCGGTATGCATCAGGAGAGAAGGGAGATTGAAAAAATCTTCATGGTAACCTCAGCTGGTCAGGGAATTGAACTTGTGCTGATGGCATTACTCTGCATTGCAAAGCAGCCATTAAGTCAAATGACTTAATCAACTGTGAAGTACTCTATATCTGACCCATATAGTATAATGGCATATGCAACTTTGGAGTTGTTCAAGATGCTTGAAAGGGAAAGAAAAATTAACTGGTTTTGCTTTGATTTGCAGAATTTTAAACCAGCAGCACAAATTACAGCAGAAAAGTACACATATTTTATTATTTGTTTACCTTTCTAGCTTTTCTCTAATTTCTGGGTTCTTGATCTCATTTTTCAAATCTTCAAAACTGTAAGCAGATGTGAGATTACAGAAAACCCTGTAGTCATTGTACGGAGGTATTCCATGATCACGCCCACGTTGGATATTCATTGCTGCTAAATCGAGGGAAACAGCATGAACCATGGAGAACAACTTTTCTGTGAGCTCTAAGTTCAAAAGTTCAGTTGGAACTCTCATTTTCCCGGGGACACCAAAAAGACCACGAAGAAGTGGATCAATGCCACCCTCCTGGATAAGTCTAAATGGTGAGAAGAAAGCTTTATGTAATGGAAGATGGCCTTCAGGAATTGGCTGGAAGGATTCATTCAGTCGATGCAGAATTGGATTAACAAGAGTGTGGCCAAAGCGAAAAGCTGCTGTGGCAAAAGCATTGACAATACCAGCGTTGATATTTGGGTTGTAACCCTTATAGTCACCAAGTATTTTCATTCCAACATCTCCCACGATTTTGGACAACCAGTGTGTGTACGTGATATGCTGCATTTGTGCGGCAACAATTTTTCGTGCTTCATGATAGATGGTATCACCATCCCAATGCGGGTTGAGCATCAGTAGCTCTGTTGCAATTTGATTGTGTTCACGGAACCACAGTGTGTGTATTGCTGTCAATGCAATATGCTCATTGGATCTATGATCACCTGCAAGGAAGCATGGAATGGGGCTCTCATTCGTATCCCTCATGCATTCGGTTGGTGGACCTGTTGCAAAAGGCAACAAATGTTTACCAGATTTAGGTACAATCTGACCGGCCTTTAACAGACCACGCTGATTAGTTAGATCCCTTAACTCCCGTGATTCGTGCTCTGTGCTCCCATAAACATTAGAAGCATCAATGTAGGATGTCAAGTGATTTATCTGTTCTCTTGGATAAACCGAATTCATCAGTAAGGAGGTCATTCCACTGCCACACACTGGACTGGATCGCACAAAGAACATACATCGGCCATTCCTCACACGAGGATCATCATCTGGGATTAAAATTGGAAAACACGGAGGATCGTTGGTACAGAACTTATTGCATGGCTCTCCATCAGAAAACCGAGACATACTCAGTGCAGCCACTGTTAAATCCAAGTCATGGTCTAGAAACTGACCCCACTGCATTAAAAGGTGAGTATACTGGTCATCTGCAGTGATAGTTTCAGTACCAACCACTGTTGTGGACACCAGACGAGGCAACGGAAGAGGGCGCCTACTGTCCTCTGGGTTCACACTGGAGCCCCTGGGAAGGTTAAATCCATTTTCGTAGACAGGTTTCAGAAGTCTTTCAAAAGCAGTCAGTGATGCCCCCCACATTGGATGCTGCAGGTTATTACAAGTACCATCATGTGTTCTATACTTTTGATGAAAACAAATGTCTGCACAGTCAGGGGAACGTCTGTGAGTTGTACAGCCTGAGATATTCGCTATCATGTTAAGGTACCGTGGAGAAACCAGATCATTATAGCGATAACCTAAAAATAAATTTTGAAATAAAACAAAATCAGAACCAATTGCAATAACTCAGCACAGGCATTATTTGAAATGATTCTAGATATATGGAATATTCTCTCAATATAGTTGCAAGTATGTAATAATTCCATTGTTCCACAGCTTAAGCTCTCACTGTTTTGATATTCATAACAGGACTTTGAAAGGTTGTGGTTGAAAACTGCTTGTTCTTTTGTTTGTCTGCTCAGTTGATTTTGAGGTACATTTCCTGGAACACAAACATGTGCTGAGGTGCTTGCAGGAAGTAGATTCACCCCCGGAATGCTAGATGATGGTATTAGCAGCATACTAATGTCAGAATATGTTGTTTTCTTTGCTGGATCAGTTTTCTGCACCATTATATATTGAGTATATGAAACATCACAATTGATGCTGTAAGCAATTGTTAAAAAAAACTTACAGTGTAATGCATTATGCATTTGTGAACACTCAGGTTTAACTTTAATAGTAAGGAAAATCATAAGTGTCAATATCTGATTATCCTGGACAAATGTGATTATGTAAAGTAAAAAAACACTAATTCAGGACCTAAAATAGAAACCATCTACAGGCCCTATATCATTTATTATCCCAAATCTCTTTTAATTTGCAGCATAAAGTGGTATAAGTAGATAACCAGTAATTTTCATTTGAGCACAATTCTTGATCCCAAGAAATAATTAAGAGGAATTTAACGACTGGAACAGTTGTCAAAGCAAGTTGTCAAGGGGATGGGAATCTGGCCCAGGAGGCAGATGTGTTGTTGAAAGAAATTAGAGTTTCCTGAAGAATTGATTTTGAGACTATTATTCTTTAAAATTTACATAACTGAAGCGGATCTGTGAATCAGAGAATTATATAGAGAAACTGACCTCTCATCTTGAATGAAGACAGCTAAAATGGGACCTTAAGGATGCATACAAGATAATATTTAGTTTACAGGAGTTCACTATTTCAAGGTGGACTAGCACAAAAACATACGCTAAAACTGTAATTCTGGACAAAAATCCAAGAAAAGATTAACGTTTAGAACATTCTTCTTGATAACAATGGAAATAAAAGCACTGGATCGAACCAATGAACTGTGGCTTGGCTAACTGTTTTGTTACTAGCTGAAGGAGTTAAGTAAAGTGAAATGACTTAGTTTAAAGTTACAACTGATGGCCTATATATGAAAACAAACTCTCTTTTTTGAGGATTGTCTTGCACATTTTCAACATATCACATTTATATTTTAAACTTTCCTTTCTCCTACCTTCAGCAAGATTTCTAAGCCACTTGGAAAATGACAATACAATAAAAACAGTTTTCAGATTATCATTCTTGCAACTTAGTTTTGTTAAATTTTCAAAAACATTGTTGGATATTGACTGTCACACGGTATGTAATAGTATTCAAGTTAGGGTGTAAATAATGAACTAACAGAAACAAATAACATCATAAAGTTGTTTGAGAGGAAATTGATTGTCACTTACTTGTGTTATTAAGATTCACAGTTAGGCCTTGCTGAACATGCTCCTGAATCAGTTGTAGTGTTCTCTCAAAGATTTCACCTGCTCTTGCTGCTTCCACAGTATAAGGGTCACGTGGGTAACGAAATAGGGCCAATAGGTCATTTGGAGTCCGTGGACGCCTGTGAAATACAAGGCAAAGCTCATGCTGGAAAGACTGGCTGCTGGAAGGATAGAACTTTACCTGCAACAAAACTAGAAAGCATGTGATGGAATTCTTAGAAACTGGTTCAAAGCATTCTACAGACAGATCCTCTGCACTGCCGACAGTAACAAACAGGCAATTAAAATTTGAGAACAGACTGAAAATGTTTCAGCCACAAGACTTGTTGTCTTTCACTTTTACTGTTATCACTTTTACTTATCTTGAGAAAAATTTCAGAAGGGACAAGCCAGCAAAAATGTTCAATTAAACTTACAGATCATGTATAATATAACCTAAGCAGACACCACAATTCCACACCTCCATATCTGACTGCTGCATGGGCAGTGGCCAGATAGAAGCCCTGATACACAGAAGACTGGTTGTATTCAGCCATTCTAGATCAGAACACTGCTAGGATGGTGACTGGTCTTGCAATCCCAGAGAATGATACCTAGAATGTTATGGAATGTGTCCACATAACACTCCTAACTTTTCCCCTGGATTCCTTCCCCCGGGTACAACTTTTGTTATGAGAGGCAAGATTTCCTTGTGCCCAGTTGGTGAAAAGGATTCTTCCCACAATAGACATGACCAAAGCACATGTGGACATACCCAAGTTTCAATGAGTGATGCTCAGTCTTTATCTTGAACTGAAGTAACACCGGGCCCATTTACTGGCTTATTCAGCAATTAACCCAGCACCCATGGTGACGTGCTATTAATGAAAGTGCACTGTTTCTTAGAGTATTCCAGTTTATTTCAATAAAACATACATGAAGAGTAAACTGTCTTTGCATTTTCAGAATTAATATACGAGGACACTTGACGGAAACAAAATCAAACCTTTAAACAGATTTCCACACTCTTGACATATACCTTTCGATGTTCTGTTCCCGATTTCTAAGCTTGTTTAATAGAACTTCAGCTCACCGTACATCCCCGGTCAGCTCTCCTTTTACTCCAATAACCTGATCTCACAAATCAATGAGGTCAACAGCTAAACATATTTAAATGTCACTGCAAAGCCCCAGCTTGCAAACATTCAACACACATAGGCAAATCACAACATTATATGTTTGCCAATTTTATGAAAATCATCAATTAACATCTAAATAAAATAAGTTCTTTGGGTAGCAACCCATTTTACCAAATTCTCTAAGAAAATTCCATATGCAATTAGACTGCTGTTATTCTGAAAGTTAACCTTGTGTTCACATTGCTTCATAAGGCAGTTGAACAGATCTAAATGCAGTTGTTTGGTAGTACAAAGCTCAAATATCAGAGTCAACATGCCTGGTTTAAATTTAACCAAACAAAACCAGAAAGTGTCAGAAAATCTCACCCCCCCACTTCCCCATATGTGGGGAGAAGTCAGAGTTAGCATCTCAGGTCCAATGACCCTGCTTCAGAACCATTTTAAAAAAATAATTAAACAAAGCTTGATAGTTAACTGTCAGTCAATGTTTAACTTCATTCTCTATGGCAATATCTCTACCAAGTATAAAAAGATTGCTTTGTCGATACTTTGTTATTTCTTGCTAATTGTCCTGATGAAAAGCTTCAACAAAATAGGTCTTTGTTCAGCAATACTCCAAATCTAAATATACTACTGTTAAGAGACGTCCACGGGAGGATCCAAGATGGCGGCGATCTGAGAAGATCACACTGCAGAGCTTCGCATCACAGCAGGAACAAGACGGTCCTTTAACCCACCCAATTCAGGTCATCAGGATTCCTTGGGGCGTTGGAAAGATTGTGGAGCCCCAAGAAACATTTAAAAATCGACTTACCTGTATTTTCAGCTGTCCAGAAATGCCTAAAAAGGGAGGTTGAGCATCTGAGGCCGGGTCTGCAGCTCAGCCTGCAGCAGTCTCGGAGCCAATTACTCTCCAGGACCTGGTGAACCAGCTCTCGAAATCTCACGAGATGTTGGGGAAACAGATTGAAGAGAAGCTGGCTCCAGTCTCTCTCATGCTGCAGAAGCATGAGCAGCAGCTGGGAGACCTGGAGAAGAGGATGGATGAGGGGGAGCACAGGGTCACAGTGGTGGAAGCTGATGCCAGTTCATTCAAGGAAGAGATCCAAGCCCTGAAGATGCAGGTTCGTAATTTGCATGACCAAGTGGATGATCTTGAAGACAGGGGCAAGAGAAAAAACATTCGGATCATCGGTCTGCCTGAGGGTTTGGAAGGTGAGCGGCCTATGGAATTTGTTGAAGATTGGCTTCTGAAATTCCTTGACTTGGAGACTGGCATGAGAGGATTGAAGATAGAGAGGGCTCACTGGGTCGCAGCGCGGAGGTCGGGTCTGGATCAACGCCCTCGTCCTTTCCTGGTGCGGTTTCATTACCAGGATAAGGAGAGAGTCATGAAGGCTTCCAGACTCCAAAAAAAGGATCCAAAGGCCCTTATTTACGAGGGGTCTAAGATCATGTTTTTCCAGGACTTTTCAGCGGCGGTGATCCAGAAATGAAAATCGTATGATGGTGTCATGAGAAGACTGAAGGAGCTCGGGAGTCAGTACTCG
Organism: Hemiscyllium ocellatum; assembly: GCF_020745735.1. NCBI lineage: Eukaryota > Metazoa > Chordata > Chondrichthyes > Orectolobiformes > Hemiscylliidae > Hemiscyllium > Hemiscyllium ocellatum. The sequence continues at coordinate 38,776,142 of NC_083415.1, forward strand.
GAGATATCTGGCAGTGCTTCGGATCACCTTAGATGGATCCATGCATCTCTTTGACACATCGGAGAAGGCAAGAGACTTTGTGGACAAACTAACCTGATTTAAACAAATGTAGTATGTATAAATATCATTGCTTGGGTATGCATTTATCATTCTGTAAAAGAAATGGAGGAAATCCGGTTGGAGCTTTGTTTTTCCCCTTTTTTTTCCTCTATTGATAATAATTTGGTTCAAACTATGTCTAGCGGTAGTTAAGATGTACATTTTAAATTTCTAAGTTAGGACATACCAAAGGATGGGTGGGGTATTTATTCCCCCTTTTTTATATAAAATAATTTTTTAAATTCATATTGATATTCTACGGGGTGTTTATTCTTTTTAGCTTGTGCTTGTGATGCGGCTCTAGCTGGGAGAAGTGAAGGAGGTTGAGTTGATTAGACGCCTATTTATGAGCAGTTTGGGACAGGTAGTTGCCCCATCTGGACAGAGGGTGAGTTCCCCTACTCAGCACTATTGCCATTTTATATGTTAGTTTGTTTTCTGGTTTTTGTTGTTTTTTATTTTTAATAATTTTGTATGTTTGTTAAATGTAGTGGTTTTAGTTTATGTAGATTTTATATTTGGTGGACCATGCAACACTAAGGCTCAGTAATTTGTGGTTCGGGTTCCTCCTTCTGGAATTTAAATGTAATTGCAGAAGATTATGGCTAATGATTGATTAAATGGTGTACCTGGAATATCAAGGGAAGTCACTCACCAATTAATAGGAAGTAGGTACTCTTGAGTCTTAGAAAGGAGAAGGTGGATATTGCTTTGTTACAGGAGACACATTTAGATGACATCTGAAATTACAGCAGAATGGCTTTGACCGAGTTTATTTTTCGTCATTTAATACCAGGAGTGGCTATATTGATTAGAAAAAATCTCTCATTTAAATTGTTGGAATGTGTTAAACACTCACATGGGAGGTCTGTAATTCTTAAAGCCTTGATAAATGGGGAAGAATATTGCATTTTAAATGTTTATTGTCCCCTAGCTCATCCTATTAAACTCTTGGTAGATGCTTTTTCTAAACTGATAAGTCTCAAGTCTTGGCACATCATTATCGGGGGAGATTTGAACTGCCTCATGGACCCCACAGTTGCCTAAAGGTCCCTTGATACCCTCTGTACAAACTAAACAGTTATTGGGTTTGTGTGGGGAATGAGGGTTGGTGGACGTCTGGAACTGTTTGCACCCTGTAAGTAGGGATTTCACATTTTTCTCCAATCCGCATAGATGTCACATGAGGATTGATTTTTTTCTGACTCCTGCGGTAACCCTGGATCTGGTGGCATCCTGTAATATTGCCATCTCTGATCATGCTCCAGTGTACCTCATGGTTAAGATTAAGGATGTTACAGTGGATTCAAGGTACTGGCGAATGGACCCCTTTATTCTCATGGACAGTAAGTTTGTGAAATATTTCTCTAGGGAATTTCGGGCATTCATAGATATCAACATAGGCTCGGTTGATAGCTCATCTGTTCTCTGAGAAACTGCCAAAGCTTATGCTGGGGGGTTAGTTATTTCATATTCCACCAGTAGGAAGCAGCAGAAGGGTGAGCAGCAACGTCTCCTTGAAGCACAGTTGAAGGCAGCCAAGAAGGCCTATTTTGACAGACCCTCGTTGGTCAAACTACAGAGGATTACGGCACTGCGGTCTGCACTAAATTCCGTGCTCACACAGACGGCAAAGAAGGAGCTGGCTTTTGCAAAGCAAAAGGTTTATGAGCATGGTGACAAACCAGGCAAATACTTAATATACCTTGCCAGAAAGAGAAGTGCCCCACAAACCATTACAGCAATTAGGGAAGGGTCTGGGAACCTAACATGTGATTCTAAAAAGATTAATGTGGCATTCCAGAGATTCTACTCTAAGTTATATCAGTCTGAGAATTGTGAGGAGGGACAGGCCAAAATGGAATCCTTTTTTAGAGATCTGAAGCTCCTGGGTGTGAATCACAAACAACAGTCCTTTCTCAATTCCCCATTATCAGAGCAAGAAGTGCAGGAAGCTGTGAGGCAGCTTCAGAGTGGAAAGGTGCCCGGTCCTGATGGACATCCCAGTGAATTCTATAAGGAATTTATAAGTATACTGTCAGGCCTGATGCTGAATATGTTTAATGATTCATACAGTCATGTTTGTCTCCCACCATCTCTGAGAGAGGCCAATATTTCACTTATCCTTAAAAAAGGGAAGGATCCGGAGGACTGTGCTTCATACAGGCCCATCTCGCTCTTAAATGTGGACTTTAAGATCCTCTCTAAGGCTCTTGCATTAAGGCTGGAGACTGTGTTACCCTCTATTATTAAAGAGGATCTGACGGGCTTCAAAAAGGGTTGCAGATCCTCCAATAACATTAGGAGGCTGCTTAATGTAATTCAAGCATGCCAACAGCAGTCAATACAGGGATTGGTGATTCCTTCAGATGCAGAGAAGGCATTTGACCGAGTTGAGTGCCGTACCTTTACTATACTCTAGACTGGTTTGGTCTGGGCGAAGTTTTCATAAGATGGGTAAAGGTTCTCTACAGTGTACCTCTCGCTGTGGTCATTACCAACGGGGTACGATCAAGCAATTTTAAATATTTCTAGGGGCAGCCGGCAGGGCTGTTCCCTTTCACCATTACGTTTTACGTTGGTGATTGAACTGTTGGCAGAGGTCATTCATGGGGATCTCAATATATCAGCTCCAGAAGTGGGGTCAAATTTACATAAGATTTCACTGTGTGCAGATGATGTTCTAATTTTCTTGACAAATCCAGCAGTCTCAGTGCCTTGCCTGATACAATGCATTCACACGTTTGGCACTTTTTCAGGGTATAAGATTAATTTTGCTAGATCAGAGGTTATGCCTATGGGTGGTCTTACGAAAGAGTTGGCTCTAGAGAGTGACTATAGATTCCCATTTAGGTGGTCACAGTGGGGTTTTGTGTATTTGGGTATATTCATTACTCCAGTTCTGGATTGGCTGTTCAAAGCCAATTTTACTCAATTATTTGAAAAAATTAAACACGATCTCCAAAGATGGGAGGCACTTCCAGTGTCATGGTTGGGTCGGATAGCGCTTATTAAGATGAATATTCTCTCTCGTTTGCTATGCCCTATTCGGATGCTCCTCCTGATTTTCAATAAACAAATGCTCAGGAGACTGAACGGTTGGTTCAGCTCCTTTATCTGGCATCGTAAATGCTCCTCATTAAATTAGCCAAACTGCAGTTGCCTCACAGATTGGGGGGAGTAGACGTCCAAACATTAAAAATTACCAATTAAGCTCGCTTTTGAACTACATGAGTGATTGGGTTTGTGGGGACCCTCTTTCAATATGGCTAGATATCGAAGCCTCCCAGGTAAGGTGTCCCCTTACCAGTTTTTTCTTTTTGGACAAGGTGAGGACAGTTAGGGAATATTGCCATTACCCAATAGTCATCAATCCTGTTAAAGCATGGAGGGCAATTCGGCAGAGGGAAGGTAATATTGGCAAAACATCTTTGTTTACACCTTTAGTGGGTATGCCGGGTTTTCAACTGGGTATGATAGATTCAGGATTTAAACGTTGGGCAGCTAGGGGTATATTTGAGGGAGATGTAATGATGTCCTTCGATCAGTTAGTACAGAAATACGAGTTACCTAATAGAGACCCTTCTTGTTTTTTTCAAGTTAGGGATTTTATTCAAAAAAAGACCACACTTTTGACTGATCCCTACCAATCTGACATAGAAAGAGAGGCACTAAGGGCTAAGAGTACACTCTCTGTCAGTACTTTATATCACCAATTGGGGGGGTGCCACCTCAGATGAGTCTGATCGACTCTGCAAGATGTGGGAAAGAGAGCTGGGTGTTGAAGTTTCTTCAGAGGCATGGGAGGATATTTGGGAGAATGAAAGGAAGATATCAATTTGCAATAGGACCCATGCTTTACAGTTGAAGATTCTCCACAGGGTGCACTTAGCCCCAGACTGTTTGCCAAAACTTAAACCAGGGGCATCTTCAGCATGCCCCAAGTGCAAGGTCTGTACGGGTACTCTTACCCGTTGTCTTTGGTCTTGTGACAGGCTTCAAACATATTGGAGCGCTGTGGTGGATGCAATGGAGAGGATTTTAGGTGTAGGGGTGGAGAAGGACCCTATTTCGCTCCTTTTGGGCCTACCCATTGTATTTCCTGCAGACGCGCATTAGAAAAAACTTTTCAATATTCTTACGTACTGTGCAAGGAAGAATATCGCGCTAGGTTGGATATCCGAAAACCCCCCAGGTCTGTCGGGTTGGCGGAAGATTGTTATGGAGCATATTCCCCTGGATTTTCTCACAAATATGGTACACCACAAAACTGAGAATTTTTACAAGACATGGCAATCCTTTTTGAAATACCTGGATACAGATTTATCTGCCATACTCACAAAGGCTTTTATATAGCCGTAACGATTGTGTTTCATGAGTCTAATATTCAGGGAGGAGGAACTGTGAATGTGAGTGTTTTGTTTGGCTGGGCTGAGTTATTACTATTTATTTGTTTGTTGTTAGGTATTAATTTATTTAGTTAAATAGCTAGTTTAGGTTTTTTTTTTAAATTTTATACTTCTCTTCGGGGGGATTTAAACTAATTTGGCAGGGGTATGGGATCCGGACTTGTAGTCCAGCAAGTAAGCTAGCTGTTTGTCAGGATGTCCAAGAATGTAGGGAGACTGTGGAGAAGGTAGCACTGACAGGGAATACTTGCGGACACAGAGATGGGCTCAAGTGCGTATACTTCAACGCAAGGAGTATCAGAAATAAGGTGGGTGAACTTAAGGCGTGGATCGGTACCTGGGACTACGATGTTGTGGCCATCACGGAAACGTGGATAGATATGGGACAGGAATGGTTGTTGGAGGTTCCTGGTTACAGATGTTTCAGTAAGATTAGGGAGGGTGGTATAAAAGGAGGCGGGGGGGGGGGGGTGGCATTGCTAATTAGAAATGGTATAACGGCTGCAGAAAGGAAGTTTGAGGGGAATCTGCCTTTGGAGGTAGTATGGGCTGAAGTCAGAAGTAGGAAAGGTGTAGTCACCTTGTTGGGTGTTTACTATAGGCCCCCCAATAGCAGCAGAGATGTGGAGAAACAGATTGGGAAACAGATTTTGGAAAGGTGCAGAAGTCACAGGGTCGTAGTCATGGGCGACTTCAACTTCCTAAATATTGATTGGAAGCTCTTTAGATCAAGTAGATTGGATGGGTTGGTGTTTGTGCAGTGTGTCCAGGAAGCTTTTCTAACTCAGTATGTAGATTGTCCAACCAGAGGGGAGGCCATATTGGATTTGGTACTCAGTAATGAACCGGGACAAGTGATGGGCTTGTTAGTGGGTGAACATTTTGGTGATGGTGACCACAATTCTGTGACTTTCACCTTGGCTATGGAGAGAGATAGGTGCGCACAACAGGGTAGATTTTACAATTGGGGGAAGGGAAATTATGATGCTGTAAGACAGGATTTGAGGAGCATAAGTTGGGAGCATAGGCTGTCAGGGAAGGATGTGGTGGAAATGTGGAACTTTTTCAAGGATACGACATGTCCTTGATATGTATGTACCTGTCAGGCAGGAAAGAAATGGTCGTGTGAGGGAGCCTTGGTTGATGAGGGAGGTTGAATGTCTAGTAAAAAGGAAGAAGGAGGCTTACATAAGGTTGAGGAAACAGGGTTCGGACAGGGCAGTGGAGGGATACAGGATAGCCAGAAGGGACCTGAAGAAAGGAATTAGGAGAGCTGAGAGGGGGCATGAAAAATCCTCGGCGGATAGGATCAAGGATAACCCCAAGGCATTTTATGCGTATGTGAGAAACATGAGAATGACGAGAACGAGGGTAGGTCCGATCAAGGACAGTAGTGGGAGATTGTGTATTGAGTCGGAAGAGATAGGAGAGGTCTTGAATGAGTACTTTTCTTCAGTATTTACGAACGAGAGGGACCGTATTGTTGAAGAGGAGAGTGTGAAACGGACTGGTAAGCTAGAAGAGATACTTGTTAGGAAGGAAGATGTGTTGGACATTTTGAGCAACTTGAGGATAGACAAGTCCCCCGGGCCTGACGGGATATATCCTAGGATTATGTGGGAAGCAAGAGAGGAAATTGCAGTACCGTTGGCAATGATCTTTTCGTCTTCACTGTCAACGGGGGTGGTACCAGGGGACTGGAGAGTAGCGAATGTTGTGCCCCTGTTCAAAAAAGGGAATAGGGATAACCCCGGGAATTATAGGCCAGTTAGTCTTACTTCTGTGGTAGGCAAAGTAATGGAAAAGGTACTGAGGGATAGGATTTATGAGTATCTGGAAAGACACAGCTTGATTAGGGACAGCCAGCACGGATTTGTGAAGGGTAGGTCTTGCCTTACAAGTCTTATTGAATTCTTTGAGGAGGTGACCAAGCATGTGGATGAGGGTAGAGCAGTGGATGTAGTGATGAAGGGCTTATGCTCGAAACGTCGAATTCTCTATTCCTGAGATGCTGCCTAACCTGCTGTGCTTTGACCAGCAACACATTTGCAGCTGTGATCTCCAGCATCTGCAGACCTCATTTTTTACGTGGATTTTAGTAAGGCTTATGCGGAAAGTCAGGAGGCATGGGATAGAGGGAAATTTGGCCAATTGGATAGAAAACTGGCTAACCGGTCGAAGTCAGAGAGTGGTGGTAGATGGTAAATATTCAGCCTGGAGCCCAGTTACAAGTGGAGTTCCACAGGGATCGGTTCTGGGTCCTCTGCTGTTTGTAATTTTTATTAATGACTAGGATGAGGGAGTCGAAGGGTGGGTCAGTAAATTTGCAGATGATACGAAGATTGGTGGAGTTGTGGACAGTGAGGAGGGCTGTTGTCGGCTGCAAAGGGACTTAGATATGATGCAGAGCTGGGCTGAGGAGTGGCTGATGGCGTTCAACCCTGCCAAGTGTGAGGTTCTCCATTTTGGAAGAACAAATAAGAATGCGGAATACAGGGTTAACGGTAGGGTTCTTAGTCAGGTGGAGGAACAGAGGGATCTTGGGGTCTATGTACATAGATCTTTGAAAGTTGCCACTCAGGTGGATAGAGCTTGTAAGAAGTCCTATGGTGTATTAGCGTTCATTAGCAGAGGGATTGAATTCAAGAGTCGTGAAGTGATGTTGCAGCTGTACAGGACTTTGGTTAGGCCACATTTGGAGTACTGTGTGCAGTTCTGGTCGCCTCACTTTAGGAAAGATGTGGAAGCTTTGGAGAGGGTGCAGAGAAGATTTACCAGGATGTTGCCTGGAATGGAGAATAGGTCGTACGAGGATAGGTTGAGAGTTCTCGGCCTTTTCTCGTTGGAACGGCGAAGGATGAGGGGTGACTTGATAGAGGTTTATAAGATGATCAGAGGAATAGATAGAATAGACAGTCAGAAACTTTTTCCCCGGGTACAACAGAGTGTTACAAGGGGACATAAATTTAAGGTGAAGGGTGGAAGGTATAGGGGAGATGTCAGGGGTGGGTTCTTTACCCAGAGAGTGGTGGGGGCATGGAATGCGCTGCCCATGGGAGTGGTAGAGTCAGAATCATTGGCGACCTTTAAGCGGCAATTGGATAGGTACATGGATGGGTGCTTAATCTAGGATAGATGTTCGGCACAACATTGTGGGCCGAAGGGCCTGTTCTGTGCTGTATTGTTCTACGTTCTACGTTCTCTATATATATTTATACATTCATATAGGAGGGTGGGTTGAGGAATTTTTTTATTATTTGCGTTTAGTTTTGTACTATTTTTGTACTGTTTTGAATTGCATTGCTTTGTATTTGTTGTAATATTTAAAAATCTTTTTTTTTTAAACAAAAATATATAAAAAAAAGGCATCCACAGAGAACAGGAATTGAGAAATGAACATACAGAGAAGTAAATTATTCTCCTTGTTACTTTTGATCACCCGAGTATTATAAACGCAACAATAGAACCATCTTCTATTGAAGATAGTAGTGGTCCAACAGGCATAAGATTCTGACTAACAATGGCACAGTAAATTCCTCCTTGCCCAATTAAGGATGGAAAACAAATCTGAAACAAATACAGAAAGCTGAAGAAACTCAGCAGGTCTGGCAGTACCTGACAAAGAAATAAGTGTTATAATTAAAGTTTTGAGTCTGGTGCGACTCTTCAGAAACTCTATTTCTGCACCTGATTAGATGAATACTTCACTGGAGGTTCCTCAACAGGGAATCTCCTGTTACAATCCATGAATCCAGCAGCAGGGAGAATAGGCATGGAAATCACAGCCCCTTTTGCACTAGTCAGTTGTTGTGCCTGAGGTTTAAATGTCCAGCAACACAGCTGATCACTTTGACAGCTACTGAGAAAGGGTAAGCTTGTAACCTAAGCGTTGGGTAAAAGTAACTGTTGAAGGGGTTAGAGTGCCAAGTGAGAATGGGTGTCTAGTGGGTAGGATGCCAGGTAAATGGTGGCACAGTGGCTCAATGGTTAGCACTGCTCTCTCACAGCGCCAGGGACCTGGGTTCGATTCTCACCTTGGGTGACCGTCTGTATGGAATTTGCACTTTCTTCCAGTGTCTGCGTGGGTTTCCTCCAAGTGCTCCGGTTTCCTTTTGTAATCCAAAAGATGTGCAGGTCATGTGAATTAGACATGCTAAATTGCCCATAGTGTAAGGTGCATTAGTCAGGGGTAAACATAGGGGAATGGGTCTGGGTGGGTTACACTTCGGAGGGCCGGTGGGAAACTGTAGGGAATCTATTCTAATCTAAATAATGGAGTGCTCAGTGTGGGTGGGGATGGTGGGGGATTAAGAGATCAGAGTTGAAAATGTGTTGCTGGTTAAAGCACAGCAGGTCAGGCAGCATCCAAGGAACAGGAAATTCGACGTTTCGGGCATAAGCCCTTCATCAGGATCAGACTGAGTTGGGGGGTTGGGGGTGGGGGGGGGGGGGGGGGGGGGGGGGGTGGTGCGGTGGTGGTGGTGGTGAGGTCTGATAGAGGAATGGTTGTCAGAAGTGTGGCTGGCCAGCAGAATATCGGGGCTGGCTGAAGAAACAGAACAATAACAAATCTTGTGTGATCAGTTGAATTGGTTCAGCACTCAGTTTTTTGAGAAAAATTTTAAAAATAGTAATTTAACAATAGACTATTAAAATTTCATGCAAGAGCTCATTGAGGGATTTCCTATCAATATTCTTGCCTAACTTTACATATCCAAGAAGTTATTCGGTCATGAGGGACCCAACAATTTATGCTTCTGTTGATTGGTAGTTTTCAACTAAATAAGGCTGGAGTGAGTTACTAGATAACACACTTAACAAACTTTGGCATCTCACTATTTTTATTTGGGCCTTTCTGGACCCAAATTTTGAACTTGAAAAGAAATGACTTTAGAAACCCACACAGTTTAAAATGCATCAATTTCATAAACGGCACGGTGGCCTAGTACTGCTGCCTCACAGCTCCAGGGACCCAGGTTCGATCCCTGTCTTGGGTAACTGACTGTGTGGAGTTTGCACATTCCCCAGTGTCTGTGTGGGTTTCCTCCAGGTGTTCCGGTTTCCTCCCACAATCCAAAGATGTGCAGGTAAGGTGAATTGGTCATGCTCAGTTACCCATAGTCAGGGGTGAATATGGGGAATGGGTCTGGGTGGGCTACTCTTCCGAGGGTCAGTGTGGACTCGTTGGGCCGAAGGTCCTGTTTCCATACTGTAGGAAATCTAATAGGACCAGGAGTAGACCGTTCAGCCCACTATTCTATTAGATATTAGCTGATGATCTACCAGCTTATTGCTCATCACCCTCACCAAATAAAACTGATTCAGTTTTGACATTGTGAATTGTCCCCAGCAGCTTTCTCAAGTTAGAGACTTCTCGTTTACCACAACTGGTATATGTGACTTATTTCCCAACATCCTCCCTGAACAGCCTAACTAATTCTGAGGTTTTGCCTTTGCTTTTCTTGAACTCCTGCAGCAGAGGCAGTGCTTTCTCTCTGTCCTAATCAAACAATTATTCTAATTACTTTATTTGCCTCAAGAAGATTTCCTTTTAATTCTCTATAAGCAAGGGAGAATGGGCTTCATCGACACAATTTATCCTGAAATATTTAACTCTTAGCATGGGTATCATGCTGATGAAAATTTATTTAATCTACCTATAAAACATTACTTCATTGCCAATGCTGCCTAGGAGTAAAATATTCCGCTGAATGCAATTTGCCTTGCTTTCCCAAAATCTTCCATCGGTATATAGTGGTATGGCTTTGTTACAAACCTGAACTCAGCAATAAAATTAAGAAAATCACAGGGAGTTCTCGTCAGACACTTAAATAGTAAAAGTCACGTTTGAATAGAATTCATGTGAAAATGGTCCACAGCTGAATAAACAAAGACAGTGCTCAGTCACTTTAATCTGTTCACCACGTGGCTCAAACATTTGAGAAGAAAATGCAATCAGAGCTGAAATCGTCAGACATTTGGAGAAATTTACACAGCTGAGTTATAGTATTAACACCCATAATTAAATAGATATCTACAGTATTTATAATCACAAAGAACTTTCACATTTTTCACACGTGAAGGAATTCATGAATGTGATTGACCAAGCTGGAAAGAGATTTGAGAGATTATTGCATACTTACTTGTCAAACAAATCCCTTCGTGTTGAATTAATTGCACTGTCAATGCTGCTAATGGCTTCCTGGAGAGACTCTTCAACAAATGTATCACCAGTTCGCCCACCCTCCAGGGCTGAAAACCACAGCATGAAAAACACACACATATAAAGATATTTCTATTTAGTTTCTTGTCTTATAAAAAGTAAACCGTATAAAGGGAAAATGGACATCAGCATCAAAAGTATTGCAACACCGCAGATGTTACAAAGCTACTCATATTGGTTTTCTAATAGCCCAACTGGGGCACACTTTCACAAAAGTTAGGTATTCTTCATTCACTCACAGGACATGGGCATTGCTGGCTGGGCCAGCATTTATTGCCTATCCCTAGCCTCCCTTGAGAAGGTGGTGATCAGTTGCCTTCTTGAACTGCTGCAGCCCATGTTTTATAGGTAGACCCTTAATATCCTCAGGGAGGGAATTCCTGGATTTTCACCCAGTAACAGTGAAGGAATGGTGATATATTTCCATGTCAGAATGCTGAGTGGGTTTGAGGGGGACTTGCAGAAGGCGATGTTCCCATGTATTGCTGCACTTATCCTTCTCGATGAAAGCGGTCGTGGGTGTTGAAGGTGCTGTCTAAGGATCTTTGGTGATATGCGGGTCATGAGGTTGCAGATTGTATTGCAACACAGTTCTGCTGCTGCTGCCCAAGGGAGACCATGCAACTGAAAGGCAAAACTATCAAAACACCAATAATTGTCGTATTATATCAACAGAGTATTCAAAGCAGAGTACAAATTAAAATTTCCAGTTTTCCTGGATCAACATTTCCTCCTTTTGTACCAGACACTATTGTCCATTATTTTAACTGATCCATTTAAAGCAATTAAGATTTTCTGTAAAATAGTGTTAACAGTAGGCCAATCAAATACAATTGGCTAATATTATTAACAGCAATTTCTAACTGAAGAAATGTTGCTAATATGTTTCTTATTTAGCTAAGGAGAGGCAACGCTGGAATTTATTTTATCAGTTTGAGTATTTGTGTAAACACATGTAATGAAGTATTTCAGTGACATATTGTATAGTTAGTCAAGGCAGCAGGAGACAGCGATATGCCTATTTGTCACATCTGAGACTTGGAAATATATTACTATTCTTTCAGCATTGCTGGGTCAAAGTTCTGCAACTTCCTCCCTACAGCATTGAGCATGCATCTACTCTAAATGGCCTATAATGATGCAAGAATGCTGTTCACCAGCACCACTTTCTCCATGGCAACGAGAGACAGACAATAAATGCTGGCGCAGCCAGTGATGCTCATATCCCCTGAATGAACTTTAAAAAGTATCCAAACAGAAGGAATGTTAATAGAAAAGGATGCATTCAAAACAGTATATTTCAATGTTTCTAAGACATGGCAGAGATATGATTTACATACCCGTAGCATACACACACACCTTCATCAGTCCCTCTGTCGATATTCACACAATGATTAGCTCTTACACACACAATTGTCAGCCCTGTCCTTACGTTGTGGTCTAATTGCCAATGTATCCAATTCAGAAATGTTATCCTCAGGTAGGAAGCCTGTATGGCAGGCAATCAGGAGAGGAAACAGCAAATTTTGAAACTGCCACTCATCGTCTTGCCTGAATGTCAAGACCTGCCAGCCTTTTCCACACACTGTCAGCCAACGACTGCATTATTTCACACTCAGTTAGTGACTATATTACACTATGGGCCTCTGTTAGTGCCAAGTCAGCACACAATTTCACCAGGCTTGCTCAGCAGTCACTGATAAATGTGTTAAAAAATGTACAGTACGTCAGAAAGATGGAATATACAGTGTTTGGGTAAATAAAACACTTTTTATTACTGCTTTAAATGTTTTGTCACTGCTAGATGTCTCAGGTACACTTCTTTGTTGTGAGGCATTTTCCAAAATCCTGAAATGCCTTGACTCCAAGCATCCCAGACTAAATAGTGTAATAAATCATGGCTCAAATTTTCACCATTCAAGAACCACCCCCATACACAGCAACTTTCATTTTTGACAGGACTGGCCACATTTCATATATTATTTGGTTTTACAGAGACATCTGGTATTTAAATCAGAAGTTGACTTCATGAAGGTTGAATTTTTAAATCCTTGGAATGTGAATCCCAGAAAGAGTGCAGATTAGAGCTGGTAAGAGCAGGATTGAACCTTGTGGATTTGTTTATGTAGTCTCAGTAACTCTTTAGAAAGCTAAAGCTACTCCCTTTGGATCTACTCTTGGAAAACCTTTGGGGATACCCTTTTGATCTAAGAAAAATAGGCATAAACGTGCATAAAAAAATGCATAAACTCATCACTGTTAAGCCTACCAGAATGGTTAACAGACCTGTCAATAACAACCATTAGAAGCTCTAATAATGGAACCTGTTAAAAGCATTATGAGGGATCTGTAAAAGGGACCAGTCAAAAGTAGCAAGAGCATTTGTCAAGAGCACCTGTTAGAAGGTTTCACGCTGTCAAAGCTTTTAAAATTCTTGCCTCTGTTGACTTTGTCTTTAGATCCCCTTTTCTAGATTTATAGTTCTGGGATCAAAGGTACAACCATCGTAGAGTCTTACAGCACAGACAGAGCCCTTCAGTCTATCCATTATTGTGGCAGGGTACCTGCCATTTCACAGCTTGATTGACAGCTACAAGTGGCTATGGACTCTCCAATGTGGGATTATGAATTCCAATGTTTATTGGGGAAAATAATTGGGCACTAGAATAAGTAATTGTTGCTGTACAGTTTAAGGAAAGTAAATGTAGTGAATTGATTTTGCATGAGAATGATTGGAAAGGCAAGGTTTGATCAGGGATGGTGGTTGAGGCAGGAAACTCTAAAAAGTACTTGAATGAATGCTTGAAATATCATAACATTAAACGCTGGGGGTCATGTACCGGACAGTGAGACCAGTGTAGATTTAGATTAGTTTTTGTCACTACAGACTCGATGCACCTTTTCCGTCCTGCACAGTATTATGAATTTACAATTTTTTCCCATATAACAAAGGGGCCAAAACACTTTTGGAACAATATTGCATCTTATCCATTCATGGGTTTTGACATTTGCCCAGGTGGATGTTTGGGCATGAGGGCAATACGACCAATTAATTGGTGGTGAAGGGGGTTTAGTTTGGCAGGAAGGGCATGAGAGGCCAACAGTTTGGTTAGCAGGGACAGTATAAGGGCTACGAGAGAGGGGATATAGGCAGGTGTGACGGGCATGAGTTGGCATGGATGGGGCATGAAGAAAATGGAGTAGGTGAGATATAAGGACTGGGAAACATAATTTTTTAAAAATTTGGGACAAGGTGCTGGATCCCTGAGGCAGGTGTCTGACAGCCCAGCTCTACATCAGGTAGCCTCCTCTATCCTTCAGTTTTTCTATGGACCCCCACTGTCCCCACCTTCCATCCCAGCCATACCCTACCCCACCTCAATACCCCAATCTCCCAACTCGGCCATACATTTCCCCCACCATTGCCACTTTCCCAACTAGCCATACGCTAGCAGCCCTCCCCGCACCCCACCTCCCCCCATCCCCATCCCTACCTTCCAACTCAACTATACACTTGCCCCCAGCCACACACTAGACACCAGTCCCGACCTTCCACCTAGCTATACACCAGCCCCCCCATCCCCACCTTCCACCCAGCCATTCACTAGCACCCCCCATCCCCACCTTACAACCCAAACATACACTAGCCCCCACCACCCCCATACATGAGCCCCCACTGTCCACACCTTCCAACCCAGCGAAACACTGGCTGACCCCTTCCCCACCTTCCAAACCAGATGAAAGTGAGGACTGCAGATGCTGGAGATCAGAGTCAAGATTAGAGTGTGCTGGAAAAGCACAGCAGGTCAGGCAGCATCCAAGGACCAGGAAAATCAACATTTCAGGCAAAAGCCCTTCATCAGGGCCTGATCTGCTGTGTTTTTCCAGCACCACACCCACCTTCCCACCCAGCCAGACACTATCCCCCGCCATCCCCACCTTCCCACCCAGCCAGACACTATTCCCCGCCATCCCCACCTTCCACCCAGCCAGACACTACCTCTCCCCCATCCCCACCTTCCACCCAGCCAGACACTACCTCTCCCCCCATCCCCACCTTCCACCCAGCCAGACACTACCTCTCCCCCCATCCCCACCTTCCACCCAGCCAGACACTACCTCTCCCCCCATCCCACCTTCCAATCCAGCCATTCACTAGCACCCCCCATCCCCACCTTCCAACCCAGCCATTCACTAGTACCCCCATCCCCACCTTCCACCCAGCCATACACGAGCCCCTGCCATCCCCACCTTCCACCCAGCCATACACGAGCCCCTGCCATCCCCACCTTCCACCCAGCCATTCACTAGCCCCACCGTCCCCACCTTCCAAACCAGGTGAAAGTGAGGACTGCAGTGCTGGAGATCAGAGTCAAGATTATAGTGGTGCTGGAAAAGCACAGCAGGCCAGGCAGCATCTGAGGAGCAGGAAAATCGATGTTTCGGGCAAAAGCCCTTCATCAGGAGTGAAGGACTTCTGCCCAAAATATCGAATTTCCTGCTCCTTGGATGCTCCTGACCTGCTGTGCTTTTCCAGCACCACTCCCACCTTCCAACCCACCCATTCACTAGCTCCCCCGCCCCCAGTCTGACTTTCCAACCATACACTAGCCTCCACACACCCCCACCCCCCCAATACCCACCTTCTAATCTAGCCATACACTGAACCCCCACCACCTTAAACAACATGCATATGATACTCAACCAGGCATTCTTAGAGGTCGGGTTTCTGGAGCCAGGAATGCTCCAGTCTCTCTACATCTAATTTGGCTTGAGATGACAGTACTAATTAATATTAAAATTATGTTCATGGGTGCATTTGTAAATACGTAACAGTCTAGTGTCTGGTCTGTTACACAAAGAAAGAGCAAGAAGATCAATGATAAGGAGCCATTTGGTTTGCGGAATCTGGTCTCTTCAATATTCTCTCTCTCAAGTAAGCATCAAAATTTACTTTCCATATTCCTAGCACCCATGCCTCTGTCAGCCTGTGTAATCTGTTCTAAATTTGGCTAAGTTAAAAAAACAATCCCGGGTAACTCACTGTCTCCCAATTCTATTTGACTCCTTCATGCATTATTTTAAAAGTACATTATTTTCCTTTGAGAAAAATATTACTTCATTATTTCTGTACCAAATCTGTGCCACCACAGAGCTTAGAAAGCACTCTTCTTGCCCATAATAGGTTAAAAAAATGATAATTGCAGTAACATACCAGTGACAGTTAACAACATATTACTGGAGATAAAGCCAAATGCATTACGGGCAATGCACTCATATCGGCCCTGATCTGCTTCGCCAACATCTCGAATAATTAGAGATCCCTCTGGAGTGACAAAGAACTTTCCACTGTCTGTAATCTGGACACCATCCTGTTTACAAAGAAAGAATCAGAAGTAAATCAGCTTTTGAACATAGATACTCCATTTATTTCATCTTCTATGAAGTTTTGGTATTTCCTTTCTTGGGAAATAGACACAATGATCATGTGTTTCTGAATCACTTCTCATTTTAGTAATGAACATCTAACCCATGGTTTATTGATGCTCAGCCACATAAATCCATGGCTTGCTATCATCATTATTTTATGCTATTAAGTGCTTAATGTTCCCATGGGCTCAAGGTGAGAATTAGGATTATAGCACTTCGCTCCGGCATTCTGAAAAGCATGCAGTTCGTGTGAAAGATTTGGAGTTCTTAGAAATACAATGGATGAAATTCTGGGAATGGGGAAAACAACTTCCGGCAAAATACTGCAAGCATATTGCAGAGGGATGAAGGTGCTTGTAGCATGTATTTAGGGTGAAATGCAGATGTGCCAAGATTTTGCCCGAATGTCCACTGTCAGAAATATGGAAAGGGCGCATACTTAACATCTATATTTGCATCATCAGCCATTTGATTGATATTATCATTTTGATGGTTTTAGTAAGATAGTTCCTTACCCTACATTAAAGATAAGCATGTGCAATTTTGAAATGTACATAATGATGTGGTGAAATGACTCATACGCAGCTTTTCTCTGAAAGTACCTTTCAAAAAGAATTTGTTGGAAGCTGTCAGCAACCTTTGGGGAAGGTTAAATACGGTGAGGGATATTGACTTAGTCCCAGATCATAGGGATGAGTCTTGCTTTTTCAGTAGTCTATGACTGTTCAGGGACAATGTAAGTGCCCAGTCCATGAGTTCTGTTAGAAAATCAAAGCAAAGCTGACTGCTCTGAAAGGAGATGTTCCAGGATCCCTTATTGCTCTTCAGAGAATGTTCAACATTGTCTATTTCTTTTTCTCTAAAAGTTGGCTTTGGTCTGTAAAGGCCTGAAAATGAAGCCAATCCACTCCTTCAGGGCTACCTTAGCATTATAATTTTGTCAGGTTTTGGTT
Source organism: Hemiscyllium ocellatum (assembly GCF_020745735.1). NCBI lineage: Eukaryota > Metazoa > Chordata > Chondrichthyes > Orectolobiformes > Hemiscylliidae > Hemiscyllium > Hemiscyllium ocellatum. The sequence continues at coordinate 38,793,256 of NC_083415.1, forward strand.
ACGGAGGCACCCTACCATTTATTCTATACCACTATCAGACATAAGTGAGATTAAAAAGTCTTCGTTGAGAACATGATTTGGAGGTGCTCATGTTGGACTGGGGTGTACAAAGTTAAAAATCATAACACCAGGTTAGAGTCCAACAGGTTTATTTGGAAGCACTAACTTTCAGAGCGCTGCTCCTTCATCAGGTGGTTGTGGAGTATAAGATTGTAGGACACAGAATTTATAGCAAAAGTTTATAGTGTCATGTAACTGAAATTATATATTGAAAAAGACCTGGATTGTTTGTTAAGTCTCTGAACTGAAATGAAACCAACATGTCCATTCTAAAAGATGAGAGACTTAATAAACAATCCAGATATTTTTTCAATATATCATTCCAGTTACATCACACTGTAAACTTTTGCTATACACTCTGTGTCCTATGATCTTATACTTTACAGTTGAAGAAGGAGCAGCACTTCGAAAGCTAGTACTTCCAAATAAACCTGTTGGACTATAACCTGGTGTTGTGTGATTTTTAACTTTGTTGAGAATAGTAGAAGTGATCTTTCCCAACATGAAGCTAAGAGTCTCTGGCAAATGAAAAGTATGTTATTAGAAATGTAGGGATGAAATGTCTATGATTTTAGGGAAGACATAAACCCAAAAATAGAGTGGCAGAGCATTCCTTTTCTTCATTTAAGGAAGGAAAGGATTTCATTCCAATAATCTTCAGAAAAAAGACCTAACCCAAACCTTGGTCCATGTAATGATAGGGTGAGGTTCTCCTTGTGCAGAGCATCTTATTTCCACATCCTGACCAGTTTCCACTGTGGTATCATATGGTGTGTGAATAAACACTGGTGTTACTGCCCAGAGAGAAAACACAAGTCTGAATTAAATTATCATGTTATTATTTTGTTTTTACACACAATTCAACATTAATGTTCCAAAAGATGGCAGTAGTTGCCGTATGATCTAAATTGTACAGAAACAGAACAAATCCTCTAAAGTATTTTTACATTTAAGAATGCAATAATATGATAAAGATCCATACAATATTATGGCTGTATCTCTAATTAATAACAGCCTCACAGAGGAATTGAACTAGTTCTAGAGACATAATGACTTATCATACTACAGCAGAACAATTGATGATAAAAGTTCCATGTCTCACCAAGTGACTCAACGGTCAGTTGTACTGGCACATGTTTTGCTCCCACAACACTAATTGCATGACATTCATACTGGCCTTGATCATGAGCAGCAACTCTTACTATACGCAGGGTTCCAGTAGATAAAACAGTGTGTCTTCGGTCATTTGGTAACTGACCACCTGAATAAAACGAGTAAGGAGAGGGTTGGAGGGAAAAAGAAAGGAGGGAGCTTAAAATGTGTTCAGTTAAACTGCAAGTTTTGTAAACTATATAGGATACTGAATACCAATAGGTGTTAATCGGTTGGACTTCCTCAATGACCGAATAGTTAAGACAGTAAGTGCAGATTTATTTTTTAGTTGTTCATGGGTTGGGATGTGTTGTCACTGGTTAGGACAGCATTTATTGCCCATCCTAACTACTCAGAGGGCAGTTCAGAGTCAACTACTTTGCTGTTGGTCTGCAGTCACATGTGGAGAAAGTGAGGACTGCAGGTGTTGGAAATCAAAGTCAAAAAGTCTTCCATATCCAGCAGAGATTTTTCTGCACATCCAAATACCTCATCTACTGTGTTCGTTACTATTGGTGTGGTCTTCTCGACACTGGGGAGACAGCAGGCCAACTTGCGGAATGTTTCAGAAAACATGTCTGAGACACACACACCAAGCAACCTCGCCGCCCTGTGGCCGGCCACTTCAACTCCTCACTCCCACACTCCACCAAGGACATGCAAGTCCTGGGCCACCTCCACCGCCAAATCCTAGACACCCGACGACTGGAGGAAGAATGCCTCATCTTCCACCTCAAGATCCTCCAACCACAGGGCATCAATGTCGAATTCACCAGTTGCTTCCCCTCCCCTCCCCCCATCTCACCCCCAGATCCAACCCTCCAAATCTGCGCCACCCTCCTGATCTGTCCCACCTGCCCATCTTCCTTCCCAACTATCTGCTCCACCCTCTGCTCTGACCTATCACCATTCCTCACCCACCTGCATCTACCTATCACCTTACTAGATACCTAACCACCCAACCCTACTCCCCCCTTCTATTTATCTCCCAGCCCCCTTCCACCCCGCCCTCATTCCTGATGAAGGGCTTATGCCCAAAATGTCAACTCTCCTGCTCCTCAGATGCTACCTGACGTGCTGTGTTTTTCCAGCGCCACATTTTGACACTAGAGTCACATGTGGGCCAGATCAGCTAAGGTTGGTGGTCTCCTTCCCCAATGGGAACCAGATAGGTTTTTCTGACAACCAACAATTGTTTTGTGGTTATTATTTTTACTGAATTCACATTCGACCATCAGATGTGGCAGAATTTGAACCTGGATCCCCAGAACATTATCTGGGTCTCTGGATGAATAGTCAAAGAATAACACCACTGGCCATTCCCTTTCATTGTTCAGCCATCATTTGAGGTTGCAGTTTGGTCTGTGTCAAGTTAGCTGAGCACAAGATGGGTTGCAGTATTAACATTGGAATTATTCCCTTTGTAGTTAGAAAAAGTATCTCCTTCTTCTGATTACAGAAGAGCAACATCTGCCAGATGTGTTCACACATCAATCAGACAAGGTTGAGCTTGGTTGTATGCCATCCGTGGTCATGTATTCTGATAAGATGTAATATGGGGTCATGCCGACAAAACGACCATAAGGTCTGGGAATTGAACAATGATCAGTTATCACGAAACCATATCCCAGTAGAGGAACCAACAAAATAGGGGAATAGAAACAAACTAATGGCAAAAGTGCAAAGTAGAAGAGATAAAAATGTATTTTTGCATGTATTGCTGTGTAGCAAAGAAATTCAATATTTAGCTTTGCTGTGGAGAGGGAACGGCACTGTACAGTAGATTCTGTATGACTGTCAAAAATGTATCAGAATCACATGTAGTCTAGCTTTTTCCAATCTCCTAGCTTAAAGAAAATACTTAAATAGGCTAATATATTTTCAATCCATTGCAAATCATCTTTGATGTGCATCTCATGAAAACCTTTTCTATTGTAAATTTCTACATTCACATTCAAAAATAAAAACTGACTGCATAAGCTCGTTACCCTCAAATTACATCATGTAATCAAAGCTGTGCAGGTCCCTGGCCCTGAACAAATCCAGAGCATTGTGTACAAATAGGCCAAGTAGAAGAAGCGGCCCTGTGAAGGTATGGCCACGTGGCAATCTTATACAAACTGGGCAGCACAACAACAAATAGGGTGTGGACAATGAAGGGAAGTTATAAGGAACATTGTCACCCCTCTAAGGGTTTTCCATTTCTGTGCTGGTGATCATAAGAGTGATTGAAAGGTACAAATGAAGAATAGCTTCAAAATAGGACTAAACTATACCTCTGCACACTGGCATAATTATTTACCAAGGAAAAAAGTTGGCAATCCTGGTGAGATGATTCATGACGATATGGAACAATAATCTACCTCCACAGTGCTACATCAGAATGAATTACTGTGGCAAGTGCCCTCAATTTCTACTGCTCTGATACCTTCCACACAAGGACTGCAGGTTTTGCATCATTAGACAAGCATTCAACAGGCAGTAGATGCTTTCTTCTGCACGTTTTCCAATTTTATTAACATTTAAAGATTACATTTGATCTCAACTGCGTGCTACATCACAAGCGATTGGGTAATAGAAACGATAAGGTATGAGAAAAAGGGACACGTGGAACAGAATTTAGATGTGATATTTGGTTAAATTTTAAAAATCTTGTGTCAGGCTTTTAAAAACAAGAAAGCAGTCATCTACTACTGCTGGTTTCATCATTATTTGAACACAAGCTTTGCCCAAAAGCAGTTTGATGCTCAACAATTCAAGATGTCATGGCAATTGGCCCAGGGGAATTAAATGAGACATGGCAGTTTCACAGGTCGGGATGTTAACACCCAGAATGATGCATTGTCCATCTGTATTATTGAATGGAGAAGGAATGGAATTCAGCTTCCAGGTATGCTTCCTTCCTGTGCATATACATGAGCCTTTCTAATACTTAAATAATCCAACCTCAAACAGAGTGGGAACAGGGAATTGTGATGCAGGTACTTCCCAAAGTTTCTCTATCAGGACACAAGAACAGATGCGATCTCACTCTACTCTCTGCAATACAAGGTTTGCGAACCAGGCACATATGGCAGGATCACATCTTTTCACCCGCAGGCTATGCTGCCAACCTACATGAGTACTTTGTTCCTCAAGGCTGCAATAGGAAAGCAAGGAGCTTGGATTTATATTGCACTGCTCATCAGCTGCATGTATCGCTTTCCAGCCAATGGAATATTTTCGAAGATCTGTCATCCTTTTAACGTGAGAAATTGGGGAGCCAATATGCTCCCACGTGGCGAGCTCCCATGGTGCAAAAACGTAATAATGTCCAGATAATCAGGGCTGTTTGGTCATGTCTGTGGAGCAGTAAATGTGAACCAGGGCACCAAGGACAACTCTGCTGTAATTGGGCAAAATAATGACACAGGTGAGCTTACTATTTCATTTGAAAGGAGTTACCTTCCACCGTTCAGTGCTCTCTCAGCTTTGCTCCTTTACGCAAGCCCTGGAGTATGGCTTGAACCCAGAACTTTGTGCTTCAGAGGCAAGAGAACCACCAGCTGAACAATGACTGGTATTGCAGTGCAAGGAGTTCTGGGATGGCTGGGGATGTAGATGGGGTCAAGAGTGTGGTGCTGGAAAAGCACAGTAGGTCAGGCAGCATCCAAGGAGCAGAAGAATCTCACTTTCACCATATAGATGGTGTCAATAGTTGTAGGAAGCATCCAAAGTCAAATGAATTCCTGGTAGGGGTAAGCTGCTGATGTTGACTGTTCAGTATCTAGCTAATTCTATCTCCAAAATGTTGCTCAATAACACCATAATAAGATGCCAAACAGAGGAGATCTTCACCCAAAACCACTCTTTTATTCACTGTCCTATCTCATTCTTCCTTTTGGCACTATGTGTCATTGATAAACTGGTGTCACCTTTCCGAAGATGGCTACTGTCTGGGTTCTGTCATTACTGACTCACTCTCGTGTTAAAACAATGATTAGACTTCAAAAATATCCAGCGAATGTGAAGTTCCTTTCAGTGTCCTGAAGATGTTTGCTTGCAAATATTTCTTTCCCATGCAGGCAACTTCCCCATAGCACAAACGTTTCAAAATCGCTTCTTCCAATAAACAAGACCCATTTTAAATGGCAGGTCTTTCTGAAACATTTCATTGTTCAGTCTATGAGGTGGTCCCATGTCCCCTCACTATTGCTCATTAGTAGGACTAATAATCTGCAATATCAGCTTTTACTATGTATTTTGTCCTTTCAAGGGACGTGGGCAGCACTGACAAGCCAGTGCTTGTTGCCAATCATGCATATGCTACTGGCAGGATCAACTAGGTACCATTGATTAGATAGATCAGAAGAGACAATTATTTATATATTTCATAGTGACCTCTTAGATTTTCTGTGCAAAAGTTTAACAAACTAAACTTTGGCATCAACATCCAAGTATAGTTGAAAATAAATGTTTTGGAAACCTGCTTTAGTCCAGGCAATTACAGGAGCTGGGGTCCCCTCTGCGAGGCAATAAAAATCCACAGCGGTTCCCTCCACAACGACTTGATTGCTGGGAATCACAGAGAACCTAGGACCATCTGTGGAAAACATAAGTTAACACCCCACAGTTAAACATTGGAGAGTATGAAAGATTGTTGGAAAAACAAACTTTCTCTTGATACCTGTATTTTTGCCTAACTAAAGAGTTCTGTGAAAGCAAATTCAGGAAGTTACCATGTACTTTTATAATTAGATCAGAATCAAAAACTTTGATATGATGTCGTGGATTTCTAGTATAAATAGGTTTCAAGTACTAATGTGAAATGCTACCAGATAAAAGTTAAAATGAAATGCAGGGAGAAGGCATAATGTGGAATCTGGGGCAAATGATGAGATAGACTCTCAGCTAATCCCTATTTTTGGGAGGTAGTTTATGTTCCATGAAAGAATGCAAGATAGATTGTCTTTTCTTCCCCGCCCCCCACCAAGTCACTACAAAATATTCTCTAAGCCAACTAGCAATGCAGTATGCTTGTAATAAATCTCAGGTGTAAAGATTAACTTGAAGTAACGTGCTTATCTTGGAATGTGGCTGGCGGTCAGATTAGAGCAAGTAGTACAATTCAGTCACTGTTTCCACTGTGAGTGACAGTACACGCAGATGGAGTTACTTGAACAAATTCATGTCAATCTGTGGGAAGACCACAGGTGAGCTGTTCCCAAACTCTTTGGCTCAACATAATCTGTTGTTTCCTCCATTCTCTCCAAAAACATACAGATTCCATGATTCCAGTAGAAAAGAAACTGACCCACCATTTTCTTTTAAAAAACTGAAAATTCAGCAACATCACAATCATGTGGCAAAACCTTTCAGTTAAGTAAATGTGCAAAGGCGGAACAGAGGCAGCAACTATTCTTACTTTCTCTGTCACCTTGAAATTTCCTTTCTGCACTCAAAAATGTCCCAGCAATCCTGCAAACAGAATTTGTAGAAATGACCAAATTCAGACCTGGTGTAAATGCTGAAAATAACATGAATATTACTTTCACGTTTGTGATAAAGTTTCTACCTTGTTTGATTAGAGCTTCCTTTCACCAGCTGAAAATATAGTAAGATTGTTAATTTTACATGCTGCTACATTCCAATTCTAACTGTTTATGTAACCAAAATAATTCTCACTTGAGTCTTTGCCAGGCAGAATATTTGCTCAATTTACAGGCACTGAAATTTGCCCTGAGCAATATTCAGAAACTCCCAAGCAAGGAAACAGGATACAGATCATGGAAACATCATAAACGAGTGTCAAAATTCTCCTGCATCTTAAATGGTTACTCCAAATCTAAAAGCAGTAAGTAATCCAGGGTCACGTACTGTATACACTTCATGAGAATGCGCCAGATCATTTTTCCATGAAGGTCTCTTGCTACATCTGGAGAAATTTCTGTTCATTGCATAGTTAACCCAAGCCAGAGTATTTATTGCTTTATTCTGCAGTCTTTTTTCATGATATTTTAATCTGAATGTTAAGTTTTTCACCACATAATTCTCTTATTGCAAAGGATTATATAAAATTCAACTTGTCTCCACAATTATTCTTCTCACTTTACACCTGCTTAATTTTGAATTATCTAATCTTCAGCAGACGGGGTGTAAATTTGTTCAGTTCTGGATATAATCTTTTTCATTCTCCCTTCCAAGTATGTGGGTCAGTGCTAGTTTAGGGGTCTAAGTGGTCTGCTCTACTGGACCATTACTCACTCCCAACTCCTGGGTCCCAGCTTTCTGTTCTTAGGGTGCCTAAGATCCCCAAACAGGGTCCCTCCAATTTACTGTGATAAAGTAGATGTGGAGTGATACAGTACAGCACCAGGCTTTCTATTATGATTGTTCATCTTCTATCCCTTTAACTGAACTAAACCCGGATATAGGCTTAACACATTACTGCAGGTTGTTTTAGCAAGGAGTATAACATGTAGATCAACAGAGGTCAACTCAAACTGTTTTAACTCTGGTGAGACGTCTGAAAAGTGAATATAGTTGTCTTGCCTGTTTTAGAAAGGAAAGTCAATTATTAGGAACTGCACAAAGAAAAACTACCTGCCACATCCTGTAACTTAAGTAATTGAGGAATGATCGACCAGCTTGAGTCTGTTCTCCTTTGAACAGAGAAGATGGAGGCAGGACACTCTTATTGCTTAATTTGTCTGAAGTTTCATAATTTTAAATACAATTAATATTTCCTGCCACATGTAAATTTTAAACACAAGGCATGTGAATTAAATACAAATCACAGGAAACAATTACACAGGTTAACACACCAGAGTATTCAATTTAATGTTCATATCAGCACATGGAATTTCAGAATATTATAAATATGCTCACATAATATGGTGTATGGACAGATGGGCAAGACACATCAAAGATTTTCTCCCATCCAGAACATTTACGACCACAATCACAGGAACTGAATAACGAGGAGTCAGAATTTCCTGGATCACACTTGTGGAAAAGTTATGCTGAAAGTTACGTCAGTTTTTGCATTTATTGAGCTCATGCCGAAATTTCCTGCGGAGCTTATTTGCTTATGCTGCCAAAAATGGAAATGGATTGGGCAGCTGTGTTCTGTTCCTCATTTCCAGAGTCTCTGACTTCTGCGACTCCTCTTCCATTGTTATGCTGAGTAGCTTGATGGCAATTGGGGAAACCATTCCCGTTGCTCAGTGCATTGAATATGTCAAAGAAAGAAGGGCTATTGGAGGTGTGAGATTGCGTAAAACAAATTTCAGATATATTGAGGTACAGTATTCTGGTTAATACTCACAAAACGTTTTTTTTAAAAATGGCATTAACTCCAAGATCTGAGTTACATCAGTATCAACTAATTTGGCCCATGCTGTGCCTCAAAGTTTAGACATAAACTTACAGAAATACAGCAGCACATTACTTGTTGAAAACTTGCATAAGTTGGTCTTGCGCAAAGTAAATGAGATGGTTTTAGTAGACAAATCTCCGAAGTGGTGTAAATTGCTGAAGAAAGTCAGACACAACATTTTAATGAAAAATTGATTTCATTTAGGTACATGTGAATTTTTTTGAAATTTAATGGGTGCAAACTCCACTCACACTTGATTTTCAGAAGTCACCATGATACCAGGTTATGGTCCAACCAGTTTATTTAAAATTACTTCACCTGACGATGGCGCAGTGCTTTGAAAGCCGTGATTTCAAATAAACCTGTTGGACTACAACCTGGCATCGTGTGACTTCTGACTTTGTCCACCCCAGTCGAACACCAGCATCTCCACAACATGACCTGACATTTTGCCAGAGATTTCAATCAGTTGTGTTCACATAAAGAACAAGTTGTATAAAACAATGGAAGAGCAGTTCAGACCAACAATACGCATCACCAGCTCCAATACTGCAAACAGCAAACCATTGAGGCACATTGCTTTTTGTTTACACATAATGGAGCATAGAGAAAAGGAGCAGGCCATTCGGGCTTTTGAGTCTGCGCTGCCATTCATTGTCATCATAGTTGATCATCCAATTTAATAGCCAGTTCCTGCTCCTGGCCTCAATATCCTTTGATTCCTTTAACCCCAAGTGCTACATCCAGCTCCTTCTTGAAATCATATGTTTTAGCTTCAACTGTTTCCGTGGTAGCAAAATTCCATCGGTTCACTCTTTAGATGAAGAAACTCCTCATCTCAGCCTGAAGTGGTTTATCCTATCTTTGGACTGTGATCCCTGTTTATGGATTCCTTGGTCATTAAGAATATCCTTTCTGCAATTACCCCTTCTCATTCCGTTAGAATTTTACAGGTTTTTATAGATTCCCTCTTCATTCTTATGAGCCTCATCAAGTATATATTCTATAATCCTAACCAATTCAACCTCTCCTTACATGTTGGTGCCATCGACTCAGGAATCAGTCAGGAAAACCTTTGCTTCACTCCCTCTATCTCATCCTCAGAAAAAGGAAATCAGAACTGCATATGATATACCAAGGCCCTGTATAATTGCAGCAAGACATTCCAGCTCCTGTAATCCGAATCTCTCATACCTTCTTTACTGCTTGCTGCAAATGCATGCTTACTTTCACTGGCTTGTGTATAAGGATACCCAAGTCTCGCTCCACATTTTCCACTCTCAATTTATAACCATTCAGATAATAATCTTTTTTCCTGCTTTTGCTCCCAAAATGGATACCCTCACATTTATCCGCATTATACTGCATCGGTCATGCAATTGTTCACTCATTCAGCTGATCCAAATCACACTGAAGCACTGAAATGGGCGGCACGGTGGCACAGTGGTTAGCACTGCTGTCTCACAGCACCTGAGACCCGGGTTCAATTCCCGACTCAGGCGACTGACTGTGTGGAGTTTGCACGTTCTCCCCGTGTCTGCGTGGGTTTCCTCCGGGTGCTCCGGTTCCTCCCACAATCCAAAGATGTGCGGGTCAGATGAATTGCCATGCTAAATTGCCTGTAGTGTTAGATAAGGGGTAAATGTAGGGGTATGAGAGGGTTGTGCTTCGGCGGGTCAGTGTGGACTCGTTGGGCCGAAGGGCCTGTTTCCACACTGTAAGTAATCTAATCTCTGCATCTTTCTCACAGATCATCCTCCCATCCAGTTTTGTGTCATCTAATGATTTGAATACACTACATATATTTCCCTCACCTAAATCATTAACAATTTATTGTGAATAGCTGGACTCTTAGAACTTGTCTCTGTGGTACCCCACTAGTCACTGCCTGCTATTCAGAAAGAGACCGGTTATTCTTACATTTTGCTTCCTATCAGCCAAACAATTTTCTATCCATCTCAACACACTACCTTCAATCTCTTTACACTCTAATCTCTTATATGGAACTTTATTGAAAGCCCTCTGAAAGTCTAAATAAACCTCATCGACCAGTTTCTCTTTCATCGCTCTACTAGTTACATCTGTGATGTGTATATTGTCCTGACTTTTTTTTTTAAGCGAAGAATGTTTGAGAGGGGTGAAGAGCAGTCTGCTCCAAAGCCAATAAAATAAATACCTTTTAAGGCCTTGGGTTTTAAAAAAAGCTGAAACAGCAGAAGTAGGCTGAATGGGTGGGGTCAAGCTCCCACACAGCCAGAAGTTTTAGTTTTTGTTTTCAGCAGTTGCTGGGTCTTAAAGCTGGATGTGAAAGCTCTTATTCCTCTCTGTTACAGCTAAAAGATGGGGTTCTCTCTCTGTTGCTGCAACTGCATGTGGAACAATTGATTTTACTGAATTTGCCATTGCCAAAGGTATATTTATAGGATGTTACTATATTGGAAGTCAATTAGTAGTGGTATTATTTTGTTAAGTATTTCGGTAGTTACCATTAAGTTGATACTTTTATTTTGTCTGTATTTTTATTATAGTGTATGAATAAAAAGTGTGTTTTGTTCCAAGCCTGGTAGTTTGACCAATTGAGTTACATCTGGAACAAAACATCTTACACTTGCCATTCATAAGAAAAAGTCAAGGTATATACTGTCCTCTTAACATATATTAAAAGGCTTTGGTCTAGTCCATAAAAGATTCTCGAAGAATTCCAGTAGATTTTGTCAAGCATGATTTCCCTTTTGTAAATCCAAGTTGACTCGGTCTGATCCTGCCACTGTTTTCGATTGGTCTGTTATTGAATCTTTTAGAAAGGACTCTGGCATTTTCCTCACTACTGACATCAGGCTAATGGGTCAATATATCCTTGTTTTCTCTCTACCTCCCTTTTAAGTAAGGAGTTACATTAGTTACTCTCTAATCCATGGGGACTGTTCCAGGGTCTTTGGAATGTTGGAAGATGGCCATCAATGCATCACAAAAGGCATTAAAAACTCACCTTGAAATTAGAAAATCCATTGGATGAAACAAATTTGAACACATATCGAAAAACTAGTTGTAGGAAATAATTTTGAAAGTAGAATTGGGTTTATAGTCACCTGTACTCACATGAATACAGTGAAAAGTTTTCATAGTCACTGCTAAGGTGCCATCTTAGGTACAAAGGTACCTAAGGTGCAGATTCTTAGGAATACATTAGAAAAATAAAGAAATATTAAAACGTTCAGCATTACAGTCCTTCCAAGTAGAAAAGACGAGTCGACACTGGCCTCTAATCTTCGCTGGGCATGACCGAGTCCACACAGGGCCTTGCCACTGGTCTGCACCAAGACCTCACTTCCAGACCATGCCTGGCTTCTCCTCAAGGCTAGGGGTCCATGCCAGGCTTCTCCTCAGGGTCGGGAGTCATTACCAGCTTCTCCTTGAGGCTCTGGCATGCATTTAGTCACACACAATAATGAAGTTGTTCCTAAATTGGATGTAATGCTCTTCCCCCTCAAAAGGTTTGTAGGCAGGGGACCATGTAAAACCAGTGAGAGACCTTCTTGCCCCCTACCCCAAGCTGTTTAAATTCTTACTGGGGCAAGGGAGACTACCTGCAGTCCAACAGTGGCCATTGCTCCCAGTAGCACTGCTGCAACTAAAGAGGTGTTGGATATTTGATTTGCCAGCAGCTCTCCAAGATGGTTCCTATTCTGTGACGGGGAAGGTGGGGGTGGGGGAATAGTTTCATCTTAAGGCAATTAAAACACCACCCAACATCACGTTATCACGGGGTAGCTGTTAGAATGGAGGGTGTTTTAGCCATTGAATTTCTAGCTTGAGGAAGCAGGGAACCAAGTAAAATCCAGCATCTTCTTTGTTGTTTACCATTATCATCACAGCCAAATGGCAGGACAGTGACATTCAAAGTGATGTCACAAGATAAACCTTTGTCTTTGGGAAAAATAAACTGTGCCTCATGACTACATCAGGATTTTGTTTCCCTGAAATTATTCTGCATGATACCAGCATATTAACACATTCACTTGACATTTTCAAAATCATAAGTTATTATCCAATAAATAACAGAGAAAAGAATTTCATATAAATGTTAAGCAGTCATGCACTGTTTAGATTACAAACCTCATAAGTATGCGCTGCTACTACATCAACAATAAGGACTATTGCACAAAATGCTTACTATGTTAGCTGAAATGGAATTTAAATGGAAAGTGAAATTTCCAACATTTGTATTCAGTTGCACACTAAACTGTGCCTCACTGAAAAGTCACACACACCATCACACTGTGGGTGAAAGGGTTCCAAGGCTTGATAATGCATAATTTCACCCAGTTATGGAACTTTCTGCTGCTTTATATATGATCGGGGTCTTTTTATTATAAAATTCTAAGAAACCAAATGAGGAAAATTTAATAGCCTTGAAAATTGATAGCACAAACATAGTGAATAATACTGTACGCTGCAGATTTAAACCCTCTGTAATACTTCATACTACAAACAACTGATATGCCAAAAAAAAGCTGAAGAACTGTAGATGCTGGAAATCAGAAACAAAAACAGAAGAAGTTGTTGGAAAAAATTCAGCAGGGCTTGTAATACCTGTGGAGAGAAAGCAGAGTTAAAAGTTCGGTTCCAGTGACCCTTCTTCAGAACAGATATACCAGCCTGGTTATCCTGTTTTTGCTCTGGCAGATTTGGGATGGAGGGTGCCAGATCATTAGAAAAACCTAATTGATAGGGAGATGGTGACAATGTATTAATTGTCATTAATAATCATTGTCACTGAACTAGCAATCCATAAACTTTGGAGACATGGGTAAAAATTCCACCATGGTCTTAATTCTTAAACTTTAATAAACCTGGAATTTAACTGCAATCTCAGTAATTATGGCCATGAAACCATCAACTGTTGTAAAACCATCTAATTCATTGATGCCCTTCAGGGAAGGATAGCTGTCATCGTTACCCAATCAGGCCTCTGTGTGACTCAAGATTGTTGGATGACACTCAACTGCTGTCTAAAAAGGGCTTAGCAAGCCACTTGGATCACAGGCAATTAAGGATTGACAACAAATACTGGCCTTGCTAGTGATATTCACATCCCATGAAAGAATTGACAAAAAGCCTCAGCATAGATCACTCCAGACATTGGGTGGCTGAGAAAATAAAATTGATCAGAAGCTATTTCTTCTTCCTGCTATAGATGAGATATCAGGTGAAGTAAATGTCCACTCTCCACTATTCCAATCCAGTGGACCTCCATGCTACAGTTTTTAAGTATGTGTTTCATATGCAAGACATTCAAGGCTGTGAAAGGGAAGTAGCATTCCAAGAGAGATGAATACATATTGGAAAATGCAGACTGCTAAAACAAGGATGAAGTAATGGTTTCATATTTATTACTTCTTAACTTAAGATGGATAAGGGGCATTGAGACATCAAATGCACGAGAAATATATCCCAATCTCAATTCAATTATGTGTTGTCACAAGAATTTATAATGACTGGACTCAGGAGCAGTTGAATGATCAATAATATGTAAGACATTATGCAGAAATGGCCCAGGTGGTTTGTGGCCCTAGAGTGCTTTGCTACCTCAAAAAGATGCTTTCCTTGAAATTCAATAAAATCCATCAGTCTAAAATATTTTGGCTGCTACCAGTGTTAACAGCTTTTGGAGGCCAATAAATCTAAAGAACTGAATTTATAAAAAGGTAAAGATAAAAAGTCACCATAGTTACCAGACTCTAGGGCTGCTGTTTCATTACAGAACAATAATTTGGTGATTGCTCAATCATGGTCACCATGCCTCGGGTGAGGGGAGGGGTTGAGAAGCAGAGTACTTTATGGAAACTTCAGCTTGTGCAGGAATGGAACCCATGCTGTTGCCATCATTCTGCATCGCAATTAGCCATCCAGCCAACTGAGCAAACTGATCCTGCCCCCAAATTTATGAAATAACCAAAGAAAGCCAAAAGGACAATTTCTCACTTTTTAAAGCTGTTTCTATGTCTGACCAAAATAAAATGAATTAACAGGAACATTGCAGTCAATTATATATAATATATCGCATATTAAATGAAGATACAGTTAATACAGATCTTACAAACTTACTCAGCAATCCAATCAGCACATCAATCTCAGACATGAAATCCTTGAAAATGCTGTCTTTCTCCCAAAGAATCTTAGCTCCTCTTTTTCCAGGAATTTAACCTGACCCACAGCCAGTCTGAGTTCTGCGGGCACAGTCTATAGAAAAATGCCCTATATATGCACAATTGAAATAGTGTAGATCTACCAATATAGTGTAGATTTAACTAACAGAAGCAGCTGTAGTGTGTTTTTGCCTAATTTGAGCTCCTGGACCTAACCTCCATCTTCTTCTGAGGTTGGATATCTGTATCCTTTTTATTCTGTTTCAACCAGTTTCCATTTCCCTAGAAGTTTTGCTTTCCAATCTCAGTTTCAGTTTCCCTGGAAACCTGAACGTTCAATTTTCTATTTCAGTTAGGATATGATTAAAAAAAAAACAAGCTTTGAAACTACAGATTTTATCATAGCAGCCACATGAAAAAATAAGATAACGCTTTGGGAAAGTAAAACAATGAACGAATGTCATTTTAGGAATTATATAGAAGTGGTCATATCACCCTTAAACAGAAGGAAAACAACAGATTTCCTGTACTTGGGGGAATAGATGATTAGTGCAGTCCCACTCCAACTCCTTGCTACCTAAACACGCCCTGGAAAGAGAAGGAGTCTAAAAAATCCAAATCATCAGGTATGGGACTGAATCACATCCACTCAGTTTTGAGTTGCAACACACAGGTCAAATATTGGAGGGCCATCTGTATCAATCCATCAGTTTATTTAAATTTCAGCTTGCCACTTGAGTCAAGGGTGTAAACTTCTTTGCAAACCTACATTTTGAAGTGCATCTTCAAAACCGAAAGGAATTTCACTAACAATACCATAGCAGAATCAACTATTTTTAATTTAAATTGACTTAACGAAAAATGTTAAACTAAGTTCAAATACAAATACAATATCCTGAGACAAAATTGTTTCATGCAGTGTGTTTAATCACTTCTGTCAAAATCTAAATTAGAACTGAAATCTATTACCATTAAATACAGTTAATAAGACTCAGATATTTCAGTAACTTTTTTTCATGATGATAGACAACATTGAACCTGAAGAAGAATTAAATTAATGCCTATGTTTTCTGTTGTCCATGGTATATGGGCTAATTGATCGAATTAAATGAGTTAATATTTACGAAGTGCACAAAAAAATAACATAAGATCATGTTATGTTTATTCACCGATATCACTACAAACATACACAGCCTTATCTCAAGAGGCCTTTAAAATTAGTGTTTGACAATTACTTAGGACATATAGATAGGACTTAAAACTGCACCCATCTTGTAAAGTCTAATTGGGTAATAAATTAACAGCATAAGGGCTTTAGTAGAAGCTTCTGAAATATCTTCCATGAGAAGTACTACTTCATTAAATATATATTCAGCATTATTGTTTATTAAAATCATTCTATTTGTAATATTAATAATAAGTGAAACAAAATAATAGCTTTTCATGTACCTTGTACAATGATATGGGCCACAGCCTGGATAGACCCTTCAGTGTTGCTTGCATTACAGTTGTACTGTCCCTGATCTTTGAAGGTGACATTCTGCATGAAGAGCCCACCAGAAGTAGTGATGGTGTACCTGAGGTCATCAGGAATTGGGTTGTTGTTACCCTTAGTCCAGATAATGCGAGGTTGAGGATGTCCCGAGACTCCGCATTCAAGTGTGACACTTTCTCCTACCAATACCTCCGTGTTCTGAGGCTGAATCACAAAAGAGGGTTTTGCTGGAAAATACAAGTTAAGTAGGGAACATTTTAATATTCTACCTTCAATTGTCAATTAATGTTAAATCCAAATCATCCAGAACATTATATTGTGAAAACAACTTCCTGCATCAGACAATTCATTAAATTGATGGAACTGTGCTCAATCTCTGCAATCATTGCATATCATGCACTGAGCCTTCAAGAGAAAGTACTATTGCTGGCTTGTCCATGTTCAGTCGATGTGGGATAATTTAGTTACAAGTGGAATAAAGGAAGAAAATGGGAGATACCGGGAATTGAAATAATAACTCCGTGTACATTGTCCCAATTTTTAAACAAAGACAGCTTGCTTTTTTCTACTGTTCAGTAAGTTCTGATATTTCTGAAAACAGGCAAATATTATCTTTAATGGGTACCAATTTTTCAAGCAATAAATAAGCCACAATTTCTCCAACAATGAAAGCTTTGTAAAAAGCACAGATGCCTATCTATAGTGTCAAGAGATTTTCCATTTTTACACAGTGATTGATCCCAAAGTATTGTTCAATGTGTTAGAAATGTTAGCAAAGTTTCAAATCAAAAACTCTCAACACAACATCACTTTTAGGCTTAACAGTTAATGCAGGTAGATGTGGATACTTATGAATCATAGAATCCCCTACAATGTGGAAACAGGCCATTTAGACCAACAAGTCCACACTGACCCTCCAAAGAGAACCCTACCAGACCCATTCCCCTATCCTATTACTCTACATTTACCCCTGAGTAATGCAACTAACCTACACATTCCTGAACACTATGGGCAATTTAGCATGGCCAATTCACCTGACCTTTAAATTTTTGAAAGAAACTGGAGCACTCGGAGGAAACCCACACAGACACAGGGGGAATGCAAAAGCTCCACACAGACAGTTGGCCGAGGCTGGAATCGAACCCAGGTCCCTGGTGCTGTGAGGCAGCAGTGCGAACGATAAAGCCACTTTGCAGCCCAATATTTTAATAATGCAACTTTCAGAGGGGTGTAGATACATGCAACATGAGAGTTATCGATGCATTTTGTAATGAAATGCTTTGAGCCACCACCTCTTTTCATACAAATGTACCTTTGATTGAAATTCTGCTATGTAACTATCTACCGCACAGCACAAATTCAGAGTGTTTTGGTAACATACCACACTTGATTCACTAACATTAAACATGCAGGTACTTAAGATTAGAGGTCAAAAAAGTTCTGAGGAGGAATATTATGGAAGAATAGCTGACAAACACCTAATAATGCGATCATACAGAACACTTGATTTTAAAATTAAGTTCTGTCAGTTACATGATAGGCCAGTCAGATCAAAATTTAAACCATTAATATTAAGAAACTAGGAGAGATATTTTCTCACTGTCTGGTCGCTTGACTGTAATCTGTAGTCTATGAACTTATTAGAAGTTTTTGTGATAGCTTTCAAAAATATAATGTTTTCCTTAATTAAATTTAACTGCAAAGATTAAGTTTGCATCCATATTTCTTCATAGAGTGAGCCAAACAAAGATTCCAATGATAACAGATGTTTTAAAAAAAAGTCCAGGGAACAAAAATAAAAATCAATAACCTCACCTTAAAATAAACAGACATCTTTATTATTATTTTATGAGCTTCATCTTTTTTAATGTTAAAAAAAGAGTCACACATTAAATCTTCTGCCAAAAAAAAGCAAACTTGTCCTGCATTTAATGCTTAAAATATAATAAAAGCAAGATAGTTTAATTCATAAATTGGAACAAATGGGAAAATTAAAAAAAAGGTTATTAGAGTAAGGTTATTAGAGTATGCCATGTTATACTACATTGGTTATTTTACAACCGAAGTTCTTGTTTGATAGGGAATCAGATGAGCTTTTAACAAAAGGAAAAATATGTAATTAAGAAGTGGAGAAAAACTGCTTTCGTAAGCTCCGGTTGAAAGCTAGCATTCCACAATTGTGTTGGTTAATCTTCTGTGTCATCATTTCTACAGATCTAGAACAGACAGAAAATGTAGAGCAGACAGTAAAATATAGTGCAATATAAAATGCTTGAATAGGTTTCCACTTCCTTACATGGTGTTCCAAAATAACGGAGAATTACTTCATTTGTCTTGACCTCTCCTGCGACGTTTTTAGCCATGCACTGGTAGGCACCCTGATCTGACTCTTTTATGTCCTGAATCATTAGTGTACCATCTTCCAATAGATTCACACGATTGTCATCTTCCATATCTATTTCATTACTGAGGGGACACAAATAGGTAATGATGCAGCAACATAGTGTACATCTTGCACAAACTCCTAACTATATCCAAAATAATTAGTTCATACAAGAACACAATAAAGAATTATAAATAAAGTCAAGAATAAACACCCCTTATTGTTCCAGCCATGGATATTTCTGTAAGTTATTCAATGTTAAATGACAGCTAACTGCTTTGCAGTCACATATATATTATATTTGAATAATGTCTACTGCAATTAAGGATTTAAATATGCTCCAGCTTTCATACAAGTGACAATTTGTAAATTGGGAAAAAAGTAATAAACATTAGTTGAATTATATATTAACAAGATACATTGCAGATACATAAAATTTACATCAACCTTCAATGTTAAAGACATAGTTAACAAATACAAAGTAGGGCTGAGGATAGAATTAAAATGTATTAAAGTAATTGTAATTTTCTTAAAATGTATTGGACACCTGGACTAACAATATTTCATCTCTGGGTGTGTACAGCAGTAGAGACTGAACTCTAAGCCATGCTTTGGTTTATTTAGATAGCATGTTGGATTTGAAATGGTTCACACAGACCGAAAAGAAGCCGTTAAGACATAGGAGTAGAAATTAGACCATTCAGTCCATCAAGTCTGCCCCACCACTTAATCATGCCTGATAAGCTTCTCAACCCCATTCTCCCACTTTCTCCCCATAACCTTTGATCCCATTAATACTCAAGAACCTATCTAGCTTAGTCTTAACTATACTTAATGAGTATACAGTATGTGGTATCAATGCTTAAAATAAATAAATTAGTCTGATTACATACACATTGCTGGAGGATTACCTTAGATAATTCACAGCACGTGATCTTTAAAGGAAAAGGGTCACTAAAGAATCTCAACAGGATTTCTGGCAACAAACTTTGTTGATTACTTTGCAGAGGTGATGTAACAAAATTATAGAATGGTGGAAGTTTGGACTGTATTCTTTGCCTAGATTTCAAATGAGTTTTTAAAAATTTCTCATTTGAGAGGCTAAGGAAAGTTGGAACCTTGTGCAATTGGCAAAGAACTTATTGCATTCATATTAATGGAAAACATATATGAACAGAGTTCCATTATAGAGGCTGATCAGAGGAATTGGTTTTCAGGTCATTCACTATCTTTACCACTAATCAGTGTGAAGGACTTGGCAAATAAAGAGGATTGAACCCATGTCTGACAAATTTATTTCAATCTAGACAATTACAGCATGTTGCATTTGGTTAGGTTGACTTCAAACCAGCATACACCAAGAAACTATATATGTCAAGGGCAGCTGAGTAGGAAAAAAACCTGTGTTTACAGTGCATGGTGGAGATCTAAGATCAAAGCTACTAATTAATCTATCCTGAAAACCTAGTTTATTCGTATGTATTACTGGGAGAGGGAGCTGGTGAGCTCATTTGACTAGATGGCTGGTTTGCAGTGCAGAGTGACAACAACAGTGAGTTCAATTCCTGCGCCAGCTGAGGTTATGATGAAAGGTTCTTTTCCTCAACCTCTCCCCTCACCTGAGGGATGGTGGTCCTCAGTTTAAACTACCACCAGTTGTCTCTCTCTCTCTCTAACAAGAGAATGGAATTTTTCTTTTATTGCTGAGAGAAGCAAGTATAAAACAAGAAACACAATCCTTTTTATGCATCAGAATTTGACCAAGCTGCACCTAGAGTTCAATGTCCAGTTTGATTTGTTCACAGGATGGGGATCTCAACCCTTGAAAAAGAGCAGGGCCACTATCTCACGAAATTATTGCCCTTAATTTGCAAAACCCACTTCCAGTCAAGACCTTTTACTTTGGAGAAGTGAAGTGTTATTTTGAGGTCATAAATAATTAATAGAGAATTAATTGAAATGAGTTACCTACACTACACAGGTTATAGTGGACAATTATCAAAAGGAAAAAGAGAGTGACTAAATGATCAGTTTGCAAAATGAGGAAAGCAACCTTCAGCAATTGCCCATTGCATGAGAATTCCAGATAATGGGTTACAGGATAACAGGACTCTATTGTATTCCAAATGATGGCCGTACATGTTCCTGGGAAAGTTAAGTATACAGTAACTAATGTTAACTCACAGTTGGCTCATTAACCTAGGGGTTTGATTCTCACTTGAGGAGGAATTGTATAAAGATTTGAGAGAGATCTTGCATTCAGTTCCTGGACAAACCCTTATTTACCTGGAGATGATGAAATAATGGTCAAAATGTTAGCTTTGCAATGCCACAGATTTCAGTTTGTCTGTTGAGAGTTCAATCCTAATCTTGGGAGCTGTTACTTAAAGGCCCATGAAATGCATTGGTAGTGCCCCCACCTCTGAGCCAAAGGTTTGGTTTCAAGTCCCACCTCAAAATGGTGCATTATAACACTTCTGAACAGGCTGATTAAAATATCTATAGCAGACCACTGCTAGCTGCACTGGTTATTCACTGCAGTTGCTTTTATCATCTTCAGGGCAATTTTCCAGAGTTCTTTCCTAAATTGGTTTCCAACTTGTCCCTTCACCTTCCCCTTCCTAGGAGATTGTGACATGGTATGGACAGCAGAAGTGAGTGATAATGGTGGTGGTTGGGTATAACCAGACAAGTCAGGGGTGATGGGCAAAGGGACTGATAGCATGAGAAATTTGTATTATGCCAGGATGGGACAGGGTTTGTAAAATAATTTATCTTTTCCTGTCCTTCCTATTTGTGTTTAAGATTTTTAAAGGTAGTTCATATTGAGAATATTAATTAAATGGTTGGAATATCTATCCAGAGATGATCAGGAATTTTAACCAGGGGAGGAAGAAAGGAGAGAAATAAAATAATTACTCTTTATAAAAATGAATAAATGTTACATGTGTTCAAAGAAGACAGAAAAATGTTTAAAATCATTCTATTTGCTTATTTTGATGTATTTGCTTCTGCCTTGTTGTGGGGCAGTGTAAGCATATGGAAGTATCACCCAACTATATGAACTATTCAACAACATTGCAGGAAGCAAGCTTCATCATAAATATTCATGCAGTACAGTAAATACTTTCAAAAGGGCTAGTTATCAATGTCCTTTATTCTGCACCTTCAATTTTTTATATAAACGTAAAGACTTAAGTTGTTTCACAATATTTCCATGTTTTACAATATTCAACTTCAAGTTCAAACAGTGTCTTTTACCAAACAGTCCACATTTTGAAAAGCTCAGTTATGTTTACAAAATAAAGCCACCCATAAATTCAACACTGCGGTATTGAAAATGGACTATTGAAAGCATACTAGCTAACACCTTGGAAAATTCAATATGATCCCAAAAAGCAGGACAATGTAACAAGATAAAAAAAAGGATAGAAATTGCTTTTTTCACAAGTGTGTGCTGAGGCCATCCAGTGGGTATAAAATATCATGGGATCTTTTACCAGCAGTGCATGTTACCAAGACTAAATGGCGAGCAAAAATGGCTGCTGAAGCAGATCTCAGCAATTATATCACACCACTGCAAGAGAACCATCTATCTAACCCCAGTCATGACTGGCTGCATCCCTGAGCCTGTTCACAGTCTATGTCACTGTAATAATGTCCTTGTCTAGCCAAAACCTATACATATGCCAAAGAACAGGAACACATTGATATAGTATCAATGGTTTAATTAAATGAAAACTTGCTGGGAATACACAGCAATTACAAATTAACTATTACATCAGTCCCTTAAGTCCTTCGGAACAACGTTTAGATCATTTCACATCTTTATGGCATCTTTGAATATTTGCATCTTTGTCACAACCTGCAATGATGAGTGAACAAGAATACCCTTCAAATTAAAGTTTCTAAAATTTAAGTAAACCACTTTGGCTTCATACAAAATGTTATAAACAACCAGCTGATCTGAGCTACCTCCTGTCTGCTTTTCTGAGGCAGACCATACAGCACCTACTCGCACGCTTCTGTTCACTGACCATGAAATGTGCTTCAAAGCTCACATGCTGTCCATCAGCAAGACTATCTTTCTACTTATCTGTAAAATCACTCACACTGATGCAAGGTCAGTCTGCTATATTTCCTTAAATCCTTGCTTACATTCTCTGGTGTTATGATAATAGCTTGTTGTGTGTTCCACTCCATCATTATTGGTGCACAGTCTTAAGCCTGAGAACAATCATGCAAAATCACTGCAACTCACTTTATTCTTCCCCAGTTTTAGAAATATCTTCATAACTTACCTATTCTGCAATACCTCAACCATCTGTGCTAAGTCTTCTAAATGCTGTTTGGTGTCACCATGGTCTCCTCAAAGGGTTTTTTTGGTCCAAACAGCAGACTGTTGTTCTCCTGATTTTGCTGATTGATAGCTAGTCTCCTTCCCACCCCCCCCTTTCCACTATTGTCTCCAATCTATAAGTGAAATTTCAGTTATTGCCTACTTTCTCATGTCATTTAGAGTGGTTTTCAATGATTAGCCACTGTGAAAAGTGAAAGAGTTACCCAAAGGAGACTTAACTTTTGCTATTCTGGCAGGCTGTTAGAAATTAATTATCATTTAAAATGATAAATGAAAAGGGACTCATGACTTCAAAAGAGCAATTATACAAATTAAAGCCAATATGAAATCCCCACAATGGGCAGTATGATACATCAAGTTGACATTGAATATATTGTGCTCATGTGTAGTTATTACATCTTCTATAGTCTTTGCTAAAGCTGATTTCTGATTATGAACACCTAGGCATAGTTCAAAATTCTGGTTTCTCATTGCATCATCCATAGTACTCACTTATTGTGCAGCCAGATGATATTGGGCTTAGGGTTTCCCTCTGCCCGGCAAGTGAAGTAAACGGTGTTTCCCAGAGTAACATCCACATCTTGTGGCTCAGAAGTGATGCGAGGTCTTTCTACAAGAAAAGAGGATTTGTGTTCAGTTCAAGTTGCTTCCCTGAAATCAAGAAAAGCCACAAAGGTAATTGCTCAACATTGGGAATTATCATTGTGCTGCTGACAAGCACTGATCTGTAACTGGACTGGAGCTTAAAATGAAGAAAATGAAGACCAGCTTCTCTTCTAAATAACTGTTATTACCTAATAAATATAAATCAAAAGTCCTCAATTTCATCTTCAACCAATAATTAACACAAGAGTGCAAAACCAGTTTAGATAGCTTGGAGTACGTAATAGCTGAGGTCAGTTGGTAGCAACCTTACATTTGACTCGGAAGGTTGTATTGAATCAGGATTTCAACACAATCCAGATGACATCTTGTTTCAGAATTGAGAACATCACATTGCTGTGAATGCCTTTATAATTACCATCTGGATGTCCAGATGGTTGGTTGACGAGGCTCTGTAATCTGGCCTTCAGTTCTCCCTCCAGGGATCAAACAACCTACAGGATCAACCCTCCAACGCTTAGACTCAATGCCTCAAAACCCCACACAGTGACATGGGTTTGACTCCTTGTGTAGGGATCAGTAGCTGGTTCCCATCTCTTACTCTATCTTTATATAGGCTTCCCTAACTATGCTCAATGAACTGAAAGGAAAAACATTGTGTTTTCACAAGTTGCCTAACCACAGATATGGGAGGGACACACATCAAAATTCAAAGCTGTAAGGACAGAAGTTTGAGTTACTAGAAATTGTTTTAAGTATAATCAGCTGCATGTGGATGATCAGATTATGATTGAAAACCTACATTGTATTTAAATAATGACTTTGAACTTTTGTCAATGTTATAATTTTTTAATAAGGTTGAACATCTTAAAAGCATAATATTTATTGTATTAATTACAAGGAAAGAAAAGGGGTTTTCACTTTTCATGTTCACAAAGTACTCCACAAAAGTTAGGGAAAGAAGCAATTACAGTTAAACAGTTCTCCTCGACAAATTACACAGTAGATTTTTGTACAAATTCTGACGAGGGTGAGATCAATTAGGTTTTCCTAACATCTCCATTCAGGATAGATTACTGATGATGTGGACTAGATTGAGCTTATTTTAAACTTCATTTCTTGCTCACATCATATTTGTATAATAACAAATCTTTTTTTGAAATTGAAATAAAGATGATTGGGTTTCTTGATTATTGAGAAGGAACATGAGTCAGTCACGCATTGTTGATGGGTGATCATTCAATCCTGAAGAAAAACAAAAAGATTAAAAAGAAGTAGGGGGAGGAGGGATAAAAGAAAAATTGCTCAATTCAACACAAAGTAAAAATTAAAACAGAAACTCTACCCAACTTGAAAGGCTCAATTACTCAATAGTTTGTCTCTGAGACCACCAGCAGAGACCAGAGTTGGGAAAGAGCTACAGAACAGAAACAGCCTATTCAACCTTACCTTATTCATAAAACCTTCAAGTCCAGGTAGCATCCTAGTAAATCTTTCTTGTTTAATTATATCCTTTCGATAGTAGGGCAACCAGAGCTGCATGGAGTACTCTAAATTTGGCCTCATCAGTATCTTATATTGCTGCAATAAGACCTCCCATCTCATATATTCATTGTTCTGACTGATGAAAACAAGCATACCCAAAGCTTTCTTCACCACTCTGTCTACTTGTGACTTCACTTTCAAGGAGCTATGAACCTGTACCATTGGACCTCTGTTCTATAACACTGCCCAAGCGCTACCATTGGCTGTAACTCCTACCTCGGTTTTGTTAACCAAAATACAACACCTTGTATTTATCTAAATTAAACTCCATTCCTCATCCCACTGGCCAACTTGATTAAAATCTCACTATATTCCCAGATAACCCTCTTCACTGTCCACTACATCACCAATCTTGGTGTTATCTGTAGATGTACAAACTATACATCCTAAATTCTTATCCAAACCATTTGTATAAATGACCAATAACAGTGGCCCTAGCACCGATCTTTATGGCACACAGTTGATCACTGGCTTCCATTCTGAAAAACAACCCTCTTCCACCATCCTCTATCTTTACCATTAAGCCAATTTTGTATCTAACTGGCTAGCTCTCCATGAATCCCAAGAGATTTAACTTTACTGAACAACCTATCATGTGGTACCTTGTCAAACACCTTGCTAAAGTCTGTGTAGACAAAGTCTACTGCTTTGCTTTACTCTACGTTCTTGGCCACCCCTTCAAAAAAAACTCAATCATATTCATGAGATATGATTTCCCACACACAAAGCCATACTGACTACTCCAAATAAATCTTAGCCTCTCTAAATGCCTATAGATCCTGTCTCTCAGAATCCCCTCTAACAACTGACCCAGTACAAATGTCACCGGTCTGTAGTTCCCAGGCATTTTCCTGCAGCCACTTCTTAAATAATGGCACAAGATTCTCCACACTCCAATCTTTATGCACTTCACCCATGGTAGTCAACAATACAAATACATTTTTTGGGTCCCATTGACAGGATGGAGCCAAGCTGAAGTGGTAGCTCTTTGATATATAGTCAATATAGTGCTCAACATTGATACTGGATCCTATGATGTCTTAAGGCATCAAGCTAAAAATGGGCCAGGAAACTTGCTGATTACCACATGCCACATCGCCTGAATCAGTACTTCATGTGAACACAGCATGGAGAGTTGAAAGGGTAGAGAATGTGATCTGAGTATGTGGCTTCAATATTCATTACTAAGAGAGATTCCACAGCACCACCTGCTGACCAAGGCACCAGGGGTAGAGGGCCAGACTTCAAACACATCTAGCATTATATGCCTAGGTATCCATTAGATGTAGTGGGCCCTGAGCAGCAGCAGAATCATACACTGCATGACTTAGACAACCTGCAAACTCTCAGCCCTGCATATCTCCCAGTCTATAGTTACCATCAAGCCAGGGACTCACCCTGGTTCAATGAAGGGACAGAACAACATGCCAGGAGTAGCACCAGCCAGACCTCGGCAGGAGATGACAACCTGCTGAAACTCTTGTGGTCTTTAGCTACAAACAGGACGACTTGCATGCCAAATAGCATAACCAACCCCACAATCAATGGTTCGGATCTATCTCTACAGTCCTGCACATTTAGTTGGACATTTTGGTGGACAATGAAACAAACTCATTGGAGGAGGATGCTGCTCTCCAACAACTAAATCCTCTGTTATTGGAAGCCCAGAACATCAGGGCAAAAATAAGACTGAAACAGTGGAGTGCTGAGGTGATGATGCATTTCAACCTCATCTAGTGGCTCCCAGCATCACAGATACCAATCTTCAGAAGATTTGATTGACTCCACACATGGTCAAGAAATGGCTGTAGGCACCGAGAGGATGGATTTTTGGCTCAAGAGTCTAGAACTAGGGAACATGGTTCCATATGTCTGTCAATGATGAAAATGGTGAATCTCTCAAAAACTGGACATCCTGCCATTGAATACTCCATTTCTAATTATTAATAGGGGATGGATTTGGGGACAGCACAGTCTTCACACATGCAGGGTTCAGCGCAACACTAGCCAGTGAAATAATTAATTGTTGTAACCCTTTGATGGAGAAAGTGTGCGCAAAATGGACCAAGTCAGAGCAGGTCTGTTTCAGTGAATTTATTCTGTATAACCAGGGTACTCCTTTGGATATGATCCCAGGACACATCGTGGGGAGTGGGGTGTGGTGGTGGTGTGGCGGGGGGGGGCGGGGGTTCGTGGTGGTGGAGGAGGTGGGCGGTCTGGTATATGTGCAGTGAAGGTCTGATGCACTTATAGGTGGGTCAGGTACTCAATGGGGTTGTTGTAAATGCACAGAACATTGTCTAAAAAGTGCATAAACTAATCAAAATCATATAAGCTGTCAAAGAACCTAGAATACAAATGGTTCTTTACATGAGAGATTCACTGAAGGAACTGAATTTTGTTTTAATCAGAGCATTTTTAAAAAAATAGTGATGTCATCAATAGAGATGAATAAAGTTTTGTTAGCATGGCTCCTGAGGTTTCCCCATTGTGGATAGTAGGGGGTCAGACACTAAGTTGGCATAAGAGCTTTAAAAGGGCAAAGGTGGTGAGTAGAGGAGCATAGACTAGCAAAGGGAGAAACGAGGGGTTATGGAGATGAAGGCAGCTCGGCACAGTGGCATAAGTTCACAGAAGGATTAAAAAGAAGACCACGGTGGGAGTACAGTGTGAAAGCAAGGCTCTGAGGGTAAGGAGTGGCAAGGGATAGCTTATTGGGGATTGGGGGATCTGTCAGGGAAGAGAGTTTGTGAGGAGTTCTTATATAGTAGAAAATAACTATTTAAACAGAGTATAGGTTCACACTTTTAGTGACAGCTGTATTTGAGTTAGCCAGATGCCATTCGGATTACTAGTTTCCATAAATACACAATCTGTTCAACCTCAAATAATTCAATTAATACATCCATCGTTTGTCCCTTTTTACCATTAGGTCTCTGGCATACCTTCAGACCAGAGTTGTTAATAACAGGGGTGAGGGTTTGAGGGACATTTTTAGTCCCATTCCTTTTTGGTTGAACTGCAGTACAGGACCGTGCATGGAGGCGGACTGCATTCACAGCAAAAAACCCATGCTTTAGAGTTCACTTCAGGGAACCTGCCATCCCAGAACAAAAACATGACCTTCCATGCCAATTATTCTCCCAGGTAAAGTTTAAGAGGATGTGAAACATCTTGTCTTCATGCTCCTAACTGCAGATGAAAATTGGGGCCATAGACTCAAATCAAGGGTTGGTCACAGGGGTCTGTGAATCTTTTGAATTCTCCACCCCAGAGATCAATGTGTCTTCAGATAATTAGCATATTCAAGGATGAGGGAGATGGTTTTTAGACTAAGTGAATCAAAAGATATGGGGCTCAGGCAACAAAGTAGATTCAAAGTTAAAGATCAGAAACAAGGCTATCAAATAATAAAGCACGCTCCTCCTGCCTCAAGTTATGTTAATTATCAATAATTAGTAACTTTAGCTTATCCTCTTAAATGGGATAAGTTAACTTGGGTTTTCAACTTTCCTGCACTTTTCTGAATCAAGTCGAGACACAGATATCATCCTTTATTACATTAATGCATACTGTAATGAAGGTGAAATGCACCAAATGTTTATAAAGATTAATTGGCATGTCCTGATGAGAATATGCTCTTGGTTTTTTTCATCAACCCTGCATATTGTACTGTATTTAAGAATCCGCAACAGATTCTTCTCCTTACAGAAATAAATGAATATATTCTTACTGTCATTATCTGTTTATCTTCCTCATTTTTGTGGATTCCCTTTTGCCCTACATTAACCAATCCCACACATTTCTTGTCCTATTTCCTAACCTATACAGGTCCCTGTGCACCTGATCTGTTTCTTACTTATTATATACCCTCCAAATTTTAAATCATTAGCAGACTTAGAGAATAGCATAATTTTTTCCAAATCATTAACATACGATGAAAACAATGATTCTAGAACAGATCCATTTGACATCTGGACTTAGCTACTGTTGCTTTACCAAGTAAATCACTTGGTTTTACAGTCCAAAAGTTCCTCTTAATTCAAATCATTCTATCACATGAAAAATCAATATCTGCATCAAATGTACTGCTGAAGGTTTTAAACCTATTGAGTTCATCTGATTAGCTAACTTAGCTCTATACTCAAAAAAAAAAGACTAATAGTCAGCAAAACCTATTACTTGCGAAGCCACGTTCAGTACTTATCACATTAGTTTTTGCCTAAAACTTTCTCCTTTTTGAATCATTTACCCACTACTGATACCTGTAAATTTCCTGGGTACTCTTCCTTTCATGGTTTTTTTTAGAAATTATCAAATTCTCCTTTTTTCCCCAGTATTCTTATACAACATCTTTACTCAAATGTTCCACTTACAATGTATTAAGATAAAGTTTCCAAAGTTTTTTAGCAACCATCTTTTTTTCTAGGAAATTAGGTACATAAAAACATTTTTAAAATGTTATAATCCACAACAAAATGATCAAAGCTAAACTATTCAATTGCTTTTATTGCATTTGAAAATTTGCCACGAAAATATCCAGACTGCCTCTTACATACAGTATCTAGGAATTCAGTTGATAAGTTTCTCCACAACATAGAACATAGAACAGTACAGCACAGAACAGGCCCTTCAGCCCACGATGTTGTGCCAACCACTGATCCTCATGTATGCACCCTCAAATTTCTGTGACCATATGCATGTCCAGTAGTCTCTTAAATGTCCCCAATGACCTTGCTTCCACAATTACTGCTGTCAACGCATTCCATGCTCTCACAACTCTGTGTAAAGAACCCGTCTCTGACATCCCCTCTATACTCTCCTCCAACCAGCTTAAAACTATGACCTCCTCATGTTAGTCATTGCTGCCCTGGGAAATAGTCTCTGGCTATCGACCTCTATCTATGCCTCTCATTATCTTGTATACTTCAATTAGGTCCCCTCTCCTCTTCCTTTTCTCTAATGGAAAAAAGTCTGAGCTCAGTCAACCTCTCTTCATAAGAAAAACCCTCCAGTCCAGGCAGCATCCTGGTAAACCTCCTCTGAACCCTCTCCAAAGCATCCACATCTTTCCTATAATAGGGTGACCAGAACTGGATGCAGTATTCCAAGTGTGGTCTAACCAAAGTTAGATAGAGCTGCAACAAGATCTCACGGCTCTTAAACTCAATCCCCCTGTTAATGAAAGCCAAAACATCATATGCTTTCTTAACAACCCTGTCCACTTGGGTGGCTATTTTAAGGGATCTATGTACCTGCACACCAAGATCCCTCTGTTCCTCCACACTGTCAAGATTCCTATCCTTAATCCTGTACTCAGCTTTCAAATTCGACCTTCCAAAATGCATCACCTCGCATTTATCCAGGTTGAACTCCATCTGCCACATATCGACTCAGAGGAGCAGGCAGCAGAGGAAATCTCCCAGTATGCAGAATGAAGAAAGCCCTGTTTACTGGCCCTCCATAAACATTTGAAACCACCTTCCTTCTGCATTCAATGATCATGGCTCAAAGCTCCTTGCCATCTGGTGAGAAACACAGATTAAAATCCAGGGTTGCTTACTGCAGTACAATACTCTGTCAAGGTAACTTCCACATTATCTGCTTGTGTAAGCAATAGATTAAAGCTTGAACTTCAAACTTTGCTCTAACTTTAATATCAGGTGAATAGTTACTACAATTGCAGATTAGTGATATATAACAAAAATTAATCACGCAACCTGCAACTCTCACCAATCTCTGTCTCAGTCAAAAATGTTCCTACTCCATGTCCCAGCTCCAGACCACTTTCACCACAGATCCAGTGGCAACTTGCT
The DNA here is from genome assembly GCF_020745735.1 of Hemiscyllium ocellatum. Taxonomy (NCBI): domain Eukaryota; kingdom Metazoa; phylum Chordata; class Chondrichthyes; order Orectolobiformes; family Hemiscylliidae; genus Hemiscyllium; species Hemiscyllium ocellatum. Next base: position 38,824,176 of record NC_083415.1, read on the forward strand.
CTCAGCTCTTACAATTCTATTTTGGGTCTCAGCTCAAGGTTCTCAATTCGTCAAATTCCCTCCATTGTTGCATAAACGTCAGCCTCATGCTGTGTTCCTGAAGTCCTACTCCAACTTGTACTATGCTGAATGAATCCATTCACTCAGTCAGTGTTACACTGACTGACTGATTGCCCACAGGGAGAGGGAGTACAATAGTTGGTGGGGGGTGGAGCAAAGCAAACATCCATGAAGAAACCCAGAGGATAGTGATTAGTTAACAAAACAAAATAATGGAGACAATTTAACTTACTTACCACAATTAAACTCCTGCACTGTTACTGTTGTAATCGACCGTCCCTGCAATCTACTGGGATGCTCACAGGTAGCAGCTGTCTGGGCGTTACCATGTTCAGCATATTTCTTCAGGAGTTCTGCCAGCCACATTAACTCACAGTCACAGATCAGTGAATTGGAGTCCAAGCGACTACAAAATACAATTATAAAAGAATTATTACAAAGTTAGAGAACAGTTCATAAGCTACACAGGTAAATTGTTTAGTGAGTGTGTACTCGTGAGATTATAATCCAATTTTTGTTAAACATCTTTGAAGATTTAATCCTGTCATAAAGAATTTCCATTCCACTTGAATATCATGCACAACTTAAAATCTTGTTTTTTTAAGAAGCATATTTATATTTGCTGGTTTTGTTTCAATTTAGTGCACCTTGACATTCAGGAAGAACACTTACCACTTATCTCTTTGATGGATCAATCCTGATTAAGAATATCAGCAATACATCCAGCCTTATCCAGTCCATTGTTTTCCTGGCTGCTCTTCCATAACCTGCCCTTCAGAAGCTCAAGCATAAGCAAATGCAGGCCACAATTTTATCCCCTATCCCCTACCCCCCCACCCCCAGTGCAGGCTGTGGAGAGGGTGGAAGTGATGGGCATGAAATCGAGAGAGATGCTGTGCCCGTTCACTCACTTCCATTGGGAAAGTGTCAGGTGGTTCACCCACCCTTGGATAATTGAGGATTTTAAGTGGCCAATTAATTTTTATCAGTGAGGAGCTTGGTAACCTTGCTGCAGGCTTGGAGAGGAGTGGCATTCCTCTTGTGCCTAATGGGGAGCAGACTAACAAAAGGATCCACCCCCTCCTATCTGTTACTGCCCAATATGACCTTTATGACTGGCCCAAGCAAAGCTGCACATCCGATTGATCCTCCCACATCAGGAAGAGACATCATCTCAGGCAATTAATTCCCCAAATGATCATAAAGTCGGGTTGTGGCTTTCCTGGTATCTTTTCAGCCAGTGGGTGGGCCCACTTCCTTCATGTCAAATCCAGCCCATAGTGAACACAGTCTTGTCATACAAATTAAATACCCACATGCTACATTCTCATGGCTACACTCAAATTCGTAGCAACTCCTGAAGTGTAGCCATGAAAAGATCCATTTACTCAATTAACAGATGGCAATATAACTAAGAAATTTGCAACTTTGCATTTACTCACTTTTAACCAAGTTTTGTAATTTCTGTGCTGAGTAATAAACAGCTTGTTTTTTCCAGAACAGATGAACTGTGATCATTAGTCAGCATAATTGACTGTGTAGGTTTTATAAACCCTCCTGCCAATGACAGATAGTGGATCAATTCGCAAAACAGTTCAGCAGGAAAGATTTCTATTGCCTTGTCACCACGTCTAAACCTGTAGCTGAGGGTAGATTCATGACTTCAATTTTGAGGTACTTAGTGAATATATTAGTGCAAATTAGGTTAAACAAAGATAGCGTCTTCTTTGCAGAGCTGATTAAGTAAAGGGAATGACAATAGTTGTGCTCCCAGCAAGGGATTTCTACTCTGTCTATGCTGCTTTACTGTTACAGTACTGCAATATTGTTAACTCCCCACTGACATGTCGCATGGCAGTTCACCAAAGCAAATCTATTGGTTTTGCTGGGGCTAGCCACTTAAAATACATAAAATATTGGCAGACATGTAAACACAAGGAAAACTGAGCTTACAAATTAACCCGCTTCACAGAAGTTGAATTTAACAGCATAAATACCAGGAAATGGTTTGTGGATGCAGGCTCCTGGAACCAGACTTAAAAGAGAAATATAAAACTCAGTTAATTGGTGGGCATGTAGCCAACTGTCTTTCCAGGTTCCAGTGAAAATAAAATGGAGTAGGATTCATCGAGTCATATAGCACAGAAACAGACCCTTCAGTCCAACTAGTCATGCCAACCATGTTCCCAAACTAAACTAGTCCCTCCAAATCTTTCCTACTTATGTATCTGTTCAAAATGTCTTTAAGTATTGTAACTGTACCTGCATCCACCACTTCCTCTGGCAGGTCATTCTGCAAACTAACCATCCCTTTTTGTTTTAAGAAAATTGCCCTCTTGTCCTTTTTAAAAACTTCTTCCTTTCACATTAAAAATATGCCCTGAGTTTTGAACTCCCCCACTCACAATCATGAGGGCCATAGATAAACCTCTACAAGGTCTGTAAGGTCACCTTTCCCCTCAATCCATTATGCTGCACTGAAAAAAAAAATGCCCTAGCCCCTTATTTTAACTCAAACCCCTCATTCCTGTCAACATCCTGGTAAATCTTTTCTGAACCCTGTCCAATTTAATAATATCCTCCCTATGACAGGGTGACTAGATGTGCACACAATACTTTGGAAGAGGCCTTACCAATATCCTGTACAACCACAACAGTACATCCCAACTCCTATACCAAAGGTCTGAGCAATGAAGGCAAGCGTGCTGAACGCCTTCTTAACTATCATATCTACCTGTGATGCAACTTTCAAAGAATTATATACCTAAACCCTTTAGGTCTCTCTATTCTACAACATTGTCCAGAGCGCTACCATTAACTGTATAAGTTCTGCCCTTGTTGGCTTTACCAAAATGCAATACCTCACACTTATCCAAATTAAACTTTATCTGCCACTTCTCAGCCCATTGACTCAAGTGGTCAAGATCTCTGTAATCGCGGATAACCTTCTTCACTGTCCACTATGCCACCAATTATGGTGTTGTCTGCAAATTCATGAACCAAACCTCCTAAATTCTCAACTAAATCACTTATATAAAATGACAAAAAGCAGTGTACCATGTACCGATCGCTATGGAATACTGCTGGTCACATGTCTCCAGTCTGAAAAACAACCCTCCACCATAACTACCCTCTGTGTCTTACCGTCAAGCCAATTTTGTATCCAACTGGCAGGTTCTCTCTGAATCCTATGTGATCTAACTTTAATAATTAGTGTACCATGAGGAACCTTGTCAAAGGCTTTACTAAAGTCCAGCTAAAAAACGGCTACAGCTCTGCCCTCCTCAATCTTGGTTACTTCATTTCAAAACTCAAATCATGCTCGTGAGACACTATTTTCCTCAAAACCATACTGCCTATCCCTAATCAATCCCTGCCTCACCAAATACATAGCAATCCTATCTTTCAGTATCCTCTCCAAAAACCTATCCACCACTACTGGCAGACTTACAAGTCTATAGTTCCCAGACTTCTCCTTACAGCCTTTCTTAAATAAAAAGCCAACATTAGCCACTCTCCAGTTCTCTGGCACTTCACCCATGGTTATAGATCAAGCAAATATTCATCTGATAAAAGCTGATGTGGCAGCAATACACTGTCACATGGAATGCCAGTACATCCCAGAACACTCATCCAGAGTACTACAGATTACTCGAAAAGGAGAATGCTAATCCTCATTATCCATGGATAGCCACTTTCAACATCAGCCCCATAACTTCAGGTTTCACCTTTCTGTAGTTAATACTGAGCATTTCTGAGATTTTTGGGTTTTCCTAAACTTCTGCCATAATGTAGTAAAATGATAGCAATCCTGCAGAAACTGCATTTATATAATTGCTCTTGGGTTTCCATCCACCTTGGCAAATTAACAGCAAATCCTGTGGAAATTCTATTCTTCATGGTTTGACCAACAGCTGTGTAAATTCAGCATCTCATTGAAAAATCCATACCTATCTTTGTTAACACAGTGGTTTTGGGGTGGGAAAGCTTTAACAATTTCTTCCTTGTTTGTTCTTCATCCAATGTGGGCGCACCTTCCTGGAGAAGGTGGTGGTGAACTGGTCTCCTGAACCACTGCAGCCTAAGATGTGGGCACAACCTGCCATTCAGAAATGAGGTCCAGGATTTTGGACAAGTGACAGTGAAGAAATGCAATATAGTTCCAACTCAGGAGGGAGAGAGAATTGGTGGGGAACTTGCATGTGGCTGCGGTCCTTGTTCTTCTGAAGAGGAGGGGTGTGCATTAGGAATGTGTTGTCAATAGACACAAAGCAATTTCCAAACCCATTTTTTGGTTGGGAACCAAATCAAAAGCAGAAGGCAACAAGAGAATATTTGTCCATGTCTACACCAATGATTTCATTTATTACCCACCACTGACTTTGTTTCGTGTTATGCTGGCAACAGTGCCAGTCACTCCTATTCCACCCATACAGTCATACTGCTTTTGAATTGTTTGGTATAAGCCTTCAATTTCAAATTTCAAATAGTGTGCTCATGCTTCTCCTCTGGCACTGCTCATTTGAAAACTTGGTTGTAATGTAAGAAGGGCAGACTCCAAAGTGCTTCACCTTGGCACACAGCAAATCAACTCAAGTCGGAAAACTCTTTGAATACAAATGTACTCAATTTCACAACAGTTACATAAGCAAATGTAACTTACAGTCTTTTCAATGATTCAAGTTGGTGGAAAGTCCCTGGATGTATTCTTGATAGTCTATTGTTGTGCAAGAACCTGCAAAATTAAAGAATCATGGATTTAAAAATAGTACTAGTTGGTTTGTGATGAACACAAAAAGGCAACAGCTGTTTAACTCAGAAATACAATCAAATGTTGTTTGAGACAATTGTAGTGTTCAGGAATTAGCTGGAAGGCTCTCAGTTTGCAACTTAAATAATTCATTTCAGGGTCTGGGAGAAATTCCCAAGTCCACTATTCCACCAAGCAATTATTCATTTATTTTAAACATGTCATTCATTGTTCATTTCAATGACTGCAAGACCAGAGCAGAGGGGAGTTTTTAGAATAATGTGCTAAATATATGTACATTGATAACTGATGGTGCAATTTCAAGGCCCTTTGTTAGATCAAAAGTTCAAGGACATTAGACATCTTAAAGCTGTTTGCACAGTGCTGTTTCCAAATGATCAGTTTTGGAAAAAAAAGCAAAAGAGGCTGTACTCACAATCTTTCAAGTTTAGGAAGGTCAGTAAAAGTTTCAGATTCTAACACTTCTATATTATTGAAGTGAAGATACCTGTTAGAGGGAAAAGAAAATTTGATTATATAACTGCAGTAAAAGAAATGGTCATTCCATTGTCGAGCTAACTCTTGTTATCTTTCAATAGAAATGCTCATCCAATTACCTTTGGAATGACCTAATGGCCTTTATCTCAACAGGTAAGATCTAGTAATACAGTGGCCGGGGTGAATGACCTACAGACAGGAGTTCAAATTCCACCATGGCAATGGGAAATTTAAATTCTGTTCGCTTCATAAATAAGTACACAAAGTTGATCTCTTTAACAATGATGGCAATACTGTCGTGATATAATGTAAGTGAAATTTCAAAGACGTTTATCTGAAAATGCTGACAATCATTAGCCTTCTCCATAAAGACATGGATATCAACAATCCCATAATTGTGCACTCATAACAAAGGAGCGATAGTCAACGTCAGATGTGTTTAGAAAACAGAAATTTCTAAAAAATCTCAGCAGCTCTGGCAGCATCTGTTGACAGTTAGTTCTGAGGAGGGGTCAGTGGACACAATACGTTAACTCTGATTTCTCTCCACAAATGCTGCCAGACCTGCTGAGCTTTTCCCACAATTCCTGTTTTTGTTCCTGACTTCCAGCATCCACAGGGCTTTCAGTTTTTCATTCAGATGTGTTTATGCTGTCTCCCTGTTAACACTATGTATCACCTCACTGTCATTGACTCTGAACTTGCCTCCGATATGGCCAACCAAGCCATCCCATTAACGCAAATTAGGAAAAGGTCAATAAATTCCAACCTTTCCAGCAGTGCATCCATTCCATGTATAAATTAAAACATTACATAGGAAGATCATTTTTAAACTTACAGCTGTTCCAGTGAAACCAATCCCTTGAATGCTTGTGTCTGAATTGTCTGGATTTCATTTTTGTAAAGGTATCTTAAAAGCAAAAGATAACGCTTGTAAGGCAATATCTTAAATCAGATAATGTACTGCCAAGTCATCCATCATACTTTTGTTTTTACATCAGGCTTACAATCGTTCACAGACTATGCATTCCCATTGGGAACCTGACACGCACACTTTAGCTTTAAAAGAAGTGCAATGGAACTTCCTGAAACAGAGAAATTCATGGATAATAACTCCACTGGTTAGTTAGATAACCATAGATTTGATCAGAATTACACTGCTTATATCTCTGTGGAGTATTTCATAAATTCCCATACTGATTTTGACTAGCAGTTTCAAACAATTATGTGGTGGTCTGGCACAAATATTAACACTTGCTTCAGGGTCATTAGTTTGAGACATATTTTGGCACCTTGTGCCTTGACGTACAAGTCAAATTGGAAAATTAATAAAAATTGACAGCCTCAGAAGATTTTCAACTCCAAAATATGTCTATGTATGTTGCATTCTAAGAGTAACATGGCATGACTTAGTTCAGCTTTAACTGCAGATATAACCACCATTACATTCACAGCAGAAACATGGGTTTTTTTCTTATTTCTGGAGGAGAAATTGGAGACTTTTGTTGCTATGTATTGCCACTAAATGTAATATAAAATTACATCTGTAACTGTCAAAGTAGTAGACGTCCTGTTGCCTGAAATTATGCTGCCACTTTCTGCAGTCCACAATAACCTAATTGTTGATCCCACCATAATAGTGATATGAATCTTAGAGTAATTTCCTCTCAAATTTCACACTGGTGCTGTTCTTCTCAACTCTTCCCTTTACCCAAACCTGACAGGATTTTGATACCTACAGCAACTAAAAAGCCATAGACATGAATTCTTCCTTTTGTAAAAGGAAGTTTATGCTCACACCTCCTAATCTCCAATACACCAAACTGGTGTGTGCCTCCCTGCCCATTCCTTTTCCACTGTGAATGTTCTGCTTTATGCCAATTGTAGACCAGTTGACAGGTACATTCACATGATGGGTATGAACTGTATTCCCTTTCACTCTTGCACATAGGACCACAGGAGTTGTTGTTTGGAGGCGCATAATATGCATTGGTATGTGTGAACATCCATTTTGAATGGTAGCGATCTAATGAGTCGATAAATGGTAGCAAATGGATGAATGCATAAAATGCGTGAATGGGCACGGTGTAGGTTGGTTCAGGTGATAGGTGCGTAGCATGGCAGCTGCGGTTTTAGAAGGGTCAAGCAGTAAATGGGTAAGATCATCAGTCTGGAAGGTGGGTGAAGTGATAAAAGAAATATAAACAAAGTGCTGGCAAAACTCAGGTCTGGCAACATCCATGGAAAGAGAAAAACAGTCAACATTTCAAACCTGATTTAGCACTTCTTCAGAACAGGTGGTAGGTAAGTGGTGGAAGTCAGGTCATGGGGATGAGTGATCAGCCAATTTTGTCAGGGTGGTCAGTGACAGTGATATGGATGTCAATTCTACAGTTATCCAAGTGTTAAATTAGGATTGTTTTGTCTACAGGTAACATCCAGGTTACTTTGGAACCGTCTGAAGTCTTCAGCTGCAACTCAGTTTGGAGGCATTTACAATGGGCCCTTGTCAGAAGTTAAAGTTTCGCAGACAATTCCTAAACAGGCCATTGTGTGAGGACTACCCTTGGGTCATAAAACACCTCTCCAGTCACAAATCTGGTCTCCAATGGTCTAGAGCCTGGCAGATTTGGGCCCTTATCAAGGGCTTGCAAGGTGAGAAGATATTGTGCTTAAGTTCCAGTCCAACTTACTGCACTTAGATTCACAGCATAGTTATTAACTTACAGTTTTTCCTACATCACGAGAGAGAATATTGAGGAGGCTTGTTTCAGTTTTACAAAATATAAAATAAACCCATTAACATTAATGGTTAGTTATACATTGTACTGAGTTGAGGATTCTTTCCCAGACATGATTTATAAGCATTCCTCAAACACTTGAAATTTCAAGCTTAAGGGAAACAAAACACATTCAGAGTTTGCAGTGTTTGTTGGCAACTTTTAACAACAAGATGCACTTCTGCATCATGTTTGGTGATTGGCTGCCCAATGAAGTAGCTGTTTCACATTATCCACAGTTAATGAGCACATGGACACCACATCTGTGAAGCAAACGCAAAGAATGAGATAATATTGAGATCAATATCATCTTGCTGAAAATAGGTATCTATAAATTTATGTCATGACACAAGAATATTTATGCACATTTTCTTTCTAATACGAGATGCAACCCACAGCAAATACTTTAAATGTCAACTCACAGATATTTCAGATTTTCTAGCTCCTCAAATGCCCGCCGTGGAATCCCCTTAATTTGATTATTGTTGAGCAGCCTGCAGGGAAAAAAAATCAGTGAACTTATATCATTAAAAACGTTTAAGTTTGAATGCACTTCCAAGACTGGGTTTTATTTTTGAAAACTATTTGTAGATAATGTAAGGGCAACTGTCTCAAATGACAGATCGGAAAGTTATTCTGATCTGACAGAATTTACCTGTCTTCAAGGCACGTATACAGAATAGAAATGCAACATTTCCAAAATTCAAATTAGGCAAACTAATGAATAAAGTATCATTAATATAAGTCAAAGTTGTTTGGGCAGCAGGAGGTGGATTGCCAGAGTTCAAAGCCTGCATGTGGCCTACTCTCAGCTCTCTGCAATCTCCCCTTGCAAGAGAGAACAAAACTTCAAGGAGTGGTACAGAACTGGAGGGGCAGGTGTAAAAACTAGCAATGACCAGCAGTGTGCACCCACTGTGGAAGGATATCTGGTTTCTGGAGGCTGTAGACATCAACAACAGCTTACCATGAAAGGCTAAACCTCCTGATGCACAAATGTATTGAAACTGCTGCTATTGTCACTTGGCTAGTCATCCAGAGAAGCAGGCTAATTCTCTGGAAAAATAGGTTCAATGAATACACCTGAAATTTAAGATAATCTATGGTGACCCTGAAATCATTGTTGATTGCTCCAAGAACCCATTTGGTTCACTAATGCCCTCCAGGGAGGGAAAATCTGATCCTTTCCTGGCCTAATATGACTCCACATCTATGGCAATATGGTTGACTCTTAAATGGCCTGGCTAGCCATTCAGGTTGTATTTAAAAGACTGATGAAAGGAATGAAATCAGAGGTACCACCAACATCAACCAAGGGAACAGCATACACAATTCTATTGATTCTACAATGTCCTCCTTACTAAACATTTGGGGGCTTGGGCCAAAATTGGGAGATCTGTCCAAAAGACTAGTTAAACAACAGTCTGTCACTCTCATGGAATCATACTTTACAATGTCCCAGGCAACACCATCACTATCTCTGGGTATGTCCTATCCCATCCCCAGGACAAAACTACCAGGTGGGGGCAGCACAGTGGGCATCCAGACAGGAGGGCTTTACCTTGGATTCCAGATCCCGTGAAGTCTCATGCCATCAGGCCAAACATAAACAAGAAAATCTCCTGCTAATTACGACCTGTGGCCTCACATGTCTGATGAATCTATTCTCTTCCATGTTGAACATTGCTTGGAGGATGGCAGGGCCCAGAATATAGTCTGCATGGGGCACTATTTACAAAAGTGAGTCAACTGCATCACTGACTGAACTGGTAGAGTCCTAAGGACATAACTCCTACACCAGGCCTGCGGCATGAGATGAGTATACAAACAGAAGGGAAAAATTACATGGCGTCATCCTCACTAATCTACTGGTAATAGTTGCATTTGTTCATGCCAGTGTCAGTAGGAGTGATCACCATAGTCCTCTTGGAGATGAAATCCTGTTATCACATGGTGAATGAGATAGACTTCTAACAGATCTAGCAAATTGAGGCTGGGCAACCATGAGGCAATGTGAGCCATCAGTGGCAGCAGCATTGTAATCAACCACAATTTTTCACCTAATGGCACATCCCCCAGTCTACATCATACCAGGGTGTAAACCTTGGTGCAATGAAGAGTGTAGGAGGACATGCCTGTTGCAGAAACAGGCATTGACTCTACAACATCCTCCTTACTAAACATCTGAGGGCTTGTGTCAAACTTGGGAGATCTGTCCAAAAGACTAGTTGAACAACAGCATATCACTCATAAAATCGTACCTTACAATGCCCCAGGCAACACCATCACTATCCCTGGGTATGTCCTATCCTATCCCCAGGACAAAACTACCAGGACAGTGGCATCAACAAGGAGTCCACCTGAAGTTACAATGCATGCCAAAGCAGCATGGAATAGACAGAGCCTACCACCAAAAGATTCAACTCTAATTCTGTAACATTCAATTGTGAATGGTAGAGAATAATTAAGCAACTCACTGGAGTAGGCAGCACCATAAACATCCCAAATCTCAACAATGGGGGGGGGGGGGGGGGGAGGGGTTGAACGCATCTTTGCAAAGACAAGACTAATGTATTTGCTAACATCTTCAGTCAGAATTGCCCAGTTGATGACCCGTCTGTTTCCAAGCTTCTAAGAATCACTGATGCTAACTTTCAAACAATTTGATTCACTCCACTTTGTATCAAGAAACAGCTGAAGTCACTAGATACAAGAAAGGATGAGAACCTGGCAACATTCTGACAATAGGACTGAAGACATTTATACCAGAACTAGCTGTGTTCATAGCTAAGCCATTCCACGGCAGTAGCAACATGAACATCAACCGAGCAATGTGGAAAATTTCCCAGTTACAACTGATCTACAACAAGCAGGGCAAATCCAACCTGGCCTATTAGTATCTCGTCAGTCTAATCTCAATCATCAAGTGATAGAAGTCATCATTGACAGTGCTATCAACCAACTCTTAATTAACCATAATGTGCTCACCCATGTGAAGTTTGGGTTTTGTGAGATCCATTCAGAGGCCTGATTCAACCGTGGAAAGAAAGGACTCAAATCTAGAGAGAGACCACCCTTGACATCAAGGCAGTAGTCAACCAACTGTGATCATTAGAGGTCAAGCATCCCAGCCACAGGACATCACTGGAGTTCCTCAGAGTAGTATCTTAGGCCCAACCATCCTCAGTTGCTTCATCAAGGATTTTCCCTCCACCATTTCTGTCCAAGCTTTGTTCCTTTCTTGAATTGTCTGGGAGCTTGCAGACTGAATCCTGGAAAGCGATGTGAGAAGCTCAGGCATGTGAAAGAGCTAGCAGGCTATATTAGAGTCCAGATGGTGAACAAGTATTATCGATTGGTCAGTCGAAAAGCAACTCAGGAAAGTTACACTATCAAGGCTGACCAGCATGAAGGTGTGCTTGGTTAACATTACCCATTACTTCAGATGATAGGGCCGAATCAATAGACTTGGAAATACAAATTTCACATTTGTGTGTGGGCAGTGATATGGGTGCTTGTGGTTGTGTAAGATATTTTTGTTTTATCAATGATTTGATGTTTAAATTACTTTTTTATTTGAAGCATTGTTTGTCTGTTAACTCGTGTTTATTTAGCATTCACTCTAATTAGTGGAAAGTTGAAGTTATAAGAAAAATGTAATCTTATTAGTAAATTGTGAATCAGAAGTTTGTCTAGTAACCTTGGTTATTTTAGTTTAAAATTACTCCACAGGATCACAACAGTCTCTATAACATATAAATTTTATGAAAAGGATTTTGAAGCTTTACAGTTTTTTTGTATCTATTCAAGTGTTAGCTGGCTTCTGTCAGTTAAAGGCTAACATTATTAACAATGAAGTCTTGAACATGCAGCTGCTTTTGAGTCTTATTTTGTCACAATGCATTTGGCCATCAATCAACCACAGAATTGAACATAGCACATGTTAATTCATTTCCAAAGTACAGACCACAGCTTGCTGCTTAATTCTATGACCTTTCAAATGAAACAGGCAGAACATCTTTTAAAGCAGTGTATAGAAATGTTTGGAAAAGACAAGTCTGAAAAACGACACACACTTCCAAAACCCCTGAAGGCTGGACCTTGAAGCATTTATGGTTTAAGATATGGTTACCAATGGAATTTCCCAAAGATCAAAGGAAAAAGGTCGCTGCTTAAATCCTTTAAGCCATGATGCATGAGGGGCTAGAAACTGCAGAACCCCTAAAATGTGTACAAAATGCAAAATTGCACATTGGAAGTCATGGGTATTAAAAACGTACCTGAGGCACCTCAGAGGAGAGTATGGTGGGCAAAGAAAAAAAAAATTATATCTATTGCATGTCAGCATTTGTTCATTTTAAATATTTGGTTTTTGCGCTCTATATACCTGAAATAGAACATATTTTGTAAATGTTAGGACTTGAAATTATTCAAGTTTAAATGTTGTGACACAACCTACCAACAGAAAGCCTCAATGGCCAGGTCTCTGGCATGGAGCCTGGCTCTGTGGCTCAGAAGGGAAGGCGGGGGGGGGGGGGGGGGGGGAGAGAGATAAGAGAGTAATATTGATAATAGATTCAATGGTTAGAGGAACAGACAGGAGAGTCTGTGATTGCAAACAAGACTACTGGATGGTATGTTGCCTCCCGGGTGCCAAGGTTAGGGAGGTTTCGGTCAAGTCTACAGGAATCCTAAGGGAGACAGAGAGCAGCCAGAAGTCTTGGTACACGTTCGGTACCAACGACATAGGTAGGAAAAGGGATGAGGACCTGAAAAGTGAATCGAGGGAGATATGTTGGAAGCTAAAAGGTAGAACGAGCAAAGTAGTAATCGCAGGATTGCTACTGGTACCACAGGCTAGTGAGGCTAGGAGCAGAGACCGAGTGCAGATGAACACATGGCTTCAAGGCTGGTGCAGGAGAGAGGGCTTCAGATATGTGGATCATTGGGATACTTTCTGGGAGAAGTAGTACCTGTACAAAAAAGACGGGTTGCACCTGAACAGGACGGTCACAAATATCCTAGGCAGGAGGTTTGCTGGAACTCTTCAGGAGGGTTAAAATTAGACTGACAGGGGACGTAGGAACGGGTGCTATGGATCAGATGATGGAGTGTGTGTGAACAGCCAGATACAGCACGTAGAGAGTCTGTGAGGAGGGATCAACAGTTGATCGGGCAAAGTTGCAGTCAGTGTGATGGGTTAAAGTGTGTCTATGTTAACACGATCAGGTTCAGGAATAAGGTGATGAACTTAGAGCATGGATCAGGACTTGGAACTATGATGTTGTGGCCATTACAGAGACTTGGACATCACAGGGCAGGAATGATTCTTGGATGTTCCAGGGTTTACATGTTTCAAAAGGAATGGGGCTGGGTTAAAGAGGTGGAGGAGTGGCATTGCTAATCAGGCATAGTATCACAGCTGCAGGAAAGGGAGGTCATGGAGGAGGGTTTGTTTACAGAGTCCATATGGGAAAGTCAGAAATGGGAAAGAAGCAGTCACTTTATTGGGAGTTTTCTACAGACCCCCCAATAGCAACAGAGACACGGAGGAGCAGTTTGGGAGGCAGATTTTGGAAAGGTGCAGAAGTAACAGGGTCCCGGATGATTGGAAGATCGCTGTTGTAATCCTCTTGTTCAAGAAAGGATCTAGACAAAAGATGGAAAATTATAGGCCAATTAGCCTAACCTCGGTTGTTGGTAAAATTCTAGAATCCATCATTAAGGATGAGGTTGCTAAATTCTTGGAAGGGTAGAGTCGGATTAGAACAACTCAACATGGATTTAGTAAGGGGAGGTCGTGCCTGACAAACCTGCTGGAATTCTTTGAAGAGGTGACAAGTAGATTAGACCAGGGAAACCCAGTGGATGTGGTCTATCTAGATTTCCAAAAGGCCTTTGATGAGGTGCCATATGGGAGGCTGCTGAGCAAGGTGAGGGCCCATGGTGTTCGAGGTGAGCTACTGGTATGGATTGAGGATTGGCTGTCTGACAGAAGGCAGAGAGTTTCGGAATGGCAGCCAGTGACAAGCGGTGTCCCACAGGGTTCAGTGTTGGGGTCGCAGCTGTTCACGTTATATATTAATGATCTGGATGAAGGGACTGGGGGCATTCTAGCGAAGTTTGCCAATGATACAAAGTTAGTTGACAGGCAGGTAGTACTGAGGAAGTGGGGAGGCTGCAGAATGATCTAGACAGTTTGGGAGAGTGGTCCCGGAAATGGTTGATGGAATTCAATGGGAGCAAATGTGAAGCCTTGCACTTTGGAAAAAAGAATACAAGCATGGACTACTTTCTAAACGGTGAGAAAATTTGTAAAGGCAAAGTACAAATCGAGGATTCTCTAAAGGTAAACATGCAGGTTGAGTCCGTGATTAAGAAAGCGAATGCAATGTTGTCATTTATCTCAAGAGGGTTGGAATATAAAAGTACTGTTGTGCTATTGAGACTGTATAAAGCTCTGGTTAGGCCCCATTTGGAGTACTGTGTCCAGTTTTGGTCCCCACACCTCAGGAGCATGTCCAGCAGAGATTCACACGGATGATCCCTAGAATGGTAGGTCTAACATACAAGGAACGGCTGAGGATCCTGGGATTGTATTCATTGGAGTTTAGAAGATTAAGGGAAGATCTAATAGAAACTTACAAGATAATACATGGCTTGGAAAGGGTGGATGCTAGGAAGTTGTTTCCGTTAAGCAAGGAGACTAGGACCCGTGGACACAGCCTGAGAATTAGAGGGGGTAAATTCAGAACAGAAATGCGGAGACATTTCTTCAGCCAAAGAGTGGTGGCCCTGTGGAATTCATTGCCGCAGAGTGCAGTGGAGGCCTGGATGCTAAATATCTTCAAGGCAGAGATTGATAGATTCTTGATGTCACAAGGAATTAAGGGCTACGGGGAGAATGCGGGTAAGTGGAGTTGAAATGCCCATCAGCCATGATTGAATGGCGGAGTGGACTCGATGGGCCAAATGGCCTACTTCCACTCCTATGTCTTATGGTCTTATTGTCATGGGTGACATCAACTTTCCTAATATTGATTGAAACCTGCTTCGATCAAATACTTTGGATGGACCAATTTTTGTCAGGTGTGTCCAGGAAGGATTCCTGACTCAACATATAGATAGACTGACTAGAGGGAAGACCATATTGGAATTATTCCTTGGCAACAAACCAGACCAGGCATCTGAACTCTTGGTGGGAGAGCATTTCGGTGATAGTGATTATAATTCCCTAACCTTACTACAGTCATGGAGAGGGATAGGAGTAAGATGGTATGGGAAAGTATTTAAATGGGGGAGGGGAAATTACAATGCTATTAGGCAGGAACTGTGGCACCTAAATTGGGAACAGATGTTCTCAGGAAAACGCACGACAGAAATGTGGTGGTTGTTTAGGGAGCACTTGCTGATAGTGCTGGATAGGTTTGTCCTACTGAGGCAAGAAATGATGGTAGGGTGGAGGAATCTTGAGTAACAAGGAATGTAGAACATCCAGTCAAGAAGAAGAAAAAAAGCTCACTTAAGATTGAGGCACGACTCAGATAGGGCCTCAGAGGGTTATAAGGCAGCCAGGAAGGAACTGAAAAATGAACTTAGGAGACCTGGAAAGGGGCATGAAAAAGCTTTAGCGGATAGGATTAAGGAAAAACCTAAGGAATTCTACTCTCAGGTGAGGAACAAGAGGATAACCAGAGTGAGGGTAAGGACGATCAGGGATAGTGGAGGGAACTTGTGCCTGGAGTCAGAGGTGGTAGGGAAGGTCCTTAAATGAATACTTTGCTTCAATATTCAATCTTGAGAGGGACTTTGTTGTTTGTGAGGACTGCAGGAAACAGGTATGCTCAAACAGGTTGATACTAAGAAGGAGGATGTACTAAAAATTTTGAAAATCATAAGGATAGATAAGTCCCCTGGGCCACTGAAGTAGTGTCAGATGATAAAGGTGAGAGGAGAAAGATATAAAAAGGACCTAAGGGGCAATTTTTTCACGTAGAGGGTGATGCATGAATATTTTGAGCTACCAGAGGAAGTGGTGGGAGCTAGTACAATTACAACATATAAAAGGCACCTGGATGGCTATATGAATCGGAAGGGTTTGGAGGGATAATGGGCTAAGTACTGGCAAATGGGACTAGATTAGTTTGGGATATCTGGTCATGATCGAGTTGGACCAAAGGGTCTGTTTCCATGCTATACATCTCTATGACACATCCAATATATGTTTCCTTCTCAAACAGGTTCATGATTAGATTACGTACAGTGTGGAAACAGGCCCTTCGGCCCAACAAGTCCACACCGACCCTCCGAAGAACAGCCCACCCAGACCTATTCCCCTACATTTACCCCTTCACCTAACACTACGGGCAATTTAGCACAGCCAATTTCACCTAACCTGCACATTTTTGGACTGTGGGAGGAAACCAGAGCACCCGGAGGAAACCCACACAGACACTGGGAGAATGTGCAAACTCCACACAGGCAGTTGCCTGAGGCGGGAATTGAACCTGGGTCTCTGGCGCTGTGAGGCAGTAGTGCTAACCACTGTGCCACCCAAAAGGTTCATAACCAGAAAACTGGCAGGTTGTCAAGCATCGCCTGAATTGGAAATGAAACTAGGTTTCACTGAAATCCTGCCTTGTATTATACTGACCACAATTTTATGTTGGTAGGGAGTTGTGGGGTAAGAGACAGTTCATAACTCTTTCTCTTTGAGGGAGCATGTCTAGATGAAGAGTGAGTGTTATTCTTGGAATTTCACTCCATATGCTCTTATTATAAGTCAAGTTATCTATAATTTAGAGGTGACTGATTTAAGAGATGACTTATGTTTGAAAAACAGATGGATAAGTATTTGGTTTCTTTGGGCTGAGTTGCGGTGATCAGTTGGCTGGTGTCACCTACTGAAGAATGGCTGCAGCTGTTCCACTTAATCTCCTTACTGGCATTATTGATCTACCTGATCTATCACTTGGGGCATTTTAACTACCAAACATAATCAGATACAAAAGAAATCTCCAACCTGAACGCAGTCTAACCAACTTGGGTTAGAACAGAGGTGGTGTGGTGGGGGCTGGGGGTAGATAGTAGGATAGGGATGAAAAACGGTCAAGTAACTCAGTTCAAGGGGAAAGACTGGTCATTGAAATATTTTTACGAAGCCACATCCCTTACGTTTAACCTTCCATTTAAATTCAACCTTGCCCAGCTGGGTTTCCTGGACCTGAAGAGTCCTGGCAGCTGAATGGAGCTGAAGTCTGCTGAGAGGAAGAGCAAAGTGCCTTCCCAAGGTGGGTGCAGGTACACCCTATCCAGAAACCCTTTTAAAACCCTGCATGATCACATGCCCTGGTCTGACCAGGCATTCAGTATACGCCCTCAACCTTCAGTTACCTCATGATCTCATTCAACATATTACACACTGATCCTCTCCACCTCCACATGGACTACAGCCTAGTGTCCAATAAGCCCCGTCTAAAAAGGAGCCAAGCCTGTTCATAGAGATGATCTCTGGGCTGGAATCCTCTTTAAATAAGAGAATGCTTTGTCATGAAATCAAACTTCTACAGCATTTGGGAAAAGCAGGGCTTCAGAGACTTCTAACCTGAACCCTTTACCCCACTTACAATTCTCATCCTAGTTAATTTCGGAGACACTCCCAAACCCATCTGCAATTTTGATTGAGTTCTGTGATCTTGTGCTGGGACAAAGGAAGGTTCTGCTCCCTTCCACTTGTGCCAGTTGAACAAGACTCTCAAGTCCAATATTTTTATTAAATACAAATGAGTTATAGAGTCAAGAACAATGTGTGCTTTGAATCTGTAGATACTGAATAACAAGCGATATAAAATATTCACCACAAACTTACAAATGCTGAATTTTCAGAAAACAGAGACACTATATTTTTGGCCTGACAGTATTAAACAATTGCTCAATGTTTCTGCTGAATTAAGCTCAAGATCAGCCAGTCCATTTCATTTGCTGTTGCTGAGGACTATTCAAATGGAGCATTGCTATCCTCAGTCAGCTCAGACTTAGGAGAAGCACTAGTATCTGGAACGTTAGTTGGTTGGCAAGTGTTGCTACTGAGTGCCAGCTGCTGGCATCTCATAACCACAGGTACCTTCAGAATCACATTTTATTGCTTGTAAAGGCTACAGGAGATTGCTTGCCTATTCAAAATGGGAACAGACCAATTTTTGAGGTTTGGCTTCCAATAGAAACATAACTGAACAAAGACAGAGTCATCCTGCTATCATCCTGGGGTTGGCAACGTACAGGAGTCCCAAGGTTACGAATGAGTTCCGCTGTTTGTAAGCTGAATTTGTGTGTAAGTCAGAACAGATGCGGCAAATTAGTCCACTCATTTGTTAGGATGAAACATTGTAGATAATATTGCTGCATGGTGGTTCAATGGTTAGCATTGCTGCCTCACAATACCAGGGACCTGGGTGTGATTCCCGCCTTGAAAGACTGTCTGTGTGGAGTTTGCACATTCTCCCAGTGTCTGCGGGGGGTTTCCTCTGAGTGTTCTGGTTTCCTCCCACAATCCAAAAATGTGCAGGTTAGGTGAACTGATCATGCTAAATTGCCCATAGTGTTAGGTGCATTAATCAGCTGTAAACATAGGGTAGGGGAATGGGTCTGGATGTGTTACTCTTCAGAGGGTTGGTGTGGACCTGTTGGGCCAAATGGCCTGTTTCTATACTGTAGGGAAACTAAAAAAAGTAACTCAGATTTAAAATAATTTTTAAACATGAGACGCCGGAGTAAGTTTGTAAGTCGGGTGTTCGTAACCCAGGGACTTCCTTTGCAATGTTACTTTTTTTTTTAAATAAGTAGAAACATTTCTTTCTAGCTTCTGTTCGCATTTTCTTTAAAAAGAACACTTCTCATTTCAATATTTTAACTACAAAAAAAAGGATTGCAAGGAAAATGATTGGTGTCTATTGCACCCATCAGAATCTCTAGAAATCCTGAAGGGACTGGAGACAGCAGACAGGACCCTCAGTTGTTAAACTTCCTTAAAAAGAAAAAGCAGGGCTTTCCTTTTATAAACAAGGCTATAATCCTTCCAGTTTACTTGTCAAACTGATGCATACATCCAGCATTTCACACAAACAATGCACAAGAGATGTGTCCAAGGAGGTCAGTGCTTACTTACAAAAGAAAGGGCAGATCAGATTCCTTTTTGTCCCCCAATTTCAATGCTTCAAAAAAAAAACTAGTCACAAATAGAGTTAACCCTGACTACAAATATACTAGATTGCAGCCAGAAAAAAATCTCAGGAGAACAGGAGTTCCCGACTATGGTGCACAATCATTTTGCTTAGCAGTGGCAACACCTTCAAATCCCATTGAGAGGGGTGAATGGCATTGTAGAGTAGAAGAACCAGGGAAATAAAGGACAATATGAATTACTGATGCTTTGCAGGTGAGGTGGCTAATTAGGGAAAAAAATGCAATTTTAACAAACAGATGGAAATAGTGTGCCAGCGAATAATGGAGTTGGAGTAGGGAAGTGAAGAGACAGTTTGAATGGAAAGGGGAGTTTATATTGAATTGTCCAACTAATAAACAAGCAAGAGTTTGTCAAGCATTGTTTCAGAATTTCATCTTCAGATAAGACTTAAGAAATCTTATTCCTGAAATGTTTGACTGATAATTAGTTTAAAAGCCCTTTACTGCTACAATATGTTTAGAGAACTGAAATTTGATTTCGGCTTTTAAAATAATGGAATACCCTAAATTGCCTTCATGTGGCAAGACCACTTGAATTAAGTAAGTTAAGAAGCAGGAAACAGAAGTACTCGTAAAATTAGGTAAGATTCAGGAGGCTTTTCTTTTTGCAGAGGATCATTGACTTCAGAGTTTACAGTTTGCACAGAGAATGCTGTAATCTGTCAGAGACTTGGACAAGCTCCCAGTTGAGAAATATCAAAAGGATTCACAAGGTAGACAAGATATCACAGAGCAGATCTCAGTGTCACTAAAGTCTCCTAAACTGTATGGTTGGAATGATAACTCCCCAACAGTACCAAGAAAGAAGCAGAAGTCAAATGGAATTTGACATTCTACATTTTATTTAGGGGTGGGGGGATTTGTAGCGTTCAAGGATGTTAAGACCCAGGTAGGAACTTATGGTTCAAATATGACAATGGTTGGAGGTTTTCCAAATTACTGCAAAATCAGTTTAGATCTCAACCAAATTAAGTTTTATAACAATGTAAAGAACACAATCCAACTTATTACAGTGTAGAAATCATTCCACTAGCTTTACACATAACTACATATGAAAAACTCAAATGTCTGCAATGAGAATGTCTGAATGTGAGAGAGTAGGTAATGTTCATCTTCAAATTCTAAGTTTAATTTGCGCGTCAAAAATATGTTGTACAATTTAATAGCATGATTAAAAATTATTTTCGTAATTCATCCTTGGACATGGGCATTGCAAGCAAGGCTGGCATTCATTGCCCATCCTTTGTTTCTTTGAGGTGGTGGTGCACCCCATTGCAAGTGGTTTGAGTCAACTGAGCAAACTGCTTGATCACTGCAAAGGGCAATTATGACTCAACCATGTTAGATTTAGATTTAATTGTCATGTACTTAAGTACAGGAGTACACTGAAAAGTGCACAATTTTATTACACACGGTCATGATTTCAAGATGCTGGTGTTGGACTGGGGTGTACAAAATTAAAAATCACACAATACCAGCTTATAGTCCAACAGTTTTTTTTTGGAAGCACTAGCTTTCAGAGCGCTGCTCCTTCATCAGGTGGTTGTCCTGATAAAACAGTAGTGATCTGAAAGCTAGTGCTGCCAAGTACACCTGTTGGACTATAACCTGGTATTGTGTGATTTTTAACTTACTACATATGGTGCCATCTTAGGTTTAAAGGGTACAAAAAAGAATTTAAGTAGTAAGAGAAATGAAGTTAACAATACCCTCATAGAATAAATAGAGAATAATAAAATAAGCTAATAGCTAACCTTAAAGCCTTTCTTAATTTAAAACTAGGAAATAAAGAAATTAAGTTCAACAGTCTTCGAATCCTCAGTTTATCTTGTTCTCTGGGAGTCTGTAGCTGTCTGTCCTTGACACTGCAGCAGATACCTGGGACCTCCCTCACTGCTCCCTTTGCCCAGGTTGGACCGCCATGTCATCATTGCTGCTGAAAATGCTGCTTCCCCAATGCCTCTGGAAAATGTCTGAGCTGGACTCATTCACACAGAGCTGAGACACCATGAGACACTGAGGTATCAGGCCATGACCCACCACCAGTTGCCAAGAGACTAGGCCAAGATCCGCCATAAGCTGCTGAGATACCATTGGGCTGAGACACTGCCATGTGCTGCTGAGAGACAGGGCTAAGAAACCTTCACAGATGCCTCACTGAGTCCGCACTGCAGCTGGGAAGGAGCACCAAGAGAAAAGAAAGGAAACAAAAAATAAATGTACTGAGCAGAAGAGCTCCAGCTGGAGTATCCTACTCTGTCGGCATGTTGGATTGTTGGCATTTGCTCGACATAGTCCCATACCATACATTAGTCCCATACCAGGTTTCCTCCCGAGATCGATGACATATGTACTGAGTGAACTATCACAACAATTTGTCAGATCCACCTTAGCTGTATCTGCAACTTAGTATGTAACTTATAGTCAATCACAATTGCCTGTTAATTCATGATTACTTTGTTTTTGGGTTTGAGTTATTGGCGATTACCTATGACTGAATTGCATTTGCTTTGTTTTATACTTGTATGGTAACATTTATTTTTTGCATTGCTAAAGGGGAAAAATAAGACATTGTCAGGGCTTTTAAGTCTTGCAGGTATCAGAACAAATGTAAGAATGGAAAATGTTTCTTTAAGGAACATTTGGTATTTGGTTAAACTTTTGGATCATGTGGTTTCATTTTTGGTAAAGAGCAGGGATTTCTTTTCTTTCAAAAAGAAGTTACTGGCCTTTACCAAGAGCACCTTAGATAAATGCCTGAAAAACATGGATAGTAGAAGTTTGATGCATTCTTGATGAATTGAGACATGTTAGCATTGAGGACCAGTTCCCACAGCAGATTACATAACAGCCCAAAGATTACATGCATGTTTTCACAACAATCATCCATCTACATTGATTGCACAGAGAAACCACTGCAATTGGTTAACCATAGTTATTAAAATGTGTGAAACAAAAATTATCCTTAAATTAAAAATTAACTTTAAATTTCAGATAGATAATATTGAGAATGGTCAAAGTAAGTCTTTTGCTAGAAGGGGCAAAGTGAGGAATTTGATCATTGCACTTCTTGGATGACAGTGCAACAACTGCAATTCCAACTATAACTAGTCTAGTTATAGTTTGACACAGACCATGTATAATTTGCTCTTACATGTCAGTTATTTGATAAGAAATCCATAATTGCTATCTTTTTCAGCAGAACACAAAGAATACTTAGTTTCTTAATCTACCCCTAAAGCACACTAAAATAATTTCTGATCGAAATTCTAAAAAAATTAAGCCAACCCCCTCATCTCTCCACTCTTTCATAATCTTACAAAATTAAGACTAACCCTTAAAAAGTTCTACAAAAAACAAATAATGATCAAGAATGTGTGTTCCAGTTAATATGCCAGCAACAGTGGTAAAGACTTATGTTCCTCAACTTGCCACGCTCCTGTTAAGCTGTTTCAATACAGCTATAAAATTGGTATCTACCCAACAGTATTGAAAATTGCTCAGTATTTGTCCCGCTTTTTGTAAGCAGGACATTACAACCCAACCAGTCACTGCCCATCAGTCTATTCTTGACCATTGGTTAAGTAATGGAAGAGATAATCAACAATGTTATCAAGCAGCACTTGCTTTGTAATAACCTGTTCACTGTTGTGCAGTTTTAGGTTCTGCCAGGGTCACTCTGCTTTCTGACATCATTACAGCCTTTGTTCAAACATAAACAAAAAAAATACAGCTGAATTCCAGAGTTCAGGTGATAGCGACTGCCTTTGACATCAAGGTTGCATTGGCAGAGTGGGCATCAAGGAGCCCAGGCAAAATTGGAGTCAATGGGAATCGAGAGAAACTTCTCTGCTGGTTACAGTCAGACCTAGCACAAAGGCTGTGATTGGAGGTTGGTCATCTCAGCTCTAGGACATCTCTGCAGGAGTTCGTCAGGGTAGTGTCATAGACCTAAACTTCATTAATGATCTTCCCTCGATCATAAGATCGGAAGTGGGGAGCTTTGCTGATATTTGCACAATTTTCAGCATCATTTGAGACTCCTCAGACATTGAACCATTGGAACAAGACCGGGGCAATATCTTGGTTTGGACTAATGTTACTTCCAACTTGCATAAAGCCAGGCAATAATCATCTCTAAGATGACAGATCTCGACCTCACCTCTTGACATTCAATGGTTTAATCTCCCACTATTAATACTCTGGGGTTTACTCTTCATCAGAAACTGAACTGGACTAGCCATATACATTCCATGGCTACAAGAGCAGGACAGAGGCTGGGAATCCTGCAGTGTCTAACTCATCTCCTGAATCCCCAAAGCTTGTCTACCATCTATAAAACACTAATTAGGAATGTGATGGAATACTCTCCATGTGCCTGGATGAGCACAGCTCCAATACTGAAGCAGCTTATCATCTAGGACAAAGTAACCTAATTGATTGGTACCACATTCACAAACATCCACTGTCTCCACTCAGTGGTAGAATTGTGTGCCATCTACAAGATAAGTGCAGAAATTCACCAAAGCTCTTTAGATACCACAACAACATTACTATCTAGAAGCACAAGGGTATCAGATACATGGGAACACCAAAACTTGCAAGTTCCTCAGCAAGCTGTTGATTATCTGACATGGAAATATATTGCTGTTCTTTCACTGTCGTTGAATCAAAATCCTGGAACTCCCTCCTTAACACTGAGTGTCCCAGACTAAATGCTTAGCGACAGTTCAAGAATGCTGTTACCTTTATTTTCTCAATGGCAATTAGGGATAGGCAATAAATACTGGCTTGGTCAGCAAAATCCATATTCCCAAACCAAATAAAAGAAGTTCACTTTTTTTAAACTGTTCATTACTAAATTTTTAGTTAACCTTTGCATCAACTTGACACTCATTTTCATCTTTACCTTTGCTGCAAAGAGATGACTTTCTATATTTTACAATTAGTTTCTAGTGCTGGTAAATACTTTTGACCATATCCTTACTAGACAGTGCCAATCTTGCAAGAGCCTATAACTTATCATGTCATCCAAAAGCTACACTTAAACACTTCAGCACACACTCAGCACTGCACTGCTGGGTTCAGATATTCAATTTGAATCCACGCAACCTGTTATTTCTGAGATAGACTGTTTTTCAAGTTCAGTTAAGCTGAGGCCAAAGTCTTTCCATAATTCCTGATCCAATGTCATTAACTTAAGGTTCGAGGCAAGGCCGAGATGTGAAGGTATAGGGGCTAAAGATCTAATACGCCCCACATACACCCACAAAAGATGACCAATTTCCTCAAATAAAATATGGATCTTTAAAAATATGTAAATAATGGCCGAGATCAAATCGGGATATCATTCTACAGATTTTTAAAATTGATACCTCTAATGGTACCAGTGCTACCTTCAAATCTTGAGAGAATTATGAAGTCTGAGAAAAAAATCCAAATCCTAGCAAAGCGTTACACTTTGCCCTACCTGATGTTTAAAAGGAATGTTAGAGCAAATATCCTCAGGAGCTTGAAGAAATATAATGAATCAGTACCATCTCATTACACTGGTAGCTACCTTCAGCTCTGGGTCCATCAACAAATTCTACAAATAAAACATCTCAACTGTGGTTCCTAATGCAAACTCTACCTCAACACAACTTCATAGAATCATATAATCTTTACAGCGTGGAAACAGGCCATTTGGCCCAACAAGTCCACACTGACCCACCGAAGAGTAACCCACCCAGATCCATTCCCTTGCTCTATTACTCTACATTTCCTGACTAACGCACCTAATCTACACATCCCTGAACACTATGGGCAATTTAGCATGGCCAATTCACCTAACCCGCACATCATTGGACTGTGGAAAGAAACCAGAGCACCTCGTGGAAATCCAGACAAACACAGGGAGGATGTGCAAACTCCACACAGTTGCTCAAGGCTGGAATCATACCTGGGTCCCTGGTGCTGAGAGGCAGCAGTGCTAACCACTGAGCCAACTTCTCCCGGAATAATTTTGCTATCCAAAACTAACCTGAATTCTAAAACCATAAAACAATATTCCATCCCATCAACTTAATGTCTATTTTATCATCTTCTCCATAACGTCTGGTTCCAACACTCATTATATCTATCTAAACTAATTTGATTGATTCAGTTCAGTAAATTTTTCTCAACCCATATAAACAATTCAGCCGTTCTCTTAAAACTCAATACTGTATTCAGAAATTGATTAAAATGATAAGTGGCTTCCTTGCTAATGCAGTACATATGGTTTGAATATACACTGCAAGACAGTATCAAATTAAAGTGTGTTTTGTAGCCAGGACTCCAAGTGGCAAAGTCAGTAAATACAGAACTTCTAAAATTCAGCATATAGATAATTTCTGATCAGCCTGTTCAGGGATATTACTACACACTTCTGATCCAAGTGGATCTTGAACACTGGTCTCCTGGCTCAGAGATAGGGACACTACCACTGCACCACAAGCATCAGATGGTGTTCTCAGTACAATCATTCACCTTGTTACTAATCAAGTGAGGAGGGATCAAATTGCTCTCCTCTTTTCACCTTTAGGCTTTTTTCTTAAATCTTGAAAATAGCAAGAAAAGAAGCAATTGGAAAAGTTTTATGCAGTTAAACAATGAAAGAGGTTGCTTTATTAGACTGAAAGCAATTGAAGGAAAATTACAAAATGCACCCTGACTTTGTCTCACACACAGCTGAAGTTCACAGACACAAATACAAATCATAGACTGAGTAAAGAAGGGCTGTCTAATTTAGAGTTCAACTAGATAATTATCATTACTGAGACTAACTTTTTATTCCAGGTTTATTAATTGATTGCATTTAAATGTACTTTGGAGTTGCATTGTGATTTAAATTTCAGTGTCCACAGCATTTGTCTGGGCTTGTTCATTCATATTGCCAGCATTGTTCCTTGTTTTTTTTTGGTACATGGGCTTCCAAGGTCCACTTGTGGCATCAATATCAAAAACCACAAGTCCATGAATCAGTGCAGAACTTTGGAGCAGCTGTGTGACTGTGCAGCTTAGAGGGAACGTTTATTGACAGTAAACTACCATACCTACAATGGTTTCATTTTCTTGTCATCCATAAAAGGAATAGAATTCGGCCTTTTGGCCCATTGAGTTTGCTCTGCCTTCATGGCTGATATGTTTCTCAACCCGATTTTCCTGCCTTCTCCCACAACCCTTAATCACCTTAATAATCTAGAACTCATCTCTGTTTTAAAGACACTCAATGACTTCGTCTCCATAGCCTTCTGAGGCAATGAGTCCCACACATTAACCATCCCCTGGCTGAAGAAATCCCTCATCTCCGTTTCAGAGTGTCATCCCTTCACTTGGAAGCTGTGCCGTCAGGTCCAAGTCTCTCCTACTTTTGGAAACATCTTCTCAGTGTTCACTCTATCCAGATCTCTCAGTATTCTGCAAGTTTCAATGAGATACCCTGCCGTCCTTCTAAACTCTACCATTAAGTACAGCCCCAAACCACTCAACTTTCTTATCACTGTAAAGACCCAAGGACATCAGCTCATATCGGGTCAACCCATGATTCTTACATTAAAAGTGTGTAGATAGTTTAAAAATCTACTTCATATAAAAGTCAACTTTGGTTTTGTTAGGGTCCAAAGCCAAAAAAGTTCAAAATCAAAGTATAATGTGAGTCTTTTTCCTGATTTAGAATGTTTAAAAAAAATCTCAAAAATGGTCAAATTATGGGGATGTTTAAATTTTTCAAACTTCCAGGTTAAATGACATCTTCTTGCTTTTTTTATGTCCTTCTATAAGTGAAAGATTTGATTTCATCATTAATGCCAAATAAAATTAGTAACTAAACAAATATTTTAAGTATTCAAGATTTTACTTGATTTAAAGTATCAAATTATGAATGACAGCTAATTAAAATGAAAGCATATAAGGGAACCTTTATATTTTCTTCCTCCATCAATTCCAGCAGAAATTTCCTCTCAAGCAACAGAACAACTCTGTATGGGGGTGAAACATTTGCTGATTCAGATACTTTCACTCAGAGACACACCTATTTAAAAATCAAGTCATCGGTTACTGGTGTAAATAACCCGAGACTCGCGTGAGCTCTACAATTTACAGTGTGCCTTTGAGAAAGAATAACAGCTCAACTTAAACTGAAAGTTGTAGCATTTACCAAGAAACAAGTTATTCTTTAAATATTTTCTCCTTTCTAGAAATTCTGAATGCTTGTGATCGGAGGCCTTGTCATTCCAGAACGTTCACCATTCTAATGCAAGATCATTCACCTGGGACGTTTACTTTGGTTCACTCCACAGACACTACCTGATCTGCTGAGTACTTCCAGGACTTTTCCTAAATTTCAGCTTTCAAGCAGCTGCATTACTTTGCTTTTGACTATCTTGTCTCCCCCTCTCCATCTGCACAAAACTTAGTCCATTTCTATCTTCCTAAAGTTCTGGAAGAAACGGATTCTTGACCTGAAAAATAACTTGCTCTCTCCACAGATGCTGCTGGCTGTGCTAAGCATTTCCAACACTCTCTTTTTGTTGCAGACTTCCAGAGTTAACAATATTTTTCTTTTATTGTTACGTGGGTATCTTCATTTGAATGTGAAAGTAATACGGTACAGGGAGTTCTCCAATAACGCCACAGTTGCGTTCTAGCACATCCTCACTTAATAGAAAATTGCTTAATATAAATAATGGGGCCTATGGAAAAAGTGGAGTTGGGACAGACAAGCAAAAAATATCACTCTCAATCTCCCAAAAATCACCCAGAAGTTGAACACAAAGTATAGCACAGCCTGAGTGAAAAATTTGAGATCATATTTATTAATGAAACAAAAGTAAATTTAACACAGTACATTTAATAAAATGTAAGAAAGCTGCTCTCTGTACAGTACCTCTCAGAAAGCTGCTCAGTTGGCAGCTGACATTGGTGCAGGAACAGTACAGCATAAAGACCAACGCTGAAATTGAGCATGGGCAGAACGACGTGGAGACTTCAGTGTGGACATTGATACACATGCAATTCTGCACAGACACTTCAGCGCTGACACTGGTGCATGTGCAAAATGAAACAAGCGAACTGATACTTGCTAGAATCATGCTTTGGCGAACAGAGGTAAGTCCCCTCGAAAATATTGTTTGCTAATTCTTCAGCGATGATATAGCCAAGTCTCACTGCCAGAACACATGTCACCTAAGAATTACCTGTAATTGTCACAATCTATTCACAAAGGTTGGGGACACCGACTGCAGAATCTGAATCTTGGAAGTTGAACACAGAAGAATGAGACAATGGACATTGCACAACTATTTTATGAATTAAAGGAGTTTTGATTATTGTATTAAAATTTGTTGATTTTAGATTTATTTCTTAGAACATAGAACAATACAGCACAGAACAGGCCCTTCGGCCCACGACATTGTGCTGAACATTTGTCCTAGCTTAAGCACCTATCCATGCACCTATTCAATTGCTGCTTAAAGGTCACCAGTGATTCTGACTCTGCCACTCCCACAGGCAGCTTATTCCATGCCCCCACCACTCTCTGGGTAAAGAGCCTACCCCTGACATCCCCCTATACCTTCCATCCTTCACCTTAAATTTACGTCCTCTTGTGACACTCTGTTGTACGTGGGGAAAAAGTCTCTGATGTCTACTCTATCTATTCCCCTGATCATCCTATAAACTTCTATCAAGCCACCCCTCATCCTTCGCCGTTCCAATGAGAAAAGGCCTAGCACTCTCAATCTATCCTCATACGACCTATTCTCCTCTGATCTCTCTCCAAAGCTTCCACATCTTTCCTAAAGTGAGGCGACCAGAACTGCACACAGTACTCCAAATGTGGCCATATCAAGATCCTGTACAGCTGCAACATCACCTCACGACACTTTAATTCAATCCCTCTGCTAATGAACGCTAATACACCATAGGCCTTCTTACAAGCTCTATCCACCTGAGTGGCAACTTTCAAAGAGCTATGAACATAGACCCCAAGATTCCTCTGCTCCTCCACCTTACTATGAACCCTCCCGTTAACCCTGTATTCCACATTCTTATTTGCCCTTCCAGAATGGACAACCTCACACTTGACAGGGTTGGATTCCATCTGCCAGTCCTCAGCCCAGCTCTGTATCATATCTAATCATGAAACAATCCCACCTGTTCCTGAAGTGTGTAATAACTTCTCTAAACAGGATTGTTTAGAAAATAGGTCAAACAGGTGTAGAGATTAGTTATAGAGATGCCTTTTCCCACAAAAATATATACTTCAAGTGTGTAAAGTTCATGACATTCATTAGTTTCTTCTAATTCTGTACATGAGGTGCCTCACTATAACTGCCATTTTAGGTTATATTTACAACACACGTCACTTTTCATGTCAAACATTCTGCAGTACACAGAAACCAGAGTTTTGTGTCATCTCCAGGCCTTTCACTTTCAATAGTGACCTATGGACAGGAAGTGGTGAAAGGTTGCTTTAGTTCCATTGCACAATTGCTCCTGTTCTCGTGAATGTATTGCAGTCATTTTAAATGGGTTTTTCCATATTCGAATCTTCAGGATTTTAGACTTTTTTTTGTGGGGTGGGGGAAACAGGGTGGTTTGAAGTGCTTGCTGGATTTAGGACAATAAAACATAGAAAGGAAATGCCTAGAAAACCCACCAGTTAGACACTTGGGGAATTTTTACTGGTAGAACCAGTTTGCTGAGAAGGTGGCATCAATACACAGCATGGCACAGATTTCATTTGTGGATTTGCACCGATTTCCCACCAACTCAGTTATGGGTGCCTCATGGCAGCAGTATGCATCACAATCTCAAAACCAATAAAAATTCACTGACAAATTCAGAAAAATGTGAGCAACTCAAAGCAATCACAACCATAAGTCTATGGCACATCGATGCACAGAACATACAATTGGGCACAGATCCCACGTAAAGCTATGCTGCATTTTATACTTTATTTGTCCATGCGATACAAGGTCAGCCTTCATTGCCCATCTCTAAATTACGCTCAAGAAGGTGAAGGTGAGCTGTCTTCTTAAACTGTGACAGTAAACGTAATAGAGTCATATCCACAGTATCGTTATAGGAAGGGAGTTCCAGGATTTTGACCACTAATGATGGAACAGTTCTTCCTAACGCTGAATTGTGAGAGACTCCCAGGTGATGGTGTCCCTGCACAACTGAAGGAGTAAACATTTTCCAATATTTTCAAAGTGGACAATTGCATTAGCAATTTATAGCAGCATTCCTTTTGATCCCAGCAACCGCCATCCCATGATATTCATACAGTTTGCCATTATCTGCCCTACCCCACAAGCTCTCCTGTTCCTCTTTTGTTACTCTTTGTCCTCTCACTTCAATTCACACTGGTATTCATCACCGGTTTGTAATCTATTTATATATTCCTTCAGCAGGATCACTCCTGGTTCTCCACTCCATGCAACAGCATTCAGTTTTCTGGATTAACAATAAGATTCCAAAGTTATGTGGAAAGGATAACTGCAGTAGTATGGATGGTGGGCCTGGAGTACAACCGACTTTGGTCAGCAAATGCAGGCAACTTGTGGGTGGCATGGTGGCACAGTGGTTAGCACTGCTGCCTCACAGTACCCGAGACCCGGGTTCAATTCCCGACTCAGGCGACAGACTGTGTGGAGTTTGCACATTCTCCCCGTCTGCGTGGGTTTCCTCCAGGTGCTCCGGTTTCCTCCCACAGTCCAAAGATGTGCGGGCCAGGTGAATTGGCCATGCTAAATTGCCCGTAGTGTTAGGTAAGGGGTAAATGTAGGGGTATGGGTGGGTTGCGCTTCGGCAGGTCGGTGTGGACTTGTTGTGGACTTTCCACACTGTAAGTAATCTAATCTAATCTAAAAAAAAATCCCAATGATATGAAACAGAAAATTAACATATGCACAGTTATTCCATGTGTGAAGGCAGGCTGGGATCTGCATTATGGATGGTTACAGATCAAATGGGCTCCATTTGAAGTCGATTGGAAATCTTCTGAAAGACATCTTAGTCGTATAAAAAGAATTACAGGATTGTCAGATCAGTCAGGGAACATGTAACACTGATTAACTAAAGAGGGACATGCACGCCCCCAAATGTTAATGTCGATAGTAAAGGGGAAGAAGTGCAGGGCCAGCAGGGGACAAAATTTCTATGGTTATGAATGAAATTAAAAACCAATGACTGAGGATGGTTTTCAAGATTTTGAACCAAGTCTAATTTTCAAAATTAATTCTGTATGAAAAGCAAAAAGTACAGAACCTCAAATCCAGTTCACTGAAAATTGGCAGTGTCCAAAAACTGGGCATTAGATTTTCCTTAATGAGCCATATTGAAAAACTGAACTGAGCAATTTGGCCATGTTTTGCATTTACATGTTGTGGCTCCATGCTAAATAATAGCTTTACATTCCTCTCCATCTTACATTGTTTCATCTGAACTGTCCATGCCCTGAACCATCCAAGCCAAATTCTGGAAATATCCAAAATAGACACACAGTTAATGGCAGGATGCTTAGTAGCATTAATGTATAGGGGTTTTGGGGTCCTTGTCCATAGTTCCCTGGAAACGGCCAGACAAGTAGATATGTTGGTAAAGGCAGCATATGGCATGCTGGCCTTTACTAGTTGGGACATTGAGTAGAAGAGTCAGGAAATGATGTAACGGGCGGCACGGTGGCACAGTGGTTAGCACTGCTGCCTCACAGCACCAGAGACCTGGGTTCAATTCCCGACTCAGGCGACTGACTGTGTGGAGTTTGCACATTCTCCCCGTGTCTGCGTGGGTTTCCTCCGGGTGCTCCGGTTTCCTCCCACAGTCACAAAGATGTGCGGGTCAGGTGAATTGGCCATGCTAAATTGCCCGTAGTGTTAGGTAAGGGGTAAATGTAAGGGTATGGGTGGGTTGCGCTTCGGCGGGTCGGTGTGGACTTGTTGGGCCGAAGGGCCTGTTTCCACACTAAGTCTAATCTAATCTAAAAAAAAAACTCTATAAGACTTTGAGTAGGCTGCACTTTGAGTGTTGCATTCAATTCTGGTTGCTACATTCCAGAAAGAATTTGGAGGCTTTGTAGAGAGTGCAGAAGAGGTTTACTAGGATGCTGCCTGGGTTAGAGGGTATGAGCAATAAGGGAGAGGCTGGAGAAACTGGGATTATTTTCTCTGGAGCGGTGGAGGCTAGAGTAAGACCTGAAAGAAGTTTATAAAATTATGAGAGGCATAGAAAGGATTGATCTTCACAATCTTTTTCCCAGAATTGAAATTGATTGATTGATTTAATTTATTGTCATGTCTACTTAAGTACAGTGAAAAGCTTTGTTTGCAAGCATTACAGGCAGATTATAGTGAGCAAGGATAAACAGATCATAGGGTGAAAAAAATACTCTGACAGAATGAGGCAATATGATTACACGACACAGGATGTGCGCAAGGCAAGAACAACAATAAGAAGACCAATATTACTTGAAGTTAGAGAGTTTGTTCATCAGTCTAATAATGGCAAGGAAGAAATGACTAATAGTAGAGGGCATGCACTTAAGGTGGGTGGGGTGGTTGGTGAGTTTGCAAGGAGATGAGAAGGGCAAGTCTTTTTTAATACACAGAATGTGGTAGGTGTCTGGATTATACTATCTGGAATAGTAGTGGAGGTGCTTTTAGATAAGCACATGAAGAAGCAAGGAACAGAGGAATACGGATCATCGACAGGCAGAAGGGATTGGTTTAAATTGGCATCATGTTCAACACAACATAATGGGCTGAAGGGCCTGTTCCTATGCTGTACTGTTCTATGTTCTATGACAGCCTTGATATCGAGGATGCCAGATTTGATGTACCATATCTATATTTTACATTTCTTTTAAAATTGGATCTGCTTTCTAATAAGCAAGTTGCCTCAAATAAACACATAGTCGAAAAATATGACTCTGGAAAAGTACAGCAGGTCAGGCAGCATCCGAGGAGCAGTAGAATCGACGTTTCAGACATGTGCCCTTCTCCTGCTCCTCAGATGCTGCCTGACCTGCTGTGCTTTTCCAGAATCACACTTTTCAACTCTGATTTCCAGCATCGACAGCCCTCACTTTATCTCTGCCTCAGATAAACAGTTAATTATTTTTACTGACAGGAAACATACTTTAGTAGAAGCATTATCCAACTTAAGATATAAAAGCTAATTACATGATTAAAGTAATTAACAAAACAAAAGTAAACATGAGCCCACTGTCACAGTTTTGACATTCTGGCCTATTGTCTGTCAAAATTATAAATCACATTTGACCATTTGAGTCAGTGCTTTACTTTGACACAGCTTAATTAAAGCATTCATCCGATATGTTGGTCAGTAACAGGACATACCAGTGGAGTGGATGGCGTGATGTGAGTCTTCTACAAAGTGTTTTAGTCTTTGGTGTGGGATGACCATGGGATCTCCAATATCAGGATTCTTAGCCACTCTCCCCTATGTCAAAGACATCTTGGAAATGACTGCCAGACTACTCCGACCTCTTGGCATCATGGTAGCCCACAAGCCCACCAATACACTTAAACAGCAGCTAATGATCTTGAAGGACCCTATACAGATAACAAGCAAAACTAATGTCATTTACAAAACACCTTGCAAGAGCTGAAGCAAACATTTTACTGGACAAACAGGCAGAAAGCTAACCACCAGAATACATGGACATCAACCAGCCACAAAAAGAACATAACCCACTCTCACTAGGATTCTTATATGCAGATGAGGAAGGACACCACTTCGACTAGGCCAACACATCCATCCGAGGACAAGCCAAACAGAGACATGCATGGGAATCCCTAAAAGCATGGCATTCCAACCGGAACTCTATCAACAAACACATTGACTTGGATCCCATTTGCACCCCGAGAAATAGAATAGGAAATGACATCACCACCCCCAGGAAATCTAAACACAAATAGAAATTGGACGGAACCACCAGTGCTTCATCCGAAGGCTTATTGATGATGTTACCTAGTATGGTGATGAAACATCTGACAATGAATCTTCTAGCTCAGCGAGCAAACTTCCATCCAAAAATGTCTGGAAAATGTCCTTCTGCACTTAAACAATGACAATGACCACTCTCTCAACGTTGGCAAAACTAAGGAACTAAACCTTGACTTCAGAAAGAAAGGAGAAGAACACGCACCCCCATCTACATCAACAGAATAAAGGTTGAGAGGGTGGAAAGCGTCAAGTTCCTTGGAGTGGTGATAACCGAGGACCTGTCCTGGACGTCCCACGTAGATGAGACAGTCAAGGCAGCACAATAACGCCTCTTCCTCCTCAGATGGCTCAGGAAATTTGGCATGTCCATAAACACCCTCACCAACTTCTACAGATACATCATGGAGAGCGTACTGTACAGGTGTATAACGACATGTTATGGTAACTACTCTATCCAGGACCATAAGAAACTACAGAAGGTGGCGTGCACAGTCCAGATGGACAAGACAACTTTCCATCCATGGGCCGCCTTCGCCTCCGTGCCTACTTTCACAACCAAGACTCCCGCCCACCCTCTGACGACCCCTTCTCCCGCCTCCAACACACCCCATCCACCTGGACACCCCGTACTGGCCTCCTACCCACCCTCGACCTCTTTATAGCCAACTGCCGCCGTGACATCAACCGACTCAACCAGTCCACCCCTCTCACCCACTCCAACCTCTCACCCTCAGAACGTGCAGCCCTCCACTCCCTCCGCTCCAATCCCAACCTCACCATCAAACCCGCAGACAAGGGAGGCGCGGTGGTAGTT
Source organism: Hemiscyllium ocellatum (assembly GCF_020745735.1). Lineage (NCBI taxonomy): Eukaryota > Metazoa > Chordata > Chondrichthyes > Orectolobiformes > Hemiscylliidae > Hemiscyllium > Hemiscyllium ocellatum. The sequence continues at coordinate 38,859,313 of NC_083415.1, forward strand.
TGGCGCACTGACCTGTACACCGCTGAAGCCAAACGCCAGCTCGCGGACGCCTCCTCTTATCGCCCCCTTGACCACGACCCCACCTCCCACCACCAAACCATCATCTCCCAGACCATCCAGGACCTCATCACCTCAGGGGATCTCCCATCCACCGCTTCCAACCTCATAGTCCCACAACCCCGCACCGCCCGTTTCTACCTCCTGCCCAAAATCCACAAACCTGCCTGCCCCGGCCAACCCATTGTCTCAGCCTGCTCCTGCCCCACCGAACTCATCTCCCAATACCTCGACACGGTCCTGTCCCCTTTAGTCCAAGAACTCCCCACCTACATTCGGGACACCACCCACGCCCTCCACCTCCTCCAGGATTTTTCGCTTCCCCGGTCCCCAACGCCTTATTTTCACTATGGACATCCAGTCCCTGTACACCTCCATCCCCCATCACGAAGGACTCAAAGCCCTCCGCTTCTTCCTTTCCCGCCGCACCAATCAGTACCCTTCCACTGACACCCTCCTTCGACTGACTGAACTGGTCCTCACCCTGAATAACTTCTCTTCTCAATCCTCCCACTTCCTCCAAACTAAAGGAGTTGCCATGGGCACCCGCATGGGCCCCAGTTATGCCTGCCTCTTCGTAGGATATGTGGAACAGTCCATCTTCCGCAACTACACTGGCACCACCCCCCACCTTTTCCTCCGCTACATCGATGACTGTATCGTCGCTGCCTCGTGCTCCCACGAGGAGGTTGAACAGTTCATCAACTTTACTAACACCTTCCATCCCGACCTGAAATTCACCTGGACCGTCTCAGACTCCTCCCTCCCCTTCCTAGACCTTTCCATTTCTATCTCGGGCGACCGACTCAACACAGACATCTATTATAAACCGACTGACTCCCACAGCTACCTGGACTACACCTCCTCCCACCCTGCCCCCTGTAAAAACGCCATCCCATATTCCCAATTCCTTCGTCTCCGCCGCATCTGCTCCCAGGAGGACCAATTCCAACACCGCACAGCCCAGATGGCCTCCTTCTTCAAGGACCGCAGATTCCCGCCAGACGTGATCGATGATGCCCTCCACCGCATCTCCTCCACTTCCCGCTCCTCCGCCCTTGAGCCCCGCTCCTCCAACCGCCACCAAGACAGAACCCCACTGGTTCTCACCTACCACCCCACCAACCTCCGCATACAACGTATCATCCGCCGCCATTTCCGCCACCTCCAAACGGACCCCACCACCAAGGATATATTTTCCTCCCCTCCCCTATCAGCATTCCGCAAGGACCACTCCCTTCGTGACTCCCTCGTCAGATCCACACCCCCCACCAACCCAACCTCCACCCCCGGCACCTTCCCCTGCAACCGCAGGAAATGTAAAACTTGCGCCCACACCTCCACACTCACTTCCCTCCAAGGCCCCAAGGGATCCTTCCATATCCGCCACAAGTTCACCTGTACCTCCACAGACATCATCTATTGCATCTGCTGCACCCGATGTGGCCTCCTCTATATTGGGGAGACAGGCCGCTTACTTGCGGAATGCTTCAGAGAACACCTCCGGGCCGCCCGAACCAACCAACCCAATCACCCCGTGGCTCAACACTTTAACTCCCCCTCCCACTCCACCGAGGACATGCAGGTCCTTGGACTCCTCCACCGGCAGAACACAACTACACGACGGCTGGAGGAGGAGCGCCTCATCTTCCGCCTGGGAACCCTCCAACCACAAGGTATGAATTCAGATTTCTCCAGTTTCCTCATTTCCCCTCCCCCCACCTTGTCTCAGTCGGTTCCCTCAACTCAGCACCGCCCTCCTAACCTGCAATCCTCTTCCTGACCTCTCCGCTCCCACCCCACTCCGGCCTATCACCCTCACCTTGACCTCTTTCCACCTATCCCACCTCCATCGCCCCTCCCCCTAGTCCCTCCTCCCTACCTTTTATCTTAGCCTGCTTGGCTCTCTCTCTCCTATTCCTGATGAAGGGCTTATGCTCGAAACGTCGAATTCTCTATTCCTGAGATGCTGCCTAACCTGCTGTGCTTTGACCAGCAACACATTTGCAGCTGTTTCCATCCATGGAGTCCATTTACTTGGCTCACTGCCACAGAAAAGATCAGTAACGATTTCCTATAACCTCTTCTATCAGGAAGATACCAGAAGCCTGAACACAAGCACCAGCAGTTTCAGAAACTGCTTCTTCCCAGCCATTATTAGACTGATGAATAGACTCTTTAGCTTCAAATAATGCGTATCCTGTTAATGCTGATCTCACCTAGCACACACCCCATGCAGTTGAACCTGGATGCCTCTGTCTAAAGTCGTTTTGATCTGTACATCCTTGCTTATACCGCTCATAAACAAAGCTTTCCACTGTACCTCGGTACGTATGACAATAAAAAACAACCAAAACTCAAGTTTGCCATCAACAAACCTCAGGGCTAGACAGATTTGAAGTAACAGAATGGGATTGTTGCAGAGTATGGGAAAGCAAAACAAAAACAAAATTCTTGCAGATGGCACATGATGGTTAAACATTCCTCAACACATGAAGCATTTTTTTTCAGAACATGTTGTGAAATCACATCCCACTGAGATCAACTAATGTTAAAGCCATAATTGTAACCTTTCAGAGGTCTCTATATTATTATTTCATTACTCAATAAGCAACAACTGCTTTCTTGCAGATCCGACACACAAATTGAAACCTTAAAACCACATTTTTCAAAAACATCAGGGAACTTATCACTGAGACATATGGCTGAGACACTGACCTCTCACCTCTATTACCCAAGGCTAAGTCTAGCACAGGTTTATTTATCTGGCAAATGCAAATCCCCAAAACCAGGTGGTAGCCTTTGAATTGATTGAGTTTACAGCGATTAGTCTGCAGAGGGAATTCTCCTCAGTTGCATTTTTGTGTCTCTCCATGTGCTGAAGTACTGTGATAGAGGGGCATGCTCTGAAAAGGGATCACTCTCATCATGGTAGCTCAAAGCCTGTCATTTGATAGATGACATGGACCACAAGGAACTGGTTAGTAATTTCTCATGTTTCCCATTCTTTGATGAAATGCCAGCTGGTAAGATCTGGCTCAGGAAGGTTGCTCCATTTGGAGTAATCAGCTGGAAGGCTGGCAGCAGGATCTAATTGATTTGGTCCCTCAGCCAGAGACCCAATGCAAAACCAGCCAAGTTATCTCAACCTAGTCAACAGCATTTCTTGGCAGTATATTAGGCCAAATGACCAACATGAGAGAATCACCAACATTCCTCACTCTGGCTAAAGCTAGTTGAATCTTCCAATCCGGTTTAATTTCTGAATGCAGACACGTAAATCTGAATACAGCCTCCCACCTGCATTCTTGCATGGTGAACCACAGATTTGTTGTGTCGAATTCTCAGGTCAAGCTTGCTCTCAGGTATTTTTTAATTAACCTGTGGGATATGGGCGTCACTGGCTGGCCATCATTTATTGCCTGTCCCTGGTTGCCCTTGAGAAGATGGTGGTGAGCTGCCTGTATGAACTGCTACAGTCCATTTCTGTGGGTTGACCCACAATGCCATTAGGGAGGGGCCAACAAGGTCCAGATTGACAGACACTGTCTGTGAGGTTCAGTGCTTTTTTAAGAAAATCACCTCCCTATGGGCTGGCCACTCAAAGTTCATCACGTTGGCAACATGAGTCACAAGGGTTTTGTATTCAGGTAAAAATACTGTTGTCAATCCTTTGCACTCCAAAACATCATGTTATCTTGAAACTAAATGTTAGTTTAGTGGTTAGCACTGCTGCCTCACAGCGCCAGGGACCTGGGTTCAATTCCCGCCTCGGGCGACTGACTGTGTGGAGTTTGCACATTCTCCCCGTGTCTGCGTGGGTTTACTCTGGGTGCTCCGGTTTCCTCCCACAGTCCAAAGATGTGCGGGTCAGGTGAATTGGCCATGCTAAATTGCCCGTAGTGTAAGGTAAGGGGTATGTGTAGGGGTATGGGTGGGTTGCGCTTCGGCGGGTCGGTGTGGACTTGTTGGGCCGAATGGCCTGTTTCCACACTGTAAGTAATCTAATCTAATCTAATCTAAATAAATGGATTAAATCCTAACAGTCTACAAAACCTGACATTCCCAAGATGTTTGTGGAACTTTGGACAGCAACAGTCTACTAACCCTCAGCATAGATACCATGGTTGCTGTGAAAGGTTTTATAGAGGTTAGAACCCTTCTTCCCAGTAAAACAATTTGGACACTCTTTAACCTTGAATACCCAAGCCAAAGCTTGCTGTCATCAGAATTGAGATTAGGTCACAGATATAGACATCATTTTAATCCTCTATTCTAGCCTAAATAAAAAAAAGTTCTAAAACTATCTTAAACCATCCCACGCTAGCAACAGAATATCCATCTTTGACCAGTTTCCGTTAAAAGACTGCAAATTAAAAAGTAGTGCAACTTTGCTGGTACCTGGAATAAGCAGATGACCTTATGGAGAAAGACTCAACAAGCCAGGTCTGTATTGGCCGGAGTTTAGAATAGTCAGAGGTGAGTTAATTGAAACATAAGATCCTGAGGGGACTTGACTGTGTGGATGTGGATAGGATTTTTCCTTTTGTGGGAGAATCTAGGTCATAGTTTAAAAATAAAAGGGGTCGCCCATTTAAGAGCGAGAAGAAGAAAAAGAAAAATCCCCTCAGAGGGTTGTCTCTCATTGGAATCCCCTTTCTCAAAAGGCAGATGTAGAATCTTTTTGATATTCTTAAGGCAGAGATAGATTCTTAATTTCCAACGGGTAGAAGATTATTGAGCATATCGAGAAATGTAAAGTTGACGTTAATTCAGATGGATAGTGGAGCAGACTCAAAAGGGCTGAGTGGCCTACGCTTATTTGTACATTTTATCAAAAAAATATTTGACTACCGACTTGGACATACCACTTATACTATCATAATTAACCCAAAAGTAAAATTAATGTCTATATTATAAAAGCTTTGAAAACAGAAAATCTGTGTGCGTTAGCGAGGTTTTACTCATCAAAGTTTATAAAAGATACTGCTGGGCCATTTCCTTTTTAGACCAGTAATTCCCTTCTGTTTTGGAGCCCCACTGTGTGCCAAAACAAAGGATGTTGAGAAATTTGAGTGAATGAACCAACACCCTACTGCTTCTGATGAGTTTGGCACACTAGAAATAGGAATTTGAACTGTTAAGTAAACATAAATCAAAACATTGGGTTCTCTTCCAGCAAAATAAAAGCTGAAGCAAATTAAAAACATAGCAATATGCAACCATTCTACACCAAAAGAGACTGGAGACCTCAATAATACTAATAACAAAAAAAAACTCAGAAGATTATTGAATATGTTTGTCCTAATAAAAACCATAAGTGACAAGTTCATGACTGTGTCTGTGGTACACCATCCTTCCTTATTTTCTCAGTATTCTAGCCTATGTCACAGTTAACCATCTATCACCCTCCAACTGTTCTCCCCTGTTGTCCAGCTGCACTGGGTTTGAGGGGTGAAAAGCAAGAATCAAGACATGATAATTAAATGGCTTGCAACAGAGTTGCAATCCAAAACAGAGCAGGATTAGGCTCTTTAGATGGGGAAAAAATAAATTAATCGTGACCTGTAACAAAAATTACATGGTGATTACCACATGATGAATTGCTGATATGTTTTTTCTGACAACTGAGGTTCTGTTTTGAGAGCGTACATGCATAAATTTACTCTTTCCTTTTAAATTTCAATAATGCTTTTAACATTCTAGTATATTAGGTCCATCTGTTCACCTTCATTTTGTTAAAGTTTGACAAGTATCAAAAATGTTTAACATTAATGGATTGAATTAAAAATGGGCATTTTAGATGGCTAAATGGCTAATCACACACTAATGGCAGAACATGTATTACCATGGAGTCTTGATTGCAGGATTAGTTGTCTTGCCCCAAGGGGCAGCATGGTGGCTCAATGATTAGTACTGATGCCTCACAGCATCAAGGAACCTGGGTTCAATTCCACCCTCAGGCAAATGTTGACACATTCTCCATGTATCTACAAAATTATGAGGGGCATGGATAGGATAAATAGACAAAGTCTTCCCTGGGGTCGGGGAGTCCAGAACTAGAGGGAATAGGCTTAGGGTGAGAGGGGAAAGATATAAAAGAGACCTAAAGGGGCAACGTTTTCATGCAGAGGGTGGTACATGTATGGAATCCAACCACAAGGTATGAATTCAGATTTCTCCAGTTTCCTCATTTCCCCTCCCCCCACCTTGTCTCAGTCGGTTCCCTCAACTCAGCACCGCCCTCCTAACCTGCAATCCTCTTCCTGACCTCTCCGCCCCCACCCCACTCCGGCCTATCACCCTCACCTTGACCTCCTTCCACCTATCCCACCTCCATCGCCCCTCCCCCTAGTCCCTCCTCCCTACCTTTTATCTTAGCCTGCTTGGCTACTCTCTCTTATTCCTGATGAAGGGCTTATGCTCGAAATGTCGAATTCTCTATTCCTGAGATGCTGCCTGGCCTGCTGTGCTTTGATCAGCAACACATTTGCAGCTGTGATCTCCAGCATCTGCAGACCTCATTTTTTACATGTATGGAATGAGCTGCCAGAGAAAGTGGTGGAGACTAGTACAATTGCAACATTTAAAAGGCATTTGGATGGGTATATGAATAGGAAAGGTTTGGAGGGATATGGGCCTAATGCTGGCAGAGGGGACTAGTTTGGGTTGGGATATCTTGTTGGCATTGACAAGTTGGACCGAAGGGTCTGTTTCCATGCTGTAATCTCTATGACTATAACTCTAAATGCAGATTAGGTGAATTGGCCTATAAGTGTCTAGGTAGATTAGCCATGGGAAATGTAGGTTAACAGGGATAGGGGAGGAGGGGAGTGGGTCTGGGTGGGATGCACTTTGGAAGGTGGGTGCGGACTCGATGGGCTGAATGGCCTACTTCCACACTGCAGGGATTGTATAAATCAAAGTCTCTGAATGTGGCACTGGTAATGACGCAAGGTATGGAGACATAGTGGGCTAGTATTCCAAGTTTCCTAGCAGCTATCTAGCTCAGGATGAAAAGAAATGCAGAATAAGAGACATCTCACACCATAACAATTAAATGATGGACCTAAATTAATGTGCAATTGTTTGAACAGTCTGAGAGAAACTACACACAATTGTGAGGAAGAAAGAAGTGACAAAAAAAAAAGCTGGCTGCTTTTATTCCAGGAAACTTCTTCAACCAACTCCCAGTCAGTGCAAGATGGCATCCATTCCATTGGAAATGCAAACATTTGATTTGATAAACAGCAGCAACATTGTTTGGACAGAAGTGCTTTAATAAGGATTTTTTTGCGGAATTGCCAAGGATAATGTTTTCTAAGCAGCTACTGTGGAACAACTCATCGCAGAAGAATGTCTAACTATCATTACAATCGTTCAACCCTACAGGTCAAAGCAAGGAACGATAACCGTGACTGTTCACATGGTACTATTTGGGTACTCTCTCTAGGTCAGTTGATACTTGCATAACATTAACTTTGAAAAGGCCACAGAGATAATAATTACTGCATCCATGAAACCTGATAACTCAAACCAAATTCACTAGTTGTTTAAAGAAAAGCTTGTCAAAAAGGAACAGCATTTCCAATCCTATTAACATTGCAAAGCTGCTAGTCTCACTGTCATGTGGACAACTGCAACTAAATGGTGCCCCCTCACCAGTCAGGAGAGAATCCAAACTCTGCCAGGACATTAAATGCCATATTATGATTTTGCATTGAGCTCATCTTGGAACCAATCCCAAGTACACAAAGCACTCAGGATGGTTTAATTGCCAACTTAAGTTCCCAAACTCTAATGTCATCCTACATGGAGAGAATAAAGTGTGTTGTGGAAAACAAGAACTTACAAAGTGTTCAGATTCCTCAGTCGCTTGAAGGCAGCTGGACGAATTTCTTTAATACGATTGAACCGTAGATCCCTGCAATAAATGAAAAACAATGCATTGTTTACTTTAAATGAATGAAGAAGTGTATTTTTAAGTCTAATTTGTGAAAATTTAGCCACATTTTGGCCATTGAGAAAAATGGAAAAGCACATGGTATTGGAGCAAGTAATTAGTTGAAAGATAAAGGACAGAGGGTGAAGACAAAAACTGTCCTATGATTAGTAGGATATGACAAGTGGCACTTTTAGGAATCTGTTCAGAATCTTCAGCTTTTCACAATAAAGATTAATCTTGGATGAATGAATCCAGAATCCTGCATGCAAATTTTTTTTAAATTCACTCATGAGATGTGGGCTGGGCCAGCATTTATTGGCCATTCATAATTGCCCAGGGGGCAGTTAAGAGTAAACCATATTGCTGTGGGTCTGGGTCTGACCCACAGACTAGGTAAGGATGGGAATTTCCTTCTTTAAAAGGACTTGAGCAAACCAGATTGGTTTTCCCAACAATCAATGATTTCATGGTCATCATTACACCCTTAATTCCAGATTCTTGTTGAATTAAAATTCCACTCTCTGACATGACAAATTTGAACCCAAGTCCCCAGAACATTAACTGAGTTTCTGGATTAATAGACCACAACAAATATCACTAGGCCATTGCCTTCCACATTTCTTCAAAATAGTATCGTTATTTCATTTACCTTAATGACAACACGTCTGAGAAAGCAGCACCCCTTCAGTGAAATAATAGAGCATCAGCCTTCATCTGTGTGTTTAAGTGTTGAAATGGGACTTCAACCTCTAAATCCTCTGACTTAGAGGCAAGATATGTCCCCAATTCAATTACAGCAGTCAACAGCTTTACAATCAAAATCTCGATACACTATAATAGTGATTTCAATACCAATATTACCTAACAAGCTGTTATGAAATCAATTTCATCTTTCCAGAAGAGATCGATTTTCTTTCAAGTTCGCCAAATGAATCACTAATATGGGCTGGAGAAATTCGTAAAAGAGAAACACTAAAAGTCATTTGGGCTCATCATGTGTCTAAAGCTACTACGGGCAACATGGATGATGCATGAATGTATTCAAAATAGATGGGTTTATAATTTAGCTATGCATAGCAAATGGAATAATGAGCTGTGTACATTCATGTTCCTCAACATTGCTCTGGGATAAAATAACATTTTTCTCTCCAACTCAAAACTTTCATGCCTTTTCTCATTTTCTTCTACTTTTCTGTAATGTACCATGTTTGGTATCGACGAGTAATCCACATTCTCGGAGGCTAAATCCACATTCTATGCATGCATCCAGACAGAATTGCAACCTCCATCTTCAGCACAATCATCTACCCGAATTACCTTCTATGGTGGAGGACCTCAATATAAAGACTCTCTCCCACGGACTCAGTATTATTCATCCTACTCAACAGTGATATAGCCCAATATAAAGTCCCAATATTTTTGTGACAAAGTTTAAATTATCTTTCATTATTTTAGCTGTCCCTTTGGAGATAATTAGTCACATCATCTTCCTCCAATTCCTCACTAATGTTGACTTATGTCCTTCATTCCTTTTTAAAAATGGCGCTGGGATCAGTGGATGCTGGTTTACTTGTACTCACTTCTGTGCTTAGTGATGATTTTACTTTAAAAAGATTATTTTGTTCTGAGTTTTTTTTAAAAAATCGAGGTTGTAAATGCAGAGGTGGCAAACTAGCTACTGAAAACAGCCTAAGTAAATAACTTAGGAGGCCTCCGGGTTTATTTTAAAAAGCAGTTGTAACAATGGAAAGGCAGTGGCCTGTTCTCACAGCCTAAGCTCTAGTTTTTTTTAAGCTGTAGCAGTCAGAAGCTGTTTGAGGTCCCACAGGAGTCGCAGCTCCAGGAAATTATTCTTAACTGCTTTCTCCAAAATCTCTCGATGTTGTTTCTGCTGGACTGGAGAACTGCAAATAAGAATCTGTGTCTGAATTTACGTTTTTGCCAAGGTGTGCGCTTATGGGATATTACTATATTGGAAGTTAGTGATAGGCCCTGCATCTATTATTCAGTAAGTTTTCCAATAGTTAAGTTATTCTAAATTCCTCTCTCTTTTGTTTGTATCTTAACTATAGTGCTTAAATAAATTGTATTTTGCTTAATGTCAAGGAGTTTGACTAGTTGCATCAGACCTGGAACACATACTTCACATCTATCTTTAAAATAAGAAAAAGTTAGGGTCTAGGCTACCTTCTAAAAATATTTTGAGGGAGTCTGGTCTGGTCCAGTCCATAATAGCTGAAATTGCATAGATAAGATTATGGTGAATAAAATTCCCTTGATAAGTAAAGGTCATTCTGCTATAATGTGCACTTCGTTAGTACAAATTTGCTATAACAAATTTGATGGGGAGGGAGACTTGTTTTTAAAGCGCAAACTTTTAGAACGTATATTGGCTGTAATGTGATTACATCACCAACACTTTAAGCACTGTTTCTAAAGAGCAATTTTTCTATAACACTGGGTTGCACAAGAATGCAACCGTTGCGTTAAAGAACTATCTGTATTTGCTAAATGATATAGACTTGGATGTACTGAACAGAACTTCAAGTTGACAAATGACAAGTCACAAATGTAACCAGTAATGAAGAGGATAGCAAAGACTTCATTAGATATATAAACTAGTTCAACAGGTAAAACACAAGGTAGAAAACATTTAGCACAGAGAAATGTGAAGTGATTATTTTTGTTAGGAAGAATGCGGGACAATATATTTGGACAATCTTAAAGGAAATACGTAAACAGACCTGGAGGAGTATATACAGAAATCTTTGAAGCTGACGGAGCACATTGAGAAGGTTGTTAAAAAGCATTTGAATCCGTGACTTATTACCAAAGCACAGCTAAGAAAAGCAAGGAAGCGGCACTAAATCCTTATTAAATTCTGGTTAGGTGTTTGCTGGAATAATAGTTTTGATGAAGTACATTCAATAGCAGAAGGTTTAGTAGCCAAAGGAGGTAAATTTAAGTCGACTGCCAAATACTCAGAGTAAGAATGTTTTTAGTACAGTGTTGAGATTTCTGGAATGCAATATCTAAAAGATGGAAGCAGATTCAACAAAAAAATTCTCAAAAGGAAATTGAACAAATATTTGCAAGGAAAAACAAAGGTAACAGCAAGTAAATTAGACTAACTGGATAGTTCAAATCAAAAAGCTATCACAGTTATAATGGGCTGAATGGCCTTCTTTGCTGTATCATTTTGATTCTTTGATACTTTTAGTAGCTCTGATGAAAGGTCATTTAGACTCAAAATGTTTGACTCCACCTGACTGGCTGTGAATTCCAGAATTGTGTTTTCAGAGCTGGTTAGGGTACTTAGACAAGGCAATCTCCAACTGACAATGGCAGCATCGAGAAAAGATTAAGCAAAGGAAGAGAAAGATATAAAAGGGACCTAAAGAGCAACTTTTTCACACAGAGGGTGGTGTGGGTATGGAATGAGCTGCCAGAGGAAGTGGTGGAGGCTGGCACAATTGCCGCATTTGAAAGGCATCTGGATGATTATATGAATAGTAAGGGTTTGGACGCATATGGGCTGGGTGCTGGCAAATGGGACTTGATTGGGTTGGGATATCTGATCGGCATGGACGAGTTGGACCAAAGTGTCTGTTTCCATGCTGTATATCTCTATGACTCTATGACTATGACTCTGAGTCATAAAACAAATGAGTGAAGAACACATTCAGAAACGTGAAGCTGAGTGAGGTGGAAAAGATAGGTTTGGCCAAGACCATGGGGTGTTTTGCAAATGAGCACAAGGATTTAAGTGGATATGTAGGCAAATATAAAGCCAGCAAAGGAATGAACTCATTTATATTAAATTCTCCAATAGAGCAGCTGGCTCTTATTAGAGATTATATACTGCAGCAAAGAAAGATCCTATTATATGAATGACAGTTCTGACTTTAAAATGTTCTTTCACGTATAATAATTCACCGACACTTTGTGGTATTCTATTTATCCCACGAGAATGACAACTGGAAACAAAATTGTAAATTATTATTTTGTTCTTTTAGTTTGCATATTGATTCACAAATGGAACACAGTTAATTAAATAATGCTAATTATCATAATGGTTCACAGAGTTATGTTTACCTAATGAGTTGCCAAGTCAGTACACCCTATATCGAATTCACTGGCTGTACTGAAGATAAATGATATCAGATAATAAAGTCAGCTGCATGCGAGAATATGTTTTTCTTCTTTCTGGGGAGAGGGGAGGGCATGAGAAAGCACAGTAAATGAAAAAGAAAAATTAGGGATAGAGTTTCCTTGATTTACCCCAGAGGTCTTTGGATTGCACTCAGACTTGGGCTCAGATGGGATATCCCTAGTCTCCTGCCCAATAAATAAACAATAAATTAGTGACTGTGTAGAGGGCATTATATTACATGCTCAAAACAATCAGATATTCAGACAGGGCTAAACATTAAATTAAAAAAAATACAGCAATTAGACTGATTCCACTTTAGTTATAAATGGAGTTGTATGTCCAAGAGTTGAATTTGTTGGAACCAACTGGACTAGCTACATCATTGTCGTCACAGCCTTAGGACAGAGGTCGATGAGAAGGGCTCATCTTCTGATCTGTGCAAATGCTCCACGATCCACAATGCTCACATCAAGAATGAGATTAAAATTCACCATTTTCCTGCATGAGCTCTACTGTTGCCTTTAAAGTTATGCTGCCAAGCAACAACCCAAAAGTACCCACACAGTTAGAGAAGAAATCAGCCCATTTTACATTTGGGCATGATGGAAGCTATGAAAAAAATCACAGCTTCCCAACACAAACGAATAGGCAGTTCACAGTGTAAAAGTACTACAAGTGACATTGATGGATGGACTGTAAAAATTCATCACCATTTCAGAACATGACAGTTCAAACGATCAGTGTTTCCCCAGGTGAATTTAATATGCATTTCATTTATCACCAATATATAGCCAACAGCCAATAAACCTACTTCAAAAGCGTGGAGTTGGAATGAGGCCATTAACCGGCACTTACAAGAATACAAAGATGCAAAGAACAGTATAGCACTGGAACAAGCCTTTCAGTCCACCAACACTGTGCAAACAAATGATGCCTTTCTACACAAAATAGCTTTTGCCTCTACATGGTCTGTATTCCTCTATTCCCTGCCTATTCATGTATCTGTCAAAATGCCTCAAACATTGCTATTGTATCCACCCCCACCACCTCCTCTGGCAGTGCATTCCAGGCACTTATCAACCTGTTTAAAAAAAAAACTTGTCCCTCACATCTCCTTTAAACTTACCCTCTGACTGACTTAATTAGCCACTTAAGGACTCCTTTGTCCCGAGAGGAGGGAGACTTTCCATCACTCATCCCAGGTAGGTGGGTGGACAAAAGGCCAATAATGGATATTTCATGACTCCTGCCTTCAAACGTGTTGTTCAGGGAATGTAAAATCCAGCCCAATGAGTAGTAATATCATGGAACTGCATGTGATACATCACCCTGAAAAACCTTTATCAGCCTTTTTCTTCTTTGTTATTGGTCAATATTCTAGAATTCACTACCTAACACCCAGACAACACCAGGATTGGAGTGGACCAAAAAGGTGACAACCCAACTCTTGGTCAAGGCAATGATGGATGGATGGATAAATTACCAAAATCAACATCATCCACATTCTTTAAAATAAACTATTTTTAAAAAGTTCGCATGAGTCCATCAGATTTCCATTGCTCCATGTAGTCACAAAGTACATTCACATAAAGGAACCACTTGGACTGATCTTTCCCGAATGCCAATACTGCCTCCGTATTACTATACCCAACAGTTTCACGGAGAATCTGGGCTGTAGAATCTCACTTCAACTCTCAACAATTCTCCATCCAATGATGCAGCACGGTGGCTCAGTGGTTAGCATTGCTGCCTCCTAGTACCAGAGACCCGTGTTAAATTCCCGCTCAGGCAACTGTCTGTGTGGAGTTTGCACATTCTCCCTGTGTCTGTGTGGGTTTCCTCCAGGTGCTCCGGTTTCCTCCCATAGTCCAAAGATGCGCAGGTTAGGTGAATTGGCCATGCTAAAAATTGTCTGTAGTGTCAGGTGCATTAGTCAGGGGTGAATGTAGGGGAATGGGTCTAGGTGGGTTGCTGTTTGGAGGATCGGTGTGGACTTGTTGGGCTGAAGGGCCTGTTTCCACTCTGTAGTGAATCTAAAAGGGGTGGCATGGTGGCTCAGTGGTTAGCACTGCTGCCTCACAACACCAGGGACCCAGGTTCAATTCCAGCCTCGGGCAGCTGTCTGTGTGGAGTTTGCACATTCTCATGTCTGCATGGGTTTCTTCCGGGTACTCCGGTTTCCCCCCACAATTCAAAAGATGTGCAGGTTAGGTGAATTGGCCATGCTAAATTGTCTGTAGTATTAGGCAGGGGTAAACATGGGGTGGGGTGGGGTGGGTTACTCTTCAGAGGGTCGGTGTGGACTTGTTGGGCCAAAGGGCCTGTTTCCATACAGTAGGGAATCTAATCTAAATCTAATTTGCTTCCTGACCACTGTTTTCTATTTGCCCTTCATCCACCTTCATCTGTTGTCTCATTACTCTGTCAAAGCTGACAATATTTCAAGAGTTAATTTCTCAATCCTGTTATGTCTCGCACACATGGATAATACTTATTCAGAGGGATACAGCTTTATACACATATGCAGTTTGCTCTAATTTTGGAGATAATCTCTCATCACTGGACCATACTTACTAATCCAGAAAGAATTTAAAAAGAACCACTCCAGCTTATCAATGTGGCTTCTCACTGGTTCTTAGCATCAAACAATTGACATACAAACATAAGTTATCAAAGCCAGTCCTATTACAATAACTTGCCATATACATATGTAATTAATCACAACAGTAGCAGCTCTTTGTCATTACATGGTCAGATATTCTTCTCCGTATAAAACAGTATGTTATCCATTTTTTTTGAAGTTATTACAAAAAAATCTACATGACAGAGATTGATTTAGAACACTCCAGTGAAAGGATGCTAAAGGACCATCAACTGCTGAGCTGAGCTGCAGCCTGAAACTGACAAATATCTTAATCTGCCTACTTTGCCGAGCTGACCTCCATTTGATGATCTCAGTGCCTGAATTAAAATGAGCTTTTTACAGTTAAAACAAGTACCAGCTAAATTCAATACACTTCTTAATAGCAGGACTGCATTTTGGGAGGTTGGTAATGTCCAAGTCGATTTATTGTGGGAAATGTCACAAGAGTTTCACTGGGATATAAACAATTTCTGTACATTGCTATAAACTAACCAGCATGTGATGTATGACTGGAAGCCATCCATATTGCATAAACACCTGTTGTCAAAACTAAAAGTTCTTTTTTAAAAAAGCATTTATTTTTAAAGGCTATCCTGTTGTAAGGACTACGACCCACTACCTGCCAAATCCACTTATACATGAAGTTGGTCTGACCAAAAGGATTTAAAAAGGGGACGACTACATCAGCTCCTCGGATGCTGCCTGACCTGCTGTGCTTTTCCAGCACCACTCTAATCTAGAATCTGGTTTCCAGCATCTGCAGTCCTTGATTTTACCTAATTTAAGAGGCAATTAGTGAGAGATATCTTTACTGGGGTTCAAAATATAAATGTTACTTTCAACATAATTTGATAACTGTAGGTTGAATACGTTGATATTGCATAATATGATGAAAGATAGGGCAGTTTGTCCTTTTCAGTATTCTGAGGTGGTAAAGCCAAAGTATAGCAAACATGAACTGAAATGAGATGCAATTCTTCCCATCTAATGCAGGGATATTGTAATAACTCCAATACTTTATTGGTTGAAATTAGTTTAGTTACCATGGTTGTGCTATTAAACTGGAAACGAGTCCAGCAGATGGCCTTACTACATTCAATTTAAAACTGCACTTAGCAGTTCGCATTTGGAGCAGAATGGGTAAGCCCCTTGCACTCCCATCAGATTTTCCTGAAGGTTTAAAAAAAAAGGGTATAAAAACCAAATCCAGGTGACAAGAACTGGCCATGAAGAAAGAAAACGTACAGCATAAAAGGGAGCAGTACAATAAGTTTAGTTGTTACATGTGGATATAGTGCATGCAGCTCAAAAGATAAATTTTGTGATTCTTGCAGTGCTGCTGAACAACCCATTTTGCTTTATTTTATCTGGTGCTGGTTTGTGTAAATAGCTGCAGTAAAATTATCCAGAGCTCACAAATTTGTTTTTTTTTCTCCCCCAAATAGCTTGTTAATGGTGTTTGGAGCAACTATCAAACATTCTAAGCCCTTGTAAACATTCAGTACTGCATTTTAATACATGGTCTGGCAGGCATGTTTTCTTCTACCATATACAGGAAATGTTCCATTTTCCACTATGTCATCTTAATCCTTGCTGAAAGATCTGCCAAAGGCAACCAATTAAACTCCAAAGTTTCCAAAACTTCAATAACTGAGAGTATACGGTGTTCCCCTTCAAAAGACAGCTAGAAACTCTGTCTCTAATCTTATCTATCAGTAGGTTGAAAAGCCTCAGTCATCCAAATTGGTGCAGGTTCTATATTTCAGGTTTTATCATCTTCAGGAAGACATTCTAACAAGGGGTTGTGTTGCAAAAACACAGTAACTTGCCCCTCAGCTAAGAACTGCTAAAAAATAAAGCGGGTCATAGAAACTTAATATGTTCCACTGGCGCTAACTGGACTTTGTGTCCAATTTCATTAAAAATATAACAAGTGAACAATTATAAACCATTTACAGCAATAGTGTACAATCAAGAAAGAAGTCGATACCTTGCCCATTGATAAGATAGTTTTAAATGACCAAATTATGCCAAGTGCAGTACAGGCTAGATGTTTAGTGCAGCTCTTTGTTCCAGAACACAGCAAACCTCAGAAATGCATTGCTGCTTTCTGTGCTGATACTTTGTGTGCCCTCGGAGAGTGTGAACCGGACTGGTTAACAGATAATATAGACGTGATCTCTATGATCACCCTAACTGGCTTTGACTGCTGAAGGTGTTCAGAAAGGAATTTTCCAGAATTTATTTTCCCCTTTATGGCACAATGTTTTATTGCCTCTCTTTGGCTGTGGTGGTACGGGATGTTTCAAAGCATTCTGGCACATCTGCTACAGGCAGCAGCACATTTTTCTCCTGTTAACAAAGTGACAGTGGCTGCATGCAAGTTGAGGATGGAAGAATATGTGAATTAGCAGCAGATATAGGCCACTCAGCCCCTCCAGCTTTATGACAATTTGTACAGACATTAATGCTGTCATTTGGACCAATTCTGTTTCCAGCTAGAGATATTTCAGACCACACAAAATTACCATCTTTGCATTAAAGGCTTGGAATTTACACTTGCTGCCCTTAGCCCTCTGAATTTTATCACAACTTTGGGATTTAGCAGATTAACATAGACATTCTGACATGGGAGATGGGGTCATTGGTCTATTAATCCAAGAAACCAGATTAATACTCTTTGGTCAATGAGCTCATATCTGATCACATCAGCTTGTGAATGTTTAAATTAATTCAAAAATCTGAAAGATAAATTTAATCTGGGTGACCAGAAAACTCACTAAAAGTCCTATCTGGTTCATTAATGGTCTACCGACTCCAGAATGTCACTCAGATCCACAGCAATTTTGTGGACTCCTAACTTGCCTCTGAAATGGCCAAACAAACCATTCAGTTCATTGGCAATTTGGGAAGGATAAAAATTGCTGGAATTGGAAACAATACCCACATCCCATGAGACCAAAGTAAAAGTTCACTGTTCTGCCACATGCCGCACAGTAAACCTCTGTAGATCTTAGTGAGGTTTTCTTTAAAGACAATGACAAATTGCTTTGATTATCACTGACTCCAAAGTTCCAGTCATTATTTCAGCAGGTAATCTCACAGCAATTCATCTGCCATTAAGATCTATTTTAAATACTTAAATGCTATGCTCATTTCCAATAAGAGGGAAAATTTTAGATTAAGTGCTCCAGAATCCAAATAATAAAGCCCTCCCTGCTGACATTTCATATTTAATAAGTTAAACTTCTATTATAAGCAAATCAGCTGCTATAATTTGTTTTTATATTTTTAAACAAATATGGTTTGATGGGGCAACAAATTTTAGGAGTTTACTCTGGAAAGCGAATATATTGCAGGTTAATAATTGGGGTTGTTACAATACAGTCCATCCAAACAAATGAAAAGACTGAACTCAAATAATTAAAAGATGCCATACATGTGAAAGCAGACCATTCGGTCCATTGAGTCCACACAGATCCTCTGCAGAGTATCCCACCAAGACCCAGCCCCTCTACCCTACCTCTGCATTTCCCATGGCTAACCCACCTAACTTACACATCCCTGGACACTATGGGAAATTTAGCATGACCAATCCACCTAACCTGCACATCTTTGTATGTGGGAGGAAACCAGAGCACCTGGAGGAAACCTGCACAGTCACAGGAAGAATGTGCAAACTCCACACAGACAGTTGCCCGAGGCGCAAATCAAACCTGGGTCCCTGGCGCTGTGTGGCAGCAGCACTAACCACTGAGCCGCTCAGAAAAATCCCTTCACACGATCCAATTTTCACATACACACACCACTGTTAGATGAAAGGCATTTCCAGGTTGGATGCGGTTACTCTTAAAATTCATTTGGAACCAAGTGCTCCATTATTAGATTTGAATTTGAAATTATTAACTTGTGAAGCAGTTTCTCCTGTCACTTCAGAAATAGCATATGCCATCGCCACCCACCCCAAAAAAAAAATTTGACACTCAACTAAACCACATGTTCACAGAATTATAGCAAACAAGTTAAAATCTTGGAATTGGAATGTGACCAAAACTTGCATGGTAATAAGCAATATGACATTACTAATGAATGATAAAACTGTTTCTGCACAAGGTTCAAGTCTGTCAAAAGGAACTGAGTTTTAATTCATTGTCATGGCTTTGTAGGTTGAACTCAGGGTACAATAGGTGCAGGAGTAGGCTATTCTGCCCTTCGAGCCTGCACCACCATTCAATATGATCATGCCTGATCATCCTTAATCAGTATCCTGTTCCTGCCTTATCTCCATAACCCTTGATTCCACTATCCTTGAGAGCTCTATCCAACTCTTTCTTAAACGAATCCAGAAACTGGGCCTCCACTGCCTTCTGGGGCAGAGCATTCCACACAGCCACCACTCTCTGGGTGAAGACATTTCTCCTCATCTCTGTCCTAAATGGCCTACTACTTATTTTTAAGCTGTGCCCTCTGGTTCGGGACTCACCCATCAGCGGAAACATGTTTCCTGCCTCCAGAGTGTCCAATCCTTTAATAATCTTATACGTCTTAATAGATCCCCTCTCAGTCTTTTAAACTCAAGGGTATACAAGCCCAGTCGCTCCAATCTTTCAACATAAGATAGTCCTGCCATTCCAGAAATTGACCTCGTGAACCTATGCTACACTCCCTCAATAGCCAGAATATCTTTCCTCAAATTTGGAGACCAGAACTGCACACAATATTCCAGGTGCGGTCTCACCAGGGCCCTGTACAGCTGCAAGAACCTCTTTGCTTTTATACTCTGTTATTATTAAGGCCAACATGCTATTAGCTTTCTACACTACCTGCTGTACTTGCACGCTTGCCTTCATTGACTGGTATACAAGAACACCCAGATCTTTTTGTACTGCCCCTTTACCTAACTTGCCTCCATTTAGGTAGTAATCTGCCTTCCTGTTCTTGCCACCAAAGTGGCTAATCATACATTTATCCACATTAAACTGCATCTGCCACGCATCTGTCCACTCACCTAACCTGTCCAGGTCATCCTGTCATCTCCTAACATCCTCCTCACATTTCACCCTGCCACCCAGCTTTGTGTCATCAGCAAATTTGCTAATGTTACTATTAATACCATCTTCTATATCATTAACATATATTGTAAAAAGCTGCGGTCCCAGCACTGATCCCTGCGGTACCCCACTGGTCACTGCCTGCAATTCCGAAAGGGAGCCATTTATCACTACTTTTTGTTTCCTGTCAGCCAACCAACTTTCAATCCAAGTCAGTACTTTGCCTCCTATACCATGTGCCCTAATTTTGCTCACTAACCTCCTATGTGGGACTTTATCAAAGGCTTTCTGAAAATCCAGGTACACTATCCACTGGATCTCCCTTGTCCATCTTCAGAGTTACATCCTCAAAAAATTCCAGAAGATTAGTCAAGCATGATTTCCCCTTCATAAATCCATGCTGGCTCTGACCTATCCTGTTACTGCTATCCAGATGTATCGTAATTTCATCCTTTATAATTGACTCCAGCATCTTTCCCACCACTGAGGTCAGCCTAAGTGGTCTATAATTTCCTGCTTTATCTCCCACTCCTTTCTTAAAAAAATGATACAACATTAGCCACCCTCCCATCTGCAGGAACTGATCCTGAATCTATTGAACTCTGGAAAATAATCACTAACGCATCCACGATTTCTAGAGCCACCTCCTTCAGTACCCTGGGATGTAGACCATCAGGCCCCGGGGACTTATCAGCCTTCAGACCTAACGGTCTCTCCAACACCAATTCCTGGCAAATATAAATTTGCTTCAGTTCAGGTCATTCAGCCACTGTTACCTCTGGGAGATTGCTGGTGTCTTCCCCAGTGAACTCAGATCTGAAGTAGCAATTCAACTCTTCTGCCATTTCTTTGTTCCCCGTAATATATTCCCCTGTTTCTGTCTTCAAGGGCCCAATTTTAGTTTTAACCATTTTTTTCCCTTATATACCTAAAAAAGCTTTTACTATCCTCCTTTATATTTTTGGCCAGTTTACCTTCGTACCTCATTTTTTCTGTGTATTTCCTTCTTAATAATCCTCTGTTGTTCTTTAAAAGCTTCCCAGTCCTCCGTTTTCCCATCATCTTTTTCTCTTTTAACTTTAAATGTTTCTTAACTTCCCTCGTCAACCACAGCCACCCCTGCCTCCTCCTAGGATCTTTCCTCCTTTTTGGAATGAACTGATCCTGCATCTTCTGCATTATACCCAGAAATACCTGCCATTGTTCCTCCACTGTCATCCCTGCTAAGGTATTGCATCATTGAACTTTGGCCAGCTCCTCCCTCAAAGCTCCTTAGTTCCCGTTATTCAACTGAAATATTGTCACTTCTGACTGTACCCTCTTCCTTTCAAATTGCAGATTGAAGCTTATTGTATTATGGTCAATGGCTCCTTCACTTCGAGGTCCCTGATCAATTCTGGTTGGTTGCACAATACCAGATCCAGAATTGCCTTCTCCCTGGTAGGCACCAGCACCAGCTGTTCTAAGAATCCATTTCGGAGGCACTCCACAAAGCCTCTTTCTTGAGGTCCAATACCATCCTGATTCTCCCAGTCTACCTGCATGTTGAAATCCTCCAGAACAACTGTAGTAACATCTTTGCGATAGGCCAATTTCAGCTCCTTATTCAACTTACATCCTACATCCATACTACTATTTGGGGGCCTGTAGATGACTCCCAAGAGGGTCTTTCTATCCTTAGAATTTCTCAGCTCTATCCATACTGACTCTACATCCCCTGATTCTAGTTTCCCCCCACGCAAGGGACTGAATATCATCCCTTACCAACAGGGCCACCTCACCCCCTCTGACCATCAGTCTGTCCTTACAATAGCACGTATAGCCTTGAATATTCATTTCCCAGGCCCTGTTCAATTGAAACCACATCTCAGTTATCCCCACAAATATTGTAGCTGCCAATTTCCAAAAGAGCCTCAAGCTCATCCATCTTATTTCTTATTCTTCGTGCATTCATATACAGTATTTTTAATTTGTTACTGAACTCACCCTTCCTATCAACCCCTATTTCACTCAACCTTATGGCATGATCCCTTTGGAGTTTTCTGCTTCATTGATACCATTGTCTTTCTTGACTTCCCTTGCTCGAACTTTCTCTTCAATTCCCTTCTTAAACTTCCAGTTTGTCCCCTCCCCACCCCGCTATTTAGTTTAAACGCAACTGTGTTGCAGTAGCAAACCTGCCTGCCAGAATGCTGGTCCCCAACCTATTAAGGTGCAAACCGTCTCTCTTGTATAATTTATGCTTACCACAAATCATTCCCCAGTGATCCAAGAATTTAAATCCTTGCTTCCTGCACCAGTTCCCCAGCCACACATTCAAGTCCAGCCCGAGGAACTGGAAGCAAACCGGAGATAACCACCTTGGACGTCCTGCTTTTCAGCCTTCTTCCTAGTTCTCCAAAGTCCCGCTGTAGTATTTTCCTCCTCTTCTTCCCGACATCATTTGTGCCGACATGTACCACCACCTCTGGCTCTTCACCTTCGCCCTTGAGGATTTCCTGTACTCTGTCTGCGATGTCCTTAACCCTGGCATCAGGAAGGCAACACATCATCCTTAAATCCTGCCTTTGCCACAGAAACTCCGTTCAGGTCCTCTCACTATGGAGTTCCCTATTACCATGTCTCTGTGTGATGTCCGACTCATCTGCTCTGCCTCCATGCCAACCTTTGATTGACAGACCTGACTGCCTCGCGGACTGGCAGTGTCATCTGTCTCTACTGTTTCCAGTACATTAGAAACGGTGGGATTTTGATGGTAAAAATCCTGGAACTCCCTCTCTAACAGTTTGCCTGTTTGGACAGATGGAAGTAATTTCCATAGTATTTGATAAGTGGGGATATTCTGTTGTGTGGATGAATAGATCTCACTTAATCAAAGTAGATCATCTGGTTATTCATTCACTCACGTTTAGGAGACCTCATGCAGAAATGGAAAGCTGCATCAAATTGTCTTATCAAATCGAATGTGTCACTTAGAGACAATTCAACTGGGATTCAGCAGGATTACTCCAAGAACTACAAGATAAGTGCTGAAACTCGAACTGTTGATAGCTAAGTAGAAAGATGATTCAAATCTTACTAAAAGAATTACTCTACTCCCTTTAATCTTGAAAGCAAGTTCAAAGCAACAACATTATTCCAATTAAGATATTTTGTAAACATCCCACCCATGAGGGGTTCTCATCCCTTGGAGTTTTAAATAATGAATTCCATCTGTAATGGACATGAGAGATCACCATTATGCATGTCATCTGTCTCAGCTGTATTATAACATTTCCTGTGCAAAGCAAAACAAATATTATTTTCATTTTAACCAGAACTCTTAAAAGCATCAATTTACATTTACATACAGCTTTTAATATGGAACAAAATCACAAGACACTTCCGAAATATAATCATAATTACTGTCAAAAGGAAGGGATATTAAACAAGGTAGTGGTGAACCTGTGGAACTCATCACTACCTGAAGGCCAAGTCATCAAGGATATTTAAGATAGAGATAGATCAGTTCCTGATTGGTGAGGAGATCAAGGGTGATGGGCAGAAGGCAGGAGAATGGGATTAAGAAACACATTAGCCATGCTCAAATGTTGGAGGAGACTCGCTAGGCTGTTTGGCCTAATTCTGCTCCTCTGTTTTATGGTTGCCTAACACTGAAACTGCTGTTCAAGAACACATTTCAGATTGAGATCTCCAGTTCATAGGCTACAGGCATTTGTGTGAAGGTAAAATTTAAATAATGGATTTTTACAGCTTATATTTCATTTCTTTCAGAAAGAACATAAGACATTGTTGCCATCGTAAAAATGAATGCCAGGCTATTGTAGGAAGCACAGGATGTAACAGAGCAATTCCATCATATTATCATCCTGTATCTACACACACACACACAAACCTTTAGAATTCGTTGGTAGCTAGCATGATAATTCTGAAGATCAGACCTTGGATATTGTTAATTAATTCTGTGGATGTGAGCAGCACTGGCTGGGTATGCATTTATTATCCAACTCCACTTGCCCTCAAAAAGGTAGTGATGAGCTGCCTTAGTCAACTGCTACAGTCCATTTTGTATTGAGACATCTGCAATACTGCTAGGGAGGGAGTTCTAGGATTTTGACCCAAGGACATTGAAGTAATAGTGATCTATTTCCAATTCAGGATGAATGGTAAGCAGATTGGAGAGGAACCTGGGGTTGGAGGTGTTCTCATTTATCTTCTGCCCCTGTCCTTCTAGATAGTAGTGATTGTAGGAAGGTGCTATCTAAGGCATTTTGGTGAATTTGTACAGCACATCTTTATAGAAAGATACAAATGCTGCTACCGAACATCAGTGGTGGAGAGATTGAATGTGGTGTCAATTAAACAGGTTGCTTTGTCCTGAATGATGTCAAGCTCTTTGAGCGTTGTTGGAGCTGCATTCATCCAGGCAAATGGGGATTATTCCATCACACTCCTGACATCTATCTAGTAGATATGGAAAAGATTTGAGAGAGTCAGAAGATGAGTTACTTATTACGTTATTCCTAGACTCTGACCTGCTCTTGAAGCTACTATATTTGTATGGCCAGCCCCAGACTTAGTTTCTGGTCAATGGTAACAGCCAGGATATTGATAGTGAGGGATTCACTAATGGTAATGCCACTGAATGTCAATGAGTATTGGTAGGTTCCTTATTGGTGATGGCATATGGTACAAATGTTGTTTGATACTTTTCAACCCAAACCTGGATATTGTCCAGGAATTGTTTTAGTTACAAAGGGACTGCTTCAGTATTTGAGGAAGCATGAATCGTGCTGAACATGGTGCAATCAGCAAACATCCCCACTTTTAACTTTATGATTAAAAGGAAGATAATCTATTGATGAAGCAGGTGATGATGTTTGGGTCTAAGACACTCCACTTAAGAAATTGTGCAGAGATGTCCCAGAGCTGAGACGACTGACCTATAACAACCACAGCCATCATCCTTTGTGCTAAAAACAACTCCAGTCAGCAGACAGTTACCCCTCAACCCCCAATTGCTTTTGACTGTCATTTGCTCAAGTTACTTAATGCCCACACTGCACCTTGATGTGAAGGGCAGTCACTATCACCTCACACTCGAATTCAGCTCTTTCATCCATGTTTAAACCAAGGCTGTAATGAGGTCAGGAGCTAAGTGGCACTGGCAGAACCTAAACTGAGCATCAAGGAGCAAGTTTTTGCAAAGTGAATGGTTTTTTGATAGTACTATTGATAGTCTTTTCCATCACTTTATTAATGATCAGGAACTTATATTTTTTAAGTACAGAACATACCCAGAAAATGTTCCTTATTGATATTAGATGCCAGTATGGCACCTGTACTGGAACTGCTTGGCTAGGGGCATGGTAAGTCCTGGAACCCAATCCTTCAGCACTATTTCTGGAATATTGCTAGGAGTCCACAGCCTTTGCAGTATCCAATGCCTTCAGCTGTTTCCTGACATCACGTGGAGTAATCAACTTGACTGAATACTGGTATCTGTGGTGCTGGGGACCTCTGGAGGGGGGAAAAATGGATCATTCAATACTTGTGGCTGAAGATGGTTACAAATACTTCAGCCTCATCATTTACACTGATTTATTGGATTTCCCATCAAGGATGGGGATATTTGTGGAGTCTCCCCTTTTAGTGTGATGTTTACCTGGCCACCACCACTAACAACAGGATATGACAGGACAGCAGAGCTTAGATGTGATCTGTTGGTTACAGAATTGTTTAGTTCCACCCATCACTTGCTGTTTATTTGACTGGCACACAAGTTGTCAGGCGTAACAGTTTCATTGAATTAATACTTAATGTTTAGACGAAAATTAAACAGGTGCTAGAGAAACTCAGCAGATTTGGTAGCATCTGTAAACAGAGTAAATGCTGAGTTCAGAATTACTTTTCTTCATGACTGAATGTGGATGGAAAATTGTGTTTCTTATACTATTGACAAAGGAGGAGGAGTAAATGCAAGAGATGTTGATGGTGCTTCAAAAGCTAATCCCAGTCCTGTCCAACAACTGCAGATTATCAAACCCTTCATCTACTTAAGCAACATACCTTAAAATTCAGTAATCAATAAAACTTCTGAATAGGAGAAAGTGAGGACTGCAGATGCTGGAGATCAGAGCTGAAAATGTGTTGCTGGAAAAGGCTCATGCCCGAAACGTCGATTCTCCTGCTCCTTGGATGCTGCCTGACCTGCTGCGCCTTTCCAGCAACACATTTTCAAAGCTTCTTAAAACCAAAATTTTTAGAAATCTGATAAAGGATTATGTAATACATAGGTTGTTTACTGAATGGAAATCATATGCACTCTCAAACCTCCATGAGGTTTTATTAGGACAGAGACACAGAGTTCCCAAGTACCATAACAGCTGAATGTTCCAACTATTGCCGTAATTTATAACCCCCTCACAGGTTTTCCAGTCCTGGCTGTTTCTGGTACTGAATACCATCTGCGATTTGAAGGCAATCTTCTAAGAACAAAAAATAAATAACTGACAGTAATGAAAGTACCACATTTCAGAGAAATTATGTGCATACTCTTTGAATTATTCATCTTCTCCACCCCACCCCCACCAAACTACTGTCTTTCATTCCCCACACCAATATATAAAATGCAGTCAAACGAGCTTGGAGAAAAGCCCTGGCTGTCAGAAGCTAATTGTAATAGTGCTGTGTGCAGTTGCTGGAACTCATCAGGGGAATGGAATGCTGAAATTTGTGTGGATTCTGCAAGTAATGCATAAACCTCTGCTTCCTTGCTGGATTTATAATTATAATTTTGAAGGTTAGAGCAATTGTTTTTGGAATATTCAGAAATCAAAAGCTTTACTTCATAAAACTATGTTACTTTGGATAGGAATTATTTTAAAAATCTGTTCGATAACATTGACAAAAAGGATTGGAATGTGTTCCTGCAGCTGGTCCCACTTAAATCAATGGAGACATAAAATTGACAGAATCCCTGCGCTTTTATTTGAAATACACAATGTCTGAATGCATAATAATTATAGCTCCAAATGTTAGCCTGAACTGCAGTTTCTAACTCTTACATTCTAGCTTGTACATTTGGTTTAGCCTCATCTCCATCTGCTTCACTCTCAATGGTAGAGTCTGCTCATATTCCTGTCCCATTAGCTCATTTTATTACTGTATCTTTCCCTTTTAGAAAAAAATCATTTTGACTGCTTGCGTCATAAAAACAGATCATAACCCCAAATAAGCTTTCAAATACATGTTTGTTTTAGAAAAGAGAAAGACATATATGCCCAAGGATGTAAGTTCAGTGATTGGATGGATTACACAATCCTGAGAGAAATCGTGGAATATTGCACCCAAGAGAATGCCATTCAAAAAATATTATTCTATAATCTCATTTAGGTCATGTCCCAGACTGTAAACATGACCCAAATTAAATGAGAGCCACCTCTGAGCAAAAAGAGTTTTTTCCAGTTTATACTTTCAGGACTAAAAGGAACAGGGCATTTAAAAAAAAAATCTGCAACCCTTAATCTGTGCATACTAGGTCTTGGAGCCGGCATGCTAATACACTAGTTTAGTGTTCAATCTCCACTGGGCTACAGAGAGCGCTGTAAAAGCGACACAGCTACAAACTTGAAACAAACTGGACAAGCTCCTTGCAGCTAACTACAGAAGCAAGAATCTGCAAACAATTGTTCAAATCCCAAAGTCAACAATGCTGGAATCACCCAACTTAATGTTCACAAGTTTCTATTTGTCACCGATAAGCCGATGACTTAGTCAACCTTTTATTAAAAAAAACGTTTACTTCTTTGACTTGCCTTTCACTTCTAATCTGTGTGCAAGTGTATTATATTTTCTTTTCTCATGTTTTAGTAGTTAATAAGGTCATTCTTTCTTTAACTCAAAAAGTCCGACTAAATTGGTTCCAAGAAAGAGAGAGACAGACAAAAATAGAAAGGGTGTAAGGGGGCTGGGTGGTACCAAGGGGAGCCTGGGGACACACCAGAAGATATTAAAAAGGTTAGTAGGAGGGAGGTGTGGGTTTTGCAATTGGAGATGGAAGGGAAAGGAACACTGCTAGGGCAGGGAGGAGTGTGTGGAGATAATGGGGTGGCGGTGGGTGAAGTTGCAACGGGAGATGGAAGAGACATGTAGGCTCAAAGTGCAGGGAAGAGAAATGGGGAGGGGGGGGGGGGGGAAACTGTAAAAAAGGAGAGAGAACAGTTTCATACCGGTCAAAAAAGGAACAATTCTGCTAACCAGCTAAGCGAGGAAATCTTTAAATCATAGTTAATTAATGATTTGCAAATAAATGTGGCGTCTCTAACTTTAGACTGTTTAGGAGATATGCAGGGAAAAATTAGTTGAGTTATTGTAATAAACACTGTCAATTATTAAATTTAACAATAAGAGACTGAGATCAGAGATATAGTAAAATGGGTAGCAGTTGCCTGGCTAAAATATTCCAACTTTGTGTATATGTGGAAGCTGTGTTTTGAGTAATGGGGCTTTCTTCTGTGTAGACGTGTGTGTCAGCTATTTTGAAAAAAGACTTTTGTTAATAACATATGTCAATTTGAGAAGTTTCCACAAAATTAACACTTCTCTTGTGCCTTTAAGTTTAATGAGACTGATAATTATTGAATAAATGATGAATTCTTCTAAATCAGATTCTGAGAACTCCAAATATCTAATATACAAACACAAATACAGAAGGTAATGTGACTAGTTGACTGCATCACCCAATAAAGGAACTAGGTGAGAATCAAAAGGAGACTTATAAAGTAAATATTTTGTGCCATTTTATAGGTTGGAAATTGCATTGTAAATACAATTGACACGCTAAAATAATGCGAACCAAATTGGCAAAAATATATTAGTTCAACCACATTTTCCAAAAAGCCCACTTTTGTTTCGACATAAAATAGTCCTAAATTTAACATAACTATCCTAGCAGGAACAAAGTCAAGTCAGATGCTAATTTTAAACTTTGGTTCAAAGTCTTAGTTAGGACTTGATAATGCCATGACTGCAGTTATCACGATATATAGATGAAGGCAGGAAATTAACACATAATATTCTCACAAACTTTATAATGATCCAATTTGTTTATAATCAAGTGGATAACGCAAGTGTTGTTATAGGAATGCAAAGGAATACAAAAACTGTTTTACCTAGATGGAGTGATAAATCATGGCACCAAATCCATTTGCTCCTGCTTGTTATGTCTTGTGGTAAACAGAAGCCTGAAATAATCATCATGTCTTCTCAGATAGAGAGCTTATTTGGTGTACATTATCATCTCTATGTGTGAAAAAACAATGTACTAAACTAGTGGCAAGAGGGTAGGGACTGGTGCAGCAGGTCAGTACAGATATAGACTTGACAAGAGCTCGAGACTAAGGCAAATATAGCTAAGAGGAAAAGAGGTCAGAGAGGTTACTGAAGTCAGTGGAATTGGAGGCATGGACTGTATTTGCTTCAATGCAAGTAATGTAACAGGTCAGATAGAGAGAGCCTGGACTAATACATCCATTGTTACCATCACACAAAGACATAGTTGAAAAAGGGACAGGACTGGCAGTTTAATATTCCGGGAAATTGATGATTCAGAAGAGGGATCAAAAGAAATGGGGGAGTTGCATTACTTGTTAGGGAGCATTCACAGCTGTGTTGAGGGAGAACACCCTGGAGGGATTATGCAGTGAAGCATTATGGGTAGATGCCAGGAATAGAAAGGATACAATCACAATTCTGGGATTGTACTACACTCCTCCCAGCTGCCAGCAGGAGATAGAGGAAGAAACATGTAGTCAGATTCAGGAAAGATACAAAAACAATTGGGTTAATGTGGTGGGCGATTTTAACTTCTCCCAAATTGACTGGGACTCTCTTAGTGCTGGGGTTTTGGATGGGGAGTAATTTGTTAGGTGTCTCCAGGAGGGTTTTTCGAAACAGAATGTGGATAGTCTTATGATGGAGGTGCCACACTGGACCTGGTATTTGGAAATGAGCTGGCCAGGTAATCAAAGTTTCAATGGGGGAGCACTTTGGGAATAGTGACCCTAAGTATAAGGACAAAAGGTGGATCTTGGATGAAGGTTAAATTGGGGTGGGGGTGCTAGTGGAGAAGGCCAACTTTTGCATGTTTAAGGAGGAGAACAGAAATAATCCAGGTAATTGCAGACCAGTGAGCCAGATGTCAGTGGTGAGGAAGCTGTTGAAGGTACTGTTGAATGAAAGCATTCATTCACATTTGGAAACAAATGGACTTGTAAGTAATAGGCAGCATGAGTTTGTGCAGGGAAGGTCATATCTCATCAAATTGATCAAGTTTTTTTGAGATGGTTATAAGAATGATTGATGCGGGAAGGGCAGTAGTGTAGTTACTTAGACTTTAGAAAGACACTTGATAAGATACCTCATAGCAGGTTGGTACAAAATGTAGAGTCTCATGGGATCCAGTGTGTGCGCTGGCTAGATGGATACTAAATAGCTTGGTCATAGAAGACAGAGTAAGGGTGGAAGGAATTTTTGTCAAAATGGAGATCAGTAACTAGTGGTGTTCCACAGGGATCAGAGCTGAGAACTTCATTGTTTGTCACATATGAAAATGATCTGGAGGAAAATTTAGATAGTCTGATTAATAAGTTTGCAATTGACACCAAATTGGCAGAGTTGCAGATAGTGACAAGGATTGTTAAAGGATACAGCAGAATATAGGTAGATTGTAGATTGGGGCAGAGACATGGCAGATGGAATTTAATCTGGACAAATGTGTGGTGATGTATTTTGGAAGATAAAATTCAGGTGTGAGTTATATATTAAATGCCAGAAACCCTTGGCAGCATTGACATACAGAGGGATCTGGGCATGTAGGTCCACAGATCGCTGCAAGTGGCAACACAGGTGGAAAAGGTGGTCAAGGCAGCATACAGCATGCTTGCCTTCATTGCCTGGGGCATCAAATATAAAAGTTGGCAAGTTGTTCCAGCTGCATAAAACTTTAGTTAAGCCACGTTTGTAATTGTGCATGCAGTTTTGGTCACCACACTGCCAGAAGGACATGGATGCTTTGGAAAGGCTACAGAGAAGGTTTACCAAGATGCTGCCTGGTCTGGAGGGTTTTAGTAATAAGGAGAGATTGGATAAACACAAACTGTTTTCTCTGGAAATACGGAGACTGAGGGGCAACCTGATAGAGCTCTACAAAATAATGAAGGGCATAAATAGAGTGGATGGTCAGAGGCTTTTTCTCCCACGGTGGAAAAATCAACTACTAGAGGAAACAGTTCAAAAGGTGATAGGGGGATAAAAGGTTTCGGGGAAAATTTTTCACAGAGAATGGCGGATGCCTGGAATGCACTGCCAGTGGAAATGTTGGTAGCAGGCACATTAGCAACGTTTAAAGCATAATCTTGATAGACACATGAACGGTAGATGAACAAAGGGATAGAAACCCCATATAAGCAATGAGTAGCAGGTTTAAATAAGGAGTAGAAATTGGAGCAGGCTTGATGGGCTGAAGAACTGGTGTATTGTATTGTATTTATTGAGTACTTTAGTGCAGTCATGAATGATGTGACATTCTGAATATGCATGTAATAAAATAAATAATGGCCCAGATCTTCCGGTCTGAAGATAGTTGGGGATTGGATATATTCCAAAAGATGTGCTTCAGAACCTCTCGCAGGGATTATCTCAGTGATCTCACAATTAACCAGGAATTTAAACTTCCAAAAGACAATTCCTTGGAGTCTGTAACTCTAAAAATATTACTAATTTCGGTCTTGGAGTCAGAGACTTTGAAGGATTCTGACTCACACAACTTAATAATTACTGAGAAAATGTAGAGGGATTTAAATTACTCTAACCTACAAAATATAAAACAATAAAGTGGACCCCACAATCACACCCAACACACCTTTGAATCACTTGCTTGGCACCATATCCCCTCATGCACCTGCCACCCTTTCCCCTCACCCATTTTCCTGAAACACTTACATTCTTTTTAGTATTTGTTCAAGATGATTTGGGATATTTTAAACTGTAAGATATTTAATAAAACATGGCAGATATTACAATAAAAAAAAGGAAGTGGTTTCTGTGGAAATATACCAGTGATACTGTTTGTGGTTTGTTTCACTGCATCTTTTGGGATAGACGCTCCTCAGGAAGTCAGGACTAAACATTTATGGCAAGGAAGTTGGTAACCTTTCATCTAAACTGGGAAATAAAAATCCAACTCAGATTTGAAAATTTGAACCAATATAATTTCTAAACAATTTTGGAATAATGTAATGACAAAGATAAGTGAGGGCCAAGCTTTTCTTGCATAATTGCTACAAATAGAGCATCTTGAAATGAATTGGAATCAAAAAGCTGGCTTTGTTTATAAAAATATATAGATTTAAATCTATACATAGATTTCTATTGCTACACATATCAAAACCACCAAGTAAAAATAGTACATTGAACATTTCAAATTTTGGACACTGTTGACAAATCGATCTGAATGTCTTGTCCGGCCAAGACAATTTTGTTGCAATCTGGCCAGAAATATGACCAATTTAAGAAATTACTGACTCAAAAAAAAAACAGATAATTGTTAAATGTTTATAAATGTGCCTAACATTTTCCAGAATTTCTTCAATGCCTGTTCACTTTTTAGCTACGATTAGATTATGGACATTTTGTTGTTATAGTAAACTATTACTCATTATTTTAATAGTAAACTGACCCACATTATGCCTCAGCAATATTTGATTCCATGTCAGTGCTAATTCAGCAAATACTCTTTTATCCATTTGAGATATTCTTTCTCATCAAAAATTTACATACTGAGTAATAAAAGATATTTTCATTTAGTACACAGCAAAAAGTAGAAACTGCAGGACAAAATTCCTGCTTTTTACCTAGCAATGAATTTGAGCATTTAGGGGACCAAAATCAAGAAGGAACTCCTTGTTTTCTCGAGTTCACTGCAGTGGAATGTATTGCAAAGTTTCTAAAAGATTGACTGCTATCTTAGCAATTTATTGAATCGCTCCATTAAAGTGGTGTCACATAGCAAAGGAATCAGTTTGCAACTTAAATGGCACATTGTAACATAAAAATCACAAATGGAAAAAGTCCAAAAGTCCAAGCTCATACTAGGCATGTGTTATAGATCACTCAAAAAGCACAAGAGGATGATAAAGAGATAAGGAGCATTTGAGAGAACAGCCAAGTTCTTATAAACAGTGATTTAAATCAACTCAATGTAAACTGGGAAAACACAAGTGTTCTCGAATTATAGGTGGTAAAATTTGCAAATGTATCATCACAAAGACAGTCACGAAAGACTGTGCTCATTTTAAACTATCATTTGTAAATGACTCAGAGCATACAGGAAATGGAGATTGTGGCACTCCTGGGGATAGTGAGAACAGAATGTTGAAGTTATCTGTGTCTGTGACTCAAGTAAACTCAAGATTCTGAAAAAACTTTTAGCTTTAAAAAGAGATCAGGAAGATTTTAAGTAAGTAGATGGAATGGCCACTTTCAAAAGAATAATCCAAATGAACAAACCCAAACTGGGCAAGCACACATTATTTCATTTTAAATGGATTACCAAATAAATTAAGAGAAAAAAAAATCAACTCTACAAATCCTGAAGCAAGAGAAGAGGCAGTTTGAGGTGATTGGAGTATCACGCATTAAAAACTACACAGTATTTGGAAGTGTATTTAGAAAGAAATGAGATTCAGAGGGCAAGCAGGAACAGTATGCCCTGTCTTACAATAACAAGAACAGAAAGGAGAACTTTAAAAGTGCAAATGTGTGAGAAATAGGGATGCCAACAAGATACTAAAACAACCTGAAAGAATTCTTTCACCAAGTATTCACAAAGAAGTGAACAAAATGTTCTCCACAAATGAAGACTAGCCCAGTTAAAATTCAAGACTCTGATATAAGTTAAGCTGGACTTCCAAGACAAGCAGCAAATGCTTAAGAAAATAAACCCTCAGAGATCTGGTATTAATTTCTAAGGGCTGAAAGACTAGGAAGGTCAGAGAGGCGCAGGGACATTAAAAAGGAGTAGAAATCAATGAACTCTGGGGAATACTAAGAGATTTAAAAAGGAAGAATGAACTCAATAAATTATCCAAGTTTGGACTCACTGAGCTGAATAAAGTATCACACAGAAATGCATTCAAAGAAGGTATTAGAAATCAGAGAGCAGCTTAAATAAAAATACTCAACGTGGCACCCGTTTACAGAAAGGTTATCAAACAAGTGAAGAAAGTAGTTGAAACGGATAAAACAATGAACACCCTCAGAATGAGGAAGCAGAAAGAAGAGTTTTGCCTCATAGCTCATCATTGCGAACACTGCTGTTTCAAATGTACATATATAATTTAGATTCAAAAATTCAAAGAAAACCAGTTAAACTTGCAGGTAATGGCAACTTGTGTCTGGTTGGAGTCATACCTGGCTCTAAAAGGGAGATGGCTGTGGCTCGTCATCTCAACTCTAACACATCTCTGCAGGAGTTCCTTACAGTAATGCCCTAGGTCCAACCATTTTCAGTTACTTCAATCCTTCTCTTATTATAAGATCAACTGTGGGAATGTTGGCTGATTTCACAATCTTCAGCACCATTTGTGACTCCTGGGACATGCAGCAAGACTTAAACAATATCCACGTTTGGGCTGACAAGTGACAAATAACATTCACATAACACAAGTGCCAGACAATGACCATCTCCAACAAGATAGAATCTATCCATCATTCTTTGACATCATCTTCCACAATCACATCCTGGGGCAACATTGATGAGAAACTAAACTAGCTATATAAATGGTCACAAGAGCACATCAGAGATCAGGAATCTTGGAGAAAGTAACTTCCTGCATGACTCCCCAAAGCCTGCTTACCATCAACATGGTGCAAATCAGGAATGTGATGGAAAAGATTCCACTTGCCTGGATGAGTGCATTTCCAACAAAACAAGAAGCTTGACACAATCCAGGACAAAACAGCCCACTTGATTGGCACCATATCCACAAGCATTCAATTCCCCTGCCACAGATGCTCAGTGTTTGCCATTTATAAAGTACAATGTAGTAATTCACAAGGGCTTGCTATACAGCAATTTCTAAATCAGTGACCACTTTCATTTTGAAGGATAAGAGCAGCAGATACATGGAAACACCTGCAAATTCCCCTCCAAGCCACTCACCATCCTGACTTGGAAATATTCCTTCAGTATTACTGTGTCCAAGGCCTGGAACTCCCTCCCTCACAGCATTGTGGGTTTACTTGGAGCATTTGGATTGCAATGGTTCAAGAACACAGTGCACTGCCACTTTCTCAAGGGCAACTAGAGATGGGCAATAAATGTTGGCCTAGCCAAAAACACCCATAACCCATAAATGAATTTTTAAAACTCTTGGAGCAAAGTGCATATAAATCAGTGCAGTAGAGTCGAAGAAAATTGGAGAGAAAGAAAAAAAAAATCAAAAAGTGACCAAAATACTGGCAAGTGGGAAGACAGTGTTGTGGTGGTAATGCGACTGGACAAGCAATCCAGAACCCCAGTTCTGGGATCATGGGTTCAAACCCCACCATGACAGAATTCAATGAAATCTAAGACACAGCTGGCCTAATGAAGACAATGTAATTACTATCAATTGTTGTGAAACCCATCTGATTCCCTAATATCCTGTAGGGATAGAAATCTGCCCTCCTTGCCTGATCTGCTCTATTTGTGACATCAGACCCATTGTGATGTGGTTGTATCTTAACTGCCTTCCAGGCAAGAAATACTAAGCTAGCCAATGATGTCCACAGCCCAGGATTGATTAAAGAAACTTACCATATACGCCCGTGTAAAAGTCAATCTCATGTAAAAGTCAACACCTATTTTTGGCCAAAAAAAATCTTGTATTTTCCATATACTTCATGTAAAAGTCAATCCTACTATATCGTATTATAAACCACTTACAAAGGAAACTGCATGTTCCCATTAACTCACTTTAACAGAATCACATTCATTCATTCATACCAGTAACTCTACTCATTGCGTCTCGATTCATTCATAACTTTACTTAGCCCACTTGGTTTACTACACACGTTTTGATTCATTCATTCATTCAGAAGGGTAGTAAGTCAATTGGTACTTATTACACTTTGTTCACTATCCATCCAAAAGTTAATATCGTTTAAAAGTTAATCATTTTAATTGTGTCATTACATCTGAATAAAAATGAGATATATTAATCAAATATACCTTCAATTCTTTGACAAATTTGTTAATGTTGCTGAGGTTCATTACATGAGAGTAAACGGGAGGAAACAGAAGGATTTGGCAGGAAAATTCAAGATGCTTAGACATTCAGAATTTAATAAATGTTTCAAGTGTGCCATTATACCAGGCCATGACAATGTTGAATGGTGCAATTTTGCAGGATTGCAATGTTAAATTTTCATACCGGTATGTATAAATAAAACTTATTGCCAGTTATTTATTCTTGATCTCATGCTTTTATCCAGTAATGACTGTCATTCATTGTGTTTTTCTTCTTTTCCCAGGATTAATTGAGTGATCAAATCGACTTCTGCTAATTATACAGTATTTCAAACTTCAGCATGGATTTCAGCCCCTTAAAACTTGTGCCCCTGTAATAGTCGACCCTATGAATTGAACGTTTAAAAATCGTCTTTAAAAAAAAAATCAACATTTACACGAGTATATATGGTAATTTACAGCCAGCCAGATACAATAGAACCATGAATGACAACATGCTCCAAGCATGAAGTTGAGAGAGACTGAGTGACATAACATTTGACATGTCTAAGCAGACATCATTAAATTCAATGGAATGTTGAATGATGTGCCTCACATGGAATACATATCCCAGAAGGTTGAGATAACATCTTACAAAGTCTGAGGCATAGGAGCCTGTCCTAATGGATTTCTGCATCTCAAGTTCAGTAACTCTTAATACAATTACCAAACAAAAAGACATTGATTTCAATCTTGAAAGGTTAGTGGTACCAGCAACCATGGCTTTTCTGGCAGAGTGAAGGAGAGAAAGATTAGGGATCACAATGTTTCAGATTTCCTCTTTCTGCGTGAAGTACTTCCCGATTTCACTCTGAACTGGTCCAGTTATAACTTTTTAAGGTTGCATTCCTAGTTCTGAGTTCCCCCACCGAAGAAAATATTTTTTACAAAATCTACTTGTCCCACTAAAATCTCTCAGAAATACAAATCAAGATCCACATGTCACATTCATGATTCAACTCTGAGTCTTGGCATCATTCTGCACAAACCCTTCCATAGGCCAGTGTACTTCCTAACTGGTGGTGTCCAAACCTGAACATAGCAACCCAGAAAGATCTGATCAATACATTGTGTAACTGAAGCACACAAAACCCTTTGTATTCCAGTATTCTGTGATAGATGCAAATATTCCAGTGGCAAGTTAAGATTGCTTTTTGAACCAGAGCAGAGGCTTTTGATTACTGTATTCGGACACGTAATTTCCGACATTAAATACTTTTTAATACTGTACTACATTACAAAATGTTATTTATCTTTTGAATCACTGAAAGAGCTCACTCATAATACTTTGATGAAAGCCATTTCTATCAGGAATGGAGAGTGGTGCAGTGGATAATAAGTAGGTCATTCACCTATTGAGGCCAAGTTCAAATCTAAACCTTGGATAAAAAGGTCTTAACCGCCCAAAAAGGTTTCAGTTGAAATGAGTTTGAACAATTTCAATACAGTTCCTAATAGGAATGGCATTACTGTAATAAAATGGTATTTTATGCAATATAAATTAGGTGGATCTAGATTGGGCTGAGACATATTGTTAAGACTGCTACAAATCTCTAGGATACTACCATAAGTAAAATCAGGGAGAAACAAAGTTACTGGGGCAATGTGTTGAACTTGTACAAGACCCTTGTTAGATCTCAGTTGGATTAGTGTACAGTTGTGGGTGCCACTTTGGATAAAAGACGTGAATGCATTAGAGAGAGTGCAGAAGTGATTTAAAAGAAGGATTCTGGGTGAGAGAATAGATTGAAGTTGGGACAGTTCTTATTGGAAAGGAAATGGTGAGAGGAGATCTGATTCAGGTTTTCAAAACCATGAGTGATGCGTTTCCTGTCTATAAATCAAGAATAAGGAGGCACAAATTTAAAAATTGATCTGTAAACAGGAGGTGATGTAAGAAAACCATTTTGACAAAGCATATTGTTAGTGTATGGAATGCACTGAATGAAAATGTGGTAGAGGGAAAGTTTAATTTAAGCCTTCAAGAGTATATTGGATGGATATTTGAATAGTAATGGTGTGGGGATATGGGGAAAAAGGCAGGAGATTCATATTAGAAAATACAGCTGTACAGGCACAATAGGCCAAATGGCCTCCTCTTAGACCATAACAATTCTGTGATTCTATGTAAATGTGCATTAAAAATATTTGAAACATTTTATTAATCAGGCATAAAAGAGAGATTGAGATCAATAGTTATTTGATGTACAGGCAAAAAATCATGCAATTAAAGTGTCTACCTACTTTCCAGTTTGGTTTGGAATGATGGTGCACCAAGAGGATAGATGCTGAATGACCAAAGCTGAAAATGTATGTGGGGCAGTTGAGGTCAGGTGATAAGGTCACTTGATATGACCAGGCTGAACCTAGGTTGACATACAGGAAGCTATGCAATATATACCAATGAGACACCAGGCAGAGAAACTGAAGTTGACAATGGATGGCTCAACAACCAACCCACACCTCCCCCAACCCCCAACCATGCTGCCACTCCTCCCAGTCCTTGAGGTGAAATGCTTACACATTCATTGGACCACCTATTTCATCTAACATCAACTGCATATGAAGCAAAGGCCAGACGATTAGGTTTACAATGTGAGCAGTAGAGTCTCATTGAATAATATTGTGGATCTGAGTCTTCTGGAAGTTAGGGCAGACAATTATGGTAGATGATTTCTTTGTTCGTAATAGAGTAGAAGTCTTTGCAGCTTAAAATTGTGTTATGCAATAATTATTTAGCATACTAGAATAATAGCACCTCTGAGATCATTAATTTGCACTTTATTAATTTCTATATTTGTAGAGTGCTTGTGTTGAATATAATATATTTAAAACATTTTAGCATTTCAAAAGGTTTGCGTAAAAAGCTTATTTTTCTTAGACATCAAGCGGTAGATAACTGGATGTTCAAATTTCAAACAAGATGTTGCTGCATTACAGAGGTCCCTAACATTGACAAGCTGAACATGGTCGCACCAACACATTTTCAGACACTTTGTTTTGAAAAGACAGCGTTTGTAGCAATATGCTCATTGCGGCTTCGATTTCTACACTACTTTCCTTTCAACTCTTTGCATTCCTACTGCCATACTTTCTTAAGCCGCTGTGTTCTGGGAGCAGTTGAGGAAGATATCGAGAGGAGAAGCAGATGAGGAAGTAGAAAGTTCAGATGAGTGGGTGGCGTTGGGAGAGAGGGAGAGAGGGAGAGAGGGAGAGCGGGAGAGCGGGAGAGCGGGAAACTCAAAGAAAGCCACAAGAAGAAGAAAATGCCAATGACCCTACTAAAGCTATAACAATGACAGACAAGTGTGGAGCTTAGGACATTCAGAACTCTCCACAGCCATTTTCAATGCTGCTCCAAATTAGTTGGAAGATGTCATAAACACTATTAGTCACACAGATGGGTCTACTCTATGCCAGTTGTTCCTCTACATCGTGTTGGACATCTAAAGCAGAAGAGATGGGGAAGTAAACCTCCCCGATTGAGAGAGAACTTGGCCAAGTGTATTCACTCTTCACACTCTCAGATTCAAGAACAAAAATCTTTCAGAAACTGGGAGAAATAATTTGATTGATGGGAGACAAAATTACACAAATCCTTGTGTGAATCTGACATCTTTTGCATGCAATGCATTTCAAATGCCCATTTCTGAGATGGTTAAAATAAAGCTACGTAGACTTTCTACTCAATGAGTCAATGGAACAGTTTTCTGCACATAATTCTTACAGAAAGAAAGAGTCCACAAGTGGATCTTTCATTCATGAAGCAGGTACAATGATGTTAAATGCAGAAGCTCGGCCAATATATAGCATCGGACATAATACTTTAATATTCTATAAACTCCAATCTTTTTTTGCAGGTAGTTGCCATACTGATGCACCCGTTTGGTAATCTATGTTTTTGGCTGAGAATCAACATAAAACTTACTAGAATGTTGCTCTAAGAATCAGTGTTTCCAAGTTCATTCTCAGAAGTCCATTTGGGGCCCATGTTTCAAATGAGTGAATTTGAATTTACAATGCTTTTGGAAGATTTTATAAGCTATACTCAAAAAAGTGAATCATCTGCAGATTTGTAAACATAAGTGACTAATATTTTCACAAAATGTTTCCTGACATATTTGGGGCAGGTGCCAGAGGGATGAGGAAAAGTTGGATGAGTTTTAGTTCTGGATTGATATCACAGCGAGCCAAGATGCCTGATATAGTAATTACACACATTTTGTAAGGGATGAGGGTGATAACCTTTGAACGGTTATAAGTTTGTGCAGAAACGCACAAGAGAATGTCTCCTTTTTTGTATGGTCTGAAGGAGCCTATCTAATACCATGGAATAAGTGGTGGTGTGGTAACCCATGATGAAATGGACCAAGGGCAGGCACGGATATATTCATATGCTTTAAATATTTCATCCCATGGATTGCTTTTTGAATGTTTATATACAATTCTGTACATTCATGCTAACTTGGTCTTTTAGAATTTAATATTCAGATGACACGCGATACTACTAGCAGTGTGTTACTTAGCAAAGTGTTCCTTTGCTTTTCTACCGCTACATGTGTAAATAATGGGCTGTGGATCACTTGCATTAGGTAATGCATCTCATCTTCTGAAAATGGATAAATAAAAAGTATGAAATTAACACTTGGACTTGTGGACTCCATAAGAAATTAAAGAGTCTGCCTCGCCAACAAACTGTAGGTATTACCTTTGCACTTCTCCTGCAATACAAGTGAATTAGTTTTCATTATCCTTCCATTCATTTACAACATTGTACCCTATTGGTTGTTAAAACCCTACAATCAGATCTTTGAGGGATTGCTTTCTTCAAGATAATCTCTTTTTGCCAATTTTCAAGGCATGTCTGATTTACTGAAACCTCTTTGGTGAAAACATTTTTGAAAATAATATGTTCTAACAGAATTGATAACATTCTAATTTAAGGAACCAAAGTGAAGCTAGCAGTTGAGCATCAAAAAACATTTTTGTTTTGTTTTATTCTTGCTCCAAATTCCAAAATAAATTGGGCAATTTATTTAGAGAAAAACAAATATGTTATCACATCACAAATAAAGTTAAAAGAATTCATAAGTTCCGTTCAGTTCAGCAGCAAAAATTCCAAAACATGTCCATTCACAGCCAATTGCTCAAATTCGTGGCTTGAAACTGGCACTGAGAGGAGAATGGTGTCTCCCACTTTGCACGGGAAGAAATTCACTTGCAACATTTAAACAGAATTCGCAGCCATCATTTAAATTGAACTTGAGGGATATAAAAAAAATTATGAAAAGGAAATACACATCAGGACACAGACTGAGTGGAGACCAGGAAGAGATAAAGCAGAGATTGTGGAAAAAGAGGAACAAGGCCACTGCAAAAGTGTACAAAGGATGACGCAATACCTCAGTTTATATTAACTAAAGCAGCTTGGACTTGCCCCAAAATCTGACATACAGTTGGCACAATAAAAAATCCACACATACTTGATAGTATTGAATCAGCATTGGAACAGAGGCCCAGCTCAAGTGGTAGAGCTGGAAAAAGCCTACCTGTCTAACCTTTCAAATCAGACTGGAGCCTCCAACCTCTCATTCTTTATACATTGCCTAAAGAAAATCAAAATGTATACATTCTGCAGTTAACTGCCAACATGTGCAACAACATGTTTACAGTACACAGTATTATTTGTTGTAAAACTCCTGATTTATGAATGCCACATTGTGCATTATTACAATACTGGGTTTATGAAATGTTTAAATTCTACAAACTTGCGCATTTTCACCATTAAAAACCCATATCATTTTGAACTTACAGCATACAAAAGGCCATTTGACCCAACTAGTTGAGGCTGGTTTTTAAGAACGAGGAACAGGTACAAGCCAGTCAGTTCCTTACTTCACCATTTAATACGATCACGGATGATCCCATCCCAACCCCAACTCCACTTTTCTGCCTTCTCCCCATAACCCTTCAACCTGTTACTAATTAAAAATCGATCTCCTCCTTAAATTTATTCAATGTCCATACTCTGGGGTAGTCCTTCTAGCAAACAGGTCTTAGCTACTGCCAACTTCCAATAGTTGGCATTTCTCCGTTTTGTGGAGTTCTAATTTTGAACAGTCACTCCCAGATGTTTCCTTTAGTTTTGCAGACATTCCTAAATCTACCAACAGCAGTAAAGCCGGTGGCAATGACTTCTCTTCTGAACACAGCAGGTACTTTTCATGGGATCCTAAGTTGGTCGTAGGATGTGTCTCTTTGAGTAAAGACTGTTGTCTTCCCATATCCAGCTATCATAGTTTGCAAGCCAAGCTGCAGCTTCCTTTTGCTGACCAGACAAAACTCCTGCCTCTGTGATATTCTGTGATTTGTAGAGAAGCTTGAAGCCTGATCATAAAGATGGCTTCCTCTCTGCTCTCTTCCCCAAGGCCATATATTATGGAACATATTAGCTTTACACAGCACTACAAAGGTTGATTAGCTATTATTGTCTTCAACTTTCCTTCATATTAGAAGTAAATGAGCCATTTACAAGCACAATTATTTAGAACCTGATTACTTTCAATTCCTTTCTGGGACATTAGGAGATGACAAGTACAACTGTTGTCAACTCAGACTAGTCATTGACTAGACAGAAAATAAGGGAAAACATTTTAAAACTAAAGGATCTCCCATTTCAGATGGAAGACAGGAGAATTCTGTTTTTCTTTCAGAATGTCTTGGATCTTTAGAATTCAGTCCTTCGAGAGCTGTGGAGGCGATATTATTAAGGCAGGAGGTTGATTCTTGATTTAGAATGAAGTCAAAGGTTAGTCAAAATAGGCAGGAATGAGGACGAGCTTCAATCAGATCAGTCAAGATCTCATTAACTGGTGTACAGAGCAGGCTAAAGGCCTAGTCCTAATTCATATATGTTTGTACATACCATCTGTGTCTAACCTTGAACACCTTACATCAGTAACACACTCTAGACCTCCCTTTGATTTTTTTTTTTTAACTGCCCCAAGCCTGTTATTAAATGATTCTCTCAGTTTTATCTTAAATCAAAGACAGGTCCCAAAAATCTTACAAATAACATTCGTGTGAACAAAAGCAGAGAGAATTGTGATTTCCATAATACTCCAGTGAAGTGCTGATAGTCACTGGTGGTTGAAGCATTGAATTGATGAATCAAAACTTACATGAGGAAGAACATTGAATAATCTTAGTGCAACTTTTATGATGCCAGTATATTGCACAGTTCTGTAAAAACACTGGTTTGATGTATATAAATCCTCCCTTTAAGGATGTAGGTTTGCTTGTTGAGCTAGAAGGTTTGGTTTCATGATCATCCAGAACATCAACCTAAGCTACAAATCTTCTCAAAACTCGCTAACATCCCTTGAAGAAAAAGGTAAAATTGGATTATTTAAAGCTGAAGAACATCACAACTGACATACAAGTTAAACTTAAACAAATGCAGAAGCTAAATATACCACAGTTCTACGTCCTCTGCCATCCTCTGTTTTTCAGCTGATCTCTGGTCTTACATAATAGTTTTCACGTTTTGAAATGGGCAAGATTCAAATTCACAGATCAAATTCTATGCAATTTCCATCAAACTGAAAATGGTCAACACAATGAAATGCAAATAACTTAAGATAGTTGTGCACTTCTTTAAAAGAATTCTGCACAATTATGGAACATTAAAATTTGTTATCGGGTGTTTCACTATATTAAAAAACGTGCTTCAACAAAAACAACTGAACAGTGAGCTGTGGTTGTGGGTCTGTTGGAAGAAGTGGAGACAAATACTTCTTCTACACTTAAGTATACAAATAAGAATCATACAGTACAGAAATGGCCCTTCAGCCCATTGAATCTACATCAACAAAAGTGACTAAATCTATACTAGTCCTGCATTCCAGTGCTGGGCCTACAGCCTTCAATGTTCTGATGTTTTAAGTACTCATCCAACTACTTCTTAAAATGTTGTGAAGTGAAACTTGAAAGGGTTCAGAAAAAGATTCACAAGGATGTTGCCAGAGTTGGACTGTTTGAGCCAGAGAGAGAGGCTGAATAAGCTGGGGCTATTTTCCCTGGAGCTTCGGAGGCTGAGGGATGACTTTATAGAGGTTTATAAAATCATGAGGGGCATGGATAGGGTAAATAGACAATGTCTTTTCTCCCAGAGTGGAGGAGTCCAAAACTAGACAGCATAGACTTAAGGTGAGAGGGGAAAGATTTAAAAGGGACCTAAGGGGCAAC
The DNA here is from genome assembly GCF_020745735.1 of Hemiscyllium ocellatum. Classification (NCBI taxonomy): domain Eukaryota; kingdom Metazoa; phylum Chordata; class Chondrichthyes; order Orectolobiformes; family Hemiscylliidae; genus Hemiscyllium; species Hemiscyllium ocellatum. The sequence continues at coordinate 38,903,740 of NC_083415.1, forward strand.
GTTTTCACGCAGAGTGTGGTGCGTGTATGGAATGAGCTGCCAGAGGAAATGGTGGAGGCTAGTACAATTACATTTAAAAGGTGTCTCAATGGGTATATGAATAGGAAAAGTTGAGAGGGATATGAGCCAAATGCTGGCAAAAGGGACTAGATTTAAGATAACTAGACAGCATGGAGGAGTTGGACCAAAGGTTCATTTCCATGCTGTACAGCTCTATGATTCTATGACTCTTTAACTATCCTCCCAGGCAGTGTATTCCAGATTCTCAACACTCTCTGGGTGAAATAAATTTTCCTCAAATTCCCTCTAAACCTCCAGCCTTTCGCCTTAAAATTCAGCCCCCTTGTCACTGTCCCTTCAACTAAGGAGAACAGCTGCTTTCTATCCACCATGTCCCCACACTTCAAAATCGGCTCCTCTCTCAGCCTATTTTGCTCTAAAGAAAACAACCCAAGTTTATCCAGCCTCCCTTCAAAGCTAAGTTGCTCCATTCCAGGCAACATCCTGGTCTGCACACTCTCCAGTACAAGCACATCCTTCCTATAATGCAGTGGCCAGGACTAGGCACAGTACTCCTGCTGTGGCCAAACCAAAGCCCTGGACAGCCTCTGACATACCCTCCCTGATCATATAACCCATGCTTTGACAGATAGAGGCAAACAACCCACAACCCAACCCAACTTAATTACTCCAACTACCTGTCCTACCACTTTCAGGGATCTGTGGACAAGTACCCCTGAATGTGAGCTTCCTGGTATCCTGGCATTCATTGATTACTCCCTTATCTAGTTCCTTCTTACAAGCATCATCTGACACTTATCAGGGTTAAATTCCATGTGCCACTGATCTACCCAATCTATTTATATCCTCAAAAGGATGAGAGGCCCAGCACCAATCCCTGCTGCACACACTAGAGACCGGGTGCAGTCACACAAATCACCTTCTACCACGAGCCAGTTTTGGCTACAACTTGCCTGTTTGTCGGAATCCTATGTGATCTTACCTACTGTAAAGGACTCCCCCATGGAACCTGGTCAAAAGGCTTTGCTCAAATACATATAAAAGGACATAACTGCATCAGCCTCATCTACATACCTGGCCAACTCCTTATGATATAGACTAGAGTAAATCCCCACAAAATAAAGCAAAGAGTTAGCCTAAACCCTAACTTTTACCATATTTCCAGACAAGTGCAAGGTGTTGCATTTCAGGGGTGGGGCACAGAGACACAGAATGAGAAAAAGCATTTTGCTGTAGCAGGGCTAGATGAATAGCAGCTTCAAAAGCACAGCAAATACTGAAAGCTAAACTAAAACCCTGGTTCTGTGGGAGCCTGACACCACTCATTCATGCTGCTTCTATTGTTCCAACTTGGGGGGAAAAAACCCATGGACCTCTCAAGCTATCTACTTAATTGCTTTGTTGGAGACAGCTCAATACCTTTGTTTCAACCTCTCTTCATTAAAAACAACAGGACAAAATGTACTTCTTAAAGACACTGTCTCGTCACACTTCAGAAGTTCCACTATTTTGATTAGTAATTCCCTTCCTCTGTCAACTGGGTGGCATGGATAAGTTGGGCCAAAAGGCTTATTTTCATGCTATAAACCTCTGACTATGTCAAAGCCATGCCATCTATCAAAGAAAAATCCTAGATGAAATGTTGCCTTTCCAAGTGGAGATTAATTCTCTCCTTCAGCATTTTCTCTAATAGTTTCCACACCACTGATGAGACCCTCACTGGTCTGCCATTCCCTGGTTTATCCTACCATCCCTTATTGAAAAGTGGAACTACATGAGCTGCCTTCCAGCATCTTTCACAGCCAGGAGGAATTGAAAAATTTGTAATTTTCTCTTGGATCTCTCACAACAACAATTTCTCTGGATCTGGGATTTTTCAACTTTTAAGCCTGCCAAAACTTTCAATACATCCTCACTCTCAACGTCAAACTCATCAGGAACCTCTCCCCAAATTCTATACCTATAAACATAAAAAGTGCAAAGAGATGGGAGGTACTCATTTAACACCCTACCAATGTTCTCTGGTTCCATGCATTGATTGCCCCTTTAGTCCCTAATGGCATTTGCTCTTTTTCTGGTTATCTTCTTCCCCTTGACATACAAGAGGAGTATTTTAGGATTCTCCCAAATCTTATCCACCAATGTATTTTCATGTCCCTCAAATTGCTTTCTCACATTTGCCCTGCACTTTCTGTATTCCAGGACGGACTCTGTCCATTTGTTCCCTTTGTACCTGTTAAAAGCCTCTCTTTTCCTTCTTATCTAGTCTTGAATATTCCTACATATCCATGGTTCTCCGGGCTTGCTGCTGCTGCATTTGTCCGTTAAAGGATCATGTTGAGCCTGTACTCTTACTATTCCAATCTAAAGGGAAGGTGATGTCCTAGTGGTGCTATTATTAGACTATTAATCCAGGGACTCAGCTAATTTTCTGAGGACCCAAGGTCAAATCCTGCCTCAGCAGATAGTTGAATTTGAATTCAAGGGAAAAAAATCTCGAATTAAGAATCTACTGATTACCATGAAACCATTTTGAGGACAGTAATCATCACTCCATGAGATTAAGGATTGTTAAGAAAAAGAACAAGGATGGGCCTGAAATCAAAGTTCTAAATTCTGTCAAGGCTATGTTTCAGAAGATCAGGTATGACTTGGCTATAATGAATTGGAACCACATACGTTTAAATAAATCTGTGTCAGAGCAATGGATGCATTCAAAGAGGAGATAGGGCGAGTACAGGGCCGTTAACAATAAAGGATGAAACCAATAAACCATGGATATCAAGGGATAGCCAGGATGAGACAGAAAGAAAAAGGCTTATGGCAGATAGAGAGCTCAAAAAGAGAAAGGCATAGATGAGTAAAGAATGTGGAAGGGGAAACATTAAAAAGGACATTAGGAGAGCAAAATGGGAGCAAGAAAGAACAACAACAGGTTAAATAAATGAAAATTCTATTTTATAAGTACATTAAGGATAAAAGGATAAGTAATAAAAGAGTAGGTCCCACTATGGAGCAGTGTACATTTGTGCATAAAGTCAGAGGATGTAGTCAGGTGTTAAATGCAAGCCTTGTGCTCGTGTTCACTAGTGAGAGGATTGATGTTGGGATAATCAGAGAGAAGGAGTGTGCTGTACCGAAAGAAATTAAATATTGACAGAGGTGGTTTTGAGTGGTTTGGCAGGTTTATAAGTCGATAAGTCTCCAGTGCAGAAATGTGATACTGTTATTTAAGAAGAGATAAACCAGAAAACTATTTTAGAAGAGGTAACCAGGCATAGAGAGGAGGATCGTACATTTGATGTACTAGATTTAGACTTCAGCAAGGCTTTTAACCGAGTCCTGCATGGAAGACTGATAGCAAAGATGAGCACATGGGCTACAAAGAAAATTTGGAAAATTGGATCCAGAATTGGCTGAGTGGCAGGAAGCAGAGGGTGATGGTCAAAAGCTGTTTCTGTGACTGGAAGCTTGCATTCAGTCAGGTTCCACAGGGATCAGCATTGTGGCCATAGAAACAAAACAATTCAGACTTCAAATGTGGGAGGGTTGATCAAGATGTTAACATCTCACCAATTTTAAGTAGCGAGGAAGATAACCTTAGATCAAAAGGAGGATATAGACCTGCGGTCAGATAGGCTGATCAGTGGTAAATGGATGAATGTGAGGTGATGCACTTGGGCAGAACAAACAAGGAAAGAGAATAAATGATAAATAGTAGGGAGTTCAGAGGGACCTTGAAGTGCATGTCCTTCACTCCCTAAAAGTAGCGGGACAGGTAGATAAAGTGATAAAGGCGGCATTTGGATACTTAAACTCTCTGCCTCAGCTAATAAAGTTAAGAGCAGGGAGATTGTGCTGAAACTGTTAAAAAGTTGGACACGCCACAACTGGAGTATTGTGTGCAGTCTGGAATCCATATGATAGAAGGGATGTGATTGCACTGGAGAGGGTGCAGAGGAGATTTACTATGATGTTGCCTGGGCTGGAGAGCTTTAGTTAGGAAGAGAAATTCGATAAACTGGGCTTTTTTTCCCTACAGAAGAGGAAACTGAAGGGGGACATGATTGCGATATATAAACTTATGAGGGATATAGGCAAGAAAAGACAACTTTTCCTCTTGATAGAGGGATCAATGATCAGATAAGGGTAAAGGTCAGGGACAGGAGGTTTAGAGGGAGTGTGTGAGGACTCCCCACCCACACCCCCAACTCTGTGTGTGGTGGGAATGTTGAACTCAGTATAAAAGAGTGGTAGTGGCAGAAACCCTCATAACATTAACAAAGTATTTTAATGTGCACGTGCAATGCCAAGGCATAAAAGGCTGTGGGCCAAATGCTGGAAAATGGGATTAAAATAGACAGCTGTTTTTTTTTTAAAACTGGTGCAGACACAATGGACCAAAAAAGGCCTTTTTTTTTGTAGACCTCTATTTCAGAATAGTGAGCTTCATCCTGCAGAAGTTCACAAAGTAAGAGGCATTCAAAACCATTGCAACATTGACTACTTCCATTTCTTATCTCTAAACCCACTCACAATGGAAGACTGTAATCACGGTGATGTGAATTTACTATTTGTTAGTACCTAGAGATGTATAATGCTAACAGGTAAGAAACAGTTGGCCTAAATTAGGTAGCTCTCGGTACCTTCAGATCAGTTCGATAATGTGGGATACAGATAGAAATGAACACCACAAAATGACTTGGAGGTGCCAGTGTTGAACTAGGATGGACAACGTTAAAAATCACACAACATCAAGTGGCTGTGGGGAACGAGATCATGATCACAAAACTTCTTTAGCTATAAGTATATGAAGGAGCGGCACTCTGAAAGCTAGTGCACCCAAATAGACCTGTTGGACTATAACCTGGTGTTGTCTGATTTTTAACTTTAACCAAAAAATGAGATGTAGTTTGATAAAGCTGTTAGTAATTATTGTACAGTAGAAAGCAAGAGACCCTAACCAAGGAATGAATTTTGTTCAGTTACAAATCTATTTTCAAAAGGTAACATCATGAGGATTAAACTTGTGTACACGTATGCATGTGTTGGCACGGTGGTATTTCTAGCAACTAATCGCCTTTAGTACTTGCAACTGTGCCTGCTGGAACTTATTTCAGATAAAAATTTACTGTTTGGAATATGATGATTTAATAAGGGTGCTCACCTCCACTGAAACTTTGTTAAACGAAGCAAGGGTAAAACATAAAAATCAAAAAAGATGGTTGTGTTTTTCTGTTGTCAGTTGCTCCTGTCAAATATTTTGTACAGCACAATCTAAATTGCAACTATCACCAGCAACTTTTTGTCTTCAACCATAGAAAGACAAGCAACCCTCACAAAACAGCAATAGTTCATTTTCTAAGTTAGAATTAACCGTGGAAAAAGATTGCTTCCTTCATTAATTTACTGGGATATGCTAAAAGCTAAACACGTTTAATTTTACACAATTTTAGAATTTAACAAGATTATGCATTTTTAGAAAAGCACAGCATTTAAATTGTACTGTTTCATGAATAATGAAATAATGATCTAATCTATTAATTTTGGTGATGTTGGTTGAGTAATAAATGTGGGCCACTGGGATGTTATCTCTGGGCTAGCTGGTAGTACTTCCAACTGATTCACAAGATTCCAGTCCTAAATCCCACTTCAGGGCTTGAGCACAAATTGGAGGCTAACATTCCACTGCAGTACTGAGTGTACTGCACAGACAGGACATGCTGTCTTTTGGGTCAGGCATTAAATTGAGGCCCTGTCTTTCTTTTTTTTGAGTAGTATGGCAGTGAAGTTAACTGTATGTCACAGTCATCATTAATTCCTCCAATAAAAAAAAATCACAAAACGAAAAGTGATTGTCTGGATTTTATTATATTGTCATAGAGTCAGTTTGATGTGTGCAAATTAACTTCTGCATTGCCAAGATGACTCAAAATACACCATTGGCTGTTAAGCACTTTGAAATATCAATTAAATGCAGAACATAAATGCAAGATTTTATTTTCTTAGTTACCTAGAATTTCCCTATTCTTTGAACAGTGCCATGTGCTGTTTTATATCCATCTTAGGAGGACAGAGGGCCCTTGGTTTAAGACTCATCTGAAAAGGTGGCACCTACAGCAATGTAGAATGCTTTTTATACAGGTGGTTCTCCTATATCATAATTGCAGTCCAGTTCAATAGAAAATCACTTAATAGAAATAATGGGACCAATGGGAAAAGTCAGGTTAGGGGCAGATCAGCAAAACATTTCACTCATGATCGCTCAAAAATCACCCTAGATCTAACGCAAAGTATAGCACTGCCTGGATAAAATGTTAGAGTCATCTTTATTAACAAAACAAAATTAAATTTAACAGTGCATGTGAAAAATGTAAGAGGTTCCTCTGTACAGTACCCCTCTTCGAAAGTTACTCTGCGTAGAATGGCATTGAGACACCAGTGCACGTGCAGAACAGCAGAGAGGTTTTGGCATAGATATTGGCGCATGCGAACCGATCCCCATGGAGTTGCGGCTATTGCCAACGGAGGTAAGCCTTCTTGAAAATACCACTCCCTAATTCGTCAGCAATGTTATAGCTGCCAAAACACGCGTTATCAGAGTAATCCACTGAAATGTCAGCCTGCATGAGTCTTGATTATCTGTTCAGTGGGACTTAATTTCACTGCCTTCATACTCAAGAGTTAGAAATGTCACCACTGAGCCTAGGCTGAAGTTTTTAAAATAGTGTCATATTTCATTTTTCAGAAACTGAGAGAAATGTTTTAAGGTAAAGACTGTAGATATTTTGGACACTGTATCCATAACCAACAATAAAGACAAGTGAACAGATTTTGGAGTGCATTGGGTAAGAAATTTTGTTAAAGGTTATGGGAGAACTGCTAACTCTCAAGAATTAAAAGCAAATTTTTAAAAATGAAGTGTTCAATCAGATTACATAAAAAAACATATACCTGGCAGTGTTAACCATCATTAGATGCCTGCACATTTTGCTTTATGATCCTAATGTCACATCTGATGAAAAATGCCCCATAAACCTTTATTTTAAATTAGAATCAGTGATTTCAATAACTTCAATAATTTTAAAAGGTGTATCTGTCAAAACATGTCAAATGTTTGCTTGTGAATTTGATAGTTAAAAGTATTGTCATGCCTCCTTGGGGCTGTGTGCTGGAAATCAAACCCCACAGGTCCCAGAGTTATCACATAAGTTAAAAAGCATACATAACTCCCCAATTTACCTGTTTTGTTATACACAGGTGACAAAGCACGGGCCAGGTTTCTATTTTTAAGAATTAATATCTATTACAAATTAACAAATTCTAACTACAGATAAAAAAATGAAGAGTCAGCACATTAGTTAAAACACTGATTCCTTATAAAACTCTCCCTTGACATACACATATAGAAAAACAAATAAAAATGGGTGTTATGGGTAGAGAGAAAAAATTGTAAATGCAGTTCAGGAGGGTTTGCTGAGGTGATCCTTTTGCTAATCAGAACATTGCTTCTCAATCTTCTTTCTCCAGACACATTCATTTATTTGCAGGTGGCACAGAGTGATTGATTCACACTTGTAAAGATCTCCGAATTATTAGTTCAAAGTCACAGCTTCCAGCAACTGGTGAGGGGGAGTAACTTGCTTATTTTCAAAACATTGAGGTTTTTAACTGCAGAGCAAAAACAGCTTCTTCCCTTCTACAGGCCAGATGGCTTTTTAGCTAGATTATGTTACATACAGTGTGGAAACAGGCCATTTGTCCCAACAAGTCCATACCAACCCTCTGAAGAGTAAACACCCAGGCCCATTTCCCTCTGCCTAATGCACCTAACCCTATGGGCAATTTAGCATGGCCAAATCACCTGACCTGCACATCTTTAGATTGTGGGTGGAAACCAGAGCACCCAGAGGAAGCCCCCATAGATATGGGGAGAATATGGAAACTCCACACAGACGGTCGCCCATGGCAGAAAGTGAACCCGGGTCCCTGGTGCTGTGAAGCAACAATGGTAACCACTGAGCAACCGTGCCGCCCTTTTTTTTTTAGTATGGAAACTGGCCATTTGGCCCAACAAATCCACACTGACCTTCCGAAGAGTATCCCACCCAGACCCATTCCTATATCCTATTAGTTTACATTTCCCCTAATGGCCCTAATCTACACACCCCAGAACACTATGGGCAATTTAGCATGGCCAAATCACCTGACCTATACATCTTTGGACTGTGGGAGGAAACCGGAGCACTCGGAGGAAACCCACGCAGACACGGGGAGAATGTGCAAACTTCACACAGACAGTCACCCAAGGCTGGAATTGAACACAGATCCCTGGCACTGTGAAGCAGCACTGTGAACCATTGAGCCACCGTGTCACCCCTCACCATACGTTCACACTACCTAGGCTACCTGGGAGCCAAACATACAGCTATTGGCAGGAAGACGACTTTTGTCATCAATGAAATGGTGACCAGTTCAGGTAACCTCCTTTGAAAAAAAAACCTGCAGTATTCCTTCAACAACCCCTAGTTTTTAAAACAAGTTATTTTCCCATTTAAGTACACAATTAACAATGTGAAAAAATGAAAAGTTACAGTCCTTACAGTATAAAAAAACATGGGTTCACAACAAACATTTTAAAACCCCGTTAAAAGTAATGGAAACACAAGCCTATTTTATTTCTGTCACTAAAGTGTGCTGCTGCAGCAAAACTGTGCCACTTAGTTTGTATAATAAATGGTGCAGTCACAGTTCTAAAGGTTAATAACATTCATTGTACCATTAAAGTTACTGTTTTTCTGCCCAGGCTTAAGGTGAAAAACAGTGTGGTATTGTGAATCAGTAAAACCCCGAGGCTAATCAGGAACTCCAGTTGCTTTCTACAGATGGCCTCAATTAATGACATCAGTCTAAAGGACAACCAAATGAATAGTGGAAGGGTCAGAAGTCTAATCTTTCATTCCTCTGGCCTCTGAGCAATGATACTTTCAATGAACAAAACTTTCCTATAATGAAAACACGTACCCAAAAAACAATCCTTCACTCCAAAATTCTCTTTATTCTTTTCCATTGACCTGCTGAAGTTCTTAAGCTCTCAAATTTTGAGTGAATGAATGTGAAAATGATGGCTCAGCCGTTAATTTTTATCTATACAAGGCTCATGTTAGTAAGTTGCGTGAAGTTAGATTCCTCCCATGCAACCATTTTAAAACTTCAGCATATTCAATGCACAATTAGCTGCACAAGATGTGATCATCCAAAACTTAGCGCAACATAATAGCAGCTTCAGTCAAGAACTCCTTCAGACAGTCCTGTATTTTTCTGTTGGGGGTGGTGGAAGGGGTGAATGCAGGGGAAAAAAGGAAAAAAAAAGAAGAGGTTGCTTGAAGCAGACTAAAAACCTAATGGCATTTTGTGAGCCCGGAAATGTCAAAACTAAATGATACAACAGTGGCAACTTGTTGTGGGGTCAGAATGATGGAAAGTGGCAGATGAATGCGGGAGGCTGAAAAACATTATACAGGGTGGCGATGATTTAAAAACCAGCAACAAGTCAAAATAAAAGTTTCAGACAATGAGAAAGCTTCTGGGCCCAATTCTTTTTAAAATAAAATAATTTCTGAAAGACTTGAAATTAGTGAACTTTTAACTCAAGACAATTCTAAAATTTCAGATTAGTTCATGGTTTAATGAAAGAGCTTCAAATGTTTGGAGCTGGAAGAATAATTAATTGTCTTAAAATCAGAAAGATATAAAATTGAATAATAAGCACAATCAAGATGCATGCCTAAGCTACTAGGGAAAATTCACAGAAGTGCCTGTTCCACACAAGACTGGTTATGTAGTTTATCAAGGTTCTAAAAAGCTGACCCTTTATCTTCATTAGTGACAACACATTGTCATTTGCTTCACAATCTTTTAATTCTACAATGTCTGAACAATAGCTACCACAGTCTAGATCAGAAAAATATCACACGCACATACACAAAAAGACATCTAGTGCAAATGCCTGCTGCTCATTAAAATGCACACAGCACAAATAATGCCCAAATATGGATCATCATCATAATGCTTTCACTGATCTACTGTTGACACTGGTCCCAGTTTTGCACACAAAGGTTTTGGTCTTCTTTCCTCCTCATTGAACATCCTATCCCCCAAAAGCTGCAAAGGGTGACTGGGATCAGATCAGATTCTGGGGGGAGAAAGAAAACATTCTCTATTTACAGGTTTAAAGTGACTGTCAGTGAGCTACTTGATTATGAGAGAAGTCATTGCTGAACCTGATCTTGTACTCACCCAATACTCAATCTCAGGAGGAGTGAGATTAACAGTAAGCATCAGAAACTCAAGTGAAGTTTCTTTCTCGTCCAGGCTGAGGCAAATTGTATCAAGTCACACCATCATCTGGATTGAGGTTGGATGATTCAGCAGAGATTGTTAATTAGATTCATGATTTGCAATGATCATGAATCAACTGTTCACTGCCTGATCACAAACTAAATGGAGCTGGCTAGATGATGTATTAATCTGAAATTCAGATATATATCACAGTTGTGTACAAAACGTCACACAAAACACTTTCTTTCTTCCTTTCAAGACGTTACAAGCTAATGAGAAGTGACTTTCTCTCTGATCTCTATCAGTTCCATCATTCAGCTGGTCATGGTGCAGATTGCCCAGGCCTATCAATAAATAGCATAGTTTACTGAGAACAACTGTTCATACTGGAGAGATTTGAAAGTAGTCTAGTTAGCTCTCAAAAGGTCCAAATAAAATTGAAAGAGGTTTGTTACTCATTCCAAACATATTCAAGTATCTGGTTTACATTGTGCAAAATAGTTACAAGATTTATTAAAATTAATTCATTTGCCAATTTGCATCTAATATCTGTGGAAACGATTTCCAAGGTGAATATTCTTAGAAAAATATTGTGGCAATTAAAAATAAAACTTCTGCAGAATCACTACCCTATGACACCTGTCACACTTAAAGAATGAAACACACAATTCACTTTTGTCAGAAACCTCCGTTTTCCTACCTCCTCCGCTAAATCAACAACTTTTCATAGATTACTCCATTTTATAGCTTCTGGGCTAGCATCCAGAAGCAGTTCTAACCATAAGCTTCTTTGCAGTCTTTGCCAATACTGCTGTGTGGCCACCTAGTGGGGAGAGGTCTGACCAGTAGCTGAACCCCTGCCAAGTTTTCCTCCTTTCTATTGGATGCATACTCTTGATCCTGTTCAGATCTGTGCTCAATAAGATCAGCAACTCACCATTTGGGACCATGCCAGGATTCAAATCTCAGCCAGGGCTCATATTTGAAACCAGGTCTCCTAGTTCATTGAGTGTTGTGCATTTTTACTGTGCCACCCAATGGTCACCACTTTAAGTACAGCATTATCAGTGAAGTATCTTTTCCATCATACTTGCTGACAGCCACGGAGTACATGCAGCTCAACCAGCACAACATTTCCAACTAGCAATCTCCACAACTGGTGGTAACCGTTTACAAAATGGTGCTCTCATATAGTTACATGATATAGTACTTGCTTAATAGCTTCATTACAATTCACATTATAAATCTTCACTTGGTCAGTTCTGTAGTCTGTAGTGCAAAGTTTTGTTGAATTGTGTACACATTTCACACTGTTCAAATAAGATCAAATCTCTTAAACAACTCTTCCGCTTTCTTGGTAGATATTTGCCAAACTGAAACCAGACTCTAGAAAATCTTCCAAAAGGAGAACAGTGTGTATCAATTTTGTAGATGTATTCTCAAATGATTAACTATAGATTTTATTAGAATGCCCTGCCAAATCCAAAATCTAGCACTACAGCTTATAGCTCGGCTGATGGTGTACTGCCAAGACACGTAGTACAATTCCAATGGTGCAATCCAAGAGTTAGATTCTGAAAGTAATTCTCATTTCATTTTTCCCAATGGAATGACCTTTCCCTTCTTGCACTTGTCAGAAATAAACAATTTACACAACATATTATAATCCATTTCATAAATTAAATATGCAAATATGGTAACCTAAATACCAAATTGAGAAAAACACATTTGCTATAATGAACAAATAATTAATGTCCTTGGCACAAATAAGTTAGTGCACTAAGGAATGAATATTCAAATCTGGACAATAAGTAAATATCAAACTTAAACACAGGCTGTGTATTTGGAGTCCAAACAATTACAGGTTGAGGTACAGCCTGAAGGAATTATTGATTATTATCTTCTCCTGGGAGAAAATGTTTAAATTTTTATTGGCTCTACTTTAAGGTAGATGTAGTTTTCAGTGCTGATGGAGCTCAACACAAAATTGTCATTAAAACTGTGCATTATGTTTGCAAGAATCAGCAATTTATTAACATTGCAGAAATGAATACTGCATCATAATTTATCAATATTGTACGAACAAAATATTGTTTGAATGAATCAACAGTGGGATCGCAAGTCTGGTTCAGTAAGAAACAATATATGCTAATTGAATGCCAGTTGGCTATCACAACGTTTAAACAAACTTTAAAAAGTAACACTTGATATTGGATACCTAAAGTTGCACCTAACCTTAATTTGGTTCCACAGAGTCCGTGGGGGAATAGGGGAAGTTGTTATTGGGAGTGGGCAACAGAGCTGTTGGAAACTCAATTCCATACACAATTGTTGAGAGAAGGCTGTTGTATTGGTAATCAAGTGAAAGTGCAGATGTTGGACTGGGGTGAATAAAGTCAAAAGTCACATAACATCAGGTTTTGGCCAAAAGGTTTATTTGAAATCACAAGCCTTCAAAATTCTGATCCTTCATCAGATACAATTGAAGGGGTGCTTCTCTCTGAAGAAGGAGCAGCATTCCAAAAGCTTGTGATTTCCAATAAACTTGTAGGCCTAAAACCTGGTATTGTGTGACTTCTGACATTACATTGGTAAAGTGGAGGAAAGAATTGCTCAGATGTTTACTACCTAAGCAATAATGGAATATTGCACAAGCCAAAGTTTTTACATAGAAGAAAAGGTATATTGAGTACAAATAAGCAGAAATAGATAACCTGATGTTAAGAGTTTGGGATGAGGAAGAACAGGTTTTCCTCAGGTCATGCCAAATTTAATGGTGGAATCAGATTATAAATTTTAATAGTTAGTTGGCTTTCAGGTACATCGACACCTAGAACCAAGCCATAGTTTGGGGCGGGGGTGGGCAGAAGACTGGGGGTGCTGTGGAAGGGGTATCATGCCAGAGTTGGTGGATAGATGGTGCAGAATTCAGAGAACCAATGATGATGATGGACTGAGAGAATTCCGGGATGTAAGAGAATTGGGTGACTCCATAAGGAATGTGAGCCAAGGTGAGGGAATAGTGCAAGCAACACTTGCTCTTCGAGCAGTTAAGCAGTGCGAGGAAAGCTCTCACCTGTTTCATGTGCAATTGTTGTCACCTTGTGTCAGTTGCTATATTTTCCATAGGAAACACAAATAGCCATTAAAAATTTGGATCAGAAATTAAACTGAAGCATATAACTTTGTTACAACATTTAAAAGGAGTGATCCATCTTCTGGTGGCAGAGGTGGCCATCTAGCTACTTCCTTCCTATTTTATCTTCATTAAAAAGTGAATGGGCAGGGTCCAGGGACAGTTGGGCTGGAGTTTGAAATAGATAATTTAAAAATCTACCCAATCCAAAATACTTGTTCTTTGGGTTAAAATCTGACCTAACACTTCCAGTTGGTGGAAATGGCATGGTAAGCACATATGTATCACAAACATCACTGCTGTAATACAAGTCATAACAGATTTAAGAAGATTGCAAAAGCTATGATTTCATGATGGAATAAAGACAAAATAGATGAAAATTGGGCATTACATGAAAGACTATTAAAATGAATAACGATGCTAAAAACAAAGTCACTCAATTAGCTAGAAAAACTGCAGAGAGGCAAGTGTTATGGTTAGTTACAGGTCATAAATGGATATATAAATCTTGTAATAATAGAAGGGATTTATGCAATTACCAGAACAATTTCAGAAGTATTCACAAACATGAATCACTTCTTTGTTCACAGTTCAATTTTCACCTCTCCAGGATGATATTGGGTTATGAATTCAACAGTTTTCAGAGACCTAATTTTGAAAATATTTCACACGAGAAGAGACAGAAATATAAGTAATTGTTCAAATAACAAAAAGGACCTTTGTACTTCTCCATACATTATGCTTCAATTTATTGAATCCCACAAAGGATGTCATTTCTGACAATACAGAAATCTCTCAACACCGTTCAAGTTTTAGAGCAAAGCTTAATTCCTTGACCTTCTGAGGGGATGAACATTGCTTACATTACAAACCAGGCTGTTACCTGGAGCTGAAGCCAGGAATAGGAGCAAGATAATGCTGTTACTTTTAAAAGGTTATTTTTATCTTAGTCTTTCTTTGGAAGAGAGGTTGTAAGGCAGAGGTGCTGAGCAATCTGGGTAGTGTGAACAGCTGGGAAGCCTTTGCTTTTTTAAAAAATGTATCCTGAATGGATGTGGCCAGCTCTCTCAGATCCAAATTTCTGGGTTTTGTTTTTTTTTTCAGTAACATCAGAAGCTATTGGGATCTCAACAAAGTTGGGGATTCAATGAATTTCTCCTGGATGCTACTCTCTGATTTTTTTCAATTTTTTTTCCCTCCTGGAAATGGAGAACTGCATGTAACAATCAGTGTCTGAAACTTCCTTTCTTGCCAAGGGGTGTGTTTATGGGATGTTACTATATTGGAAGTTATTTAGTAATAGTTATTGTATCTATTATTCCATTAAGCTTCCAATAGAGCTCCTCTTTCTTTGGTCTGTTGTAACCACAGGGTTTAAAATCAATTGTATTTTGCATTATGCCAAGTAGTTTGACCAGTCACATCTGCAACAGGCACTTCACATTTGCCTTTAAAAATGCGAAAATGTTAGGGTGTGGGCTAACTTCATAAAATATTTGGGGGGGGTCTGGTCTGGTCCAGTCCACAACAGGAACATCATCTAATTTTACATCTTCCAGTTCCCCCCGCTCCCAAGGTCATTTCTACACCAATTCAGGTCAATTAATTCAACATAGGTAGCTCATCAGACCAGTCACCTTCCTGACCGGTATAGTTCAGGAGCACAGTAAGCAATAGCAATAGGGATGATGCAATTAATATGTTTAATGTACATACTGCATTCCAGCTTAATATTTGGTTTAAAAAAATCATGTTGGGATTTTCCATTTAAAACTCCCACCCTTTCTGTTCACTGTTTCTAGAGATCAGAAACAGATTGTGCTTGTATGTAACGACATGGCAGTTACAAATCTGTCATTGATTTCAGTTGGCAATTGAATATCCCCAGCAAATTAATGGGCGTAGTTCTGTGTAAACCTGGAAGAAAATGTTACAATTGACAAGAAAAAGGCAAAATTTACATTCATTGCATAGACAGCTTAACAGCATGCAATTAAATTATTTGCACAAATCATACTTCTTTTTTATTTATATATTTTACATCTAAAAATGTATTATCTAACAGAATTCAAAGTAGTAAGAGGTACTTTTTATTTAAACAAAACCAGTTTTATGCTATGTTGACTTAAATGAAAATCAGACTCTTCCCCAGGGTAGAATACCAAGCGAAGTCAATCTACAGAAATTCCCCACAATAATGTGCCTCTAAATAATCCTCACATGTTGGAATAATTTCCCAAAGGGGATTCCAAAACAGTAGAATACAGTAATTACATGCAAGGAAGGCTATTCAGCCCACCCTAATTCATCAACTGAGAGAGTGAGAATTTACCCTTGCCCAAATGCAACATCCAATCATTTGCTAAAACATTCCAACTATTTAGCCTTCACTACGCCAGCTGCAAATCTATTCCAGATGTTGCTCCCAATTGGGATAAAAATGAATTTCCTGATATCATTCTAAAAATGGCTATTAGATATCTGAACTGAAGTTCCCTAGCTCTACCTCCACAGCTTAACATTACCAGTTATTTTTCTCAATATATGTATTCTTCCTCAGAGATGTTTCATAGTCCAAAGCATTAACCTAATCACTGCATCCTTACAACTCTCTTCTGCATTGTCTGCAGCACAAAGGTATCAATCTTATATTTTGGAGACCAGAACTAGACAATATTGAAGATGCAGTCTAGTCAGAACACAATGCAGTTCGATCATCACCATCACAGTCATATTCTACGTTTTAAAGCTATGTCATTCAATATTAATGCAACCATGCAATGGATTGGTGTTCAATCTGTTACAATGAAGTTTATAATTAGAGACACACGCCCAAAGCTTAACTTAAAGATGAAGGGAGTCAGGTGACCTCTTCTGAAGTTAGTCTAAAAGTAATTTCAAAAATGGTCTGAAGGAATGACAGAAACTTAATGGCATGATAGAACAGGTGATGGTTATATTAAATAAGTTTTTAAGAGTATGAGCTGGTTATGTGAATATGGGTGGCCAGTAATTGGTGGGGTGCGGGCTTTAATGACAGTGGTTAACTGAACTGAAGCTGTCACTAAAGGTCTGTTCAAATTTGGTTATCTTTTGGAGCATAACATTGGTAGCTGAGTGTTGTTGAGTCAAACATCTATGATTACCCACTCCATTTCTTGAAAATTAGCTTTATGGCGGATGGAAACGCACTTTTGTTATACAGGAAGCAGAATAACAGCAAATAGGAGCCTTATGATTTTGAATACTGAAGGAGGCTTGGACAGGCTCTGAAATTTTATTTGCAAAAAAGTTATCAAAAATATTATTTATTGACTGCTTATGAGGCATAATCAAATTTTAACAAATTTAAATAGATGAAGGACACTGCTATGGAGGAATACAAAACGTAGTTCAATTGATTGCATTTAAGAATGCAGAAAGTTCATTTGGAAAATCAACCTGTGATGACACTTAATTTCCTCAACTGTGCCAAAATATCAGGTATGTACAGACTTCTAGTTTTGACAGGATTCGAACATGCAGATAAACATAAACTGGTTGAGGAAATGTCAGAAGCACTACACGAAAATTCATAAGAAAGTATTCCTTTTGAGCAGCATTCATAGCACAAAGGAGACAATTGACAAAATGGAGGACACAATGTTAACCAGTTGATGAGTCCATCTAGTTACAGGTTGCTGGGGACACTATGAAAAGGTAACTAATTGATAGTATTTCTGTCCTCATTTCTATTGATAATTGAGAAACAAAAGAACTTGGAATTTACAATAAGAATTGATTTTTAAAAAAATTTTGTCAGGAACAAACAGTTAAGAATTAGATTAAAACTGCATTTCTACAGGAAAACCAATTCAAGAGGGAGGTGTTTCCTTCTCCTTCAGAAATGCTCAGGCTGTAATCAATCAACATTTCAGGAAGTAAGGACAACTATCAGAAGTGGATGCTGAAGTCAAATTTTGCTAGAAGGGGCTAGTCTAAAAGTGCAACCATTTAGAGTAGGGAAAACCACTGGAAAACATAAAAAGCTGGAAGAATGTACAGAATGGAGGCTGGATCCATGGATTGGGAATATGAAGAACAAAGATGGAAGGCAGGAAACCTCAGGTATAAGCTCTGGGAACAAGCTGCCAATAAAACATAGCAAAGGGACCAAAAACATTTGAAAAGAACTCCTATTAATAGGAGAGTAAGGTTAAATATTAGAAGTCAGAAAATGATAGAAAGCACAGTTTAACAAGGATAAAAAGTAAATATCAACTGGAGCAGAAGACCATGTGATTGAACTTGTTCATGGCCATTGAGACAACTCAAAGTTAAAATATTCTTGATAAAGAAACAAATGAACAAAGCTGGAGAGAATTGGGAGTGTACAAAGAGGTGCTGGATAGGGTGCAACCAGCCTTATTACATTAATGGATATGCACAGAAAAAGTATTCCCTCATGGAACTCAAGATTAAAGCAAGACTAGTAGCACAATGTGGGGGAAGAAAGAAAATTTAGGGAATGAAGATATCAGAACAGCTTCATCAATGGTAAAAATATCAATTTTGTTTAGTTGTGTCAGGAACAAATGCTTAAAAATTAGATCAATATTAAAACTGCATTTCTTTAGGAAAACCAACACAAGAGAGATGTTTCTTTGCCTGTCAGAAGAGACATCAAAATTAGAAGGGACACAGAGGAAGTTAAGTAAGGTTGCATATGGTCTAAATGAAGGATCTCAAATTGATACTCATCAATAAGGTCTTGCTAAAATTAAGCTGCTTTCAGTTAAAAGTAGACATTGCTAGGTTTTACTGGCATCATGAGGGACAACTTTCAGGCATCTTTAGGTATGTAGATAACTTTCTCATGAATGGGAGGCAATAATTTTGAAAACTTTGTCATAAATTAGCTTAAATCTAAATTGAAGGTTGATTCAAGCTTCTGGGCCTTTTATGTACATTGGATCAGAAATCAGGCATAATAGATCAAGTGTTACTGTGCAATGGTCATTTTATTTGGAAATATTATCCCCATTATATTAGTCACAGTAGGGTCTCACAAAATGATGCAGCAGCTTACAAGGTGGGAACAGGAGAATTGAGGGGTCTCGTCAGACAGTTGAATGAGCTGAGCACTGAAACAAAGCCTGGGAAAAAAAAACAGCCTGGGAGCAAAAGAGGGTGTTTTCCAATTGACATTCAGCTGTCAATAGCATTTGCAGCTTCAGTGACAGGAAATCATGATAGGTAGAGAGCTAGCATGGCACTAACATGTTCTTTGTCTTCTGGATTTGCCTTTGAGCACCAGCCTTGAATTGTTGGATGCTTTCCTCTTGAATTGCCAGGCAATGAAGCTTGTTCATTTTGTTCAAGATCATCAACTTTCATCAAACCAGCCCTGGTTATGACGACACTTGGACTCAATGCTCTAGACACAATTATCCAGTGTGGATGACTTTATTTGATCATACTGAACTGAAATTATTAGTATTTTCATCTTGGTGATGAACTATCCTTGGAGGCTCTCTCTTCATTTGACTGCTTTAGGACTGAGACATTGATCTCTTTATTTGATTTGGACCTTGCAATTCTTTGGTGCTCAGTGAATGCTCATTGCCAATTGAGCAATTCCAGCAGGCACCAGTGTTCTACATGTATTGCGTGAACAGACATCACAGTTCTGTAATGTGACTTAGACAGAATCCAGGAAGTACCAGTGTTTCAATCTGGGATGGTTCCATGTGGTTTTGTATTTAGTTTGGCAGAAGACGGTTTTTGCTATGAGACCATAACTGAACACACCATCAGCAGGAGGATGCCCTATGCAATGATGGTACCACGCTTTTAAAAGGCAAGGTATACATACATACAAACAAAGGGAAAAAAAAAATTTGATCTTGAAGACTACACTACATCCCAGGAAGAAAATTCTTTAATGCCAGGAGTGTGATGGCTGAAATGGTACCACCAACACAAAAGGCATGTTGGTACCACCATTATCAAAAGCTGTCCTAACTAGCTGACCTTGGGAAATTTGATAAAAAGATCAAGGACTACACTGGCCAATTTAACTCTACTGTCAACGTATTCAGACATCCTTCATCACTCTATTTCCTAGAAATTATACAAATAACCCCAATGTTTTTTCCCTCAGACTCACTCTGCACCTCTACATGTAGTGAAATCAGACCAGAATTTACTGACGCATCATAAGGCCTGCAAAACTAATCACTAAATGGCCTGTACTAAGAGTCATTATAGCTGAAAACAAAGTAACACTAGCTCAAGTAAAATATTAACATGCATCATACCATTTTCAATTCTTCAGTGATTGAATTCTGAAGAATTTTATTAAATTTGCTAAAGATTTCCACCCTGCCCTTCTGTTTACCTGATCCATCTCCAGCTATTCAATAGCATTTGCTCATAATCATTAAATTTCCAAAATTTACTAAGCTACCTCTTCATAAGAAGAACAATTTATTTACACTTCTTTGTGTTTGTTGCTCACAGTCCGGCTGCCCAATGCAGAGGAGACTAGGTAGAGACTAAGTGATATCTTTGATGCACATCTTTGTTCAGGCTTTGCCCATACCTCTGGTTGCAGTCTTTTGTCACTTCAACTCTCCATCACACTTCCATTCTGAGTTTGTCCTTGATCTTTTACAATTCTCCAGTAAATCTCAGTACAAGTTTGATGCACAGTACCAGCTTTCTACTTTATAGCCATTTGGCCTTGACATT
Organism: Hemiscyllium ocellatum; assembly: GCF_020745735.1. NCBI lineage: Eukaryota > Metazoa > Chordata > Chondrichthyes > Orectolobiformes > Hemiscylliidae > Hemiscyllium > Hemiscyllium ocellatum. The sequence goes on from NC_083415.1 coordinate 38,923,970, forward strand.
AATTGCATCATCTTCACACCTCACACACTCCTTGCCCACTAACCTTTGCTCTGCCCATCCTTAGAAGTTTGTTTCCTATTGTACCTTCCAACATGAAGTAAGAGGTATGTCTGAAGCAACACAGATTTCTTCATTGTGAATGCTACCCGATCCATTGAAGAGCTTTTAAGCATCTTATTTTTGTTTCAAATTTCCACTATTTTCAGTGCTACTTTTGTTCAATTTTCAAAAGAAAATCTTTCCATCTCTTCCCTGTTAGTATCAAAAGGCACTTCTACTTCAGAAGAGTTCTGAAGAAAAATCATATTGCACTTGAAACAAGTTTCCCTCTCCAAAGGTGTTACTGGATCTGCTGAGTTTCTCCAGTATTCTCATTTGGTACAATTTCTATTTTATTCTTCCTTACAATCTGCAGTTAATGCTCCAGACAATCTTATTGAATGCTACAAGTTTCAAAGCATGTAAATGTTATGTAAATAATTGAGTCCAGCTCGGTCCAGCCCCCTTTAAAATACAGTAAAAAACTACATAGGAACAGCTAAGTGTGAACTTGCAATTTTATCTCAATAACTAGTAAATGGATAAATCTTTGGTAACTGGGGACTGTATTCAAGACATTATCAGAGAAATTATGGTTCTGAATGTGGCTGATATGAATAAATAAAACATGAATGTTGTTGAATACTTAGGCATTAATGTCTTATCTAACTAGCATTCCACAGAAGTCAGAATATCAGAAACACGTGCTTTCCATTAATTTTGTGAATGGTGCTAGGTTTCCTTCCATATCTATCAAAATTCTGGCTGCTTCAGTTTTATTTTGAGTTGTTTGGTCTTTCCCAATGTCTTCTTACATGTTTCAACATCATAGTTTGCCTTATAATGTCCCTGCAAAACATCTTTTGCCATTTCTAATATATTAAAAAAGGTGCCATGGTGGTTGCTCAAATATCTCAAACTGTTTCCATATCTCTCAACAATTCTTCCTTACTCTGCATACTGCACTCACATTAATCCCAAAGTTTTGATTTTGTTTCTCTAATTTCTACACCTGTATTAAAAATACTGTACGGTACTAAATTATCCCTCCTTCATGTTTCCAAATAACTAATCTTCTCGAGTGTGGCAACATCATTGCAGTTCTGTCCATACAGAAACCAAAATATTGCTATGTTAATGTTAAGATTTTGCTCAGCGCCAGAATTTGGCTTTTAAATGAACAGAAAAATAAGTGTGCATTTCATCTGGTCCCAAACCTAATCTCTCTAAATTCCTGAAGAAGGACTCATGCCCAAAACGTTGATTCTCCTGCTCTTTGGATGCTGCCTGACCTGCTGCGCTTTTCCAGCAACACATTTTCAGCTCTGATCTCCAGCATCTGCAGTCTTCACTTTCTCCCCTAATCTCTCTAAATCCCAACCTCATTCAAGTTGTTATTCAATTCTTCCTTAATCTTTTCGGCTTTCCTCTTAGGGCAAGCCATTTCACACCAACAACTCCAGCATTAAACTTGTTTATTCTCTAAATGTGATCAGCTGCCCCTTCATTCTAACAAAAAACATACCATTAGGATTTAACTAGCAAATTCATAAGAGACTAAAGTATTTAAACTGGCTTTCTCTTCCCAGTATCAGACTTCTCAACCTCTTTTCATAGGTCAGATGGTACAAGCTCACTATCACATTCTCCAGTATTTTCTTTTCTCCCCCATCACTCCTCATGCCTCAGAATGTTAGGTCTGTTATAAGACTTTACACAGTACATCAGATGTAATAATACCAGTGCATTGCTTAAGCCATCATTTATTTTTGCATATCTGACTAGCCCAAAATTCAGTTGCCTCCTGCAGGGACAAAACTGCATTGTTGATTTCAATGAGCTACTCACTATTACATTCAGGTTCCAATCCTATGGGAAATCCTTACCTTCAGTGAAATAGATTCTGGGCAACTAATGAAGGGATAAAACCATTAATGTGTCCGTTTTCTCATAGGCAAAGTTTCCAATTGTGTTGTCACTGATGGAAAGGTTGACACTACAGGTGACTTCACTAGCTCAGGCATGTTCACACAATGGAAAACGGTCACATAGCTAAGGTAGGGGTGTAGACAGAGACAAATTACCAGTAGGATGCCCAAGGTTGCACTTCAACCCTGGGTGCCTGCATGATACAAAGTTGCTAACCATTTATTCTCACACCTTGGAGACATGAAACAGCAGAAGGAAACTGTGACATGACCTGTGGGCTGGTGTGCACCACCATGACAATCTATGCTTTCAGCAGCTTGGCAACATGCAGCAACTCCAAAAACACCAAGCCACCTCACTACCCGATAACCATTTCACTTGTGGCAGAACCTGCTTTTCACAGACTGGGTGTCTCAGCCAATCAGCAAAAATGCATTGTATGAACTAGACTCTGCAAGTCCACCATCTCAAGCAGGTGGAAGTACATAATAATGGTCAATATGAGCTTTTGTTCATCTATCCCCCTATCTTTTAGAAACACTAGATTGATGTGGTCTCACCTGAAACTCAGAAATAGTAGTATGGTAGTTAATTACTAGATACATAAACCTGGACAAATTTTCCAGAATCACAGGTTCAAATCCCTCTCTCATCCACAGAAGCTGGGAATTTAAATTCAAATAATAGCTTGGCTTAATAATAGTGATGATATACAGTCGATCATCGACAACACATTCACCCAACATCTTTATTCGTCCAGTGATGGAAGAATAGACCCACCAGACAGGTCAGTGGGATATAGTAGGAGATGGTGACTCTTGGAGTTTTTGATTTGAGACCCAATTAAGCCTAAGGTAGGAGGTTAAATATTACAAGGAATTATCCTGCGAAATACCACCTAGGTGTTTGATCACAACTGCTGAGCCAGTACCTTTACCATGTTGAAGCAAACTTGGAGTAAGCATAGAAGTAAGCAAAGGCACTGAATATATTCATGATGGGAGACTTCAACATGCATTAATACAAGTCTCTTAGCAGCTGAATCCTGAAAGACAAATTCAAGTTGTGGCCAGTAGTGAGAGAAAAGATGAGGGAAAAACCTATTTGACCTCATCCTGTCAGAAATACCCCCTGCAGATGCATCTGTCCATCACAGGATTAACAGGAGTAACCCTAATTTCAGATGATACTTAAAAATCAAATCGCCTTTGCACTGACAATCTATGACATAATACTACACCAAATGGGATAGATTCAGAATCAATTCAACAGCTCAAATCGTGGCATGAACGAAGCGGTATTGGAAAGCAGCAGAACTGTCTGTAATCACAACCTGTAACCTCCTGTCCAAAAAGGCCCCCTCACTCCACACCTACCATCAATGACAAGTGCAGAAGAGCATTATAGGAACTACACCAGACAGACGTAAAAATAACATGCCAACCTCGTTAGGTAACAATTTGGGATACTGGACATTATAAATAACAGAAACAGAATGGTGTTAGGCAATTAAACGACTGATGGCAAGAAGAGGTTCCACGAGCAACGGCACCTTCCATGGTGGCAGAGACCAGTCTGTAAAAGCAAAAGACAAAGCAGGTATATTGGCAACCACCTTCAGCCAGAAGAGTGAACTGGATAATTCATTTCAGTTTCTTCCAGAGTTTCACAAAGTTCCCTTTGGTTTCTGTACATTGTGCAGTGCCAAATTGTCCCATAACCACTGTGGACCTGCGGATATGTACATCTAAAAGGGAATACTAACTGTTTGTGACTTTTGTGCAAATAGAGAATATTAGCCTCAACATTGAAAGCTAATGTTTGCACCGAATTCAGTTCACTCCATATGATAACCAAACAATGACTGAGTGCGCTCTTTATAACAAAGTTTATAAACCCCTGGAAGCATCTAAGCTGTAATGCTGACCTATTGGTGTTCCAGAACTATCTTCCTTTACTTTTCCAAACACTAGGACAAATTCATTCTGGACAATTACTGCCCCAGTCTACTCTGAAGATCTGGCAAATGGAGTACAAAGCGAACCACTCTGTTCTGGATTGTGTCATCTTGGTTCAAGTTTGGACAAAACAACTGAATTCCTGAGGTGAGAGGAGAGTAACAGTCTGACATCAAAACGTGACATTTGATAGAACATGGCAACAAGGAACCCTAGTAAAATCCATAAAACAGATCAAGATAAATCGGGGGAAATCTCTCCATTAGTTGGAACAATGCTATGCACAAAGATTGTTGTAGTTGTTGGATACCAGTCGTTTGACTGATGTTCACTGATGACAATGTTCAGTTCCAGTCACAACTCCTCAATGAGCAGTTTATGCCACACACAGCACAATTTGGACAACATCATTGCTTTGTTTGATAAATGACAAACATTCATACCACATAAAAGGGTAAGGCAATTACCATGTCCAACAAGGGAGAACTTAACTATAACACCTTGACATTTAGTGGCATTACTATCATTGAATCACAAACTAACAAAATTCCAAGGATCAATATTGGCTATAGGAGCAGGTCAGAGGCTGAGAATTCTGAGCCTAGAAACTCACTTTCTGAATCACCAAAGGCTTTCCACTATCTACAAGTCAGTAGCATATTGGAAGATTTACCACTTGACTGGATGAGTGAAACTCCAGCAACATTAAAGAAATTCAACTCTAACCTGCTTGACTAATTCCCCATCCACAAACCTTGTCTACTTATCCTATCCATGCCTCTCATGATTTTATAACCTCTATAAGATCACCCCTCAGCCTCCGATGCTCCAGGGAAAACAGCCCCAACCTATTCAGCCTCTTCCTCTAGCTCAAATCCTCCAACCCTGGCAATGTACGTGTAAATTTTTTCTGGACCCTTCATGTTCCCAACGTCCTTCCCATTGGACCAAACATTCCTAAGCTGAGTAAAACGCAAGCCAAAGAGAGTATATTTCATTGTATTATTTCTTAACACCTCTCAAAACTCAAATCTTAAACTAACAATCTCTACTTAATGATTCCAATTTCGTACTAGTTTGCAGACAAAAATGCAAGGGTAAATTGGGGGTAGTTTGATCATTCATTTTCTTTTTAAGAAGATTAACAATCACCTGCACGGAGATTTCACCTTGCCCAGAATCAACACAAAAAACTTCAATGAGCTGCAAATGTTACTTTACATATTTTGGTGGCAAAGTCTCAATATTGACTTGTATAGCAAGATCAAAGTTAGACTGCCCCCTGACCTATTAAGTAATTAATAATTCACCGAAACTGACCCTGACAAAAATAATGATTTTTTTAGAAATACAGCTTTTCCTTAACGTTTGTTATTTCTCTCTCGTGTGATCCATCTGCAATATTGATTTGATGAACCTTTTAAATCTTCTGGTAGTGAGTTAATATCTAGTCTCCTCAACACTCTGATGTAGACAGATAGTAACTTGTACTCACGCAGCACCTTTACTGGAATCAGACATGCCAAGATGCTTTACAGTATAACTGGACCAAAACAAAACCAAGTCAGTTTTACAATGGTTAGCAGCATCTACTTCAATACAAGGAGTCTCATGAATAAGCTTGATAAGTTCATGACATTTGGAAGCATATCCTACTGAAACATTACTATTTCCAAAACATGTGGCTGAAAAGACAATGGCTGCTCAACCTTCCTGGTTACAGGATTTTCAGACAGGATTAAGAGGGGCTTATAGAAAAAAAATCACAATAATGGTTGAGTAAAAAGATCACAGTTGCAAGGAGGAACAATACATTTGAATGCTCAACGCATAGAGGTCCTAAACATTGGACTCAGAAACAAAAACCAAAATGGTGATTGTGACGCTGATTGAGGGAGATGGAAGAACAAATGTTTAGATGAATTGCTAAGAAGTACAGAAACAAAAGGGGTAATGCAAGGGGATTTCAACTACCACCTTAATATTAACCAGAAGAGAAGAAATCTGCAAGGTAGAGAGGTACAGAATTCTTATTACACATTCAGGAGAACTTTGTCAGGCATAGCAAAACAAAAAAAGAGACAGTCACCCAAGGGTGGGATTGAGCACAGGTCCCTGGCACTGTGAGGCAGCAATGTTAACCATTGAGCCATGCCTTGGAGATATTGCCTCAAGATAGATAACAACTGACAAATCAATTGCCAAACGTTACTTAAATGTTAAATCAGGGAGGCCAACTCAGTGGCCAAGACATTGCCCTAGAATAGAACTACAGAATGACTGTCGGCAAAGAATTGGGCCCTGTGTCACTGTTCATCCATGTTTTTCCCATGGTGTACAAGCACGCCACCCTGCAAGCACAAATGACAATCGTATTGTTTAATATTCGACATGGTAATTTGAGTTTGAAAAAAAACCTTGTGAAATCCCATCACCACAAAATTATTACTGCATAGAGAATGCAGCAAATTGCAAATCCACTGAGATATATGCTAAACAAGGTTTCCTAATATTCAAAGTATCACAGCATCAGTGCATACTATGGAATATGAATTTCTATGAAGTGACAAAGATGTTATAGCATCTTATTTTATCAGGATATCAGAGCTCAAACCCAGACCTTATATTAGGTTTTGGATGGAATTATCCGAATTTGTAAGTTCGCCAAACAAAATGAAACCTTTCAACAATTTATATTTAGATATCACTGATAGCGTATAAAGAATCAAGGTATGCCACAGAAATAATAGGTCAAAAAGGTTTTGGGGGAGGATGAAAAAATAGTAAAGAAATGGAAAGTGAGAGAGAATTAATTCCAGAGGTTATGGTTTTGATAATTGAAGGAATGACCACCAATTGTAAAGTCAAAATTGCTCAAGAGGCCAGAATTAGAAGGACACATATCTTGGAGATTTAAAGGCTATAGGAAATTACAGAGATAAGGAGGCAGGTTACAGGCCATGGGGAGATTTGAAAACAAGCACAACAATTTTGGTGTCATCTGCAAACTTACTAACTGTACCTCTTATGCTCGCATCCAAATCATTCATGTAAATGACAAAAAGTAGAGGGCCCAGCACCGATCCTTGTGGCACTCCACTGGTCACAGGCCTCCAGCCTGAAAAACAACCCTCCACCACCCGCTGTCTTCTACTTTTGAGCCAGTTCTGTATCCAAATGGCTAGTTCTCCCTGTATTCTATGAGATCTAACCTTGCTAATCAGTCTCCCATGGGGAACCTTGTCGAACACCTTACTGAAGTTCGTATAGATCACATCTACTGCTCTGCCCTCATCAATCCTCTTTGTTACTTCTTCAAAAACCTCAATCAAGATTGTGAGACATGATTTCCCACGCACAAAGCCATGTTGACTATCCCTAATCAGTCCTTGCCTTTCCAAATACATGTACATCCTGTCCCTCAGGATTCCCTCCAACAACTTACCCACCTTAAGAAATTCCTCTCCATCTAAACCTTTAACACTACGGCAGTAGCAGTCGATACAGGAAAGTTAAAATCCCCTCCCATAAATACCCTATTATTCTTACAGATAGCTGAGATCTCCTTACAAGTTTGTTTCTCAATTTCCCGCTGACTATTGAGGGGGGGGGGGGGTCTATAATACAATCCCAATAAGGTGATCATCCCTTTCTTATTTCTCAGTTCCACCCAAATAAATTCCTTGGATGTACTTCTGGGAATATCCTCCCTCAGCACAGCTGTAATGCTATCCCTTATTAAAAATGCTGCTCCCCCTCCTCTCTTGCCTCCCTTTCTATCCTTCCTGCAGCATTTGTATCCTGGAACATTAAGCTGCCAGTCCTGCCCATCCCTGAGCCATGTTTCTGTAATTGCTATGATATCCCAGTCCCATGTTCCTAACCATGCCCTGAGTTCATCTGCCTTCCCTGTTAGGGCCCTCTGAGACATCCTTGTTCCTGGCACCAGGGAAACAACACACCATTCTGCTTTTTCTCTGCTAGCCACAGAAACATCTGTCTGTACGTCTGACTACAGAATCCTATAGCACAATTAACTCTTGGAAGCCGATGTACTCCTCGTTGCATTAGAGCCAGTCTCAATACCAGAAACTTAGCTGTCTATGTTACGTTCCGCTGAGAATCCATCACCCCCTACATTTTCCAAAACAGCATACCTGTTTGAGGTGGGTATATCCACAAAAGATTCCTGAACTAGCTACCTACCTCTCTTACCCTTCCTGGAGTTAACCCATCTATGTGACTGTATCTGAGACTTTCCCCCCTTCCTATAACTGCCATCCATCACATACTGTTGCAAATTCCTAATCGCTTCTGTCTCTCCAATCGATCTGAAATGAATTGCATCCAACAGCATTTATGGCAGATATAATCCGCAGTAACCCTTAAACTCTCTTTAAACTCCCACATCTGACAAGAAGTACATATCACTGCAAAAGGCCATTTTTGCTCCTTCACAATCTATAGACCCAGAAAATAACATAGTCTTATTCCTCTACAAACACTGCCCCAGGTTAAAATATAAGCCATAGCTATTAATTTAAGTTTAACAAAGAGACTTATCTCCAAAAACATAATCAAGAAAGAATACACTATACTCACTACCGCAGCCTTTCCCTTGGACAGACTTAAAACAACAATTAACTTATACTGATTCTGTGCTGTGAACTTCGCCCAACAGTTCCTCCAAGATTAGTTGTGAATTTCACTGTTTGTTAATTTTCCCAGATGCACTCCGATGTCCAGCGATACACGAATTCAAACATCAAGGCGGTAACTGTGCAGGTTCTCTCTCTCTCTCTCTCTCCTGCACTGTCCTCACCACGTGCTTCCTTTGTCTGCTCTTCTCCCTTTTAAAACTGCTGCTGTTTTGACTTATTTTTTTCCAAAATTCCAAAACCATGCAACAGCATATAAAACAGTAATTGCTGCTCCTGGAATTCGAGAAAATCACCTTCAATGCCTAAAAAAAACCAGCTCTTACAGCCAGAAAGTTTTCCCGTCCTCCATCTTGCATTAACCAGAATCATGTTCATAAAAGGCTGTCAATGTATTTATAACAAACAAAATCAACGTTATCACATACAAACAAAAAAAGAGACTATTTTATATTGTACAAGAAATTGTTGAAACTGTCTTCTTACAAATATCAGAAATAAAGGTTCAATCCTTTTATTCTCAACTACCTTCCAGATATTAAAACCACATTGAAATGGCTACCTTGTTTACATTTTAAAGTCCCTGGTTCAGTTTGCATGGCTCTGCTTGCCTTCTTTCCTGCAAGATTCTTCATTCACTTGCTCTATTTTATTTAATGTCTCTTCATCAAACCCTTAAAACAAATTGCAAACACAGCTGACTTATCTCTCATTACGAATTCCTTCAACTCCTTTTCCACAATCTTATTTCTGGAACTCTCTCTTACCAACATTAAACAATCAGGATGGTGTTTTTCTACTGATTTCTTCAGGAGACTGCTAAACTTCATTGCTGCACTTAAATGCATTTCTCTTCCTGAATGACCTGCAAGAAAGAAATCTGCACACTTGCTGACCTTCTCAATGGTTCACACTATCTAAATGGAAAACTGTTGTTGTCCCTGTGTTTTAGGGAACCTTGGTGCCAGGCAACAGCCCAACTCTTCTTCGATCTTCCACCATATATTTTTCTAAAGCTTTGAACTATTCATTTTAAGCTCATTTCAACATGTAAATATACTTCCAGACTCTACCACCGCTCAGAGCTCAAAAATGAAACGACATCCTTCACTGGGCAAGAAACCCAACTGGACTAGTCATAAGTACCCAAAAGAGAAAATGCTGGAAAATCTCAGCAGGTCTGACAGTATCTGTAAGGAGAGAAAAGAGCTGCCGTTTCGAGTCTAACCAACCTGTTGTAAAGCTTTGACAAAGTGTCAGTTAGACTCGAAACGTCAGCTCTTTTCTCTCCTTATAGATGTTGCCAGACCTGCTGAGATTTTCCCGCATTTTCTCCTTCTCTTTTGATTTCAGATTCCAGCTTCTGCAGTAATTTGCTTTTATTTTAGTCATATAAGTACTGTGACTACAAGAGCAAGTCAGAGGCTGGGAAATTTAAAGCAAATAACTCATCTTCTGATTCCCCAAATCCTGTAAACCTCTGCAAGGTACAAGTCAGGAGTGCAATGGGATATTCCCTACTTACCTGGATGAGTACAACTCCAAAGACACACAAGAAGCTAGACGCCATCCAATCAAAGCAGCCTTCTTGATTGGCACCACATCTATAAATATTCACTCCCTTCATCACCAATGCTCAGTTGCAGCAGTGCAACTATCTACAAGATGAACTGCAGAAATTCACCAAGATGCCTTAGACAACACTTTCTAAACCCATGACGACTTCATCTAGAAGGGGTGCAAATGCAAGGGAATCTGAGACCTGCAAGTCCCCCTTCAATCCACTTCCCAACCTTTTTAGTCAAATACCATAAAACTTTTCATTCAGTGAAACGTTATGTTCTTCATATTCTGAAATATCTCCTAAATGTTTACCACTACATCTCTATAGATCTTAGTTCATTTTAGCTAGCTCTACTTCCATACCATTAAAATAAATATGTAGTTATATCAATATTCTCAATATCAATATTGAAAGCTCAGTAAGATTTTCTGCTGTCATTATAGATCATTCATGAAGTATTTGAAGCATTGTGAAGAAATTAATGAATAACAATTGCAAGTTGCCTATACTTAGTCAGTTCTATTTCCAAATAAAAGCTTTCCAATGCTTGCCCCAGGTCATATCCTGTGATCAGACCTCTGATGTTTTGCTTTGCCTTGGTAATACATGCAGTTTATCAGATTTTGAAAAGTCATGTCTGAATTTTTTTTAAACTAGGGCTCTAATTAATTGTGATGTTTCTTTTTTAACCTCCCTTTGATCTGATTTGGATATCAAAGATGCTGGAATACATCCAAGTCCTCGCTCTTGAGTGTTTTTGCAGTTTGCTCTTATCCAATATGGATTTCACTGTAGTAAGGCACTCACCAAGGACTTCAGTACCACATTAAATTGTCATCACAAGTACAGGATCAAAGTCAAAGAGTACTACAGGGACAGTCAATTTTTGTTACTGCTTTCAGGCAGATGTAATAATGTTAAGTATGATAACCTAACATCTACTGGTATAATTTATTTATCTTTCGATAACTTTCTCTCAAAAACAAATATGAAATTAGATATTTTAAACTTGAATTCCCCATGAGTTAATTGGAAAACTGAGTACATGGTATATCACATACAATTTCAAACAGAAGGCAAACAATAACATGTTATTCACTGGCTAGTATCATATTTTGTTAAATGAAGCTAACTTGTGGTTCCTGCTAGCCAAAGAAACAAAGCTGATTGGGTGTTAAACACAAGCAAGAATCAAGAGACATTTCTAGTCTTAACCACTTATTATTGATGATGATCTGAAAATAAATGTTTAAAATTAATGAAAATGTATTTTCTTATTGCGATCTTTTAGGAGCACACTTCATGACACAAATCATATATGAACCCCAGAAACGTACAATCTGTAGCTAAGAAACATAAATATGTACCATTGTTCCTTATTCAGCCATTAACCTTCTCTTGTAATTAAGGTTCTGGGCATGTTAACTGACCAGTGATTGCAGCAATTTCCCAACACAAAGATACACCCCTCAACCCATAGAGGGGGAGGGAACAGTACATGTCCAGTAAACCTCAAATCAATGGAAGGGAAACTTTGATCAAAGATATCTGGCAATCCTCGTTTGGAGAAAAGGATTCGAAACAAATTTTCCAGAAATTAAATGCTCTCAATACTATTCATGGTTAACCATCCTTTTAACCTTCTGGACGCTAAGCTATATGCAGTACTCCGTACTTGAATACAGACAGTATTAAGGTAAAGTACTCCATTTGGTAAGTAATTCTTTTGGCTTATTGCATTTTTGTTCGTCAAAAGGGAAACACGTCTCCTCTTCGCAAACTACGATAAGTGCGAGTCGTCCCACGGTCAAGTTTTGTTAACTCGTAGAAGTAGACGAATCCAAACTGAGAGGCAATAAATACTCTACATTCATGCTCTTTCTAAAGATATATCTCTTAGTTGATCCACAAAATCCTGGATCTGCCGCTGATCCGAAATCAAATGGCTTACGGAGCACAGCAGGCTACTTACAAAATAGTTGTCTGTGTAGAAACTTCGGGGACGTTTTCTAGCATTAAATGCATGCACCGCACCGTGGTCCGAAAGCAAAGGCAGCGACTCGGGCAAGACGAACAGAGAGGTGCAAAAAACAAAAGAACGGTGACTAAAAAAGAGAAACATTTCGGCAACATGATGAAGCGGTGCCGAGTGTACTTTCATCCGAACGCCAGTGATCAGATTCAAGTCCAATTAAACTTCGAGGCAGGAGCTTGCAGGAGGCACGTGTACTCTATCAAACCAGTCAATTTCAATCGGTCATTTCAATAAGCCACTCACACAATCCTGTTTATAAGAATCACTACACGATTGTTATTTTATGCATATGAAATAATACTATAGATAACTAATGTAAATATACAAGCTATGCCAATTATTCACTATTCATGATTATTCTTTCCTTTCAAATGTTAGGATTCAGAACATTTTGCAAAGTCTAACATTCAGAATCTGAGATAAATGCATTTCTCCGTGTGTCAAAATGTATTCTTTTCTCTCAATTTGCTCGATTTCAACAACTTCGTGTTTGTAAATTACAACCCAATCTCAATTTACGTAAAGGAGCCGCCTAGTGGCTACAAAGATTCTATCTTTTAAAAAATTCTCACTAGCTTATTTTTAATATTTAATTTTCCAGACTCTACGGCCCACTGAACTGAATAAAATGAAAATGTGCATCTGTAAAAATCAAAATTTCAGTGTATTCGTTACAGGTTTTAGGAGTAATATGAGGATACATGTTTTGCACATCAGAGTCATGATGTTAAGACGTCACATACCTCGGATCATTTTTTTGTCCTGTATTTCTCAAACCATATACAGTAAAGAGAAATCTGATTTTTGCGTGTTGGTTAAATGAAAAATGTTTGACAAGACAGCGAAAGAAGTGACCTACTGGATGATCTAATTGAAATGTTTAAGGCTATTAAAGGAGTTGGTAGGACAGTTAGAAAGAAACTACTTCCTCTAGTGCAAAGTACAATCTTAAAATTAGAGCCAGGTCATTCAGGGGTGAAGTCACACAGCACTGCAAAGTGTAGTAAAAACTTGCAAAACAAAACCGTTAAATTTCTTTTTTAAAAAGGAAATACTGCACCGTTTAATTTGTTGAGATAAGATATCTAATAATTAATTTGTCTTGCCAGTTTACATTTATCTTTTTAAAAATCATTTAAATGGCAAATCGCTGAACTTATGAGGTAATCATGTTGCAGTGAAGGGAAATTGGGTATGAACAGGACAAGCACCGGTTAATTAGATTCCCTACAGTGTTGAAACAGGCCCTTCGGCCCAACAAGTCCGAAGAGTAATCCACCCAGACCCATTTCTCTCTGACAAATGCACCGAACACTATTGGAACTTTAGCATAGTCAATTCACCTACCCTACAATTCTTTGGATTGTGGGAGGAAACCCATGCAGACACAGGGAAAGTGTGCAAACTCACAGTCGCCCAAGACTGGAATCAAACCCAGGTCCTTGGTGCTAACTACTGAGCCACTGTACCATCCCTGCTTAAAGAATCAGATATGAATTAAACAACATAAGGAGAAAGAAGGAAGTGATGAGAGAAGGAATTTCCATACAATTTCCCTATTGTACAGAAACAGGCCAGTCTAATAAGTCCAAAGAGTAATCCAACCAGACCCATTCCCTAACACTATGGGCAATTTATCATAGCCAATTCACCTGGCCTGCACATCTTTGGATTGTGGGAAGAAACCTGCACAGACTCAGGGAGAATGTGCAAACTCTACACAGACAGTCGCCCGAGGCAGAAATCGAACCCAGGTCCTTGGCACTTTGAGGCAGCAGTGCTGGCCACTGTGCCATCCCAGTGTAAGCTGGAGTAAATAAATTCAATATCAAATCAAATACAGAAAGAGAACCAAAGTTAAAACATTAACACTTAAATCCCTAATAATTAAAACCTGAAAACGCACTGCAGAAATTCACCAAAGATCCTCAGACAGCACTTTCCAAACCCATGACCACTTTCATCTAGGATAAGAGCAGCATATACACGGAAACATCACCACCTTCAAGTTCCCCTTCAAGTCGCTCACCATCCTGACTTGAAAATATATTGCTGAAAATGTGTTGCTGGAAAAGCGCAGAAGGTCAGGCAGCATCCAAGGAACAGGAAATTCGACATTTCGGGCATCAGCCCTTCATCACATGCCCGAAACGTCGAATTTCCTGTTCCTTGGATGCTGCCTGACCTGCTGCGCTTTTCCAGCAACACATTTTCAGCTCTGATCTCCAGCATCTGCAGACCTCACTTTCTCTTGAAAATATATTGCCATACTTTCTCTGTCACTGGGTCAAAATCCTGGAATTTCCTCCCTAAAGGCATTGTAGGTCAAGCCACAGCAAGTGGACTGCAGTAGTCCAAGAAGGTAGCTTACTACCACTTTCTGAAGGGCAACTAGGAATGAGCAATAAATGCTGGCCAGCCACATACCCACATCCCACAAAAGAATTTTAAAAAACACTTGTAAAATACTTTTTATTGCCAGAGTTTGTCTGGTATTAATTAACACTTACCACACATGGTTAAAAGGGACAAGATTGTGGCTGGTTAGTGCAGCTACTTCATGCTGTTCAATGCATATCAGGAGTGAGGCAAATTGACAGATGGCATTTTCACTAAGAATACAACAGGATTTTGATCAACTTGATCAGGGCACTGAGGAATTACAGCTGGAGTTTAAATTAGATAAGTGCAAGGTGTTGCATTTTGATAAGACAAACCAGGACAGGACTGACTCAGTTAATGGTAGGGCACTAGGGAGTCTTACCAAAGAGTGATCTTGGGGTGCAGGTACATAGGTCCTTGAAAGTGGTGTCACAGGTGGACAGGGTGGTGAAGAAGAGTCAATATGTGTGGCGCTGGAAAAGCACAGCACATCAGGCAGCATCTGAGAAGCAGGAGATTTGGATACTGCTTAACATGCTGTGCTGTTCCCGTGCCACATTTTTCGACTCTGGCTCTCTAGCATCTGCAGCCTTGTCTTTCTTCCAGGGTGGTGAAGAAGGCATTTGGCATGCTTGGCTTCATCAGTCAGAGCATTGAGTATAGCAGCTGCGATGTCATGTTTCTGCTACTGCATTGGTAGGTCTACATTTGGAGTACTGCTTAGAATACTGGTTGCCCTACATTGGGAAGAATGCTATTAAACTGGAAAGGGTGCAAAAAAGATTTACAAAGATGTTACTGAGACTGAAGGGTTTGAGTGAAAAAGAGAGGCTGAAGGATGACCTCATAGAGGTTTGTAAAATAATGAGGGGCATAGATTAGGTGAATGGCTAAAGACTTTTCCCCAAAATAGTGCAATCCAAACCTATAGGGCATAGGTTTAAGGTGAGAGGGCAAAGATTAAAAAGGGTTCTGATAGGCACTTTTTCACACAGAGGGTGGTGTGTATATAAAACAAATTGCCCAAGGAAGTGGTAGATGAAGGTACAATTACAACATTTAAACAGATACATGGATACATAAGATTTAAAGGAATGTGGACTAGATGCAGTAAACTGGACTCATTCAGGAAACCTGGTCAGTATGGATGAGTTGAGCCAAAGGATCTGTTCCATGCTGAATGACTAACTTTATGAAAACTGTGGGTTCTTGTGCCACACTGGTAATGTCCTAAATTTTATGCAGTATTGACACAAATAATTAGCATCATCCATATTTTAGCAGAAAGTGATTCCTTTGTTTAAGAATTTTATAAGCCCAACTACTGTAAATGTGATCATTTTTACATGGAATTTTATGTTAATCACTCTGTTGCAACAAAACAAAGTGTTAATTCTGCTTTCTCTTTGCAGTTGCTGCCAGACATGTTGAGTTTTTCCAGCAATTTCTGTCTTTGTTTCTCATTTCCAGAGTCTGTAGGTCTTTTGGTTTTTTCATCAGTTTGGTCAATCTTTGCTGCACTTTTTCTATGCCTCTAATATTTTTCCTACAGTGGAAACCCAGAACTTAAGCAATTGTCTAACTGTATTCCTGGCCTAGAACTTCTGTTCAATCATAACAATGACAGAAGTTCAGCATTGCACAACTTCCACATACAAGGATGTATAACTGACTTGGAGCAAATTTTTAGGCTTAGGAAATTTGATTAATTTTAGTTTTGGCCTCTGAAGTAGTATTGTAGGATGTATGTTAACTGTGTACTCATACTGTGGCAGACTTTTGACAAGCTGCAACTGTGTTGCCAATATGAAATAAACATTTGTCTTAGTCAAAAAACATTTTAACCATCAAACCTCTTTTTTTTTGCTATGGCAAGTAATTCTGCAGGTCATGGAAGGCACCTCTTGCACAAACCATAGAAATTACATTTTAATTCTTCACATATTATGGTCCCTCAAAGTGGATCAATTGATTGGATTTCAAGGGTCACTGGACTCAAACCATTAACTCTGCTTCTCTCTCTACATATGCTACCAGACCTCTGAGCTTTTACAACACATAGATTCCTGTCATACAAACAGTCTCAGTTCCTATACAAATTTCTGCAGTAGCTTTGATCAAAAAAGAACAAAAAAAAATCGGCAAAGAAGGAGCAAAGTAAACTTAAGGTAGACATCTCCAAACATTCTCGCTTCTGAGTTACTTCAGTAATAAAACTGCATATAAAGCATAAATCAATGTTCCTCCTAATTTACATATACATGTCAAGTACCGAAGACCAATAGGTGCAATTTGATCAGTGACTTTATCAATAGGGCAACAGAACTAAGAAGCATTTCCAAACAGCTTTAAGAACCAAGACATATTAGCAGTATGAATGTAATAGTTTCAAGACATGGTGTAAATAACTTGCAAATGTTCGTAATAAAATTGCACACTCCTGGTTCTAAGTGTGCACTTTGGAAGTTTTAATGAGACAAAGGCTTGTCTATGTATCAATCTTTATTGTTTTATTTATTGCAGAGAAATGTCTGAACAAGTACTTGCTTACATCTGTTCATCTACTAAGCAATCTGCAAAAATATGAAAATATCAGAGCAGTAACTAATGTTATTTTCAAAAACGTTTAAATTAAGAAGCTAATCTGAAAAGATTCTCTAAAGTTACATCTTAACAATTGCTTTACAAAAAAAACAATTTTGGCATATAACGCACAGAACTGTGCTTAAAAATTACCATCTTTAAACTAAACAGTATTAAATATTGAACTAAGTTATTACAAATACAATATTTCATTATACGGACGAGATACAAGCCACTGAAAACAGTTTTACAGGGATAATGATTTTACATTTTTCTAATCATCTCGTATATTGTTTCTTAAAGAAGTGCTTGCCATAAATGATGCAGTAATGTACAGCATAGCCAAGCATAAAGTTTTGAAAATTCTTTACAGGGATAATGCCAGAGCATTTTTAAAATGGGAGAAATTAATCTAGTTAGTAATAAACTATTAAAAGTAAATTGCTAATCAACCAAGTCTGAAAAAGTGCTCACTTTTTTTCATTGCAGTATATGTCCCCCTATGTTCTTCAAACTTTAGCTTATGTGCAATATATTACAGTTATTACTAGCAGTCATTTGCAAGACTTATTTATCTCTGTAATACAGTAGGTACAATTTTAATGGCTCAGGTAAAGGCAAACTGAGAATTTTTTCTCGAAGCAGATTTAATGGAGGATCAGGTTTAAAGTCGTTGTACTCCTTTTCATCATCATCTCTCCTAACATCTTCCATGTCCTCACCATTATTATTGTTGTTATCAAAAGGATTTGAAATTCGACTTGCAAAAACCTGCTTGTCAACAAGGACAATTGCATCCATCCGCCGCCTTCGAATTCGTCTCCTTTTAAATCTGGAAACAGCCTTTGGAGGAACACCACCATTTGACTTGTCCTGATTTATTGTATTTTTAAGAGTCCGCCGAATGCAGATCCGAGTTAAGTCTTGGAGAGTTCCAATGCTAACTGAAGCTGTGGAACCACAAATTTACAAGTAATGCACAAGACTATTTTTTACACAATGTAAACTAGCATACAGCAAAAACTTTACAAATGTTGCATTAGTATATTCAATTCACAGAATTTTTTTTACCAAACGACAATAATAAAGATAGATAACATGACAGGATTAGAGAGGAAATTAACAATTTATCTACTCAATGTGAAGAATTAACATTGCATTGATGAAATGCGCAAGAAGCCAGAAATTAAGCTTTAAACTAAGATGGCTCTGAGCTTTTTTTTGAGGCAGAAGCAAACGTTATTAAAAATCCAGAATCTAATAATGATGCTTAAAACTGAGGAGCTTCAACGAAGTGAGTCAAGGAAAACTATTTCCTTAGTTAACAATTCATTGGCAACTCAATGAATGTAGGTTGAAGACTAGCACAACAATGGAGCAAATTCAGAAAATTATTTTTCTACAGATAATCATCAGGATAAGGAAGTTCTCTACCAGAAAAGAGTTATCATTTAGTTTTATAACAGAAATGGATAAATATTTGAAATAGAAAAAGTTAAAGGAGTATTAAGTAAATTGTAGGTTAATGGATCTAAGTTTTGCTTTTCAGAGAACCATATGACCTCCTGTGAACTAATCCATGATGTTATGCTCTGTAACACAAATATAGGAAATATATTCTTTAAAAGTAGAAGCTCAAGACTGGTTAGATAAGAACTGCAAATAGCCACAAAGGATTCTAAATAACAAGTGGAGAAACAAAGGAATGAGACAAGAAGAAATTGCAGGCTAATGATGCATAAAAGCCACGTTCCTCAATTCAGCACTCTGAGAAGCACTTTCTTAGAGTCATAGAGATGTATAGCATGGAAACAGACCCTTCGGTCCAACTCGTCCATGCCAACCAGATATCCCAACCCAATCTAGTCCCACCTGCCAGCACCCGGCCCATATCCCTCCAAACCCTTCCTATTCATATACCCATCCAGATGTCTTTTAAATGTTGCAATTGTACCAGCCTCCACCACTTCCTCTGGCAGTACATTCCATACACATACCAACCTCTTCGTGAAAAAATTGCCCCTTAGGTCTCTTTTATAACTTTCCCCTCTCACCCTAAACCTATGCCCTCTAGTTCTGGACTCCCCCACCCCAGGGAAAAGACTTTGTCTATTTATCCTATCCACGCCCCTGATGAGTTTATAAACCTCTATAACCTCAGTGTCTGACAGTCCAGGGAAAACAGCCCCAGCATATTCAATCTCTCCCTTTAGCTCAAATCCTCCAACCCTGGCAACATCTTTGTAAACCTTTTTTGAACCTTTTCAAGTTTCACAACATCCTTCCAATAGGAAGACCAGAATTGCACAAAATTTTCCAAAAGTGGCCTAATCGATGTCCTGTACAGCTGCAACATGACCTCCTAACTCCTGTACTCAATACTCTGACCAATAAAGGAAAGCATACCAAACATCTTTTTCACTATCTATTTATCTGCAACTCTACTTTCAAGTAGCTATGAACCTGCACTTCAAGCTCTCTTTGTTCAGCAACACTCCCTAGGACCTTACCATTAAGTGTATAAGTCCTGCTAAGATTTGCTTTCCCAAAATGCAGCACCTCACACTTATCCAAACTAAACTCCATCTGCCACTCCTCATCCCATTGGCCCATCTGATCAAGATCCCAATTTAATCTGAGGTAACCTTCTTCGCTGTCCACTACACCTCCAATTTTGGTGTCTTCTGCAAACTTACTAAGTATACCTCATATGCTCACATTCATTTATATAAATGACGAAAAGTAGTGGATTCAGCACCGATCTTGTGGCACTCCACTGGTCACAGGCCTCCAGTCTGAAAAACAACCCTCCACCACCACCCTCTGTCTTCCACCTGAGTTAGTTCTGTCTCCAAATGGCTAGTTCTCCCTGGATTTCATGAGATCCAACCTTGCTAACCAGTTTCCCATGAGGAACTTTGTCGAAAGCTTTACTGAAATCCATACAGAACACATCCACCACTCTGCCCTCATCAATCCTCTGTTATTTCTTCAAAAAAACTCAATCAAGTTTGTGAGACACGATTTCCTGCACATAAAGCCATGTTGACAATCCCTAATCAGTCCTTGCCTTTCCAAATACATGTACATCATATCCCTCAGGATTCGCTCCAACAACTTGCCTACCACTGACGTCAGGCTCATTGGTCTATAGTTCTCTGGCGTGGCCTTACCACCTTTCTTAAATAGTGGCACTACGTTAGCCAACCTCCAGTCTTCTGGCACCTCATCTGTAGCTATTTCAGCAAGGGGGCCAGCAATCACATCCCTAGCTTCCCATAGAGTTCTAGGGTACACCTGATCAGATCATGGGGATTTATCCACTGACATCCAGCACATCCTTCTCTGTAATATGGAAATTTTTCAAGATGTCACCATCTATTTCTCTACATTCTATATCTTCTATGTCCTTTTCCACAGTAAACACTGATGCAAAATACTCATTTAGTTTTTCCTCCATCTCCTGCGGCTCCACACAAAGGCCACCTTGCTGATCTTTGAGGGGCCCTATTCTCTTCCTATATACCCTTTTGTTCTTAAATGTATTTGTAAATCCCTTTGGATTCTCCTACACTCGATTTGGCAAAGATATCTCATGTCCCCTTTTTGCCCTCCTGATTTTCCTCTTAAGTATACTCCTACTACCTTTATACTCTTCTAAGGACTCACTTGGTCTATCTTGTCTATACCTGACATTTGCTTCCTTATTTTTCTGAAGCAAACCCTCAATTTCTTTTGTTATCCAGCATTGCCAACACCTACCACCCTTTCCTTTCACCCTACTGACTCTGGAATGTCATTATCTCATTTCTGAAGGCTTCCCATTTTCCAGCCGTCCCTTTACCTGGGAACATCTGCCCCCAATCAGCTTTTGAAAGTTCTTGGCTAATACTGTCAAAATTAGCCTTCCTCCAATTTAGAACTTCAACTTTGAGATCTGGTCTATCCTTTTCTATCACTATTTTAAAACCAACAGAATTATGGACGTTGGCCCCAAAATGCTCCCCCACTGACACCTCAGTCACCTCCCCTGCCTTATTTCCCAGGAGTAGGTCAGGTTTTGCACTGTCTCTAGTAGGTACATCCACATAAAATCCCCTACCATAACCACCCTATTATTTTTACAGATAACTAAGATCTCCCTACAAACTTGTTTCTCAATTTCCCGCTGACTATTAGGGGGTCTATAATACAATCCCAATAAGATGATCATCCCTTTCTTATTTCTCAGTTCCACCCAAATAACTTCCCTGGACGTATTTCCGGGAATATCCTCCCTCAGTACAGCTGTAATGCTATCCCTTATCAAAAACGCTACTCCCCCTCCTTTCTGGCCTCCCTTTTTGTCCTCCTTGGAACATTAAGTTCTCGATAATTAAAAAATAGCTTTTTTTCATCTTTTGGTTCGAAAACCCTTTTCAGATCACAAAGAAAAATACAACAATCTGATTATTTCGCCACTAAATTCTATTGGAGGCATGTTTTTAAAATCTTTCTTTTGATGAATCCTTGACTCATCGATCGCTCTGGCCCTTGCTCACAGGTTTCCACTTCCAGTCCCTCTCCTTTTCACAACTCCTCAAATTTAACTTTTTTGTTGTTATGTTTAAAATCACTTCAAATAGCCTAATTTATCCCAAATTCTGTCCTTCAGCCCAAAATCCTGCAGAGGTCAAATCTTCTGAATATTGCTTCCTAAGCACCAACACTTTCCCTTCTTCTTAAGAAAGTTAATAAAATCCAAATTTTAACCCTCTTTTTGATTACTTCTTCTTTGACTTGTTGTCCTTTCTGTGCAGCACTTTGGAACTTATTTACACGAAGGGATGCTATATAAATGTTGTGTCTCTGCAGCAACACAAAGCCATCAGACCAGCCTAGGTATAACAACTTTCTGGATATTAGCAGTTTTTCGTCTCTCTTGCTCACCAACTGATAAACACTCAACCGTGGGATATTGTGGGAAACAGAGGGCTAAATCTACAGTGCTTAAATTTAGATGACAACATTTAAAGAAACAACTGCCGTGAAAATTTCTGACTGATACTGATAAACATTTTTAAACTAAATATGTCAAAATTATACTATTTCTTTTAGGTTTGACATTTACTGCTGGATTTCAAATCAGTGACACTTATGTGGACTCTCAACCCTTTCTATCCGCTTATCTGAACTTGTGCAGATCTTGTGGCTTCCAACACAAGTAGCTCGAAGAATCTTCTATTGACGCTGGAAACATGGAGGCATGACAGCATTTTCGATAGGTCACCTCACCTGATTCTATTGGAGAAACACCTGATTTCTGCTTGTTGGTATCTCAGAAAATTGCTACCAAGGTCTGAAACCTGGGAGTGATTTAACCAAGGCCTCTATTTCTCTCAACTCCAGTGTCCTGTTTAATAAAAAGCAAGCACTTAAAGTTTTTTTTTCTCCATTACATTTCTTTTAGAAAATTCTCATTCCCTGGTAGATTAATGACTAAAGGTAATGCTTCATGAAGTACTAAGTTATTGAGACCAGAAATCCCAATTTGATTCTAAGAATACTGTTAAGAGTGTTGACCTTGAACATTCATATCAATTATAATTCAGTTTTGCACCTCTAGGCCAAAGAAGAAAAAGGGTGTCAAGCCAGGACTTTGCGTCATTGTGACACTTTTCAACGTAAAATTCAGAAAATACTGCAGACTTTAAGAAATACACAGCAGGTCGAGCAGCATCCAAAAAATTATTGCTTTGGTAACATTTGCTCATGTTCTCAAAACCAAACTCCAACAAGTCTCTACCTATGCAGAAGAGGACAAAGGATGAAACATTATTTTTTTCTCTTTCTATGAAACAAAAATTGCCCGCTCACTCCTGAATGTTGGATCTTAAATCTATTGAGGCAAGCTTCTGCACAAACCAGGCATCCTATAGGACAGCCATTCAAATATCAATTATTCATGTACCATCCAGTGTTGACAGACGATTAAAAGGGAATATCCATGAATAAGTTATAAAAATCACAGCTAATCCGGACTTTCTTATAACTTGATTCCCACAAATGTGCGCTCAAGTTTCCGAGCAGTGATCAGGGCTAGAATTCTGATGGATTAGTTCCTTCCAGTGTGGAAATTATTTGTGTATTTAACCAGCTAAGATCCTTTAACTCAATACACATCAAGAAACGATACTTGGGAATTTTTGCTCCGCTGTCTTACTACTTCAAATGGATGAAAATTACAGAAGCCAATTTCTTCTGTCCTTAAACTACGACTCTGCCATCACTGGTGGCTACAGGATGCACTTTGCAAGATTTTGTAATTAGACACTTAAAGGGAGCCATGGCTTACAATCTCGCAAATACACTTCATACATTTGATTGAAATCTATCAATGCAGAAGTTTTAATTAATTTAAAGTAATACTGTAATTAACAGTGGAGAAAATAATTTCAAAACAATTGGTTCAATATTCACACATTAGCATTCCATGACATAATTTCAGGACCTTTTATCTCATTTCATAATATCTTACAGAGGCATAAATAGCATCTATCTTTAAGGGCTGAAGATTTTGAAGTATACCAGGTTATAAAACAATGTCAAGAAAAAGAGGAATAGTTGAAATATGAAGCTTATTTCATAAAAAGAAAACTTGGTAATTCAGAAGAAAGATAATCTTTCTCACTCCATATCTTTTATTTTGCAAGTCTATACAAACCATAAACATGTTCATAAATCAGACAATTTTAATGAGTGTAATAAAACAAAAAATTGTGGATGCTGAACATCTGAAACAAAAAATAGGAACTGTTGCTTTTCTGATGAAGAATCAGATGCTGTGAGACCTGTTGAGTTTCACCAGCAATTTCTGTTTTCATAACTTATATCCTAGTCTTGCAATTAATGCAGTAAATCCAAGAAGAAAAGTATAAATAAATACAAGTTGCATTTTAAAACAAATTTAGAAGAAAGAAAAAACCTAAAAGGACTAATGATCAATCAGGAGCTATATGTAGCTGTACCAAAAATAAATTCCTTTCAAAAAAATGGAACTAATGTCACCATGATAAACTTGATTACTGTACATTAAGCTATGACTAATACAATAAATTCTCTATAAAGTTTAATCTCACTACTGTTGCTGTAAAACTCCAAGTATTTTCCAACTATATAGGCACTGAAGAGTCAGTATATTCCCGAGTTAATCAAAATGAAAAGGTCTTGCAAGCCCACAAAAATGTACACATATAGGATATGCATGTAATCAGCAAGTCGCAAACATAGAAAAATATTATGTATTAACAGGTTTGAGATTCATTATGATGCAAAGACTGTGACACGAGCACCAAAATTATGTAAATATTGATTTATATACATAGTTGACCAAGGTTACAAAATAGATTTATAAAAATACCAGTTATTCACCATTATATGCTTATAGATAAGCAATTGGAAAGATTAGCGAACACACTCATTTGGTAAAAACTTAATTTTTATTAAGTACATTAAGCTCTGTTAAACCAATTATACTAATAAACTTACGTAATTGGACTGTTCGTACTTTTCCAGCATCTGAGCTGCAGGGTTGGATTAAAGGAGCAAAGGAGACAGCCAAGATTTTTTCAGTTTCCCAAGTATTCAATCCTGTACGTGTTATTTTAGTTAGCTGCATAAAATAGTTCAGAGAAACAATAAGTTACAAGTAGAAATAACAATCACCAAGAAGAGATTTTTTTAAAAAAATGTGACAAATCCCCATAGTTAAAAAGAAAAATCTATACATACAGTGTTGCTAACTTTTACTAAAGGATTGAACACCTCGGTAACTGTAGGTCACACGCTGGGAGGTAAAACGCAATGCTGAGGACAACTTTCAAAAAAACTACAACACTGATATACAGTATTTGACTGGGGACACCAAACTAAAAACTTTTAAAATGCTGTAAAAACATGACTAATACAAAATATTTATAATATGTACATCAACAAGAATACAATGCAACAGACTCAGCACAACTATGTGGCAACTTGAAAGTTGTAATGTTATGTAGTGCAATATACACAGTCAAAATGATACAGCATCTGAAGCAAATAATTCAAAACCAAAAAAACTTTTAAAGTTCAATTCATGTGACTACACAGACAGAAGCAGCAGACAATTTTCATCCAGCAAGATGTCACACAAAAAAATGAACACAGTAATAAACACTAATAACTGAGGATGCTGGGATTCTGAAACAAAAAGAGTGCTGGAGAAACACTACAGGGCTAGTAGCATCTGTTTAGAGAAAAATAGTTAACATTTCAAGTCCAATAACACTTCAGTACTAGTTCTTCTGCTTTTGGTGATAATCCCTGTAAAAATCAGTCATGAGAGTTTAGAGTTATCCAACATATTCTACAGATCATTTTTAACAATGTTTTGTCCCATGTCCGCTGGACTACTACTTTAGTAAACATGTTGCACTCACCCAAATTCCAGGAAAGAAAACACTGGCCAACTGGTTCATGTCAACTCAGTTTCATTATAATTAATATTTTACCATAGAGAACACTTCGCTGAAGTAAATCATTTATTTCAGTAGAAGGTTGTTTGACATAGACTTCTATGTTGTTAGCATATCAAAACTCAAAGCTCATGTCACTTGATCACTATTTCTTGATTACTCCTAGGAATAATTTTACAAAGACAGGATACTTGTGTGCACTGGAAAATACAATTACATACCTCTAAAAAGGAAAGATTGGGAAGCTATTAGGTGGGAATACAATCAAAAGAAAAGGAAGTGGACCTCACGAGCAAGATGAAGTTAGAAAACAAATGAGGGAGATTTGAAAGAAACAAGAGAACATGACAAGTTCAAGACTAGGGAAAGAAGAAGCTTTAGGGAAGTTTGGTTTGGTGGAGCAGGGGTGTAGCAAGGCCACAAAATTTTATTCAGAAATGAGCTCCTCCATATTCTTTTGAAGATGAAGATAAAGGGAACAAGAGTGGAGTTTAAGAATATGGTTTAGAATGAAGAA
The DNA here is from genome assembly GCF_020745735.1 of Hemiscyllium ocellatum. NCBI lineage: Eukaryota > Metazoa > Chordata > Chondrichthyes > Orectolobiformes > Hemiscylliidae > Hemiscyllium > Hemiscyllium ocellatum. The sequence continues at coordinate 38,950,127 of NC_083415.1, forward strand.
AACAAGCCAGAGCTCTCATTGAAATCCAAGATCACGGAAAGTACTAAGAAGTTTTGGGAAAGGATAAAGTCTGAGAGTGCTTGTTACTGTCCAGTTAGATCTGAATGCTTAAACCAGTTGTATGTCAGATACTTCCAAATCTTCATTCCTTGAACTTGTATGTTAAAATGGGCCTTATCAAAGGAGCAATCTGATGGGACAAAATAAGGGCAAAATGAAGGAGTGACTGACATTGACAGTTGTAAAGTATTGTGAAGAATGGCGAGCCAAAAATTTCAGCAAATTGGGAGTTTCAAAGTGTAGTTGTAAGGGGGTTATAAATTGAAGGGCAAGAAATGTTTTTCTCCAGGAGTGATTGCTTAAGGAAATGGGATTGTAAGAATGTGAGGATAAAATGGAGTAACTAGCCCTGTCCATGATCAATTTGAAGGGTGTAGACCATATGCAAGATGACATGATTGAACATGATCATTTTCACTGCAAAAGCATAACATTACTTTCATATTTCTGCTTTAAACTTACCTTCTCTTCCAATGGCATGACAAGGATTCCACCAACTTTAATCAAGTTTCTCATATACTCTTCATGATCTTTCTGAACTCCTGCCCCACAGTAGACTCGATCATACTGATGACTATCTGAAGCAATCTCTAAACAGTTTCCCACTACAAAGGATGGCTCGCAGAATTCAAACCTAAAATTTATGACATCACATCAGATGTGCGAACTTCATTTGACCACTACAATAAATGAATATTTCTCAGATTGATGAGATAAACTCATGTGTCATGTGTCGCAACTTCTTTTTATTCATGCACAACTGATTTACACAAGTTCAACTACACTAGGGTCAAAAGGATACAAAAGTTAGAAGAGTATAAATGGGCAGTATGAATGCAGGAGACACAAGTCACTTATAAGTTAGAGGGAGTGGTCAGAAGCAGAACAAACAAAATTCAGTTAAAATAAATGAAAAGAGGATCACTTCAGAAACAGAGCATAGACTAAGGTGAAACCTGAAACAGTAGCATTTTGAAACAAACAGAGATCATGGGGTACACAGATCTTTCATGCAGGATCCTGGATGAAAGTGACAAACAGGATTTCAAGTATTATTATTTAAGACAATCAATGTAAATATGATGGAAGATACATAAACAAATTATATCAATACATAACATGAAATACCATACTATGGAAAATAGATGCAGATTTGCTAGTTCTCTGGATGACCATCATAAAAGTAAATTGATTTGTTTGTAAAATGCTGCACTGAAAAGTCAATAATTTATGTATGAATTATAAAAACAAGGTAGCAAATTTCCAATGACCACCAAGAACCTTTATGACTATTTCTGTAAAAACAGAACTCGCTACTCCAAAGACTGCAATAGCTCAGAAAGCGCCCCACTACCACCTTCTCAAGAGCAAACAAGGATGGGTATTCATTAGCCAGTAATGCCAACATGCCAAGAACAAATGGAAAGAAAATTACACCAAGTGCACAGACCAGATACAAGAAGTTGGCAGGAGGACATGGATGAGTATGTTTTGTAATTGCTACATTGTTTCAAACATAATATACAAGTTCAATATGGTGTGCAGCAACCAGTTTCTAATCAATACTTGTGAAATTTTAATTGCTTCAGGTCAAACAACTTTAGGTTGATATTATGTTGCCTGGATTTGAAAACATCATGCTTTCATCCTCAGTATCCACTCAATTACAAATCTTTAGCTCAAGATCTGGAGTACTCACTTATCAAAACTGTCACTTGTCTTGATGAAGTTCTCAAGTTTTTGGTTCGCATACTCCACAACATCAACATGTAGCTCTATTCCATGATTTACACCAAAAGGGCCTGCAAGCAGAAACTTAACAATTAATGATAGTAATAGGCCAGCAGAGGGAATCTAATTTGCACTTAAATTTAATCGAGTTTATTTGTTAAAAAAAAGTTATTAACATTCCTCCGAATGCCATGCTAGCTTTAAAAATGTATTTCATTCCAAGATACAGGTCACATTCAAATAAGTATATTAATATGGAAAATTAGCTAGAAAATACATTACACACATGAATTATATTAATCAAATGATTTCTGTGATAAACTTTACAATAAAGAAATAATATCACTTAAAGCACGATTACAACATTCCTGCATACCAGACATGATACAATCATTTTGACATTCAGCAGTCAATGATGTTCACATTTTGTGATTTAATCCATTATTATGGATTGTATTAATTACAATTAATATAGATTGTATTTTTGGTTAGATGTTAAACAAAAATCCAAGGGGCACAAGGAAATCAATAAAAATTATCATATAATACAGATATGATGTCTAAGTAATGGCTCTCAGCAAGTTCATTTAAACATTGCTGTCTTGCCTCAAGCGTCTTGCATTACACAGGACCAACAGTCCTAAATTTAGCAGTACAAAAATTAAAATTCACCACATACTTGAAGGCAAAAGCAACAATAATAACTTACATTTGCAGAGCATCATTAACATAGCAAAACTTCAAGGCATTTCAAGAAACATTACCAAACAAAATCTGGCTTAGCCACACAAGGAGATAACATGCTGGATGACCAAAGGATTAATCAAAGAGGTTAGTTAAACAGGGTATTAAAAAAAGATTTCACGGAGAAATCTAGTAGGGGGGGTTCCAATGTTTAGGGCAGAGGTAGCTGAAGACACAGCTGCTAACATTGGAAGGATTACGGTGAGTGAAATGAAAGTGGCAAATTTGGAGAAACACAGAGACATTAGAACGTTGTAGGGCTGGTGGAGGTAACAGAGCTAGAGAGTGGCCGTTGCCATGGAGACATCTAAAATCAAAAGGAGGATAATATTAAAATCAAGGTATTGCTGGATGAACACAAAGGTGGTGGATGAATAAAACTCAATGCAAATTAGCATTGTTGCAGAACTCTGAATGAACTTGAGTTTATAGTGACTGTAAAAGCAGATACAGTAATGATGGTATCTATAAACTGCCCTTTTGTTCCCCTTATGTGTATCAGATTATCATAACCTACAGTGGGTTTTTATAAAATACTACACATAGTTTTCAAGAGATGTCACTGTACTTCATGGAATCTTAAGTCAATTTCACGTTATTTACCAGCTCACCTAAAATTAAGCCAACCATCGTACTCAAATAGCCAGTGCCGCTTCCAAGGTTCAAGAAGGACAATCCAGGCTGTAGGTCCAGTGCTTCCATTACCTCAGAATAAATGCAGGGTGCAGACAAATGGATGTTACCATTTTTCCATGCCAAGTCTTTATAGGCGTTGTCTTTGTAAATTTCCAAGTAATAATCAGCACGGTCTATGGCTCGGAAAGCTTGCTCTACCACTTCTGTTCGGATGTAATGTGCTTCTTTTAGATTGTCAATTAAATCATCATTGTCTTCACCAGCACTCACAGCACCTCCCATCTTTTTGAACTGTTGGAATTATACATTAAAGTTAAAAAAAATTAGATATTCCATAATACAAAGGAACAGCATATCATTGTTGCTTGATAGGACATCACACGGATGTTGTGCATTGCATTTCCAAAAGCAATAACCTTTACATAAATAACACAAAATTTAAAAATATCATTTGCTAATACAGTCTTCAGGTCCCATCAAATTGTAGAAAGCTATATTTGTATGAATTAAAATCTCTGCACATTCTTTTTATGAGAAGTATATGTGGATGTTTCTGTGACACATGAAACATTCTAATTTATACTCTTGTAAACTAACATGGTGGCAAGGAGGTGAAAATCCTTAGCTACAGTAAATTATTTACTATGCTAATTTAAAATTCATATTATCAAATTTTCCAGTTTATAATGAGCCCTTCATTGCAGCTTTTATACATGATTCTTGTGAGACCGATTTCACTACATTATGTTCATCATACAGTTGACTGACAACAAATTGAAATGTAGCGCCACTGCGTGGCTTAAAAATGCTGACAGAAGTGGAAACCTATTGGAGTGTTAATAAATATCCCAGAATGTTTGCTTTTGTCAATTAAAAAAAGCCACATATTTTGGACAGAAAAACAGAAATTGTTGGAAAAGCTCAGCATCTGTGGAGACAGATCAGGGTTAATGTTTCAGTTCGAGAGACCCTTTCTCAGAACTGATGGTAGCTAGAAAAATGGTGGTTTATATGTTTGGGTACTGCAGTTTTAAAATTACTTAATGAACATGTGAACAGGTTTTTAAAAAAGTATTAGCAAGTAATTTTGAAATGCAAACTTTTCCAAACTACTTAACGTTCATAAAATACATGCAATGATAGCTGTAAAAACAGACTGATAACCTACAATGTAGTACTTAATCAGTTGTCAGCATCAGAAAACCATTTCTATGGACTCAGAATTCCATCATTCATCGCATTACCTAATTCCAATAGCTATTAGTGTGGTAACTTAGTTTTACTGTAGCTTTTAATTTTACCACAGAATCTGCATTAACCTAAATAGGCAAGTATCATTCTTTCAAAGTTAAAAATCACACAACACCAGGTTATAGTCCAACAGGTTTAATTGGAAGCACACTAGCTTTCGGAGCGACGCTCCTTCATCAGGTGATTGTCACCTGTTGGACTACAACCTGGTATTGTGTGATTTTTAACTTTGTACACCCCAGTCCAACACCGGCACCTCCAAATCATCATTCTTTCAGTTTAATAAATTATGTCCCTGGTCTATTATACTTGATTTGATGTTTTGACAGGTACTTACTGAAGCAGATAAATTACCTCAAAGTATAATTTCTGCTGCGTTGATAATCTAACAAACAAGAGCACTACTTAATCCAGTAACACTGCATGAAAAAAATTCAGAGGATCTTGGGTTCAGTCCTACTATAGACAGAGTCAGCCAACTTTAGAAAATGAGAGAAAATTTGCTTGGAACTGTAATTCTTGCCCCAACTGGACATATGTGTGAGTGTTCAACAGGATTAGGCTAATCTATGATCCCTTTCACAGGCAAATACCGACCAATACTGGCTGCTTCAGTTCATATTTGAACATGCTTGTGAGACAATACCAACAATGAGTTCCCTTCAAGAGACAGGAGGGAAATATTAAAAACAGAAGTTCTTTGTTGCCTAAAAATAGACATTCAAAGGCTAAAACACTCCTTTTGTAACATTTGTTCAGATTGTTTCTAGTCAGTCATATCAGGCTAGCCATAGATGACAAGATGCAACCTCAGCAATCTTCCTTCCTCCACCTCTTGAACACTCTGTTCACTGTGACTCTTCCATTCAAGGTCAGGTTCTTGTCACATGCATTATCGCTATATTTATTGTAGTTCCTTTCCAACTGAAAATCAGTCCATCACTTTCCAGACATGTCAATTGTTTTGGCCATATGACACAGTGCCCGCCTAAGTTTACTCATTAGAATAGGTCTGTTCACTTCATCACGCCATTTCACTTGGATATCCTGCCTTAGTTCCAACATTTTCTTTCCGTACCAGCAATCTATTTTATCTGTCATATTGGTGTGAGAATAACATACGCATATTGCATTAATTTTAGTTAATTTATGCAGTATTTCTGCATTATTTCTTATAATTATTTTAAGACAACTCATTCACACAGGAGCTTGTTTATTGTTACAGCTGAATTATTGGATATAAAAATAAAATAACAGCATTTTTGAGGAAAAAAATCAATTAGGTGGCTTTTAACAACAAGATAACCCAAGATAACCCAAACTAGTGGATGGTCTCTTTACACACAACTCAAATATTTATACCTACTTTCATGTGTGCCTGCCAAAACATAACATAAAACTGCCAAGACAATTTGCAAAGTAGTTGGGACTTGGGAACAAATAGTAAAGAATCACATCAGGGATATGACAAAAAAACTATGTGGTTATATTCAGCAAGTGGGCAGAATTGTCAAACTTTTAGGAGCTTTCAAATCAGTTGGAAGCAAATATTTGAAACTTAATGATCAGATAATTCTATTGTTAAGCTGATTTAAATGCTTGCTAATGTTGACATTTTAATTGGTTTTGTAATTTACAGGATTATTTATTATCGAAGTAGAAAACAATTCATGTCTCTCCCTCTCTCCTCCCCCGCCATCACATCTCAACATCGTTATGTACCTGAAACTTAAGTAAGTGAGAATGCTCCAAACCTTTGCTAGCGTATTTCTCTAAATGGCTGCTGGAGGATACATAAGATTGGCTCAATCACAATTTATTTACCTGCACAAAGGCCATCAAACATCCATTTGTGTTTGCATTTTCACATTTATTAAGATGTGAATTAAGATCAGTTACACTCAACAATGCACTAAGTGTCCAAAAGCTAATGATCTCTCCTATCACAATGAAACATTGAGTACATAAACAAGTTCCACTGTGACTGGCAGGAAAAGGTCACTCAGAGAAAGCTTTTATCAGTTAACTGACAAACAATTTAGTCACCAACACAAAGTATTTAAACAACTCTACTCTTCTGAAATTACTAAATGTCTTTCAGTTACACGTTTCAAAATCTTGCCTTTCTCAAACAAAAACAGCATTATAACAGTTGAACAGTATATTATGTGAAAACAAACAGGCTTGAATTCTGTTGATTCCATTTTGCCTAGGTTTGCAACTATGTACTAGAATGTACATTTCAGCAACTTTAAAGCCACTCTGACCTTGACATGTGTAAGCCTCAACATAGTGGTTTACTTTCACCATATAATGCTTTGTACAATTAAATACTTGGACCAGAATAACTTTCAGTATTAGTATTAAAGAATAAAAACTTCATGTCAGCTGTTAAAACCATACAACTGGAATTCTAAGTTTAATACATGAGTCGCTATAAAACTATTCATTCTTTTAGAAGTGTTGGTTTCTTTCTCTTACCCTTTCTTGAACGATAAGGCCTATGTTTGAAAATTACAAGTGCCAAGTTCAAACATCTGACATTACACAACATAGGGACGTACAGGAGCTGAATAGATTTTGCAGTCCATTCAATCAGTCCCTAAACAGTACTTTGAACCACTCATGTTCTCAAATGGTTATCTCCTTTAAGGTCACATAAAACCAGTGACTGGCTCATCCCACATTCAGTCCCATGTAGGAGAAATGGCTAAAGCTAAATTACCCACACACTTTCCTTCTTCTGAACTTTACTCCATGGTCTAAAATTTGTTGCAATCTCAAATATATAATTGACATCAATTTAACCATTCCTTTAAGAATTCTTAAGGAAACCAACACCAAGCAGATCAACTTTCCCACATAGCTCAGATGCCTACAAGTGCACAATGGGTGTAAGAAACCCCTCCTGGTCTCCCTCCAATCAGGAGGGGATTTGGCCTTTTGCTGTTTGGCACAGTTTGTTGATGATTTTAACCCCATGGTCATTGTCAACATGATGGAAGTTGTTGTTGCGGGGACTAGCCGCTATTCTCTGTCTGGCCTGTCGGTGGCGCTGTGCCTCGCTTGTCTCGAGCCAGTCGCTACAACCGGGGCCACCGCCGCCGCCGCCGCAACGACAATTCCCCGGGAGCCGTTAGGCGTTTACATTTTTTAATCTCAATTTACTCTTCGTGTCGCATCGCGTTTGCTGAGCGGAAGACAAGCACAGGCTCACGCTTACCGAGTCGCGCTGTGTGTCTGGCCTCTTTTTTTTGTCAAACTGCCGTTCAGCACTCAGTCCCACTTCACCATGTAAACACTGAGCGGTGACGACGGCGGATGTGCGTCAGACACATGCAAATCAGATGCAAATGAGCACCGCCTGTGCCCTACGGCCACTAGGAGGCGAAGTGGAGGCGAAATGACCTGAACTCTCCCAAAAACTCCAGAGAACTGCAGATGCTGGAAATCAGGATTTGCTGGGAATACTCAGCAGGTTTGACAGCATCTATTCATACAAAGCAAAGTTAACGTTTCGGGTCTAATACCCTTCTGAGGAGCTTTTCCATTCTGAAGTGTCCCAAAACTTTCCAACCCAGCAAAGATGTCAGATGTTGAAAACAATTTCACTTGGAGGATTATTTCAGTACCATAACTATTTCCCATTTTATTTTTAAAAAAAAAATATTTAATGCTATTAAATTAGAAAGGATGGTTTCTTACTTTTAAGGGACTTTGGGGCTTTTACTAACGTTTGTGAATGGTGTTCTGAAATTCCGAAGGCTCATTAATACGTGAACAAAGGGTATTGATCAACTACTTTTCGAGTTTTTAAAATTTTGATTATAACTGTGCTGGTTATGTCATCTAATAGCCTGACTTTACGAGCTTATGTCATTGATATGTTTTCTATAAATCAGAAAGTTAAAAAAGAAAGTAAAAACCCAGATTGTGACTCTACCAAGACATTAAAGGGGATATAAATTTACTGTAGTTTTATGTACTGATGACCGTTCAAGTCGCAATGGAGCAGATATTGTCGGGCACAAGCTTCAAATTACATTTCTGGGAAGTGTTCTCACTGATCCTATGTTGCTTTTCTTGCTGCTTTCACAGCTTGTGTACATTCTTGCATAAATCCTTCACAGCTTTTCTTATTTCAGTGCATTTTGTCTTATATCAAGCGTCAGGGATCTCCTGAAGAGCCAATAACCATACTGCATTTCTTCAAGTGAATCTGCAGGGTGTCCCTGTTATTCATCCTGCTTTATTCTTCTATCTCCCAGTCCACCAGAAACCAACTGATTTGGCACTTTAACATCCAAATCTGCCTGAAATGCCAGTGCTCTGTGTATATTCTGGTACCACATTACTGGTGATCTTGTCCTGTCTCTTAGCACAAAGGAAGGTAAGAAGGTGGCTCATGAAAACTTCCTGGCTGTGAATGCTTTGTGAAAAATGCCTATGTAAGTTAAGGTAAGTGACTAATAAACCTTGAGTTCAATGTCAACTTTGCTACATGTTCATTCCAAACATGTCTGCACAATCTTCCTACTACTATTTTGGTTGCTTATATATTAGCAATCACTTTATTATTGATTCTACTTTCAGTAGCTAGTCCGCTTGAAACATCAGTGAACTTCTTTACAACATGTAGTAGTAAAAAATGAGGTCTGCAGATGCTGGAGATCACAGCTGCAAATGTGTTGCTGGTCAGACCAGCAACACATTTGCAGCTTCTTTACAACATGCCATTTAACTTCAGCAATAGAGACTAATGATTTAACAAAAGGCTTACCGGAAGGTGTTTAACAGGTTACTTTGGTCTTCTTTAAACTAATGATAAGCCATTACATGTTCGTGGAAGTGCAAATGTATCCATCATCAATTAAAGGTCCTTTTTATATCTGTCACAAGGATCAGTCATATGCATAAAATCTGATGTTAAATTGCACTAAAGATGTCTATATATGAATATAGGGGCTGAATTCAATGGAATATTGGTTAGGTGTCAATTTTGGGGAGTTTCTCTTTGTTAGTTCTAGTGAGTTGTCTCCTGCAATTCTCCACTGCGCAACTCATTGTGTGTACATTCCACCTCTGTGTACTCACACTATTGTGTGCTAACCAGCAGTGGCATCACTCAATACTGCCAGACCTTTGGGAATTTATTTAGCAGGTACCATATTTAAATCCCAGCTCAAACGTGACTAGACAGAAGCTGTCATTGACAATTTGTTGCTACACAATTCTGAAAGATAGGATCAAGAAAGAAAAGCTGGTACCCTGCTCCACCAATAGACAATAGACAATAGGTGCAGGAGTAGGTCATTCTGCCCTTTGAGCCTGCACCACCATTCATTATGACCATGGCTGATCATCCTCAATGAGTATCCTGTTCCTGCCTTATCTCCATAACCCTTGATTCCACGATCCTTGAGAGCTCTATCCAACTCTTTCTTAAATGAATCCAGAGACTGGGCTTCCACTGCCTTCTGGGGCAGAGCATTCCACACAGCCATCACTCTCTGGGTGAAGACGTTTCTCCTCATCTCTGTCCTAAATGGCCTACCCCTTATTTTTAAGCTGTGTTCTCTGGTTCGGGACTCACCCATCAGCGGAAACATGTTTCCTGCCTCTAGAGTGTCCAATTCTTTAATAATCTTATACGTCTCAATCAGATCCCCTCTCAGTCTTCTAAACTCAAGGGTATACAAGCTCAGTCGCTCCAATCTTTCAACATAAGATAGTCCCGCCATTTCAGGAATTGACCTCGTGAACCTACACTGCACTCCCTCAATAGCCAAAATGTCTTTCCTCAAATTTGGAGACCAGAACTGCACACAATATTCCAGGTGCGGTCTCACCAGGGCCCTTTACAGCTGCAGAAGAACCTCTTTGCTTCTATACTCAATCCCTCTTGTTATGAAGGCCAGCATGCTATTAGCTTTCTTCACTATCTGCTCTACCTGCATGCTTGCCTTCATTGACTGGTGTACAAGAACACCCAGATCTCTATGTACTGCCCCTTTACCTAACTTGACTCCATTTAGGTAGTAATCTGCCTTCCTGTTCTTGCCACCAAAGTGGCTAACCATACATTTTTCCACATTAAACTGCATCTGCCATGCATCTGTCCACTCACCTAAACTGTCCAGGTCACCCTGTAATCTCCTAACATCCTCCTCACATTTCACCCTGCCACCCAGCTTTATATCATCAGCAAATTTGCTAATGTTACTATTAATACCATCTTCTATATCATTAACATATATTGTAAAAAGCTGCGGTTCCAGCACTGATCCCTGCGGTACCCCACTGGTCACTGCCTGCCATTCCGAAAGGGAGCCGTTTATCACTACTCTTTGTTTCCTGTCAGCCAACCAATTTTCACTCCAAGTCAATACTTTGCCCCCAATACCATGCGCCCTAAGTTTGCTCACTAACCTCCTATGTGGGACTTTATCGAAGGCTTTCTGAAAGTCCAGGTACATTACATCCACTGGATCTCCCTTGTCCATCTTCAGAGTTACATCCTCAAAAAATTCCAGAAGATTAGTTAAGCATGATTTCCCCTTCATAAATCCATGCTGATTCTGACCTATCCTGTTATTGCTATCCAGATAAGTCGTAATTTGGAGGGATCTGTGATTACTCAGGTGCTGATGTTGAGACCTCAATATCCCAGCGACTGAGTAAGGAATTATTGTCAAGTGCTGAGCAGCTTTCCCATCACCAGCACTGAATGTGTTTGTAACCTGCCCTAACCTTTACCCCTATTCTGCAGCTCATTCTCTGGCATTTCCTGCAGGCACAAGTTTGCACCTTGAAGAGAAGGTGCACTTCCCATTTTCCCTCTAAGGACTAAGACATCTTGAAGGATGCACAGGCAACATTGTCTGCTGCACCCTTCAGCAGCACAGATACTTACACCTTGTGGGTATTTTATGTAGATTAGAGTCAGAGCTTAAAATGTGTTGCTGGAAAAGTGCAGCAGAGCTGAAAATGTGTTGCTGGAAAAGTGCTGAAAATATGTTGCTGGAAAAGCGCTGAAAATGTGTTGCTGGAAAAGCCTGAAGAAGGGCTTATGCCCGAAACATCAATTCTCCTGCTCCTTGGATGCTGCCTGACCTGATCTTCAGCATCTACAGTCCTCACTTTCTCCTAGATTAGAGTCAGGACAACTTTCTGCTGAGCACATCAATGGGACATCTCCACAGTTGGGTGGAGGGAAATTTGTCTTTCATTGATAGCACTCCAAGGACTGCCAGTGACTATTTGTCTATTAAGCCCCAGGTGAAAAAGGACTCTTTGTGTTCAGTTATTAATAACTTGATTCAAAGGCATAGACATAGGGACAGTAGGTAGGTTTATCAGAGACACTTAGGAAAATAGATCAAAGGTGGTGGAATCCACTACTGCTGTCTGTACCATACTGGCTCCAGCTTGTATGCTGTCTCCATGGATAGAATAGTGGCTGCCATGGAGAGCCAGGTCCACTCAGTGTCTGCTGGATATATACAGGCCTGCACTCTATTGTTGTAAACATTCATTCTCAGCACTAACAACAAGGTGATGGAGGTGGGGGATGTGGAAAGGCGGTGGCAAGGGTCTCTGATATCACCCCAGCCTTCCCTTCCTCCCAAAGAGACAGGATACTGTGAGTAGAGACTAAATAGTTGCAGATGCTGGAATCCAAGGTAGACAAACAGGAGGCTGGGAGAACACAGCAAGCCAGGTGAAGAAGGGTTACACAAAAAGTCGACTGCTCCACTCTCATTTCTCTCAGTCACCCACCTGATTCATCTCTCCCATGGACCAACCACGTCATACTCTCTACCTGTCTCCACCTCACCACTCTGCTGCCCCAACCCCTTTATCTTCAGCTCCCTCTACACCCACTCCCAGTTCTTGAAGAAGGTTTACACCCAAAACATTGAATTCTCCACCTCCTGATGCTGCCTGGCTTGCTGTGTTCTCCCAGACTACTGCGAGTAGCCAGAGGAGGAACCACCGATATTTCCACTCCGGACTCTCCAGAAGTACCTGGATCCTCCACCTGCACTGTGCCTGCAATTCACAACCCTGCCGGAGTTTAAGACATGAGAGTGAACAGGCATCTGGCCAAGGCACACCCAGCATTTTTGAAGATATAATCACACTTTTAAATATATGTTCAGTTTTCACCATCAGTGCTGTGAATGACTGTAATTGTAGCTGCAGCCACAAGAATGAAGCTACACAGCCTAGCCATCCATAGTTCCATAATTTTTCAGATAATTATGGAGAAGTATAAAACTGGTCCTTGGTGCTGAACTGAGTGAAGACTCATTACAACAGTGTTAGGCAGGAACTGGAAAAAATGGGCAGGAAACAACTGTTTGAAAGTAAATCCATGTCTGATATGGGAATGCTTTAGAAGCTGGTTGACCAGAATCAAGTCTAGCATGTTCCTGTGAGGCTGAAAATTAAGGATGGCAAGATTTGAAAAACCTTGGATGATAAAAAGATGTTATAAGGTTAGATAAAAGTAAAAAGGAAGCATGTGTAAGATTTAGGAAACATAAACCAAAAAAGTCTCCTGAGGTGTGTAAAGGAAGCAGAAAGTACTTAAAAAATTAGGAGGGCTAGAAGAGGCCATGAAATGTCCTTGGCAAATAGGATTAAGGAGAATCTCAAGGCATTTTATATGCATGCTAGGTTACTGGGGAAAGAATGGGTCCACTCTAGGACAAAGGAGGGAATTTATGGTGGAACCAGAGGAAATGGGTCAAGTCATTATTGAGTACTACGCATTGGTATTCACCAAAGAGAAAGGCATGGGTTTTGGTGAATTAGAGAGGGGTTTGTTGATATTCTAATGCATGTTGATATTAAGAAGGGTGTCGTGAAAAACATTAAGGTAGGTAAGTCCCCAGGCCAAATGGACCAACTTACTGAAGGAGGCAAGGGAGGGGATTGCTGAGGCCTTGACAGAGATCTTTGTATCCTCTTTAGCTACAGATGAGGTCCCAGAAGACTGGAGAATAGCAAAAGTTGTTCCTTTGTTTAAGAAGGGCAAACAAGGATAAACCAGGAAACCATAGGTCAGTGAGGCTTATATCAACGGGAGGAAATTATTGGAAAAGGCTCCTAGAGAGAGAGGGTTTACTTGCATTTGGGGGATAATGGACTTATTAGGGATAGTCAACATGGCTTTATGCAGGGCGGGTCTCACCGACTTGATTGAGTTTTTTGAGGAAGTGACTTAGATAATTGATGAAGGTAAGGTAGTGGAAGTTGTCTACATGGACTTTACTAAAACATTCGACAAGGCCCCTTGTGATAGGCTGGTCCAGGAGATTAGATCACTTGAAATCCATGGTGAGTTGGTAATTTGGATTCAAAATTGGCTTGTAGAAGACAAAAGGTAGTTGTGGAGGTGTGTTTTTCTGATTGCAGCCCTGTGACCAGTGGTGTTCCACAAGGATCAGTGCTGACACCTCTGTTATGTAATGTATATAAATGATTTGGATGAAAGTGTCAGTCGACTGATTTGCAAGTTTGTAGATGACATGAACATCAATAGTGAGCAAGGATATCAAAGGATGCAGAAGCATATAGATCAACTGGAAAACTGGGCAGAGAAATGGCAGATGGAAATAAATCTGGACAAGTAGGAGGTGATGCATTTTGGGAGGTCAAGTGCATGACAAAAGTATGCTGGAAATACCTGGATCCTTAGGAGAAATCAGAGGGATCTTGGCATACAGGTCTACAGTTCCCTGAGAGAAACAATGCAAGTGGATAAGGTGATAAAGAAGGCATACGGCTTGCTTGCCTTCATTATTCGGGCATTGAGTATAAAAGTTGGAAAGTCATGTTGCAGCTGTGTAAGACTTTGGTCAAATCATATTTGGAGTATTGTGTGCAGTTATGTTGTCACACAATTGGAATGATATGGTGGCTTTGGAGAGAGTGCAAAGGTGGTTTACCAGGATGTTACCTAGATTGGAGTGCATTAGTTATGAAGACTGTAAAGAAATTTCGCCAGTGTTTGCTAGTGTGTCAGAGGCTGAGAGATGATCTTATAGATGTATATAAAATTATGAGGGGAATGGATAGGGTGGATAGTCGGAGTTTCTTTCCCAGGTGAAAATGTCGAATACAAGTTGGCATAGGTTTAAGTTGAAATGGAGAAAATTTAAAGGAAATGTATGAAGAAAGGTTTTTTACAGAGAAGGTGCTAGGTGCCTGGAATGTGCAGCAAGAAGTTGTAGAAGCAGATACAGTAGCAAGGCTTAAAAGGCATTAGACAGACACATGAGAATAGAGGGATATGGACCATGGTCAGCCAGATGGGATTTGTTTAGAATAGCAATTTGGTCAGCACAGATGTCCTGATGAAGGGCTTATGCCCGAAACGTCGAATTTCCTGTTCCTTGGATGCTGCCTGACCTGCTGCGCTTTTCCAGCAACACATTTTCAGCACAGATGTGATGGGGCAAAGGATTTGTTCCTGTTCCCTACTGTTCTAAGTTCTTTGTTTTGATGCTATTTTAAATATATGCAAATAGACTTCTTACCACTTACTAGCCGGATCTTTGACTCACCGTTAAAGCCCTGGGTGAAAAATCAGACTTTTTCACTAAAATTAGAGAATCTAACTTTTCTGTTCTCACCATATTTTACCAACTTAGTCCATTACATTCAGGAGCTGGGAAGGCATCAATGGGGTCTACTTTTATGAGCTCATGCAATTTATTAGGAGATTCAGTCACCAGAAGAACACATTTGCAAAATTACCCCATCATATTTGTGACAAAAATTCAGTAGTTTTGTTCAGGTTTGGTGGCCCATCCTTTAAGTCTAATCATACACCTAAGAACCAGAAATCCTTCAGGATAGTGATCCTGGCAATTAAACTGAGATTGCACTCACTGGTGACATCTGTTGTTCCATACAATGTTGATGGGATTCATATTTAAGAAATATTGGTGGCACCTCTCAGATGCCATCCTGCGAACAAGGCTGCAACATATAAACATTATTCCCAGGCTGGAGAAAGGTGTGAATCTGGGTGATTTGAGGGTCACTCCTGTTTCTTGGGACACACACACCAAACAACCCCACCGTCCTGTGGTCGACCACTTCAACACCCCCTCCCACTCTGTCAAGAACATGCAAGTCCTCAGCCGCCTCCACTTCCAAATCCAAGCCACACGACGACTGGAGGAAGAAAGCCTCATCTTCCGCCTTGGATCCCTTAAACCACACAGCATCAACGTTGACTTCACCAGTTTCCTCATCTCAACTCCCCCTACCTCATCCCAGATTCAACCCTCCAACTCAGCACTGCCTTCTTCAACTATCTTACCTATCCATCTTCCTTCCCATTTATCCACTCCATCCTCCCCTCTGAACTATCACTATCACCCCTCACCGGCATCACCTATCACCTTCCCAGCTACTGTCCTCCAACCCGCACCCTCCTATTTATCTCTCAGCCCACTTACCCCACCCCTCCCAGCCCCAACATTCCTGATGGAAGGTTTATGCCTGAAACTTCGATTCTCTTGCTCCTTGGGTGCTGCCTGACCTGCTGTGCATTTCCTGTGCCACATTTTTCCACTCCTGTATATTGTCAATAGGTTTTCTGTTTTGTAAATGAACAAAAAATTTAAAACCTTAAATCTTTTGGGATGTAACTTCTAATTGGCCTGACCGTGCAAGGTAAGCCCCACAAAATCTGTGAGGCTATTTGGCTTTTTCCAAGTAAGGTATACAGAGTTCTGAAGATGTTCCAATTTTCTGCAGGGTGATGATTGCAAAGAATCTTGATATAGTATGTTGCCAGACTCACTTCTGATTTTATGCTCTTCACATCACTGTACTTTTGAGGGGGCAAGGATATCAGAGGCCCCCAAACTATTTTCCTGCCTTTTTATTATGCTCTCACATGAATTAAGGCAAACATTTTTGGGCCAAGGTGCTTTATAACCTTCTCAGCTCAAGTTTTACTTAAAGACAATCCCAATACAATAAGTTTTACTAAGGATGGGGTGCAAAATTGAGTAGTTTAAATATAAACCATGCAACCAACTTCTTCATTTGCACTTGATATTGAATTTCTGGAACAATATTCAAAATCCAAGAAATTCCAGTGACTGCTTTCCAGGATGAAATAACGATATGGAAAAAGCCTATGAAGAAAGCAAATTAAAATCTCAGAGAAGCAACCAGCCAGATAGAAATGGACCAGCAGTTTGATATTCCTGAAAGAAGTGAACAATTCTACCTGCACTTAAAAGGTAATTATAAAGAATTAGCAACTTGAGAGAGCTACTATCTGTTTATTATTTTGTCTATTGTGAGAGTTATGTGGAAGGTTTGAAGATTTATATTACTATCACATCTGTACTGGCTTGTCTATCATAAAATAAATTTGCTTGATATTTTAAAACAAAAACAAAACTTGATATGATGAAGTGTCACATTCAAAATCTCAGCTGCAAATCAACGTAAAAGCGAATAGCTATAAACAAGCCTCAAGCGTGGCTTTCTGTTTGTTTCTTGGTGCATTAACAAAAACTGACTTAGATCTCAAAGTAACAATCCACTTTCCATTCTTTGCCAATTGATACTTAATCAGCAGCTTAGTGACAGACACTGGTACTGATGTAAACTGTGTTGGAAGGTTAGACAATTTTAACAATGTTAGGACAATAATTACAAGGAATGTCAAACTAAGTTTATGGGGGAATTCCCATACAGGAAAATTATGGAGATATTAAAGGATTACCTGTCATTATCCAATAGGTAAAAACAATGACTACAGATGCTGGAAACCAGATTTTGGATTAGTGGTGCTGGAAGAGCACAGCACAGCATCCTCGGCTGCTGCTTGAACTGCTGTGCTCTTCCAGCACCACTAATCCAAAAAATGTCATGATCCAATGTTTAAATGAGTGAGGGTTTATACTGATTCTTTGATAATCCATTTCGTTTTGAATGTGCATTCAAAACCAAAATCACATTTGTGGAATTTCAGTTTGGAAACTGTTCAGTTGATTTTCAGGGAATTTCAATTTAAATTACGAAAAGTATAAAACAAATCCTTATTGTTAATTTCATGATACGCAATTTAAAGTTATAATGCAATCATTAACATAAAATTGAAATAACCTTTCTCTTTGTGATGTGGTTAAAAACAAGGATTGCAGATGCTGGAAACCAGATTCTAGATTAGACTGGTGCTGGAAAAGCACAGCAGTTCAGGCAGCATCCAAAGAGCAGTAAAATCAACATTTTAAAGCACTGCTTTATTTTAAAGCACTTCATTACTGCTAAATGACATTTTACAAGGTTGACAAAGTTGAAAAATTCAACTTTGTAAAGCAACTTTTGCTTATAGTTGCACAATTATTAATAAAAGTGGATATGAAGCAAGAAATTAAAAAAAAGAAGCTAAAGACTGAGTCTGAACTCAAGGTAAAGGAAAGGATCATGCAATTTCATAGAGTGGATGGAGCCAGTCAGAAGACAACTTCTGCGGGTCAGGATTCACATGCACACCTAACCAGGTCAGGACGACAGATATCCCTTCAAAAAATACTTTAGTGAACCAATGGAGTTTTTACAAAAATTGACACTGGATGCAATTAGGCTAATCCTTTATTCCAGACTTCAATAGCCTGGGACTCTAGATTGCAAGTCTTGTTTTTGACCATTTGTGCACACTCCTAGCTGAACACATATGTTCCTGGCAGCCATATACTCATTCCCTCAACAATGGTAGCATTAATTAAAAGGCTCACCATGGGACTTTCAGGTGATGTGCTATTGCTTCTAAGTTACTGGTACAAAATGAATGCAATCTGCTGAGTATTATTGGCAGAGTTTAGAACAGTCTTTGGATTTACAGGAGACTGAAGTAGGACAGAGGAATTCGAAGGCCCGTCAGTAGAAAGTCTTCCTTCAGGAATGAGTAATTAAGATCTCTTGGGTTGCACCACAACTTGGAGATGGAGAACTGGCAACAGAGGCAGGAGCTGCATTAAATGAATGGAGGTGATGGACTCTTAATAGAAGGCTATACCAAGAGGTCATAGAATACACTGCCCCCATCTCTAGCACAGCTTTGAGCAACTTCTGAGATGGTCACACTTCTGAAAAAAGGTGCGATGAATGAATCATTCCACCTCAACATGGTCTTCTGTGGTAAAGAATTCCACAGATTTAAAACCCTCTGAGAGAAAAAAAGTTCTTCTTATCTCCATCTTAACTGGGTGATCCTTACACTGCCCCCTGTTCTTAGACCCCACAAAGTAAAAGAAAATTTCTGCATCTATCCTGTTAAGTCTCCTAAGAATCTTTTGTGTTTCAAGAATGCTTCTACTCATTCTTCTAAACTCCAATAAGGACAAGTCTAACCTACTCAGTCTCCGCTAATGAAAAAAATCTCTCCATGTACAGAATCAACCATGTGAACTGCCCCCAGTGCCAGTATATCTTTCTGTGGATAAAGGGACCAAGACTGGTTATTCCAGTTGTGGTCTGATGAGTGTTTTTAGCAAGACCTCTCTATTTTTCGACTGCATTTCCTTTGAAATAAATGTCCACAGTCTGGGTCAGAGCATTGAGTATAGGAGTTGGGAGATCATGTTGCGGCTGTACAGGACATTGGTTGGGATACCTTTGGAATATTGTGTGCAGTTCTGGTCACCTTCCTCTCAGAAAGATGTTCTGAAACTTGAAAGGGTTCAGAAAAGATTTACAAGGATGTTGCCAGGATTGGAGGATTTGAGCTATAGGGAGAGGTTGAATAGGCTGGGGCTGATTTCCCTGGCGTGTCAGAGGCTGAGGGGTAACCTTATAGAGCTTTATAAAATCAAGAGGGGCATGGATAGGATAAATAGACAAAGTCTTTTCCCTGGGGTGGGAGAGTCCAAAACTAGAAAACATAGGTGAGAGGGGAAAGATATAAAAGAGACCTGAGGGGCAATGTTTCACGCAGAAGGTGGTGTGTGTGTGTGTGTGAAATGAGCTGTCAGAGGAAGTGGTGGAGGCTAGAACAATTGCAACATTTAAAAGGCATTTGGATGGGTATATGAATAGGAAGGGTTTGGAGGGATATGGGCCAGGTGCTGGCAGGTGGACAAGATTAGATTGGGATATCTGGTCGGCACTGACGAGTTAGACCGAAGGCTCTGTTTCCATGCTGAACATCTCTATGATTATGACTCTAAATGCCTTCCCTATCACCTGCTGAACTTGGATGCACCTCCTCGATGCTGCAGCTTTTGTTCTTTCCCCATTTAAATGATATCCAGTTTTTCTATTATTCCTGTTAAAATGCATTACCTCAACATTTTCATCCGTTATATTCCCTGCCAATGTTTGACCATTCATTTCACCTGTCTATATCTGTCTGTAGACTCTTTGTGTCATCCTCGCCATTTGCTATTCTTGTGCCCTTCTACAAACATGATAGTAATACATTCACTTCTGTCATCCAAGTCATAACTGTACATTGTAAATAATTGTGACCCCAACACTGATCCCTGTGGCACTTAAGTAGTTGCAGGTTGCTATCCTGAAAATGCTCCCTACATGCCAACTCTTTGACTTTTATTAGTTAGCTAATTGTCTATCCATGTCTGACTATACTACTTCAACATCACGGGTTCTTATTAAGTCATCTTATATGCAATATCATATTGAATGCCTTTTGAAAATCCAAATATATTACATCTAATAGTTCCTTTTTAACTATCTTGCTTATTACTTCCTCAATGAACTATAAAACGTTATCGGGCATGATTTTCCCTTCATGATCTAAGTTGACTTTGCTTGATTAAATATGTATTTACAATGTTCTGCTATTACTTCCATTTTAAGAGAATCTAACATCCACCCAATGACAGACGTTAAGCTATCTGGCCTATCATTATTCTTTTGTTTCCCTCCTTTTGTTATATTGACAAATTTTCAATCTGATGTGACTTTTCCAGAACCAAAGGATCCTCAATAGATTAGGACAAGTGCATCCATTAGCTCTGTAGCTATTTCCTTTAAAATCCTAGGATGCAAATATATTAGGTCCATCCATCTTATCAATCTTTAGTCCCAATAGTTTCCCTAATACTTTTGCTCCAGTGATAGTTGTTGTTTTTTTAATTTATTCTCTCCTATAGCTTCCTGATTTTTTAGTACTTTTGGAATGTCATTAATGTACCCTACCATGAAGACTAATGCAAAGTATTCATTCTGCCATTTCCTGGTTCCTGTTAATATTTCTCCAGGTCTGTTGTCTAATGGGTCTATGTTCGCTTTGGCCTCTCTCTTCCAATTTATATATTTAAAAAAGTTCTTACTATCCATTTTTATATTATGCCCACATAGTTTATTTTTTCCCTCCATTTTTGATTATCTTTTGTTGACTTTGAAAACTTTCCCATTGAATTGTTCTTTTTTTTCTTTCAATTTAATACTATCTCCTTAACTTCCTAGGTTAACTGTGGTCAGTTTATCTACTTCCTAAAGGCATCTTCTTCACTGGAATATACCATTGTTGTGAATCATAAACTATTTTCTTAAATACTTGCCATTGCTCCTTTACTGTCTTTTCTGGTAAACTCTTTATTTGAGATTCCTTATAATCTCCTAATAAAGACTCATGAACTAAATTGCAGCTGCAATAGGAGGGACATTATTAAACTGGAGAGGATACAGAAAAGACTTACAAGGATGTCCCTGGGTCTGGAGGGCTTGGGTTATAAGAAGAGGGTGGATAAGATGGGACTTCTTTCATTGGCGTGTAGGAGATCAAGAGGTGACCATATAGAGGTTTATGAAATCATGAGAGGCTTGGATAAGGTGAATAGAAAATGTCTTTATCCTGGTTGAAAAGTTCAAAACTAGAGAGAATAATTTTAAAGTGAGAGGAGAAAGATTTAAAAGGGATCTGAGAGGCAACCTTTTTTAGACAAGGGGTGGTTGATACGTGGAATGAACTGCCAGAGGAAATGATAGATGCAAGTACAGTTATAACATTTAAAAGACATTTGGATTGGTACATGATTGGGAAGGTTTGGAGGGATATGGCCCAAATGCAGGCAAATGGGACTAGTTTAACTAGGGAAAACTGATTAGCTTGGACAAGTTACATCGAAGTGTCTGTATGCATGCTGTATGACTCTATGACTGTGTCACCAGTGTTCCTAATTTTGTGGTTTACTTGAATGATATATAAATGCACAACAATACTTGGAAAGTCATGTGAAATAATTGGAAGCCTTATTTAAGCAGGTACGGTTAGCCGATATAGCGGTAAATCTTGCCAAGGGTTTGTCATAATCACACGGGTAACTTTATCAAGAAGGATGTACTGGCTCTGGAATGTGTTCAGATGCTCACAAGTACGGTCCCGAGAATGAAAAGCACAACTTATGAGGAACGTTTGAGGACTCTGGGTTTATACTCAATGGAGTTTAGAATGATGGGGGGGGGGTCTCATTGAAAATACAGAATACTGAATGGCCTGGACAGAGTGGATGCTAGGACAAAGTTTCAATTGGTAGGAGAGACTAAGACCAGAGAGCATAAAAGGAAAGGTCTTTTAGAACGGAGATAAGGAGAAACTTCTTCAGCCAGAGAGTGGTAAATCTAAGGAATTCATTGCCACAGCCGGCTGTGGAGGCGAGGTCATTGAGTATATTTAAGACTGAGATAGATAGGTTCTTGGGGATCAAGGGGTCAAGGATTATACGGAGAAAGCAGGAGAATAGGGTTGAGAAACTTATCAGCCACGGTTGAATGGCAGAGCAGACTTGATGGGCTGAATGGCTTAATTTCTGCTCCTATGTTTCATGGTCTTATGGTCTTACTTTGAACATACTGCATGGCAAGGACAAGTGTTGCCAAAGAACAGTGAACATAAGAGCTTTATAGACTTCTCCATGCCTAAAAGTAAACAGAAAATCATGAGATTTTTCACGATGTATGGCTTCTATTAAACATTTGTGCTTAATTTCAGCAAAATAGCTGCTTCCCGATGAGACTTATTGCATCAGCAGGCTAACGTAATATGACCAAAAGAATGCTCAGCATCTGTTGAGAAACTGAAGGCAGTCATAGCAAATGAACCAATGCTGATGCTCCCCTCACTTCAAAAAACCCTTTAAAATGGTGATGATGCTAGTGATTTGGGGATATGTGCAGCCTTATTATAAGAAGATAAATCACCATAGAGAAGAAACTACTACCATACAGCAGTAGTGCTTATTTGTCCCCGTTGCACCCCTGTTGTGTGTGGGTAAGTTCAGGAGTCAGCAAAAACACCATGTGTAAAATAATTTTTTTCAACAGATCCAACACCAGGATAAAAAAACATTCATATAGCCAGGGAATCAGTAACAAGCAAAGCTCAGGAGGAGCAATGCTACTAAGAAATAAAATTAGCATCAAAAGAAATATTCTACTGTGGATAAGGAAATGCAGGGATTGTTACTGGCTTTAAACATTTCTAAGTTCATGTTTGTCACAACCACAAAGATATGCTATAATCTCTTACCATTATGTAGAAAAGTTTACAAGTCAAATTATTGGTTTTGTGAGAGTTTGCTAACTCAGCTTAAAACATAACGATTGCCCGGATTGCTAGAAAGCTTAAGATCATTATTGATGTACTAAAAAGAATAAAATAATATTAGGAACGTTTGGAGATTAAGAATGTGACAAAAATGAATCGATTTTGTATAATGAGTGAATAAATGAAGGGCTCTTTTGGTGCAGTGGTAGGTCCCCATCGCTGAGCCAGGTGGCCCACTTCAGGGGTGTGTAGTAACTTCTCTCAATGGGTTGATTAGAAAAATATGCCATAATGAGTGAGCAAGAATCAAAGATGTAAATCTTCTTTTTTTGTTTTGACATTGTATGTATTTTCATGTCAACAGCATAATCAAATGCATCTGGAAGTAACATTTCATTTTCTAAGTGTGGAGACATGTTGGAAATATGTTGTTATGGACTATGTGAATAACTGGTTGATATTCAACTGTTTGGAAACTTTCTGCACTAAAATGTCTTTTTTATAACTAAGGTATGAAGGGAACCCCTGTGGTTTCCTGGAAGTGAGGTCAACAGTTTAATACGAGGTCTGATCCACATGCTGATCATAGAAAGTCAAATTATTTTTGAAAAGAAAACAGTTTTAGTGAGATAGGAAAGGAAGTTTATTCTTCTTAAATGCTGAAAAACCTGACTTTAGTCAAGACTATGGCAGCTTCTGTGCTGATGACTGTCTAGTAACCCTTTCAGGATTCAGTCTTTGGTTTTTGTGGTTTTGGTTTCACAAAACTAAGAGGTCCAAAAAGGAGATAACGAGCAAATAACTCCACAGAGGCCAGTATCCTGTCACCAAGTCACCCTTTATTGACATGTGCACAGTACTTAACACTGGTCTGGCTTCCTCAGAGCCAGCTCTCAGAATGAACAGAACCTCTGACACTCCTGTTTATATATACATTTTTTTATGCCCCTACACTACTGCCATGCAGTAGTAGTAGTTATTTGTCCCCATTGCACCCATGTTGTGTGTGGGTAAGTGCAGGAGTCAGTAAAACCACCATGTATAAAAATAATTGTATTCAACATTTCTAACACCAGGAAAGAATATATCCATATGGCCAGGGAACCAGTTACAAGCAAAGTTCAGTAGGAGTAATGCTTACGGGAAAGAAAAAGTGAAGAGTAGGGTAGGGATCAAATCAAAATAGCATTAGCAGGGGAAATAAAGCTGTCCTACCTCCCCTCCCCCACCCTCATGCCCACCTCTCCCTAAAGGCATTGAGAGTATTGGCAGACACCGCGTGCTCCCTCCCTAAGGACACCCGGGCTCGAATGTAACCATGGAAGAGGGGCAGCCAGTCAGCAGAAACAACCCCATCCACAGATCACTTATTGGACCTGTTGATAGCCAGCTTGGTCAGGCCCAGGAGCAGACTCATGAGGAGATCCTCCAAACTGCTCACACCCCTCTGCACTGGGTGCTCAAAGATCAGAAGTGTTGGGCTGAAATGCAGCCAAAAGCAGAGAAGAAGGTCTTTGAGATAACTAAAATGGGAGTGCAAACATGTCAACCCAATATACACATGGTCCATCAACTCTGTAGCACCGCAAAACAAACAGTTGGGCTGGGAGTCCATGAACCACTGCAATTAACAGTTGCACAGGACTGCTGCATATAACACCCTCCATCCCACATCCCCAAGGGAAAGAGGAAACTCTCCTATTTATTGTTTTTTTTTCCCCTGTTTCTTTTTTTTTCCATTCACCCCCACACTTTCGCCTAACTGTGGTAGTGAATTCTCCTATTTATATCTGTCAGCCAGTGCTCCCTGATTGGTCCAGGTCAACAACCCCAATCAGGGAACTCATATTCTATGAGATCCACCTGGCTGACCTTGTTGTAATCACTACATCCCTCTCCCTCTAAGTCCAGGGACGTAGGCCAGTTCTTTTGCTTGTAGCCTCTCCTGAGGCATTTTTGCACCAGGTCCAATTCCTCCAACTTAGACTCAAACACAGGTACCAGATTGTAGCCCACCTCTTGTGCCCAGACTGTTGTGGAAGATATTCATCCTCTTCTTCAGGTGATAAAGGCATCAAAACTGCAACATCTGCCATGTCCTGCTCCGATCTCAAGGTTTCCTTGATGCTAGACAGAAGAGGAGAACCCACAGGTTCTGATAGCCTTTCTAACTGTTCCGAGGGGCTGGGTATTTTATGCTCCTTCACCTTTTGCAATACTGCAGCTTTCATCTGGTCCACGTACTTGTTCAGGATCACCTCACCTAACGAACTTTGTACATCACGGAACCTGACAGCATGTCAACCATGCCTCTTACCCATGCAGGGCCATTTCTGTGGTTTCAGCACCAAACTTCATCCCCTGAAGTGAACCATCTTGTTCACTTGGAGGACCCCTATGACTGGCTTTGGCATTCCTAATGCCATTTCACCCCCCCCACCCTTGGATTCCCTGTTGGTAAAGAATGGCCTGTGTCTGTGACCAACACTTACAGGAGCCTGCCTATTGTAAAAGATGCTTCCAGCTTTTCTATCATTGTCCCCATGTTTGACAAATGTACTCTATGCATGTCCAACCAGCCATTTTCAATGGGAGCCCACAGACTAAGAACATTTAGCCCAAAAAAGGGCTGACGTAGTCGATGTATATCTGAGTCTAGAGTTTACCTGGCCATTTCCACGAATGTGGGGAAGCTACTGGAAATAATTTCTGTCCTTGGTGGCACTCTGGGTACTACCACACCAAGGCAGTCATGTCTGCATCCAATCCAGGTCACCAGTCATAACTTCTCATCAACTTATTCATTTTAGACACTTCTGGATGACCCAGGTGGAGTTCAGCCAGCATCTGGTGATGACTTTTGCTTGACTCTTGCTTCCCAAAATAAAATGCTGATCTTTCTGGTGATTTGCTGTAGCTGAGTTCAGAAAGGTTTCAGTTCTGGTTGTGATGGCCCTTTCGTTTCTCCCATTACCACCAGCTGTTTTAGTTTTGCCAGAATCAGATCTTTTTATGTTCACAGTCTGATCTTGTCAGCATTGACTGCAAGGGTGTTCAGAAGGTTTAAAACCAGGACACACTCTGTGGCAGCACCACTGGTGACGCATCTGCCAGCATGAGGCAGCTCAAGGCATCTGCATTTGCTACTTGGCCTCTTGGATAATGTTCCAACTTGTAGTTGTATGCATTTAGAATGAGAGCCCACTGCTGAATTCGACCTGAAGCTATGGGACATACAACCTTATCCTCTTTCAGTAGCCCCAGCAGGGGTCTGTGGACTGTTACTATTACAATTTGATGTCTGTAAAGGTACTCGTAGAACTTACTCACAGCAAAGAAGACTGCCAAAGTTCCTTCTATATCTGGGCATATTTGTGCTCTGCATTAGCCAGGAAGCATACACTGAGGGATGTTTCTCTCCACTGGGCCATCTGTTACTCTGATACCATCTAGGGAGACATCACCTATCAGCACCAGATTTTGCTTGGGATCATAGTGTGCCAATATCTTAGCTGATAATAACTGCTTCCTCACTTCCCTAAAGACTACGTCTTGGCTATGAGACCATTTCCAAAGTTGACCCTTTTTCAATAGCAGATGTGGATGTGACAGGATAGAAACCAAGTTACGCACGAACCTTCCGTGATAATTCACCAATCCAAAGAAAGACCTAAGCTTTGGTACAGATGTGGTAGCTAGGGAACCTTGCATCGCCTTTCCTTTATTTTCCAGTGAGTGTAATCTGGTCTTGTCGACACTATAGCCCAAGTAAGTCACTTGGGGTGTCTGAAACATACGTTTTTCCCTTCTAAGGCAGATTCCTTTCATGGAGAAACATTTAAGCATATTTCCAAGTTCTCTAAATGCTCTTTATTGTCTTCCCTGCTATTAGCACATCATCCAGAAAAATGGCGACAATTTTCTCCATCATTCACTGAAAAATAGCATAAGCCGATGAGAACCAAGTGGTTGTCTCATATAGTGGTACTAACACTATGGTGGTATTAATAAGGCCATGAGACATAGGAGCTCAAATTAGACCATTCAGTCCAAACAATCATGGTTGATAAGTCTCTCAACCCCATTCTCCCGCTTTCTCTGAAAAGCCGTAACTCTTGATCCCCTTGATACTCAAGAATCTATGTATCTCAGTCTTAAATATACTCAGTGACTTGGTCTCCACAGCTTTCTGTGGCAATGAATTCCATAGATTCACCACTCTCTGGCTGAAGAAGTTTCTCCTTACCTCCATTCTAAATAGATAAAAACAATGACTGCAGATGCTGGAAACCAGATTCTGGATTAATAGTGCTGGTAGAGCACAACAGTTCAGGCAGCATCCAAGGAGCAGTAAAATCAATGTTTCGGGCAAAAGCCCTTCATCAGGAATACCATTCTAAACAGTCTTCCCTTTACTCCAAGGCAATGCTCTCGGGTCCTAATCTTGTCGGATGATGTCATTTATGCGAAGGTTGATAGGGTGGAAGGTGAGCACCAGGGGGTTCTGTCCTCACATAAACTACAACATCCAACAACATTTCTGCCACCTCCAAATGGACTCCACCACCAGGGATATATTTCCCTCCCCACCCCTTTCCGCTTTCTGCAAAGACCGTTCCCTCCATGACTACCTGGTCAGGTCCACGCCCCCAACAACCCACCCTCCCCTGCCACCGCAGGAATTGCAAAGCCTGTGCCCACACTTCCTCCCTCACCTCCGTCCAAGGACCCAAAGGAGCCTTCCACATCCATCAAAGTTTTACCTGCACATCCACCAATATCATTTATTGTATCCGTTGTTCCCGATGCGGTCTCCTCTACATTGGGGAGACTGGACACCTCCTAGCAGTGCGCTTTAGGGAACATCTCTGGGACACCCGCACCAATCAACCCACTGCCCTGTGGCCCAACATTTTAACTCCACCTCCCACTCTGCCGAGGACATACAGGTCCTGGGCATCCTCCACTGCTGCTCCCTCTCCACCCAACACCTGGAGGAAGAACACCTCATCTTCTGCCTCAGAACACTTCAACCCCAGGGCATCAATGTGGACTTCACCAGTTTCCTCATTTCCCCTTCCCCCACCTCACCCCAGTTCCAAACTTCCAGCTCAGAACTGTCCCCATGACCTGTCCTACCTGCCCATCTACCTTTCCGCTATCCACTCCACCCCCCTCTCTGACCTATCACCTCCATCCCCACCCCCATTCACCCATTGTACTCTTTGCTACCTTCCCCCACCCTCCTCTCTGACCTATCACCTTCATCCCTACTCCCATTCACCTATTGTACTCTGTGCTACTTTCTCCCCACCCCCACTCTCCTGTTATTTATCTCTCCACTTTGCAGGCACTCTGCTTCTATTTCTGATAAAGGGCTTTTAGTCAATTTTTCTGCTCCTCAGATGCTGCATGAACTGCTGTGCTTTTCCAGCACCACTTTAATCTAGACTCTGGTTTCCAGCATCTGCAGCTCTTGTTTTTACTTGTTTTTACCGACCCTATCCCTCCATATCCCATGGCTAATCCACCTAACCAATGCATACCTGGGCATTATGAATAGTTTAGCATTGCCAATCCACCCAAACTGCACATCTCTGGACTGTGGGAGAAAACTGGAGAACCCGGAGGAAACCTACACAGACATGAGGTGAATGTGCAAAGTCCACACAGACAGCTGCCTGAGGGTGGAATCAAACCAGGGTCCCAAGCACTATGAGGCAGCAGTGCCAACCATGAAATCACCATGCCAGTTCTCTCGATGAGAGATAACCATGATGTAACTTGTGGTGGCTGATATCTCAGTTTTCATTTTAACACAGCAAAAGCCACCCAACATCTCATGGATAAGTGTTTAGTTTGGAACTTTTATTGATGAATGTCAGCCCTATTCATGTGCTTAGTGTATAATACTGTCTTATATATTCATTTAAATAGGATTGAACAAAATGTGGGCTGACTTCCATTGCAATCAAATATGATTGTAGCCATTTTGTTTCTTTAATGTGCAATTTTTTGTACAGCTCCATCATATTATCATCTCATTTAATAGCACAGTGGTGAAGAGCAAAGATTCAAACAGCAAAGCAGGATGCCACTATGAAACGAATTCTAGTTGCATCATGATTAATAACAACATTCAGTGTAAAAGAATGCAACCAAATTCAACTTTATGCTGGAGAGAGATAGGTAATAGATAATTTCAAATCTTGTTAGATTTTTTTGAACTTTATTTACAGAAGCCACAAAGATTTAAATAAATTGTTAGTAGTTGCTAACTGGATTAGTATTGGAATTTGGACTTGAACTACCTGCTTTATTTCGTACTTTTTCTGATCAGAAACTATGTTTGTTTCCGTCTGACTTTCATTTGTTATTATTTTCCTTCTTTCACTCACCAATGTTTCCCCTGCTGGTGCAGTGGACAGAAATAACAATTCATACTAACAGCCATTTTGCTCAGCGTGGGTTAAAATTGTTGTATGCCATACAATGATGAAATACTACTTAAGGAAACTCAGCAAAGTCTATTCTATTAATATGAAAGTCATGTTAATGGAGAATGAGGTGACAAACAGCATTCTAAAATAACTGTGTCAGATGGTTCTGAAACTGGCAGATAGAATTTAGAGTCTATGGGGGTTTGAGTTTGACTTTGAGAGATAGTGTAAAACAGGCAATATTAGATCAGCTGCCTGGTTACACATCTTTTCTGACTATTATTTCCATTGAAGCTGATGGAAATGAAAATCGACAGAGATTTATAATGGGTGGCCGATTCAATATTGCTCACATTATGTTATCTCACAAATTCAAAATTACACCAAATAAATTTAATAAAACATATTGAAACAGAAAAATGAAATGTGCACACAATAGCTGGTTTGTATTTAGCTAGGTGGAGAAAGAAGATTATCTGCCTCTGATATTGATCATTTGCTGAATGTTTCCTGTCAATATGTGGCTGTAGTCAACAAAACAAATTGAATACCTGAACTAAGATTATCCCTCAAGGGAATTTGACAATAATTTGAAGGAAGCCATACTTGGAATGCATATAATTGAGAGTGTCTAACCTTCAAAAGAATGTCAATGGAAAAGAGAAAAAAAGAAGAAAGACTTGATTTATGTACCACTTGGTTAAATCTCTTCGAAATGTCCTGATGCCCTTCATGTACAATGAACTACCTTGAAGTGCTGCTATGCAGTCAAATTTGACAGCTATTGCAGTTGTAACATTTCACAGACAGTAAGGAAATTATGCCTTTTTCATTTAATCAAGTAGTGCTTGAACGTGGAACATTGATGAGGTCAACACAAAAACTGGAAATACGTTGAATAACATTTTGGGACTGTTAACACCTGAGAACAGCAAAGTCTTGGTTTAGCATCTCTCCTGAAAATGAAAATATGAACAATTGAAACCTCTTTCAGAATTGTATCAAAGTGTCAGCTTAGAGTAAGACCCTGATTTTGCTATTAGCTGAAGAAACTTTGATCTGAGCATTTATGCATCTTCCAAAATGTACACCCAATTCTTGTGTGATTTTGTTTGGGAATTTTATCTTTGCACACTTGGGACTCAGTACATTTTGCTGACTACAATGGAGTACATGGGGAGTCTGGGTGTAAATGCAAGCTTGTAACAAGGCAGCTCAGCTCCTGGTGCTGCTGATAGACTGCTTAAACGTTACCCTTCACCCTTTACCCACACATTATGCCACTCCATGCACTCGCAGATCATTCATGCCAACTCCATCAATGTACCCTGCATAACCACTCACACAGCATTCTTGATGTACATTCCCCAGGACTATACAACAGCAATGGGAATTATTTTAAAATCATTAGGAAAATGATTCTCAAAGAATCAAATCAAATCCTGAATTGAAAATTACTAAATTGATACTGAAGGAGAAAAGCAACTCCAATTTATAAGAAATGTAATTCTTTATATTTTAGATTTACAAACAAACAAGAAAATGCATCAAAGCTCTATTCCATTATTACTTTGCTTGAAACTGACAGAATAAAATGGTGGGAGAAAGTGAGGACTGCAGATGCTAAAGATCAGAGTCGAGAGTGTGATGCTGGAAAAGCACAGCAGGTCAGGCAGCATCTGAGGAGCAGGAGAATCGACATTTTGGGCATAAACTCTTCATCAAGCCTGATGAAGGGCTAGTGGCCGAAACATTGATTCTCCTGCTCCTCAGATGCTGCCTGACCTGCTATGTTTTTCCAGCACCACACTCTTGAGAATAAAATGGTGTCCTATTTCCATTTAAAGTGTAACCTGTCAATAGATGAAAATGCAATTGCAGAACATTTTTCAAATTTTAAAAGCTTCTTTTTAATGTTGTATTTTTCACCTCCAGAACTGCAGGAGTGTACTCTCAACTCATGCAGTTGCAATGCCTGTGCTATCACTGTCAGCAAGTAAACTTGCTCAGTACCTGACTGTAGACTTTGGACATTTCTGCTACTTGTTTTGTTGTGTATGTACTGGTGCTGTGGCACACACTACAAAGTGTAGATATTTTCTAATCAACCTGTTCAGAGATGGTATTCCACATCTCTGGAGCAGTTGGGTTTGAATCCAGGTCTCCTGGCTCAGAGATAGGGAAACTACCATTTACTATAAGAGCCCATTGTCAGAGCAATGTGCAGGCTTGCTATCTAATATAACAGGGGAAGTGCCTGTCCTATAAAGCAGTACAATTTAGCATTATGCCTTATATTATTCTATTACACACCCAATTGTCTTTATCACAATTTGAGCAAGTTGCAGTTACAGGACTGTAAGGGTGGTAGCCCGTAGGACACTGAGGTGAGAGATCGATGTTGAGGGTGAATTCCAGAGAGATAGCCATTGAGGTGGGTAACCAGCAGTAAGTTGGTGATGAGTGGGAAGATGAATGAGGCAGCCAGTAGGCACCTGGGAGACAAAGAGGATTGGCATCAGTTGTGAAGGGAATGGCCAGCAGCTTAACAAGAGAGAGGCAGGAAATTCAGGTGCGCTACTTCGGATTCTGGCTCCAGTGTGGTGTGTGAGTAGAAATTAGTGTGTCAATACCTCCCGAATTCTTCTTCAAAAGCATTGCAGGAGATACATTGGGCTGAATCTTGTGTTTTTTGGCATAGTTTTTCCACTCTAAGACAGAACAAGTTTTCTCATCATATCTTATTCACCTCATCTCACTAACTACCTAACGCTATATCATCTCTCTCATCAGTTTTAGCCTTATATTACCACTTGCCACTCCCTGAACAACTCACCACTGCTGGGATAACCTGGAATTGATCAGCGTTCCTGGTGCCAGCGCTATCTTTAAAAGTGTGCCCCGACAAACACTGTCAGCCTGGAGCTGTACTTCAAGGTTCCTGACATTTGGCCCAGACATGGAAGACAAGGGAAATTTGTCACTCTACTTTGTGGGCAAGGATCTGGTGTTGCTGGATAAGGTGCTGCACAGTAGGCTATCCTGCTCCCCAATGATCTGTACAGGCTATGAAACTAGACTGTGCCAGCCTTGGCTGAGTTCGTCATCCAGGCCAGTGAAGTCTCAACTAAATGGAAAATTAAAGCACTATAGGGAGAAAGTCAATGACCTCCTCTCTGCCAGCGTAACTGGCCACTATCTTCTCTCCAATACCTTATACTCATCCATCTTGTCTACTGTACCCCACTCCTGCCAAGGCTCACGCTCCACCATTTTCACTAATGCCTATAACATCTTTTCTGACTCACTGTCACCCACCCCTAACCTGATACTATTAATCATTGCTTGCTCTGTGTGCTATGTACTTACTCACTTAGGACACCACCCCATCTGCACTAAAAGTAACAGCGATGTCACCTGCATTCATTTCCTTTAATACCTTCATCTCTCTCATTTGTGGAGGAAAACATGCCATAAGAGGGCAGAAAGAGTCAAGACAGGCTGTGGGCTATCCACTACTTGATCCCTTACCTCTTGTGTGGAAAGCATCCTGAGTGTGAATGCTCTGAGCAGCTGACTGACCATGTCCAAGTCCATGGGCAGGTATTAGAGGCTACTTTTGACCTAATGTGCCAAGAACACCCAACTAAAGTCTATCTCATTGACCTAACAGTGTAGACAGTGCAGAGAACAGGCAGAGTTAGTGGTAATGTGGTTTGAGGTGAGTTACATTGAGTGAGGGAAAACAATGCAGATGATATCTGAATCATGGGCTTTGATGAGTTGATGAGTTTTCTTTCCCAGTTCCTTTTGATTCATCCTGACTCTTTGGTTGAGAACACAAGGTTGTGGGTACATTGATTCTCATTGAAAATTCATCCTTACAGTGTCTCTGTAGGTGGTTTACCCTTTCTCCTTTTCCTTTCAACAGGGGGTTTAGGGGGCGTGCAGCTCAAAGAAAAGTGAGGGAGAATAGCTAACTGCTAGGGATTTTCTTTTACTCCTCCACACAGACAGGAGATAAAGAGAGATAAATGCTTTTTCCTTATAGGTGTTCTGTCCACATAGAAAGCTATAGTCACCTGCCCAGGACCCAAATGAGAGGTTGATACTATGGTGAGCACTCCTGATCCCACAACAACTGGTGCCAATTGAAAAGCCAACAAAAAGACTGTCTTTAGGTAGAATTGACCTGAACACATACATGGTGCTGATCTAACAAATTCTCCGAGTAAAAAATGAGGTCTGCAGATGCTGGAGATCACAGCTGAAAATGTGTTGCTGGTTAAAGCACAGCAGGTTAGGCAGCATCTCAGGAATAGGGAATTCGACGTTTCGAGCATAAGCCCTTCATCAGGAATGAGAGAGAGTAGCCAAGCAGGCTAAGATAAAAGGTAGGGAGGAGGGACTTGGGGGAGGGGCGATGGAGGTGGGATAGGTGGAAGGAGGTCAAGGTGAGGGTGATAGGCTGGAGTGGGGTGGGGGCGGAGAGGTCAGTAAGGAGATTGCAGGTTAGGAGGGCGGTGCTGAGTTGAGGGAACCGACTGAGACAATGTGGGGGGAGGGGAAATGAGGAAACTGGAGAAATCTGAATTCATACCTTGTGGTTGGAGGGTTCCCAGGCGGAAGATGAGGCGCTCCTCCTCCAGCCGTCGTGTTGTTATGTTCTGCCGGTGGAGGAGTCCAAGGACCTGCATGTCTTCGGTGGAGTGGGAGGGAGAATTAAAGTGTTGAGCCACGGGGTGGTTGGGTTGGTTGGTCCGGGCAGCCCAGAGGTGTTCTCTGAAGCGTCCCGCAAGTAAGCGGCCTGTCTCCCCAATATAGAGGAGGCCACATCGGGTGCAGCGGATGCAATAGATGATGTGTGTGGAGGTACAGGTGAACTTGTGGCGGACTCCACCACCAAGGATATATTTCCCTCCCCTCCCCTATCAGCGTTCCGCAAGGACCACTCCCTTCGTGACTCCCTCGTCAGATCCACACCCCCCACCAACCCAACCTCCACCCCCGGTACCTTCCCCTGCAACCGCAGGAAATGTAAAACTTGTGCCCACACCTCCACACTCACTTCCCTCCAAGGCCCCAAGGGATCCTTCCATATCCGCCACAAGTTCACCTGTACCTCCACACACATCATCTATTGCATCCGCTGCACCCGATGTGGCCTCCTCTATATTGGGGAGACAGGCCGCTTACTTGCGGAATGCTTCAGAGAACACCTCTGGGCCGCCCGGACCAACCAACCCAACCACCCCGTGGCTCAACACTTTAACTCTCCCTCCCACTCCACCGAGGACATGCAGGTCCTTGGACTCCTCCACCAGCAGAACATAACAACACGACGGCTGGAGGAGGAGCGCCTCATCTTCCGCCTGGGAACCCTCCAACCACAAGGTATGAATTCAGATTTCTCCAGTTTCCTCATTTCCCCTCCCCCCCCACCTTGTCTCAGTCGGTTCCCTCAACTCAGCACCGCCCTCCTAACCTGCAATCTCCTTACTGACCTCTCCGCCCCCACCCCACTCCGGCCTATCACCCTCACCTTGACCTCCTTCCACCTATCCCACCTCCATCGCCCCTCCCCCAAGTCCCTCCTCCCTACCTTTTATCTTAGCCTGCTTGGCTACTCTCTCTCATTCCTGATGAAGGGCTTATGCTCGAAACGTCGAATTCCCTATTCCTGAGATGCTGCCTAACCTGCTGTGCTTTAACCAGCAACACATTTTCAGCTAACAAATTCTCCCTCTTACTGCCGTAATAAGGCAATGTTTTGTATGCAACTTATAATGTGCTACGGAAACATCTTCTTACAGTTTCCTTGATTCAAATCAGCATCTTTCCCCATTTTAGTCCAAAAAAATGGTCTTTACAGGTTACATAGTTAGTTTCTTTCCTACTCTATAAGGACTGATATTAAAATACAGTTTATCATAAATTATTTCAGATGAAGATGTATCTCCAGATGGAATTTGAAAAAGTTTTGTTTTCAACTTAATAAATAAAAGAAAATAAATGAAACCACACCAAACAAAGAATTCCAACAGCCACTCAACAACTTGAATATAATTTGCTACTGAGATTGTATAAAGCTCTGGTTAGGCCCCATTTGGAGTACTGTGTCCAGTTTTGGTCCCCACACCTCAGGAAGGACATACTAGCATTGGAGCGTGTCCAGTGGAGATTCACACGGATGATCCCTGGAATGGTAGGTCTAACATACGAGGAACGGCTGAGGATCCTGGGATTGTATTCATTGGCGTTTAGAAGAGTAAGGGGCGATTTAATAGAAACTTACAAGATAATACATGGCTCGGAAAGGGTGGATGCTAGGAAATTGTTTCCGTTAGGCAAGGAGACTAGGACCCGTGGACACAGCCTGAGAATTAGAGGGGGTTAAAAAAAATTCAGTACAGAAATGCAGAGCCATTTCTTCAGCCAGAGAGTGGTGGGCCTGTGGAATTCGTTGCCGCAGAGTGGAGGCTGGGACGCTAAATGTCTTCAAGGCAGAGATTGATAGATTCTTGATGTCATAAGGAATTAAGGGCTACGGGGAGAATGTGGGTAAGTGGAGTTGAAATGCCCATCAGCCATGATTGAATGGTGGAGTGGACTCGATGGGCTGAATGGCCTTACTTCCACTCCTATGTCTTATGGTCTTATGGTGATTTGACTGTATTCACTTTATGCATATTCTATCCTGAAAATAAAAACAATGTTCCCGTCTGTAACAGACCATAGCACCAGAATATTCCTAAAACAGAGTATGGAGAAAAGAACGGATTTACTTTTGTAAAATTACTGTAAGTTCTTATATTTGAGAAAGACATGGACCATATTGGGTGATGTGATATCCACTAACGCCTGGGATGAGTTTTCTCATGCATTTTTCAACTCCATTAGCTATGTAAGTGGTTTGTAACACAAATCGGCTGGTGAATCACATGTGGTGTGCAAGCTGGAAGTTCTTGCCACTGCCAGGACCTTCTGGGATCCAGGGTTCTGCCATCATGTTTAAAGGCCAGCTGGACACCATGTCAAATACTGCATGCCAGGATCATTCCCTTAACTCATGGTGGCAGCCCTTAAAACCCCAGAGATATCTCCAAAGAAGTCCAAGCTAGCTCCTAGTTTCAATGATTTATATAAAGATTGATTTTTAAATTTTTTTCTATAATTTGATTGTGAACTGAATGGACTATTTTGAAAACCAAGTATTGTGGAAAGAATTACTGTAGGTTTTAAAAGCAACTTACCTGCACCCATTTTAAGTGTTGTTTATACTGGTAATGTCCAGGATGCTGATAGTGGCATATTCAGCAATTAGCTTAGATTAGATTTCCTACAATGTGGAAACAGGCCCTTCCGCCCAACAAGTCCACAGCAACCTACCCAGACACCCCTAATTAATGCGCCTAATACAATGGGCAATTTAGCATGGCCAATTCACCTAACCTGCACATGTTTGGACTAGGCAGAAACCAGAGCACCCAGACACGGGGAGAATGTGCAAACTCCACACAGTCACCCGAGGCTGGAATTGAACCCGGATCCCTGGCGCTGTGAGGCAGCAGTGCTAACCACTGAGCCACGGTGCCATTGAATATAGAGTCATCGAGTCCTAGAGATGTACAGCACAGAAACAGACCCTTTGGTCCAACTCATCCATGACGACTAGATATCCTAAACTAATCTAATCCCATTTGCCAGCACTTGGTCCATATCACTCTAAACCATTCCTATTCATATACCCATCCAGATACCTTTTAAATGTTGTAATTGTACCAGCCTCCATCACTTCCTTTGGCAGCTCATTCCATACACGCTCCACCCTCTGTGTGAAAAAGTTGCCCCTTAGGTCCCTTTTAAATTGATGCTTAGATTCTCTGTAGTTGGAGATGGTCACTTTGTGCCATTAATATTACTTACCAGTTTTCAGCTCAAAATCAGATCTTGTCCAGGTCTTGCTGCATTTGGCCATGGACCTTTTCAATACATGAGGAATCAGGCATGTGTTGAACATTGTGCAAACATTGGTGAACATCCCCACTTCTGACCTTAACATGGCAGGAATGTCATTGATAAAAATGTTTGGGCCCAAGACATAATTTCGGCTGCCAAGTTTCGGAAGTGCCAAGTATCTCAGTTGCATGGAAGTTGATCAGAAGGAAAGTTAATTCCAGAAAGTAGGGCAAGTAATGAGATGCAAATGTGTACATATCGCCAGAGAGAAAGTGAGGACTGCAGATGCTGGCGATCAGAGTCAAAAAGAGTGGTGCTGGAAAAGCACAGCTGATCAGGCAGCATCTGAGGAACAGGAGAGTCAACTTTTCGAGCATAAGCCCTTCATCAGGAATGTCTAATTAAATTGTCTGATGTCACATTCCTGATGAAGAGCTTATGCTCAAAACGTCGACTCTCCTGCTCTTCAGATGCTGCCTGACCGGCTGTCCTTTTCCAGCACCACACGTTTTGACTGTACATATCGGCACCAGAGGGTCATCAAAAGAGAAAGTTTATCTTGACAGTGCAATTTTGATCATTTGCCTTATTCTCAAAACCACAGGGAGTAGAAAATCATGCACGTAGAACCCGGAATATTCTTTTGTCTAAATTGTGTTTGGGAGTGCATACCTATATTTAAGCATAATCTGGAAAATACTGAACGCTATTAGAACATTTGGACTTTTAGGGTCGAAAGAGATTGTACCATGTGATTTCTTGGAATTAACTGTTTTCTTAGAGATTGAGTGATTTTGGAGGGGTAGAGATGAATTGCTTTCAAGAAGATGGAATGGGTTTTATTGCCTTAATTACATAGAAGAATCTACCTTTCAGAGGACCATGAGCCTCTTTGGACTTAGATTTCTTCTTTACAGACCCAGAAGTGAGTTTGAGGAAAGAAGCATTCGGGAAGTTGCAATCTCTCTCCTAAAATCCTGTTTCTCAGAAATTCCTGGGAATGTGAACGAGTTTCCAAATGCCACTATTTCTGTCTACCTGATAAAATCTAAAGTCATGGACTGTGATCAATCCTTGCCACACAAATCCAGGTTGATTTGAATCAAAAGTGGCAATTTATCATCAAATCAACAGCTGTCAGAAATTCAGTTTCACCAACAGGAAATGGCAGCAGATATGACAGACTATTATATTTCATCCTTTGTTTCCAACCTTTTGGCCCACGGGAATTAATTTTTTGTTTTGTTCTTTTAAATCCCATAATCTCTGCAGACGTGTCTTGCTTTTGTTGTGTGAGTACATCTTTGTGTGGAATTAAGGGGATGTAATTTTAATTCTGGATCATTGCTTAGGTGTTACTTTGCTTCTTGCTTTAAGATCAAAATAAAAGGACTATTTTTAACCAGTATAGAAGCCTGGTTGACTTTGTTTTTAAAACTCAGCGTAACGTTTCAACATTGTCCAGGTTGATAATTTAATCAACAAGTTTACACTAATGGTGAAATTGGGGCAGTAATAGGGCTTGATTATTAGTGCATTCCCATCACATTTGTAACAATTGATTTTTCTTGAAGTTTTTTTAAAATCACTTTTCTCATTAGAGAATTTGTTGTTGTCACTTTACTGGTGAAACTTCTGCTAGATCTATTTGTAAGTAAAATAGAATTCAAGATAGCCCAGTGGTGGTGGGAGAAGCAACAGTAATATAATCTGTGAACACGAGTAGGAGGAATACAAGAAATTTTGAGGCTGATTAGGCCTGCTCCATTAGAGTCATATATAAGTATACAATAATGGACTTCCTTCCAGTCCACAGCTGAGCCCCAATCTTAATAACTACTTGCGTTTTTTGTCACATTTCACAAAGAAATAATGCATCAAGGCACTTCCCAGGAGCATAATCAACTTAAATTTGCCAAAACCAAAGTAAGAGACTTTAGGACAAGGGACCAACTGCTTGAATTGAAGTGATAGTTCTAAGCTGCATTTTAAAGGAATGAAATAGGATGTGGCATAAAAGCACCAGAATTCTTAATTTTGCTTTTCAATAGATAGCAATTTAGTTCCTTTATAAATACACTGAATGATGGTGACTTAGTTGATTAATTAATTCTTCGGGGGAAGAAAACCTGTATACTTGCTTCAATTTTAAAATTTTGATCATGTGTTCTTTGCCTGAATTTTCTTCAGGGAGCAGCATTATATGTTAAAGGGGAATATGCTTCTGCTTGAAGAACAAGAATTACTGCATAGAATTGAGTCATACATCTTCTGCCTTTCCGATTTGCCACAAATTAATGATCTGAAACAAAAATAAATTAAATGTTTTTACTGCTTGCCATTTTGTTAATTGTTGTGATAAAATATTTATGGACATAATTTACAGAACACCAGTTACTTTAGGTTTTTTAGATTTTTTTTAGATTTTAGATTTTTATGTCACATGTACTCAAGTATAGTGAGAAGTGCATAATGTTGCCGCACATGGTGTATAGTGAGAAGTGCATAATGTTGCCGCACATGGCACCAACGTAGATACCAAGGTAACTAGGTACAAAAGTACTTAAGGTACAAAGTAGTAAGAGAAACGAGAGTTGAAAAGTGAAACATTACTTCATAGAATAAGTAGAAAAGTAAAGAAATAGTTAACCCTTATTGCATTTTCAAATATCCGTGCAACAATGCTCTATCTGTTAAAGGATAGAAAGGAAAAAAAAATTGAAGAGACAGATATGTGGTCTACAGTAGTTACTGACAATAGAACAACCTCCTGTAAGTTATCATTAATTTTTAAAGGTAAAAACAAGGACTGCAGATGCTGGAAACCAGAGTCTAGATTAGAGTCGTGCTGGAAAAGCACAGCAGGTCAGGCAGCATCCGAGGAGCAGGAAAATCAGTGTTTCGGGCAAAAGCCCTTCATCAGGAATAGGTAATCTATCATTACTTTTTGTCTGTTTTAATAATATGAGTGAGATTTTACCTTCAATGCTATTTCTTCATTTTCTCAGCTGATGGATATAGACGATAATTAAAGTATTTGACTATGTGGGAGAGGGTTTTGGTGGGAGAGCTTCCATTCCCATGAAGGTGAAAAAGTGATGTCTTCTCACAAAGCATAAAATTAACTCTGAAAACTCATCCACTTGCATGATGAATTTTCTCATCCAGAAATGCTCACATCTCAAGAATGAATATTAAAAATATCCAGGGAGGCCAAAAGCAGAGCCCATTGACATCATGTTTTCTGAAAAATACATTGTTAGTCGCAAAGGGCTGAATCTTATGATATTTTGGCTAAGTGTGTGTTGGAATGAGTTTTTTGGAGTGTTCCACACTGCAAGGCCTAGTGCATTTTCTTTCATATCTTATGAAACCTGCCTCATTAACTATCACTATGTTCCAATGGCAGCTTTCTTGTCTGATTTCAGCCCCATCTTACCAAGTGCTGTTCCCAGTACAACTCACCACTCATAGTGTATCCCAGAATTGACGTGCATTCCTGGCATGAGTACCATCTTTAACAGCCCATTGTGCAGCTGTTCAAGCACTGTCAGTTTGTAACTGTTCTGGTGTCTAATGCTGCTCTTCATTTACTGTGCTGGGACCTCCTGAGTGAAGGCTGCCTTCCTTATCTAGACTGAGAACTTCTGAAAAATATGACATGCATCCTGCCTTTGTGTCCGTGCTAAATGGAAAGGAAGATAAAAACAATATGAACCTATGAACTATGGCTGTTCGAGTAATGCGCAAAAATGCAAGCCAAGTCAATACAAGGCAGGGATGCTGTGAACTCAAGGCTATGACAGCAAGTAAGCTGACTGAAGATGCAGCCTGAACCAATCTATGAGCTGGGTGTGTGTCCCTGAGTGCGCAGTGTACTCATAGCAGCACTACAATGCTAGTTGCCAGTGTACTCCAAGATGCAATATTGAAGTGTAGAAGTGTATTATAAGTGGATTGGGGATGTGCTATGGGCATTCTTATAGGTTGGCATGTGTCAAATGCCTACGTGTGTGGACATGGAATTTGTGTCAAAACGTGTGGCACTGGAAAAGCACAGCAAGTCAGGCAGTATCCGAGGAATAGGAGAATTGATGTTTCAGTTATAAGCTCTTCATCAGGAGTGCAGAGGGGTAAAAGGGGGCTGAAAGATACATAAGAGGGTGAGCTGGGGGGTGGGGAAGGTAGCTAGGAAGGCGATGGGTAGATGGAGGTGGGGGGTGATGGTGATAAGTCAGTGAGGAAGGTAGGCGGAAAGGTGGAAAGGAAGCTGGACAAGTAAAACAGTTCAAGAGGGTGGTGCCAAGTTGAAGGGTTGATCCTGGGGTGAGGTGTGGGGAGGGGAGGGGAGATGAGGAAACTGGTGAGATCGATGTTGATACCATACAGTTGGAGGGTCCCCAAGGCAGAAGATGAGGTGTCGGGTGGCATGGATTTGACAGTGGACTTGCATGTCCTTGGCAGAGTGGGAGGGGGAGTTCAAGCGGTTGGCCATAGGGCGGTGGGTTTGTTTGGTGCGTGTGTCCCAGAGATGTTCCCTGAAACGTTGCGCGAGTTGGCATCCTGTCTCACAAATGTAGAGGAGACCACATTGAGAGCAATGGACACAGTAGCTGAAGTGTTTGGATGTGTAGAAAATCTCTGCTGGATCTGAAAAGATCCTTTGGGGATGTGTGTGGCTGGCAACCAGACAAATATGACAAGCATCCTGCTTTTGTGTCTGTGCTAAATGGCAAAGGAAGATAAAAGCAATGTGAACCTACAATGTGATGGAGCAATGCGCAAAAATGCAAGCCAAGTCAATACAAGGCAGGGATGCTGTGAACTCAAGGCTATGACAGCAAGTAAGCTGACTGAAGAAGCAGCCTGAATCAATCTATGAGCTAGGTGTGTGTCCCTGAGTGCGCAGTGTACCCGCAGCAGCACTGCAATGCTAGGGGGTGTTGGTGCCCTCTATCCAATACAGAGGTCCTTTAAAGCAAGTGGTGAGCTGAGTCACTCAGTACCTTCTCTGACTTCTATGTCAAGAGTTCTCTACATCTAGATGGTTTGGCATATTTGGTAAGATAGGTAGCTGAACATTAATAAGGAAAGTTGTGGAACTAATAAGGCATTTGACAAACAATATTCGCTTAATTGGCAGCTTTCCTCAACCTAACAAAAAACATGCCTTGTTTCATGGCAAAATGCGTACAAGGTACAGAGAGTTGCACTGGTATCAAGACAGACTCGCCAGACTTTTTTAGCCAATTCTGCCATAAATCTCACCATAGCTCATTTCACTCAGATCACTATAAGGTTCAGACCAAGATGTTCCCTAAATCAGATAAATTAAACACATTTAGAGGAAAGTGAATACTAATTTAAAGGTATGATAAATCAAAATATTGCGGATTCTGGAAATCTGCAAAAAAGAACAGAACACATTTGAAATACTTCGCAGTTCAAGTAGTGTCTGTGGAGAGAGAAACAGATCTTCAGGTCAATGACATTTCAACAGAACCAGACAAAGTTAGAGCTGGAACAGATTATAAACAAGTACAAAGCCTGAAAAGAGGAGAGGTCAAAAGGCTGAAAGGTCAAAAAGGAAACTCTGTTAGGATGGAAGGTGGAAGGGATCAAATGTTAAAAGGGAGGATGGTGCAAGTTAAAAGCAGTGATAGTGGATAAGTAAAGAAACGAAAGATGTCCCAAGAACAGGTGTGGCTAGCACCATGAGTAGCTACAGTCTACACCTGTTGCCTATGGTAAATGGGAGCAATGTTATAATTTAAAATTGTTGAACTGGATCTTGAATCCTAGTGTTGAAAAGTGGCTGCCAAAAGGTGAATAAACTGTTTCTCCTCAAGTTTCTGTTTTGCTTGATTGGAACAGTGTGGAAAGGCCAGAATGGGGACAGGAAGAAGAATTGAGATGTCAGGTAATGAGAAACTCACAGTCAGGCTGGTGGACTGTACAAGGTGTTTGGCAAAGTGATCATAACTCCCTACCTCAGTCTGCTTTTGGTTTCCTCATGTATTGATATAAATAGATAGATGTCCAAGTAACGGCTTTGAATGCAGCTGTTGCGGACCGCAGAATCATCAAATTCTTACATTGCAGAAGGAGGCCATTTGGAGCACTGTGCCTACACTAGTTTTATTATCTCGAACCAATCTCTTGCCTTTTCCCAGTGTCTTTGCACACCATTTCTATTCCATTAGTCATCCAAATCTTACCTGGCCCTACAAATTGCTAGACTTGGATTCAAGTCTTTTGATAGCTTCCAGAGCCTGAAACTGTTTACATAGTGGATACACATTGTTTCTGGATCTGTTCTGCAGTCATGGTCCACACGTTGCAGTCAGATAATTTTGTTGCTGCCAGTCCACAACAAGCTCCCCTTCAACTTGCAGAAGGATGCTGATCCAAAGTAAATTTTAAAGGCAGCTTTTGGGATCCTGGGTGTTTCCCTTTCATGACTGTTCTAGTGAGGACATTTGATGTTCTTGCCTTCAATTCCATCTAAAAAGTGGACATGATAACTCCCAGTGTGGGGATTCTCCCTTCTAACTCTATCTCCAAACCACAGCACGGTGGCTCAGTGGTTAGCACTGCTGCCTCACAGCACCAGGGTTCCAGGTTTAATTCCAGCCTCGGGCGACTGTGTGAAGTTTGCACTTTCTCCCCGTGCCTGTGTAGGTTTCCTCGGGTGCTCCGGTTTCCTCCCACAGTCCAAAGATGTGCAGGTCAGGTGAATTGGCCATGCTAAATTGCCCATAGTGTTAGGTGCATTTCAGAGGAAAGTGGGTCTGGGTGGGTTACTTTTCGGAGAGTTGGTGTGGACTGGCTGAGCTGAAGGGCCTATTTCCACACTGTAGGGAA
This sequence comes from Hemiscyllium ocellatum, assembly GCF_020745735.1. Lineage (NCBI taxonomy): Eukaryota > Metazoa > Chordata > Chondrichthyes > Orectolobiformes > Hemiscylliidae > Hemiscyllium > Hemiscyllium ocellatum. The sequence continues at coordinate 38,994,365 of NC_083415.1, forward strand.
TCTAATCTAATCTAATAGATTCTAATCTTCGCTCTGAAGACAGCGAAGTGGAGATTCTACCATCAAAATGCAGAAATGGCAGAATCCCAGTGTAACAAGGACTTTGCATGTCCCTACTCCCTACTATGCTTATGCTCGCTGACTGGCATTGATTCTAGGTCAAGTAACATTTTGATTTTAAACTTCACATCCTTGCTTTTAAATCCCTCATGGACTCATACCTCCCTATCTCTGTAAATTCCCCTAGCGCCACAAACTCCCAAGATATCAGTGCTCTCCTGATTGTGGCCTATGTGCATCCTTAGTTCTGGTTAGTATTCTTTTACTGAGTAAGCCTTCAGTTGCCCAGATCTCAAGAGCTGGAATACCTTCTCTCTACTTTTCTCCCTACTTTCTTCCTCTGCACCTCACATTCCTTATTTACAACATTCTTTAAAATCTACCTCTTTCACCAAGTTTTGGGTAATCTGCCCTAATACCTTCTTATGTGGCAGGGCTTATACCTGAAACGTCAATTCTCCTGCTCCCCAGATGCTGCCTGACCGGCTGTCCTTTTCCAGGACCACACTCTTCGTCTCTGATCTCCACCAACTGCAGTCCTCACTTCCTCCTTATGAGACTTGGTGTCATATTATGTTTTATAATGCTCCTGTGTAGTGTCACGAGATGTTTCGTTACTAAAAGACATGGTATAAGTATAAATGATTGATGTTTTCTTTTTCATATGGGTTCAAGTGGATTCTGGCAAGTTTGACAAATGCCCCACAGAACATCAAGGACAGGTGTCAGATTTCAAACTGTCAAAATAAAAAGTACAAAGAAGAAAACTAAAATATTTTCTGATCAGATGCCAATAGTATAAGCAAGCCACAAACTTCCTTACTCAAGCAGCAGCTAAAATGCTTTTTCATCTTCAGACCTATTTGGCCACTTCATCAGCAATCCTGAGAAATGCCTTAAAATACCAGGTTAAGTTAGCAACCAATAACAACAAATAAGCTCTTGCTCTCTGAGTATGCAAGAAGTGCTAAGCAAAGTTATCTAGCAAGATGAAATATCACAATACCAAATCCAGCAACATTATTTTAAAAAAGTAACATAAATCACATGAAAAACTTGTCATGTTTGTGCTAAAGGAAGATTTGAAAAGTTACACACAGGGAACGACAGAAAATATCATGCCCTGAATTCTCTTAGCTTTACCATTGACAGTTATTGAAAGTTTAGATCAAAGCTTAGATTTTCAAACGAATGAAAGGAACCGCTGTTACCATTAAGCTGTTTGTGTAATTTCCTTAATCTTGCTTCATTTTATAACTGACTGAATTTTAAAACCTGAGTTTAAATGGCTACTTCCTGCTTTATGTGGTTTTGGTTTCCTATCTCTCTTTGCAGTTTGCATCATAGCTGTTTTTAAAGATAAATGGTTTGAAATTTTGACTTGAATTACATTCAGCTAAATTTTCCCGTATTTTTGCTAAGTTTGGAGAGTCTCAGGTAGGCTTTCCTTCTCTGCGCCCTGGTGACATGTTGAACCTAATTCTTCATTGTTCACCTCTATTAATGTATCCCACCACCGCAGCACTGTTCTTGTGCAGTCTTGCACTCGTCAGTATTGGAAATGCTTACTAATGCTGGGACCTTCGACATTCATGGCTGGAGGTGCCATCTTTAAACACCAGGTGTGCACAGTCCAAACGCTGCAGGTCAGGAATTGTCCTTTCCAGTGTATTGCAACTCATTACCATGTCTAAGACACACAAATTGATACACTATTTTGCCAAAACAGATGTGAAGGTCCTGGTGGAAAGGATTAACTGAGGAGAATACAGCAGCAGACATTACTAGTCCGAATCTGATGATGCCACCAAGGTAGGTGTGGTATTCATGGATCAGTAGAACATGCAATAATGCTGCAAAACATTAATGACTTCTCTGCTCTGCAAAGGTAAATTAGAGATTAAAAAAACTGCAGATGCTGGAATCCAAAATGGACAGGCAGGGGGCTGGAAGAACACAGCAAGCCAGGCAGCATCAGGAGGTGGAGAAGTGAATGTTTTGGGTGTAACGCTTCTTCAGGACTAGGGGTGAGTGTGGTGGGAGCTGCAGATATAAGGGATGCAGGGGGCAGGGTGATGAAGTGAGCATAGGTGCAGACCGGTTGAGGGCATGACCTGGTTAGTCAATGGGAGGAATAAACCAAAATAGACAGGCAGCGTAAAAGTAAAAGCCATGATCTTCTCTGCTCCACCACATCCATTCTAACCCTGCTACTGCCCATGCTTCCTGGTAATTGATTCCCTCTCTTGTATATTGCATGCACCAGGGGCACCAACACAGCCCCCACTCGCAAGACTGGCCATCAGCTCCTCCTCCATTCCTGAGGAAAAAGCCAGAGGCCACTCAGAGGAAACACCATTAATGCTGTTTACTGCACCCTCCACCAACTCAGATACTGACACCTTGCACTTTCAAGTTAGGAGCATATTCTGGACTTATGCTGCAGATCACTGACACACTGGAGGACTGCCCAAGACTGTGCACTGGCTCAGCCCCAGAGAGGAGAGGACCCAGTGCCTTGGTCATTAATGACTAAATGAAAATGCACAAACAGTCATAGAATCAGCAGGCAGGCTTGTTGGGGGCACGCAGTAAACTGGAGTGATGGTTGGAAGAGATCATTAACTCTATCTGTACCATGCTGCCTCAAGCATTCACATGCCTGACTGTCTCCATGGACAGGTTGGTGAATAGCCAAGTCCAGCACATTTCTCAGTGTCTCTCAGAGATGGACAGAGATCTGTGTTCCAACTCTTCAGACATTAGTGCTCCTCAACAACTGTAAGGTTCGAGGCAACGGAGGACTGTCACCTCACTCAAGTTGTTGCTTCCTCTCAAGAAGAAAGAATGGTGCCAGCAGGAACCCAGTTGGAGGAGGAACTACACACAGGCTCATTAGATGTTTGATGACAAAATACTCCCAGAGATAGCTGACACCTCCAACTCCATTCTGCCTGTGACCCTAAACCCCATGGTCGTTGAAGCAATGAAGGTAATCCTGTACATGGGTAGCACACTTTCAGCATGCCTGTAATTTCTAGCAGCCTAGGTCTTTGCTCAAACCTTCAAGGCAGCATGTTACATTATAGAGCAGGTCTCTTCACCCCAGCTGCAGAGTCGAAGGTTGCACCTAAATGTAGTGGCTGAGTAAGGAGAAAGAGAACCTTCTGAGGTTACACAGATGGCATGGTTGATACTTAATTGTAAATAGAATATCACATTTGAAAATTTATTGGCACGTTAACTCATCAGCTGTCTGATTGATTAACATTTTAGGTGTAGGTGCAAGAAACTTGGCACCACACAATGTTAAAACTCTGATAAAGGCATGCCACTCTTTCCCTAATGCCCAGTGTTGCATAACAAATTGCCTTTGTTGAATGTGGAAACATTAGATGTTGTGAAGTCCTGAATAATTGTTAATGTTAACTCTTACAAGACAACAGGAAAAACAAAGAAAGAACAAACAAAAATGCTACATTTGGTTTTGGGACTTATCAGGGGCTGCTTGCCTTTGGACAATAACAAATTTACAGTCATAGAATGATTGCTTCATCCAACACTGTTCAAATGCCCAGTGCCACAGATGCCCATCTTCAGCCAAATCAATTCCCTCCATATGATATCAAGAAATGGTTGTAGACACTGGATACTGCAAAAGGTTGGGGCTCCTGACAACATTACAGCAATAGTGCTGAAGGCTTGTGCTCCAGAACTTGCTGCTCCTCTGGCCAAACTCTTCAAATACCATTACAATACTGACATCTGCCCAGTAATATGGAAAATTGCCCAGCTATGCTTCATACACAGAAAGGACAAATCCAACCCAACCAATAACCGCTCCTTTGGTCCACTTTTGATTATCAGTAAAGTGATAGAAGGTGTCATCAGCAGTGCTATCAAGCAGCACCTGCTCAGCAATTACTTGTTCAGTGTTGCCCAGTTTAGGTTCTTCCAGGGCCACTCAGCTCCTGACCTCATTACAGCCTTGATTCAAACATGGACAAAAGCACAGAAATCCAGAGGTCTGGTGAGAGTGACAGCCCTTGACACCAAGGCCACATTCAACCAAATGTGGCATCAAGGAGCCTTAGCAAAACCGGAACCAATGAGAATCAGGGGACAAACACTTTGCTACTGGAGATATATCTGTCACATAAGAAGATTGTTGTGATTGTTGGAGGTCAGTCATCTCAGCTCGAGGTAATCTCTTCAGGATAGTATCCTTGGTCAAACCATCTTCAACTGCTTCATCAATGACCTTCTCTACATCATAAGGTCAGAAGTGGGACATTCAGTGATGATTGCACAATGTTCAGCGCCATTCACGACTTCTCAGATACTAAAGCAGGACATGTTGAATTACATCAAGATCTGGATAACATCCAGGCTTGAGCTAACGAGTGGCAAATAACATTTGTGCCACACAAATGCCAGATAATTGCCATCTTCAACAAAAGACAATCTAACCACCACCCCTTGACATTCATTTTGTTACCATCACTGAACTTTCCACTATCGATATCCTTGGGATTACCATTGACCAGAAACTCAACTGGACTAGACATATAAACACAATGCCTACAGACCTGGCCAGAGGCCATGAAAATTGCAACGAGTAACTCACCTCCTGACTCCCCAAAGCTTGTCCACCATCTTCAAGGTGAAAGTCCGGAATGTGATGGAATACTTCTCAATTACCTGGCAGGATACAGCTCCAACAACACCCAAGAAGCTTGACACCATCCAGAACAAAGCATCCCACTTGATTTACAACACATTGACAAGTATCCACTCCCTCTACCACCAACACGCATGAGCAGCAGTGTGAACAACCTAGAAGATGACACAACACCAGCTAATAGTCCAACAGGTTTATTTGGAAGCACTAGCTTTCGAAGCATTGCTCCTTCATCAGGTGGTTGTGGAGTCTAAGATCGTAAGACACAGAATTTATAGCAAAGGTTTACAGTGTGTGAAATTATATGTTGAAAAAGTTCTGGATTGTTCGTTAAGTCTCTCATCTTTTAGAATGAGCATGTTGGTTTCAGTTCTTCTATATGTAAATCGCAGAACATTTACAAGTTACATTCTCAAGTGAACTTTAACAATTGGTGTCATGTCGGCCCAGATAATGCATTGAAGGTGCGAGCTGCCCTGTGTGAGACTGTCTGTACCACAATGGTCAGACTGATTCTAATCTAAAAAATGGATTTACAAAATCTTACATGGATTTATGCATGGATTCATTCATTGTTCAAAAACTGCATGAATCCATGTAAGATTATGTAAATCTATTTTTTAGATTAGAATCAGTCTGACCATTGTGGCACAGACAGTCTCACACAGGGAACTAACACCTTCAATGCATTATCTGGGCCGACACGACACCAATTGCTAACGTTCACTTGAGACTGTAACTTGTAAATGTCCTGTGATTTACATATGGAGGAACTGAAACCAACATGTTCATTCCAAAGGATGAGAGACTTAACAAACAATCCAGGTCTTTTTCAATATATAATTTCAGTTATGTCACACTATAAGCTTTTGCTATAAATTCTGTATCTTATGATCTTATACGTGACAACCACTTGATGAAGGAACAGCGCTCTGAAAGCTAGTGTTTCCAAATAAACCTGGTGAAGTATTATCTGGTGTTGTGTGATTTTAATTTTGTACACCTCAGTCTTACACCAGCATCTCCAAATCATGACTATCTACAAGATGCACTGTTGAAATTCACCAAAGATCTTTGGAGAGCAGCTTCCGAATCCATGACCTGTTCCCTTTAGAAGAACGATAGTGTTAAAGGATTAGATGGAGAGGAATTTCTTAAGTGTGTACAAGACAATTTTCTGATTCAGTATGTGGATGTACCTACTAGAGAAGGTGCAAAACTTGACCTACTCTTGGGAAATAAGGCAGGGCAGGTGACTGAGGTGTCAGTGGGGGAGCACTTTGGGGCCAGCAACCATAATTCTATTTGTTCTAAAATAGTGATGGAAAAAGGATAGACCAGATCTAAAAGTTGAAGTTCTAAATTGGAGAAAGGCCAATTTTGCTGGTATTAGGCAAGAACTTTCGAAAGCTGATTGGAGGCATATGTTCATAGGTAAAGGGATGGCTGGAAAATGGGAAGCCTTCAGAAATGCCAACAGTGCACCTTGGGCGGCACGGTGGCACAGTGGTTAGCACTGCTGCCTCACAGCGCCTGTAGACCCGGGTTCAATTCCCGACTCAGGCGACTGACTGTGTGGAGTTTGTACGTTCTCCCCGTGTCTGCGTGGGTTTCCTCCGGGTGCTCCGGTTTCCTCCCACAGTCCAAAGATGTGCGGGTCAGGTGAATTGGCCAAGCTAAATTGCCCGTAGTGTTAGGTAAGGGGTAAATGTAGGGGTATGGGTGGGTTGCGCTTCGGCGGGTCGGTGTGGACTTGTTGGGCCGAAGGGCCTGTTTCCACACTGTAAGTCTAATCTAATCTAAAATGAAGGTAACAAGAACCCAGAGAAAGTATATTCCTGTCAGGGTGAAAGGGAAGGCTGGCAGGTATAGGGAATGCTGGATGACTAAAGAAATGGAGTGTTTGGTTAAGAAAAAGAAGGATGTATATGTCAGGTATAGACAGGATAGATCGTGTGAATCCTTAGAAGAGTATAAAGGAAGTAGAAATTTACTGAAGAGGGAAATCAGGATGGCGAAATGGGGACATGAGATAACTTTGGTAAATAGAATTAAGGAGAATCCAAAGGGTTTTTACAAATATATTAAGGACAAAAGGGTAACTAGGGAGAGAATAGGGCCCCTCAAAGATCTGCAAGGCGGCCTTTGTGTGGAGCCGCAGAAAACGGGGGAGATACTAAATGAATATTTTGCATCAGTATTTACTGTGGAAAAAGATATGGAAGATATAGACTGTAGGGAAATAGATGGTGACATCTTGCAAAATGTCCAGATTACAGAGGAGGTAGTGCTGGATGTCTTGAAACAGTTAAAAGTGAATAAATCCCCAGGACCTCATCAGGTGTACCCGAGAGCTCTGTGGGAAGCTAGAGAAGTGCTTGCTGGGCCTCTTGCTGAGATATTTGTATCATCGGTAGTCACAGGTGAGGTGCTGGAAGACTGGAGGTTGGCAAACGTGGTGCCACTGTTTAAGAAGGGCGGTAAAGACAAGCCAGGGAACTATAGACCAGCGAGCCTGAACTCGGTGGTGGGCAAGTTGTTGGAGGGAATCCTGAGGGACAGGATGTACATGTATTTGGAAAGGCAAGAACTGATTAGGGACAGTCAACATGACTTTGTGCGTGGGAAATCATGTCTCACAATCTTGATTGTTACTTCTTCAAAAAAACTCAAAGAAGATTGATGAGGGCAGAGCAGTAGATGTGATCTATATGGACTTCAGTAAGGCGTTCGACAAGATTCCCTATGGGAGACTGATTAGCAAGGTTGAATCTCACAGAATACAGGGAGAACTAACCATTTGGATACAGAACTGGCTCAAAGGTAAAAGACAGAGGGTGGTGGTGGAGGGTTGTTTATCAGGCTGGAGGCCTGTGACCAGTGGAGTGCCACAAGGATCGGTGCTGGGTCCTCTACTTTTTGTCATTTACATGAATGATTTGGATGCGAGCATAAGAGGTACAGTTAGTAAGTTTGCAGATGACACCAAAATTGGAGTTGTAATGGACAGCAAAGAGGGTTACCTTGGATTACATCAGGATCTGGACCAGATGGGCCAATGGGCTGAGAAGTGGCAGATGGAGTTTAATTTATTTAAATGCAAGGTGCTGCATTTTGGGAAAGCAAATCTCAGCAGGACTTATACACTTAATGGTAAGGTCCTAGGGAGTGTTACTGAACAAAGAGACCTTGGAATGCTGGTTGAAAGTGGAGTCGTAGGTAGCAAGGATAGTGAAGAAGCGTTTGGTATGCTTTTCTTTATTGGTCAGAGTATTGAGTACAGGAGTTGGGAGGTCATGTTGCGGGCTGTACAGGACATTGGTTAGGCCACTGTTGAAATATTTCATGCAATTCTGGTCTCCTTCTTATCGGAAAGATGTAGTGAAACTTGAAGGGGTTCAGAAAAGATTTCCAAAGATGTTGCCAGGGTTGGAGGATCTGAGTTACAGGGAGAGGCTGAACAGGCTGGGGCTGTTTTCCTTTGAGCATCGGAGGCTGAGGGGTGACCTTATAGAGGTTTCCAAAATTATAGGGGCATGGATAAGATAAATAGACAAAGTCTTTTCCCTGGGGTGGGAGAGTCCAGAACTAGAGGGCATAGGTTTAGTGTGAGAGGGGCAAGATATAAAAGAGACCTAAAGGGCACCTTTTTCACGCAGAGGGTGTTACGCGCATGGAATGAGCTGCCAGAGGATGTGGTGGAGGCTGGTACAATTGCAACATTTAAGAGGCATTGTTTGGGTATTTGAATAGGAAAGGTTTGGAGGGATATGGGCCGGGTGCTGGCTGGTGGGACTAGATTGGGTTGGGATATCTGGTCGGCATGGACAGGTTGGACCGAAGGGTCTGTTTCCATGTTGTACATCTCTATGACTCTATGACAAGAACAGCAGATACATAGAAATACCCGCAAGTTTCCCCCCAAGCCACTCACCATCTTGACTTGGAAATATATAGTCATTCCTTCACTGTTGGTAGGTAAAAATTCCAGAAAACTCTTCCTTATAGCTAAAGCATGTGTACTGAAGCAGTTCAAGATGACAGCTGGCCACAACCTTCTCAAGGATCAGAAGGGGTGGGCAATAAATGTTGGCCAGCCAGTGAAACTCAAGTCCCACAAGTGTATTAAAAAAATTGGAGCCACGTGTTTATTAAGTTCAGTCTGGCTTGTTGTATCCAACACAACACCACTCTGTTGTGCTGAAAGTGATGTTCTTACTGCTCAAAGGCCTCACACCTCTCATCAAAAGCCTATTGCCCCTCTCCCAGCTCTTCAGCATCCATCTCATACCCTCTTTGGCTGCCCTAGTTGTGCAGAGGAATGCATTTTAGGGTAATGCAATGCATTCTGTCCTCAATGTCCAAGCACCATGACCCTTCTCAACCCAAAAAATATGATCCGTGAACCTCACCTTGAAGAGATCTGTCATCTCTTCCATGATGGCTCTGCTGGAAGAATGAGCTACATTGTATCTATACTTGGTCTCTATCAGAGGGATAGAGTTACCAGTCCTTGTCTCCCATTAGACCCACTTGTAAGGCATCAAGCAGGTCCCTGAGAGTTCTCAAGGACCTAGCCATCATGGCAGCTTCCATTGTACAAAGCACAGACTTCTAAGATGTGGTCACAATTATTGCAGATGACTTGTACCTTAATGGAATGGCATACTTTCCTGTTACTGAAGTCAATTGCATTATGATATGATGCTCTCACCAATGACATGTAAAATGTAGCACTGGAGTGCTGAATTGCATTAGAGGTTCATCTGAGATATGTTGTGAGGATATGATGAGACTGCCACTTTGCTGGTGCTGACTTCTGTGGACAAAAGTGATAGGTAGTCAGTGCCTGTGACATACCGTGGAATGCTGGACAAGTTGGATGCCTGGAGAAGACACCAGCAAGCTGCAGCTGCTAGATCTCTTCATGATTTCAAGTTGGGAATTGTTGCTAAGAAAGGGAGGTTATGGTGGAACTGTATAAATGGTAGTTAGGCCACAGCTAGAGGAGGGTACAGGAAGATACATTTTAGGATGGATGTGATTACACAGGAGAAAATGCAAATGAGTTGAACCAGGATGTTGCCTGGGCTGGAAAGGTTTGGCTATGATGAGACATTGGATAGACCGGGGTAGTTTTCCTTGGAGCAGAGAAGACTGATGGGGAACATGTTTGGGGTGTATAAAATTATGGGGGTGGGGTGGGGGGGGGTGGGGGGAAGGTTCATATATAGGTTAAACAGGAAGGAACATTTCCCCTTGATGGAGAGATCAATGACCGGAGGTGTAGATTTATGGTAAGGGGTGGGAGATTTAGAAGGGATATGAGGAATTTTTGTTTCACTCAAAGGGTGGTGGGAATCTGAAACTCACTGCTTGTAAGGATAGTAGAGGCAAAAACACTTATAATATTTAGGAAGTATTTAGATGTACACTTGCAATTGAAAGAATACAAGGCCAAGTAATGGAATAGTTTAATACTTATTTTGACTGGCGCAAAGTTGATTGGCCGACAGACCTTTATCTATGCTGTAAACCTCTATGACACTATGTACTGCATGGAGAGAGGGGAGCACTTCTGTGAAACTGACAGAAAGGTGGAAACTGAAGAGCTCGGACCATGTGCAGGCAAGAGGTTAATGCCCACAGCATTACTTCTGACAGTGCGTTTTCACTGTGAGACAGCTTTCAACATAAACCATAAATGTAGAGGCAAAAGTAGGGCTTTCGGCTCATAAAGTCTAATCTGTCATTCAATGAAATCATCGCAAGCCAGGCAGCATCAGAAGGTGGAGAAGTTGACATTTTGGGTGGAACCCTTCTTCAGGCCTGGTGACAGGTGTGGGGGGAGCTGCAGATAAAGGGAGTAGCAGGGCAGGATGGTGAAGTGGGAATAGGTGAAGGTAGCTGCTGAAAATGTGTTGCTGGTTAAAGCACAGCAGGTTAGGCAGCATCTCAGGAATAGGGAATTCGACGTTTCGAGCATAAGCCCTTCATCAGGAATGAGAGAGAGTAGCCAAGCAGGCTAAGATAAAAGGTAGGGAGGAGAGACTTGGGGGAGGGGCGATGGAGGTGGGATAGGTGGAAGGAGGTCAAGGTGAGGGTGATAGGCCGGAGTGGGGTGGGGGCGGAGAGGTCAGTAAGGAGATTGCAGGTTAGGAGGGCGGTGCTGAGTTGAGGGAACCGACTGAGACAAGGTGGGGGGGAGGGGAAATGAGGAAACTGGAGAAATCTGAATTCATACCTTGTGGTTGGAGGGTTCCCAGGCGGAAGATGAGGCGCTCCTCCTCCAGCCGTCGTGTTGTTATGTTCTGCCGGTGGAGGAGTCCAAGGACCTGCATGTCCTCGGTGGAGTGGGAGGGAGAGTTAAGGTGAAGGTAGGTGGAGGTTACGACCTGGTAGGTCAATGGAAGGAATGAATCCGGTTGGTGGCTGGGAGCAATGGAAGGGAGGGGGAGGGGCTGGAAAGGGAATTGGGGGATGGGGAAGGAGGTGATTTGAAATTGGAGAACTCAATGTTGAGGCCTCCGGGCTGTAGGCTGCCAAGGTGAAAGATGAGGTGCTGTTCCTTTGCGCTGTGGTTCGTTTTCTCAATTTCTCCACCTCCTGATGCTGCCTGGTTTTGCTGTGACATTCCAGCCTTCTGCCTGTCTATTTTGGATTTCAGCACCTGTAGTTTTTTTGTCTCTATTCAATGAAATCACGGCTGATTTGATAATCCTCAACTTCACTTATCTGCCTTATCCTCATATCCATTGATTGCCTTACAGATTAAAAATCTGTCCATCTTAGTTTTGCAGATACTTCATGACAGATCCCCCACAGCCTTTTATGGTAAACAATTCCACAGATTCACTATTCTCTGGGAGAACAATTTCCTCCTCATCTCCATGTTAAATGGGTGATCTCTTACTCGGAGATTATATCCTCCAGTCTCAGACTCTCCAACAAGGGGAAACAACCTTTCTGCATCTCCTCTGCCCAGCCTCCTCAGAATCTTATGTGTCAGTAAGGTCTCCTCTCATTCTTCTAAATTCCAATGTGTCCATGCTCAATATTCTCAATCTCTCCTTGTAAGCAAATTGCTCCACACCTAGAATCAATGTATTGAACTTTCTCTGGTTGACCTCCAATGCTAGTACACCACTCCTTAGGAAAGAGCAACAGAGCTGTTCACAATATTCCAGGTACAATCTAGCTAGTGCCTTGTATAGTTTGAGTAAGACCTCCATATTTTCAGACTCCATTCCATTTGAAATAAACTAGGTAAAAACAAGGACTGCAGATGCTGGAAACCAGATTCTAGATTAAAGTGGTGCTGGGAAAGCACAACAGTTCAGGCAGCATCCGAGGAGCAGGAAAATTGACGTTATGGGCAAAAGCCCTTCAACAGGAATAGAGGCAGGGTGCCTGCAGGGTGGAGAGATAAATGAGAGGAGAGTGGGGGTGGGGAGAAAGTAGCATAGAGTACAATAGGTGAATGGGGGTGGGGATGGAGGTGGTAGGTCAGGGAGGAGGGTGGGGGAAGGTAGCAAAGAGTACAATGGGTGAATGGAGGTAGAGATGAAAGTGATAGGTCAGAGAGGAGGGTAGAGTGGATAGGTGGAAAGGAAGATAGGCAGGTAGGACAAGTTATGGGGACAGTGCTGAGCTGGAAGTTTGGAACTGGGGTGAGGTGGAGAAAGGGGAAATGAAACTGGCGAAGTCCACATTGAAGTGTTCCGAGGCAGAAGATGAAGCGTTCTTCCTCCGGGCGTCGGGTGGTGAGGGAGTGGCGGTGAAGGAGGCCCAGGACCTCCATATCCTTGGCTGAGTGGGAGGGGGAGTTGAAATGTTGGGCCACAGGGCGGTGAGGTTGATTGGTACGAGTGTCCCAGAGATGTTCCTTAAAGCACTCTGCTAGGAGGCGTCCAGTCTCCCCAAAGTAGAGGAGACCGCATCAGGAACAACAGATACAATAAATGATATTGGTGGATGTGCAGGTAAAACTTTGATGGATGTGGAAAGCTCCTTTGGGTCCTTAGATGGAGGTGAGAGGGGATGTGTGGGCACAGGTTTTGCAATTCCTGCAGTGGCAGGGGAAAGTGCCAGGAACTATTCCCCACATACATTCGAGACACCACCCATGCCCTCCATCTCCTCCAAGACTCCCGTTTCCCCAGCCCCCAACACCTCATCTTCACCATGGACATCCAATCCCTCTACACTACCCTCCGCCATGACCAGGGCCTCCAAGCCCTTCGTTTCTTCCTCTCCCGACGTCCCCAACAGTATCCTTCCACCGACACTCTCATTTGTTTGGTTGAACTGGTCCTCACCCGTAACAATTTCTCCTTTGAATCCTCCCACTTCCTCCAGAACAAAGGGGTAGCCATGGGCATCCGTATGGGCCCCAGCTATGCCTGTCTCTTTGTTGATTGTGTAGAACAGTCCATCTTCCGTAATTACACCGGCACCACTCCCCACCTCTTCCTCTGCTACATTGGTGACTGCATTGGCACCACCTCGTGCTCCCACGAGGAGGTTGAGCAATTCATCAACTTCACCAACACATTTCACCCTGACCTTAAATTTACCTGGACCATCTCAGATACCTCCCTCCCCTTCCTGGATCGCTCCATCTTCATTAATGACGACTGACTTAACACCAACATTTTTTACAAACCTACCGACTCCCACAGCTACTTGGGTTACACCTCTTCCCACCCTACCTCCTGCAAAAATGCCATCCCATATTCCCAATTCCTCTGCCTCCGCCGTATCTCCCGAGGGGACCAGTTCCACCACAGAACACACCAGATGGCCTCCTTCTTTAGAGACCGAAATTTCCTTTCCCACGTGGTTAAAGATGCATGTCATCCACATCCCGCACCTCCGTCCTCAGACCACACCCCTCCAACCGTAACAAGGACAGAACGCCCCTGGTGCTCACCTTCCACCCTACCAACCTTTGCATAAACCAAATAGTCTGACGACATTTCCGCCACCTCTAAACGGACGCCACCACCAGGGATATGTTTCGCTCCCCACCCTTTTCCGCCTTCCGCAAAGACCGTTCCCTCTGTGACTACTTGGTCAGGTCCACATTCCCCAACAACCCACCCTCCCATCCTGCCACCGCAGGAATTACAAAACCTATGCCCACACCTCCTCCCTCACCTCCATCCAAGGACCCAAAGGAGCCTTCCACATCCATCAAAGTTTTACCTGCACATCCACCAATATCATTTATTGTATCCGTTGCTCCTGATGTGGTCTCCTCTACATTGGGGAGATTGGACGCTTCCTAGCAGACCACTTTAAGGAATATCTCCTGGGCACCCACACCAATCAACACACTGCCCTGTGGCCCAACATTTCAACTCCCCCTCCCACTCTGCCAAGGACATGGAGATCCTGGGCCTCCTTCACCACCGCGCTCTCACCACCCGATGCTTGGAGGAAGAATGCCTCATCTTCTGCCTTGAAACACTTCAATCCCAGGGCATCAATGTGGACTTCTCCAGTTTCCTCGTTTCCCCTTCCCCCACCTCACCCCAGTTCCAAATTTTCAGCTCAGCACTGTCCCCATGACTTGTCCTACCTGCCTATCTTGCTTTCCACCGATCCACTCCATCCTCCTTTCTGACCTATCACCTTCATCCCCACCCCCATTCACCCATTGTACTCTATGCTACTTTTTCCCCACCCCCACTCTCCTCTCATTTATCTCTCCACCCTGCAGGCACCCTGCCTCTATTCCTAATGAAGGACTTTTGCCCAAAACATTGATTTTCCTGCTCCTCGGATGCTGCCTGAACTGCTGTGCTTTTCCAGCACCACTCTAATCTAGCATTTGAAAGAAACACAAACAATTCATTTGCCTTCCCTATTCCTTGCTGAACTTGGTTGTTAGCATTTTGTGTTTCATGCACCAAGGCCTCCTCAATCCCTCTCTGTACTGCAGCTTTTGGCCATTTTCCTCAATTTAAATAATATCAATTCCATGACATGGATGAGGGAAGTTGGATGAGGCTGCTTTGACAAAGGGTCAGTTAGACTCAAAACGTCAGCTCTTTTCTCTCCTTATAGATGCTGCTAGACCTCCTGAGATTGTCCAGCAATTTCTCTTTTGGTTTCAGATTCCAACATCTGCAGTAATTTGGCTTTTATTATTTAGTATTCATTTCGTATAGTCTTTCGGCCAAAGTGCATGACCTCATATTTTCCTAGTTTATAGTTCAGCTGCCAAGTTTTTGCCCACTTGGGACATATTTACATCCCTCTTTGCCTCCTTTGCATTATTTTGATACTTGCTTTTCCAGGTATTTGGTGTCACCTGCAAGCACGGTGATGGTACATTCACTTCCCTCATGTAAGTCATTAATATATTGTAAGTAAATGTGCTCACAGCATTGATTCATGTGCCAGTTTACCTATCTGGCATGTAATTTACTTTCAGCTGCACATCACTACTGCTCGCCATTGCCACAGCAGGCTGAGCCTGCATGGAAACAGGCTTGGATCTCATGACATCTGAACCTCAGCTGCTGCACTGAGACATTGGGTATCTTCTGCCTGTGCTGCAATGGAGCCTGAGACATCAGCTACTAAATACTGCTGCACAGCTCATCCATCTTCTCATGGAGCTAGGCTACAAGATAATCACAAAATCTTGTGGCCAAGTTGAAGCAAGATTCCTCCGTGCTCAATGACAATGGGAACAGACTCTGCAGCTGGCCTGCCAATGCAGCAAATGTCTCATCTTGTTGTCAGGTCATGTAACAATTCTCATTCTCCGATGTTCTGGTCTACACTTTCCCTTCAGAGTGCAACAGTTGCCCAGGTGGAAAATTATGGGCATTTGAAAGCAAAAATGCAAAAGGGGAGGGTTGGAATGAGGAAATGGTGAAGGTATGAAAACATCTGCAGCATAGATGTCTTACAGAGAATGAGGTTAAACTGAGAGGTGAAAAGGGGCATCACGTCATCCTCAATATCCTCAATGACAGCAACTGCACAGGCTCTGTCATAACTGACCACATGATGTGCGATACTGTTTACTCCATGAGTTGAGGTGATGAAGAATTGCCTGCCCTTTATCAGTTCCCCATTCCTCCTTGATGCTCCATGAAACCTTAACCTTGAAAAACATCAGTGGGAATGCTGCTGTGTGGTCAGCTGATGTGCCTGAAATAGCCGAATAGCTGGAGACATGTTAATTCACCAAATGGTGGGTGTTAGATTGGCAGCATTGGCATAAAATATAAGGTGAGATGAACATCTGAATGTTGACACAAAGGATCAGTAATAAGTATGGTCCAGCTAGTGATATCCATTTAAAAAGCAGACGATGAATGGTCATGATATTGAAATATTTGCTTCTCCACAGATGCTGTCAGGCCTGCTAACTATTTCCAGCATTTTCTGCTTTTATCCATCTTGTTGTGGGTTGCTTATTAACATACAAAGTCTCGGAAGGCAGAAATTAAGTTTAAGGTAAATAAAAGAAGGTTTTAAATAAAGAAAAGCCTGTTCATTTATACATATTTCAAATTGAACAGATCTTGGTATCTCACTCCTGGATATTATCAATGTTGCAAGAGTTCTTAGTAGTCAGCCTTTTCCAAACCTATACAAAAAGAATAATTCCAAGAAACTGAACCTGGGCTATGTTTGCTGATTTACCATGACTCAGTGATCGCAATGGACTGACAGATCATAGACTGAAACTTCATGCTGAACTGATTTTATTAGTTAACATGACTATCAAACCTTCCAGTCTTCTCTCTTCCTTCAGTACTTTATCCAAATTAGAGTCAGAGTTATTCAGGCATAACAAACCTTTTGGCTCTTTCCTCTACACTTTATAAATCCCATCAAAAGCTCATGTTCCTGTACTCTTTACAACAACTGCTTTGTCAGAATATTACACGAAACCTGTTTGTTCGTATTATGCAAGCAGTTTTGCTTCTTTACAATAGGCTTTGTGCAATATCCAGACAGTGACTTCAAAAGGACTTGAACTTCACAAGCACTGCAATCACCAATCCTAAGTGTAATGGAGAATACCTTGAACTAACAGTGACATATACTGGCTCATGTCCCCTGCTTTCACCTCATCCACAAAATTTGAAAATGGCAAATACTTGCAGTAAATTAGCTCATTTGCAATACTTAGATATTTCTATCCATACATGTGAGCTTTAACAGAAAAATAACACTTTGCGTCAAGTGGTAAAATCATTTTCATTTTAAATTGAAACTAACCAAACTTATAAGTGCTCAGCATAGAGCAAAATACTGCAGATCTTGGAAATCCGAACAGAAGATGCCAGAAAAACTCAGCAGGTTGGACTTAGTCTAGGTAGAGAGTGACAGAGTTAATACTTCAGATCCACAATCTGCATTAGTTCTGATGAAGGGTCACTGATCTCTTTCCATAACTTCTCACATTTAGAAGAGCCAATTCATGCAAACACCACTCCCTGCAAGTTCCTTCCAACTTCTGAATTGTGACTACATTGCAATATAATAAAGTGAAATAAATTGCTGTTGATTTTTTTTCTCGAAAATTCTAAAATGAAAATGTCTGGCAAGTTTTCTGGCCTGGATAGGTGTATCTGGGAAATCATGTGCAAAAAAGGAGAGAAAAAAACAATTGCAGTACTGGTTTTCTTAAAGCTGGAGCTTTTCAAAGATGTAATAAAGAGTGTAATGCTATCGATATAGTGTACAAATTCCAAAAGGCATTTGATAAAGCACTGAAGAAAAGACTTGTGAGCAAAATTATAGATCATGGAATAAAACTGTCAGGGGCAACATAGATACAAAATTGGCTGAGTAGGACAGAAAGTAGGAGTAATGGCTGCTTTTTGGGCTGGGTGAAGGTTTGTAGTGAAGTTCTTCAGTGTTCAATATTGGAACCCTTGCTCTTTCTGATACATATTGATAACATAAGCCTCGTATATATGGCACAATTTCAAAATTTGCAGATAATATGACATCTGGAAGCATTAGACACTCTGAGGAGGATATGTAAAAGGACATGGACAAGCATGTGGAATGGGCAGGCAGGTGACAGATGAAGTTCAATGTGGAGAAATGTGAGGAAATTCTTTTTTAAAGTAAGACCATGAAGAGACAATATAAAATCAAAGATATAGTTCTCACATGAAAGAAAGAGCACATGGACCTAGGTATATGTTTGTTTAAGTCATTGTAGCAGGACAGTCAAGAGAGTGGTAATAATGCCCATAGTATCCTAGGCTTTATTAATACAAGCGTAAATTAGAAGAACAATTAGATTATATTGAATTTGTGGAAGTGACTAATTTGGTCTCGCCTAGAAGAGTATTACACTCAGTTCTGGTTGTTGTATGTTTAAGAAGAATGTGAGAGTGCAGGAAAGATTTGTGTGATTGTTCCAGTGAATATAAGAGACAAATTATTCCCACTTGTGAAAGCATTGTGAATGAGAATTATTTAAAGTAAATGACAAAAGAAACATAAGTGACATGAGTAAATGGTTTCATTGTTTCTATGGTTAAGGGCTAGTATGGACTGCCCAAGAGACTGGTGGAGCCAGGTTCAATTGAAGCATTCAATAAGAAATTGGATGTTAGTTTTAAAATAGATTTGAAAAGGATAAGCCTTCCATAAAAGTTAAAGTTCTTAATTGGAGGAAGGCAAATTTTAATGGTATGTGTCAAAATTTTTCAAAACTTGATTGGAGTAGACTACTATCAGGTAAAGGGATAACTGACAAGAGGGAGATTTTTAAAATCTGACATTGAGAGCTCAGAGGCGTTAGGTTCCTGTTACAGTGAAGTGTAAGGCTGGTGAGACTAAGGAACAATGAATGAATAAATATGTTGAGGTTCTAATCAAGAATGAAAAGGAATCATACATTAGATATAGACAACTGGAATTGAATGAATCTCTTGAAGAGTATAATATGTGTAAGAGCATTCTGAAGAGAGAAATCAGGGGGGTAAAGAGGGGATATGCGATAGCCTTGGCAGATATGGTTAAGGATAATCCAAAACGATTCTACAAGCACCCTATGAGCAAAAGAGCAACTAGAGGGAGAATAAGGCCCCTTAAAAATCAATGAGGTCATCTATGCTTTGAATCTCAGAAAATGGGAAAGACACTAAATTATTATTTCACTTCAGTTTTTATTGTGGAGAAAGAAATAGAGGCTAGAGAACTCACAGAAATAAATATTGATGTTTTGAAAAGAGTTCATGATACAAAAGAGGAAGTGCTGGAAGTCTTCAAAAACACAAAGGTGGATAAATCTCTATCATATTGATGTTGTACAGAAGGCCCCTTCTGGAGTAATGTGTAGTTCTGGTTGCCCTGCTATATGAAGGATTTTATTAAATTGGAGAGGGTTCAGCAAGGATTTACCAGGATATTTCTGGGATGGAGGGTTTGAGATATAAAAGCAGGCTGGATAGGCTCAAACTTTCTTCACGGGAATATAGGAGGTTGAGAGGTTCATAAAATCTGGATAGTACATGTTCTGAGGGTAGCTAACAGTGAGGAACACTCAGTGTAATGATGGGCCTTCTGTGCAATGTATATATGTTGTTTTTTTCAGAAGGGATGTCTCATTAGCAGTCAGGAATCCAAAAACTGGTTGTTTCCCAAACTGCATCGCCTATTGACAGTAAAGCTAACTGTAGGACATGCTATATATTTTAAATAGTGATTTGATGGTCTTGCGGAAAGAGGAACAGCTCATTTATATAATATTCTGTTCTTTACTTGCATCAATTTACAGATCCCCTTTTTTGTTACTGAGCCCTTATTTCCACAGCTTGTTGTGGACTAGGCCAGACCACTCAAACATCCTTAAGCAGGCAGCCCCAGACCATAGCCTTGCAATTTGTTTTGGTAAGTGTACAGTGGAAGTTGCCTGGAGTAAGATAGCTAGGTTGAATTTTAAAATAGACAAAAATTTATTTACAAAATTACACAATGAAACACAAAGAACAGAATAAAGAACCTTGAGTGAACTCAACCTATCCAATAAGACTTAATTATGCTGTTTCGAATATATACAACAGTCCCAATAAGCAAACTCCCTTTAAAACCCAGTATAAATAGAACACATGTTTACAGGTTGAAGTTGAAAGGCAGAAAGAGAGAGAGAGTTTCCACACAGCTCCCTGTTGAACCTCTTACCAGGTCAAACTGAACTAAAACTGCTCAGCTCAGTTAGCTAGAGAGCTGACCACTCTCCTTTCTTTATACAGGTCACTTCTAAAACATGACCACTTTGGCCTGAAGTCTCACCTGTTTACATATAAACATAAGGCCTCTCAAAATCCTTTTCATCTCTGTACCAAACCAGACTGATTGGAGCCAGCCTGGTTTATTGCCCTCTGAAAAAATCAAGGACAGAGTCTCTTTGAGCCAAGGAAAGCTTTTAAAAGAAAGGGACCAACTTTGTGACACCTCCCCCCCTTAAAAAAATGAATCATCAATACCAAAAGATGGCTTCATTTTTAACCCTTCAAAACCTGGTTAGTAGGCTAAATGCATATATACACTATACTAACTATGCACATGCAAATATGCATGACCACATGTAAATTCAGGCCATGGTACATCCACCCACCTCCATATTTCATTTGAATCTCGATAACACATCGGCAATCACATTTTCATGACCTGCCACATGCACAATTATCGAATTGAATGGCTACAACAACAAGCTCCATTTAAACAGTCTGGCATTTTTGTCCTTGAATCTTTCCACAAATGTCAATGGGTTGTGATCAGTGTATATAATTGTCTCAGATGCATTGCTAATAATATAAACACTGAAATGTTTTAATGCCATACCAAGCTTAAAGTCTCTTACTCCATCGTTGAATATTTATGTTAATGAACATTCAACTTGCTGGAAAAATACCCAGTAGGTCTTTCTATTCCCTCGACATCCTCCTGCAGGAGCACCGCACCGACACCCACATCACTGGCATCGATAGCCACCTTGAAAGGCTTTGTGTAATCCGGTGTGGCTAATATACCGGGGCAGAGGTTAACACAGTGTTTAGGCTGTCAAATGCCTATTGAAAGTTCGCTGTCCACTGAAACTTCTTGCCCTTTTTTAACAATTCAGTGAGTGGAGCAGCCATACCCTTAAAGTTCGGCACAAACTTTCAGGAAAATCCACTCAATCTCAGGAACTGTAGTACTGCTTTCTTCATCGACAGTGCAGGAAATTCCCCAATTACGTTTGTTTTTGCATCTCGTGGGGCCATTTGTCCCTGTACAATAACATGGCCCAGGAAGGTGACTTGGTCTTTGGCAAATTCATTTTTAGTTAAGTTTGCCACCAAGCCTGCCTTCTGAAGTCAATTAAACAAATCCAATAAATGCTATAAATGGTCTTTCCATGAGTGACTAAAAATCACCAGGTCACTATTGTATACCACACAGTTGGGTAATCCAGCAATGACCTTATTAGTCCATCTCTGAAATGTGGCTGGAGTGTTTTTCATACCAAATCACATAACTTTGAACTGATAAAGCCCATTTAGCGTTATGAAAGCCAAAATTGCCTTTGCTCTCTCTCACAGAGATACTTGACAGTAGCTTCTGATCAAGTTCAACTTAGAAATGTAAATTGCTTGTCCCACATTTTTGACACAGTCCTCCAGCCATGGAATTGGATATGCATCAGTCTTTGTAGCAGTGTTGACTTTGCAATAATCCACACATAACAGAGAGTACCATTTGGCTTTGGCACCATGACTATGGGTGAGCTCCAGTCACTGTAACTCACTTCAATTATGCCATCTTGGCAGAAGCGCTCCATCTCCCTCTGAACCTGTGCCAACTTTAGAGGGTTATGCCTGTAAGGATGTTGCTTAATTGGAACAGCATCTCCTACATCTACATCATGCATAATTAGGTTAGTACTTCCGAGTTTATGTTTGCATATCTCCCATGTGATAGTAATAACTCTTTCAGGTCATTTTGAAGTTAACTCAGCAATTTATCCCAATTTTAGACAATTTTCTCATTGTCCAATTTGATTTGAGGAATGTCCAATTCAGAATTCTCTGAACTTGGTTCTTCCTACTGTGCTGTCATCATTAACACCTTCTCCTCTGGCTTTCCTTCCTGATCAAAATACCTTTTGAGCATATTCACATGACACACTCTGTGAGATTTAGTAGTTCACTGCACTCAATTTCCTCTCAATTTGATACGGTCCACTAAACTTTGCTTTTAAGGTTTACCTGTTACTGGAAGTAACACCAATTCTTATTCCCGTTTGCAAAATTGCAGATTTGTGATTTCTTCTCCGCTTCCTGTTTCATTGTATGCTGTGATACTTTTAAATGCTGTCCAGCCAACTCCCTCAATTTAATCTTCCTCTAATATTTCTCACATAGTCCAAATGGGTGGATCTGAATTCTTACTTATTAATTTCTCCTTAATCAGTTTTCATGGTCCTCTTACTTCATGCCCCAAAATTAATACAAATGATTTACTCGGTGCATCTCTGATCATAAAAAGTGCAAATAGACCTCCCTTATCGCAAACAACTGGATAATCCTGACCATAAGCCCTCAACATAGTCTTTAGTGTTTGTTGCCATCTCTCTAGTGCTCTCTGCGATTCCAGATGGTATGCAGTAGATTTGAATTGCTTTATTCCCAAGTTAACCATAATATCCTTGAATAGTTTGGATGTGAAGCTTGATCCTTTATCTGACTGGCTCTCTATTGGTAGTCTGTATCTAGTAAAAAAATTAAGTATTTCTTCTACAACACTTTTAGCTGCAATGTTACATAATGGGATTGCCTCTGGAAATCTATTTGACACAACCATTATTGTTAATAAATATTTAT